>NC_083687.1:10242500-11492500 GCF_033118175.1 Dama dama | reverse complement strand
CACAGGCTCTCTGTATGAAAAACAAAAACAGAAACCACGAATGTGGCTTAGGAGGCACGTTGTTTCATTCCCTTGCAATACCCATCCTTTTCAGCCCAGACAGTTATTGTAAGCATAAACTTTGATGTCAACTATTACCTTCTGTAGAAGGGGGGTCACACCATTTTTCAACTGCTGGGCCTTTCTGAACCCTCCTATTTCAGCATTTCAAACTGCATAGGCAGTTCTCCACTGTCAAATGTCAAGGTTATTCAGGATTATCCTATGTATAGCAGAGACCTACTACCTACAGCCTTGGTGTTTATGAGTTGTACCCAAAGTCATTCCTCAAGCATTTACTGAATAACTTCTGCATACAAAGCACCATACAAGACGCAGGGCAGTGGTGGGCAGTGATGAATAAGACACCCCCTGTCCTCAAAGAAAGTGTATTCCATCAGGAGAGGGGACTAAACACAAGCAACATTAAATGGTAGTAAGTCACATACTGTAAGAGGGACAGGGGTACAAGCCAAAGGCTAGACAACACCAAAAAAGGGAAAGGATAAAGAGAAGGGCATCGAGAATGGCTCTGAGGAGACATGATATGTGAGGTGGTCGCTGAAGGACTGTGAAGCAGACAGCACGGAGGCCGGTCCGTGGGGAAGAAACAGCCTGAACAAACCTGTGGCACCAGAAAACAAAATGTACCTTGGAGACCAGCAAGCAGCTCAGCCCAGCTGGAACACAGGCTTTGCTGGGGGAGAGCAACAGAAGATAAAGTTAAAAGGTTTCTTTAAAGAAACTTGTAAAGACCTTTTGAGTACACGCTCCTGTGTTATAGGTGAAGAAACTGACTCAGTTTCAGCTAAAAGAATTAAGAAGAACCCAAGTCTCCTAACTTCTTGCTAAGTGCTTTTTTCACTTAACCACATGAGTTGCAGCCAGATCATAGGAAACCCTGGATAAAAGACAATGCACGAAAGTGCTCTGAAAACTGTGACGTGTTGGAGGCAGATGAGAAATCTCGGTACTGACCACTCAATATTGCTATGACGCCAAAACTGCTCTAGAAAACAGTCTATTTAAAAAATAAAAATAATGTGCCATATGGATATATCAAAATAATTGATAATGCCACACTAAGAAGGTCAAACTCAACTCAGAATAAAGAAAAAGCCAGAAAGGTTTAGAATAGGGAAATAATAGGATTATACCTGTGTTTTAGGAAGTTTGACCTGCCCTTTTTTTTTTTTTTGACCTGCCTTTTTCAAATAAGCTAGAGACAGAAAGACATCCAACAAGGAAATCAACTAGTAGTTTACTAAAATACTCCACCTGTGGGAGCAGACAGGAAAAACTGATGTGAGACTCCCTAGAGCCCTATACAGTGTCACCCTCGTAGGAGCATTAGGGGAATTCCTCTAAAGGGGAATTCATTAAAAAGTAACTTCTCAGGCTTCATCTCAGCCTTGGTGTAGGGGTAGAGCTCAGCACTCTGTGTTTTAACAAGCCTCCAGATGATGGTAAAGTATGCCTAAGTTTAAAAGTATGGTCAGAACCTGACAAATGCCTGGAAGAGGCAGAGCCTGAATGAGCAGGAGAATGAGGAAAGAAAAAAAGAGCTGGTCTGGGATAAGGAATTTAGTTTTACACATGTGAGGTTTAAGGCACCCCTGGAGATCCATGTGGAACTATGTACAGTAGATAGTTTTAAAGGAACAGCAGGAGAGGGAAGGAAGTCAGGACTGAAAACAAGGATTCCTGCAGAAGTGAGGCAATGGACAAAATAACCAAGAGAAAAAGTACAGCTGACCCTTGAACAACACAGGTTTGAACTGCACAGGTCCACTTATATGTATTCTTTTCTCAATAGTACATAATATAGTACTACAGGGCTTCCCAGGTGGCTCAGTGGTAAAGAATCCACCTGCAATGCAGGAGACGCAGGTTCAATCCCTGAGTCAGGAAGATCCCCTGGAGAAGGAAATCGCAACCCACTCCAGTATACTTGCCTGGGAAATCCCATGGACAAAGGAGCCTGGCGGGCTATAGTCCATGGGGTCGCAAAGAGTTGGGCATGATTTAGCGACTGAACATGCACACATAGTACTACATGATCTACAGTTAGTTGAATCCATGGAAGTGTTGAAACCACAGATATGCCGGCATCATTTTATAGGTAAGGCCAACTATAAGTTACATGCAGATTTTCAACTGCACAGAGATTCAGTGCCCCTAACTCCCATATTGTTCAAGAGTTAACAAAATGTATTCAAAAATGCAGAATGATCTAAATCTGAAAGTTTGGCAAATTCATCAAGAACCTTAAAATGTTTGTAGTGTGTGACCCAATAATTCCACTTCCTAGGTTTTATTCTAAAGATTTAGATATGAATAAAGAGTCATGTTCACAAAAATAAGAACATTTAACACAGCATTGGTTTCACCTGAGAAAAAAGTAGAACCAGACTAAATGACCCCCCCCCAGTCTAGATTGTGAATTGGATGAATAAATTATGATACATCTATTTGCAAGAATATAATAGAGCAATTCGCCAAAGAATTGACGCTTTTGAACTGTGGTGTTGGAGAAGACTCTTGAGAGTCCCTTGGACTGCAAGGAGATCAAACCAGTCCATCCTAAAGGAGATCAGTCCTGAATATTCATGGGAAGGACTAATGAAGCTGAAGCTCCAATACTCTGGTCACCTGATGAGAACTGACTCACTGGAAAAGACCCCGATGCTGGGAAAGGGTGAAGGCAGGAGGAGAAGGGGACGACAGAGGATGAGATGATTGGATAGCATCACCGACTCGATGGACATGAGTTTGACAAGCTCCAGGAGTTGGTGAAGGACAGGGAAGCCTGGCGTGCTACAGTCCATGGGGTCACAAAGAGTCGGACACAAGTGAGCAAGTGAAC
Organism: Dama dama; assembly: GCF_033118175.1. Taxonomy (NCBI): domain Eukaryota; kingdom Metazoa; phylum Chordata; class Mammalia; order Artiodactyla; family Cervidae; genus Dama; species Dama dama. The sequence goes on along the minus strand of NC_083687.1, from coordinate 11,489,595 downwards.
AACAACAAAAATAGAGCAATTAAAAATTACATATTCAAATACTTCATGAATGGGAATCTATTCATAATTAAACACAGTGAATAAAACTGGAAATTTTCTATATTCTATAGAAATAACATAATCCTATTTAAAAAATGTGTGTACTTCATACGTGTAAACACGTACAAGCATTCACATGGATACACAAATATATGTATAAAATCTGGAAGATCCAAAAGTCAATAAGGGCTATCTCTGGATAGTGTCGGGCTTTCCAGGTGGTGCCAATGGTAAAGAACCTGCCTGCCAATGCAGAAGACATAAGAGACATGGGATCGATCCCTGGGTTGGGAAGATCCCCTGAAGGAGGGCATGTTAACCCATTCCAGTATTCTTGCCTGGAGAATTCCATGGACAGAGGAGCCTGGCGGGTTGCAATCCAGTGGGTCGCAAAGAGTCGGACATGGCTGCAGCAACTGAGCATGCCACGCATGCACGGGATAGTGTCATTACAGTGACTTTTATGTTTTCTTCTTTATTATTTCTACATTGTCGACAAAATGAACACAAATTATTTTGATAATTTTTCAGTCAGTGGGATGGGTGCCTTGCCACGTGGCATGCAGGATCTTAGTTCCCCAGCCACAGACTGAACCCAGGCTCTTTATGGTGGAAACATGGAGTCTTAATCACTGGACTGCCAAGGAAGACCCCATTTTTATAATTTAAAAAATAAAATGATGATAAAAGTGATCAGAATATGGATAGCCTAGTGCTGTGGAACAGTTACATTTACAGGATAAAAGGAAGAGAGCAGCCAAGGAAAAAGATGACTATTTCAGAGACGTGTGAGTGACTGCGCAGTTACAAATGCTCTGGATGGACGGACTGGCAGGGCTGACTGCGCAGGGGGCCCTGGAGAAAGGGGCCTGAGAAAAGGCCACCCGCCTGGGTGGGGGGAAGCAGTGCTGGTGTTTGAACGAGTTTGTGTTATACACACCTTTCTTTTCTCCTTTCACCTCTCCTCTGTTCCCAACCCTCACTCATCTCCATTTGGAAAAGGCAGCACATTTGGTGACTGGGAGTTCAGGCTCTCAATCCTCACCCTAACACTCACAAGCGGTATGACCTCGAGCAAGTTTCTTACCTCTCTGAGCCTCAGTTTCCTCATCTGTAAAATGGGGAGTGATATTAGTTCCTTCCTTATAGGGTTCTTATAATAATTCATTGGGTTAATATTGTAATATTTAGGACAGTTTCTGACACATAGAAAGCAGTCAATAAATGTTGCCTAGTATTATAACTTATCGTTTAAGCTTTCCTTTTCTTTCCTCCTAGGCTACCTTGGCCAAGCAGATAGTAGCCCACTTGCAGGCTTTGCTTTGAGACCGATTTAAGAAAATCCTCTTAAACAAAAGCTCTAAATCCATTGATCTTCTCAGCAAAGATTTCCCATAGTTCCCATTACCTTTTCTGAAAGCACAGACACTCGTGGAAGAAATCTATACCTTCCCTCCCTTCTGATTGCACATTTCTGTTTTCTGCTTACTCCCTACTATAGCCCCAATGCCTAACACAGGGCCTCGTGCAGAGTAAGGGATCAGAAAATATTTGTTACATGAATGGATGAAATCCTCCCTTCTTTATTACCCTGGCAGACCTTGATAGGTGTACCAGAAAGAGCAAATCCAAAACTCCCGCTTTTCGATGTATAAAAGACAGGATCCATGGGCTCTGGTCTCTGAAGCCTCCATTTCCTCAGCTATGAATTGGGCTACAAACAACTGCAGTGAACTCCTCAGGCTATTGTGGGATTACGTCAAACAAAACATTACATGAGGGCCCACAGAAAAGAATAAAATATCATACTGGCATTATTATTCTGATACAGTATATCTGTATCAATAATAGGGAATCAGTGAAAGAGATAACTTGATGCTATGAAGCAATAAATGTTGACTTGAAAATTGCCCAAGACCAGACTAAGATACATGGAGGTATGCGAAAATTCATGGGATTCTGTTATTTTACTATAATTCTGGGTTCTCCCCCATCACAGGATTAGATGTAGTCCTGAAAATAAAATCTCTGACTGAAATAACTATTATCCTCTAAATACCTGAAAGTTCTTCTGCTGCTCTCCAGACAACTCTGAAAACTAAAGCCTTTGCCACATTAAATAGCTCATTTTACACACACTCCTGGACTACAAGCACTTCCCAGTCTACAAGCGTGCGTGGCAGGAGGCCTGAGCCCCATGGCCACAGCTCGAAGGAAAAGATGAGGCGACTGAGGGAGGCAGAGAACCACTCACTTGGCCGGCGGCAGAGACAGCATCTTGTGCATGGTGGAGGTCATTCGGTCTCTGCCCAGACTGAAGGCATCCTTGGTCAGGGACATAGCTTCCTTGGTGAGGTCCATGGTGGCATGCAGTGCCTCCTTGGTGGCATCCTTGGTCATGTGAATAGCACTCGATAATTCTCCCTCTATATTCTTCAAGGGGATGAGCTCGCCCTGACCATTCACAGCAGAATCCCTGCTCCCTGGGGGCTTCAACTCAGCTGGTGAGTCAGATGCTTGGGCTCTGCTCAGTCTCTTGGCCTGTAAGGAATCAACTGCCTCGTGGCCCTTCCCTGCCTCCTGCTGGGCAAGAGAACCTGCATCCTGTACTTCTCCATTGCTGTGGAGAGGCAATGGCCTGTCCTGGGATGCATCCAGATGTTCAATGCCACCGTCTTCCAGAACCTTCTTGGGGCTTGCTGGGCCTTGTTCTGAGGAGGCGTCAGACTTCAGCTCCCGGTCCTCTGAAGCAGAGAGCTCTGAATCTATGAGGCTGGTGGTATCTGAACCCTCAGAGTCAGCCTCATCAGCCCCAGGGGGAGGATGCATAAGCAGAGCCACCTCCGCGCTGGGGAAGAGGATGCCAATGCAGGCCGTCTGGTTCTGCAGGGGAGCCCCCATCATGGCCTCTGTATCCTTAGTCAGCTGCTCCTGAAGACCCTGCAGCACCTCCTTCAGGCGAAGGAGAGCCAGGTACTGGTAGTGGTCGAGCCGCAGGCGGACATGCGCAGGGGAGTGCACAAGCATGTGCACGCCCGCCGTGTCCTCCAGCTCCATCAGAGGCCCTTTGCTGTCCACACCGCCGCTGCCTTCTTTCAGGATCTCCATGACTTCCGGAAGGTCTGACAGGCTTTTCAAATCATGCTCAGTCTTTGACCTCTGATGGGACACAGTGTCAGGGGCAAGGGCCTCAGAATGGACAGGACTGCCAAAGCTGGCGGACGGTTTCAGCCTCCCTTCTGTGGCCATACGGAGCTTTCGTGCCTGCATTTGTTGCCAGCGGAGGGGTAGGCAGGCCCAAATGGACAAGGGGAAGGCGGCCACAAAGTTCAGGGTGCGGCCTTTGAAGTTCTCTGTTCCCTCAAAGTCCAAGGAGATCTGGGTAAAGTGGATGGACCAGAGGTCCTGGGAAGCCTTAAGCCTCTGAGGGGGGAGGACACTAGACTGTGGGAGGCAGGAATCCATCTGGAAGGCGTGATCTATAAAAAACATGTGCAGAAGGCTGAAGCCACCTGGTACCTTGGGAAACTGAACATAACTGGAATGAAAGAACTCAGTAGCAGCAAAACCCCGGAAGAGAGTCTGGAGGTCTGGACGGCTACAGTGTGGAGCGTGACGGGTATTGGTGGCAGTCATGCCTGAGGCACACAGGACAAGGGACTGGGGACGATGCATCACAGCCCGCTCTCTCTTCTCCAGCGGGAAGCTCACCTTCAGAGAGAAAATGAGACCCAGTTCAGAATGGCCAGCTGAGCATCTCTGCAACCCACCATTAATACATGCGTGACAGACCACTTGGGTTGTAAAACTGCTTTCCTTCTATCCAATGGGCAGTGCAGAACCTTGAATTACAGTCATGGTAGAAATGCAACTGTGGCTGCCAATAGGGAACAGAAATCCCACTCTCTACCCTACCTTCAACCAGAAGGCATCCAGGCGGATGTCCAGATGTTCATCTTTCTGGCTGGAATCTTCCAGCTTGTAGATAGCTTTGAACTGCTCCAAGCTACGGTACAAATCCAGGCAGAAGAGGTTTCCCCAGAGTAAGCTGACAGGATCCACAGTAAATGTCAGACCATTTAACTGAATGTAAAGATTGGGACAGGGAACTGGAAAGCAGAGAAAAAAGAATCGACACGAGTGAAGTAGCAGCTTGACTCTTACTTACCAAGCTAATATTCATTTTATTACCAAGAGAGCAAAGGTATCGGGCTTCGCTGGTGGCCTGGTGGCTAAGAGTCCACCTGCTAATGTACGGGACATGGGTTCGACCCCCGGTCCAGAAGATCCCACGTGCCAGAGGGCAACTAAGCCCATGTGCCACAACTGTGGAGCCATGCACCCAGAGCCTGTGCTCCGCAATAAGAGACGCCAACAGCGAGAAGTCCATGCGCTGCAGCCAGAGACGAGCCTCTGCTCGCCACTAGAGGAAGCCCACGCGCAGCCAAAGACCCAGCACAGCCAAAAATAAATAAATTAAAAAGAGAGAGCCAAGGAATCTTCAGGGCAGAGTTTTCAACAAAAGTGTGCTACACTAACTCAAACAACTAAAACTCCTAACCAACAGACTAGGAGCGGAGACTCCAAGGCTGACTATTGTGAACAGGGTGAGTTAGACAGCAAGAAATGACCAGGGCAGATGCTTACCTGGCAGCTCCTGATTATCAGGGAAGTAATACTCTGTGAACTCAATATGAATGGCAGAGACCTGAGTAGGGAGGTTGTGAAGCTTCCGACTGCAGGACAGGAGTGTCGATGGCTTCTTACTGGGCTGTCCAGCTGTTGAAACCTAGGCAAAGACAAGTGGCTGTTAGCATCTGTACCGCACCCCAAACAGAATTTCCTCAGTTTCCTCTGAGGTAGGATAAAGCCTCTATAATTCTTCCAGTGTCTGTCACAGGGAGGAGAGTGATTTTCACATGGATGCCAGGCATTCTCACACCTGACAAACAGGACCTATGAGTTCATCTTTTTCATGAAAGGTTTGTAGTGGGGTATTCAGAGGAATTATATCAGACCATTACATCTACTGTGGGTAAGAATCCCTTAGAAGAAATGGAGTAGTCATCATAGCTAACAAGAGTCCGAAATGCAGTAATTAAGTGCAATCTCAAAAACGACAGAATGATCTCTGTTCGTTTCCAAGGCAAACCATTCAATATCACAGTAATCCAAATCTATGCCCCAACCACTGATACCGAAGAAGCTGAAGTTAAATGGTTCTATGAAGACCTACAAGACCTTCTAGAACTAACACCAAAAATAGATGCCCTTTTCATCATAGAGGGCTAGAATACAAAATTAGGAAGTCAAGAGATACTTGGAGTAGCAAGCAAGTTTGACCTTGGAGTATAGAATGAAGCAGGGCAAAGGCTAAGAGAGTTTTGCCAAGAGAACACACTGGTCATAGCAAACACCCTCTTCCAATAACACAAAAGAAGACTCTACACATGGACATCACCAGATGGTCAATACCAAAATCAGATTGACTATATTCTTTGCAGCAAAAATGGAGAAGCTCTATACAGTCAGCAGAAACAAGACCAGGAGCTGACTGTGGCTCAGATCATGAACTCCTTATTGCCAAATTCAGACTTAAATTGAAGAAAGTAGGGAAAACCACTAGACCATTCAGATATGACTTAAATCAAATCCCTCACAATTATACAGAGGAAGTGACAAATATAGTCAAGGGATTAGATCTGATCCCAAGAAGAAGAAATGCAGAAAGGCAAAACAGTTGTCTGAGGAGGCCTTACAAATAGCTGAGAAAAGAAGAGAAGTGAAAGGCAAAGGAGAAAAGGAAAGATATACCCACCTGAAAGCAGAGTTCCAAAGAATAGCAAGGAGAGATAAGAAAAGCTTTCCTCAGTGCGCAATGCAAAGAAATAGAGGAAAACAATAGAATGGGAAAGACTAGAGATCTCTTCAAGGTAATTAGAGATACCAAGGGAACATTTCATGCAAAGATGGGCTCAATAAAGGACAGAAATGGTATGGACCTAACAGAAGCAGAAGATATTAAGAGGTGGCAATAATACACAGAAAAACTATACAAAAAAAGATCTCAGTGACCCAGATAACCACAATGGTGTGATCACTCACCTAGAGTCAGACATCCTGGAGTGCAAAGTCAAGTGGGCCTTAGGAAGCATCACGATGAACAAAGCTAGTGGAGGTGATAGAATTCCAACTGATCTATTTCAAATCCTAAAAGATGATACTGTGAAAGTGCTGCACTCAATATGCAAGCAAATTTGGATAACTCAGCAGTGGCCACGGGACTGGAAAATGTTGGTTTTCATTCCGATCCCAAAGAAAGGCAATGCCAAAGAATGCTCAAACTACTGCACAATTGCACTCATCTCACACGCTAGCAAAGTAATACTCAAAATTTACAAGCTAGGCTTCAACAGTATGTGAACCGAGAACTTCCAGATGTTCAAGCTGGATTTAGATAATGCAGAGGAACCAGAGATGAAATTGCTAACATCTGTTGGATCATAGAAAAAGCAAGAGAATTCCAGAAAAACATCTACTTCTATTTTATTGACTATGCTAAAGCTTTTGACTGCGTGGATCACAACAAACAGTGGAAAATTCTTAAAGAGATGGGAATACCAGACCACCTGACCTGCCTCCTGAGAAATTTGTATGCAGGTCAAGAAGTAACAGTTAGAACCAGATATGGAACAATGGACTGGTTCCTAATTGGGAAAGGGGTACGTCAAGGCTGTATATTGTCACCCGGCTTATTTAATTTATATGCAGAGTACATCATGCAAAATGCTGGACTAGATGAAGCACAGGCTGAAATCAAGATTGCCAGGAGAAATATCAATAACCTTAGATATGCAGATGACACCAACCTTACGGCAGAAAGCGAAGAGGAAATAAAGAGCCTCTTGATGAAAGTGAAAGAGGAGAGTGAAAAAGCTGGCTTAAAGCTCAACATTCAAAAAACTAATATCAAAACAAAAAGAAAAAATGAAAAAAACAAAAAGAAAACATAAATGAAAAATGAAAAAAGAAAAAGAAAAAAGAAAAAAAGAAGATCATGGCACCTGGTCCCATCACTTCTCACTTCATGACAAAGAGATGGGGAAAAAATGGAAACAGTGACAGACTATTTTCTTGGGCTCCAAAGTCACTGCAGATGGTGACTGCAGTCATGAAAATAAAAGATGCTTGCTCCTTGGAAGAAAAGCTATGACAAACCTACACAGCATGTTAAAAAGCAGAGACATGAATGAATGAACTGCTTCCCTGCCTCTTTGCAGCCCTGTTTCCCCATATCATGGGCTCCTTACCTGGTGGATGTCCAAGTCATCCACCCTTACGACCAAGCAGCTAGAGCGCAGGCGATTCCATGCTGGAGGCCGAAAAACTGTCTGCCGGCCCTGAGAAGGGCTTCTTTCAAGGGGGTTCTTTCGAGGACTGGAGAAAGAATCTAGTAAAAATAAGAAGGTGGGAAAGAGATTCAGATACACTCAATTCTCATTATTAACAGAATTCAGAAAGTAAAAACTCTTAAGATCGTTAACGGTACGTGTAGAAAAGAGCTTGTCAACACTGGCAAGCTTCTGGAGGGAACTCAAAAATCATCTTCTCCTTCAGACCAAGGCAACAGAGATGAATATTGAATAGAGATGCTAACAACTGCTCTTCCTCATTGTAGCTCTGCCTGGAGACAAACAGGACCCATAAAGAAAAGAAGTCATGAATGTCTCTTGGTGCGATAAAGTTAGCATCATTAGCCAGGCCAGTGCTTTATTGCCACTGGATACTCAAAGGCAAATGTCAAGTGACAAAGTTATGGGATTCCTCCAGCTCCTCATAACCCACCTGCTTTCCTCCGGAAGGAAGAGTCTACCCCCAGGTGCCAGGGTGGTTTCAGATCTGTGTCCTCATGCCACTTTTCCATCTTACTCTGAAATTCCGTCACCAGCTTCTGGGCCCACTGGCCTCGGGTCTCCATGGCCTCACAGTGACGCACCCAGTGTTTACAGCTATCACCTGTCAATAAGGCAAAAAGATTTTAGTCTAAGGTCATGATCCAATGTTTTAGTTTTTCTTTTCTATTGGTATAGCTTTCCATAGTTCAGAATCTGATCCCTCACCACCAATCCAAAATTCTCTAAGATAAGAAAAAATTATCTAGTGAGAGCACTCAAGCTCTTCTGGACTCAGTATGTGATTTTTCCTAAGGCTCCCTAAAAGCCAGATGCTGACTGCTGCATCTTTGCCCATGGACCACTGGAGAGGCTCTAAAGTTAGTGGAAGTAAGGGGCAGAGCACAGAGTCAAATGCCACATCTCAGGCACTGCCTCCCCTCCTACTTCTCATCAATGATAAACAGTCATCAACAGAAGACCCTGCAAGTTTCCAGAGACGTCCTCTTGAAAAAAGACTACAGCTAACACCTCTCTGAGCCTGTGCTGCAATCCTAGGCAACCTTCTGCTGGACAATTAGGGGTGAACTCAGGCATCAGTCTTCAACACCTCAGTCACACTAAAACTGCACGCATTCAGCATTCTCCTACCTGCCCAGTGGAAGGGGTAATAGTCAAATGCCATCTTGCGAAAGGTTAGCTGCATTGCACCACCCGTGAGTCTGTTTGCAGAGACACCTACAAAGACAAATAATGGTGAAAAGAAGTATAAAAAACAAGGAGACCTAAACACCACCTGAAGCACTGAAAAGTCCTCCTGAGGGTCGGCTCCCAGGCCTGGCTGATTCATAAGTACAGCCAAAGGCTCTGATGGCAGCTGACTTGCGAGGCTGAGGCTATCCTCTTTTGAACTGCAAAGGATATACTCTCAAAGTTTGTGTTTGTTTTTTTTAGAAAAGCATATTCCATTATCTCTGTAAATGGCTGCCAGATATCCAGAGAGACAAAAGAAGCAACGAAACTCAGGATTCCAGAATCCCAATCTTAGGTCTCCCACAGGCCCACCTGACAGCGTTGACAGACTGGTTCCCCCAAACCCAGCGATCCTGGTACTGCCGCCTCTCAACACAACACCTGGAGAGGCATAAGCCAGACTCTCCAACAAACAGGGACCAATATTATTTCCTTTCATATCTTAGCTAAAACTGTAATATCAGACAGTCATCACACACTGCACAAACAAAGAGTGATGGAACACAAAAACACTGCACTAACAAGGACATTATAAACACACAGAAGAGTGTACACAAATCAAAGTTTGTCTGCAGTAAGTCAAATATTCTATTGTTTATCTTGAATTCAATTCTGACTAAATGAATGAACTTTCCATGTTTCTATCTTATCTCTCCAACTGGACTCTAAGCACTATAAGAACAGGGACTATCTCTTCTCCATATGTGTGATGAAGGACACTTGTTCTGTTCTGCACTTCCATCCTATCCCTTCCAGCCTATTTCCAGGTAAAGGGAAATACCGTGGGACCTTCTAACTGTCAGATGGTGTACCTACCATCAGGGAGTCATTTCAATCCAGTCTAGGCACCACCACCCCAAGCTCTGGACTATTCACCATCCTACCAAGAGGTAAACCTACACCAATGTTACTGCTGCTTAACCTTTTTGTCATCATTAGTACCTCTTAGGAGCCTGTTTAGATGTTTTTTCCTAACTGCCCCGTCTCCATGAAATTTAATACCACAGATATACTGTCTATCATATGTACTAAAGCTTACTCCTTTTATTTAATGCAAGGTTAAGAAAGACTGAACAATTTTTTTAAGTTAAAAGTTAAATTAAAAGATTTGGGACTTCCCTGGTGGTCCAGTGGTTAAGACTCCGCACTACCAATGCAGGGGGCATGGGCTCAGTCCCTGGTTGGGGAAGATCCCGCATGCCATGTGGACAAATAAATAAATAATTTTTTTAAGTTAAATTAAAGATTTAAAGCTATTAATATTGAAATTAATTTTATATTTACTGAGTAACTTTTAATGTAATTTATTTCTTATATAAATTATAATGTATAGAATCATGTATGTATTTTAGCAATTTATATAAATACATAATCAAATTTTTAGTTATTCAAAATTATGTTTGAAATAAACAAAAATTTTAAATTAATTTCTTAAAATTATTTTTCATTAACCTTTAACTTTCACCTAATATGAGAAAATAACTTTTAGCTTAACTTTGTTGTTGTTTGAGTCACGAGTTGTGTCCGACTCTTTGCTTAACTAGGTGTTAGATATTCATTCAGATGGTGTCAACATTTTTTCAACACAATTAAATTACTGACTTGTTGAACAATTTGTGGAATTAAATAATAAAATATAAACTATTTGTATTTAATTCTCAAAGTTCAAATTACAAAAGTACTAAGCATTAACGGGAATTCCCTGGCAGTCCAATGGTTAAAACTCTGCACTTCCATTGCAGGGGGCACATGTTCAATTCCTGGTCAGGGAACTAAGATCTTGCACACCACACGGCATGGCCAAATACCCCAAGGAATTAAATATAATCAACACTGATGAGGCAGCCACTGGTAGCCAAGAAGTATGTACAAGCCACCTCTCACCATCTGACTTTGAGATCAAGGACTTTGAAGACTCAAAGTCCTCTAATCACAGCCATCTATTTGCCATAGTTTATAGCCCTGATCTTCCATGAACTCAATATCAACATTGCTCATATGATACCCAAGCAAACTCAATAAGAGAAATTAAATACTAAGGAATAAAATTTTGTGAAATCGAGTTAAGCACTGTTACAGCTAAGATTTTTTTTCATCCCTACTCCTCACCAATTTTCAATGTCCAGAACAGGCACGCATCAAGACAGAAAGCTCAGTGGCTGTTCAGAGGTACAAACTGGGGACTGGCAGCTAGTGGGTACAGAGTTTTTTTTAGGGATGACAAAAATGTTCTCAAATTAGATTGCAGTGATGATCACACAACCCTATGACTGCACTTTAAAACACTGAGTTGTATATTCTAAATGGGTGAATGATATGGTATGTGAATTATATATCCATAAATATTGCGTGCATGGTCAGTCATTTTTGACTCTTTGCAACCCTATGGACTATTGCACTGAAGGCTCTTCTGTCCATTGAATGTTCCCAGCAAGAATATTGCAGTGAGTTGCCATTTCCTTCTCCAAAGTATCTTCCACCGAGGGATCGAACGTGTGTCTCCTGCATCTCCTGCAGTGCAGGCAGATTTTTTACCACTGAGCCACTGGGGAAGCCCATCAATAAATATATATCTGTTTAAAAGAAAAAAGTGAATTTTTATCTACTGACGGTGATAGCATCCCAGTTGAAATGCATGACCTAGGCTACTGGAGGGAGAGTGTTTCACAGCCATGCTCCCATGGGATTTATTTGGAACTAAAAGAACAATCGACTATGCAGACTGAACATATTAAAATATGATCTAGAATAAAAAAATCTAGATCAAATATAATTACCAACTATCAACATATATAATTATAAACACATAATCATATGTGACAAATAAATGGTAAATAATGTATATAAATGACTAAAATTCTCCAGTGAGATGGTGGGAAGAGGATAGCCTACCCTGAAGAGAGAGAAAGAAAGCTTCAGCTCACAGCCCTTAACCTGAGGGAAATAATTAAAGAGGCAGATGACACTCTTTTCCCCATCAACCACTCACCTCCTCCCGGAAGCCTGAAGGGTGAGCTGCTCCAGTTTGATGTTAAGAGACAGTGCTGCCCCACCCCAAGCCACCCTGTCCTCAGTGACCTACAAAGTTTCCAACAACATCACCTCCAACACCAAGGGATAGATAAGTGGGTCAGTCAGAGGCCCCAACATTCAGGCTATAGTGTCCTTAAAGAAAAAGCCGATAGATACAGCCTTCAAGGAGTCCCTAGAGCAGCCCTATCCAAAAGAACTTTCTGTGACGACAGACATCTTCTAGGGCCCATAGATTACTTGTAATGTGACTGGAGCAAATGAGGAACTGAATTTTTAACTTTATTTAATTTTTATTTTAATTTAAATAGCCACATGTCTCTATTTGCTACCATATTGGACAGAGAGTTCTAGAGCAATGCTATCCAATAGAAATGTAACATAAGCCACATAAATAATTTAAAATTTTCTAGTAGCTATATTAAAAAAGGTTTTCTTTCAAAAAGTAAAATTAATTTTATTATTACACTTTAAACCAATACACTCCAAAGATTATTATTTAACATGCAATCAATATGAAAATAATTATCCAGGTATTCTGCATCTATTTTTTGTATTATATCTTTGAAATCCCATGTGTATGTTACACTTGTCGGATCTGGATCAGCAGGACTTCCCTGGTGGTCCAGTGGTTAGGACTCCACGTTTCCAATGCAGGGGGCATGGGTTTGATCGCTGGTTGGAGAACTAAGATGCCACATGCTGTATGGCATGCCAAAACGAAACAAAGCTTCACTCAATTTGGATCAGCCCATATTTCAAGTGCCCATTAGTGGCTAGTGGCTGCCATATTGACCAGGACAACTCCACTCCAGACAATCTTAGAGACCTTCCTATAACACGGAGTTCTTCCTTCTTTCTTCCCAAATCTAAGGGGAAGAATCAAAGTCACGAGAACTCCTTGTGTCCCTTGGCCTTTCACACAGTCATATGCCACATCTGGGTATGGTTGGCTGGGTGTTTTCCCTCTGTCTCATCAAAAATGTCCCTAAAATCCACCGAATAGATTAATCCCAGGTTCATAAATAAATGGGGGCTTCAGGGAGGGCTAGCCATTCACATCTTAGTGTGGATTATAGAACCCTGCTACATGAAGAAGACGGCTCTACACCCTCATCTAGCAGGAGGATGAAACTCTCCACAATGTATTTTTTTTTTTCCCACAATGTATTTTTAATGAATATTTCTGAAAGGAATCAACAAAACAAAACTCCAAAGTCTTCATAGTAACACTTGGAAGAAATAACCGAACAAAATAATAATTGTTTTAGCAAAGAACTTTCAAAATGAGTGGGTAGCAAACCAGTGAGTGGCAGAAGCCATCTTTACCCTGTCACCACGCCTTCCAGCTCTCTCATCTTGGGAGTGGAGGGAGGCTAAGTCCCTTCAACACCAAGGCAGAGCAGAGTCAGAGGCAGTAGAGCCTGGTGACCCAGGAATAAAAGGTAGCTCGTTCCCCCGGGGAAGATGAGTCTCAGTCTCATTAAGAGGCAAACACAACCTCCAGAGACGAAAAGGCAGCAACAGAACAAGCTACCACACGATGGCATCTAAACCCAGGGCTGGCAGCAAAGGGGAGCCTAGGGGAAGCAAAGAGAACTGAAGGAACCAGCAGCAGAGAAATAATAATCCAAACACTGGCCTATTATTAAGGTCCTCCAAGTGCAGTATATTAACTCATTTGAGCCTGATAACAACCTGTGAGTAAGAAATGATTTAATTCAAGTTCACAGATGAAGAAACTCAGAGAGGTGAAGTGATTTCCCTAAGACTTATAAAGGAAAGAAATGAGCCAATTACTTTTTCATTCTGAATAAATGTGTATGTGTATTTAATAACAATTGCGCTAATGAATGAAAAAGTATGACAAGAACACACTGTAACCTCTCTGCTTGGGAAGAACACATTTATATATAAATTGACTCAAAGATCTGAAAATTCTGAGGTTTCTTATAGTTGAATTTACCCTCTGGAAAGCTTATAATAGTGCTCAGCAAGGCCCACTAGGGAGGAAAAAAAAAGTATACACTGCTTGGGCTCTATCCCTGAGGATTACAATTTAGTGAGGTCTGGGAAGAAGCCCAGCCCCTGTATTTTACTGTCTCACAGGTGGTTCTGTTGAACCCTAAAGGCTGACTAGCAGTAACAGAAAGCTGCCCCAGGAATGCTGAGACCCAAGGAAGACTGTGATATGCAAAGCCAACAAAGTACCCCAACAGATCTTGAAAAGAGCCTTGCATCCCCCAGAGCTGCAGGCAGTGATGGACCACCCACCCAGGCTTGGGCCTCATGGGATACCTGGCTCTCGGGACTGGCTATCATCACAAACGTGCAGGTCCAGGCGCGAGATGAGCAGATGGTAGGAGGACTCTTTCACATCAAATTTCTCAAAGTACTGGCTGAGGCGGCTGCTGCTGCTACTGCTGCTGCCCTGGCTGCTACCAAATGCCTGGGCCCAGGACTGCTGCGCGCTAGGAGCAGGTGGGGTGATCTATGTGTGACAGAGAAAAACAAAAAGTCCAGACCCGAAAAAAAAAGAAAAGAAAAAAAAAAAAAGAAGTCCAGACCCGGACAGCTTCCTCGCTGGCTTTCTTAAAGCTTTAGTTCAGCCTGAAGAAAACTACAATTTGATAAGATGTCCCTTCCCTCTCAATAATCACTCTTTTTAATCATACATACTTTATTATACACTGAATAGTAATATCTCCTAAGATTTCATTTTTATAGCCTTGAAGAATTTTACACTTTTTTCTTTATATGGTGGAACTTCATTTGCTTTTCTATGTGATAATGATAACAATTATATGTGGTATTACATTCATATAAATAAACATACATCTTTTTACTTCTAGCGCATTAAGTCTTTCCTAAGGTACAGTGATGCCCCTCATAACGGCATGCCTGGTAGCTCACATAGGTCTGTCCCATCTAAACAACCCAAAGAATCCAAAGAAGCCGAATTATAATTAACCTAGTAACTGTCAGAGTCCTGTTTTGACATCTGAACTGCCTTCTACGCTTCCCTCCCACCCAGAACGTATCTGACTGAGGCTAACACACGTCTTCCGGGAAGTCTCCCCTAAGCGCCCTCTTTCAGCCCAGGATCCCTCTCCTGCGCTCTCTCGGCACGGTGTTCACCTCTATTATAGCGCTTATCACACCACATTGTAATAACTTGTTTATGGTCCGTATTTTAAGACAGCAAGAGCTCCAGGGTGAGGAACAAGAGGCTGTCCAGTGACCAGCACTGTACACCTAACACACTAGAGGCACCAGATGAATAGAAAACGGGATAAAGGCACAGGCAGAGCCTACGCACATAGAGAAGTGAATGACACATTCCCCCAAATAAGCGGGACAAAATCTAGGCTCCACCTATGCTGGTGTGAATTAGGTCTGGCTTGCCATCTCCCCACCACCACCGAGGGTCTCTGTTTCACCTCTAACCTGTACAGGTTCAGGGGCCAGGCTCTTTCTCTGCTGGGCGGCCTTCTCCATGGCCTCACTCAGCGACTCTGCATATTTCATCATAGCCTTGAGCTGCGAGTCCGTTAGCACCCAGAGCAGGTCATCCAACAGGAACATCAGCTTGGAAGCTATCACATTGCAATCTTTGGTCTGGAGGGGTCACAGAGAACAGAAGCTTCCACATCTGGTGCCACCCCAACTCCTCAAAGTGACTACTACCCAACCAGTTTCAGAGATGGCTTTTCAATCCTCAACACAAGAAAGGAAAATATCAAGTACTTTGGAGAGTCAATTTCTTACCAAACTACAAAAGCTTTCTGTGATCAACAAAAAGCAGCAATAATCAACTGCCTATGTCCCCATATACAGGTAAAATTGTTATTTCCAAAATTAAAACAATGGAGGTAGACATGTTCCCTCAATAGTAGATTCAGTGCAACACTAAACTGCAGATCCTCCCCTTTCAAATGTCATTTCAGGGGCCAATAACACACAAAAAGGAAGAAATACAAACTCCAGCGCTGTCTGAGAGAACAAAAGATGGACGTTTCGTGAGGACAGAGAACACACTCACTCTTCTCTTGAGGGCTATCTGGATCCTGCCTTGGTTGGTAATAAGCCTCAATGGAGTGGTGACTGGGTCCTGATCACCATTGTCTGTAGCATCTGCCTCGATTCGAAGTGTTTGCCAAGTTATTTCCTTAAATGTTAAAACCTAGAAGGAAAAAAAGTAAAATCCCTTAATACTGTGGATGAAATTAATCAAGAGGCAGGAAGTCCAAGGGGAAAAGACTGGCAAGGCAGAGACCTCCATCATTCTTAGCTAGGATCCTACTCACAGAAGGCAGTGGATCACAAATTCTTAACTGAGGAAAAGTAACACTAGACAGAAGGGATTCTTGGGTTCCCAAGAATGGGGAAGGCTCTGACCCAAGACAGGAATATAGTCATTGGGAATTTGCTATATGACACAGGGAGCTCAAACTGTGACCACCTAGAAGGGCGGGATGGAGTGGAAGGTGGGAGGGAGGTAAAAGGAGGGGACATGTGTATACCTATGGCTGATTCATGTTGATGTGTGGCAGAAACCAACACAATATTGTAAAACAATTATTCCCCAATTAAAATAAATACATTTTTAAAACAAGAATGACTCCTCTGAACCCTCCCATTCTCCCCCCTGCAATGGCAGGACTACCTCTCCTCGGTGTGGGTCAGTGATGCGGGTGAGGCGCAGGTCACTCTGCTGCCAGTTGGGGTTGACACTGTAGCCCTGGAGCTGCCACAATTCAAAAGAAGCGTGGAAGGCCTTGGAGTGAATCTTGATGGTGATGGAGTTGACGATGATGAACATCCCCTCCACCACCTTCTCAGCAAAGCCATACTCACTACGACAAACGAGGCAGACCAATATTCAGCATCCTGTGAGATTCGGGCATTAGCATACTCTCTCTTCTTTTTTGGTTGTGCCATAACTTGCAGGATCCTAGTTTCCTAACAAGGGGTTTGAACCCAGGCCCAGGCAGTTAAAATGCTGAGTCCTAACCACTGGACCACCAGGGAATTCCCTATACATACTCTTTATAATGGAAGACTTAAGACTTTTAATAATGCCTGTCTTTAGATGCTAGAACTGTAGATGCTTTTCTTAAAGTTCTCACCTCCCACTTCTGCTTTATATTTTTTAAATTTCTAAAATTTTTATGATGATGCAGTACTCTTTCTGATGAGATTTTTCTTTTTTAAGAATGGAATAAAAGAAAGAGTTGACCTGAAAAAAAAGAAAGAGTTGACCTGGAAACAATCTCCTTCTGGTTAGAAAGAATAAGTTGAAAAAAATATTTTCCAAGTCCATAAACTACCTGAATAAATATTTGACTGTTGTCTGTGAGGAGAGATATTATCACTACAGAAAGGAAACAGTCAGTTTCAATAACGTCTTCAAAGACAGAACATGCTCTGTGAAAGTGGTGAAAGAGGAAAGAAGTACAGCCAGGTAAGCATGAGGTTTAACCCTGTGAAATCGAGTCAAGAACAGACCCACCTCTGCCTGTCAAATCCACCCCAGAGAGCACAGCTGTACGTCACAGAGAGGCCAAAACAGCAGGTAGAGAAAAGAAGGCCATCCTTAAAGTCCTTCTAGACATGGAAAACACAGACATTCTTGACATGCAGGTGACACAGTTCTCATTATAACAGATAAAAAGGTCTGGGAATTATAAACTGAATACACACACATATACACACACACATCTCTGCAATTTATATCACAAAGGGCTAATATCTCTAATGTATAAAGAGTTTCACAAAACTGAAAAGAAAAAGACCAACAGCCCAATAAAAATGTGACAAAGTAGGGACAGTTCACAGAAAAATAAATGCAAATAGATGCTAATCATAAAAAGATGTTCCACCTCACTCATATATCAAAACTGTACTGAGAGTCATTTGATTCAGGACAAAAATGACAGTGAAGTAGGGAAAATTCAATAATGGTGCATGGTCAGTTTGAGGCTACCCATAAAGAGAAAAAATAATGTTGACCTTCATCTTGCATCAAACAAACAAAAAACCAGTTTCAAGATTGATTGTAGATCTAAATGTGAAAGGTCAAACAATAAAGCTAGAAGAAAACATAGGAAAATATCTTCATGCCTTGAGATAGGAAAAGATTCCTTTCATAAAACACAAAAAGCACTAACCATAAAAGGAAATAAAGATATACAGGACCACATTAGAATTAATAATGTCTGATCAATAAAAAAATAACATTAGGAGTCTTAGCAAACCCACACAGTAGGAGAAGATATGTGTAATACATGTATGTAACCAAGGACTTGTTTCCAGAATATAAAAAGAACTTCTACAAGTTAAAGAGAAAAACACAAATAACCCCCAAAATAAATGGGAGGAAACATCAATGTTTTATGAAAGAAGAAATTTGAAAGTCTAATAACTCATCAATAAGTGTAAACTAAAATCATAATGTGACACAATTATTAGGTGGTTCAAATAAAAAGAGAGACAATACTAAGCGCTAACAAATGGAACGCTTATATACTGCTGGGGCAAAACTGGTATAAGTTCTTTGGAAAACTGTTCAGCAGTATGAACTAAAGTAGAACAGATGCACAGCCTATGACCCTGCAACTCTACTGTAGATACAGACCAATCAGAAATGTGTACATATGTTTACCAAGAGGCATGTATAAGAATGTTGATAGCATTACTATTTTTTTCTTTAGTTAAAAATTAAATTTTTAACTTACGTATAGAAAAGATAATTCTTTGCAGGATACACATACAAGGTTTTGACAAATGCATAAAGTCATGTATTAACCACCACTCATGACAAAGGACAGTCCCATGTAGCAACAGTATGCTAAATAGCCAGAAAGTAGAAACAAACCAAATGTCCGTTTACAATAGAATAGATAACTGTGGCATGTAACGGAATATCATATAGTAATGAGGATGAATGAACAATAACTACATGGAACCGCATGGATGACTTTCAAAAACATCATGCTGAGCTAAAAGTATGTAGATACACATGTACATATGTACAAAAGTATGTAGATACACATGCATTATATGATTACATTTATATAAATTTTAAAATAGGGAAACTAATGTATGGTATTAAAACTGAGGATAAACTTATCCTTGAGGGGGGTATGACTAGGAAGGGCACAGGAGGCTTTTGGGATTCTGGAAGTGGTCTATTTTTTATGTGTTAACTGGAAAGAATCACTAAGCTACACTTTTATGATTTATGTACCTCAATCAGTTCAGTTCAGTCGCTCAGTCATGTCCAACTCTTGGTCTACAGCACTCCAGGCTTCCCTGTCCATGTACCTCAATACACTTGACCAAAAACCCACACAGAAGTACCATGTGTCATCTTCAGATTAGGCAAAAATCCTAAAGTTTGACAATACTGTCCATTGGCAAGGTTCCTGGACCTTTCAAGACAGTTCCAGAAAAACACCTACTTCTGCTTTATTTACTATACTAAAGCCTTTGACTGTGTGGATCACAACAAACTGGAAAATTCTTAGAGAGATGGGAATACCAGACCACCTTACCTGCCTCCTGAGAAACCTGTATGCAGGTCAAGAAGCAACAGTTAGAACCAAACATAGAACAACATAGACTTGTTCAAAATTGGGAAAGGAGTACCTCAAGCCTATATATTGTCACCCTGCTTATTTAACTTATATGCAGAGTACATCATGTAAAATGCCAGACTAGATGAAGCACAAGCTGGAATCAAAATTGCTGGGAGAAATATCAATAACCTCAGATATGCAGATGACACCACCCCTATGGCAGAAAGCAAAGAGGAACTAAAGAGCCTCCTGATGAAGGTGAAAGAAGATAGTGAAAAAGCTGGCCTCAAAGTCAACATTCAAAAAACTAAGATCATGGCATCTGGTTTCATCACTTCAAGGCAAAGAGATGGGGAGAAAATGGAAACAGTGAGAGACTTTATTTTCTTGGACTCCAAAATCACTGCGGACAGTAGGTACGACCATGAAATTAAAAGACACGTGCTCCTTGGGAAAAAAACTATGACAAACCTAGACAGAGTATTAAAAAGCAGAGACATCACTTTGCAAACAAAGGTCTGTTTAGTCAAAGCTATGGTTTTTCCAGTAGTCATGTACAGATGTAAGAGTTGGACCATAAAGAAAGCTGAGGGCCAAAGAACTGGTGCTTTCCAACTGTGGTGTTGTAGAAGACTCTTGAGAGTCCCTTGGACTGCAAGGAGATCAAAAAGTCAATCCTAAAGGAAATTAATCCTGAATATTCATTGGAGGGACTGATGCTGAAGCTGAAGCTCCAATACTCTGGCCACCTGATGGGAAGAGCCGACTGTTTAGAAAAGACCCTGATGCTGGGAAAGATTGAGGACAGGAGGAGAAGGGGACGACAGAGGATGAGATGGTTGGATGGCATCACCAACTCAATGGACATGAGTTTGAGCAAACTCCAGGGGATAGTGAAGGACAGGGAATCCTGGCGTGCTGCAGTCATGGGGTCACAAAGAGTCGGACACAACTGAATGACTGAACACTAACAACAAAGGTTTCCAGAAAACAAGAACTCAAAACACTGCTGGTGGTAACACAAAACTGTAAAATCCTTACAAAGGGAAATTCAACAATGTCTATAAAAATTATACATGCATTTTCCCTTTGATCTAGCAGTCCCTCTCCCAGGAGTATATTCCAAAATATGCTAGCAAAAACAGTGGAAACAAACCAAATGTCTATCAACTGATGAATGGGTAAGTAAAATGTGGTATATCCATACAATAGAATGTTGTTCAGCCATAAAAGGAATAAAGTACTGATATTTGCTACAACATAGCTGAACCTTGAAAACATTATGCTAAGAGAAAGATACCAATCTCAAATGACCACAAAATGTACTATTCCATCTGTACAAAATGATCAGAATAAATACAGAAAGTACATTTAAGGTTGCCTAAGGCTAAGAACAGTATGAAAAGGCAAAAAGATAGAACACTGAAAGATGAACTCCCAAGGTCGTTAGGTGCCCAATATGCTACTGGAGATCAGTGGAGAAATAACTCCAGAAAGAATGAAGAGACGGAGCCAAAGCAAAAACAACACCCAGCTGTGGATGTGACTGCTGATAGAAGCAAGGTCAGATGCTGTAAAGAGCAATATTGCATAGGAACCTGGAATGTTAGGTCCCTGAATCAAGGCAAATAGGAAGTGGTCAAACAGGAGATGGCAAGAGTGAACGTCAACATTTTAGGAATCAGTGAACTAAAATGGACTAGAATGGGTGAATTTAACTCAGATGACCATTATATCTACTACTGTGGGCAAGAATCCCTTAGAAGAAATGGAATAGCCATCATAGTCAACAAGAGTTCGAAATGCAGTACTTGGATGCAATCACAAAAACAAAAGAATGATCTCTGTTCGTTTCCCAGGCAAACCATTCAATATCACGGTAATCCAAGTCTATGCCCCAACCAGGAACACTGAAGAAGCTGAAGTTAAATGGTTCTATGAAGACCTACAAGACCTTTTAGAACTAACACGCAAAAAAGATGTCTTTTTCATTATAGGGGACTGGAATGCAAAAGTAGGAAGTCAAGAAACACCTGAAGTAACAGGCAAATTTGGCCTTGGGAGTACAGAATGAAGCAGGCCAAAGACTAATAGAGTTTTGCCAAGAGAACGCACTGGTCATAGCAAACACCCTCCTCCAACAACACAAGAGAAAACTCTACACATGGACATCACCAGATGGCCAACACCGAAATCAGACTGATTATATTCTTTGCAGCCAAAGATGGAGAAGCTCTATACAGTCAGCAAAAACAAGACTGGGAGATGACTGTGGCTCAGATCATGAACTCCTTATTGCCAAATTCAGATTTAAATTGAAGAAAGCAGAGAAAACCATTAGACCATTCAGGTATGATTTAAATCAAATCCCTCACAATTATACAGTGGAAGTGAGAAATAGATTTAAGGGACTATATCTGATAGACAGAGTGCCTGATGAACTATGGATGGAGGTTCACGACGTTGTACAGGAGACAGGGATCAAGACAATCCCCCAAAAAAGAAATGCAAAAAAGCAAAATGCCTGTCTGAGGAGGCCTTTCAAATAGCTGAGAAAAGAAGAGAAGCAAAAAGAAAAGGAGAAAAGGAAAGATATATCCATTCGAATGCAGAGTTCCAAAGAATAGCAAGGAGAGATAAGTAAGCCTTCCTCAGTGATCAGTGCAAAGAAATAGAGGAAAACAATAGAATGGGAAAGACTGGAGATCTCTTCAAGATAATTAGAGATACCAAAGGAACATTTCATGCAAAGATGGGCTCAATAAAGGACAGAAATGGTATGGACCTAACAGAAGCAGAAGCTATTAAGAAGAGGTGTCAAGAATACACAGAAGAACTGTATAAAAAAGATCTTCACAACCCAGATAATCATGATGGTGTGATCACTCACCTAGAGCCAGACATCCTGGAATGTGAAGTCAAGGGGGCCTTAGGAAGCATCACTACGAACAAAGCTTGTGGAGGTGATGGAATTCCAGCTGAGCTATTTCAAATCCTAAAAGGTGATGCTGTGAAAGTGCTACACTCAATATGCCAGCAAATATGGAAACTCAGTAGTGGCCACAGGACTGGAAAAGGTCAGTTTTCACTCCAATCCCAAAGAAAGGCAATGCCAAAGAATGCTCAAACTACCGCACAATTGCACTCATCTCACACGCTAGTAAAGTAATGCTCAAAATTCTCCAAGCCAGGCTTCAGCAATATGTGAACCGTGAACTTCCAGATGTTCAAGCTGGTTTTAGAAAAGGCAGAGGAACCAGAGATCAAATTGCCAACATCCGCTGGATCATGGAAAAAGCAAGACAGTTCCAGAAAAACATCTACTTCTGCTTTATTGACTATGCCAAAGTCTTTCACTGTGTGGATCACAATAAACTGTGGAAAATTCTGAAAGAGATAGGAATACCAGACCACCTGTCCTACCTCGAGAAATCTGTATGCAGGTCAGGAAGCAAAAGTTAGAACTGGACATGGAACAACGGACTGGTTCCAAATAGGAAAAGGAGAATGCCAAGGCTGTATATTGTCACCGTGCTTATTTAACTTACATTCAGAATACATCATGTAAAATGCCAGACTAGATGAAGCACAAGCTGGAATCAAGATTGCCGGGAGAAATATCAATAACCTCAGATATGCAGATGACACCACCCTTATGGCAGAAAGTGAAGAAGAACTAAAGAGCCTCTTGATGAAAGAGAAAGAGGAGAGTGAAAAAGTTGGCTTAAAGCTCAACATTCAGAAAACTAAGATCATGGCATCCAGTCCCATAAGCACATGACAAATATATGGGGAAATAGTGGCTGACTTTATTTTTGGGGGCTCCAAAATCACTGCAGATGGCGACTGCAGCCATGAAATTAAAAGACGCTTACTCCTTGACAGAAGGAAAGTTATGATCAACCTAGACAGCATATTAAAAAGCAGAGACATTACTTTGCCAACAAGGGTCTCTCTAGTCAAGGCTACGGTTTTTCCAGCAGTCATATATGGATGTGAGAGTTGGACTATAAAGAAAGCTGAGTGCCGAAGAATTGATGCTTTTGAACTGTGGTGTTAGAGAAGTCTCTTGCGAGTTCCTTGGACTTGCAAGGAGATCCAACCAGTCCATCCTAAAGGAGATCAGTCCTGAGTGTTCATTGGAACGACTGATGTTGAAGCTGAAACTCCAATACTTCGGCCACCTGATGCAAATAACTGACTCACTGGAAAAGACCCTGATGCTGGGAAAGACTAAGGCAGGAGAAAAAGGGGATTACAGAGAATGAGATGGTTGGATAGCATCACCAACTCAATGGACATGAATGTGAATAAGCTCCAGGAATTGGTAATGGACAGGGAAGCCTGGCATGCTGCAGTCCATAGGGTCGCAAAGAGTTGGACACGACTGAGTGTATGAACTGAACTGATTAACAGAGAACTGGCTATATAAACTATGATGCCTCCATAAAATATACTGAGTATTTTGCAGGTGCAAAAAGGAATAAGAAGCATCTCCTTATATACATCTATGAACTGATCTCCAGGATACTTTTAAAAGAAAAAGGCAATGTGGAAAGTGTTTATGGTATGTTACATTTTGTGTAAAAAATGGAACAGGGACAATACAAACATTTGTACATACCTTGTTTTATAGTTTTAACTTTGGAACTGTGTAATTTTACAAGTTTAAAAACTAAATTAAAAACAATTTAAAAATTTAAAACAAATTGATATAAAACCCTTAGAAGATAGCATAAGAGAAAACCTAGATGACAGTGGGTTTGGCAATTACATTTTATTTTATTATTATTTTTTTTTTTAAAAATATGGAACGCTTCACGAATTTGCGTGTCATCCTTGCGCAGGGGCCATGCTAATCTTCTCTGTATCGTTCCAATTTTAGTATATGTGCTGCCGAAGCGAGCACGGCAATTACATTTTAGATACAACACCAAAGGCACAATTCATGAAAGAAATAACAGCTACACTGGACTTCATTAAAGTTTCAAAATCTGCTCTGTGAAAGACAATGTCAAGAGAATAAGACCACTCATAGACTAAGAATATATCTGCAAAAAGACACATCTGATAAAAGACTGTTATCCAAAATATACAAAGAACTCTTAAAACTCAACAATAAGAAGACAAACAACACAATTAAAAAATGGGCCAAAGACCTTGATAGATCCCTTATGAAAGATGATATACAAATGGCAAACAAGCATATGTCTTATAAGCTCTACATCATATGTTATCAGGGAAATGGAAATTAGAACAACAGTGAGATTCACTACACACCTATTAGAATGGCCAAAATCCAAATTGCTGACAACATCAAATGCGGAGAATTCCATAGACAGAGAAGCCTAGCAGGCTACTGTCCATGGGGTTGCAAAGAGTCAGACACAACTGAGCGACTTTCATTAATTACTAATCCAAATGCTGACAAGGACATGGAATAGCAGGAACTCTCATTCACTGCTAGTAGTAATGTAAAATGGTAAGTCACTTTGGGAGACAGTTCTGCAGTTTCTTCCAAAACTGAACATACTCTTACCATATGATCCAGCAATCATGCTCCTTTATATACACTTCAAAGGAATTTAAAAGTTAAAGTCCAACATGGACATTTATAGCAGCTTTATTCATAATTGCCAAAATTTGTAAACAAACAGCCAAGATGCTGTAACTATTAAATGGATAAACTGTGGTACATCCAGATAATGAAATATTTTTCAGCACTAAAATGCAATGAGCCACAGAGTCATAAAAAGACATGGAGGAAACTTAAATGCATATTATTAAGTGAAAGAAGGCAATCTAAAGAGATGGAATCATCATGGAAAAGGAAAAACTAGCGAATAGTGAAAAGACCAGTGGTTGCCAGGGGTTGGGGCAGGGAGGATGACTAAGTGGAGCACAAAGGATTTTTAGGGCAGTGAAAATACACTGTATGATACTCTAACAGTGAATGTGTGTTATTATACATTTGTCCAAACCTATAGAATGTCCCACCAAGGGTGAACCTTAAGTAAAGTATGAACTTTGTGTGATTATGATGTGTCAATGTAAGTTCATCTATCATAATAAACAAACCACTCTGGCTGGTGGATGTCAATAACGGGGGAGGCTCTGTGTGTGCTAAAAGCAGGGGGTATACAGGAAATCTCTGTTACTTCCTCTTAGTACTACTGTTTACACCTAAAACTGCTCTGAAAAATGTGTCCTAAAAAAATGAACTCCTCTGTATGTCAAGGTGGAACCCAACCATACAAAGAATGATTTCAAGTAATTTTACGTATTTTTTTAAGATTTTTTTAATGTGGATCATTTTTTAAGTCTTTATTGAATTTGTAACAATATTGCCTCTGTTTTATATTTTGGTTTTTTTGGCTGTGAGGCAGGAGGGATCTTAGCTCCCTCACCAGGGGTCACAACCCACACCCCCTGTGCTGGAAGCACCACCAGGGAAGTCCCTCCAGTAATTTTAAAACACAGTATTTTGACCATACATCTCTAATGAAATATATTATAAGGTTAAAGCAAATATATGGGAATTCCCTGGTGATCCAGTGGTTAGGATTCTGCACTCTTAATGCCGAAGGCCCAGATTCGATCCCTGGTTGGGGAACTGAGATCCCATAAGCCATGCCGTGTGGCCAAAAACAAAAAACACATACACACACACACAAAAAGCTACTGCATTCAGTAGTCTTACTAGAAGTTATATTAGTCTTTGTTATTTTTGAAACTATTAAAAAGTGAATTATTTATTATAAAATGTTGTTAAGAAACAAAATTTAGTGTATGAACACAAACGCAAATATTTCTGGTTCAAGATGGCAGAGTGGAAGGACGTGTGCTCATCTCTTCTTGTGAGGGCACAACCAGCTGTTGAGTAACTATCAACAGGACACTGGAACCTACCAAAAAAGATATCTCACATTCAAAGACAAGAAGCCACAAAGAGATGGTGGGAGGGGCACAATCATGATGAAATCAAATCTCATACCCTCTGGGTAGATGACTCACAAACTGGGGAACAATAACACCAAAGTTCTCCCACTGCTGTGAACCCCCTGTCAGGCTTCCCAGCCTGGGGATCCAACAAAGGGACTGCCGATTCCCAGATTCCCCAGGGAATCTGACCCTGAAGGCCAGCAGGATTGGATTACAAGACTTCCACAAGACTGGAGGAAACAAGAGACTCCAGTCTTGGAGGGCACAAACAAAATTTTCCTCATACTAAGACTCAGAGGAAAGGAGCTAGTGTTGGAGAGTCTCGTGTAAAGGAGGTGTGGGTCAGGAGGGGCTCACCACAGGGATGGGGGCAACCAGCCTGGGAAGGTCCTCCTTGGGGTATACCCTCTTGGAGGTCGCCAGCACCCAACCATAGACCTAGAGGGTTGGGTCGCCTTAGGCCAAAAAAATACTAGGGAGGGAGCATAATCCCACCCATCAGCAGATTCCCTGGTGGTTTAAAGGGTTAAAGCTTTACTGAGCAAGGCCCTGCTCACCAAAGCAAAACCCAGTTTCTCCCACCATCAAACCCTCCCCTCAGGAAGCTTACACAAGCCTCTTAGCCTCCTCCATCAGAAGGCAGACAGAAGCAAGAAGAACCACAGTCCCACAGCGACTAAAAGAAAAACCACATTACAGAAACTTAACCACCATGAAATAGCAGAAAGTTATGTCCCAAATGAGGGGACAAGATAAAACCCCAGAAAAACAACTAGATGAAGTAAAGATAGGCAACCTTCCAGAAAAAGAATTCAGAAAAATGATAGGAAAGATCATTCAAGATCTCAGAAAAAGAATGGAGGCAAAGATTGAGAAGATGCAAGAAATGTTTACCAAAGACTCAGAAGAACTAAAGAACAAACAAACAGAGATGAATAATACACTAGAAGGAATCCATAGCAGAATAACTGGGACAGAAGAATGGATAGGGCTTCCCTGACAGCTCAGTTGGTAAGGAATCCACCTTCAATGCAGGAGATCTCAGTTCAATTCCTGCGTTGGGAAGATCTGCTGGAGAAGGGACAGGCTACCCACTCCAGTATTCTTGGCCTTCCCTTGTGGCTCAGCTGGTAAAGAATCTGCCTGCAATGCAGGAGACCTGGGTTTGATCCCTGGGTTGGGAAGATCCCCTAGAGAAGGGAAAGGCTCCCCACTCCAGTATTCTGGCCTGGAGAATTCCATGGACTGTAAAGTCCATGGGGTTGCAAAGAGTTGAACACGACTGGGTGATTTAACTTTCACTTTCAAGAACAGATAAATGACCTGGGGGACAGAATGGTGAAAATCACTGCTACAGAACAGAATATATAAAAAAGAATGAAGAGAAATGAAGACAGCCAAAGAGACCTCTGGGACAACAATAAACACACTAACATTTGCATTGTAGGGGTCCCAGAAGAAGAGAGAAAGGACCTGAGAAAATATTTGAAGAGACAATAGCTGAAAACTTCCCTAACATGGGAAAGGAAATAGTCAACCAAGTCCAGGAAGCACAGACAGTCTGAGGCAGGATAAACCCAAGACGGAACACACTGAGACACATAATAATCAAACTAACAAAAATTAAAGACAGAGCTGTGCTTAGTCGCTCAGTCATGTCCAACTCTTTGCTACCCCAAGGATTGTAGCCCGTGAGGCTCCTCTGACCAAGGGGATTCTCCAGGCAAGAATACTGGAGTGGGTTGCCATGCCCTCCTCCAGGGGATCTTCCTAACCCAGGGATCGAGCCCTAGTCTCCCACATTGCAGGCGGATTCTTCACATCTGAGCCACCAGGGAAGTCCTGAAAAATATTAAAAGCAACAAGGGAAAAGGAAGGGAACTCCCATCAGGCTATAAGCTGATTTCTCAACAGAAACTCTACAAGCAAGAGAATGGCATGATATATTAAAAGTGATGAAAGGGAAGAACCTAAACCAAGAATACTTTATGAAGCAAGAATCTCCTTCAGGTTTGATGGAGAAATCAAAAGCTTTCCGGACAAGCAAAAGTTAAGAGAATTTAGCACCACCAAACCAGCTTTACAACAAATGCTAAAGGACCTTCTCTAGGCAGGAAACAAGAGAAAATAAACCCAAAACAATTAAGAAAATGGTAATAGGATCATATATATGGATAATTACCTTAAGTGTAAATGGATTAAATGCCCTAATCAAAAGATATAGACAGGCTGAGCAGATGAAAACAGGTGGATGTATGTATTTTCACTTACCACATCACTCTGCTTTACCCCCCAAATTGTATGTAATTATTTTACATTGTTAGGTTAATCACGTTGCCATTATGGCTTGCAATTGTAATTGCCTTTTACTTTTTGTCTGGCTATTGATTATGAAAATTGATAAACATCTTTCACTACTGTGATTACTCATAATACCATTGTATCATGATTGGTCAACAGAAAAATAATACAATTCTATATCACCAAAACTACCATTTAATAGAAGATCCTGGAATACTTTTTAAAATTCATATGAATACCAGAATTATCTTGGAATTTTTTGAAAAATACAAATGTCCAGGTATTGCTTTTTTTTCACCAGAGTTCCAGATATGTTTCTAATGAGCAGCCACGTTTAAAAATAACTGGACTATATGAGGAACTTTTACTTTTATCTAGTTTGTTTCACTTTTTCTATTTCATATTCAGTACTCCCATTTCATTTAGTTTATTTTCCAATTTCTTCATCTCTCCTTTTTTTTATATATTCTTTCTCAAGCCTTTATCAAGCATAGTAGAAAAGTTCTTTTATACCTTTATATACATAATATGTATAACATATATATTTTAGAAAATTTGTAAATTTTTGCCTAACTAAAAAATTTAAGATATTTTGATTCCACTTGTTTGACTTAGTATCAATAGGATGCTGTTTTTCTCATCTAAAAAAATAGATATGCAACAAGCAACAAAGGCTACTGTATAGTACAGGGAACTATAGTCAGTATCTTGTAATAACCTATAACGGAAAATAATTTCAAAAATAATATATGTGTATATATGTAACTGAATCACAAGAAAAAAGGAATTCTACTTTTTTGAAATTTAGCAACATTTATCTTTTTGCCAGCTTTTCTAAATGTCCTATGGACATCTAATAATGAAATATGATATATAAAACTCTAAATATATTTGTATAGGATATAAAAATAATATAAATTAATATAAATAGAAATCTGTTATATTTAAATTATTAATGACATCATTCAAGATGCTCCTATTCTTATTTTTTATGCACTTGATAAAATATTCTCAGAAAAATGTTAACATGTCTCACTGTGATTATATATTTTTTCTTTCCCTTATATTTCTTCTGATTTTTGCTTTGTTTCTTTGTTATTAGGTGTCTGATGGTTTATGATGTCTATCTTCTTTGTCATTAAAAATATTCATCTTTGTTTCACTTAAAAATAAATTAATTTTAAAAATGCAAATAGTAAATCTAAAAAGTTACTCAAAATCCTCTTTTTTCAATTTGAGAAATTTAAGATATTATCATGATTTATTTATATCTTTCTTAAAAAATACTTTTTCTCTAGAACTGAAAAGGCTTTAAAGCAGTGACGACACAATGAATACAATTCTGCCCAGACTATTGTCTCTAAATAAATACTAATAACATTTCTCACTAAAAAGAATCAGGTTGCTTAGAGAAATGTCTGATTCCAGGTCCGAGGTAAGGATAAAAGAGAAGAGAATAAAAGAAGCCTGATTTGTTCTGTATAAAACCAGAAAGACTACTGGGATCTTGTCCAAAGGATACAGGTGATATTGAAAGGCTCTCATTGGCCAAAGATGGGGACAACTGAACATCAAAAAGAATAATGACTGTAACGGAATTGTGTAAAGGTGTTGCGTACTATCAAGTATACAACAAATATATCTTATAAGAAAATATAAACATAGGATGTAAAAAATGTAAAGGCACATAAAAAATGAAAAATGAATGTAAAATAGTAAACCAACCAGGAAATGTTCAACAGTTTGTTAAAAAGTTAAATCCTCACCTACGATTCCATCCAACTATTCCATTCCTAGGCATTTAGCAAGAGAGATAAAAGGACATGACCTCACAATAACTTGTATATGAATGTTTATAGCAGCATTATTTGCAATAGCCAAAAACTGGAAATAAAATGAACATTAACAAGTGAATAGATAACAAGTTGTGATCTACTTACACATGGAACATTACTCAATAATGAAAAGAATGAACTGGGCTTCCCTGGTGGCTCAGTGGTAAGGAATCTGTCTGCCAGTCAGGAGACCAGGGTTTGGTCCCTGATCAGGGAAGGTCCCGCATGCCACAGAGCACAGCAATAGAGACCCAGCATGGCCATAAATACTAAATAAATAAATCAAATAGAATAAATAAAGGGAATGAATTATCGATAAACTCAACAGCATGGATGAATCTCAAAATAATTATGCTGAATAAAAGAAGCCACTAAAAACTAGTACATACTTCATGATTTCACTTAGAAAACATAGAAAATGCAAACCAATCTATACTGACAGAAAGTCACTGCCTGGGGATGGAAGGGCAAAGGGCAGGGAGATCAACAATAGTTTGAGAGAATGGATATGTTATTATCTTGATTGTGCTGACAGCTGCATGGACATATACATACACCCAAACTTATCAGATTGTAGACTTTATATATGTACAGCCTATTCTCCCTCCATTACACCTTAATAACGATGTAAAAAATACATGGATTCCAAATGATAAACCTCCTTCACTCTTCCCCACCCAAAAGAAATCTCTCCAGAGATTATTAGGGTGTCAATTCATAAATCTTAAATTTGCTAAATAAAGGTAAAAAATTAAGCATTTATCCTGACACTCCTGTACAAACTATATTTCAAAGTAATCAAATATTAATAGTTAGTGAAAGAAAGTCTCTGTAAAGTTTTCTCTATAGAAAATCACAAGTAATAAATGCAACAGGAAAAAAGAGATATAAAATCTCTATTTTCCAACTTACACTGAAATAATAGATCTACAGACAACTATCATCAATGGTTCCTAAACCATGCGGTGAGAGGTAGTTGAGGAACTTATCACAATTGACAAGTCAGGCCAACATCATCTGAATCCACTGGTTAATCTTAACCAAAGGAATACTATGCACCTCCCATTATTTACAATAGGAAATACACGGTACTATTCATGAAGTATTCTCACCAAGAAAATGAACAAATGAATCAAATCAAGTCTTTAACTACCAAATTAAACGAAACATCTTAAATAATACCTCGAGGATCCAATCAGCCAAAATACAAAATATGGGGAATTCTTTAGAAGAAATAATCCAGTTTCTACAAAGAATAAATTACATATAAAAAAGCGTGGGATTGGGGATTGTTTAAAATTAGAGCGCCTTATATTTTAAGGTTTTTCTTCTTTTTTAAAAAATGCTATTTTTTTCGTCTGTGCTGGGTCTCTGCTGCTGCTCGAGGGCTTTCTCTAGCTGCATGAGCTGCTCTCTAGTTGCAGTACACAGGCTTCTCCTTGCTGTGGCTTCTATTATCACACAGCGAGCGCTCTAGGCTCATGGGCTTCAGTAGTGATGGTGCACGGGCTAAGCTGCCCTGTGTCACGTGGAATCTTCCTGGACCAGGGATCAAACCCGTGTCCACTGCATTGGCAGGTGGATTCTTAACCACCGGATCACCAGGGAAACCCTTAAATAACTTTAAAAGGCATATCCCCAAATATAAGGTGTGGAGCTCTTCGCAGCCAAACTGAACTGTAAAAAATATTTTAGAGACAACTCAGGAAAATTAAATATGAAATAAGTGTTATATGATATTAAGGAATCCCTATTAATCCTATTAATTGTGATAATAGTATTGTGGAGTCTTTTTCTTTCTTCTCTATCTTCGTTAATGACACTTAATACAGAAGTATTTACAGATGGAATCATATGGTATCTGGGATTTGCTTTCAAGTATTACAGCATGTGCATACACACACACACAGACACACTCACAAAGTGGCAGAAGAAAGGCAGAAAAAGAACAGTAAATTGTTGATAATTGTGAAAGTTAGATCTTGGGTGCATGGAGGTTCATTACACTATTCTCTCGTTAACGCTATTTAGTGTATGTCTGAAATTTTCCATAATGAAAAGTTGCTAATTTTTAATTAAAAGGTGATCTGGACTCATCGATACACTGGAAATAATAGGACCCAAAGCAACTAACCTCTGTCCTGAAGCGAGGGCAATGGGAGACTGTCCATTGGGCGGCCGAGGCTCCTCACAGGTCTTCATCTCCACCTCTACCTTATCCAGACACTGAAATAAAAGCCATGGAGACCTAAGCATCTGCACGAAGCCCCACATAGCACAGACTGTCTTATCCGTCTCTGGGCTCCAGCACCCAGTCAAATACTGTGTCCACAGTGGACCAACAATAAATGTTTGTCGAATGAATGAACAAACAAACTAAAATACAAAGAGAGGCCTCATCTTCCCCCTTCTATTTCTATTAGCAGCGGAACTTCATGACAAGCATGGGATTAGCTCACAGCAGAAAATGAAAGTGTATAAGTTCAAGTTATAGAGATATTACTATTCCTGGGGATTCCAGTCCTTGGGGGATGTGTGTGTGTGTGTTTATGTATGTGTGTGTGTGTGTGTGTGTGTGTGTGTGTGTGTGTGTGTATCCTTCCCGAAGGGCTTTTAGCTGAGAATCACCCAACAGTCAACGTGAATAAACTTCGAAACTGTTATCAGTTTCTATCAGGACAGCAAAACTTGTTATAAACACCAAAATTCAAAGCAAAACCAACTCAGGACTTGTGTCTCAGAGCTACTTGCTCTACTGCACAGCAGTTCTAGAAAAAACCCAGACCACAGTCACCTCATCTCACAGAGGAGCTCACAAGCCAGATGGAAGCACCCACACTCTCAGAAGGGACAGCCTATCTCACTCCTCCCCATCCTCTCTCAGTTCCTTTAAAACCTTACCCCCGCCTTCCCCATTTGATTACTTGCAATCAAGAAAGGCCATTACCAAGCAAATTGGGTGTGTCTTCAACTTTGTCCACTGGATCTGAAAGAGGAAAGCAAAGACTCAGGGCTATGGGAGGCAGCCCTCACGAGGGCAGGCCTGCTGGCCAAAGAGAGCAGCAGCCCTCTGACCACATTCTCACCCGGATCGAGGCCCTGTTGCAGTAGACCCGAGTGATGGCTAGCCAGGTGGGGAGCTCCAGCACATTCTGTAGAACCTCTTCATCCAGCTCCAGGTTGGTCAGCTGACCCTCCCCTTTCAGGGTGCTCAAATTGATTTTGTCCGGGGAAAGATTCTTAGTGAATCTGAAAAGAGTGATGGTAAGCAGCTATTATTTCCATGGAAATCTGCAAATGAGCATTATAAGCAAATAACACGTCTCAATATGGAGAAATGAGAAAGTTAAAGAACGAATGTGGACTAACAACCACACTCTCTCTAGACAGTGTAAGATGTTAGGTGAGACATATTCAGTCACAATCGCATCGTCTTTCTACTCAAGAACCCACAATAACAATTCTGGAGAAACGGTTACAGCAGCAGCAATATAGCCTTTGATATAATTCCCATATAAAACCAAAACAACCAGATAGCAACTTAAAAGCTCATGGTTTAGTTGATAAGTTGTGTCTGACTCTTTTTGCAACCCCATGGACTGCAGCCTGCCAGGCTCCCCTGTCCATAGAACTTCCTAGGCAAGAATACTGGAGTGGGTTGCCATTTCCTTTTCCAGGGGATCTTCCTAACCCGGGGATCAAAATTGGGCCTCTGGGATTGTAGGCTTTCTTCACCAACTGAGTCACCATGGAAGCCCTTGAATAACATTAAAAACAAAACTGTAAGATAAAGCATCCTCATAAACCCCCATATACAAGCAGGAGGGGAAAAGAACACTAACAGCCACAAGACATGAGTGCTATAAGCAGTTGTGCAAATCAACAAAGAGGAAAACAACAGGGCATCAGAGAAATCAGAGAACAGAAGGACCCCAAGATGACCAAGTACTCAGTGAAGAGCAATGTGGATCAATTTGAGAAAAGTAAGGGAAACTGGAGGGGTTTTGGGCAAAAGGCCCAAAAGAGCTGAAGCAATCTAACCCTATAAACTCATGGAATTCACCAAGGCTCCTTCCTAAGATGGGTTCCCACACTGAGAAAAACTTCTGGGAGAGGAATCCAAACTGAACAAGACAGAAATGAAGAAAACAGATAGTCCAAATAAAAGTTGGGCAGGGGGGTGGTGAATTAGGGGGTAACAGACCAGGACGTATCAGAAAGCAAGCCATTATATGTTTAAACACTACTTGAAACAACAGAAGAGGGAATTCTATGAGGTTAGGATATAAAACAGTAACAGATTAATTGCTGGCTTGTTAAGTAGGGTAAAGCAAAACCCCAGATCCTTACATATATCTTTACTGATGTGAAAAAAGAACACAACCACTTAGGGCCTTGCCAAAGGAACTGAACCTGAATGTCATCCCACTACTGGGTCCTGTTGCTCATTTGCAGGAAATATAAAGGAAAACTTCTGAACTGTACCCTAAGTGTGCAATCAGCAGAATTCAGGCCATGGGAAATTCTACAGGTCAAGGGGCCTGGACATAAAACAATTCACACAGGCCTGTCCTCTCAGTTTCACACGGTATCCCTTCACATCCTGCCGACGATGCCAATTGTATTGCCGATCCTGTTCCTGATGCCACTGGTCTTGCTGTTCACACTGTTCGCTGAACCCAGGGTAGGCAAAGCATAAGCTAAGAGGCTGGAAGAAGACTCAAGGAGCTCTAAGAACTGACACGTTTGGTCTCTCCTGACTGGCAGGGCAGCCACAACACAGCCTCTCTCCTGGCTGACGCAGCAGCTGTAGCGACAGCCATAACATAACCAAACGTAGCCATAACATAACTTCATACAACATAACTGTGATGCCACTCCAATGTAGAACCAATGCAGCGGCAGCCAGGGCTTTCATGGTGAGGCTGATACAGGCTACTGCATAAAGTAGCCCATGACCAAGTGAGTACCTCGTGACATGCATGCGCAGCGCCATAAGCGATCTCAGCTGTTACACAGCCATGCAAAGTCATTGTTTACAGCACATGGGGTGAGAGGGTGTAAGAGCGTGGGGCCAGAGAGCCTGACTAGTGCCATCTTGCTAATTTCCCCACACACACTGTCTCCAGCCCTTGCTTCTATGCTCTTGCCACCCACCCCTCTTCCTGGAGCACCTTCATCATGATTTGCCGTTGAAGACTCAACTCTGACTTCTCACTGAGACCTTCTTTCCTGAACTGCTTCAATGTTAAACTTCATGTGAAACTCATACCTTCTACATCCCTGGAATCTGTAACACACATTTAGGTAATCATCAGAGAGGGTCTTGGGTGTTCTCTAATTTTCCCGTATGTAATCATTGAGGTCAGGGGCTGAGTGTCAGCCATCCCTCCTGATAACATGGTTAACTGATAGAATACCAGCCTTCCCACACACCTTGTAGCAACTGCCCTGCTGACTGACTACTCCCAGCTCCCTTCTCTCATCTGTTGGCTGATCAACTTAAGGCCAGGTACTCAGAGCATAACCCCGGCTCCTGCAAGACAAACTATCTGATGAATCTCACTGTGTAAGTTCTCACTGCTGTTGCCTCTCACAGTCACTCTTTTCTCGCCAACAATGAATCCCACTTCTCCCTCCATCTGTAACTATACTTAGCGCTTGCACATATTAGATGCTAATAGTTGAATTTATAGAGTTATGTGTTGTTTACCAACTTTTTTCCCCACACATATCCTTTCCTTTTTACTAAGCTGTGTTTCCGTGTCTTTGGTTTCCCTTGAATCCTAAAATCATGACTGGCAAGAGTTTTATCTCTACGCTTTTCTTCTATGGTGACTGACATGGTACCATGTAAAGGGGCTCTGTAACAATTTTTTAAATGACAGTAAAAAAAAAAAATTAGAAGTTTAAAAACACACAGTACTGTATGATATTAAGAGACACATAGAAATGCACTGGCATGATAACAACAAGTTCTGGAAAGTGCTTGCCTGTGGGACATGGGGAGGGGTCCACAGGAAGTGTCACCTGGATGGGCAACGCTTATTTCTCAAGCTGGGAGCTAACTGCATGGCTCTTCATTATATTACTCTTTATACCTTTCTGTATGGCAAATATTTTACAGTAAATCTACCTAAGATGTCTATCAGTGACCTACTGTATATATGTACTATTGGGAGAGCTACTCCTCCACGGGTCTCTCACATTCCTACATGTCTTGTTGGGTAAGAAAAACACAGAACACACGACCCTAAGCGCTCCTGACCCAAGCCGCTTCTCAGGGCTGTGTGAGGGAAGAGCAGCTTTGAGGGATGAAGCAATGTTCCTCTCCAGTACAAAGAACGGGCTTGCTTACTATGTACCATGAAAGCAATGGATTCCCCAAACTCAGAGCTCCACTCCCATAGCACATGTACAGACACCCGTCTGCGCCCGTTCACACCAGTCCCGTGGGACCTGTGGGGACTCAAGGGAACTAGCGCAAACCTATGTTTACACTGGTTGCAAGGCCATGACTAATAAAGTCCTTTCTCTCTGACCCAGGAATCTTGTGCTCTGCCACCAGCAAGGGAGAACTGCAGGGGGCTATTAGCATCTAAATAGGGTGAAATAAAATCCTACACCTTTACACATACTTTTACTGATTTTAATTCATAAAAAAATTTTAATCAACAGTTACTGAATTCATATGAATCTATATTATTCTCTGAACTAAAAAAATAAGTTTTCTATAATGCCTCCTATTCTCTGAAAACTAACTTGCCACAGAGGGAAAGAGAATTCCTCTTTTCCTATAAAGCATGGCCAACTACAAGGAAACAGGCCTGGGTATGAAAGAGAAAAACAGAACAACTTAAAATACTTTCACGATGTAAAACAACTGAAAGTAAAGAAAGACATACAGCACAAACCCCCGAGGAACCAAGAGGAAACACAGTCTTGAAGGATGGAAAGAAAAGCAGAAAACAGAACTCAACATTATTTACATAAAATCACTAAGTACCAGGTGGCTTTCTTTTTCAAGCCCCTTTTGTATTTAAATAAGATATTACAATTATTTCCTTCCAGCACCTTTCCTTTACTCTTAAGTATTCAGGGAAGCCACCTCAGCTTAAAATCGGGGTGGGGCACCCCTCAGAAGAATTAATCTCAAAGATAATTTTTGAAGACATAAAATTAATTTTGAGGGCTGAATTGTCGGGAGCCATTATGGGAGGTCCCACCCGTGACGAGGTCATGAAGAAAATACCGGGCAGGCAAGGCCGTCCGGGACCCCATCCATGACGAGGTCACGAGGAAAGAACCTGACAGGCAAGGCCGTCTAGGATAAGGGACCCTCCAGGTTGGCCTGGGCCTCTACCCCACCCTGTATCCTCCCCCCTTTGCTGCTGTTCTTGTTTGCCCTGCTGCAGATTCTTGTGTTGCCTGCCAAGAGCTCTCCTGCTCCTCTTTCACTGAATAAAGACCAACTTAAAACCCTAATTAATAAATCTCTTGGACGCTGGTACCCTATGAAGGGGCCAGGGATGAAGGAAATGCTTCAATTCAAACCCTTTTGCTGGCATTCTGGCTTGTTTGATAAATGTGTGCTCTCATTGCACAAAATGCTCATGATTGTTCTAAACATCCTAAGTACAGTACGCTAACAAAAGAAACTATTAAGCATAGGCCCCTTCGTGGGGTGAGAAAAGCTCCACAAACATTATAGCCACAAATGTGCCTAATAGAAAATAGTTTAAATAGAGATTAGCTGGCGACTTCTTGCAGGTAATTAACTTTTAGACTAAGAGGCTGTTTTGTGCCGTATCTGCTGTTTTTGAAATCCTTTGCATTTCTGTTCTGTAAAAAATGTAATCCTATCTAGTTCCCTTGGAGATGACACCTAATAGAAAGAAAATAGATTAACCACAAATAAGACAGGGTCGGCTACTGAAGTTGCTTAAAGTTGCACCAGGTGCAAGCCATAAATTGTCAACAGGCCTGAAAGCCAAAAGATACTATACATAGAGATTAACCATAAAAAAGGCCCTAATAGGCACAGAGCCCTTTGCGGGGTGAGGAAGCCCTATTAGAGAATACAAAAAACATTGTTTTAAAAGTGGTTATTAGATCAACGTTTGATTGATGTTAATGTGCTGAGGTTGTGCAGTGCAAACTATTGTTAATACAGTTGGAGATCTAGTAAAATAAGAGTTTAGCCCTAGTGTAATAACAATAAGATAATTGTTAATTTTAACCAGGAGTGCTAAACAGGGGCTGCCTCACCAGAGCCACAGAGTCTTTGTGTGTTAAACTTTTTAGATAAATTTAGCTGAGAATTTCTGCAAAAAGACTCACTTTTATGTTAACAGGATTGTATTTCTATTATGTTACAACTTGCTGTACCATGAGACTGCCACTTTTCTGTTTTCTGCTAACCTCAAGGCCAGAATATAATGTACAAAAAAATCTATGGAAAAAGACTCTCATAAACAAAAATATACAGAGCACACCTGGTTTCGTGAAGGACAAGCTGATATAATGTTAAACTAAGTCTGTATGCTTATCTGCCCCTTAGAAATGTACCGACTTAGGGTATAAAGGCTGCGGTGAAAAATAAAGCAACTGCCAGACTCTGCCACACCTTCCTGGTCTGGTCTCTTTCTTTCTTTCTCTCTCTCTCTCCCTAGCAGACTTAGCCCTATCAAGGCCAGTCCTATGTGTCTCTCTCTCGCCGACGCCGTTCATCCTGAGGGTTCCCCTGGATCCTGCTGGGGCTGGACCCCGGCACTGAATGTCTCCTTTCTCCTCTGCACAGACTCTGATAAGACCCCACCTCCCCACCTCAGCTAAGAATCATGGTAGGACCGAGACAGGATAAGGATCCCTTTAATATACAGGAGCAGGGAGGAAAGGCTGAGAATCACTAAGATGAGCTAATTTTGCATCTGATAAAAAGCTATTTTCAAGAAAAGTGACAGAAACTTTTTCAAGTATGTTTCTCTCTGAAAAGAAGAACATACTTCAAATAAAATGAAACAAACACAGACAAGAATAAATTATACTGCTTACTAGCACTGACATTCTCAGAGTGCCTATACTAAACAGGTACCATAATAAATATATATATATATAATAAAATTAAAAAAAAAAAACAATAAACAGGTACCATGTATCTATGCAAAACCTAATCTTATTTGTGTGCTCAGCTGCTCAGTCATGTTTGACTCTGACTCCCTGACTGTAGCCTGCCAGACTCCTGTATCCATGAAATTTCCCAGGCAAGAATACTGGAGTGGGTTGCCATTTCCTACTCCCGAGGCTCTTCCCAACCCAAGGATTGAACCCATGTCTCTGGTGTTTCTGCACTGGTTGGCAGATTCTTTACCACCAAAGCACCTGGGAAGCCCAACCTTATCTACAGCTCCATAAAAAATAAATGTCATTTTTCATTTTTTCAAGCCTTAAAACATTTTTTTAAAGTACATTTTACTTTGTACCAAGCACTCTGAAAAGGAACATTATCTCAATTAGTCTTCGCAGTACCCCATATGAAATATGCATCATTATCCCCACTTTAAAGAAAAAGAACATGAGGTTCAGATATAAAGTCATTTGCCCAAGGTGCACAGGGCAGGAAGAGGCAGAGCATGAACCCAGCTCTGCTCATTGAACTTTCTCCTACTAACATCTCCGCTTAGTAATATATTCCTTCAAAACACATCTGGCACAGAATAGATTCATAAGCTATCTCAGAAATGGTTAGAGGACATCCTTTCCCTTTTTACAAACTATCATAGCTGTTTAGCTGCTTAACCTGTATAAGAAGAAAAAAATCTGTTTTTTGTGGGAGGAGAAGGGGATAAAGTTATAGTGTACCTCCATCAAAGACCTTTCTGCACTTCATCAACTCAAGCAGATTAATAAAATCTTTCTTAAGTATGCCCAGAGCTAAGTCACCAGCAGCCTAGCAGTAATGCCCAATCTCTATCAAGGCACAGACAAGGGACCACAGAGGTTACTGTGCCATCAGCTCTGTGACCAAATATGCAAGTAAGTAAGTAATCATCAAAACTGAACAAACAAAATGACCAAGGGTTCTTTAATTATGCTCTAAGGACTGCTGACAGCACAGGCAGGTTTGCTGGACCACCATGGGATGTTCTCCCGTAATAGTAATAATGATATACATTTGTTTTGTTTTTTATTTATCAATCAACTTTTAGGAGACAAAAAAAACACATATTACCTTACTGCTTCTCAAAAATGCAGTAAGAATTTCTCAACTGATTTTGCCTGTATTTTATCATAATAATAAAAAGGTGATTGTCAGGGAGGTTTGTGGAGGTCTGCTCAACCAAGGAAACCACTGGCCTGAGATCTAATCTCAAACTATCCAACAACCTCTGGCACAAATTTCATTCAGTATTGTGCTCCTTATCCAGAATGATATCACTGAGTCCAAAGGTGGCTGAAAAGGCTAATGGAAGCCTGGTATTTATCCTACTTCAAGAATGTGGGAAAACATTTTCTGGCCATCTGTTACTGTTACAAAGCATAGAGGCTAAGATGAAATCAAGATGGAAAAACAAACTTGGATCAAGTTTCATTTCTCCCAGAGCACTGCAATTTGCTGAAGAGACAGCACACAAAGGCTCCCAGACATCTTTGTGAAAATGGACCACAATGTTGGGAAGTGACAATTCTTAGATTTGGAGAGTCACAGAATTTCAGAGCTAGAAAGGCATCTTAAATACTCTCTTAGTCCAAGCCTATAATCTGCAAGTGGCCAAAAAAAAAAAAAAGAAACCCTGCAGTATCTATTTAAAATGTACCATTTTTTAGTATATTCACAGATGCAAAACCATAAGCTTAATCAATTTTAGAACATTTTCACTACCCCCCAAGGAAAAACAAAAACAAAAACATACCCTCAGCTATCATTCCTAATCTCCCCTTGCCTCCCAAAGCTAGACAACTGTCATTCTATTTCCTATCTCTATAAATTTGCCTATTCTGGACACTTAATATTAGTGGAATCATGTTACATGTGGTCTTTTGTAAGTAGCTTCTTTCACTTAGTGTATTGTTTTCAAAGTTCATCCATGTTGTAGCATGAATCAGCACTTTGTTCTTCTTTTTTAATATAGCCAAGAATATTCCATTGTATGACTATATCACATTTTGTTTCTCCATTATCAGTTGATAGACATGTGGGTTATTTCCACTTATGGAATATTATGAATAATGCTACTATGAAAATGCAAGTGCAAGTTTTTATGTGGACTTACAATTTTATTTCTTTTAGATATACACTTAGGAGGATTGCTGGTTCAAATGGTGACTGTTTTACTTTTTAAGGAACTGCTACATTGTTTTTCAAATTGGCTTCACAATTTTGCAATCCCATCAGCAGTATTTGAGAGTTCTAACTTCCCCACATCTTCATCATCACTTGTTATTATCTTGTTTTTATTATAGCCATCCTAGTAGCCATTGTGGTTCTAATTTGCATTTCCTTGATGGTCTCATGATGTTGAATATCTTTTCATGTGTTTGTGGCCATTTGTGTATTTTATTCTTTTTCTTCTTTTTTTTTTTATTTGTTTGTGGCCATTTGTGTATTTTAAAGAAATATCTATTCATACACTTTGCCCATTTTTAACTTGGTTACTTGTTCTTTTATTTAGTTGTCAGCCATTATTTCTTCAAAGAAAATTTGTCTTGTTTTAGTTATCTACTGCAGCATAATAAATCACTCTTAGTGTTATAAAACAGAAAGCATTTTACTAAGTTCACATATTCTGCACACTAGAAATCTATTCATGAAATAACTGGGATTGCTTTTCTCTGATTCACCTTGGAAGAGATGAAAGGTTGGGAGCTGGGACCATCTGGAGGCCCCTTCATTCACATGATGGGCCCTGAGCTGGAATATCTCAAATGCTGGGCTCAGCCAGGACTGCTGACTGCATACCTACATGCAGTTGCTCTATGTGGCTTGGATATCACTTTCACCTCTATTCAGTTGGTTATAAGTAAGCCACTAGGGTCAAGAGAAAAACAAGTAAGGTGACAGACACCATTGCAGCCAAGCCAGATATCCTCTCTCCTGTCCTTCTAGGACTCCAACTGTTGTTTTAGTCACCAAGTCGTGTCCCAGTCTTTTTGTGATGCCACGTACTATAGACCGCAGGCTTCTCTATCCGTAGCTTTTTCCATACTGGAGTGGGTTGCCACTTCCTTCTCCAGTGGATCTTCCTGACCCAGGGATAGAACCATGTCTCCTGCATTGGCAGGTGAATTCTTTACCACTGAGCCACCAGGGAAGCCACAAGATATTTAACCTCTCGTGAAAAGAG
This sequence comes from Dama dama, assembly GCF_033118175.1. Taxonomy (NCBI): domain Eukaryota; kingdom Metazoa; phylum Chordata; class Mammalia; order Artiodactyla; family Cervidae; genus Dama; species Dama dama. Next base: position 11,446,879 of record NC_083687.1, on the reverse strand, counting down.
AAAACTCTTTTCAGATCTCACCAAGATCTTATCTTTCACCTATCAGAACAACTGGGGAGCCCCTGGACTCCAAATACCTATATTTTAATATTGTTCCATAGTCACTGAGGCTGTTTTTGTTTTTCAATCTTTTCTGTTCTTCAGAGTAGATAATTTTTATTCCTTTATTTTCAAGTTCATTGACCATTTCTTTAGCCACCTCCAACCTGCTGCTGAGAATAAACTTTTCATTTCAGATATTGTACTTTAAGTCCTAGATTTTACATTTGGTAATTTTTTTAAATATATTATCCATTTCTCTGGGGAGAGTCTCCATTTGTTCATTTATTACTACCAAGTTTAAAGTCCTTATGTGGTAATTTCAATATCTGAGTCATCTTGGGGTAATTTCTATTGACTGCCATTCTCTGGACAATGAGTCACAGAGCCATTCAGCTATTATTGTATACTGGACATTATGGACATTCTGGGTTCTGTCAATTTCCCTCCAAAGAATTTTGTTTTGTTGGGCAATCAACTCAGGCTATAGTCATACTCTAAACTCTGTCCTTCCTGTAATGGATAGAAGCTGAATTTCAGCTCAATTCTTTCAGCTTTCAACTAACACCTTTTCCAAGCTCCATGGAGTCTTCCTCCATGCATGTCAAGGATTAAAGCAGATTTTAGGGCTTCTCCTTCTTTGTTCCCTTCTTTCTAAGATGTATCCTTTCATTTTCCAGTCTCTCTTATAGCCCTGAATTCCATCCTCTGACTCCCCAAGTAAGATTGCAAGACTGCAGACTTTTGCTTGAGTGCCAACCATCACCCACCATGCAAATTGAAGAATGTCCTCAGGCAAAAAAGCTGTAGAAATGAGCATCTTACCCAGTGCAATCCCTATCTTTCAAGTTTCTGTCAGTTTCTGCCTCATTTTGTCACTCCCCAAGGTCTTCAAGTAGTTGCTTTTTATATACTACCTTGAGTTCATAATTGTCACAAGAGGGAGGCTTTGGTCAATATAAGATACTCCTATATTGTTAGAAGTAGCTTTTCTGCTAGTTCTCATTATGTTCTCCCTAAGAGGCAACTATGATGTGAGTTACCAAAAATACATATGACTGAATGTACACAAACACAGCCTCTCAGAGCAGGACAGTGAAGAGTAATAGATAAGTTATCTTCTTGGTCTTCTGGTGAAGTGCTTGTCATAAAATTGTAAAGCAATATAAAAAAAGTATAAGAAAAAATAAGTTTCTACTATATAGAAGTTGCTGGGCTTTCTTATAGACTAACAACAATAGATAGTAGTTATACATGCAGATAGACAATTACTATATATATTCTACTAAAATTGCTTCTTTCTTTAGTGAATACCTTGGGCATTTTATAACATCAGATTTTTTTAATGTTTTTTTTAATAATTAGAGAGTAAATCTATAAACAATACCTCTATATAGATACTGCTGCTGCTGCTGCTGCTGCTGCTAAGTCACTTCAGTCGTGTCCGACTCTGTGAGACCCCACAGGTGGCAGCCCACCAGACTCCCCCATCCCTGGGATTCTCCAGGCAAGAACACTGGAGTAGGTTGCCATTTCCTTCTCCAATGCATAAAAGTGAAAAGTGAAAGTGAAGTCTCTCAGTCATGTCCAACTCTTCACGACCCCATGGACTGCAGCCCACCAGGGTCCTCCATCCATGGGTTTTTCCAGGCAAGAGTACTGGAGTGGGTTGCCATGGCTTTCTCTGCTATATAGATACACTACAATTTATTTAATAAAGTCCCTACTGACTTATATTCATTTCATTAAATAGCCTTTTTCACTTGATTCCTTCTGTATGGTGAATTCATAGAAGTGAAACTGCAGAGTCTACATTTTGATAGATCTTGCCAAATTTCCTATCACAGACATGATACTGATTCATACTATCAACAATTATAACTGGTAGTCCAAATCTTCCCATACCAAAGGTAGCTTGGTCATCTGAAGCACTCCTATTTACCCTAATCCCCATCCCAGAATTCTGGACATTCTAGAGGCTCTCCTTCCTTAATTCCTAACAACACTCCTGATGAACATTCTGATTCCCTCCTCTAAGCCTGGAGCCTTGCTAGTCTTATTTAGCTGAAACACTAATAACTGGATCTGGTTTGATCCATTTTTCTTCTAGAATTGAATACTTGTAAATTGGCCTACTGGGGCTTCCCTAGTGGCTCAGATGGTAAAGAATCTGCCAGCAATGCAGAAGACCTGGGTTCGACTCCTGGGTTGGGAAGATCCCCTGGAGAAGGGAATGGTAACCCCCTTCAGTATTCTTGCCTGGAGAATCCCATGGAGAGATGCATCTAGTGGGCTTTAGTCCAGAGGGTCGCAAGAGTTGGATATGACTGAGTGACTAACACAACAACAAACTGGCCCACTAGCAAAGTAGGACATGTTACTCATCGACCCTCATCTACCTGACTGTTAACATATTTGACCACCACCTAGAATATGGCTGCAGCTTCTTATTCATCATCTTTTCTACATACCTTTTTTTAAAAAAAATGCTTTTTTTAGGCCATGTTATGTGTATGCAGGACTGCAGTTCCCCGATGAGGGATCAAACTCACACCCCCTGCACTGGAACCATGCAGTCTTAACCACTGGACCATCATGGAAGTCCCAATATACTCTTTAACTGATCATTCTAGAATTAGGACTGAAATGGGGGGATCTTCATCAACTGTATCTCAGAGATAGCTGCCCTCTGCCCTCTCAATTCTTCAACCACTCAGTTCCCATAGACACTGGGTCCCGGCTTCTTTCCCCTACACTGGTCTTGAAGATATTACACCTCATGACTCAAGTCTTGGCATGTCTCACTTTGTTAGAAACATTTGTCATCCTAACATAGTCCCCTTAATTTTCTTTACTTCCATGTCATGACAATTTTCAAACTTAAATCAAGAGTAAGAATTAATGAATATTGTATTTCTAATCAAAGTGAAAGTGTACCTGCTAATACTCAGAAAAGGAAGGCCTATTCCACTAATGGGCATTGTTGGTTATTCACTATTGAAGGAGAACAGATATTTCTTTGTGGTAAAGCCTTAAACAGCTATTTAGAGAAGTATAGCAGGCAGATTATCTAAGTTTTTAAAACTGCCCAAAGAGAAACTAAGGAAAACGGAAAATCATACCATACACTGAGGGTGTCCTTACTTTTTAAGCACAACTGGCCCTAATTTTGACCAAAACGTATGCTTATTTTAACAGGCATAGACTACTCAAAGTGATTTCTTTCACATCTGATGGTGGAAGAAAAGCCCTGTCAAAATCTTTGAGTAGTTTCCCCTACAGAGATCATTTTATAAACAAATACCTAAGATAGGTTCCCAGGCGGCACAAGTGGTAAAGAATCCGCCTGCCAATGCAGGAGATGCAACAGACTTGGGTTCGATCCCTGGGTCGGGAAGATCCTGTGGAGTAGGAAATGGAAGCTCACTGTAGTATTCTTGCTTGGAAAATCCCATGGACGGAGGAGCCTGTTGGGCTACAATCCAGGAGTCACAGAGTCGGACATGACCGAGTGAGTGAGTGCATGTTCAAGCAGGCACACATCACCACACCTAAGATAGCAGCACATTCAACTAAGATTTAGTAGGTTCAAACCAAATCAGGTAACTGTGGAAGGCACAAAGAAAAGTTTAAAATACAAACAAAGGTCTCTAGGGAGGACGATGAGCTCCTCAAGAGCTGGAACTGTATCATTTAGATCTCTGTCTAACTCAAAACCCAGAATAAGGATGTTCAATTAATGTCTACTGATATTAATAAGAAACAAATAAATGACAATTGCCAAATAAGTGACATGAACAAAGGGGTATATCCAACAATCTATCCATATTCTTTCACACACTGCAAATCAACTATATGTCTGATTATCCAAACATGTTAAACCAGGTTTAAGAGTGTCATCTGTAAACACAAAAATAAATATAAGCTGGGAAGCTGAGGTTAGAAGGTACACACTTCCCATCTGCAATAATTAGTAAGTGCCAGGTTTTTTAAAAGGAGAGAGAGAAAAAAAGAGATTAAGTATATTCTGAAAGCTCTATCTAAAAGCTGTTATAATAAAATATGGTATCAGAAAATTTTTAAAAAGATTTTTCTCTGAGAACAAAAATTATTTTTAAAGTAATAGCTAATATGTAACTGCTTATTCTATTCCAGGCACTGTCCTAAGCACTATCTTATACATTTTTAATTAATTTCTCTCAAAGACCTCATGACATAAAAGATAGCCACTGTCTCCGATTTGTACACGAGGAAACCTAAGTGTAAAGGGTTAAATAATTTGTCCAAGGTCACAGAGCTAGAGAGCTAGGATTCAAGATCAGGCAGTCTGGCTCAAAAACTTGCAGTCTTGCCTACACTAAACCATCTCCGTGACTTTAAACAAAGTCAAGAGTTAGAGAAGTTTGGAGAAAAGAAACTCCAGGTGCCTCAGACCCAGGTCAACGGCAACAGAGAACAAGATGAGCCCTGTCCAGATGCTTTGGCAGAGTATTCAGGCCTCTATGACCTAGCCAATATCCTTCTAGCTGTACTCCTTCAGCGCACACTGCATGATGCAGAAGCACATGGAGTCTCCTCAAACCACCTGTTGCTTCTCAGCCTCTGCCTGGCATCACCCTTCTGCCCCTGACTGTCTGTGCCCTGCTGGCTCCCCAGATACTTCTGAAGGCTTTACTGGGCCCAGTGTTTACAGGCCTATTTGTCTCTATAGGCAGTTAAGTCTCTGAGCAGGAATCTTGCCTCATTTGTCTCTGAGTTCCAGGTGTTTGGCATACAATGCAGGTGATCAAAAAGTTTCTGGAAAGAATTAATGAATAAATGGTTTCAGAATCAGAGTCCTCACAGTCCAGGGTCTGGGGCTAGCCGAAGGGGAGACCAAGTTCCATATCTAAGAGTGGATGAGGTACCACCTGCAGCTGAATATCCAACTTTCCTGCAACAAACCTTCCTCACAGAGGCAGAGGAGCCTCTCTTGAGGGTTCCAAGGACCTAGGAACCACAGCCAACTCCACCTGCAAGGAAGGGATATCCTTCAAGACACTACCAGGCCTCTCCTTTCATATCAACCTCTGTCAAGACATTTCCTCAAATGAAATGAGCTCCTGAACACTGCAGCCCCTTCATTCACACAGGTTTGGAAGAAAAAAAAAAAAAACAGATTTCAAAAAAAAAAAAGAGAGCGAGAAGAAAGAAAAAGAAAGAAAAACAGATTTCTCTTCGAAAAGGGAAACGTATATTTTCAGCTGTGCCTGTGAAAGCGCTACACCAGATGGCAGGAGGAAGTTCAGCTAAAATGAACTGAGCCATCCCGAGCTGACTGTACACATTTCAGAACACCTCGACTGTCAAATGACTCATAAACTGCTGCCCGGACCCCTGCCCCATCCTCACTGCCATGGCAACAGAAACCGGTTTGGGAAAATAAAAAACACACTCGGAGCTTCCAGAGTGTCTGTGGACCGAGGAGCTATGAAAGTAAGAGTGCCTTAGGGGAGCTGACCCTGTAGGACATACAGTGAATTGGCGTTGATCTAACTAGAATAGCAGTCCTGCTCCCAAATATCTTCTCCATTCCTCCCCCTGACTTAGCTGAAATCATATATCCTAGGGGATTCTGGCGAGAGAGTAGGGGAGCAGAGAACACAGGCCTGGGGTTACAGGGTAAGGCTGCAGAGGGCTGCGGGAAGAACCGGGGCAGTGGGTGCGTGACAGAGCGGCCTCGGGAGGTGGGGAAGAGGCATAAAGGAGAGAAAAGAGGCTGGATCAAGAGCAAACCTGCTGTTTCAGATTTCAGCCTAAGTTGGTGGTTCTCAGCCCTGATAGACTCAACTCTACGAGTGGTCTTGCCAAGAGTGACAACCTTCTCTAAAATAATGTTCAAAACAATCTTTCCCAAACGTAGCTGCAGTCCTGGAGTGTTCACTGTAGTTTAAAGCTGCGCAGGGAATTCCCTGGTGGCCACTTCCTTCCACTGGTTGGGTCAGGGCTCCATGCTTCCTTCCACTGCAGAGGGCATGGATCTGACTTCTGACGATGGAGGAACAAAGTTCCCACAAACTGCACGGAGCAGCCAAAAAAAAAGTTACGCAGTACTTCGTGTTTACACGTGAGCAGGCTTATATAATCTACACAAGCAACTCACCTCTGTAAGCATCTGACAAACATTCAGAAGTCAAAAAGGACAAAGGACAAGGAGTTCCCTGGTGGCCTAGTGGTTAGAATTCTGGGCTTTCACTGCTGTGGCCGGGGTTCAATCCCTGGTCAGGGAACTAAGATTTGTTGTGGCCAAAAATATATTAATAAGTAAATAAAAAGACAAAGGATAATCCTTCTTTGTGTGAAACAATTCCACATACTGCATGACATCAACATCTCCAGCCCACTCATTGAATGCTGGTCATATCCCTCAATCAGAACTGGAAAAAATGGACTTAGGCCTTGCTGAGATACAATGATCTCAATGATCTAAAAGATCTTACTCCAAACTTTTTCTTCTCCTTCTTCTCTCCTCCCCCTTCACCTGGTTCCCAAACAACCAAGACACAGATCTCCATCTAGTGAGCTTATATTATATATAATTAACATACTGTGGCTTTTGTGGGATGAGAACCTATTCAACAGTCATAACACTGTTTCTACTACTGAACCACACACTCCAAATTTCAAACTTAGAAATAAATTTTGAGAATATAACACTTCCATAAGTCAGAGACTTAAATACACTGACCTCTCACCATCAAAGTTCTCATTCTTTAAATGATGGGTTGACATCTAAGCTATATATCTCCAAGGCACTATAAAAACTCAGTATCCATGTAAAATGATCATTGCTGTCGGCAAACAAAACAACATCAATCCAACACATCATTTATGATACATCTAGTCTTTATTTTGTGGCAAGAATGTACAAACTACCTATCCTTTACCTAGACTGCTAATGTGTATTATTTTTACACTTTAGTTTTTTCCTTTACTATAGATATTGATTGATTGATTCCATTGCTTATACATATTGGGAAATGTTCCTTAGCATCCATAATCAGCACCAGTAGCACTTCCTTCATCACACAAAGATAAAAGGTTCCTTAGTGACACTGGGCAAATTGGATTCCCTTGCCCTTCTGCTCCCCTATCCCCACCCTGCCCAAGTCTGAGGTTCCCTGAGTTACAACCATGCATTCTCACTCCACATACCTTCTCCTGCACCCACTTCACACACTCAAAACATCCTCAGACCCTCTGGTTTTCAAAGCAGTCAAGGGACATAATCCCTGCCACATGAAGGTCACACCACCCCAGTAATCATAGAGAATTAAGCTGCCAAAAAAAAAAAAGAACATTTTTTCCCCCAGTGATTCATGTCATACTTACAGATTATTTTCCAACAAGGTTTTGTATTAGGTGCAGATAACTAAATGGCCTCTAATTCTTTTTCCACTCTGAAAATATAGTATATAATTGTGCTATATTCTTAAACTCCAGATCAGTAAATCCTCTAAGGACCCAACCCAGTATATACATCTCAGGTATTTCACCTATTCTGAGGGCAAAGTTTACCTTGTAGTATGCCTCGGCAAGAAAAAATGACAAACAGGACCAGCCCTAGCTTCCTTCTCTCTGTAAGCAATGATACAGAGCATTCATCTCTACTTCTCTGCATTAAAATGTTAAGAAACATAATTCTTAAATGTCGAAAGAATTATTCATTTGGATAAGTTAGACACTGTTAGTGATCTCTCTCGAACAACTTTAATAAGTAGTAATAGTCACTGTTCGCTGAATACTTTTTCAGTACCAGGCACTTTTATACATGATTTCTAATCCTCAAGACAAGTGTGCATTATTATCCCCTATTTTACAGATAAGGAAACCAAAGCTTCAAAAAACTAAAAGACTTGCTGAACACCAGCTTACAAGTAGCAGAGTCACAATGCACAGTCACCTTTTAGAATTCAAAGTCCTGGTTCTTTCTACTACAATAACATGCTGCTCAATCAGCTTTTCAAAGCACCTGATTTCATTATTTGTGAACTATACATTAAGCCTTTAACGTCTGATACATGACCACACTGCTTTGAAATCTGCATTGCTTATAAACATTGCTTTTTTTAAGACATAAGACAATCACTTTAGGGTAAAAGAAACACCCTTGGAAAGGTATAAAGATTCTAATACAAAAACTATGAAATTCAAATTTTAGTTTCTTTTTCTAAATTTTTATTTATTTATTTTTAGTTTCTCTAGTAAAGATAAAAATCTATGCCAGGAGTTCCCTGGTGGCCTAATGATTAGGATTCTGGGCTTTCACTGCTGGGGCCTGAGTTTAACAGCTTGGTCGGGGACCTGAGATCCCACAAGACACATGGCACATCTTTTCTTTTAAAAAAAAAAACTATGCCAATGGGGCACTAAATTTATAGAACAGAAAGAAATTATTTAATATCCAGGGTAGTCTGAATGCCAAATATTTAACAAAAACTCAAAGGCCTAGAGGACAATCCCTCCTTTCTCTTTAAGGTAATTTGACAGGAAGCAAAGCATCACATCCTTTCCAAGTAAGAAACTTTTGGGTTAATGGTTACAAATTATCCTAATTACTTCCATTGAACCTGCCCAATTGGAACATTTCTTCAAAAAGATCTTATGTTTCCAAGGTTCTGACATTTGCTTGTGACTAAAATTCACAAACAAATCAGAATTTGAAAATTAAACAAAGGCAAAAATAAAGGGGCCATCTGGTTTATCACAGATGAAGTAAAAATATTTCAAAACATACTCACCAGAATGGCTAAAATGAAAAAGATGAAAAATACCAAGTGTTAGCAAGGATGGAGAACAACCAGAGTTCTTATATACTTTCAGGGGAAGTGCAAACTGGTACAGCCAGTTAGGAAAACTGTTTTGTAATATCTATTAAAATTTAACACACACATATCCCATAACCCAGAAATTCCACTCTTAGGTATATCCACAACAGACACATGTATTCACCAAAGGATATGTACTAGACTCTTCCTAATAGCACTATTCAGCACAGCTCTGAACTGAGAAACTATACAAATGTCCATCAACAGAAAAATGTACAAATAAATTTAAGTATATTCATGTAATAGAATAATAGCAATGAAAACAGAAAATCTACAAATTGATACAATAGAGATTAACCTCACAAAAACAATGTTGAGCTAAAGAAGCCAGGCATGAAAGTATACATTCTGTGATTCCATTTATATAAAGTACAAATAAAGACAAAACTAATCTTTGCTGTTAGAAGTCAGGATAGTGGCTACCCCTTGGTAGAGGTAATGATGGGGGAGACTCAGGGAGCTCCTTGGTGCTGGTTGATATTCTCTTCCTTCACATGGTGCTGGTTGTTCAATTTGAAATACTCAGTAAATGAGATGCATTAGAGCAGTAGAGAGATGAAGGAGGCTGGCTCTGGAATGGGAGTGACTGTGTTAGGATCTCAGTCCCACCACTTACTGATATAGGGCAAGTTATTTAACTTCTCTGTGTCTCGTTTAGTTCTTCATCTATAAAATGGGCCTGATGTCTCCTTCACAAGGTTAGCCTGAGGATTAAATCATCATAAGACTTATAAAGTGTTCATTCTCACAATTGGCTATTACTATTAAATATTTGCTAAGTCAATAAAAGTGCTTCTTCAGAAGCAAGACAAGATGAGGAAGAAAACAAAAGATGTATATGATTGCACTATTACCAGAAAATGTACAAAATAATTATTCAGGAAATGAAGATGATAATAAGTAAGGCCTAATCCAAAGGAGTGTGACTTGGAAGCCGAGACAAGCCCTGCCCACACAAACCTTTACCTAAACAGACCCTGGCCAGGCAGCCTCTGAGTGGGCAACTCCAGCTGTCCACCAGGGACTGGCCATGGGATCTCTCCAGGATGAGGGGGCACTGATCAGGATCTAAGAAAGCTGAGCTCACAGTCAGGTTCTCTTATTCTCCTAAAGGACTATGTCTCTGATTTCATCTAACGCTTATGTTTTTTAAAATACCTATCATGTTATCAGCCATGTCTCTGTCACTTGGAGTCACATTTCCTGCAGCCATTTAGAGTAAATAAGTAAGACTTCTGCTGGCTTTCTAAAAGAGCCAGTTGAGTGAGTTGCAGTCACCTATACCATGGATGTGTCCCTAACTTCTCTGGCCATGGTATGACAGCTACTTTTCATTAAACTCTACTTTCACGCCAGGCACTATAATAAACACTTTATCCCCAATTTCTCAAAAAATTCTGCTAGGCATGTAGTATTCTCTCTTATTCGCATCTTTTACAGATAAGAAAACTAAGACTCAGAAAGGCTGCCCTGTATTATTAAGTGGCAGAGCAGGAAGGTGAATCTAGCTTGTCTGGCCCCAGAGAAAACTCCCTTTCCATGAGCCATAGTCCTTCGACTTACTTTACAATCCATCATATTTCTTCCTATTTGTACAATAAAAGGTCATTAGCTAAGGGGATCTAAGACAAGAATAATCTAATTCAGTGAAAAATCAATTTGCGGTATTTTTTAAATTATTGTTTTGTTCTAAGTAAAAATCTCCTCCTGGATTTATTTAAATAAACACTGAACATACAAGCTATTTGTATTATACATCAGTCATCCAAACCATAGGTTAAAGCCCTTAAAAGAGAATTGTACCTCTTCCCTGCTGAATCCCCAGCACCCAGCTCAGTGCCTGACCTAGAGTAGGATCTGGAACATCACCTCCTCCAAATCTTGTTTACCAAAATAGTCTACTGATAAGTAGGATGCACTCCAACAAGACACTTTAATATGCAAAACTTCATGAGCAAAATGAAACATAATAAAGGAGTCGCTGGGATATCCTTCCTGCTGTAGGATACTCCTCCAGGTCAAGCAGCACTGTCATCATCAGCAACAAGTAATTATTAAACACCTACAAATATTTATCTAATATAGTAACCCAATATCCCAACTCTCCTCTTTCTTTCCTCATCAGGTTTGGCAAGCCATAGAAACTACAGCTCCCCTCCAAGCAGGCCAGCCTCTGGATGTGTAGTAGAGACACAAATATCACGTGTGATTAAGGAAGCTTTTCGGAGTTAAATCAACAGGAAGGCCTCAGGAGTTTGACCTTTCCACCAGTCAGACCTACATCCTAGCAAGGCAGCCCTGAATAACCTTCCACCCTACTCCTGAGTCAACCACGCAACCCTCAGGAAACAAGAAATTTCTACCAATGTCTAACACCTATTCCTACTTCATCTAAAAGGGATACTTTGTTCACTAAGGAGTCACTGAATATGTCAGCATATACTATTAAAATTTTTCTTTAAAAATTCTATCTTCTTAGCGCAGAATATGAGTGTACAGCAGAAGTGTACCAGAATTATACCAGAAGTGTACCAGAATTAGGAAGCCAGGTTCTATTTCTCTACCCATTTTTTGGCCACTCTATGGGGCTTGCGGGGTCCTAGTTCCCTGACTGGGGGTTGAACCCACGCCCTTGGCAGTGAAAGCACAGAGTCCTAACCACTGGATTGCCAGGGAACCCCCTCTATTTCTCTACCATACCTTCCACAGCAACTTAAGCAAGTCACTTATTCTTCTAGGCTTTAGCTTCCTCAGTCATAAAATGAGAGGCTGAACTAGTCAGGGGTTATTCAGGGCATTCATTCAAGATGCCTTAAGAGGTTAAGGCATGTGTTTTAAGGGATTCTTAACTTTCCCCACCATGGGAACTTACATAAAAAATAATCTGTTTGCATATGTGGGTTTTTCTGGAAAAGTCTATGGCTTATGTCAGACCATCACACAAGTTGTGGCCTCCCAAATAACCATATCGCATGCTTTATTGAATACTTACTATGCACTAGGCACTGCGGTAAGCCCTTGTGTATTAACTCATGTAACCCTCACAATAACCCTTTGAGTTAGATACTACTATTATCCTCATTTTGCAATTAAAGAAAGTAAACCAAAATCAGCCTGACCTCTTAAACACAATGCTATGTTAGGTAAGATCATCTCTAAACCCAAAATTTGTCTGATCCTGTGTTCATTCAAATTAATGGTTTCCCTTTAGTTAAATTTTCTGCCTCATTTCACAATCATTAGTCATACACATGTCTTTACACAGAGCAAGCAAATTCATGGCACACCCAAACGAATGTTACCTGAGAAAGAATATACTAGGGAATTAACCCAAGTTGAGGATCCAAAGGCACTTTCCAGCTCCAGCCTCTAATCCGCTTTTACTTTAAAACATGGTGTGGTGATTAGCCAAGAGATGAATCTGAATCTAATTACTAATTAAAGTCTAAAATCAAAATAACAGTAAATTGGCCAAAGTGTCTGCCAGAAGAGAGGACGCAGTGACAGCACTCACCGAGCCAATGAGAAGACCAGAAAAGAAAGGAGAACAAGGCCTGGGGTCCCATGTGACTGGCTTCTCCCCCTATTCCCTCCTCCTCAAAACCACTGACCACTGTGCAGACAAGGACTGGATCACCCTCCATGTGAGAGACAACGGCTGTCTAAAGGTATCGCTAAGCCCTGCCGGGAATAAGGAATGAAAACGAAGTGAAAGGCTAGCTTCTGATTTTTCTGGACCCCAGATCTGACAAGCTGCAATCCTAACTCAGGGGTCAGCAGTCACCCAGTTACAAGCGAACAGTTTTGCGTGCCACCCAGCTCGGGTCCAAATGACTTGGCGGACATAACATTGCTTATCTGATGGCTGCGAAGCAGAAGTGGGTGTCGTTAGTTCTTTTCACAGGCTGTCCAAATATCCTCCATATCTTAAAGAGAAGGCTGTTGAAACTTTATGCCTAACTCTCATGCCCTTTCTCCATGTAGCCTGTGTTAAATGAGAAAAGCAGCCCCGGGAGGGGAAAAGGACACTCGAGGAACGGCCTGGGTGCAAGGATTAGGTCTTTTTCAAGGGTGATGCAACAGGGTCAGCCAGACGACGAAGAGAAGGAGCTGGGAGCTTCTGGGAGGGAGAAAACCAGTATCACGGGTGGGAATCTGAGCGGAGAATGGGTTCTGAAGGACTGGGGGACGCGGTCATTTTTAAGTGAGTGGCCGGGAATGAAGGGTCTAGTCCGGAGCAGGAGGAGGAAGACGAAGACCGAGGAGCGGGCAGGTGGGCGGGTGAAGAGGCGGGCAGACGGCCCCGACGGAGGGGCAGCAGCGCGGAGAAGACGCCGCGGGGCCGACAGGAAAGAGTGGGAACCGCGGGGGCCACCTGGGGCCGGGCAGAGGGCCTGGGGCGGGGCGGGGGGCATGCAAGGGGGACCGGGGTGACCTGCCCGGCGGTGTGGGAACTGAGGTGCGCGCGACCAGTCAGGAGATCCTTGCGGTCGGGAGGGCCGGGGGCTCTTCCGATGGGAAGGAGAGCCTGGGCACCCGCGCCGGGGCAGGGGCGCCGGGCCCCCAGGGCCCAGGGCCAGGGCAGAGCAGCGCGGTGACAACGGTCGCGGCCCCCGGAGCGGGCTATCCGGCTCGAGCTGAGGCGGGGATCGCCTCCGAGTCCCGGCCCGGGGGCTGAAGAGGGGGAGGCCGGCCAGGAGTACGGCTTTGGGGAGGAGGGTCGAAGGGGACGAGGACGGGCCCGGGACGGCCGGGGCCGGCGCTGGCGCTCTCACCGGGACAGGTGCTTCAGGATCTGCTTCTTAATGAGCCCGGCCATGCCGGAGCCGCGGCCCGCGCGGAAGGCGGGCGGGCGGCTGTGGCCTCCTCAGCCGCGAGGGAGACGCACGGCCCCTCACCTCGCCGCGGCGCGGGGACCGGATGCCGCCGCCGCCATGGTGCTCTCCCGCCCCTGCCCCGGCGCCGGGAGCTCTGCCGCGATCCCACCCACCCGCGCGGCTACGCGGAGATCGCGCGCCGCCAGCCCGGCTTCGCCGCGGCCCCGGGCGCGCGCGGCGGGAGGAGGGACGCGTGCGGCGGCGGGGGCGGCGGCGGCGGGAGGAGGGGCGCGCAGGGGGGCGGGGCGCGCGCAGGGGGGCGGGGCGGCGGCGGCGGGAGGAGGGGCGCGCAGGGGGGCGGGGCGCGCGCTGGGGGGCGGGGCGCGCGCAGGGGGGCGGGGCGGCGGCGGCGGGAGGAGGGGCGCGCAGGGGGGCGGGGCGAGTGTGCTCCAGGCTCGCTCTCTCCCTCAGCCCCGCCTGCCGCCTCTCAGCCAAGCGAAATCTGAAAGGCTTCGCCTGTCAGCTGCCGGAGTTTCACACCTCGGCTGTCGCCTGGAAGACTCGGGGAAGGGCGGCGTTGTCTCCAATTTTTTTTTTTTTTTTTTTGCGGGAATTCACTAGATAATTGCACATTTCGCGGTCCACCTGTCCCGTTCATTTCACTCACACGTTCGCTCATTAGTTGAGCACCAGCTAACTGTACTCCAGGAATGGAGCTGCGGAGTGAAGAGTAGTTTCAAGGACGTCGCAGGCCCCTCGTTCCGCGGCGCTCTGCTGCTCTGTGCTGGAGTGACAGGGGACGCCTCGTCATCCGCTTTGCGCGCCTCTTAGCCTCCGTCCAGTTAACCACCGGGTAAATGTTTACTCAGCCCGTACGAGGTGCACTGCAGAGGCCCCCATTCCCAAATGCTGGGGGCAGCAGAAAAGGAGGCGGTAACTTTAAATGACCAAGGACTTCAGAGGGCGCCTTTTTTTTACAAAGAAGGAAACTGAAGCCCAGGGAAATAGCTGAAAGAGCTTATTTAAGGTCACAGCTACCTAGTGAGAGACAAGAGGCTAGAACCCAAGTGTTCTCTCAGTCCAGTGATCCTTCCACCCTATTTCACCCATACACCTAGATTCTGGCAAAGGTGAGAAGCTGGCAGTTTTCAGGACTTAAACCTTCAAGCAAAAATCTGGGCAAAATACTGTCCGAGGCGGGCTTATAGGAAATCTGGCCACCAGTTTATTTGTTCTTGTAAACAAATGTACATGAACATAATGCAAAAGTCAAGATGTCTCCTCCCTCCCTTGTTCCTCAGCCATTCAATTCTCTTCCCCTAACAACTGTTACCTGATTCCAGAGATAGTCTGAGTATATGGTGAAGCATATAAATGTTAGGTTTTTAATTAGACAATGCATTCCTATGCCTCTTAGTCATAGTAAGTTCATATTTCCCAGAAGCACCCCCCATTACCTTTTGAAAAGGGAATATATCCTCCTCAGCCTGGGTTCTCTACTATCCATGTCCTTCCATCAGGATTGCATAATCTATCATTTCTCCATCTGCCCTCCTCTCACCAGAATACATACTAGGGACCAATAGATCCCACAGAAGAGATTTCTTGCCAGGGATATTGATCATAATCCCTCCTTCTAATTTGGCTGTCAGATGCAGGGGCCTCTGGGCAATTTCTTGCATTTCATGTTCCTTTTCCTAGAGAATCCTAGCAGCTGACTGGATATATGACATCACCGATGTAAAATAAAATTCGCCTCAAGGTCAGATTTATCATCCTTGCTGGATGATTCACCATGCCTGATGAATGAGTTATTTTTCAATGAAAGCAAAAATTTATGCTCTAAAAGAAACACATGGAATAGAAGAGTTCGACTCTCACCAATAGCACACTTTCCATGCAATGCTAAGAATGCAAAGCATATAAAAGCAAAAGAGATTTGGGGCCAATCCATATTTTTTCTTTAAGGTGAATCCTTTCAAGATGATTGTAGATTAACATTCAGTTGTAAGAATAGCGATCCCTGTATACTTTACACAGTTCCTCCAATGGTTTTTTGTTGTTGTTCAGTCGCTCAGTCGTCTCCCACTCTTTGCGACCCCATACACTGCAACACACCAGGCTTCTTTGTCCTTCACCATCTTCTGGAGCTTGCTAAAATTCATGTCCATCAAGTCAGTGATGCCATCCAACCATCTCATCCTCTCTCGTCCCCTTCTGCCTTCAATCTTTCCCAACATCAGGGTCTTTTCCAATGAGTTGGCTCTTTGCATCAGGTGGCCAAATTACTGGAGCTTCAGCATCAGTCCTTCCAATGAATACTCAGGACTGATTTCCTTTAGGGCTAACTGGTTGGATCTCCTTGCAGTCCAAGGAACTCTCAAGAGTTTTCTACAACACCACAGTTCAAAAGCATCAATTCTTTGGTGCTCAGCCTTCATTATGCTCCAACTCTCACATCCATACATGACTACTGGAAAAACCATAGCTTTGACTAGACGGACCTTTGTTGGTAATGTCTCTGCTTTTTAATACTCTGTATAGTTTGGTCATCGCTTTCTTTCCAAGGAGCAAGTGTCTTTTAATTTCATGGCTGCAGTCACCATCTACAGTGATTTTGGAGCCCAAGCAAATAAAGTCTGCCACTGTTTCCATTCTTTCCCCGTCTATTTGCCATGAAGTGATGGGACTGGATGCCATGATCTTAGTTTTTACAATGCTGAGTTTTAAGCCAGCTTTTCACTATCCTCTTTTAACTTCATCAATAGGCTCTTTAGTTCTTCTTCACTTTCTGCCATAATGGTGGTGTCATCTGCTTATCTGAGGTTATTGATATCTGAGGCAATCTTGATTCCAGCTTTTGCTTCATCCAGCCCAGCATTTATGGGCTTCCCTGGTAGCTCAGACAGTAAAGTGTCTGCCTACAATGCGGGAGACCCAGGTTCGATCCCTAGGTCAGGAAGATCTGCGGAGAAGGAAATGGCAACCCACTCCAGTATTCATGCCTGGAAAATCCCATGGACCGAGGAGCCTGGTAGGCTACAGTCCATGGGGTCGCAAGGAGTCAGACACAACTGAGCGACTTCACTATACTATACTCTGCATATAAATTAAATAAGCAGGGTAACAATATACAGCCTTGACGTACTTCTTTCCCAGTTTTGAACCAGTCTTGTTGTTCCTTGCCCCAATGGTAACATCTTGCAAAACTTTAGTACCATATCACAACCAGGATGTTGACATTGATATGTTCAATGAACAAAACATTTCTTCCTGATATGAATGCCTTTTATTTCCTTTTCTTGCCTTATAGTGTGGGCTACCAATCCTGGCACTTTGTTTAATAAGACTGGTGAGAGCAGACATCCTTTCTTTGTTCCTAAAGCATTCATTCAGTCTTTTATCAATAAGTATAATATTAACTGTAGATTTTTTATAGGTGCTCTTCCCAATTTAATGAAGTTCTCCTTTATTCCTATTTTTCCTGAGAGTCTTTATCAAGAATAAATGCTTAACTTTTTTCAAAGGCTTTTTCTGCTTAAATGCTGTGATTTTTTTTTTTTTTTAGCCTGTTAACATGATGCATTACCTTGACTGGTTTTTCAAATACTGAACCAGCCTGCATCCCTAGAGTAAACCTCATTTGGACATGGTGTATAATTACTCTTATATATTGCTTCACTCTCTTTGCTAATATTTGCTTAAGAATCTGTGTATATTTGCTTAAGAATTTGTGTATATTTTCTTGGTGGCTAATGATTGAGCATCTTCTTATGTGCTTATAGGCCATTTGCATGACTTCTTTGGAGAAATGTCTATCCAGATACCTTGTCCATTTTTTAATTGGGTTATTTGTCATTTCATTATTAAATGCAATCATCCTTTTTATATTCTAGATACAAGTCCCTTATCAGATATATTATTTGCAAAACTTTTTCCTATTGTCTTTTCATTTTTCTGATTATAATCTTCGAAACAAGATTTTTAATTTTTATATTATCTTTTTATTCATATATTGCTGTGTTTTTGGTGTTGTATCTAAGAAATCACTGCATAACCCAAGGTCATGAAGATTTACATGTATGTTTTCATATAAAATTTGTAGTTTTACCTCTTATATTTACTTGAAATGACCCATTTCAAGATAATTTTTGTATATGGGGACCAACTGCATTATTTTGCATGTGAACATCTAGTTGTCTTAGCATCATATATTGGAAAGAAATTTTTCAATAAATTTCTTTTCATTATTGAAAAGAATATTCTTTCCCCATTGAATTATCTTGGTGAAAATAAACTGCCATGCACCAGGAACTAATATCAGTCGAATGTCAGTTATACTTCAAAAACAAACTAAAAGAAAAAGAAATCTGATTTGTGGTTACCAGAGATGGGGAGAAGGAGAGGGAGTGGGGAATTGCATGAAGGCAGTCAAAGGTACAAGCTTCCAGTTACAAGATAAGTACTAGGGGTGAAATATACAATATGATTAAAATCATTAACATCACCATAAGTTTTATATAAACGGTAACAGTAAATACTCTGTTCTCATCACAAGAAAAAATTTTTTTTTCTTTTTTATGGGGGCCAGGGACGGTCATCACTGCAGTGATGGGCTTTCTCTTGTTGCAGCACACAGGCTTAGTTGCCCTGTGGCATATGGGATCTTAGTTCCCCAACCGGGGATTGAATCTATGCCCCCTGCATTGAAAGGTGGATTTTAAACCACTGAACCACCAGGGAATTCCCCCCCAAAATTTTTTCTATTTCTTCCATTTTTTATCTGTATGAGATGATGGATGCTCACTAAACTTACTATGGTCATGATTTTGAAATGTAAGTCAAATCATTATGCTTTATATTGTAAACTTACACAGTGCTGTATGTCAATTATATTACAAAACTGGAAGTAAAATAATAATAAAAGAAATCTAGTTGCCAATGAAAGTATGGGTCTATTTTTGAAATCTTAATTCTATTTCATTCATTTATATGTCTAATCTTATGCCAGTAACACAGTGTCTTGATTAGTGTAGTTCTGTAGTAAGTTTTGAAGTAAGACATCTATAGTGGTTTTGAGCGTACAGCTTTTATAAATTTTAGTTGTATGGTTTTTAATTGTTTCTCTAGTTATTACATTATTTATGCATACCTTATCACTGTCTACTGGTATGGCCATTTACCAGTCTAGTGAAGTATAGAAATCTTATCTTTTATTTCCTTTTTTCTCTGGGAGATCTAGTTGTCTTAAATATTTCCTCTATGTATATTTATAGCTGCATTAATCAGTATTATGATTTTTGCATCAACCATCAAATGTAATTTAGAAAATTCAGGAAAAGGACAACCTCTTGTACTTACCTGTATTTTTGCTTACCATATTTTTCCGTCCTGATGAGATTCATTCATTTGTTGTTTTCTGTTTGGAGAACTTCTAGTCATTCTTTTACAGTATATCTGCTGGCAACAAAGTCTCTTAGTTTTGTCTCACTGGAGAACACCTTTTTTTCCCATTTGCCCCTGAAACATTATTTTCACAAGGTATAGAATTCTGGACTGATAATTCTTTTCTTTCAGCACTTGAAAACTGTTTGCCACTTCCTCTGGCATCCATGGTTTCTGATGACAAATCTGCTGTCCTTCAAATTGTTTCCCCTCAAAAGTAAGGTGTCATTTTTCTCTGGCTGTTTTCAAACTTTTTTGTTTTCAGTTTTCATCAGTTTAACTATGTAGATTTCTTTGAGTTATCCTGATTAAGTTTTACTCAGCTTCTTGAAAATGTGGGTTTATGTCTCTTGCAAGCCCTTGGGAAGCTTCCAACCATTATTTGGTGCAGTACCTTTTTTGGCCCTTTCCTTTTTTCCTCTCCTGGAAATCTGATAACATGAATACTAGATCTTCAGGGACCCACAGGTCCTTAAAATTCAATTCATTTTTTTAAAAGTCTGTTTCCTGTTGTTCAGATTGGATATTTTTTATTGTTCTATCTTCAAGTTCTCTGATTATTTCTGATCACTGTTTCTTGTTGAGGCCATTCGTGGATTTTTTTACTTATTTTGGGGTTCCAAAATTTCCATTTGGTTCTTTATATCTTCTTGCTCACTGGAGCATTTTCATGATGCCTGCTCTAAAATCTTTGTCTAATAATTCTAGGAGCGCTATCAGCTTACTGTTGACAGGTATTAATTGCATTTGAAATGTAGTTTGAGGTCTTCCTTGATCTTGGTACAATGAGTGATCTTAGATAAAAATCTGGATAGTTTCATATTATGTTCTGTGATTCTGAATCTTATTTAAATGCTCTGTTCTCCTAACTTATCCTTGCAATGCATAAGTGGGGAGGTACTCCCTTGTTACTATCAGGTAGAAACAGAAGTCCAGGTTGCCCGGTTAGCCTCCTTAGACACCCAAGGAAAGAGTTCCTCATTACTGTTGGGCTAAAGTGAAAGTTCTGGCTCTTCAGCAAGCTTCAGCTAATACTTCTCTAGCTGGGAAGTGGCAGAGGGCTTTGTTACTGCTCCCCACAAGGGCTCCCCTGACATGGGGGTATGACAGCCTCATCACCACTGGACATTGATGAAAGGCCTTAAAAGTTCTGACTCAGCAACTTCTGACATCTCAGTCAAGAGGGGCAATGCCCTGTTACTGCCAGATGGAAATGATAACCCAAGTTCCTTTCTCACCATCCTGGCAGGAGCTTGGGGCACTTCATTATAACCTCACATGAGTGGAAGTCTAACTCCCCATTTGGTCTTTGTGGCATGAGTTGGGATAGGGTGAGTTTCTATGGTGTTTGGCTGGAATAGAGTGGTTATTGTCTAAAAGTTTTCTGTCTTGCTAAGCTACCTCCTTTCTGTTTGGCTATAGGAAGCAGACTTTTTGTGGAGTGTATTTTTGTCTGTTGCCCATTGGAGTCTCCTGGTTCCAACTTCTTCAGCTCCAAGTCTGGCACCTTTGAGGCAAACAGAAAATCTGGAGAGCTCATTATGTTGTTCTTTGGGTCACAATTCCCTAGCAGGTCAGCAGCCTTCTGTCTGCCTTTCAGAGTTTCTTATGCTTGTCTTTTGTTGTTTTCTTTCAATTTTTTGGCTGCACTGGGTCTTTGTCGTAGCACATGGGCTCTTCACTGCAGCAAGCAGGCTTTTCCTAGCTATGGTGTGAGGGGGCTTCTCTAGTTGTGAGTACAGGCTCTAGAGCATGCAGGCTGAGTAGCTGTAGCACAAGGGCTCACTAGTTAGGGTGAGTGGGCTTAGCTGCTCTGCAGCATGTGGGATTTTAGTTCACCAAACAGCCATCGAGCCCACATCCCCTACATTGGAAGGCAGATTCTTAACCACTGGACCACCAGGGAAGTCCCTTTTATGCTTGCTTTTTATGTCTATAATGTGCAGGGTTTTAGTTGTACTCAGTAGGAATAGAGAAATGTACACCTATTCTGTATTTCTGGAAGCAGAAGTCCATATATTTTTTAAAAATTTTTTATTTTGAAATAATTATAGATTCACAGAAAGTCATTAATACAGAGAAGTCCCATGTATCCTTCACCCACTTTCCTACAATGGTTATATCTTACACAACCCAGGAAACTGATACTGGGGATGCATGTGTGTAACTCTGTCATTCATGATGTGTAGCCCTGGGTAACCACTACCACAATAAAATACAGGATTATTGCATCACCACAAAATTCTCCTTCATGTCACCCCTTTACAGTCATTCTCTGCTGCCTCATATCCACTCCCAACACCATCCCTAACCCTTTGCAACTACTGCTTTGTTCTTCATCTGAATAATTTTTGTTATTTACATAGATGGAATCATGCAGTAGATGCCCCTTTCAGACTAGCTTTTTTCACTCAGCATACTGCCCTTGAGATACATCCAAATTGTTATATCAAAGTTCATTCATTTTTATTGCTGAGCCATATTCCACAACCCATACATTTTAAAAACACCTAGGTAATCACTGTATTTCAGGGACAGTAGCTTTCCTCATCTGCCTGGCAGGATAGCCACATCTCTCAATTCATGATTGGGGATCTTCCCTGGTGGTGGTCCAGTGGCTAAGAATCTGCCTTGCAATGCAAGGTATACAGGGCCAATCCCTGGTCAGGGAACTAACATCCCGCATGCCTCAGCCTACGTGGTCTGCAGCCTGTGCACAACTACGGAGCCTGTGCGCTGCAAGTAGCGAGTATGTGCACTACAGTGAAAGACGCCACAAGTGGCAACTAAGACCTGATGCAGCCAAATAAACAAATAAATAAAAATATTGCTTAAAAAGTAATTCATGATTAGTGAGTTCCCTGGTGGTCTAGTAGTTAGGATTAGCTCTTTCACTACTGTGGCCTGGGTTCATTCCTTGTTTGGGAAACTAAGATTGCATAAGCCATGCAGTGCAGTCAAAAAAAAAAATCATTCATTTGTACATAGTGTGCTTTCTATGGGACAAAAAAAGACATACACAATGGCCAAAGGAAAATAACACTATACAAACACGGAAAAGTAGTTTTATAGAAAACTCAAGAACAAAAGGGTTGAATAGCAAAGTGCTGGTATCGCTGTCTATAAAGATTCTTGAGAGTAGTTTCTAGTTTGTGGTAGTTTTAACTTTTAAAAACAAGTTGAGGTGTGACTGACGTAGAACACATATTATTTAAAGTATATAATTTTTAAAGTTTTGACATGCATATACACCTGTAACTGAAGAAGGAAATAGCAACCCACTCCAGTAGGCTTGCCCGGGAAATCCCATGGACAGAGAAGCCTGGCAGACTACAATTTCACAAGAGTCAGACATGACTCAGCGACTAAACAACAGCATGAAAACCCCAGAGTTCCCAAATATTACCTTTTATACTCAGCATCTGCATAGACTTACTTAAAATACTTGGTTGCCTTATGACCATCAGAATTCTTTCAAGCCCACCTGTCTTTAGTTTGCTTCCTGATATTTGTGGCTTGCCTCAGCAACTCCCAACTTACTATGACATTAGAACATTATTTCAGTGGGTTAATTCTACTTTATTAAAATTTAACAGGTGTAAATAGCATACTTAATACATTATTGGGCTTCCCTTGTGACTCAGCTGGTAAAGAATCCACTTGCAATGCAGGAGACCTGGGTTCGATCCCTGGGTTGGGAAGATCCCCTGGAAAAGGGAAAGGCTACCCACTCCAGTATTCTGGCCTGGAGAATTCCATGGACTGTATAATCCATGAGGTCACAAAGAGTTGGACACGACTGAATGACTTTCACTATACACCTGTAAAGTCATCACCACAATCGAGGTAATAAAACGTCCATCACTGTCAACAGTTTTAGCTGTTTGCTGCTGTACGTCCAAAAGAATAAGCAGACTCTGCTTCAGGGTCTCGGTACTTACCGGAAAGCCTGTGCCCTAAACACCTGCACAGCTTTCTACCAACCACCACTCCCTTCGTGTCTTTCCCACAGACCCATCCCTTGCCTGCCGTTCCTTAGGGCCTTTACCTATGCCCCCTTTTCTTCATGGCTCATACAACCTCACGCTGGTATTTTTGTTAATTGTCTGACTCCCTCTTTAGAACGTAAGCTCCAAAAGAGGAAGGACTTTCTTTTACTACTGTGTTCCCACCACTGAGAACAGTGTCCAAACTGAGAGCAATATTAGATGGCACACCCTAGGCAGGCTTTTCTAGCAGGAGTGCAATTTTTGTCGGGGGTGGGGGGGTGGGCGGGGGGAGGGAGACGGTGCAGTATGACATGTGGCATCTTAGCTTCCTGACCAGGGATCAAACCTGCGCCCCTTGTACGGAAGCACAAAGTCTTAACCACTGCACTGCTAGGGAAGTCGCCTAGTCGCCTCAGCCCATCAATACTACTTTCCTCTGAAAGTATCTTTTTATCAGTCAGGTGGGTTCAGCTCAAGATAATGCGTGACTTCAATATTTACTTCTCTTTGACGTAAAAGAAGTCTAAGGTAGGCAGAACATAGCAGCTATTCAACCATTAGGGACCTGTGCTCCTTTTACCTTGCTAACACCATCTTTAGTTGCCAATTCATGGTCCAAGATATTGCCTGCATTTCAAGCAAACATCATATCCACATTCCTGTCAACAGAATAGGATAGAAAAAAAGGCATGTTCTCTCTTGCCACCTGGCCTCACCTAGTTACAAGCTATGGGGAATGCATTGCAGATGGCCATGCATCCAGATAAAAATTCGATGTTCTCTTGTTAAGGATAGTAAGAGGTACCAGGGTGAGCAATCAGTAATGTCAAACTGCCACCCTAGGCTCTACTGTTTTTCTTCTTTTTGACCTCTTTACATGCTTCTCTCTCCAGCAGAGGCCTGAGACTTAAAGAAGGTGAAGAGGAGGGAAATACAGCATTTGAATGGAGAGGTAAAATTCTTTGTCCTACCTTTTACTTCTGTATTCTTTCAACAACCATCCCCCAAAAGTAGATGTGATGTACAGGCAACAAGGAGGCGGGCAAGATTAAGAGACTTGTTTCTAAGGGTCCCTGTGAAAGCTAAATACTTATAAAGGGCTTTGAGATCTTGGCCTCGTGTGCTGAGTTCAAAGTCTCATCATTAGGTAAGGACATAAGTCGTCTTACGGGCTTTTCTTAACTGACAGCCAGGGAAAGATACTTACTCAAAAGGAACAAGTAGGGAGAAATTGGACAATCACCTGGTAGGTGGTCAAATACTGTCATCAACAAGGGGGGATGCCTGTGTGTGCCTGCCTACAAATATGATATCCCAGGGATGCAACTGAGGACGTGTACCCAAATGCAATCATAAGGGAACATCAGGGAAACCCAAAATGAGGAGTGAGGAACATTCTACTCAACAAAAGATGGTGAGATAAACAAAAGATGGTCATAAAAGACAAAGAGAGGCTGAGGAACTGTTCTAGATTAAAAGGAGACTAGAGAGATGTGACCCAAAAAAAGTACATGATTCCAGAAAGAATTCTGTACAGGAAAGGGGAAAAAAATACAAGGACAAATATGAAACATGGTTGGTAGACTAAATTATTGAATCAAGGTTGATAACTAAAACCACAGTGTGTAAGAGAATATATTTATTCCTAGGAAATACACACTTAAGTATTTATGGTAAAGGGCATAATATTAACAATTTACTCTCCAATAGTTCCAAATAAAAGAGAGAACGAGCAAGCAGAGGGCAAATAATAAAGTGAATGAGGTGAAATGCTAACAGCTAACAAAAGGTGATGGGTGATGCTGGTCAAAGGGTATATTAATATTGCTTGTGTAGTTCAACTTTTCTGTAAGTGTGAAATCTACCACCCTGACCCTTAAGGATTTCCCAAATGGATCAGCAATAAAGAATCTGCAGGAGACAAGGATTTGATCCCTGGGTCTGGAAGATCCCCTGGAGAAAGAAATGGCAACCCACTCCACTATTCTTGCCTGGAGAATCCCACGGACAGAGGAGCCTAGTGGGTTACAGTCTATGGGGTCACAAAGAGTGGGACATGACTGAGTAACTGAACACACACCCTGACCCTTAAAGAGCAAGAACAATAAACAACAAAGTTTATTTTATTCCTGCACTTGTCTGATGAACTATTCTAGATGCTGTATTTGATCCTGTGCCAGAAAGACTAACCTTTATGTTTTTAATTAGGAGAGAAAGAAACATCTTCAGTTAGTTAATGTTTATTAAGGTTTTCATGTAAACAATATACTGGGCAAGTCTTCGGGACACTTCTGTCATGGAAACCTAAGGTCAGCCAGGCTTTTTCCTTCTGTTCACCTAATGAAACAAACCATCTGACTGAAGTTATGTAAATGGGACACACACTTAATCATCACTGGACTTTTTCCATACAGGATGACCAAGTTAGCCTGCAGCTCTACGCAAGGATCCCATTTCTCATGCAGCTTGAAATTAAGGGGCCTGGCATTCTGACAAACCATTAAAGCCAGACAGCAGACATGATGACAGCTTGGACTTTAAATACCCTCCTCATAGCTTTGGATCTGCCCATAGAGAAGAAAACAAGTATGTTATCCCACATTGACCCTAATTTCTTCAGTTCTTGGTATCTAGTAGATTCTGGTTTGCACTTATACAGATGCTCACATTACAGCTGACTCATATTTTAGAATTAAAACCAGATGTCTAAAGGCATAAAGCAATAGCACTAAATTTAAGCCTCTTACAAAGGAAACATATGATAATCATTCATTATAATAATAGTTTGCCCTAGAAGGAATTAATAAAATTTTAAAAAAAAACCTTCTTTAGAATTATTTATTCCCACTTTTGTTCACTGTTAAAACTTCTAAGTCATATTATTTTCCTGAAACTTTGTAAAACACTTTTTTCAAAGACTCTATAGAAATGTTTCTAGAGTGGATCAGTTCAGTTCAGTCACTCAGTCGTGTCCGACTCTTTGCGACCCCATGAATTGCAGCACGCCAGGCCTCCCTGTCCATCACCAACTCCCGGAGTTTACTCAAACTCATGTCCATCGAGTCGGTGATGCCATTCAGCCATCTCATCCTCTGTCATCCCCTTCTCCTCCTGCCCCCAATCCCTCCTAGCATCAGGGTCTTTTCCAATGAGTCAGCTCTTCGCATCAGGTGGCCAAAGTATTGGAGTTTCAGCTTCAGCATCAGTCCTTCCAATGAACACCCAGGGCTGAGCTCCTTTAGGATGGACTGGTTGGACCTCCTTGCAGTCCAAGGGACTCTCAGGAGTCTTCTCCAACACCACAGTTCAAAAGCATCAATTTTTCGGTGCTCAGCTTTCTTCCCAGTCTAACTCTCACATCCATACATGACCACTGGAAAAACCACAGCCTTGACTAGACGGACCTTTGTTGGCAAAGTAATGTCTCTGCTTTTTAATATGCTATCTAGGTTCAGTTCCTTTTATTCAACCCTAAAAACAACTGTGGAAAAATCTTCCTTTTAGGAAAACCTGGGTTATTCCTAGTGTCTGAGGGTATTTTTAAAAACCTAGATAGATACCTGTGGGCTTCCTGTATACCCACAGGCTCCTTACCCTGGACCTGACAGAGCCATCCAAAGCAGAAACTTGCTGAGTCACATATAAGCTCAACTGGCAAGGTTTTTCCCTAACAAACCCTTAAGCCTGCAGAAGATTTTAAAAACAAATGTAAGCTATAAAAGACACAAACTATCAATTTCTGAGACTTAAATCCTCCTTAAAAAAGATGTGACAATAAAAAACTAAAAAGCAACAAGTACTCCTGGCAAAAGCTCAGACTAAGAAGCTGACTTAGCTTCTACAGAGGCTGAGCATAAAGATCGTCTGGCTGTAAGAATCTAATCTCTTTCTAATCTCTTATTTACCTAGATGTGGTGGTTTATTTGCCTAAAGTAGCTTTTCTTCAAAATATTCACAAGTTTCTACGAAAAAAAGCAATCAACCTATCGTCATTTAACTTTCTAGCTACAAATCTTTTAAAAATTATGAACACACACACATATATACAGTTGTATTCTTGAGTATAATAGATCCTAAGACAGAGCTTGCCAAACCCACTGAATAATCAAAATTTCTTAGGGAGCTTTCTCAAAACACAAATTTCCAAAGCCCTAAACTAGATACATAGAATCAAAATCTGGGATCTTTTTTTTAGATCTTTATTGAATTTGTTACAATGTTTCTTCTGTTTCATGTTTTGATTTTTTGGCCGCAAGGCATGTGGATCTCAGCTCCCTGACCAGGGCTTCAACCTGCGCCCCTGCACTGGAAGGGGCAGTCCACTGGGCCACCAAGTCCCCAAATCTGGAATCTTTACTTTGGGAAAGGTCTTCTGTAATTCTGATCACCAGCCAGTTTGTAAACTGTTGGTTTAGGGCACGCTCTGCCATAGCATCACATTTAACAATAGCCTCAGATGGCAAAGGTGGCTTTTTTCAATAGAGAATGATTCAAAATCCAACAGATACAAAAAAGCGGCAAACCTTTCTCATTCATCCCTGTCCCCTAGCCATTCTTTTACTTTTTACAGTCAACCAGTATTTCCAGTTGCTGAACTGTCCTTCCAGGGATCCTTTAAGCACAGGGATCCTTTAAGCACACACAGGCATATACAGGTATTTCCTTTACAAAAGGACAGCAGCAAACAAGACATTGTTATGTGAACAAACCAAGATTCGGGACAATGTGTATCTTGGAAATCTTTCCCCATTGGTTCAGAACTTCCTTATTCTGTTTCAACATGCACGGTATGTGCCACGATGTGGATGTTAACATCTTTGATCAGTTCCCTCTCATCAGACACCAGTGTGATTTCCAGTTTTTTGCTATAATCTTGTACACATGTCATTTCATACAAGTCTATCTATAGGCTAAATCTGTTCCATGAACTTGGAAACGCTAAGTCAAAGGACACAAGTACTGTAATTCTGAGTGATACTGCCAAACTGCCCTCCCCAGAGGTTATAACAATGTTTACTCCCACTTGTAATATGAAACAGGAGTTTAGATTTTACACTAAGCTGGACAGTGGCAATGGCTTACTTTCTAGATGCCTCCCTGAAAATATCCTCCTTTTATAGCCTGGTGACATAACAAATGACGTTCTCAAGATATCTTCTGCACAATGAAAATCTGCCTAAGTTTTCTATTACTAGTAGAGAATTTTCTATATGAAGCCCAAGAAAAAGAGGAGCTGAGTGAAGGAGAAGCTGAGGTTAAGGCAGTTCTTGGCAAGCTGACATGCACTCTCTGTGAAGCCTTTTTCCCTACTTCAGCATAAAAGAAGTTTATGCTTTTAAATTAAACTTGTCCACTTACTACACAAAGTATTATTAATGTGAAAAATTAACCAGGTGCTCTTTATTATTTTAATCGACAAAAGCTCTACAAGTGTTGGATTTACCAGTTTTTGCACAAGCGAACTTTACTAAATAAAGACAAGGCACCCCAGAGGGACCCACTCTACAGCTAAGGGAAACAATGTCAGGCAGAGGGCATGCTGAAGGGAGAATGAGCTAGAGAAAGATAACAGGAATCTCTGTTATAATACAAAAAGAACACAGAAGGGAGAAAAAAGGGAACACATTTTTAACTAAAAGAGTTGACAATTTTATTTTCACATTTCACAATACAAATGAAAATTGTTTCTTCTGTCCCACTACTTCCCTCCAAAACTACTCTCTCTGATAGGAAGGGGGAACAAGTTTTCCTTGTCATGCAATTAGAAAACACCCCAAGTCACAGCACCATGATCTCCTGGTGAAGTACAAGTAATATAAAACTGATATAAAGAGGCTCCCCAATCTCCTTATCTGTCTGGTCGGGTCATTCCTGGCCGGGTGGGCACCATCATGGGACGGGCAGGAGGTCTCATCATTGGGGGCCCGGGCATCATTGGCATGTGGCCTCCCATAGGCGGCCTCATTCCAGGAGCTGCAGGCAAAACAAAAAAAGAAAGAAAGAGAGTCAAAAATACTACTTATGAGAGCTTGATGGGACTTCAATTAAAGACAAAATAGCCCCCCCTGCAAAATGCTGGAAAAAAGACATACTTGACAGAAGAAATGCAACAAATCCATCACATCTGTAAATTACTTAGACATTCTCAAACAAAAAACAAAAAGGTCAACACAAGAACCATATGGGAATCATGATCTAATGATAGTAAGGGGGAAACTATTAATAGATTGCTTTCCAGAAATCACCAGGGACCAGTTCCCTAAATTGACCTTTTTTCTCACTCAGGGAAATTCACAGCTAAGTCACATGTTACTCAGTCAGCTCTTTTAATCACTTCTATCCACCATATAACCAGGAGCTAGTTCATGAATGTACACAGGCACAGAGGACAATCTTACCACTAAGCGTTTGTTCGGAGTTGTAGGAAAGGTGAGCAGGAGGCCCATGCTGAGAACCTGTTAGTAACCATACTTAGCTCAAGTCAAGAAAAATAATAGGCAATAATGTGATTTATAACAATTAGCACACACACACAAATCTGATTTTTCTAATGCATTTCAGAAACTATAAATGAATTTTTTTTAAAGTGTCCCATCAATATAATTAATACCAGCCAAATAAATGAGCCAGGGAAGGGAGGGCAAGCAGACAGGTGAGGGTTGGGAAGGAACACAGGCAGCTTCATGGGACTGGTAATGTTCCACTTTCTCAGCTGGGTGTTGGGTTCACGATATTAATTATATTACTATGCCTCATAATTTTCATGTTACGTAGCTTCTTTTTAAATATCAGATTTTACCTAATTATTTTCAACTAAATCGTTTTGATTAAAGGCTTATAATGATTCAAGAAAAAACTATATTTAAAGTTGAATATAGCCTTATCACAAAAAGCAAAACACAAATATATGCAAAAACACAAAATCCAACAGGTACAGAATTTATTTTAAGATAAATTTCAGCAGAAACAGAAAATATTAAACTTCTAAATATCTTATTAAGACTCCCTCCATAACATAAGCTGTATTCAGCATAACCTGTATCAGTTTCTTAGAAGAAACTGATCTAGACCAAAGACTAAATGAGGCCCCTGAACACTTGTTTCCTTTGGTCTCCATTGTGCATTAAACCTTATTTAGTTGTCAGCAATGGCAACTAATATGTCTTGTAACTATCAAGTATTCCTTTTTACATCTTTTTATTGTGGAAATGTTCAAACATACACAAGCAGAGTAAAAAGAATATAATGAACATCCATGTACCCATCAACCAGCTTCAACAATTATCCACCCGTAGTCAACTTTATCTTATCCCCACCCATTCTTATCCCTGCCCACTCCCCAACTACTCAATTACTTTTAGTGAAATGCCATACTTTATTATTTTATCCTGGCTAAAAATAACAACAAAATACTCAGGCAAACTAGCAACACCATGCCTGTATTCTCAAATGTCAAGCACACATGGATACTGAGTTCTAGAAGCTTACTTTACATGAGTCAAAGCATTTCCCAATTCACATCCCTAACCCCTCTAGGAATCTGAATTTGTGACCCCAATTTAAGAATGTAAAAGACATCCAAATCACTTAGACTGTGTTCTGGATTTACAAGCCAGTAAGGCAGGAATTTTCCTTATCTAAACTTTCCCCCCCTAAATGACACCCACATCAAGCATACTGATTGCTTCTGACTAGGAAGCTACTATATTGTCTTAACAGTTGGGGTGTAAGCTTCTTATGTCAGTTGTATGTACTCTAATTAAATAATTTCTTCTGCAAACCAATGAAATACAAACACAGAAAAACAACTGTTTCTGTAAAAACTACGCTGATTACTAAGAAAGACTCAGGCAAATCATCTGCCCAATGTACTCACAAATTTGGTAGGCGAGAAGATCATAAAAAATAGGAACTAAACTACCTCACAAGGTCTCTAACCACTTCAAAGAAAAATGAAACTAAAGTTGGTAAAGGATGTATTATGAGTGTGGCTTACTGGTTTATGCAAGAAACATATGATGTTCCAGTCAGTAGATTCATTCTCAAAGCAAAAGCCCTGACCGCATATCAGAAAACTACAAATCAATGTACATTTATGTTTATGTTAAAATCAAATGTTTGAGGTATAAGTTTTTTTTTCCCCCTTCTGAATAAAAAACTACCAGGCCTAAAACCTTTTTCATAATTACTAATTAACCCACTTAACCTGAAAGATTAAAATTAGCAATAGGGGGGCAGTTCTGCTCCAAAACAAAACTGAAGAAAGCAGCAGCCTAAGTATGTATCTACCCTTCTCCTCATTATAATCAGCCAAAAGTCAGGAGGGGCAAGTAAACAAGAGGGTCAGAGAAGAAAAAAAGAGACAGTCTTATCTTCCTTTCAGTTGCACAAGGTCTTTGGATACCATCCAATTACACTGATAAACAAAGTACTTCTTTTTACTATCAATAGATTCACCAAATGTAATTTGTTGCAGTACATTTAGACAGCTAATTAAGAATTCTATTTAAATCAAAAGCTAGAACACAATGGAGCATCCAAGAAGGAAAGAGACCCAAACTTACCAGGCCCCACTGGCATCATCCCAGGAGGAGGGGGGCCCATCATCGGCATCATGGGAGGGCCCCCCATGTGAGGTGCAGGCATCATCCCAGGGCGAGGAGGACCCGCTGAAATAAAAAATGGGCCTCAGACTGAGATGTTCTTGTATATTAACAATTTCTCTTTTTAATGAAATAGGGCTTCATGACCTGGCCCAAATTCTGCAATAATTCTGTAATTTCTTATGATTTGTTTTATAATAGCTGGCTACAAAACTTTAATTATGTTATGACTAGAAACGAGCCTTCCCAGACAGAAGTGTAAAGTGAAGATAAGTTTCCGAAGTTAAATTCCAACAGTTTTAAATTTTAAACTCTATACTCTATTTTTAAAAAAATTGATGATCTTAAGCGACAAGTATCTAATTTCAATTTCAGGTCTTTTTTTTTTTTTTTTTAATCAAAACCTAGGTTTAAAAGAGTCTTTAGAAATATGATAACATATATGCAGAGATATTCCTGACTCTTTTACAGCAGCAACAATCTGGAACAACTTACATGAGAAACATATGTATGTTTCTTACATATCCAACAATAAGAAAATGGTGAGGTTAATTATGTACATTCATACCACTGCCTATTCTACTATTAAGAATAATAACAGCTGACTGCCAGCCAGTTGGGACAGACTAGGGAGAGAGATGACCTTAAGCTGCTGTGAGCCTGATCAGGTCCCAGGATGGCAAGATTCCAAGAAGGGACTGGTGGGTCACTAACAGTCTAGCCTACTTCTCTGTGTTTATATCCATGATTACTTACAGGACTGAATTTAGGTCTCTGAGTTCAATTTCAATCTGAACCCTTACAGGAAGGACAAAGAATTTAGGCCTAGTTATTCCATCTCCACCTGTCTGTTCTGCAGAAACAATAAACCTTCCCGAACAGAAGAGTCCTTTGACCCACTCCTAACTACGCAATTTTTGTCTTTCTCAAGGTATATATACTGGTGTTAGATGGGTTACAAATTTGGGAGAGACTGAGGAGTTTATCAGCTGTTTCAGTCCTCCAGTGTTGCATCCATAGCAGTAAATAATTTAATACCTCAGCAGTACCTCTTTACACATCAGCTCATAATCACAGGTACATTCGGAGCTATCCATTTTATCTGTCTCAGACCCACTTGAGACCTAGTAACAGTGCAATAAGAATGTAACTCTAAAGATATTTCAGAAATTATACCACTGAAGCTGTCATCTATTACTGTCTATATATTCACCGATGCAACGGACATGAACTTGGGCAAACTCTGGGAGATGGTGAGGGACAGGGAAGCCTGGCGTGTTGCAGTCCACGGGGTCACAAAGGGTCAGACATGACTGAGTGACTGAACAACAACATTCATCTGATGAGCATCTGAAAGCCTACTGTGAGAGAATCTCACTAAATCAAGGATAATCTTCCCAGTTACACCTAATAAGGTAAAAACTTTACAAACTTACGGAGACTGGGGGGAGGTGGGATCATTGCCCCTGCAGGAGGAGGAGCAGAGAATGGAGTAGGAGGTATCTTTCCTTGTTGAAATGCAGCAGCTTTGGAGAGAGTAAATAAAAACAACAGTGAATAAGAACTCAACAACCCATTTAATTACTAAAATAACCACGTTCTTTACAATCTTTAAAGGTCCCATTACTTCACTCTAAAAATCTTTCATCTAGCATTACAACACCATGGTCAAACTCAACTTTAAATACTCACCAGCTAAAACTGCAATTAACTGGTTTACTGATCTGGGTTTTTTAACCAAGTTTTATTTCATCAGCATTCCTATGGCTAAATAACTATGAGAGACTAATTAACTGTGAGTGAAAACCTCCCACCTATAAATGTTTTACTGATGAGAAGCAGTCATCTCTAATCTGCAGATGCAGTTTATACTCAATTTAAGCTGTTCAGTTTTATTTGAAAAATGTGTGATAAGTGCCCAGAGGCCAGGCTTTGTAAAATTTCAGTCCTTCCTATATATGCTCTCCTGCATCAAAACAATACACCATTTTGGTTCACCAGTTTTGAAATTAATGTACTAAGCTAAGAGATGTTAAAGAAACAAAGATTTCAAATTCAAAGCCAAGGGCCTGCTCTGAAGGAGATTATGATCTTTAAAAAAATGTCCGATACAATTACCGTTTAATTTTTCTCTCAGATAACATGAGGCCAAATGAAAACAAGAGAAACTGAAGACTGTTTATATTTGTCTTGGGAAAACAGTCATAAATAAACACTAAAATACACATGCATAAAGTCTATTCTTGAATATGACTTTCTCAAGTCAGTGCAGTCTGCAGCCCAGACACTCCCCCATTCCACTCCACCCTCACTAGTGCAAAGGAGGTCAAATCACTCAAGGAGATCACTGATAATTCACGAAGACCAGATGCAAAAAATGACCCAGAGTAGAGATTTATGAATAGCTATTCACAAGCCCCCAAAGAGCCTGTTCTCTCTAAGGGATCATATCCCCTAATAAAGGCTTTTCCAACCAGGACACTTCCCACATCCTGTGCAGGACAGCCTGCAAAGACTGAAGAGGGAGTGGCAATGCCACTGGCTCAGTAGCGGACTCAACACAACCGTGAACATCAAGTCCATCCCCAAGGGCTCACTTCTTCTCCTCTAAAAGTTTTTCATCAACAACATTTACTCATCCTTAAAATTTTTTCCCAGATGAGATAATTTCTGAGATTTGTCCCATAATAATCCAGGAGGGGAAAGGAAGTAGATGAAGGTATCTGGTGGCTCTCAACAAGGGGCAGTTTTGTCCCTGTAGGGACACCAGGCAGTGCATGGAGATACTGGAAACTGCTACAGGCGGCTACTGGGTATAGGTCGGAGGTGCTGCTGAACAGCCTACAGTGCGTGAAGGGCCCCCGACAAAGAACGATCAGGCCCCAAATATCAACAGTGCTACGTTAGACAACTTTGGTATAAACAAGACAATGCTGCAGCTGAATGATACAGGCGTGGCAGTCACAGGAGGTTCTTTCTTTAAAGTTCTCCTTCTCCTGAGCTTAAAATTTTTCATGACAGTCTTGCTTAAAAAAAAAAAACACACCATGATCAAAGTCCACATTTGCCTGCCAGCTGTGGGTACGATGAACAATTAGAAAAGGCCATGTTTCAGATACATTAGGATGATCAAACATAAAAATACAGTATCTCTTTCCGGCAGTGCTTTGTACCTTACCACCCCAAACAACAAAAATGTTCCTAATTAAACAAAACGAGTATAGCATGTACAGCAAGAGTCCAAAACATACCCAGACTATTCTGTCATATCAGTTACTTCCTTTGTGACCAGTTATCTTTGTCAGGACAGGAAGAATAAGTCTCTTCAAAGAGAACTACAAACTCACCTCTACCTTTTCACACTGTAATAGGAAAACCAATCTAAAAATTACAAATCACAATAAAGGAGATTATAAATTTGCTACAAAATCTGGTCCACATCAAGAGAAACATTAGACTACTCATTCTTCTCTACCCAACTTCCTAGTCTAACCAATATCTGATTGCTCTAATGTCAAAAATTAATATTAATGTTTTCCTATATCCCCAGGAAACCAACGACCTTCCACTTCTTTTATTCAGCACATCAGAATGATCCTATTTATCATTCAGAATGAGCTGCTTCTCTGAAAAACAACAGAGACACAGGGACAAGAAAGAATGGGACCATTCTACCCCACCAGAACAGGAGACTGCAACGTACTGGTTTTGTCAATGAGGCTCTGAGCCTGCTCTTCCATCCATTTCTGATAGTAGTCTTTCACATTCTCTTTGTGCTTCCTACCACTGCAGTGTGTCTTTCTCACAGATGGCTGTAAAACAAAAACGTAGTTATCAGTCAAAGAAACAAACAATCCGAAACCAGAAATTTTCTGAAGCCTTACCTTTTTGTAGGTAGCCTCACTACCTTTGACAGCTTTAGCTGGGTGCCAAAGCATCACTAAAAACATTTTCCAGCGATGTACGGTGGTAATTTACCTACTGCATGTGTTATCTAAACCAGGGCCCAGCTACCTGACTTTGTCTATGGAGAGTCTACGTCTTCTCTCCACAACAGCAAAGCTGAGTAACTGCAACAGAGACCGTATGGCCCACAAACCTAAAATAATTAAAATCTGGCATGTGAAGAAAAGGTTTGCAATCCACTGATCTAAAACACAGTATCATTTTAGTGCCCTTTCTTAGGTTATTCTATGGAAAATCAATATAGCTTACATACATTTAAATAACAGTTTATGGAAATATGGTCTTTTAAAGGACCATAGGTCTAGAATATAGATTCTATATGAATCCCTCACAGACCTTTAGCTCATCTAACAGTTTTACTGAGATAAAACTGACATAAGAAACTTCACACACTTAACCTTTTAAGTTTAACTTTTACTACATGCCAGACACCATGCTACGTACTTTACAAGTAGTGCCTCAATCTCCATAAGACCACAGGTGCACAATACAGTGAAATACCAATCAGAAAGAATGAACTGCTGATATATGCAATACAGACAAATCTCAAAACCATGCTGAGCAAAAGAAATCAAACATACAGAGTATCTAAGCCTCCATTCATATAAAGTTTAAAATCAGTAATAATGATCTTTAGTCATAAAAGCCAGATCAGTCAGGGTCGGGGTGCACAGGGACTCACTACAAAAAAGCACAGGAGAACCTTCTGGAGTGACGGAAATGTTCTATGTCTTTATGCATACAGCAAGCTGTAATCATCTGACAAATCATCAAACTGTACACTTAAAATATATGCATTTAACTGAATATATGTAATTCAATAAAATTGATTTTAAAAACCACAAGGTTATCATCTTCTATTTATGCCTAAAGATGTGTCTCAAAACACATGGTAAGTAGCAAACCAAGGCCTGGAATCCAGATCGCATTCAGATGCACCTCATGACTGCCTTCCTCCCTCTTACCTCCCTTCACATGATTGCTTCAGCCGTAGCAGATATGACCACTGTCACATGAGCAGAAATTGTGTGTATCTCAGAAACTGGTGTATATCTCAAAATATTAATACCATCCCCTGTCTCCCAGTCACTGCTTACACTAATACCACAATGATGCCTTAAGCCTAATAACAAAATCATGCCTAAGAACCAGCAAAAAGTTAGAGCACTGAACCTTCTATACATTTCAAAGTCCACCACAGGGACTGCTTCAGTCACCGTGGAAACTTATTTTCACAAGGTATCGTGTTAGAAAAACAGTATTATAGGGATTCCTGACATGTCTTATAAAGAGATATTTATTATAAAGAGAGATTTTTCCAGTTTCTGAATTCTAGCATTAGCAAGCAGAGTGAGTATATGACAAAATAGCACTGGAAAAGGGTAGAAAGGCATAGTGTCCCACACAAACTTCAGAAAATTACAACGAAGGGTCTGACCTAGAGAGGGGGTTAGGGACACAAAAACAAAACAAAAAAGACAGAGCTCTGTAGGCAAGCTACTACTAATACCAAATGACTGAGAGGGCTCCTCCAATCTGTAATAATATAATATTTACAACTATTATTTCTTTAGGAGGAAGAAATACATATTCCACAAATCTATTAATGCTGAATTACAGCTGACCATATGTTAGAATTCCAAATGAAATGACAACAGAGAAATCAGTTAACTTCTTGCAGCTACTATTCATGATGACATCATGATTGAGTTTTGGTTTAATCAGGTCTCTGATTAAAAAACTTGAGAGCTGTAATTCTCAAGGTGTGGCTCACAGACACCATTCAAAGTGCAAGACAGACCAGTGAGTTTTAATGTTAAGAGCACTTGACATGGTTTAAATTCCAAACTGCAACTAACTATGTGTTGAGTTTTGGTGCAGTAATACAAGAATATTAAAGAATATCCACAAATGTCTCAAAACAATATTAAAGTACTCCTAGATCCTACATACATGTGAAGTTGGATTCCTCATATACTTCAACCAAAACAAAGTGTGACAGATGTAAAGTAGAAGACAATTAAGTCAGATGTTACAGAAGACTCTTAAAAAGGTTAAAATGCCATTCTTCACACTAAATTTTTTGTTTTGGAAAATAGCTATTTTTCACTTTTAAAGTGTTACTTCTGCTATCATTACCTTAAATGAATTAATATTTTTAAGTAACCTCAAATACAGAAAATTTTAATGGAGATAAATCATTTAACCTACCATCCAGTAATTTCTAAGAGTGTAAAGGGACCGTGAAATGAAAAATGTGAGAGCTGCTGGCATAGAAGCTTTGGAGTTAAACTGCTTGACTCATCTTCCACCTCTACACAACTTAATGGTTTTGTAACATCCAATTATTTATCCACACTACCTCAGCTTCCCTCTCTGTAAAATGGGAGATAATACTAACTTCATAGGATTATCATGAGCATTAAACAAAATGATACTGTAAAGCATGTGGAACACTGCCTGACACACAATATTCAATATTAGTTGTTGTTGTTATTATCAGTTAATTATTTTTTAATCAAAATACTCTCCTCAAAATGTAGGCATTTCTTTCCAATTTAGTCAGTCAAACATTTGAGAGCCTTGACACAAACAAATATTAGAACCTCAGGACATTTTCCTAGAGGTTTTACTTGTCACAGACTTTTTTCTTCATCTTTAAATTTGCTAAAGCTTTTATTATTGTGGGTCTCCACTTAAAACACTGACTGATGGAAGATTAACTTTGAATTATAAATACAGTTACAGGAAGGGTGGAAAAACAAACACCCCAAGTAGTTTCTTCAAGCAGTAGCCCTTAAACCTTAGCGAGATGAAAAGCAGAAATTTAAAAAAAAACTTTTAATCTAATTTATTACATACAAGGCTTTGCTTAGGTTTCCTTTCACTAAAAAAAAAAAAGTAACTGTTTTATTGAGCTGTAATTCACAGGCCATACAATTTACAAATAAATTTCAAGTTACAAAATAATGGCGCTATTTCCCTTGAGTTGTACAATTACCTATTTTATACATAGTAGTTTAAAACTCTTAATCCCTTATCCTATTTTACCTCTCCCCACTTCTCTCTCCTTACTGGTAACCACTAGTTTTTCTCTATATCAGTGAGTCTGTTTGTTATATACATCCGTTTTGCTTCATTTTTTTTTGGTTTTATAAGTGATAAAAAAGAGTATGTTTCTTTGACAACCTTATTTCACTAAGCATAATACTCTGTAAATCTATCCACGTTGTTGCAAATGGCAGGCCTACGGTTTTTTGAAACTGAAAAGAAACACTACTTACAGAGTCATGGGTGAGGTATGTGTCGCAGTAGTCACAATAAAATCTGGAAAAGGGGGGCGGTAAAGAAAAAAAGAGAAGATGACAACCAGTTAACAGATGCCCATCCGAGCTGCTATTCACTGAAGCTGAAATATAAAATAAAATACCTATTCACTATATGAAGACCTCCCTCAAACAAAACGTCCCGACGCAAGTTAAGCTTTTTGGCTGCCTCTGCGGAGTCGACCTCCGCACTCGAAAAAGAGTAACGAGAAATCCGGGTCGTCCGTCCTTCCCCTGACCCGCTCGCTCCCTTAGAGGCTACCGGAGCCAGAGCCCGCTCTGCGTTCTCCCGCAGGGAGACAATTAGTAACCGTGGCCGCGAACACCCAAGTACAGGCCCCCAACTCACTTAGGCATGTTGCTCCACAGGCCGTTGGCAACTCCGTTCCGCGCCGCCTGGAAGTGACGCGCTCAGTCAGCGCCGACGCAGCGGAAGTGACGAGTAAAACGCGACTTCAGAAATCCAATCCCAGTCATCCAATCCTCCAGCTGCGTTGCGCAGGCGGTAACTTCGTCGTGGGCGGGGAGAGAGGCGGGGCTTGTCCTGCTCGTTCCTTCACCTAGATGCGGGCGGAAAGTGGGGGTACCAAGAGTCGCGGCGAGGTTCAATTGTCGATCTCTAAGCCGAGATTCTCGGTCTTCCCGGAAGTATGTTCATTCTGGTATAAATGCTGCGAAGACAGCAGTGAACTAAACAGGCAAAGATCCTTGTCCTCGTGGAGTTGATATTCGAGTTGGGGAAGACAATAAAGTTAGTAGGTAGTGGGTTAGATGGGGCTAAGTGCAATACAATGAGGGAGGAACATGAAATGAAGCATGAAATGAAGCATGAAAGAGTCCAGTTTGGAATAAGACAGAGAAAGCTTCCTGACAAAGTGACAACTGAGAAATGATAGGTTTCTTAAAGCAAGAAACCCAGGCGCAAGCCGGTTTACATACCGTCTCTTTGTGAGCTCATTAACCCCCGGAGGAGGCAGAATCCCCAGTTTCAAACCGGTCGCTGCTTCTTAGCTATGCTGCATATGCTACTTATAATGCAGTAGCATATAAGTGTACTTATTACTTTCTGAACCTCAATTTCCTCCAAAATACGGATAATAGTTCTTACTTGTGGAGTCAGGATGAATTAGATGTGGAAATGTTTGTACAGAATTCACTACAGTGTGCATACTAAGCCCTCCACAAATGAAAGTTATCTTTACATAGGAGGAAACTATTAGACGTCACTTGTCCAGTGTTACAACTCTTTTAGAAATTGTCTAGCAGGTTTTTCTGGTACACACTGGAAAACCAAAAACAAAAAAACAAAAAGTCCCTTCACCAGGGAATTCCCTGGTGGCCTAGTGGTTAGGATTCTGGGCTTTCACTGCCATGGCCCAGGTTCAAGTCCTGGTAGGGGAACTGAGCCAAGCATCTGGCAAAAAAAAAAAAAAAAAAAAAGCTTGTCCATAGGTATAACCTGTTCTAGTAACAAGGCCAAACTTTCTGCCTGGTGTATCAGACTCGGAAATGACTTGACCCTTCTTTCAGAAAACGGAAATAGTGTTAGGAACTGGAAGGAGAAGCTCTTGCTGCTTTTGCTCCATATTCATCAATGGTGCAGTTGCAACCAAAATAATTATATAACTGTTGCTTTATTTGAAAGTTGACTATGTCCTAAGTGCTTTTGTTGACTGAAAAAAAAACCACAGCCTTAAAGTTGAGAGTTATGTTTTATTTATTGGACAAAACTGAGAGCTTAAACCCAGAAGACAGCCTCTGAGGGACTGCTTGGAAGAGGTAAGGGAGAAGCCAGAATATATAGGAGTTTTGCAAAGAAAAATCAAAAGTAATTAAAGAAAACCAGACATCTCAAGTTAATGAATTTATCACTTTTCTATGTATGGGAAGAGGCAAGAGTCTGGACATACTGAAATTATTCCTCTGATATGCATCTTAACTATCTAGGGCCAGTAGCCTGCCTTCCTCTACTCTGAAACCACTCAGTGTTCACACTGAGAGTGCCTGCAGTGGCTGCTGACTTGATGGCACATCTTTTGTTTGTTGATATGGCAAGCAACATTTTTCATTCACAGTTTAAATGTATTACTTATTTAATCTATTCAACAACACTGTTATTCATATTTAAGATGAGGAAACTGAGCTTTAACAAGGTTAAATATACCACAAAAATTATTTTCTGGTCTTTAAAGTTAACTGCTCAGTGAAGTTGTCAGGCTTTCACCACCCCTAGTACAGTGCTTCATTTTACCGTCATTAGTGTGGAACAATCAACTATTATGTTTCCTGATCAGAGGCTAACATTAATAGACACCATCAACTATCATATAATTTTACCAAAAATATTTAACCTGGGCCTAATAAAGTATGTAGTAGGATAGGCAAGAGGATCTAAAGTAAAGCAAAAGGCAGTGAACAGATTCAGAAGGTGGTACATTCTGTATAGAACAACTGGCCTTTTTCAGTTAAAAAATAGTGTCTTTCTACATTAAAATATTTTTGAGAGACATAGCAACCAGATGTAGTGTGTGGTCCAGGGTTAGATCTTAGTTTGGACAAACCAGCTATAAAGAACATTTTGGGGAAACTGTCTAGGCCTTAATGTTACAGTGCTACTAACCCACCTTCATCCAAACAGCCTGAGTTGATTATTCTTGAAGGGAAAGATTCATGAGTTATGTTTTGATTTTCTTCCTCCTTCCCCTCTGTCCTGATCCTGGGCCAGTTTTACCCTCAAATCCATTCCTCATCAACCTCAGCTCTTTTCAGCATGGCAGTGGGGGGCTGACCACATAAGGAAAGGCTACATGTCTTGGACTCCTGGGCTGACTGGGCACCGCACTGAGTTGCTAGGCCCCATCAATGGTAGACACTTCTGGAGATGGGATGGATCAAGGAAGAAGCCAGAGTATCCCCACCCTCATCCTGTCCCCAAACTAAAGGATCCATCCCCACCCCCAAACCTCAAGCTCTCTCCTCCTATCTCTTTGGCTCCAACTTTTAGCAGATGACCCCAGCCCCATGATTCCATGACCTTCTGCCTCTCAGTTTAAGGGTGGCAGTAACTGCTTGCTATTGCTCATCTTTGGGTTACTTCACTGTTCTCTGTTTCCCTTTTTATCCCTGCCAACATCTACCTAAACTAATTCTCAGTGTTAAATACTTAGAGTTGGGACTTGCCTGGTGTTCCAGTGGTTAAGAATCCACCTTCCAATGCAGAAGGCACGGGTTCCATCCCTGGTGGGAGAACTGAGATTCCACATGCAGTGAAGCCTGTGTGCCACGCTGGAGAGCTCGGGCGCCACAGCTGCTGAGCCCCCGTGCTCCAGAACTCACACACCGAAACTAAGACCCGACACAGCAAACAAGTCATACCCAGAAGATCAATGCTTAGAGTGACCTCTTTCAGAATGCAGAGGATGACCTTACTGTGGAGTCCTGTCCCAAGATCACAGGTCTGAGGCCTTGTACCAAAGCCACAGATATGGGCCCCATCTCCAAGGTCATTTACAGAACTGACTGAACCCCACTGTAACCATTGCCAAAAGTGTCCCTGATCCTTAATGTCCAGCTCCTTGACCCCATATTAGGCAAAAATGCCTATCCCAGTACTCACCCTGTGGCACCCTAACCTAATGCCACCCTTCCAGTTGGAACTTTCTTTGTCTTGAGACTATAAAAATTGGCTACCAACCCAAGAAAAGCATTGACTCTCCCTTGAGTCGGCCCACATTTCTTAACAGTGTCCCTTCGACTCTCCCTGGTCTGTCAGGAGGTTGGCCCACTGTGCTCAAAGTACCCACATTATCTCCATTCTTTGCTTTCAATAAGCTCACTCCTTTCTGAGTTATTCTGTGTCTGGAAATTCTTTTCCACTATCAACCGTTAGTTCCAAGGGGTTATCTCCCTCATAGCTTGCCTATGGCCCTATTATCTTATAAAGGGCTGCTTTTCACACTTTTGGAGCTCATTTGTTACCCTCATTCCCCTAGATCTTTGAGGAAAATTCCAAGTGAGTTTGAAATGTGCTTGAACTCTTTGTGTGATATTTTTTAAAAACTCACAATGTTTGCAAACTACTTTATAATACATCCATGATTTTTGATTTTTCTTAAGTTTATTTCACACTTAAAATGAATTTTACTTCTTTAATTTTGAATAGGTAGTAATACAAAAGTGCAAGTTAGTCTCTCAGTCATGTTCGACTCTTTGCACTTCCATGGACGGTAGCCTGCCACGCTCCTCTGTCCATGGAATTCTCCAAGTGAGAGTACTGGAGTGGGTTTCCATTTCCTTCTCCAAGGGATCTTCCCAACACAGGGATTGAACCTGGGTCTCCTGCATTGCAGGCAAATTCTTTACCGTTTGAGCCACCATATGGTGTGAAATCAGAAAGCCACAGAAGAGTATACTTCCCAGGCACACCCCTCTTACCAGTTTCTTGCATGTCCTTCCAGAGATAGACTATGCATGTGCAAACATAATATATGTTTCCTGTTTCTATTTTTAAAATGCACAGTATTTCATTGTGAAGAGAACATGGCAATCCACTCCAGTATTCTTGCCTGGAGAATCATGTGGACAGGGGAGTCTAGTGGGCTGCAGCCCGTGGGGCTGCAAAGAGTTGAACGTGAATGAAGTGACTGAGCACAGATATAGTATTTCATGCATGAATGTACCTTAATTTATTAAATCCTCTATTGATGAACATTTTATTTTCTTGGACTCCAAAATCACTGCGGACAGTGACTGCAGCCATGAAATTAAAAGACGCCTCCTCCTTGGAAGGAAAGCTATGACAAACCTAGACAGAATATTAAAAAGCAGAGACATCATTTTGCCAACAAAAGTC
Source organism: Dama dama (assembly GCF_033118175.1). Taxonomy (NCBI): domain Eukaryota; kingdom Metazoa; phylum Chordata; class Mammalia; order Artiodactyla; family Cervidae; genus Dama; species Dama dama. Next base: position 11,402,975 of record NC_083687.1, on the reverse strand, counting down.
CATATAGTCAAAGCTATGGTTTCTCCAGTGGTCATGTACGGATGTGACAACTGGACCATAAAGAAGGCTGAGCACCGAAAAATGGATGCTTTCGAATTGCAGTGCAGGAGAAGACTCTTGAGAGTCCCTTGGACTGCAGGGAGATCAAACCAGTCAATCCTAAAGGAAATCAGCCCTGAATATGCATTGGAAAGACTAATGCTGAAGCTGAAGCTCCAATACTTTGACCACCTGATGTGAAGAGCTGTCTCATTGGAAAAGACTCTGATGCTGGGAGAGATTATAGGCAATAGGAGAAGGGGGTGGCAGAGGATGAGATGGTTAGATAGCGTCACTGACTCAATGGGCATGAACTCCAGGAGATAGTGAAGGACAGAGGGACCTGGCATAGTACAGTCCATGAGGTCACAAAGGGTCAAATATAACTTTGTGACTGAACAACAACAACAAATTGATGAACATAAATTGTTTCCTGTCTGGCTATTACAGGATGCTGCCATGCATGGTTAAATGCCACATATCCAAGTATATTTGTAGGGTAAATTTCTCGAACTGGAATTATTGGGTTAAGGAGCCTTCCTTTTACAAGTTTGAACTCTAAAGCCCACATGCTCTAGAGCTTGTTCTCTACTACAAGAGAAGCCACCGTGATGAGTAGCCTGCAGACCATAACGAAGGGCGGCCCCCACTCGCCACAACTAGAGAAAGCCCACATGCAACAACCAAGACCCAGTACAGCCTTAAATAAATGAATAACAGGGCCACTCAAACTGCAGGGAGTGAGGGAGGAAGATTCAAAGAGTTGGGGAAACACTTTTTTCAAAGAAGTACAAGGAAGCATTCTGGGCCAAAAATGGTATGTATAGCTGCCACTGTTAGTCATATCTAGGCCAGTTTGCAAAGCCCACATGGAAGAAATGCCAATTTAAGATGGTAATTTCCACTTTCACTACCAGAGGACTAGAGTCATTAGTAACTTAGCAACCTATACCTCCCCTCCCCACTCTCCCATTCACTCCCCATGCTAAGGCACAGTAGGTAATATTCAGTTATTCAATATTTATTCAAGAAACATTCAGTGAGCACCCACGTGGTGTTCAGGTCTGTATTGTCCACTATCAACAAGGAAATAAATAACACACTGTGCCACCATCAAGTTTAAAATGGGGGATAAGACTTCAACATGTAATTATAGCATTATATGGTATATGAATATTCATGAAGAAGTAGTATGGTGTAGTGGTAATGAACAGAGCTTCTAAATCCAAATTGCTTATTGCTTTGACTTTGGGGAAGTTGCTTGATCTTTCTTTGTCTCCATTTCTTCATCTGTAAAATGGGGACAGTAATAGTACTTCATAGGGTTATGGCTGTGAGGAGTGAATGAGATAATTTTCATAAAGCACTGAGTACATGGTAAGCCTACAGCAATTGATGGATAGTGCTGGCGCTGTCAGTAATAAGAAAGTGTACTAAAACCTCAGAGCTCGTGAATTCCACATCCAGAAATACTTCCAGGCCACTTCTGAGCCACAGAAGAGATGACCCGTGGAATTCAGAGGTATTTTCCCTCTCCCTCCAGTAAGAGACCTCAACCTTACCTTGCAACCCTCACTGGCTGCTGAGTCTCCTACTAGGCACTCTTCACAACCTGCAATTCTTTGTTCCACTGCCAGACCCCAGGGCCCTGAAGCGCAGGGGAAAGACTGAACACTGGAGGTGGACTTGCCTGTGCACTTTGAGCTGTACGTCCATAGATGCCTCACTGGGGAAGGTCTACCCTTGTGACCTTGCCCCTTAACTTCTCTTTGAACTGAGACCTCATTACAGTTAAGTGGACTCAGAAAGCTACAACTTGATTTCTTTTTTTGGATAGAAAGTAGGATTTATTGGTGGGCATGAGTAAGGAGGGGACAGCACCAAGGTTATCAGGAGTGCAGGGCTCCCAATCTGTCCAGGGGGCCATGATTAGGGATGTATTTGACCCCACAGCCATCTGGGATGAGCCACTTTTCTGCCATGTTTTCAAATTCATCCCCATTACATTTAGTAAGTCCCCACTTCTTAGAGATTCGGGTCTTCTGGCAATCAGGGAATTTGAACTTGGCCTAAGGAGATCAAACCAGTCAATCCTAAAGGAAATCAGTCCTGAATATTCATTGGAAGGGCTGATGCTGAAGCTGAAACTCCAATACTTTGGCCACCTGATGCAAAGAACTGACTCTTTGGAAAAGACCCTGATGTTGGGAAAGATTGAAGACAGGAGGAGAAGAGGATGACAGAGGATGAGATGGTTGGATGACATCACCAACTCGATAGACATGAGTCTGAGCAAGCTCTGGGGGTTGGTGATGGCCAGGGAAGCCTGGCATGCTGCAGTCCATGGGGTGGCAAAGAGTCAGACACGACTGAGCGACTGAACTGACTGTGGAGGGCGTCAGTCACACGCTGCTTGTTCTACAGCTTGGTGGGGGTGGACATTATGATTTGGCCAATGTGGACCCTGGCCACTGTGCCCCAAGCTTTCCAAAGGCACCACACTCACCTGCCTGGAGCCTGGTTACAGACAGCAGCTCATCATGAATGGCAACCCATACAGGCAACAGACTACATACACTACCAAAGAGGCTGCTGTTTGCAGCCATTGCACACCAGGACCCCATGGAGAAAAGAGCACAGTCAGCTTAATTGGCTGCAATAAAACTTGGTCTTTTATTTGGAAACAACAGCAGAACATAGGGCCCCAGTTATGGAAGTTCACAGCAGGCTCCCCAGACAGGTGTAAATACAACTGGTGGGAGGGGCAGTTTCTGAGGATCTCACCCTATCTTTAGCCCACTCTACCCTGCAAATGAAATTGTTGCAGGAAGGGAGACCCTTTCCAGGGCTCCAAAGGGAGCTCTTGTCTAACACTCGGAAATGAATTGTCCGAGGGGACACACACGCTGACAAAGCAAGAGACTTTATTGGAAAGGGGTGCCCGAGCGGAGAGCAAGAGGGTATGGGAACCCAGAGGACTGCCCTGCCACGTGGCTTGCAGTCTTGGGTTTTATGGTGACTGGATTAGTTTCCAGGTCTTCTCTGGCCAGTCATTCTGACTCAGGGTCCTTCCTGGTGGCGCACACATTGCTCAGCCAGGGTGAATACCAACAAGAAGAATTCTGGGAGGTGGTAGGACACGTGGCATCTCCTTTTGACCTTTCCCAAATTATTCTGGTTGGTGGTGGCTTGTTAGTTCCATGTTCCTTACAGGGACCTTCTATCATAAAATAACTAACACTAATGGTTACTATGGTACCTGGCCATGGTGGGCAGTTTTAGTCGGTGTGTTTCCCCTAAGAAAATCAACTAGGATGTGGGCAATCTCCTGCTTTCCAAGGCCAATTAGTGGAGACAAGGTTTTTTGCAACCTATCCTGGGCAAGTGAGAACAACATTAGGACAACAGTGAGGGTGCCCACCTGCCACCTACGGGACGGCAGCAGACCCGTCCATCCATTGTCATCTGGCGGAGTAAGATAGAAATAACTATTTACTAATTCTTCTGTGATTGTCTTGCTTCCCTCACAGTAAACAAAGATCATTTCTGAGGAATAGAAAAGCCCGAAGTCCTAGGGCCCAAGAGACATGTTATTTTTCTGAACCTCTTCATTAATTGAAGTCTGTCGGACCAACAAGCCGTGGTATCAGGAAGGAGCTGGGTCAGGCTCTAACCACCAAGGCAGAAGAACGGGTTTGGCTGGGTCGTTCTGAGTAGCTCCTTATTAAAATGGGGTTATTACTCACTCATGGAATGTCCTCCCTCAGACAAATATGATATTTCCCCTGTGAGCCCATTTTATTAGCACAGGAAGCCTTCACTCTGACTCGAGGGGTGCCAAACTGGAAAACTGGAAGCAGAAACTTAAGTGGCCTCTTTGTGGCTTAATACCCCAGCAGAACCTGAGGTCGTGGTTCAGAGTCTCACACATACACACACACTCCATTCTGCCACCCCTGGGCATGTTGTTTTTAGAGACTTGGCTTTGACTGGAGAAAGGGGAAGCTAATATTTACTAAGCACCTAGACTCTGTCATCACTAAACAGTGTGCTTCCATTATATTATCTGATGGGATCTGATTTTGAAGATTTTTGATATTAAGGAAACTGATACCCAAAGAGGTGATGTTTTCCAAACAGAACACCTACTTAATACATGGCAAAGACAGGGTTTGAATCCTGGTAGTCAGAGTCCACTATTTCCGCTCTTCCCATTGAGCACACTGCCTGTGTATGCTGATTTCTTCAAATAAGTACTTCAAAGCACCAAGTATGTCAAACCCCCAGCTAGAAGGCCTTCCACATGAAAGGGACAGGTCTGCTAAAAGGTGAACCTTATTGTGTGTAATTTATACTTCAGTAAACCTGATTTTTACAAAGGCGTTGAGTATAATATGTAAAAAGCTCCTATAGAACAATAATTAAAAGACCATCAACTCCATAGAAACGTACAAGTAGAAACTAAATATAAATATCCTTTAAACATAAGAAAAAATACTCATCCTCATTCATAATAAAAATTAATTCAGGGCTTCCATGGTGGCTCAGTGGTAAAGAATTCGCCTGCCAGTGCAGGAGCCACGGGTTCAACATCTCTAGGAAGATCCCACATGCTGCGGAGCAACTAAGCCCATGTACCTTAACTACTGAGCCAGTGCTCTGGAGCCTGGGAGCCGCAACTGCTGAAACCCGTGCAGCCTAGAGCCTGTGCTCCACAACAAGGGAAGCCACTGCCATGAGAAGCCGGTGCACCACCACGAGACAGTGGCCCTGCTCACTGCAGGCAGAAAAAAGCCCCTGCAGCAACAAAGACCGAGCACAACCCAGAATAAAGAAAGAAAGAAAAATAAAGTTATAGAAACATAATCCACTGGAGGAAGGAATGGCTTGCCACCCCAGTATACTTGCTGTGAGAACCTCATGAACTGTATAAAAGGACAAAGAGATATGACACCAAAAGATGAGTCCCCCAGGTCTGACTGGGGAAGAGCAGAGGAGAACTACTAATAGTCCCAGGAAGAATGAAGCGGCTGGATCAAAGAGGAAATGACTCTCAGTTGTGGTTGTTGTCAGTTGATGAAAGTAAAATCCGATGCTGCAAAGAACAGTATTGTGTAGGAACCTGGAATGCTAGGTCCATGAATCAAGGTTAATTGGACGAGGTCAAACAGGAGACGGTAAGAATAAACATCAACATCTTAGGAATCAGTGAATTAAAATGGATGGGAATGGGTGAATTTAATTCTACTATTAAATATATTTAATATCTATGACTGTGGGCAAGAATCCCGTAGAAGAAATGGAGTAATCCTCATAATCAACAAAAGAGTCTGACACGCAATACTTTTTTGGGTTGCATTTTGGGTGCAACCTCAGAAATGACACAATGATCTTGGTTCGTTTCCAAGGCAAGCAATTCAACATCACAGTAATCCAAGTCTATGCCCTTACCACCTATGCTGAAGAAACTGATCAGTTCTATGAAGACCTAGAACACCTCCTAGAACTAACACCAAAAAAGGATATTCTATTCATCATTGGGTATTGAAATGCAAAAGTAGGAAGTCAAGAGATACCTGGAGGAACAGGCCAAGTTTGGCCTTGGCAAACAAAATGAAGCAGGGCAAAGGCTAACTGAATTCTGCCAAGAGAATGCACTGGTCATAGCAAATAAACTTTTTCAGCAACACAAGAGACGACTTTACACATGGACATTACCAAATGGCCAACACTGAAATCAAATTGATTACATTCTTTGTAGCCGAAGATGGAGAAGCTGTACGCAGTCAGGAAAAACAAGACCTGGAGCTGACTATGGCTCAGATCATCAGCTTCTCATAAAAAAATTCAGGATTAAACTAAAGAAAGCAGGGAAAACCAATAGGCCAGTCGAGTATGACTTAAATAAAATCCTCTATGAATATTCAGTGGAGGTAGTGAATACATTCAAGGGATTAGAATTTGTAAATAGTGTGCCTGAAGAACTATGGGTGGAGGCCCATAATATTGTAAAGGAAGGAGCGAACAAAGCCATGCCAAAGAAAAAGAAAAGCAAGAAGGCAAAGTGGTTATCTGAGGAGACCTTAGAAATAGCTAAAGAAAGAAGAGAAGCGAAAAGCAAAGGAGAAAGGGAAAGGTGTATCCAACTAAACGCAGATTTCCAAAAAACAGCATGAAGAGACGAAAAGGTCTTCTTCAATTAACAGTGTATGATACTAGAAGAAAACAACAGAAGGGGAAAGACTAGAGATCTCTTGAGGAAAATTGGAGATATCAAGGGAACATTTTGCCTAAAGATGGGCACAATAAAAGACATAAATGGGAAAAAAAAAAAGACATAAATGGTAGAGACTTACTCGATGCTGGGGAAATCAAGAGTGATGGAAAGAATACATGGAAGAACTGTAGAAAAAAGATCCACATGAATTGTATGACTCCAATGCTGTGGTCAGCCACCCAGGGCCAGATTTTGGGGAGAACGAAGTCAAGTGGGCCTTAGGAAGCACTGCTGTTAATAAAGTTAGTAGATGTGATGGAATTCCAGTAGAACTATTCAAAACCCTAAAAGATGATGCCATCAAGGTGTCACTTTTAATATGTCAGCAAATCTGAAAGACCCAGCAGTGGCCACAGGACTGGAAAAGGTCAATCCTCATCCCAATCTCCAAGAAGGGTAGTACTAAAGAATGTGCAAACCGTCAGACAATTGCACTCATCTCCCGTGCTAGTAAGGTCATGCTTAAAATCTTGCATGCTAGGCTTCAGCATTATGTGAACCAAGAACTTCCAGATATCCAAGTTTTAGATTTCCAAGATTTAGAAAAGGAAGAGGAATCAGAGATCAAATTGCCAATGTTCACTGGATCATAGAGAAAGCTAGGGAATTAAAAAAAAAAAAAGCGCCTACCTCTGTTTCATTGACCACACCAAAGCCTTTGACTTTGTGAAACATAATAAACTGTGGAAAGGTCTTAAACAGATGGGAATACAAGACCATCTTACCTGTCTCCTGAGGAATCTGTATGTGGGTCAAGAAGCAACAGTGAGAACCCTGCATGGAACAACTGATTGGTTCAAGATTGAGAAAGGAATACGACAGGGCTGTCTGGTGTCACCATGTTTGTTTAATCTGCACACTGAGCACATCATGAGAAATGCTGGGCTGGATGAGTTGCAAGTTGGAATCAAGATAAGTGGGAGAAACATCAACAACCTTAGATATGCAGATGATACCACTCTAATGGCAGAAAGCAAAGAGAAACTAAAGAGCCTCTTGATGAGGGTGAAGAAAGAGAGTGAAAAAGCCAGCTTAAAATGGAATATTAAAAAAACTAAGATCATGGCATCCGGCCCCATTACTTCATGGCAAATAGAGGGGGAAAAGGTGGAAGTAGTGACATATTTCCTCTTCTTGGGCTTTGAAATCACGGTGGATGGTGACTGCAGCCATGAAATCAGAAGACGTTTGCTTCTGGGCAGGAAAGCTTTAACAAACCTAGACAGTGTGATGAAAAGCAGAGATATTACTCTGCTGACAAGTGTCCATATAATAAAGGCTATGATTTTCCCAGTGGTCACATAAACAGTTCTGAGAGCTGGACCACAAAGAAGGCAGTCTTGAAGAATTGATGCTTTTGAACTATGGTGCTGGAGAAGACTCCTGAGAGTCCCTTGGACAGCAAGGAGATCAAACCAGTCGATTTTATGGAAAATCAACCCTGAATACTCATTGGAAGGACTGATGCTGAAGTTGAAACTCCAGTATTTAGGTAATCTGATGTGAAGGCTGACTCACTGGAAAAGTCCCTGATGCTGGGAAAGATCGAGGGCAAAAGGAGAAGAGGGCATCAGAAGTTGAGAAGGCTTCACTGAAGCAATGGACGTGAACTTGGACAAACTTCGGGAGATGGTGAAGGACAGTGAAGCCTGGAGTTCTGCAATCCACGGGGTTGCAGAGTCGGACATGACTGGGCAACTGAACACCAATAACAAAATTATATAAAAAATTTTTTAATTAATTCAAATCAAGTGTCACTCTGATACCTTTTATTACTTGTTGATTTGTAAAAACCCAAGTGATGGAAAACTCTTAGCTTAGGCATGAATATGGATAAATAGGAACTATCATACCTTGTGCTGTGCTTAGTCACATAGTCGTGTCTGACTGTTTGTGACCCCATGGACTGTAGCCCACCAGGCTCCTCTGTCCCTTGGGATTCTCCAGACAAGAATACTGGACTGGTTTGCCATGCCCTCCTGAAGGGGATCTTCCCAACCAGTATACAGAAATTGGAACAATAGCTACTGAGGGCAATTTGGCAGTGTCTACCATAATCCCATATGCATATACTCTTTCATACAGCATAGGAATTTATCCAGCAGTTATAGTTACAGGTGTGCAAAAAGATGTATATACAAGGTTTTTCACTGAAGCAGTGTTTGAAAGAAAGAGCAAAAATCTGAAAGGTTGAATGTCCATCAACAAGGCCCTGGTTAGATAAATCGTTGGACATCATAGTGGAATACTATGCAGCTATAGAAAAGAATGAGAAGTATCTTTGTGTGATATGAAAGGAAGTGATATGGAAAACTCTCCAAGACATATTATTGTTTGAAAAAAAGCAAGATACTAAAAATAAAAATAAGAAAAATAAAAGAAAAACTAATAAAAAATTTTAAAAAGAAAAAGAAAAAAAGCAAGATACTGAACTGTGTTTATAGTAGGTAGCATTTCTATAAAAAAGGAGAGAGAGCCTATGTATTTATATTATCTTATAAATGCATTTTTTTAAAATCTCTTAGAGGAGATGCAAGAAACTAGTAAGAGTGGTTATCTTTTGTGAAAGGTAAAGGTGGGAAAGATAATTTCACTATACTTTTCAAAATTTTGAAGTCTGAAACATAATGAATTTTTTAAATTAAATATGATTTTTAAAAAGAAAAGAAAACAATGTAGTGGGAGAACTGCCCTGTGGGACCATCTCCAGAACCACACCCTAGAAACAGCTTCCTTCAGCAGATTCTTCATTTGAAAAAGTGACTCATGACATGTAGCCTCCAGAACTGGTTCACCAATGAACTCACTCCCCTAAATCCTCGCAATTGTGAGAAGGGGTGGATCTGCTTAGATCTCAAAGTGATTCAATCTGGTTGACTCTAACCTAGGCTCCACCCTCTAACCTAAACTCCATAATCTACACGTGAAACTCATTCAACTTGAGAAAAGAACTTTTCCTCCTGAGATTTTAGTCCTAAGAAATCCTCTTTTTCCTTACCCCTTGGATGTCCTTTAAAATCCTTCACTTGCTCAGCAAAGAAATCTGTTTGGCAACTGACCTTGTGAGTTTAAAGAAGGAAAAAAAAATGTATTCATTTGATTCCAGCACTAATTTAAAGTCCCTGAGATTCACACCCTAGAAATAGGCAGAGATTTCTTCAGACATGAAAAACAAATAGCCCGGGACTTCCTTGGTGGCGCATTGGGTAAGAATCAGCCTGCCAATGCAGGGGACAATGATTTGATCTGTGGTCTAGGAAGATCCCACATCCCATGGGGCAACTAACCCCGTGTGCCAAAACTTCTGAGCCCACGTTCTACAGCCTGCATACCCAGCTCCTGAGCCAGAGTGCTGCAATGACCGAAGCCCTTGCACCAGGAGCCTATGCTCCGCAACATGAGAAGACACTGCAATGAGAAGCCCGTGCACCGCACTGAAGAGTAGCCCCTACTTGCGGCAACTAGAGAAAGCCCTCGTGCGGCAATGGAGATCCAGTGCAACTAAAAACAAATAATTAAAGAAAAGAAAACAAATATCCATTTAAAAACGGGATAGGAAATTCCCTGGAGGTCCAGTGGAGACTTTGCTCTCACTGCCAAGGGCCTGTGTTCAATCCCTGACTAGAGAACTAAACTCCCACACGCCTTGGGGTGTGGCCAAAAAATGGATAGACTTCACCAGAATTTAAAACTTCTGCTCTTGATAAGACGTAGTTAAGAAAATGAATAGGAAATCCATAGACTAGGAGAATATATTCATAAAATGTTTATTTCACAAATGACTAGTGTGAAGAATGTATTTTAAAACTCTTACATGAATGGAAAGAGTAACATGGAAACTTACATTACCATTTGTAGAGTAGATAACCAACGGTAATTTGCTGTGTGTCTCAGGGAACTCAAACAGGGCCTCCAACCTAGAGGGCTGGAATGAGGAGGGAGATGGGAGGGAGTTTCAAGAGGGAGAGAATATATGTATACCTGTGGCTGATTCATGTTGAGGTTTGACAGAAAACAAAATTCTATAAAGCAATTATCCCTCAATTAAAAAAAAAAACTCTTACAGATCAATAAGAAAAAGACCAAAAATTTTTTAATGAGCAAAAAACTTGGATGTTCACAAAAGAAAATATAAAAAATGCTGATAATCTCATTAAAAAGTGCTCAAAAATTTACTCACTAAAGAAATGCAATTTAAAACCATGAGATGCCATCAAAACTCCACTATAATGGTTAAAATTAAAAAGACTGAGAATACCAAATGTTGGCTAGGATGGAGTGACTAGAATCTTATATATTGATGGCAGGAGTGAGAAATGGTACAACTACTCTGGGAAAATATTCAGTGGTTTCTTATAAACATACATCTACTCTATGACCCAAGAATTCCAATCCTAAGCAATCACTCAAGGGAAATGAAACCTATGTCCATACAAAGACTTGACCAAGAGAGTTCAAAGACGTTTTAATTCATAATAATCTCAAGTTGAAAATAACCCAAACATCCATTCCAGTAGAGTAGTTAAATTCATACAATGGAAAGTTAGTCAATAATAAAAAGGAACTAACTACTGAAATGCACAACAATGTAAATGAACTTTATGGATACAAACTTTATGTTGAACAAAAGAAACCAGACCCAACAGAGTATGTGCAGTTTGTTTCAATTATAGGAAGATCTAGAACAGGCAAAACTAATCTATGGTGGTTAAAATGAAAAGTGTGGTTGTCTCTGGAGATGTCAGGTTGCTAAGGCAATGGAACTGTTCTATATTTTGATAGGAGTGCAAGATACATAAATGGATGTATTTGTCAAAATTCATCAAATTTTGCACTTCAGATTTTGTGTGTCTCGTTGTCCCACCCTCCCCCCCCCAAAAAAAACCCTATAAATAAATATTGACCTATACTTGGTAGATTAGGCTCCAGTAACATAAATATATGGGCTTCCCTGGTGGCTCAGATGGTAAAGAATCTGCCTGCAATGCAGGAGACCTGGGTTCGATCCCTGGGTTGGGAAGATCTCCTGGAGAAGGGAATGGCTTCCCACTCAAGTATTCTTGCCTGTAAAAAACCCACGATGGGGGAGCCTGATGAGCTATAGTCCATGGGGGTCACAAAAAGTCAGACACGACTGAGTGACTAAGCACAGCACAGCACTATATATATAATATGCTATATGTAATATATGAAAGTAGTGGGAACCATTTATATCACAGTCGTACAAAGGGAGTTACAAAAATGGAGAGGGAGAACATACCATGTGAAGGTTGGTTAAGTTTGGAGATATCAGTATGAACTCACAGTTTCAAATAAATGTCCTGACTCTGTCCACTGAGAAAGCCTAGAGAGGGAATGGCATACAGTTGTTATGAGCACCCGTAGCAAGCAGACCTTTGCTCCAAATGCCATTCTCCAGCAAGGGGCACCAGAATTTCTTGGTTAATAGACTTCTGCAAAGAACGTATAAGGTAAACCTAAAATATCTTCTTGTGCCACAAAGTGAGAAAGCGTTCAAAGAACCTTAGGAATTTATCAAAAGATTTTATCAAGTTTATCAAATTTACCAAAAATTTATCAAATCCATCTGATTTTATCAAATTTATCGAAAGAACACAGAAGCCAACCTTCAGGACCTCCCACTGGTTAAATTGAGAACAATCTGAGCATCAGAAATCTCTCTTTTATTATTATTACTTTGAGGGACTTCCCTGGTGTGGTTTGGTCCCTGGGTCAGGAAGATGCTCTGGAGAAGAGAATGGGAATCCATTCCAGTATTCGTGCCTGGAAAATCCCATGGATAGAGGAGCCTGACAAGCTACAGTCCATGGAGACACGAGAGTCGGACAGGACTTAGCGACTAAACCACCACCAGTGGTTAAGAATCTGCCTTCCAATGCAGGCGATGGTGATTTGATCCCTGATCAGGGAGTGAAGATCTCACACGCCATGGGGCAACTAAACCCTCAAGCCGCAACTGCACCCAGCTCTGGCTCTGCCATACTAACTATGTCCTAACTATGTAAACTTGACCAGTTTATTTAAAATCCTAGGTTTCCTTATTCATCAAAGAGACAGCCACACCACCTAGGGCTATTGTAGTAAATGAAGCGCACAGTGTACAGGACGTGTTCAGCATAGTGCCCGGCTCACAGTAAGCCATAAATGCTTATTCTTCATAGCAATTAACTTCCAATGTCTCTTATCATGTTAGTTCTATTAATTCCCTGCCTAGTGGTGGGGATTATTCATACCAAACCTTTCCATGTGCTGCCCATTTGCCCTTTGCTCTCTGCCCTAAGTGTAATGTAGATTTGTTTCATCAGAAAGATCAAGGCCTTGGAGCCGGGCCCAGTAGGCAGGATGTAACATGAAGAGCAATCGGTTACAAAGTGTCATTTTGCAAGATATACCTGAAGGCAGAGGCCTGGGGCAGTGCTGGCATCCTGAGCCTCCTGGGGTTGCCCTGAGCCCCCCAGAGATGGCCCTCTCATAACAACAGGTGCTGGTACACTTCCAACAAAGCTGGCTAAGAAGTCTATTCTCTACTCTGGAATTTAGAGGGAAGAAGAAGGGGCATGCAGGGGAGGTCAGATATAACAGCTGTCTAGAGCTCACAACTGTTGCCACACTCAAGGCCATGGTACTTTAAGGTGGTCCAACTAAGGCCTATCCAAAAAGGCCCAGCTAGGGGACCCTCCGGGCCTCCTGGTTACATGGAAAATAGAACACTAGGACTATGAACAGGTGTGGAGTGGACTCCTCCAAAGAATCACACATGACCATTTCTTTTCTGCTCAAAAGAAACAGTCTGGAAGTGGACATCTGGCCCCAAAATTTGGGACCTGCTTCTTGCATAGACCTTTCTCTCCATTTCCTACACACAACCAAATCATCCTTTGTCCCACCAGCACAGAGGGTGGTTTCATCTTCCAGTCTGTGACCAGAGTCAGGAAATTTAGCAAGTTTAGTTAACAATGTAATTTGTGATCCTGTAGGGAAATTAATCTTCTTTTGGGTTAGTAGATGTCTAAATTCTCTTGGTTTTTACAAACTAGTAGATTTGAAACACAGTAAAAACTCAAGACTCCAGATCAAAATTTGAACCCACTTGAAACAGATGGCAACTTTTACTGAAGCCTTCTGTCCACCTTGCAACTTTTGCTCCTTCTTGTGAGAAGTCATCCCAGCATTTCTGGTGGTGATGGGTAAGCCCTGGACTTCTGTGGCTCAACTCATGGTTAGTGGATTCAGAGCTCCTCTCTTCTCCATGCCAGACCAAAGTCCAATCAGCCTGCTCCCAGGATCAATGTTAGGCTCTGCGTAACTGTGCTGTTTGCTGGCTAACTCCGGAACTCTGAACTTTACCTGTCTCAATCTACAGTCCGGGTCCATTTCCCCATTACGTTAGTCATCTCTGACTTGGCTCCTTTCTGCTGATAACTGTCAGATCTTGGGATGTCCTATTTTCTTACTACTTATCATCCTTCAGTGGCCCCAGAATTTCTGTAATACAAGTTCTTAGAAGTAGCAGTCTCTTTCCAAAAGTGGTTAGGCAAGTCTCCGTTCTTGTACAATTCTAGGGGCATCCCTTACTCTATCTTTCACATAAATGATACTTCTTCAGAGAGATGAAACTCGAGGACTCTGATATTAGGAAATTGCTGTGAAGTTGCATTTCCCTAGAACTCTTTCTTCTTATTTGTGTGTGCTAAGTTGCTTTAATTGCACCCAGCTCTTTACTACCTTATGGACTGTATCCCGCCAGGCTCCTCTGTCCATGGGATTCTCCAGGCAAGAATACTGAGGTGGGTTGCCCCCTTCCAGGGGATCTTCCTGACCCAGGGATTGAACCCACGTCTCCTGCAGCTCCTGCATTGCAGGCGGATTCTTTACCGCTGAGCCACTGCGAAAGCCTAAACTGTGTGTTTATTCAGAGAGGTTGATGGGTGGGGAGGCTAAAATTCTCCCCAAGTCATCTCTTGGTGCTGCCACTACCACCCATGACCAGATAGGAAAATAAATGTGGGAAGAAAATTTGAAATCAAAGGTTGGGGTAGAAGTTTGCATTACCACCAACACTTTCAGAAAGGTCATAAAGTGACAATGCAGAAGTGAGACTTAAGTGAAAACAGAAATGGTAAGAAGGGAATTCCCTGGTGGTGGTCCAGCAGTTGGAACTTGTATTTCACGCCAAGGGCCAGGGGTTCAGTCCCTGGTTGGGGAACTAAGATCCCATGAGTTGTGCAGCTTGGGGAAAAAAAAAAGAAAGAAAAAAAGGGAAAGAATTTGCCAGAAGCAAACCTACCTGTAAAGACTCTTTTTTTTTTTTTTTTTTTCTGTAAAGACTCTTAATCCTCTCTGTTGATTAGGAGGATGGCTCATGAAAGTCTGTCAGTTAAAAGGCTTTTCTGGAAGAAGAAGGCGTCATGGGACCACGAGTCAGGTGACTTGAACTTCTAAATCCTCCAACTTCCGGTTACTGAACCCTGTGGGAATTGCTTCCCTTTCCCGGGGGTCTCCTGGTGTGGAGAAGAGGATCAGTGACCAGCTCACCTCACAGGTTGTTGTGAAGCTTGAGGCTCAGGTAAGATAACAATGTGAGAGTGTAGTGAAGGGTTTGGTTTGCTTCATATTGTAAGTTTCAATTTACCTAAAAACCTCTGGGCTTCTTGGGATTTCCTTTAGAAAGTTTAGGGAACCTGACAATCATTTCAAATACAAATTGTTTTTGTAAACTCCCCTTCTTCCCAGATATAGCTGTGTCCAGAATGACCTTAAAGTCCCCCTTTATAATGCAAATAACCCTTGGGGGTATTTCCAGGTAGCACTTTGAAGGGAAAACAAAGTATTAGTCGCTCAGTCACGTCTGACTTTTTGCAAACCCCTTGGACAGTAGCCCGCCAGGCTCCTCTGTCATGGGATTCTCCAGGCAAGAATACTGGAGTGGGTAGCCATTCCCTTCTCCCAGGGATCTTCCCAACCCAGGGATCAAACCTGGGTCTCCTGCATGGCAGGCAGATTCTTTACCATCTGAGCCATCAGGGAAGCCCAGTTGTCTATAAATGCTTCAGCTCAGCGCAGGATTGAGATGTGGGATGTTTCCCTAGAAGGAAGGCAGGACCACTTAGAGGTTCAGAGGTCCGATAGCAGATGAGCTGCAGGGAAAATCCAGGCAGAGCTGGCCATTCTTTAACAATTTTGTTAAATGTGCTGATTCCTATCGAAAGGGTTGAAATCATTTATTTTTCTCTCTGTTAAATGTCTCTATTTGTAAATGTACATGTATAAATTATATCTACTCCAGTCCCTTAATGGACAAACCACAGATGGCTAGATTGGAGTTGGAATCTGAGGTTTGCCAAGGGGGGAGTGGCGGTTAGTGCTATGTCAGCCCCCTAGTTCAATTACGAGAAATAAAATATGAAAGGACAAGGAAAACATTGAATCTTTTCAGGAGAAAAGTTCAGAATTCTCCTTCATTGTCCTTCTCTACTGGAGAGTAAGTCTGGCCTTTTTTTTGGCCACGCCTCTTGCAACATGCAGGATCTTAGTTCTCTGACAAGGGATGCAATCCTTGCCCCCACGCAGTGGAAGGATAGAGTCTTAACTGCTGGACCACCAGGGAAGTCCCTGGTCATCTTTTATGGACTGATTTTTCAAGTTCTTAACATTTACCGTCTGAACACTGGATGAGTAGCTTTCTTCTTGTTGCTCTGATAATTGGTCGTGTTTTTTTTTGGCTGTGCCCTGTTGTTGCTCAGTCGTGTCTGACTGTTTGTGACCCCATGGACTGCAGCACGCCAGGCTTCCCTGTCCTTCACCATCTCCCAGAATTTGCTCAAGCTCATGTCCATTGAGTCAGTGATGCCATCCAATCATCTTGTCTTCTGTCATCCGTCCCCTTCTCCTCCTGCCTTCAATCTTCCCCAGCATCAGGATCTTTTCCAGTGAGTCAGTTCTTCTCATTAGGTGGCCAAAATATTAGAGCTCCGGCTTCAGCATCAGTCCTTCCAATGAATATTCAGGGTTGATTTCCTTTAGGATTGATTGGTTTGATCTCCTTGCTGTCCAAGGGGGTCTCAAGAGTGTTCTCCAGCACCACAGTTTGAAGACATTTATTCATGGCTGCCTCATGCCACTCACCAAATCTCAGTTCCCTGACCAGGGATCGAACCCATGCCCCTGCAGTAAAAGCACTGAGTCCTAACCACTGCACCACCAGGCAAGTCCGTGACACTTTATACATATATGTATGCATGTGTATGTGTGTATGTATATGTATGTATGTATATATGTGTATGCATATATGTGTATGTATGTGTATGTATGTGTATATATGTGCATATATGTATATATGTATGTATGTGTATGTATACATGCATATGTGTGTGTGTGTGTATGTATGTATGTATAAAGTGTCATATATATGTGTTGTTGTTGTTATTTAGTTGTTAAGTCACATTCGACTCTTTTGGGACCCCAGGGACTGTAGCCCACCAGGCTCCTTTGTCCGTGGGATTTCCCAGACAAGAATACTGGACTACCATTTCTTCTCTAGGGATTCTTCCCACCCCAGAAACCAAACCTGCATCTCCTGCATTGCAGGAGCTGGCTCAGTGGTAAAGAATCCTCCTGCAACTCAGGAGTCACAGGGGATGTGGGTTTGATCCCTGGGTCAGGAAGATCTTCTAGAGGAGGGCATGGCAACTCACTCCAGTATTCTTGCCTGAAGAATCCCATGGACAGAGGAGCTTGGCGGGCTCTTCTTGCAGAGCACAGGCTCTAGGGCAAGTGGGCTTCCGCACTTGTGGCGCCTGGGCTTAGCTGCTCTGCGGCATATGGGATCTTCTCAGATCAGGGATGAAACCTGTGTCCTGCATTAGCAGACAGATTCTTTATCACTGAGCCACCCGAGAAGCCATAAATTTATATTTTATATAAATATCAGTTTCTTTTGATTGAGACTCTTTTGAGAAATCTGCCATAGTTTTAGTATCTTAGGCTCCAGTCTGCTCTGAGCTCCATGGCCATAGGAAAGTCACTCCAAGTCTCTCTGCCCTTGAATCCTGAATGTCTGAGGATAACAGAGGCTGTTGCTATGTGTCTTTTCCTTCTCAAAAGGAAGGAAAGTGATTCAGTCAGTTTTGACTGACTCACTTGTCATCCAACTGACCTCTTAGGTCAGAGTAAACAAAAATCTTTGGGGAGCTGTCCCGTGGAAGGGTAATCATGTCCTTGAAGCAGAATGAGTGTAGAGGGGAGAGACATCACAGCTTTGCTTAAAATTGACTGTGGTTGTGTGACCCTAAGGGACTTCCCTGGAGAGGAGCTAAGAAATGAAACTTTGCTTTTTATCAGAAGGAAGGTGGTTTAGAGAGTTAAGGACTTTCAGGGAGAAATCAATGCTATGTTTAATTCTCAAAAATTTGGGAGAACGAACCACAAATTTTAAAAAAGCACCATAAGAGGTAAAAGCAAAAAGCACTGCAAAGATCTGTCACTTAGACAGTGGCACAGAGGAAACACCATCAATTGAGTTACATTCAGAGATATCTTCATGAATTACTGAGTGACAGTAATTCACTCAGTCTGATTTGGAAAGTGAGGGTCAGAAATCTGAATTTTGGTTGGTTCTTATGTGTTTGCCACATTATTGTGAACTAATGCTCTCTCCAAGCCTCTGTTCTCATCTATAAAATGAGGGTCTTGTAAGCCTGTCGAGATGATAAAGAGAAATGATTAGGCAAAACTCCTGGCCTGACTTAGCTGTGGTAAGCACTTTTGTGATTTAGAAAAATCAAGAGAAAAATCACATTCCATAAAGTTTACCATTTTAA
This sequence comes from Dama dama, assembly GCF_033118175.1. NCBI lineage: Eukaryota > Metazoa > Chordata > Mammalia > Artiodactyla > Cervidae > Dama > Dama dama. Next base: position 11,384,819 of record NC_083687.1, on the reverse strand, counting down.
AGGGTACAATTCAGTGGCTTTTTCATGTATTCACAAGACTGTGCAACTAGAACTTTTTCATCACCCCAAAAGGAACCGTGTCCACAGTCACACTCACTCTCCACTACCTCTTCCTCCCAACCTCTGGCAACCTCTATTCTACTTTATTTTAATTTTATTTATTTATATATTTTGGCCAAACCATGGGATCTTAGTTCCCTGACCAGGAATCAAACCTGTACGCCCTGCAGTGGCAGTGTGGAGTCCTAACCACTGGACAACCAGGGACCCCCTAATCTACTTTATATTCCTATGCATTTGCACAGCACAGTCCCCCCGCCACAGATTTGCCTATGTTGGATATTTCATATAAATGAAATCTACATTATGTGATCTTTTGTGACTGGGTTCTTTCATTCAATAATATCAAATATGTTATTGTTACTGCCATTGCTCCTATCTCCGATGACTCAAATAGCAGGAGATGAATGACATAACGGATACGGAACCTCATTGTGAAGAAGAAATTGCTCTGGAAATGCAAAAATGGATTTATGCCTTGGGGTGTTCACTCTTTCGTGGGAACGGTGAGCCACCCACAGGAACTTGCTAGAAGGAAATGAAATTGTAGAATTCAGAAATGTGATAGTACTGAAAACATCCTCTATTATTCAAAAATACATTACCCATTTGAAAAATGCTCAGCGGGCTTTTCTCCTAAAGCTTTTCACTTTCTCAGTTAAGCAAAGCTTACTACCACTCATTCAACTTGTCAGTTTCCCCAACCCTTTGAGCCATGCTCTCCTGAATGCAGAACATGGAGGCGGGGCTGCAGAGAATCTCAGGAGGCGGCATCAGCGATCCACTCACAAGCCTAGCTATGCACCATGGCCTTTGACCAACCCCAGAGAGTTGGTGGAGGCTATCAGCAGGTCTGGAGGCAGATGATACACCTGATTTCTATCTACTCTTAACGTTGATGTTGTGTAACACAAGAGAGTTGGGAGATATTTTTTTATTTCAATTATGTGAGATTATGACTCATTTGGGAATTTCCCCATTTGAATGGGCCTGCTCAAATGCAGATAATAATTTAGCAACAATCAGAATTCATGCAATTATTAGCTAGACTCTAATGAAAAGCCCTCTTCACTCATAGAACTAATTATTGTTTCGTGTTGCCTTCTGGAGAATTTCTTGGAGACTTGAGGCCTCAGAAGAGTCTTCTCAGGGACTTCCCTGTTGGTCCACTGATTAAGAATCTGCCTCCCAAATGTAGGGAACACAGGTTCAGTCCCTGGTCCATGAACTAAGATCCCACATACCACAGGGCAGCTAAGCCTGGGTGACTGCAACTACTGAGCCCAAGCTACAACTTCTGAACCCCATGCTCCCTAGAGCCTGTGATCCTCAACAAGGGAAGCCACCTCAATGAGAAGCCCACACACCACAGCTAGAGAGGAGCCCTGCCTTCTGCAACCAGAGAGAAGTGTGTGCACAGCGTGTGCGGAGCCTGTGCAAGGCGCAGCAAAAGAAGCAGCACACATAGCGCACCCCAAAATAGATAACTTTTTAAAATGTCGATGACCTTCAAAAAAAAAGGAATCCTCTAAGAATTTACTATTTGATTTATCTTCTTCATTCCAGGCCCCAGATAACATGGCCTTTACTCTAGTGTTACCACTGTGTAGTGATGGTGTATGGTTTCTAGGTCTGGGCAGGACTCTCTGCCTTTTGCCATGGGATCTGCTGGGAAATTGAAGCATTTCCTCTCAGTAGCAAAAGAAGGTCAGGAAAGAGTGTTGAACTGCTTTTTCACTGACCCGTGTGATGTGGATTTACCTCTCTGACTGGTCCCATCTCCCTTTTATTTAAAAAAAAAATGAAATGTTTCAAGAGGCAGTAGGGTTTGGTTGCTAAGAGATGAGACTCTGAAACCAGACTCCCTTCAATTCCCAGGATCACCATATTGTCACCAAATATGTAGCATCTGGCAAGCTTCTAATCTCTGTGCCTTAGTTTCCTCATCTATAAAATGGGGGTAATCATACTATAGATTGGCCAAAAAAGCTCATTTGGGTTTTCCTTTTTGGTCAACCCAATAATTACCTCTTAGGGTTGTTGAAATGCTTAAGTTAGCTACTACAGGTAAAGAACCTAACAGTATCACTGCCTGTGACATAGTAAAGCATTATGCCAATGTTTTCTGCTTGTATACATTTGTACATACAGGTATAAAAAAAATATAATGAACATCCAAGTCCTTACACAAAACTCTTTAACACCCTACCATACTTGCTTTAGATATTTTTAAAGAAGTAAAATATTACAGAAACAATTACACACACAGACACCTGGGTATCCCTCCCCTATTTATATTTCTTTCTTTTTCTTTCTTGAGATAACTATTATCCTAAATTTACTACTCATTACTTTTTAAAGTTGATATATATGAATCCATAAAAAATATACACTATTGTTTCACATGTTTGTAAATCTTATAAAAATGATATTATATTGTATGAATCGTTCTGCCACTACTTTTTCCATTTGGCTTCATGGACCTGTGTTGCTACATATGGCTAGTTCCATCAGCTTAATCACTGTAGGTGTTTGATTTCATGACTGTATTGCAAGTGATCAATCCATATTCCTGAGATTGCTTCCAGATTTTGGCTGTCACAAGCGTTGTTGCAAAGAATATTATTGTGTCTTTGTACCACACATGCAAGAATTTTCTAGGGCACATACCTAGAAATGGACTTGCTGGAACATAGAGGAAATCACCTCTTCAACTTTCCTAGACATAGCTCTTGGTGGTGCCAAGTGGTTGTCCCAGTTCCACTTTCCCAGGACAGAATGAGCAGTCCTCTGGTTCCACGCCCTCAGCAATACTCATTAAGCTTGTCAGTTTCTTCATCCATCAAAGAGCAAACCATACCTATGATAGTACATCCAAAAGGCCTTCTGTAAGCACAGACTACCTCGTGAGATGTTACTGATAACCCACTATGCGCTGCACGTCATGCCAAGTGCCTCATTTACCTTGTCTTATTTAGGTCTGTTACTATGAGGGAGGTGCTAGAGTACAAGGTTTATTTATTTACGAATAGCATGAAATCAACTCTTGGTTGTGGTGTTGAATTTCTGGTAGAATGCCTTCTAGGCGTGAACAGTCTGCAGAAATAATGTGTCTGGACACTTTTTTTGTTTTTTTTCTAAAATTAAGTGGTATATATTATGAATCATAGATTTTCATGTAAATTTTTAATGTAAAGAATGATGTAAGGTTTTCATGTAAATTGAGGGGGAAAATGTCACCCACATTCCAATGACTATCCTTTACACACTGTTGTCACTGTTAACCCTCCAGATTTTTCCTAGTGAGTGCTTTGTATTGGTTTAAGGAGAGTTTGTAGCCACTTTAGAGCTTGAAGTCATGGCAACACCATGGATGAGAATTTATCCATAATGCAATTTCTAAATGCCATTTATGCTAAGTGTCGTATATAAGTTAATTCCTGTCTTTTTAAAAAATTGAAATGCATTTCAAACACCATAAAATTCAATTCTGTCTTTTAAAGTGTACGGTTCTTTCTTTTCAGATGAGGAATTAAGAACTGAAATATTCTTTTATGTCAAAGAAAATTACAGAGGCCCAATGCCAGTTCAATATCTAGTACTATGTTAATAGTAAGAGTAGGTAGGCAGGTATAACTAAAACAAATTGCCTTTTAAGTTGATAATTCTGAAGCCAGGTGATGTATACATGGTAGCTCATTATATTATTCTGCCTTCTTTTATTATATGTTTCATAACTTCCATAATAAAAAGTAAAAAGCAGTTTTTAAAAAAGTATACTTTATGCTTTAATAACCAATCTTTGCATACCTGAATTTGTGTCTCTCTTTTTTTTTTTTTTTTACCATGTAATTCTTTTTAATGTCCAGAGTTTGTAATTCGAGGGCCAGAGCTTTCTCCCGGACCCGAGATTATAAGCTCTCAATTGGCCTGTGAGGCCAGTAGGGATACTTCTTCTTGTCTAATTTGGTTTCTGGGAAGACTTCATTCAAGTCCTCAATGGTCATCTGATCAAATGGAATTATGTTCCTCATCTTCTCCAGCTCTTTCTCATATTCCTGAATCCTGGTCTTTGACTGAGCCAAAAACTCAGCACAACTTTTCACATCTTCTTTTTCTTCAGCATCCACCTGGGCAGTATATTTATCCTCCGGTATAGGAACCTTCAGGGCATTAAACTTCTTCTCAAAGTCATCCACCAAGCCAGCCTTTGCCACGTTGGCCTTGTAGTAAGCCCAGTCGATGGCAGGTGGCTTCTCAGGCAGAGTAGCCAACCTGGAGGTTAGGGTCTCATTCCAGGACTTCAAGGAGTTAGCCACGGCCTTCTGGTTTCGAGGGATGATCTCCCCGAAAGCTACCCAGTCAATGGTTTTTAGAGCAAGTTTCCGTCCAGCCATCTTGAGATCCTTCACCGACCCCGGGCGGCCCGCCTGAATTTGTGTCTCTTACGTGAAAATCAAAACTTAGTAATACACTACTTTATAAAACATTGTATAGTTTACAAAACATCTCCACATTTTATCTCACAACTACTCTCTGAAGTAGACAGATAAGGTATTGCCATCTCCATTTTATTTCATTTATTTATTTTTTGACCTCGAGGATTTTGAAGAATGTTAGTTCTTTGACCAGGCCCTCAGCATGAAGTCCTAACCACTGGACTGCCAGGAAATTCCCCCAACCATCCCTATTTTAGAGAAAACAGTAGATCTGAGACTTCACCCCATTCCTGAATTCAGTGGCCTCCCCACTTTTATTCAAAATGAATACAGCCTTAGGGGTGGGGGACTAAGGGATACAAAACATTATATATAAAATAAATAAGCAACAAGGATATATTGTTTAGCACATGGAAATATAACCATTATTTTATATAACTTTAAATGTAGCATAATCTATACAATTATTGAATCACTATGTTACACTAATATTGTAAATAAATAACAAAGAAATACAGACTTATTGCTTTTTTCTGATTATAAAAATAATATGTATTATTTTAAAACAATTTAGAAACATTACAAAGAAGAAAAAAGTATGTGACCTGTAACCATCACAACCAAAGAAAATTTCTCTTAACATTTTTTAAATTTTATCCTTCCAAATTTTTTGTTTGCAAAAATGGTAAAATGTTTCATAATCTTTCTCAAACAATGATATATTATAAACATGTTTCTATGTCAGTAAGTATCCAACTGCATTTATCACATGGCACTATGGTAACTTACTTAACAATCTTCTGTTGTGAGACATAGTTTCAATTTTTTATTGTTATGAACAATGGCAAAATAAACATTCTTATACATAGTTCTTGGCTTACTCTTTAAATTATTTCCTTTAGATGCATGACTAGAATTGGAAAATAGGAATCAAAGCATTTAGAGAGATTTTTACGTACATGACTGACAATTTCAGAAAGGTTGTATGGATTTACATTCTCAGTCATCCAGTGTTTTTGTTTGTTTGCTCCTTCACTAATGTATAATTGTTTTTCTTGAGATAGATGTAATTCAGATATACCAGTGAAAATATAGAGGTTAATTTGTTAACCTATAATCGAGTTAAACTACTGAGCAAACCATTAATAAACAACTCATTGTGTTCGTTTAAAGTAATAATCATCAAGCTTTAGTACATAAGAATCACCTGGTGATTCCTGGGCTCCATCCCACACAACGACTTAAATTCCAGAGGTCTGGAAAGATTGAAGGCCAAAGAAGAAGAGGGCAGGAGAGGATGAGATGGTTAGATAGCATCACTGACTCAGTGGGCATGAATATGAGCAAACTCTGGGAGATCGTGAAGGACAGGGATGCCTGGTGTGCTGCAGTCCATAGGGTTGCAAAAAGTCAGACACAACTTAGCGACGGAACAACAGAACCTAGCAACTGACATTTTTAACATGAACTCCCTTCCCTCGGGTGCCTCTCACATAGGTAGTAGAGAAACCAGTAGAGAAGCACCGGTTTAAGATCATACACAGGTGTAGATTGAGAGTTTGCTGCTTACGGACCCTACGACCTTTTGGGGATGTCAAGTCTGGTAAGAAATGGAATATTCACTTGCTCTTTCTTCTCTTGGCCTCATCCGTATCATTCACTCAGCCTCTATCTCTCCCTCTGTCACACGCAGCCACATTTCTGTAGAAAAAAAGCCAAGTATTTTGGATTTTTGGAGCTGCCTTTATTACAGGCCGCCATCAGTGGTTACAGACAAGTATCTGATGTATTCAGGCTCCTCTACAGGGCTTTCAGTTTTGTTTCATGCTGGCCTGTTTTGAATAAGCTGAGCATCTGAGTCACTTTTCTGAAGAAGCTGAGATGGTTTTTAAAGTGGTCTCAGAGGCTCTGTGGTAGGATGACAGACTGAAGGTGAACGAGGCAGTCAAATTCTATTGCACCTCTGAGGCAGGGAGCCTTGGAGTCCTTCTCGGCCTTTTGAAATCCAAACTAGGTTTTCCAGAATCTACTGTTCCAAGAATGGCTCCCCGCTGCCTCATTTAGGAAACTGCCTTTATTTTTCTCCTTGAAAGTCTAACTTTGCCACACAGTCTCCTTTCTCATGGAACCATTCAGCTTTCACACATGGGGTGGCGGGGCAAGGCCTTCAGACACGTGGCCCGCAGAGACAGGCTTGCTCTTGAGAGACTTGTGAGGAGAGCAGGGCCTCGCCGGTATCTTTCCAACAGTACAGCTCAGTGGGCCTGCTGAACTTCCTATGAGTGCAATCACGCATTACATGTTCCTTTGGATGTGGCTGGTTTTGGTCAATATAATACTTTTAAGATTCATCTGTGTGGTTGTATGTATCAATAGTTCATTCCTTTTGGTTGCTGAGTAGTATTCCATTGAATGGCTATATCACACTTTGTTTATCCTTTTTCCTGTTGATGAACATCTAGGCTGTTTCCATTATTTGAATGCTACAAATAAAGCTGCTATGAGGGCTTCTCTGGTGGTCCAGAGTTTAAGAACTCTTGCAGTGCAAGGGACACCAGTTTGGTCCCTGGTCTGGGAAGATCCCACATGCTGTGGAGCAACTAAGCCCGTGCACCACAGCTGAGCCAGTGTTCTAGAACCTGCAGACCACAACTACTGGGTCCACATGCCACAGCTACTGAAGCCTGTTCACCTAGAGCCTCTACCCCACAACAAGAAAAGCCCCTGCAATGAGAAGCCTGAACACCACAATGAAGAGTAGCCCTTGCTCGCTGCAACGAGAGAAAGTCTGCTTACAGCAATTAAGACCCACCACAGCCAATAAAATAAATAAATCTTAAAAAAAAAACAAAAAAAACCTGCTATGAACATTCACGTACAAGTATTCGTATGGACGTAAACTTTCATTTCTTTGGGGTAAGTACATCGGAGTGGGATGGCTGGGCTTTGTGGCAAGTATATGCTTGATTTCTTTCTTCCCCACTTTGGCCACACTTCATGGCTTGCGGGATCTTAGCCCCCTGACCAGGGATCGAACCCATATCCCCTGCAGTGGAAGCATGGAGTCTTAACCACTAGATAGCCAGGGAAGTCCTCATGCTTAAATTTTTAAGAAATGGGGCAGTTAAAAAAGAAATTCTCACTTTTAGTTGTCAAGTGCATACCCTATGTTAGTAATTTCAGCTTCTTGTCCCTGTGGTCCAGTTGGAAAGAATATTGTTTTAAGAGTCAAAAGTTTGGGGTTTGGCCTGAGCAGTTTAGTTCTAGACTTGGATTTTGAAAAAAGGGATCTTTTAGCTTCTTGGAGCTTCAGTTCCCTAATCTTTAAATTGGAGTTAATTTTTCCTTTTTTTTTTTTTGACTGCATTGTGAGGCTTATGGGATTTTAGTTCCCCGACTAGGGGTTAAACCCTGGGCCTTCCACAATGAGACCACAGAGTCCTAACCACTGGACCGCCAGGGAATTCCCAATAATTTCTGTGACAATAAAAAATTCAAAGTAGTTTCAGAATCCACCAATAGGAAACTGGTCAAGTAAAATAAATTCCTAAATTAGAATACTGTATAGCCAACGGGGTGGGGGAGATTGGAATGAGCAGATGCAAACTGGTGTATATATATGTCTATGGTCGTGCTGGGTCTTCAGCGCTGTGTACAGGTTTGCTCTAGTTGTGGCGAGCAGTGACTACTCTTTGTTGCAGAGCGTGGACTTCTCACTGCGGTGGCATCTCTGGTTTCGGAGCACAGGCTCGAGGCACACGGGCTTCAGTAGTTGCAGCACGTGGGCTCAGGAGTTGTGGCATATGGGCCACATGTGGTGTGTGGAATCTTCCTGGATCGGGGATTGAACCTGTGTTCAAGACTCTGAGCTCCCAGTGCAGGGAACCCAGGTTAGATTCCCCGACAGGGGACTAGAGTCCACATGCTGGTGCAGCTGAATACATAAATATTAACAATATGACCTAATGCCCGTGTTATTTCTGAGAACGAGATACGAGAATGTGTTGAAAAACTACAAGGTGTTATTATACAAATGTAAGATATTGTATTAATACTGATCAGTTCAGTTGCTCAGTCCTGTCTGACTCTTTGCGACCCCATGGACTGTAGCACGCCAGGCTTCCCTGTCCATCACCAACTCCCAGAGCTTACTCAGACTCACGTCCATTGAGTTGGTGATGCCATGCAACCATCTCATCCTCTGTCGTCCACTTCTCCTCCCGCCTTCAATCTTTCCCAGCATCAGGGTCTTTTCCAATGAGTCAGTTTTTCACATCAGGTGGCTAAAGTATTGGAGTTTCAGCTTCAGCATCAGTCCTTCCAATGAATATTCAGGACTGATTTCCTTTGAGATGGACAGATTGGATCTCCTTGTAGTCCAAGGGACTCTAAAAAGCCTTCTCCAACACCACAGTTCAAAAGCATCAGTTCTTCGGTGCTCAGCTTTCCTTCTTAATTAATCAAATTATCAAAGTAAGAGAAATAAGAGAAAGCAATGACAGCTCCATAGAAACACGATCAATTTGAACATGAGGAAGAGGTAAACTCAATAGAAAAGAAAAAAATCTAGAGTGACTAAAAAGCCACAGTTTTATTTCTGAGTTTTGGGCTTAAATTCTGGCTTTCTCAATATCCGTGTCTCCTTGAACAAGTTATTTAAACCATCTCTCTCCATTTCCTTATCTGCAAAATGGTAATAACAATAGTGCTGATCTCATTTTGTCCTGAGAACTAAATAGTCAAAGCATTTAAAGTGATGGACATTTGGCACCTTGTAGGGGTTCATTATGTATTTGTTCCCCTTTTCCTCCTTTTCTGTCTTACCTCTACCTAGGTGCAGATAGCAAGATCCTTTAAATATTGTGACCTAGCTGGAGGAAGAGTGAAAAGAATGATTATAATGAACAAGAGGAGTTGTGAGGGTGTTTTTTTAACAAGGGGGAGAGGTAAGAAATTGGTGTGTTCTCAGAAGATGCTTTGGCTCTGATAAACTAAAGGGGCCAAGAAAAGAAGAAGAAGAAAGAAGAAAAGAATGTATTATTTCTGGATGTATCTAGGTCAAGGGACCAAGGGACATGAAATAAAGACAGGTTTTCTTTTCCATTGTCCCATTCACCACATTAGGAAAAAAAAAGACCCAGAGCATGAGATGCTCTGTCCAGAATAAAAAATAGCATAACAGGTTGGTGCCTTCTCTTTTTGTACCTCTTGAGTGGGAGCATAATAGGGTAGAGGAACTGGAAAGCCCCCAAATGTGGGGGATCTGGTCCTTTCCCATCAAGCTCTGGTTGGATGTTGAAAGCAGATTTACTGCTCACCGCAGGAGGCTGCTCTTCAACCTCCTCTATTCACTTCCCAGAAAGAATGCTCCCTCTAGGACACAGAGAAGTACAGATCAAAACAAACCAGGTATCACCTCACACCCATAAGATGGCTACTGTCAAAAAACAGAAAATAACCAGTGTTAGCAAGGATATGGAGAAACTGGAACACCTGTGCACTGTTGGTGAAATTACTTTTTTAAAGATTTTTGTTGCAAATTATTTTTTATTCATTTATCTTAGTTAAATGTATTTTTGGCTGCACTGGGTCTTCGTTGCAGCGCACAGGTTTTCTCTAGTAGCAGTGAGTGGAGGCTACTCTCTAGTTGCAGTGCTATGGCTTTTCACTGCAGTAGCTTCTCTTCTTGCTGAGCAGGAGATTTAGGCCTAGCGCTCAGTAGTTGTGGCCCACAGGCTTAGTTGAAATATAGTAGCGAAAAAACAAAGTAAGGACTTTGTCCATCCCTGCCCACATGTTTCTTTTGGAACAGTTTTCTAACTGGTGGACACTGGGGCTATTCTCAGCCTTTTAACTTTTCATTATTATATGTATTATAATGCCTCTATGAAAAGTTCATTTATAAACCTAGGATTTGGGGGTCAGAGTGTATGAATATTTCAAAGGTTCTTCATACCAGTTTATCTAAATTCACATCTCCTCACCTTTAGGAAAAAATATATCAATTTCCATTCCCAGAAGCAGTGATATTTGAGAGTACCCATTTCCCTACAATCTTGCCGACAAAAGCTATTACATATTTTTCAAAGCTTTGCCACTCTGATTAGGCAAATGTGATGCCTTATTGTTGTTTTAATCCATTTCTTTATCTATGATTGGTATACATCTTTCAATGTTTGTTGGTTAACTCAATATTCCTTCTTCTGTGAACTATCCGTTTGTGTCCTCATTTTTCTCCCCCCCACCCCCCCCCGCCCCGTGGTGTTTCTATTATATTTAAGAGTAGGATGTCCATTTCTATCTAGAAATCAAGTATTCACTTTATTCTTCTTTTTCTCCTCGTTTTTGAAATGACTTGATCCTTTCTTTGACTTCATCCAGGAGATAATGTATTTTTTTTTAAAGGGGAGCTTATATTTTTTAAAGTCTTTATTGAATTTGTCACACTATCGCTCCTGTTTTATGTTTCGGGTTTCCTGGCCCTGAGGCATGTGGAATCTTAGCTCCCTGACCAGGGATCAAACCAGCATGCCCTGCACTGGGAGGCAAAGTCTCAACCACTCAACCTCCAGGGAAATCCTGAGATAACGTATTTTGAATGGAGCTTGGAGAATTCCACGGAATCTAAGGAAAGCTGAACAACTAGGATGACTCAGGATGACAGAAATCACTTTCTCCCATGCCTTCAGGCTTCTTATCTTTGCCTCTCTCTGCTTTATGGTCCACTTACTACAGATGGGGATCATCTCTTTTTCATGAGTGCCACACAAAGGTCATCTCTTTTTGTGTATTTCTATTATTCACTTTCAAGCACACAGCTTAGGTCTTGTCAACTGCAAAAAAAAAGGGCAATGTGAGAGTTGTGAGTTAAGTTTTATTTGGCCCAGGAGTCAGCATTTCAGATAGCTCTGAGAAACTGCTCCAAAGAGGTAGAGGGAAGGCGAGTGTTATATATGATTTAGTGAAGGGGGAGGTTCATGAAGTTAAGCACACCTTTTTGGCAGAGGCTTGCTGCTAGTCACGAGGAGCAGATGTCACTGTAATGATTTTAGTGCTTTCCTAGACATGAGGGAATGCAAGATTTGGGCTCATAAAATCTTCTCTTAAGAAGGTCTAACAACTGGAAGACAGTCTCACAGTTTTCCCTAGAGGACAGAGTGCCTCATTCCTGATCTCCCCTCAAATTCAGCAGATGTTGAAGCTCAGCAGCTGCTGCTCTAATCCTTGTAGAGGTAGATGGCAAGTGCCAATTTGTGGTTGGCAGCCTATTCCACCAACTCATGCATCAGTTGTGCATACTCAACTGTGTCAGTTCAGTTGTGTCCTACTCTTTGTGACCCTGTGAACTGTAGCCCGCCAGGCTCCTCTGTTCATGGGATTTGCCAGGCAAGAATACTGGAGTGGGTTGCCATTGCCTCCTCCAGGGGATCTTCCTGACCTAGGAATCGAACCCAGGTCTCCTGCATTCCCTGCATTGGCAGGTGGATTTTTTTTTTTTTTTTACTGCTGAGCCACTTTGGTGAGCCCTTTCCACCAGCTCACTGAGTTCCAATTTCAAATTTCTGATAGAATCTGATTGGCCGATCCTGGTCCAGTGTCTCCTTCTGGTCCCATCAATGAGGTGTGAGGGCTCAGGGACATGGTAATCTGGGGAAGAAACGGCTGCTGGGGGCCAGCTAGAATGTTGCTAATGGTTTGTAGGGAAAGGAGGTCATCACAGTTTGCATGCACATCCAACAGCTTTCTACTACAAGTTGCTACTGTCATATAATGTATTCTAATATCAATTTGGATTCTGTTTATTCTCTGAATCAGTTATGTTACCAAAAGCTCAGCCTCTTTGTACACCGGGGCTGAATCTTGGAGACAGTTTTGGGTGAAGTAGAAAAGGATAGCTTTATTACTGGGTCTGGCAAAAGGATACACCCCAGGATTCTGGCTTGAAAAACTATGTATACCAACAACGGGAGAATCTGTTGAACATTAGGGTGTGAGCAGTGTTTGCACCCTGGAGAAGAAAATGGCAACCCACTCCAGTATTCTTGCCTGGAAAATCCCGTGGATGGAGGAGCCAGGCAGGCTACAGTCCATGGGCTCGAAAAGAGTCAGACAGGACTGAGTCACTTCACTTCACTAATCTTGTCTCAGGGGGCCCTCCTAATCTTGATGAGCTTCTATAATCACTTTAATTCTTGCCTCAGGTGGTTTCTTGGCTGCCCCTCCCTTAACCAGCTCCTCACTTGAATCCACCCTTTGGAATTCAGGGAAAGTCATGGAGGCTGAAGTCTTGACTACAAGGAGTGGAGGACAGAAACGACTCCTTACCTGGGAACCCCCCAGGACCCTGCTTGGTTTCTTATGTTGTGGCATAATCTTGCCACTTGCTGGCACTGGCAATTCTGAATCTCAAGAACTTGGAGACCTGGAGGCAATCTAAGCTGCTCTGGTAAAATTGTTAGGGGAATCACTGCCTGAAACTGTCTGCCCTGACCAGGCATGACAGTAACTACTTGTATGGGTTTTCTTAGAATAGGAGGTCCTGGTAAGGAATGCAGAACTAACAAGGTACCACCAACTGAATGAATTCAGGAAAAGTCAAAAGGAGACAAATACACCAGTCCATATTTCTACCAACCTCCCAGAATTATGCTTGCTGGAATCCATCTTGGCTGAAAGATGCTCAAGTCACCAGGTAGGATCCTGAGTCAGAATGATTGGCTGGAGACAATCCAGAAACAAACTCTATTACCATAAACCTGAGACTGCTACAGAGCAGTTCTCCTGAGTTTTCTAACCCTCCTGCTGTCTGCCCAATAGCCCCTCCCCAATAAAGTCTTTTGCTTTGTCAGTTTCTATGTCTCCTTTCCTGGTGGCTCAGTTGGTAAAGAATCTGCCTGCAGTGTGGGAAACCTGGGTTTGATCCCTGGGTTGGGAAGATCCCCTGGAGGAGGGCATGGCAATTCACTCCAGTATTCTTGCCTGGGGATTCTTCATGGACTGAGGAGCCTGGCAGGTTACAGTACATGGGATCACAAAGAGTCAGAAATGACCAAGCGACTAAGCACAGCACAGACACATGTCTCTTTGGACAATTTATTTTCAAGTATTAGACAAGAAACCCTGAAACTAGGACTTCCTTGGTGGTCCAGTGGTTAAGAGTCTGCCTGGCAACATAGGGGACACAGGTTCGATCCCTAGTACCACATGCCAAAGGGCAACTAAGTCCATGTGCCACAATTACTGAGCCTGTGTGCCTAGAACCTATGCTCTGGAACAAGAGAAACCATCACAACGAAAAGCCTGCGCACCACAACGAAGAGTAGCTCCCACTCGCCACAGCTAGAGAAAGCACACGGACAGCAAGAAAGACCCAATGCAGCCAAAAATAAATAAATATTGAAAAAAAAAAAAAAAAAGAAAAAGAAACCTTGAAATTGACCTGGTCTGGGGATCTGGGATTAGTCTAAATTTTTTACATAAGATCACCAGCCCAAGAAATTTAGAAAGTGGTTGGTCTTGGGCATATTCCAGGCAGTGACATATTCAAGTATATCCTCTGACATGGTCCTGAGATGGTACCTAGAAGCCCCTTTGGAATACTGCTTCTCAGTTTTCTTTTGTTAGGGTGGCTCAACAATTTATCCTTTTGCCTCTCAACCAGCCCTTCTTCAGCCCCTCTTCCTAAGAGAACAAAACAGCTTCACAGCCATCAGGGCAGGACCACAGATGTTTTTATATAACCACTCATACTCAAGTGGAGATTCACATGTTTGAGAATCTTCTGATTGGGTAACACCTCATTTCCTTCATTTCATATTCCACCCTACAAAAGAATCTTTCCATGGGAGGGATGGGGTGGGCTGGTTCTTCATATCTAATATGCCAGCCACCTTGGTCAGTGCACACAGTGGTTAGGGATAAGACAATGCTTATTGGGCATCACTGTCCCAAGAATTGTAGATGATTAGCATCCCTGGTCTTCAGGGAATTAAAGTTCTTGGTATCATCTCCAATCTTATGAGAACCAGAAATGTCTCCAAAAAGTTTCAGAATTCACTTGAGGAGTAGTTACAACTGCTTTGAGATAGCTCCCATCATGAACTGAAGTTCTGAGCCATTTGGGTCTCTTATTTACAAGTATCTTTTTGTATTATGTGGGCTGTTTAGGTGTGAGCTGAGACCCTAGTACCGACTGAAGTTGGCAAAGAACTTTTAACTTCCTTTGGGTCAGCATTTTAATAGAATCATCAGGTTTCAATAACATTTTCTTCTTTAGATCCTTGGTCAACACAACTTCAATCCATGAATGTGCAAGTTAAAACAGTTCTTGGAAAAGTGTATACATTTCGAATTATTTTATTTTAGGCCACATTGAACTCAAAAGGGAACTGTAGCAGGATATAGTGGATGGAGTGCTAGACTGAGAATTTGTGTAATTACTAGCTGTGTCATTTTGGATTAATCAATTCTCTCAGTTCCAATTCCTTTGCTTGTAGACAGTGTCAGTTCCTTTCAATTCTAAAGTTGGGATTTTTATAATCTTTCTGTGTTCTTGTTTCATCATCCATAAGATTCAGACAGTAGGAGAAAAAAAATCATTGGAGAAAGGGTGGTCCCTTATTAAGAAAAGACACATACTTCGTATTGTAACAACGGACAAGTAAGAGAAGTGTAGTAGAAGAGGGACCAGGTGAAGAAGTAATCCCTGTCTACTTGTATTACTACTACCTAACCCCACAGTCATCTCCTCAAGTTTATGGCCACAATATTAGTTACCATTTCTTGAATGCTTCTCATGAAGCAGGCAGGGTACTGAGTTTATACATTGTTAACTCTTTAATCCTTACAACACACCAGTCTGGACAAGCACCATGATTACCGATAACTGGCAGAATGAGAATTTTTTCCAAACGTGTGGGACCTCAGAAGCTTTTAAAACCTTTTAGTCTCATTTGGTAGTAGGACAGAAGGAAGTAGAAACCTTTTGCCTTTCCAAAATCTCATGGTACCCCAGATGCTACTGGTCTCTTATTCTAGCTGTCTACTTGTTGAAATTGTTATGGAAAACATAGGAATGAAAGATAAGTTTCTAGTTCTGCGGCTCTGTATTTTCGGACAAGGCATACAAACTTTCTGGATCTTGGTTTCCTTAAGACAGAGAGCCACTTAAAGGCAGGAGATCATTTCTTATTCATCCTTCCCCCATTGGGGATGTAGGAGAGTGTCGGGCAAACCTGCTGAAAGAAGGAATGAAGGGAGGTTAGACAAAGTAGTCCCTATGCTTCCATTCTTATTCTTTAGTTTTGAAATGTGGCCTTGATCAGGTACTATATGTACTATATGCACAGTAACACTTTGCCTTCTAAAAACGAAACAAGACAGGTCACATTCTCATGACTTCAACTTTATTTTGAGAGGCTTGGTGTCGACGGAGTGGGTGGAAGATTATATGCGATGTTCGCATGGACCCGTGATTGCCGTTTGCACCGAGGCCTCCTTTACTTTCCGGAGACTGGAGACTACCGTTGCATAACAAAACAGCACCGGTGCCACCCAGTTTGTGGCCGGTAACCAACTATTCGGGGCATTATCCCTCTGCGAAAGCAGCTCTAGAAACTTATGCAAACAAGCCCTTCCAGCGCGAGGGGCAAAGCCCTGGCTGCGAAGAATAGGTCCTGCGTGCAATCTAGTACTTGGATCTCGTCCTGGTCTCTAGTTTCTTTCCCGACGTCAGTTTCCTCACCTCGAAAATGTTCACGCGGTCGTAGACCAAGAGCCCCGCAGCTTTCCCCCTGCTCAAGCCCGCGGGTTTAACTCCTCCTCCTCAGGGCTGGGGCGGGGCAAGGAAAAGGTCGAGGCCCGAGTCACCTCCCCGCGCCGCCCGGCCTTCCCCTTCCTCCTTCCCTCCGCCCGCCCCCTCGCCCCACCGCGGTGAGGTCACGCGGGGGACGTCACGGGGTTGTGACGCCACTGAGGGCGGGCCTCCTATAGAGGAAGGGGCGGGGCCTAGGCGGGCGACGCTTGCGCAGTGGGCGCGGCGCGGGAGGAGGCGGAGGCGGCGGCGCAGCTAGAGGCGGCAGCGGCGGAGGCGGCGGCGCCGGGGGGGGTGGGAGGGGGGGGAGCGCGAGAGCGAGTGAGCGGCTGAGAGAGTTTACCCCGATGAGGCGGTGAGAGGCCCGGGGCCTACCTCAGCGGAGCGG
This sequence comes from Dama dama, assembly GCF_033118175.1. Taxonomy (NCBI): domain Eukaryota; kingdom Metazoa; phylum Chordata; class Mammalia; order Artiodactyla; family Cervidae; genus Dama; species Dama dama. The sequence continues at coordinate 11,368,120 of NC_083687.1, read as the reverse complement.
GCTCGCGGCGCCAGCTAGCAGCGGGCCCCCTCCCGGTCCCCGGGCCCGGCGGCTGCTTGGTTGTGAGGAGGCGGGGAAGCGAGTGTCCGGCCCCAGCCATGGAGGGTATGGACGTGGACCTGGACCCCGAGCTGATGCAGAAGTTTAGCTGCCTGGGCACCACGGACAAGGACGTGCTCATCTCCGAGTTTCAGCGATTGCTCGGCTTCCAGCTCAACCCGGCCGGCTGCGCCTTCTTCCTGGACATGACCAACTGGTGAGCCGGCTCCGCCGCCGCGCCAGCCCCTGGCAGCGGCCTCGGGGCCCCGAGGGGAAGGGAAGGGACACCCGAGCTTGGCGGCAGGGCGGGCCGGGCGGGCTCTGAGGGACACCCCTCTCCAGGGGCGGGGAGGGCGTGTGGGGAGCCCTCGGGGCCTGGGAGGAATTAGGGGCCCGAGCAGGGCTGGAGGGGGACATAGGAGGAGAGTTGGGGGGCCACGGAGGGCAGGAGAGGCGGAAGGGAGGTGGGGGGGGGTGGTGGTGCTGAGGTTCCGAGGAGTGTTATTAGCGGCCGAGGAACGTGGGAAGAGGAGGAAAAGGGCTTGAGCATCGAGGAACGGGGTCCACCTGGGAAGAAGGGGGCCGTGGCGTTGGCTAAAAGTAAAGCGGAAAATCCGAATTTGCGGAGTGGAAAAAATGCTTGGGGTATGGAGTTAGAGGCTGAAGATGACGGGGGTTGAGGGGAAACTCCGGGAGAGAATTGGGTGCTGTGGCAGAACCTGGCGCACGAGTGAGACTTGGGAGTTAAGAACTGAGAACAGATCATTTGTGTGCGTCTATCTTAAAGTGTGTGTCTCCATTCGAGAACCGACAGGAAAAAGGGGAAAACTTTACAGGGGAGGACAAGTGAGTAGGGTAAGAAAGAGGACTTTCCGAAGAGCTGTGCCAGGGAAGGGGTGGGATCTACTAATGGAGGACCGGGCGTGCTAGCCCCGGGGGGCAGGGTCTGGGGAAAACCTGAAGAAAAGTGAAGGAGAGGAGGGAGGGAACTTTTCTGACGGGATTGGTGCCCTGGGCTCCAGAGTGCGGGAAGGGAGAGGGGATTATCTCAGACGCACTTACGGGAAAAAAAAAATGCTGGGTTGTTAGATGTTTGGGAAAATGGAGAACTTGACTTTTTGGCTTGGAGTCTTCTAGTAGAAGACTGATTTGGGACAGAAGGCCATGATAACTTAGACTACAGGAGTGTTTCTTGGTTTTGGGTGGAGCACTTGCTATTTCTGATAAGCAAGGTTTCCCCTTGTTCTCTGAGGAGGGGTTGTCGAGTTCACTCAAGGTGAGTGATGAAGTGGAGACCATTAAGCTTCCTTTGAAAGGATTTCAGGTGAAGCAGCTCATCTTTCTTTGGTCAGAAAGCCGTGAGATTATTGCCCTTTGCTCTCTGTTGGGCACTCAGTCTCCTGGCATGTGGAATCTTGTTTCTTTTGGCATGACTTCTAGAGCCAGGCTCCCCTTTATTCCGTGTCTACTGGATGCCTCAAGCAATGCCAGAAAAAGAGTCTGTAAGCTTTGTCTTTATCCAACCCTTTCTCATCCAACCCTATCCTGAGTGGTGCTTATCTTATAAATGCGAGTTTTGTAGCTGTGGTGGCTCCAAAGGTGATGTGTGAATATTTTTGTGTGTGACATCATTGGTGATTCCTGTTGTTTTATCTTTAAAGTTGATATAGTAAGAGTGGGGTTGACTTCCTAGATGTTTAGAAGTATTTCTGATCCCCACTTTTATGTCCAACAGGGACTTCAGCTTCCAGTCGTTTTCTGAGCACCAGCCTGTGTGTTTAATAGAGAGTGACAGGGGTTATTGAAAACACAGCAGAGGTATTACCCTGGTGAAATTTGGAAGTAAAGCTATATCTTGAGGAGGGTTGTGCCCTTGCCTGCCTGCTTCCCACCCTCAGGTCCTTATCTTCCTTGTTTACACTAGTTCAATGTAGGAAACTTGGCATATTTTTGCTGCCAGTTTGGTAGAAATCATTATTTCTCCCTACCTTCTTGTGAATTGTACCATTTAAATCCTGCCCTAATAAGTTCTTAGTTTTTTAGAGTCAGTATTTATTCGGCCAATTATTATGGCCACAAAAACAATGTAATAAATTTTATATGCTTGAGGTATATATGTTTAACATCTAAGATTGTTTTTAAGTGTTGTGAAAGGTGAGGCTCAGTGTGGATAAGAAAAAAAAATTATGGTTGCATTATAAAAATTTTATTTGAATTTTATCTAAAAATTATTAAGCTTAGTGACAGAGTAGCATGTGTTCTGAAAATATGTTATCTCTGTGTAAAACAAGGTGTGATACATTTCTGAGCGAAGGAGTGAGCCATTACAAATGTATTCTGGTTTTAAAGCAGTTAGAAGTCAGTAACTTCTTAAGAATCCAGACTATTAAGTGATAACTCAGCTCTAAGTACATTACCTATTTTTTTTTACTGTGGAAGTCATATGTTATTTATTTTCTTTGATTATAAAGTGAAAAATTTGTGAACGGAAGGAAGTAAGGCTTGTTATTCTTTTTCCAATAAAAGCAGTTAGCTTCATAATCCAGTATTGTGTTTTGATTCCAATGTTCACCTGGCTAAATTTGTCTTGTTAGATTTTTATTTTAAACAAATACTCATTATAATTAATAAAGTCTAGCTAAAATAAAATACATACATGAATGCATACTTGGTCAAAATATTTGTGTGTTAAATATCTAAAGTCTAGAAATATATTGTTTTTAAGTGTCATTTAATGTCTGACTTTGAAACTTTTGAAATAGTCCTGATGCAGGTTGCCAAAACTTCTCTCAAATTGCTGTGGTTAACCTGTTGATTTGAGATGATTAACCTTACTGTGACTTCCTAAGTGCCTGTTTTGGGTTGTAATAAATAACCGCCATTCAGTTGTCTAGTGATGGTTTAAAAAAATGTGGTAAAATAAAAATAGTTTTAAAATGAAGGCTTAAAATGAGTCTTCTAAAATGAAACCCTATTTGGGAAGACCATGTGTTTGTTTTCAAAAGTAAGAATTTATTTTCTGTTGTTGTTAACCAGCAACTTTTTAAGAAACTGTTGAAAACTGACAAAGTTGAGTGTTTTGGCCTTATAAATTACCTACCCTGTAAACAGATTTTTTTTTTTTAAGTCTTAGGTTGGATGTGCATTATGTAGGTATTTCTATTTATTTTAGAACCCAGTATTATTTCAGTTTTGTACTGTTTATACCTGAGCTGGCAGCTCTGTTGCCAGAGATTGGTGGAACTGCCTCTTAACAAAAGTAGTCAATTTTCAGTTCCTGAATATATAAAGTACATAAATGGTACTGTGAAGGAACCCAGTATCTGAAGCCAAGCTGAAATTGTGTATTAGATTGTGTATTACACAAGCTAATTGTGTATTAGAATAACTTTCTATAGGTGGAATGTTTTCTAAAGACACTATTAAGCTGTGAGTATAGAACTTGGAATTTTGAAACTCGAAGCTGGCTTAAGATTCTCTGGTTCATTCCAGTTTTTCCTCCAAGATTGCATTTAACTCTTCCAGGATAGCTTATTCTTTTTTTTTTTTTTTTTATTGGATAGCTTATTCTTGAACCCTCAAGGGCAGAGATTTGCGTGGTACCTTAATGTAGTGTTTCCTAGTCAGAATTATGTCAAAAATCTTTCTTTCTGTAATTTAAGCTTTTTTCATTTGTTTATGTCCTCCTTAGAGAAGAATATCTAATAAACACCTTCCTTAAAAGGTCAGAAAGTCTCTATTAATACAAATCACTAGAAGTTTTCAATCATACGTAATTTAAAAACATTCAATTTAATGGTTTCTCATTCTTTAATGTAATCTGATAGATTTATTTTTTCCCCAACAAAAACCAACAGGATTGAGAGCAGAGTTTAATTGTGGTGTGATATACATAACATAAAATTTACGATTTTTAATCAGTTTTAAATGTACAGTTTAGTGCAACATAAGATTTTAAATTCAGTTGTGTTCCCTCTAAGTCATCTGTCTCTGTTATGTTTTCAAGGTGAGTTATTCTTTAGCATTTGTCACAAGAGGTGAATAACACTTCTAGTTTTTTTTAGAGGACATTAATGTGGAAGTTATTTCTCATTATGCGTGCGTGCTAAGTCGCTTCAGTCGTGTCTGACTCTTTGTGACCCCATGGACTGTAGCCTCCCGGGCTCCTCTGTCCATAGGATTCTCCAGGCAAGAATACTGGAGTGGGTTGCCGTTTCCTACTCCAGGGTATCTTCCCGACTCAGGGATCAAACCTGTATCTCTCATGTCTCCTGCATTGGCAGGCGGGTTCTTTACCACTAGGGCCACCTGAGAAAGCCCTATTTCTCATTAAAGAGATAAGTTAATTGCCTTTGGCGAGCATATAGACAGTGTTGGTAGTTCTGTCCCTCCTATTCATTAGGCTAGCCTTCCCTGGTGGCCAGTGGTAGACTCCACTGTTTTGCCACCTGCCAGTGCAGGAGATTCTGGTTTCATCCCTGGGTCAGGAGAATCCCCTGGAGAAGGAAATGGCAGCCTGCTCCAGTATTCTTGCCTGGAAGATCCCATGGACGTAGAGAAGCCTGGCAGACTATAGTCTGTAGGGTCTCACAAGAGCAGGACATGACTTAGCAACTGAACAACAGCATTCATTAGGCTAGTGCTTTGCAGTTTGGGTGTTGCAGCATCCTAGGTTGCCTACAGGTATCTTCAGGAAGCAGTGTTTTATTTTTTGGAAGACTGCATGCACCCACTATGGATGGAACAGATGTTTTTTTAGAAAAATAACTCGGGGGAAAAACATTTTTGTTAAATAATGTCCTGGAGACTTTCAACTTTGTCAGAGGTATCGTTCTGGGTAACATGAAGGTATAACTGCTGTGCAGTGAAGTGGAATCCAGAACCTGGAGGTGAAAATCAGCTGTACTTCTCTGATCTCACAGTGCCTCGCCTGCCTGATCAGATAGATCCGTTTCTCAGTCACATGTATGCTAAATGAGTTACTGATCCATTCGCTGGTGTATAGGTATGAATCTAGAAGTCCCTTTATGACAGATTAAAACATGTTAATGATGGTTTCCTTTAAAAATGTATGCCAAGCAGCAGCTTTAAGGAACAGAGTAGGAAGGGTTGCATAACCGCGATAGAGTGTTGTCCACGCTGTTGCATTTTTAAGAAGGTTGGAAGTTCTTGCTTTGGACTTTCTTCCCCACTTATTTATTTATTTATTTATGGGTCTTTTTTGAGCAGCACACAAAGGTTGGGAGTCTGGGTGTAATGTAAAATAGTTTCCAAATGGTACATCCAGACTCCTTTTAGTTTTAAAAGGAGGATGGTAAAAACTAGATTGTTGTCCTGTACTGTTCAGTTGCTGTGAGACTTGCATTTCTGATTATAAATCAAGTCAGAACTAGTCTCCATTATAGCTAGGGTGGGTGGAGGTGTTTCTTTACCACCTCTTATCTTCTGACTCCCCACCTCAATTTGTTTAGCACATAACAGCAAAAACTCAACCCGATGGAATTTATTTATTTATTGGCCGCACGACTTGTGGGATCTTAGTACCCTGACCAGGGACTGACTCTGGGCACCGAGTCTTGACCACTGGACTACCAAAGAATTCCCTCAACCAGACAGTATTTAAACAAATGTATTTTGGATGGACCCCTGGTAGATAGTGTAATACAAAGCAGGAGACAGCCTCTATCATCATTTGCTCTCTAGTAGGGAAAGAACATGCCTGAAACTAAGAAAAAGCTTGGGGATAATAAGGAAGAAACATGCATATATTGATGCTGAATTAACTGGGGAAAGCTTCAGAACTGGTAGGGATGGACTGAATCAGACAGAACCAGTGATTCACAAATACTGACTGCTTACCATGGGCAGGTTGCTTTCTTAGAAGGTTTGACATGGTTGGGGGATTTGAATTGATGGAAAAGTTTTGTCATGTTAGGTTTCCTGAGTGAAACCAGGAAGGAGCAAGTGGAACAGAGCTGTCTGAATGATTGACTTGGCAAGAATGTGATCAGAAGTGAACAAGAGTTGGAGCTTATTTTTATTTTTGCTTTGGAATATTGTTGATTTTTTAAAAATTGCGGTGAAATTGAGTTAAAATTGAACCATGGTAAAGGGAACAATTCAAGTGGCATTTAGTGTATTCATGATGTGCAACCATACGTTTATCTAGCTGAAACATTTTCATCGCTCCAGAAGGAAACCCCACACCCACTAAGAAGTTGTTTCCTATTCCTTTCTCCACCCAGCCTCTGGCAGTGTGAATTCTTTCTCTAGGAGTATACCTATTTTGGATATTTCATATAAATGGAATCATAAAATATTTTTCCTTTTTGTGTGTGACTTCTTTCAGACTTCATGTGTGTTTTGTCTCATATCCATCAGTACTTCATTCCTTCTAATGGTTATGTGGCTTCCCTTGTAGCTCAGTCGGTAAAGAATCTGCCTGAATACAGGAGACCTGGGTTTGATTCCTGGGATGGGAAGATCCCTTGGAGAAGGAAATGGCAACCCACTCAAGTATTCTTGCCTGGAGAATCCCATGGACAGAGGAGCCTGGCAGGCTACAGTCCGTGGGGTTGCAAGAGTCAGACACGACTTAGTGACCAAACCACTAACGGCTGTGTAATATTCCATTGTATGTGTATAATGCAGTTTGTCCATTCATCTCTTGGTGGACATTTTGAGCCATTTCCACCTTTTGGCTATTGTAAATAGTACTGCTGTGAGTATGAGTTTTGATGTATTTGTTTGAGTACTTGTTTTCAGGTCTTTGGATATATACATAGTTGAATTGCTGGGTGATATGGTAATTCTATGTTTAATGTTTTGAGGAGCCACCAAACTGTTGTCCACTCTGGCTGAGTCATTTATTAGGTTGGTGAAAAAGTAATTGCAGTTTCAGACTGTCTAGACTCAAACACATCTTTATTAATCAAAATAGAAACCATTACAATGAATACATTGTTGCCAATGAGAAATAAGTTTGTAAGTTTGTAACATAAGAATCGGAGCTTCAGGATTCAGTGAACTCTTGGAAAGCATTTTCTGCCTCCTGCTGGTTGTGGAAGCATTTTCCCTGTAACAAGTTGTTGAGATGGTTGAAGTGGTAGTCAGTTGGTGAGAGGTCAGATGACGGATGAGGCAGAACTTCGTAGCCCAATTCATTCAACTTTTGAAGCGTTGGTTGTGTGACCTGCAGTCAGGGGTTGTCATGAAGAAGAATTGGGCCGTTTCTGTTGACCTAAGACTGGTTGTAGGTGTTGGAGTTTTCAGTACATCTCATCCATTTGCTGAGCACACGTCTCTACTTCTCAAATGTAATGGTTTCGCCAGGATTCAGAAGGCTTAGTGGGTCAGACTGGCAGCAGACCACCAAACAGTGATTGTGACCTTTTTTGGTGCAAGTTTGGCTTTGAAGCTGCTTCTCTCTCCAAGCATGAGCTGATCACCAGTTGTTGTATACAATCCACTTAAAAAAAAATTTTATTTATGTATTTTTTTGCCTGTGCTGAGTCTTCGTTGCTGTGTTGGCTTTTCTCTCATGGCAAGCGGGGGCTACTCTCTACTTGGGGTGCAAGGGCTTCTCATTGCAGTGGCTTCTCTTCTTGGGGAGCATGGACTCTAGGGTGCACGGGCTTCAATAGTTGCGGCACGTGGGTTCAGTAGTTGAGGTTCCTGGGCTCTAGAGCACTGGCTCAGTGGTTGGGGTGCACAGGCTTAGTTGCTCCATGGCATGTGTGGGATCTTCCTGGACCAGGGATCGAACCTGTGTCTCCTGCTTTTGCAGGTGGATTCTTTACCACTGAGCCACCAGGGAATCCCTAGAATTCACTTTTCATCGCATGTCACAATCTGAGAAATGGTTCATTGTTGCATGGAAAAAGAGAAGACACTTCAAAACACTGAATTTTTTTGGGGGGCAGCTCAAGAGGCACCCACTTACCCAGCTTTTTCACCTTTTCAATTTGCTTCTAATGCAAATGACCACAGAATGTTCGACAGCAACTTCTGTAGTTGTAGGAGAATCAGCTTTGATCTCTCAGTTGGTCATTTTCAACTTCTGATGGCTGGCCATTATGCTCCTCATCTTCAAGGCTCTTGTCTCCTTTGCAAAACTTGTTGAACCACCACTGCACTGTATGTTTGTTAGCAGTTCGTGGCCCACATGCATTGTTGATGTTGCGAGTTATCTCCACTGTTTTATGACCCATATTGAACTTGAATAAGAAAATCGCTTGACTTTGCTTTTTGTCTAACATCATTTCTGTAGTCTAAAATAAGTGTAAAATACTAAGTCATTAGCAAGAAAAATGAAGCAAGAAATGTGCATTAAACATAACCACATTTATTTAAGAATGTATTCCAATATCAAACATCAAAATTCAGCAGAGCAAAACCGCAGTTACTTTTGCAGCAATCTGATACATTCCCCTAGCAAGGTTGAGGGTGTGTACCAATTTTTCTACAAACTTGCTAACACTTGTATGCCATTTTTATATTAAAATGAGTCTGAAGTGGTACCTCATTGTGAGATTGATTTGCATCTCTCTGATTACTCATCATATTGAATGTCTTTTTATATGTTTGTTGGCCATTTGTATATCTTTATTGGTGAAATGTCTATTCAAGTCCTTTGCTGGTTTTCTAACTGGACTGTCTTTTTATTGTTTGGTTATAAGGGTTCTTTATATATTCTGGATATATTAGACCCTTATCAGATATGATTTGCAAATATTTTCTCCAGTTCTGTGGATTGTTTTTTGTGTGTGTGTGAGGATTGTTTTTAAAATTTTCTTGTTAATGTCCTTTGGTGCATAAATGTTTTTAATTTTAATAAGGTCAAGTTTAATTTTTTGTTGGTTCTTGCGCTTTTGGTGTTACAACTAATAATTCATTGCCTGTCCAAGATCGTGAAGATTTACCTCTGTTTTCTTCTAAGAATCTTATGGTTTCAGTTCTTATATTTAGGTCACTGATCTATTTTTAGTTAATTTTTGCATTTTGTTGAGGTGGGAGTCCATCTTTATTCTGTAGTTTAATTTTGTCATATCATATGCTCTGGAACTGGCTTCTCATTGACTCTGCACTAAATATATCCTTTAATTTTCTTTAGTATGTACTTTACTATCTTTGCCCACCACTGAAAATTGGGCAAGAAAAGTGAGCACGGTTTTCTGTTGGGGGAAAAAACTTATGTTCTATCGGCACCCAAAACTAAATGTATATAGAAAAGGTCAGTCTCCTCTAGCCTGTCCCCAGTCTTTCTATTTTTTCTGACTTTTCTCTGTTCTGTTAACAGCTCCAGTGGTCTCCAGACAGAAGCCTTGAACTGAGTTACTTCCTATGCCCTCTCCTTCGTGAACACCCCAGATCACTTGCCAAATCCAGTTCATTTTCACTCTACAGTGCACCTCCCAACTGTCTTTTTTCCATTCTCCTTGCCATCACTTTAGTTGATAGATTATATTACCACTTTAACAGGGTAACATTGGAGGAGTCTCCAAACTGGTGTTTTGCACCAGGCTCTTCTCCTCCATTCTGTTTTGTGGACATCCCCCTACCAGGTCAGTCTTTCTGAATCACATGCTATTATTTCCTCTTTAGACCTCATGAAATCCTTTTTTTTTTTTTTAATTGGGACATTAATTCTTGGTAGTGCTTTCTTCTCTGAACTCAAATCTTGCCTTTTTAATAACATCATATATGATTCTTTGCAACACACAGATATCATATATAATACACTCCCTGGAGAGGGACATGTCCCCTAACAGCCTTTGTTTCTCCCTAAGCATCTGATGCAATGCTGTGTATGTGTAGGTGCTCAATAAATACTTGTTAAAGTACTAATAAATACTTGCCTGAAGGTAGATGAGAGTAAATATTTTGTTTTTATGAAAGTCTTAAAGTCTAGTGCTATTAGGAGAAACAAGTTCTATAAAATAAGCTTTCTTTCAGGCTTTTTTGTTTGTAGGTTTAATTTGGGCATACATGGCATGAAAGCAAATTAAAATTTAAGTAGCAACAAAAATATTGTTTCTGGAAGAAATTTGAACCCTCTACAGGTTGGTTCCCCCGTATTATATATCTGCCTTTCTAGGCATGTCTCCTTGTACTAAGTATCCTTTGTAATCAGTTTATGAGAGAATGTATTATTCAATATTAGGTAACATTTGTAGTTATATAGATGTGAATTGGGAAAGTATTTTGTAAACTTTCTAAAAGTTCTCTTGGATCTTTGCCATTATATGTATATTTTTAAAGTTTTTATTTATAGTTGTGCTTGTTCTTCGTTGCAGTATATACCGAGCTTCTCATTGTTGTGGCTTCTCTTGTTGCAGCTCAAGGGCTCTAGAGCGTGGGTTTCAGGAGTTGTGGTTCCTGGGTTCTAGAGCACAGGCTCCGTACTTAAAAGAGGCACATGGGTCTAGTTGCTCCATGCATGTGGGATCTTCCTGGACCAGGGATCGAACCCATGGCTCCTGCATTCACAGGCAAGTTCTTCACCTCTGAGTCATTGGGGACGCCCTTCCATTAAGCAGTGTGGTGGTGGTGGTGGTTTAGTTGCTAAGTCGTGTCTGACTCTTGTGACCCCATGGACTGTAGGCCGCCAGGCTCCTCTGTCCATGGATTCTCCAGGCAAGAATGCTGGAGTGGGTTGCCATTTCCTCCTCCAGGTAAGTAGTGTAGAAGGGTCTAAACAGGAATTGCAAACTAAAATGCCTGTGGACATGAGCAGTTGAAGTGTATGTGAGCTAGAAAGCACTTGCCTTTTGTAAAGAGGAGTGTGATACTTAAGCCAGACTTTGCCACTGGATGGGGCCTCGTGTTCTTCGATTTTTCCAGTTTTTCAAGAGAAACCAGAAATTCAGATTTTTATGGGAAATTTCCTCATTTTCAAATGTTGGCAACCATTTTAAGTATTTTTAAAACACTGTGAGGGCCAAATAAATCACGTCTGTGGTTGTGATATGGTCCTTGGGCCACTCATTTGCAACCTCTGGATAAATAATGAAAAGCAAAATCCACTCTCCTTTCTAGATATAGCCACTACTGTTTCTTCTGTACCCTTTAGAAAATTTTCATATCTATAGGCTTTTATACATATACACAGGTAATTTTTTTATGCATGTGTGTATATGTGTTGTTGTTTAGTCACTAAGTTGTTTTCAACTCTTTTGCAACCTGCCAGTCTCCTCTTCCATGAGATTTCCCAGGCAAGAATACTGGAGTGGGTCGCCATTTCCTTCTCCAGGGGATCTTCTTCACCCAGGGATCGAACTGCATCTCCTGCATTGGCAGGTGGATTCACCCGATCCACCAGGGAAGTTCATATATGTGTATATACATATAAAAAATTAAATGTGTATAAAAATTTTTAATAGTGGTATTGCTATTTGAATAACTCTTCTTCCTATCCAGAGTAGTGAGTACCATATCTCTTGCACCTCTTTAGCTTCAGTGGGTACTGAATTAGCTGACAAGGTACTTGGATAGGCTGATCAAATAGATACACTTTTTAAATTGACAGTGCAGTGGTGAAACTAATACATTGTAAATCAACTATACTTCAATAAGAAAAAACACATAGTAAAAACCAACAAAAAGCAGCAACAACAAAAAATACCCATGCAGTGGTGGATTTGGTTTCTTCAAATATAGTAAAATTCCTTCACTGTATTAATAGATTCTCATCTAGTGATTCCATATTAAACCTTTGTTTTAATGTATTAAAAGCAAAATATGTAAGTAAACCATCTGGTAGTGCGCTTGACTGAATTTACTCATGAGGTATTGTCAGAGAACACACTTCATAATTTGAACTTTTTAGGGACCCAAAACTCACTGAAGAGGTTTAGCTCTTTTTTAAAAATTTTATTATTTGTTTTACCTTTGGCTGTGCCCGGGCTTTCTGTAGTCTGGGTGTACGGGCTTCTTGGGGTGGCTTCTCTGGTTGCGGAGCACGGGCTGTAGGGCGCGAGGACCTTGGGAGTTCTCGAGCACAGACTCAGCAGCTGTGGCGCATGGGCTTTGCTGTCCTGGAGAACGTGCGGGAGGAGAACGTGCGGGAGGAGAACGTGCGGGAGGAGAACGTGCTGTCCTGGAGAACGTGCCCCGAGCGGGAGTTAGACCGCCTTGGCAGGTGGACTCTCGGCCACTGAACCACCAGGGAAGTCCGAGACAACTCTTTATTAAGCCACCATGTGCAAATGACACTAACACACTTTTTGCTTGGTGGAAGGGCAGTTGATTTTGTAAGTGCTTTTCTAATGATTTGTTAATGTATGAGAGGAGTAGCAATTTATTCCAAATATGAAACTCAGCCCCATTGAATTTACTGTGTACTGGGTTTGAAAAGACTCACTTTAAAAGTGAACAGTGTGTTTTGTTAAAAATGTTTGAGCCTTGAGTCTGCAGTGTGTTTCCAGGAGTTGGAACTTGACTTATGGTGCTTGAGGTCAATGATTCATAGCCTATTGTGCAGCAACAGCTTACTAATGATTGATTGAATGATACAATCATGTGCTTCTAAATGCTTTTCAGTGTTTTATCTTCTAAAGTAAATTTTGCTTTTTAATTAAAAAAATACTTTGATAGCCGGCTTTGAGTAGTGGAAATCATTAGCTGATGGATAGAGTTTGCATACAACTGTAACTGGGAACTGCTGCCATTTCATTTTAAAATTTAATAATAATAATTTTACTAGGGTATAAATCTTGTTACATATAAGCTAGAAAGTACCAAAAAGAGAAAAATAAGCCATACTTATAGGACTCAGAAATAAACAGTTTTAACTTTTTGATCTATATCTTTCTAATACTACTGTGTTTGTACCTGTGTTTGCAATTACAGAAGTGGAGTATTTGCTATATTCTGGGTATTGTTTTAAGTGACTAAGCTTAATATATAATTTAATGTTCATAAAAATTCTAAGAGGTAAGTACTGTTACCCTCATTTTACAGAAAAGAATTAGAGACTGAGTAAGGTTAAAATAAAGAGGTTACCTAAAGTTATGTGGGTAATATATGGTAGGACCAAAATATAAGCATCCTGGGACCAGACTCTGCTCTTGATTGTTGTATTTTACACACTGTACAGGTTTCTGGGACTGCTGTAACAAATTACCACAAACTAGGTGGCTAAAAACAAATTTATTCTCTTACTCTGGAAGCTGGAAGTCTGAACTCAGGGCATCACCAGGGTCATGCCCCCTTGAAAGGTTCTTCCTTACCTCTTAGCTTCTGATAGCTCCTGGTATTTCTTGGTATTCCTTGGCTGGTGGTTGCCTCACTCCCGTTTCTGTCTCAGTAATCTCATGACCTTTTCCCACCTGTGTGTGTATGTGTGTGTGTGCGTGTGTGTGTAGGGCCGGAACGGGAGGATGTGTCTCCTAAAAAGGACACCAGCCAGTTGGATTTAGGGCCCAACCTAATTATGGAGTTTCCCAGGTGGCACAACTGTAAAGAATTTGCCTGCCAATGTAAAAGGTGCAGGTTTGATCCCTGGGTCCAGAATATCTCCTGGAGAAGGAAATGGCAACCCACTCCGGTATTCTTACCTGGGAAATCCCATGGACAGAGGAGCCTGGCAGGCTACAGTCCATGGGGTCGCAGGAGAGTCAGACATAACTTAGCAACTAAACAAGAAAATCTTTTATGACTACATCTACAAAGACTATTTCCAAAAAGATTATGGTTCTGAGAGTCTGGGAGGACATAAATTCAGAGGGATACCCTTCAACCCATATACACACTATTTGTTATCTGTTTTTGCTTAAAACATCTCTTATTATGGGACTTCCCTTGTGATCCAGTGGCTGAGAATCCGCTTTGCAATGCAGGGGATGGGGGTTCAATCTGTGGTTGGGAAACTAAGATCCCCCATGCCACAGGGCAACTAAGTCCATTTGCCCAACTACTGAGCCTGCATACTGCAACTAATACACGGCACAGCCAAATAAATAAAACAGCCAGACGACAGCAACAACAAAGAAACATCTTGTGACCATTTCTCCATTCTTAATAAGTGAAATGAAGTGAAAGTCACTCAGTTGTGTCTGACTCTTTGTGATCCCATGGACGGTAGCCCACCAAGTTCCTCCGTCTGTGGGATTCTCCAGGCAAGAATACTGGAGTGGGTTGCCATTTCCTTCTCCAGGGGATCTTCCTGACCCAGGAACTCCTGCATTGTAGGCAGACGCTTTATTGTCTGAGCCACCAGGCAAGTCCTGTAGAATTCTTATTAAGATCCTACACTTTTTTAAATAGTTTTTTTTTAGTGTGATCATTTTTAATGTCTTTATTGAATTTGTCTCTGATATTGCTTCTGTTTTGGGTGTTTCGGCCCCGAGGCATGTGGAATTTTAGCTCCCCAGACGGGGGTTGATCCCACACTCCCTGCTTTGGAAGACGAAGTCTTAACCATTGGACTGCCAGAGAAGCCCTTACCCTTTTATTTTTAAAGCCTTCACAATATTCCTTTACCTGTATATAGAAACTTGCCCCTGCTCAATGCTTTAAAAGAAAGTTTGACGTGTTATTAGTGTGGACTTTAGGTCAAGCCGTTTCAGGTCCATCATCCACCTCAGTTGTCAAGTTTTTTTAACTGGGAGAGCAGGATAGATTGGTGGACCATCTCTATATAGAGGTCTTATCCCTGTCATGCTTTAAAATACACACACACACACACACACACACACACACACACACACACACAGAGGGAATCATACTGTACATAACTGTTCTTAAGTTAGCTTAACTTCACAATGTGTACCATCTTTTTTTTTTAATGGATCAGTGGTATTCAGTTGTGGCTGACCACATTTTGTTTAGCTACTTTCTTACTGATGGACAGTTACTTGGTTTTATAAAGCTACTCTGGTATTAGGTATCTTGATACAAACTTGTGACGCAGTCTGAAGTGGGATTGCTAGGGCTAGGTGTGTGGGCAATTTAAATTTTGATAGTATCAAATTCACCCTGAGTATTGTATCAATATTTATTTTTACTATATACAAGGAGTGCTTGTTTTGCCACCCTCTTAGCAATGGAAGAATAGTATTTTACGTGTTGCTTGTCGGATAGGATAAATATATATTCTTGTTAACTTGTATTGCTGTAATTCTGAGTGAGGTGGGACATCTTTCTTTATCCTTATTGGCCATTTGTATTTTCCCCCCAACTTTACTGAAGCCATTTATATTGTTTTATGACTTGTGTGTGTTTTCTCTCCACCTCTATTGGGTTGTTACTGTTTTTTTTTTTTAAATTGATTTGTGTGATCCATTTGCATATTCAGGAAAATAGCTTATTAAATGCTTGCCTTTCCTCCAGTTTGTTTTTTAACATTGTTTATAATTTTTTAAAACCATGTAGCAGGTTTTTTTGCTGAATTTTTATGACATTGAATCCAGCAGTCTTTTCCTTTTTGATTTCTGCTTAGAAATCCTCCCCCCACCTAATTGTTATATAATTATTCACATCTATTTTCTTTGTGATCACATAATTTACTTGTAAATCTTCTATATAGCTGAAATTTATTGGACAGTGTGCTGGGTTTGATATCTAACATGTTTTTCAGATGATTAGTCAGTTTTCCCATTCATTGTGAAATTCACATCTTGCCCCAAAGATTTGAAGTGCTGTGCTTATATGTATATTTGGGCTTGGTTTTGAGCTTCTTTTGTTGCTTTGGTGTGTATGTCTCATTCCCCAAAGGCAGTCTTTTTAAATTCTTTCAGCTGAATTTTGGGTTTTTACCAGTCTGTTGATTTTTTTGTTTTGACCATTATCTGTTGACTTTTATAGGGAGATGAGAACGTTACTTTGTGAGAGCCAGTGTGGTGAAGAGCAAAGTTCAAAGCTTCTACTGTTTACTATCTGTGTGACCTTTGGCAAGTTGTTTTATTCTCTCTGTGCTTTGGTTCCTTATATGTAAAGGATAATATCAGTTTATATCTGATTATATCTGTTTATATCTGAGGATTGGATAAATTAATATGTGTAAAGATTTAGAGTTGTACCCAGCACGTGGTTATTTTTAGTTACATTAATCCTCTCTGATGCTCCCATATTTTAATTAAGTCAGTTTTCAGTGTTTATGTTTTTCTTTTTTTTTTTTTAACAATTTTAAATCCTCATTGACCCTTGAGCCATTAGTGTGCTGGGATTCCTTTTCCTCTTCTGCACAATCTTTTGCTGCTGTAAGGGGAATAATTGTCTTAATTTTTTGGTTTGCTCCATCTTAGTTTTAAAATGCTTTATTTATTAAGTTCAGGTGTACAACATCTATACAACGTCTATATACAGGATATACAGAAAATTCTATTTTTTTCAGTATAGGGGTCAGATGTTTAAAAACTGAGTTATCCCCAAACTCTTTACCAATTACAGATCTCTTCTCATTAGGTTGAGACACTTCAGGTGTTCTCTATCAGGTTTATCTTTGTGAAGAAGTCTCTTGCAGAGTGTTTGACCTACTGGAGTGGTAGAACTCTTGGTCTGTTGCATATTCTCCCCCACTTTGTTGGAACCTCAGTTTCCTGGACCCCGTTTTTAAACTTCCTATAGAGTGTGTTGCTGCTGCTGCTAAGTCGCTTCAGTCATGTCTGACTCTGCGACCCCATAGACGGCAGCCCACCAGGCTCCTCCGTCCCTGGGATTCTCCAGGCAAGAACACTGGAGTGGGTTGCCATTTCCTTCTCCAACGCATGCATGCATGCTAAGTCGCTTTAGTCGTGTCCGACTCTATACGACCCTATGGACAGCAGCCCACCATGCTCCTCTGTCCACAGGATTCTCTAGGCAAGAATACTGAAGTGGGTTGCCATTTCCTTCTCCAATAGAGAGTGTAGAGGAGATAAAATTTGACTTTTTTATTCTGAGAACTATTTTGCTCTGATGTTTAGTTAATACCCCAGGATTGTTTAGGTAGCAATTTGAAGATTAGAAATATTTTTCTCAGACTTTTGAAAGCATTCTTCCTTTATCTTGTGTTTTTCAGTGAAAATGTTGAAATGTGATGCTGTCCTGGTGCTTTGTTCTTTGAATTCTGCGTTTCCCCTCTTTGGAAGCTTCTGGTAACTTAGCTGTGTCCCCAGTGTCCTGAAACTTGACCGTGATGCATTTCAACCAGTGCTCTCTTACGTCCTGCTTAGTTTTGGGGAGCCCTTTTAGTGTGGAAACTGTTCTCTCTTGGAATATCTCTTATTTTTTCTTCTTCCAGTTTTATTGAGATTCGGTTAACATGTTGTTGTTTAGTCGCTAAGTCGTATCTGACTCTTATGCGATCCCATGTACTGTAGCCTACCAGGCTCCTCCATCCATGGGATTTCTCGGGGAAGAATACTGGAGCAGGTTTCCATTTCCTTCTCCAGGGGCTCTTCCTGACCCAGTGGGTTGAACTCGCGTCTCCTGTGTCTCCTGCATTGGCAGGCGGATTCTTTTACCACTGAGCCACCTGGAAAGCCCTTGGCTGACATACAGCACTGTATAAATTTAAGGTTTACAGCATAATGACTTTACTACATACATCATAAAATGATTATCACAGTAAGTTTAGTAAACATCCATCATCTCATATGGGTACAAAATTGAAATAGAAGAAACATTTTTTCATGTGAGATAGCTCTTAGAGTTTGCTCTCGTGTATAACATGTGGCAGTGTTGATTATATTTATCATGTTGTACATTACATCCCTGGTACTTATTTATCATATATCTGGAAGTTTGTAGCTTTTGACTGCCTTCCTGCAGTTCCCCCCTCTGCCTCTGGTAACCAGAAATCTGATCTCTTTAAGGAGTTATGTTTTTGAAGTATGATTGACCTACAGCAACACTATGTTAGTTCCTGTCGCACAACATAGTGAGTTGATATCTCAGTATATTTTAACATGATCCCCACAGTAAGTCTGGTAAGTGTAGTTATGGGGTGTCACTGTACAAAGATGGTTACTCTTTATATTCCTCACGCTGTACATTTCCATAACTGTGACTCATTTTTTTTGCACCTGGAGGTTCCTCTTAATCTCCCTCGCTTATGTCTTTCCTCCGCTTTGCTGCTTCTCTCTCGCAACCACCTGTTTGTTCTCTCTGTATTTCTGTTTCTATTTTGTTCTGTTTGTCCATTTGTTTTTCTTAGATCTTAGAAATTTTCTTGAATTAATTCTTCGATTTCCTCCTCTTTATTTTCTCTGTTCTCTTTCTTTAGATTGCCTATTTTTCAGATACTGGATTTTTTGGTCTGGTCTTCTGTCTTACGTTTTTGTTTTTTTCCCCCTCTTTTCATGAGCTTTTGACAAAATTTTTGCTCTGCTTTCTGAGATCTCCTGAGAGTTGTTTTCTTCAATTTGCCTTTTCTGTTTACTTGTTTTAGTTTTTTATATTACTTTTTACCTTAAGTACTTGTTTCTTAGCTGTCTACTTTTATTTAGGAGTAGGACACAAAAGTAAATTGGAAGTTGTGGGCCAGACTGTGGGGTGTGTTAACTGAGGGCTTAACAGCTCCACCCATTTCCTCCAGGGTGGGGCAGTCACCAGACTGAATTGGGGACCTGAGGTCTAATGCAGTTTGGGCAAATAAATGCATAACTTCTGTTTTTATCCATGTCTTCACCTTCACTTATAGAGTACTCGGTGCTCTTAGTTTCTCAACCTTTGAAAGGGGAATCCTCATTTTAAGTTGGGTTGCTTTTCTGCTTGTTCTCATTGCTGACCCAGGAGGAGTCATCTTTTTCAGGTCAGCTAAGTCATTTACACACTTGTCTGCCTGCTTTCCAGTGACCCCACATGTTGTCCCCTCACTTGTTTATTTTGTCCTTGTGATTTTTCTGACTTTTCCCTCCTAGTTTTCTTCATTCAGGCTGCTATAACAAAAATACAGACTGTGAGCTGGGAAGTCCAAGATCAGGGTGCCAAAAGATTGGATGTCTGGTGAGGGTCCTGGCTTACAGATGACTTTTCACTGTAACCTCATGTGATGGAATGTGCAAGGGAGCTCTCTAGGATGTCTTTTATAAGGACACTGATTCCATTCCCTGAGAGGGCTTTACCCTCCTGACTTAACACCTCGCACAGGCTCCACCTCCTATTACCATCACATTGGGAGTTAGGGTTTTCACAGTGAATTGGGGCTGGGGCAGGGACACAGGCATCCATTCAATCTATAGCACAGTACTTAAATTTTAGGAAGCTTTTTGGGGAGAGAGGCTAAAGTATGAAATTTTTAATTGGAAGCTGAAAGGAAGTATTGGATTTGCATCTACACTTTTTTTATTTTGTTTTATTCTTATGATTCATGTGATTGGATGTGATATAAAGTTTCGGTATACCAGTTGAATAACTGATCAGGTTATGATGTGTATTTAGATAGCTTTCATTCACCAAAGTGGGTCTGCTTTTACCTGAAGGATAAAGAACAAACTACAAATGGTAATCACTGTGCTGTGAGGTTATATAGTTGTTTATTTTCTTTTTTATACTTTAATGCTTTTTCACATTAATTAGCAGATTTTCTGTAATGAAAATGTATTGTGTAATTAGGAAAAACAATACCTAAAAGTAGAGAAAAAATTTTAATCACATTCTCAGATAAAAATTGGACTGTGGTCCACTGTGGTTTTTTTTTTTAACTAACCACTATTTTGAATTCATTTATAAACAGGGGTTTCCATGTTTGTTTTTATTTCTGGCTGCGCTGGGTCTTGGTTGCTGTGTGTGGGCTTTCTCTAGTTGCGGCGTGAGGGCTTCTCTTGTTGTGGATCATGGGCCACAGGGTGTGTGGGCTTAGGAGTTGTGGCCCCAGGCTTGGTTGCCCCGTGGGACGTAGGGTTTTCCCGGACCAGGGATCGAACCCCTGCCCTGGCTGGCAGATTCTTAACCACTGGGAATCCCTCTACTGTGTTCTTCTTTTATTTAATCCTAATCTTTTCAGAGTTGTGCTCTGTCCTTTTACTTCCTTTAGGAAATCTGCAGTTAAAAACTAATTTTGGGTAAGTGTGTGCTTTGCAGAGTTCATTCTGATCTATCCCCCAGCTTTTTATTTTGAAGACTTTCAGAACTAGAGAAGAGTTAAAAAACTAGCACAATGAATATCTGTGTAATTGCCATTTTACCGTGTCTGCTTTATTTTTACAGTATCTTTATTGAATATAACTTACATATCATAAATTAACCCATTTAAAATAGATAATTGAATGGTTTTTAGTAAGTTTACAGAACTGAGCAACCATCACTGCAATCCAGTTGTATAATATTTTCATCAGTCCAATAAAATTTCGTCTACATGTTTATAATTCATCCCCGATCCTACTCCCAGCCTCAGGCAAACACTACTTTATTTTATTTTATTTTTATTTATTTTATTTTTTCAAATACTACTTTTTTTCTGTCTCTGAATTGTTGCTTTTTCTTTACTTTTCATATGAAGGGAATCATATAATAAGGGTTCTTTTGTATGTGGCTTCTTTCACTTAGTGTTGTATGGTGTTTATCCATGTTTTAGCCTGTATCAGTATTTTTATTTATTTTCCATTGTATTATGTTGTAATCTTCCATTGTATTGATATATACCACGTTTTGATTATCCATTTACCAGTTAATGGGTCTTTGGATCTTTTCTCCTTCTTGGCTATCATGAATAAAACCGCTATGAACATTCATTTGCAAGACTTTGTATGTGTGTTTTAATTTCTTTTGGGTAGATAGCTAGGAATTAACTGCCATTTTTTATTGTAAAGTTATGGTTAACTTTTTAAGAAACTCCCAAGTATCTTTTTCCAAAGTAACTATCATTTTACATTCCCACCAGCAATGTATGAGAGTTCTCTCTCTGGATTTTATACCACTTTGCCCCCTTGAACCATTTGCGATAAATTGCAGTCATTGCAACATTTCACCCCTTAGTCCTTCAGTAGGTATTTTCTAAGAACAAGAGCATCGTACTACATATCTGCAATGTGATTGTCACTCCCAAAGAATTTAGCCTGGAAATACTAGTGTTATTCAAATACAGTTCATATCTAGATTATCCTATTTGTTCCCCAAATGGCCTTTAAAACAACCCAAAATCTTCTCAAGTGTCTCGTGTTATATTAGGTTGTCACGTCTTCAGTCGGGAACAGTCCCTCACCTTTACCATTTGCACGTTTTATGACACTGAGGTTTTGGTGGTGGTTTTTGGGGGGTAGCGCTGGGTCTGTGTTGCTCTGTGGGCTTTCTCTCGCTGCGCCGAGCAGGGGCTGCTCTTTGTTGTGTTCTCAGGCTGCTCCTGGTGTCAGCCACTTCTGTTGCAGAGCGCAGGCTCTAGAGTGCGGCTCAGTAGTTAAGATGCAGCTGCTTAGTTACTCCCCCACAAGCAGAGTCTTCCCGAACCAGAGATCAAACCCACGTCCTCTTCATTGGCAGGCAGTTTCTTACCCACTGCACCACCAAGGAAGTCCAACGTTGACATTTTTTAAGAGTCTGGGCCAGTTGTCCTCTCGAGTGTCCCATATTGTTGATTAATCTGTTTCCTCATGGCCAAATTAAGGTTAATAAACATTCTGTTGTTAGAAATAATAACAGATGATTCTGTGTCTTCTGTTACATCTGCTGTTTGTTCCATTATTGTGCTAAATTTGAGTATTTAGTTATTTAAGACAGTGTATATCTGTTACTGTCCTTTGTAATTAATAAGTAATCTGTGAGAGACTGTGAGAATATCCCTTTTCCCAGCAATCTTTAGTATCTATTGATGATCCTTTCTTGGGTTGTTTACTGCCAGGTGATTGCAATAAGATAAATTTTCTGAATTTTCAATTCTGTTATTCCTTCTGTGTGTATTGGTTGGCAGCCTTTTCTGAAGATACAGCTAATTTTTTTTTTTTTAAACATGGTCGATGAGGCCTTTCAGAAATTTATTGGGAAATGCAGTCTAAACCTTGTTTCAGAGGTTTGAAGGATAATTGCTTTACAGAATTTTGTTTTCTTCTGTGAAACCTCAACATGAATCAGCCATAGGTATACATATGTCCCCTCCCTTTTTGAACCTTGATGCAGAGCCCCGGTTTGAGTTTCCTGAGCCACACAGCAAATTCCTGTTGGCTATCTATTTTACATATGGTAATATAAGTTTCCATGTTACTCTTTCCATACAACTCACCCTCTCCTCCTCTCTCCCCATGTCCGTAAGTCTTATTTTCTATGTCTGTTTCTCCACTGCTGCCCTATAAATTCTTCAGTACCATTTTTCTAGATTCCGTTATACGTGTGTGAGAATACAATATTTCTCTTTCTCTTTCTGACTTACTTCACTCTGTATAATAGGTTCTAGGTTCATCCACCTCATTAGAACTGACTCAAATATGTTCTTTTTTATGGCTGAGTAATATTCCATTGTGTATATGTACCACAACTTCTTTATCCATTCATCTGTCAATGGGCATCTAGGTTGCTTCCATGTTCTAGCTATTGTAAATAGTGCTGCAGTAAACAATGGGATACATGTGTCTTTTTCAATTTCAGTTTCCTCAGGGTATATGCCTAGGAGTGGGATTGCTGGGTCATGTAGTGGTTTTACTCCTAGTTTTTTAAGGAATCTTCATACTGTCTTCCATAGTGGCTGTATCAATTTACTTTGCCACCAACAGTGCAAGAGCGTTCCTTTTTCTCCTTACCCTCTCCAGCATTTACTGTTTGTAGACTTTTTGATGATTGGCATTCTGGCCAGTGTGGGGTGATATCTCATTGTAGTTTTGATTTGCGTTTCTCTAATAATAAGTGATGTTGAGCATCTTTTCATGTGTTTGTTAGCCATCTGTATGTCTTTGGAGAAATGTCTGTTTAGGTCTTTTCCCCACCTTTTGATTGGATTGTTTGTTTTTCTGGCATTGAGTTGTATGAGCTCCTTATATATTTTGGAAATTAATCCTTTGCCAGTTGTTTCATTTGCTTTTATTTTCTCCCATGCTGAGGGTTGTCTTTTCACCTTATAGTTTCCTTTGCTGTGCAAAAGGTTTTAAGTTTAATCAGGTCCAACATGTTTACTGTTTTTATTTCCGTTACTCTAGGAGGTGGATCATAGAGGATCTTGCTTTGATCCATGTCATCGAGGGTTCTGCCTATGTTTTCCTCCAAGAGTTTTATAGTTTCCGGTCATACATTTAGGTCTTTAATCCATTTTGAGTTTATCTTTGTGTATGGTGTTAGGAAGTGTTCTAATTTCATTCTTTTATCTGTAGCTCTCCAGTTTTCCCAGCACCATTTATTGAAGAGACTGTCTTTGCCCCAGTGTATATTCTTGCCTCTCTTGTCAAAAATAAGGTACCCATAGGTGCATGGGTTTATTTCTGGGCTTTCTATCTTGTTCCGTTGGTCTATATTTCTATGTTTGTGCCATTGTGATACTGTCTTGATGACTGTAGCTTTGTAATATAATCTGAAGTCAGGAAGGTTGATTCTTCCAGCTCTATTCTTCTTTCTCAAGACTGCTTTGGCTATTCGGGGTCTTTTGTGTTTCCATATGAATTGTGAAATTTTTTATTTCTGTGAAAAAATGCTATTGGTAATTTGATAGGGATCACATTGAATCTGTAGATTGCATTTGGTAGTATAGTTATTTTCACAATATTGATTCTTTCTCCCCAGGAACATGGATACTGCTAATTTTTAAATGGGACTTAACCAGAGTTATGAAGGATATTATGGTGAATGAAGCAGATTTTGGTTACTTATCTTAATAGTGTGGAGCTGAACATATTTACCTTGACCTCAGCTATAGAGGATCCAGAGAAGCAGTACTGGAGAGAGAGATCTCCTTGACTTTTGTGAAGCTTTAAATACATATACTTTTTCATTGTGTTTGCATTGATTGGGGATATTTGCTTTTCTGTCTTGAGAGACCACTCTTTTTAAGGAAAAATCAGAACAAGTTACAGAAAGTTTTTTCCTGAGTTTTTGTTAGTTTTTCTTTGTGAACCAAATTAGTTCCCCCCTCCCCACCCCATGTTTTCTTTGGATAGTCTTGTGATTTTTTGTTGTTGTTGTTGTTGTTAGTAATTTAACTCGTGGTAATTATGTAGTATCATGCAAAGTACCCATTTTTAAAAATCGTTTTCTTCTGTAACATAGAAGAAGTGCCGTAGCTGGATGAGCCGCCCAAACCTGACAGTTCCCGTGTGCAGATGGTTGCCCAGACATGAGCACATGAAGAATATTTGAGGCTGTTGTGAGGGCTTTTACAGAAAGTGCTCTTCACACATCGTCTTCCTTGTTTGTTCTCAGCGTGTCGTTACTAAAGACCACCAGTCTGTGACATTTTACACTCTTGTTTTATTCCTTTATGATAGGAAAAGGGTCTGGTCCTCTCAGGTTTGTGAGCTGTGACAAAATCTGCCTTTTCCCAAGTTCTGTCCAATTTAATTTAGTCTTTCAGCTCTCTGTATGTAGCTTTTTAAGGTACCTATCCCACATGTACCAGAGAACAGCCAAAGATAGCCACAGAGTATTTGGAGATGTGTTGGCTGCAGAATGAACAGAGTAGGCATTAAGGCCATGAGACGTTATTTGGTGGTGATAACATTGCATTGGCATTGTTCATCATACTACATAGGACTTGGTCAAGTTTTATTAAGATTCATAAGGTACGGTCGTTTTTGGAGGTGAATAGGCTGAGGCTTACTGCTGTATTCTCCAAAGATGGTTTGGTCAGTGTGGTTCTTGTAGCACACCATCAGGAAACCTCTAGGCAGGACATATAAGATAGGTGTGGGGCCTTTTAGTCAAAGGTATAGTAAGACTTCCCTGTAGCTCATATGGTAAAGAATCTGCCTGCAGTTCAGGAGACCTGGGTTCGATCCCTGGGTCAGGAAGATCCTCTGGAGAAGCGAATGGCAACCCAATCCTGCATTCTTGCTTGGAGAATGCCATGGACAGAGGAGCCTGGTGGGTTACAGTCCATGGGGTCGCAAAGAGTCAGGCACAACTGAGCGACTAAGTGTGCGTGTACACACACACACATATGTAAAAGATGTGTGATTTCTTTTCAAAGCTTCTTTATTTCTTTTTCCCTGTATGCAGAAACAACAGCTAGATTTGAGAGTGGAATGTTGGTTTAAAATCTGGCTTTCTGGCACTTTTTAAAAAAATAATAAAAGTATCTTTTAGACACATTTCTGACCAGGTTGTAGGGTAAGACACATTTTAACCATTGCTGGCCTATTCTAAGTTCCTTGTGAGGTAAACACACTTCTGAAAACCATACTTAATTACAGATTTACCTGATCATTCTGTAACTGCTGCTTTAAATTATGTCCCAAAGAAAGTTTCATGAACAACAATAAACCACGAATGTTTTGTTTATGAAAATAGTTTTGTCTGAATCATGCTTTCTGTGTGTCATTCTGGGACTTTTTTTGGGTATCATACACTTTCATGTCTACTTTGGGCATGTCTCCTCTGCTCTAGTATCTTCAGAATTTCAGTTAGCTCTGAACCTAGTGATTGTTTACCTTTTTAGGAAGTACCCACGACAGTTACATAGCAGAGGGTGGGGGACAGAAGCAAGAAAAATAGGAATTATTTCTAAATGTGCATCTTTAATGGATAATTGAGTTCTTGAGAGCACAGTTATGATGAAGGAAATGACTCAGCAGAAAATAGCACCATTTTATTTGTAACATTCATTTTTTTTAATATTCATAGTTTTCTTGTATGATATACATTTTCAAACACATGTTAACAGTAAAGTAGCAAAACTAATACAGCAAATAACCATTGTATTAATTTTTTACTATTTTTTGTTAATAAATTACCACAAATTTAGTGGTTTTAAAAACACCAATTTATAATTTCACAGTTATGGAGTTCAGAAATGCAAAATGAGTCTCACTGGGCTAAAATTAAGGTGTTTGCTAAAATTAAGGGCTGTGTTCTTGCTGGAGAATTCAAATTCATTTCTTTGCCTTTTACCACTTGCAGGGGCCATGTACCGTTCGTGGCTTCTGGCCTCATTTCTCCATTTTCAAAGCCAGCATGTCATGTGGCAACTTCTCACACTGCTTTCTCTCCGGTTCTCTCTTTCACTTCCCTCTTCTGTGCTTAAGGACGTGATTACTTTGAGTTCACCTGGATAATCCAGGATAATGTTCCTACGTCCAGGTCACGTGATTAGCATTCTTAATTCCCCTGTGCCATTAACATATGTACACATTGTGGGCATTCGGACTTTATTGGGGTGATGAAAATGTTCTGAAACATGACTATTGTTTTATAGTTCAGTAACTTTACTAAAAATCATTGAATTGTGCAGCTGAAATGAGTATTTTATGGTGCCTAAGTTGTACGTCAAAAGAGTTGTTTTTATAACCTTTCTAATGCTTTTCTTTCCTTATAGAAATAAGTGCAAATTTCTTAATGAAACTCGTTGGTTTTGTCCTAATTAACAATTTAAAAAATTGTGGTAAAATACATGTAACATAGAATTTATCATCTTACTGGTTTTTAAGTGTATAGTTCAGTAGTGTTAAGCATGCTGTACAGTTAATCTCCAGAACTTTTTTGTCTTGCAAAATGGAAACTCTGTACCCATTGAACAATAATTCCTCATTTCCCCCTTCCCTTTGCCCGTGTCAGTCAGCATTCTACTTTCCGTTTCTATTAATTTGACTACTCTAGATACTTCATATTTGTGACTACCATTAATACTGTATTTGTCTTTTTTGGTGACAGCTTATCTCTAAGCATAACATCCTCAATGTTTATCCATGTTTCAGCATGGGACAGTTTTTCCTTTTTAAGGTTGAGTAATATTTTACTGTATGTGTGTACCACATTTTGGTAGACACGTGCTTCCGTCTTTTGGTTATTGTGAATAATGCTGCTATGAACATGGACATGCACATTTCTTTTTGTGACTCTGCTTTGAGGCTGGGGCAGCTTAAAGTAAGAGAACAATGAAGTTTGCCAAATTGATTGCCTCTTCCTTTCACAAATGATTTGTTTGTAGCATGCAGTGCTGTTTGACAGCATTGTGCCCACAGTAGAACTTCTTTCAAAATTGGGAGTCAGTCCTCTCAAACCCTGCCATTGCTTTATCAAGTAAGTTTATGTAACAATCTAAGTCCTTTGTTGTCATTTCAGCAATCCCTGCAGCGTCTTCACTGGGAGGAGGTTCCATTTCAGGAGCCACTTTGCTCATCCCTAAGAGCCTCATTGGTTCAAGTTTTATCCCGAAATTGCAGCAGTTGAGTCACATCTTAAGGCTCCCTTTCTCATTCTCTTGCTATATCCACCACATCTGCAGTTACTTCCTCCACTGAAGTCTTGAACCCCTCCAGAGTCATCCATGAGGATTGCAATCATCTTCTTCCAAACTCCTGTAAATGATGGTAGTTTGACTTCCTCCCATGAATCACAGATGTTCTTGTGTGTGTGTGTGTGTGTGTGTGTGTGTGTGTGTTATAAAGTTTTATTAAAGTATAAAGGAGATAGAGAAAGCTGACATAGGCATCAGAAGGGGGCAAAAGAGTACCCCCACAGATGTTCTTAATGGTATCTAGAACAGTGAACCCTTTCCAAAATGTTTTCAATTGCCTTTGACCATATTCACCAGAGGAATCACTATCTATGGCAGTTATAGCCTCGTAAAATGTATTTCTTAGAGAATAAGACTTGAAAATGGAAATGACTCCCTGATCCATGGCTACAGAGGGATGTTGTGTTAGAAGGCATGAAAACGACGTTAATCTCGTTGCACGTCTCCCATCAGAGCTCTTGGGTGACCAGGAGCATTGTCAGTGAGCAGTAATGTTTTGAAAGGAATCTTTTCTGAGCAGATCTCAACAGTAAACCATGTTGTAAACAGATGTTCAGCCATCCAGGCTTTGTTGTTGCTTTACAGAGGCACAGGCAGAGTAGGTTTAGCAAAGTTCTTCAGGGCCCTAGGGAACTTGGAGTGGTACAGAAACATCAACCTCCACTTAAAGCCACCAGCTGCATTGGCCCCTGAGAGAGTCAGCTTCTCATTTTGAAGCTTTGAAGCCAGGCATTGACTTCTCTCCAGCCACTAAAGTCCTAGATGGCATCTGCTTCCATTATAAGGCTGTTTTGTCTGCATTGAAAATCTAGCCACTTTCATGAATTTTCTTATCTAGATCTTCTGGATAACTTGCTGCAGCTTCTGCATTAGCACTTGTTCCCTCCAGGACCTTGTACTTTTATATTAAATGGAGATCACATCTTTCCTTAAACTTCAAAACCAACCTCTGCTAGCTTTAGCATTTTTCTGCAGCTTCCTTACCTCTGTCAGTCTTCATAGAGCTGAAGAGAGTTAGGACTTTGCTCTGGGTTATGTTTTGGCTTTAGGGAACGCTGTGGCTGATTTCATCTTCTATCTACACCACTCTAACTTTCTCCACATCAGCAATAAGGCTGTGTCACTTTCTGAGGATTTGTGCCTTCACTGGAGTGCTCTTTTTATTTTGTTGAAGAACTTTCCCTTTGCTTTCACAGCATGGCTTTTGGTGCAAGAAGCCTAGCTTCTGGCTGTCTGGTATTTTGACATGCTTTCCTCATTAATCGTTTATAGCTTTTAAAATGAGAGGTGTGTGAGTCTTCCTTTCACTTGAACACTTAGAGGCCACAATCTAATTTCAACATTGTATCTCAGAATAAGGAGACCCTAGGAGAAGGGAGAGAGATAGGGGAATGACTGGTTGGTGGAGTGGTCAAAAAACACACACTTACCAATTAACTTTACAGTCTTATGTGGGCACAGTTCATGTTACAATAGAAATATCATAGATCACTGATCTCAGATCACCATAACAAATATAGCAATGGAAGTGTTCGAAATATTGGAAGAACTACCAAAATGTGATACAGAAACACAAAGTGAGCAAATGCTGTTGGAAAAATGTACTGATAGATTTGCTTGCCACAGAGTTTTTTTGAGGGGGGGTGAATGAAATAGAAAAGAATAGCTTTATTGCTTTGCCAGGCAAAGGGGTACACAGTAGGATCCTGCCTTGAAAACTGTGTGTGTCCCGTTGGAGAATTTGATGAGCAGTTTTATAGCCACTGTTCAGGGGTGGGGTTGCTGATAAGATCAAGGTGTGCACAGGGCCTGCACTCCAATCTGGCCTCAGGCAATCTGATGGGTTTCTGTGGTTCCTTTCAGCTGGCCTCAGAGAGTCTTTTTCAAGAGCTTCTCTGTTCCTGGCCTCAGGTGGTCTTGTCTGGTATGAAGAATACTGACCTCGTCCGTTTGTTGGCAGTTTTAGTTCTGCTTTAGGACTTACTGATGCGCAGGTTCTTGATGTCTTGTGGCAGAAAGAATTCAGTGAGAGGCAAGGTGGTAGGGAAGAAGTGGATTTATTTAGAGAGAAGCACTGTCCACAGACAGAGGGTAGGCCATCTCAGAAGGTGAGAATAGCCGCCACAAACTTGTAGTTTGTAAAAAGGCAACTCTAGGGACTTCCCTGGTGGTCCAGTGGTTAAGAGCACACCTGCCAATGCAGGGGACATGGGTTTGGTCCCTGGTCCAAGAAGGTTCCACAGGCTTTGAGGTAGCCGAGTTCATGTGCCACCACTACTGAGCCTGTGCTCTAGAGCCTGCAAGCCCCAACTCCTGAAACCCGCACATTGTAGAGCCCAGGTACCACAAGAGGAGCCCGTGCGCTGCAGCTAGAGAAAGCAGCGACGAAGACCTAGTGCAGCCATGAATGCATAAATTAAGTCACAGTCTTAAAAAAGAAAAAGCAGTTATATCTGTAAAGCACAATGAATGAACATATGCCAATACTTCCAGTATAAAATTGTGAGGGGAAAATGTGGTAAAAGGAAAGGAAAAATACAGTTGACTTTTTAATAATGTGGGGGGTTAGGGGTGCAGACCTGTCTTGCAGTGGAAAATCTGTGTATAACTTGTATAATTAGACTCTCTATATCCGCTTTTCCCAAGCTGTGGATTCTACCAATCTCGGATTATGTAGTATTTACTATTGAAAAAAAAAAATCTAACTATAGTGAACATACTCAATTCACCTCATGTTGCTCAAGGGTCAACAGTACTATATTTGGTCACTAGTGTATTCTGTTCAAACAAATCTTTATTAAGCACCTTCTATATGCCAGGCAGTGTTCTCAGTCTGGGGGATACAAGCAGGAAGAAGTCCTAGTGTGCGCTGTCTTCTGTAGGGCAGAAGCAGTAAAACACAGTCAGTAGTCTCATGGTCACCTGTTGACTCATTTCATCGGCAGAAAACTAGAAGCCTTGGCCTACCTTCTCCCAGAAAGATTCCACGTGTCTGATATTTTTCTTGCATCCTTGAGAGGAGCACAGGAGATATAAGGGCTGGGTGGGAGATAGGTCCTTTATGAGGGCCATGCTGCTTTAGCTTTCCTCTTCAGTGAGATGCTACTTTGGGGGCCTAGGACTTGAGGAGGAGTATAATAATTATAGTCACCTCATAATAGAGCTCCTTTAAAAACTTAAGTTCATTGCTTATCCATTTCATATTCAGACATTGCCTTTGATAAATGACCCAACTGCAGTAATATAATTAGATTTTAGTCTCCTGAGATTACTAAAGAAAATTGCTAGGATGGGGTTAGGTCCCTTAGCTCTACTTATGACTTCAGGTTAAAGGTTTCTATTCAGGGCATGGATGCATAATTCTGGATTTTGAGCTTTTTCAAATCTGTGGAATGTCACTCCCTTTAAAATTTCCCCTCTCCCCAGCTATGTTTCTTTCAGATATGTTTCATAATGAAGGGAGGAGATGGCAGATTGGGGAACCCTGGGAGAAGTTTTGAAAGGGGCTGTCTATACTGTATTCATCAGGGTCTCACAGTTTTATTGATACAGAGAATTCTTGCCCTAAGAGTCAGTGTAAATCTCTTAATTACCTGACCATTAGTGGTTTCAGATCTCTGACTTTAGGCAGAAAGTTATATTCTTATCTTGTATGTCATACCTTCCTCTGGAAGGCCAGACTGGATTGTCCTGAAGAACTTTACTCAAGTTTGCAGTGTTCTATGGGCGGTTTCCTTTTATTGTCCAAGCTCGTAAAACTTCATCTAGCTTTGGAGTATGTATGGAGTGTAACCAGTCACTTTGCAACATACGAGGACTGCTGTCTTGCTAAGCCAAGAAGGAGGGGAGCCCATTTTTTCCTACCTCACCTTGACTTTGTTATATATTGTGGATTTTTAACTTTTGTAATACTTTAGTCTTGTCTCAGTTAGGACTTTATTGGCGAGAACGGAACTCTGTCTTAAACTAGTCTGAATAAAAATGAGAATTAATAACGATACAAAAGTATCTTAGCAATTCTAACTTAGCAATTGTTTCATGCTTCAGAAACAACCAGAACCAGAGACTTGAATGTTGTCAGATCTCTTTTTCTGGCTGTGAGTTTGTGGTGGTCTGTGTGCATTTGCATATTCTTTCCCTGTATCTGAAATGCCCCTTCACCCCCTTTCTTTAGGTGGCTAAACAGTTCATTGGGGGTACTGTTTTGATATTACCTAGCTGATGATGCTTTCCCTACAGTCTTAAGTTGGAGAAGGGTATTTTCTGTACTTTTGTAGTCCTTGGTTAGGTTTCTTCTCTGAAATTTACTTCATTGAATTGTGATTATGAACCTTTTTTTTTTCTTTAAACTTTGCACTGAGTCTTCCTTGTGGCATGCAGGCTCTTTGTTGTGGGGTTTTCTCTAGTTGTGGCATGCTCAGGCTTCTCTGCTTGCATCTCATAGGCTTCTCTTGTGATGCATGGGCTTTAGAGTGCATGGACTCAGTTGTGGCATGCAGGCTCTCTGGTTGTGGTGCTTGGGATCTTAGTTCCCCAGCTAGAAATTGAACCTGTGTCCCCTGCTTTGGAAAATGGATTCTTAACCACTGGACCTCCAGGGAAGTCCCCCAAATCTTTCTTAATAGACTTTGTATTCCTTGGTAGCAAAGACTTTGTCTTATTTATTTACATTTCTAGTACCTAGAGTCATGAATGAGTGAAAATTTAAGGAAAAGAAATATAAGAGAAGTAAATACTATGTATAGTTATTGATTGGCAGTTAGGGAAAGGTTTTTTTTTTTTTTTTTTAAATTTTATTTTTTTTTATTAGTTGGAGGTAGGGAAAGGTTTTTATGCCGATAATTTAGTTTGATTCTAAACATAAATGTTGTTGGTACTTTCAGTCCTAGAAACTGTGTTTGGGAATAGGATATATCTTTTAGTGTTATCAGAGCATAAGCACACTGTACTTGAGTTACAGTGAGGTGCAGTGCATGTCTCAACTTGTTCTCCCACTCGATTTCCGAGGTCTGAGCTTTGCCGTTTATTGCAGTTGCCACCTAAGTATCACCAGTGGCTAGCTAGGATCACACATAGGGCGGAATCCCACTCATACCCAAGAGTCTGTCCAACTTTTTGTTCTATTAAAAATATTTGATCTTCTTTAAGACATGGGGCTGGTACAACTGGATAACCACAGACAAAAGAAATTAGACCCTCTGCCTCACTCTTTATACAAAAATTAAATCAAAAAAGAATCAGTGACCTAAGTAAAACAATAAATATTAGAAGAAACAGAGGGATAAATCTTCATGACCTTGAATTTGGCTACTGATTCTTAGATTTGACATCAGAGTCACGTGCAACAAAAGAAAAACTGGATAAGACTGCAATAACAAAAAAAACTTCATTTTGCCTCAGAAGACATTATCAAGAAAGTGAAGACAGTCCGCATAATGGGAGAAAATATTTGTAAATCTTGTATCTGGTAAGGTTCTAGTATCCAGAATATGTAAAGAACTCTTAGAACTGCACAATAGAAAGACAAGCAAACCCAGCCACAAAAATGAACAAAGGATTTGAATAGATGTTATTTCCAAAGAGGATATACAACTAGCCAACAAGTTGTTTATGAAAAGTTGTTTATTGGTCATTAAGAAAATGAAAATCAGAACCACAGTCAGATACCACTTCACACTTACTAGTGTTAGTTGCTTAGTCATGTCCGACTGTGACCCCATGGACTGTAGCCCACCAGGCTCCTCTGTCCATGGAATTCTCCAGTCACAAGTTCTGGAGTGAGTAGCCATTCCCTTCTCCAGGGAAATCTTCCTGACCCAGGGATTGCACCCAGGTCTCCTACATTGCAGGCAGATTCTTTACCATCTGAGTCACCAGGGAATCACCCTAGGATGGCTCTAATAATAGAAAAAAGAAGTATTGGTGAGGATGTAGAAGAATAGAAACACTTATACATTGCTGATAAAAATGCAAAACGGTTCAGCTGATGTGAAAAACAGTATGGTGGTTTTTCAGAAAGTTAAACAGAATTACATGTGACCCAGAAGTTCTACTCTTAAGTATATATCTGAAGAAATGAACACGTATACCCACCCAGACATTTGTGTATGTGTTTATAGCAGTAGTAATAATCAGAAGGTAGAAACAATCCAAATGCCCATCAACAAATGAATGGATAGTCAAAATGTAGTGTATACATATAATGGAATAGCGTTAGGCCATAAAAAGGAATAAATACGGATCAACATGCTGCCATTTGGGATAAGTCTCAAAAATACTATGTGAAGTGGGAGAAGCCAGACATAGAAGGTTACACATATTGTGTCATTCCTTTTATTTATATAAATTATCCAAAACAGACAAATTCATAGAGACAGAAAACAGATTTGCAGTTTTCAGGGGATGGAGGGGAAGGAATAATGAGGAATGATTACTTAATGGGTATGTGGTGTTCATCTCTCATGGTTTGAAAGTTTGAAAGTAGAGGTAGTTCAAATCCCTGTGAATAAAGTAAATACACCGAGTTATATCTTATCGTTTAAAGTGTGTAGCCTGGAACTACATACTTATAATCTGAAACAGTGCCACTGCCTTGGGTTTTCATGCAGAATGCTAGTTTTTTGCTTTCTCTTCGGAAAAGGTATAATTTCTGATGTTAGAAGGACCAATTCTAAAAAGTTTTAGAATTAATGGGCCAATAAATAGCCAGGAAAAGAAGAATGAAGAAATGATCTTGGACTTGGCAAGGGCTCTAAGAAGTGGGTACACAGTGGTGTGGACTTTGCTGCTCCTCTTTTTTTTTTTTTTACTGCTCCTCTTTAATGAAATCTTTCCCTAGTCCTTTCTTCCTGTCTTCACATATGAAATAGTACCATCTGTTAGTTAATGTTTAGGTTTGAAAATATTTTGAGCCTTCTTTAGTTCAGCTTCTGTTCCCTACCTGCATTCATCTGTGTTTTAATAAAATTCTGTTTCTTTGAAGGCCTTAACATTCTTGAGAGTCACATTTTTTGCCCCTCATTTTGGTCTTCCATGCTAGAGGCCTGTTGAGTTGATGTTGGAAAGCCCTGGTAAGAACTGCCACCTGTTTTGCTGACCCTTTTTCTAGTCAGGTTTTCTCAGTTATTCGGGATAGTGAGGTCTTCCTGGTTCCTGCTCGGCCTGTGCAGGGTTATTAACACTCCATGGGTGAGAGAGACTTCTTGAAGCTCTGAGTAAGTATTGCTTGAAACCTGAAGATGCTGCTGTTCATGTTTAACTGGATCGATTCATTATTCTGATTTCCCCCAATTTATGTCCAGATTATATGGATAGTTTTCTTTTTTTTTTTTTCTTACAAGTAATTTGAATCCTTTTCAGTTTCTTGTTCAGAGAGGAAAAGGAAAGATAACTAATTTTATTTTGCTCAGGATCTGAGCTGATACTTGGACTTCTGGGATTTCTTCTTAAATTCTGATTTCCTAGTTTTCTTAACTGTTTTCTTTTACTCCTGTATTTTTGGGATGATGTTCCTGATGTATATTCAGTATATTGATGATTTTTCTTCATAAGACTGTTAATCTGACTTATGTTTGTATAAATAGTACAAAAATAAATCTTCTGCATTTGTGAATATATACACAATTAGACATTTGACCACTTTCAAAAATTTGGCTTAATGAGATGTTACAATTAGCTCATTTGTAGAATTCATGACGGTACTTAGTATGTTCTTAAGAAAATCAGATGTTCAGAGCATTAGTAGATAATTGAAAAATTCTGGGTAAGTTAAAAGATATATGCTTTTCAATAGATGTGTGCAAGTTGTTTACCTGTCTGTGTGTCTGTGGCCTCATCTATAAAATGAAGGTTGGACAGTATCACTTCTGAGTTACAGAATTGTGTTTCATCAGAAAACACATATCAACATTACCAGATTGTTCTACTGCAAATCAGGTTAACTTGATTATCAGTGCGGTTGAAGCTGGTGTGCACCAAGCCCATTTTTTTACCTGCAGGTGGAAACACTGCCTTGGGTTGGTGAGCATCAGTGTAAGAGGCGGTTGCAGCTGCCCTGTGTGAGTGTCTCTGGTTTGCTGCAGGCTGCTCGGCTTTGTAATGGGGAGGACCCTTGCCTGTAATGGGTGTCTTTTCTGTCCGAGGCTGAGTGCCTTGCACGTGGATAAATGTCCATTAATTAAATGTCTCCCAACGTAAAACATTGGTGTTTACACGCATTGCCTCATGCAGTCTTCACAGCCCACCTTGTAACACCAACTTTGTCATATAAAATATAAGCCAAAATTACCATAAAAAACTCAGTTTTGTATATGAGTAAACTGACACAGATGATTAGTCACTTGTTCAAAGCTCCACAACCGGGGGTTAGGCGCTTCCTCTAAATAAAGCCATTTAAAATTTTACCTTTTTATAATGAAATGGGACCTAATAAAAAACTTACAAGCTTTTCCATAGGAAGGAAGCCATAAATAAATTGAAAAGACAGTCGATGGACTGGGAGGAAATATTTGCAAACAATGTACTGACAAAGGCTTAATTTCCAAAATACACAAAGAGTGCATACAACTCAATAATAAAAAAAACCCAACCCAATGGAAAAATGAGCAGACTATCTAAATAGACATTTCTTCAAAGAAGACAAACAGATGGCCAGTAAGCACATGCTCAGTATTGCTAATTATTAGAGAAATGCAAATCAAAACTACAGTGAGGAATCACCTCACACCAGTTAGAAAGGCCATCATTAAAAAGTCTACGAATAACAAGTGCTGGAGACGGTGTGGGAAAAAGTGAACCCTTCTACACTGCTGCTGGGAATGTAAATTAGTGTAAGCACTATGGAAAACAGTATGGAGATGCCTTAAAAAACTAAAAATAGAGTTGCCATATGATCCAGCAGTTCTACTTCTGTGCCTGTATTGGGAGAAAACTGATAAGATACATGCACCCCCATGTTCATCGCAGCACTGTTCACAACAGCCAAAATATGGAAGCAACCTAATTGTCCATCAAAAGATGAATGGATAACAAAGATATGGTAAATATATAAAATGGAATATTGCTCAACCATAAAAAGAATGAAATAATGCCACTTTCAGCAACATGGATGCGCCTAGAGATTATCATACTGATCAAAGTAAGTCAGAAAGGCAAATAACATATGATATTACCTATATGTGGAACCTAAAACATGATCCAAATGAAGTTATTTACAAAACAGGCTCACAGCCATAGAAAGCAAACTTATTGTTACCACAGGAGGAAAGGGGGTGCAGAGGATATAAATGTAGGAGTTTGGGATTAGCGGATACAGAATACCAGGTGAACAACAAGGTCCCACTGTATGGCGCAGGGAACTATATTCAATATCCTGTGATAAACCATAATGGAAAAGAATATGATAAAGAATATATTTGGATCACTTTGCCATACATCAGAAACTAACATTTCTGAAACACATGACAAATCAACTATCAGTTCAATTCAGTTGCTCAGTCACATCTGACTCTTTGCAACCCCGTGGACTGCAGCACGCCAGGCTTCCTGCCACCAGCTCCCAGAGTTTACTCAAACTAATGTCCGTAGAGTCGGTGATGCCATTCAACCAGCTCATCCTCTGTCCTCCCCTTCTCCTCCTGCCTTTAATCTTTCCCAGCATCAGGGTCTTTTGTGATGAATCAGTTCTTCACATCAGATGGCCAAAGTATTGGAGCTTCGCATCAGTCCTTCCAATGAATATTCAGGATTGATTTCCTTTAGGATTGACTGGTTTGATCTCCTTGCTGTCCAAGGGACTCTCAAGAGTCTTCTCCAACACCACAGTTCAAAAGCATCATTCTTCAGCACTCAGCTTTCTTTATGGTCCAACTCTCACGTCCATACATGACTCCTGGAAAAACCATAACTTTGATTAGACAGACCTTTGTCAGCCAAGTAATGTTTCTGCTTTTTAATATGCTGTCTAGGTTGGTCATATCAATAAAAATAAAGTAAAATAAAAATTTACCATTTTAACCATTTTAAAGTGCATACTTCTGTGGCATAAAGTATATTCACAATGTTACATAATCATCACCATCATCCATCTTCTTCGCCTGTGCCTTTTTTCCGCTTGTTAACTGCTCGCCTTCGTTCTTTAGGCACTTTTAACTTTGAGATCAGAGTAAAAACTCTTCTTGAGCAAAGACACTGAAGGAACCTGGAGGTTTAAACTTTCAGGCTGAGCTGAATACTGAGTGGCATCCAAGTTTCTTTCCCATGTCCTCTGCTGTCTCTGTTTCATGTGGAGTTTCTTGTTGCCTAATAGTAGTTGAGTATGTTGTTTTAAACATGAGTGCATGCTATTATGTTTGCTTATTCTCACACTGAATTGGAGCTGTTTAAGTCTGTTCTTCCTGCTCCTTGGCCCAGGGAGGCAGTGATCTAAATGGTCTAAGCGCTGAGGGGGGCTGTGTACCTGCCCCGCGGGTTAGGGAGCAGCCAGGCTCATGTCCTCTTTTTCCGCCTTGCACTTGGGAAATGATTGTGCTTTGTCATCCTTCACTCCTTCCTGCCAGGAGACTTGTTCTCTACTTTCAGTTTCACTTTGGGGTTTAAAAATGTTTCTGAATCTTTCTCTGGCTGAGTTCTCTGGATAATATAGGTACAAGTAAGCAGTTTTGTTGGCTTGGCTGTGGGTTAAGTAGGAATGTGTGAAAAGAGGTTTGAGGAGAGGGGGTGGGTCCGCCTAAGTAGAGTAACTGGACTTTTCCACTTGTTCGTGTTTCTGCTGTGCTGGTCTCCAAGTCCTGTCTGATAGCACGCACAGCCAAGTGGTGAAATATGACACAGACTGAATGTGAGAATTGGCAGTTGTCCTGAGTGCACAAATAGTTTCTTCCCTCCCAAGCATATTTTACAGCTAAGTGAACAGAAAACAATTCAGGCTGTTTGCCTGAGACCTTTGGCAAAAAAAAAATTATCTTTATGAAAATGTGGACACTTTTATTTAAAAAGTTTTCAGAAGAACAAAATAAAAATTCGGCCTCTCTTTCTTTCCCTCGTTTTATGTCTGATCTCTAAATGTCAGGCTGATTCCAGATATACTCCTGAGTCTGTTGGTGATTGGTAGGATCTGGGCCTCCCTAAGTTCGACCGGTCACATATTCTCACTTTAGATAAGTACCAACTAAATAAGGAAGTTGCTGGAAAGACTGAAGCCCACGCCTTCCTATTGAATGGTCAAATAAGCAGGCACAGTTTGGACCCTCACCCGACTCTGCTCTGTGTAAATTTTATCTAGCACACACGTGACAGGCCAGCATTTGGTGGTAGTGTAATTCCGGTCATTACTCACTAATACTACAGGCCACCATTGCATGGGGCTTGACCTGAGGTGGCTGCTCTAAATATAGCCTTCCTTTCTGGCAGCTGCAAACACCTGGAAGAGTAGGCAGGCCCTCAGCAGAAAAGTATTTGCTGTTAATAGCATGTGTGTTGAACAGTTGTGTACTGTCAGACCTTATTTCATGCTATGTTTATGCATAATTAAAAACAACCCACTGGATCCATTGGCTTATGGTTGGGTTATATTTGGAAAAATGCTCTTTGTGTTGTTTTTCCTTGGGGACTGGGGATGATGTCACTAGCTTGAGGAAGACCATAAGGGAAACAGTTAGTGTAATTACCAACAATTGCTTTAATGAACACAGCTTACTTAAACCCCTTAGTGGCCTTTGGTTTCTGGCACTGATGAGCCAAGCTGTCAGTTGTATGATTCTGTTCAGATAGGGACTCTGGTTTGTATGCTTGGTAGTTCCTTCTGACGTAAGGAAGTTTATAAGTAATTAAAAAGAACACCAACATTTACAAAATTGTGCTTCTAAAAAGAAGCTACACATGGCTCATAAAAGTGTAAAAGATACTTGTGTGCTCAGTAGCTCAGTTGTGTCTGACTCTTTGTGACCCAATGGACTATAGCCAGGCTTCTCTGTCCATTAAATTTTCCAGGTAAGAATACTAGAGCGAGTTGCCATTTCCTGCTCCAGGGGATCTTCCTGACCCAGGAATCAAACCTGCATCTCTTGCACCTCCTGCTTTGGCAGACAGACTCTATCGCTGTGCCACCTGGGAAGCCCTGAAAGATATTTAACCTCTTATGAAAAGAGAAAACCATTTTCAGACCTCACCAAGATCTTATTTTTCACCCATCAGATTGACAAAAATACAAAGTGTTAGAGAAGTATTATTAATGAATGAATGGGGAAATAGACACTCCATACATTCATGGTGAGAGCATTTACTGAGTGTATAACTTTTTTTTGCAGGAAGTTTAGATATATCAATTAAAGCCACAAATAATACCTGTCTGTGTGTATGTGTATGGAAAAGAGATAAGATAGATATTTTTCATCGTATGAAGCTTTTTAAGAAGTTTATTATTTTTGGTTGTGCCAGGTCTTCGTTGCTGTTCCAGCTTTTTTCCAGTTGCAGAGAATGGGGGCCACTCTTGAGTTGTGGTGTGTGGGCTTCTCATTTCAGTGGCCTATGTTGTTGCAGCGCACAGGCCCTAGAGTGTGGGCTCAGAACTTGTGCAGCACAGGCTCCCTGCGGCATGTGGGATCTTCCTGGATGTAACCCATGTCCCACTGGCAGGCAGATTCTTAACCACTGGACCACCACGGAAACCCCCATTGTATTAAACTTTGTGAACTAAGTGTTGCCTTTTTAAAAAATGAGAATTTTCTTTCATGGAGCTTCTATGAAGTTTAGTCACAGCTACAGAGGAGCTATCTTTTAATTGACTTTCTTACCCATACTTGCTGTCCTTATGGGTACAAGGGAGCTTTCCTCACATTGTTGCTGATGGTGCTAATGCTTACTTTCTACGTGGGTACCTTGTGAAGAAAGGCTTGCACAAGTTTGTTGGTCCTTGTGTTTTTCCCTGTTGTTCCTAAGCCAGAATCAACAACTCTGAAGATTGACATGCTAGGAGCCATCTATATACCTTCTTTATACAGGTTCTATAACATAACCTAAGACAACAGGCCTTTTTCTTTTGTTTGACGATTAGATTAATATGCTCTGGAGAGGACTGAAGTCGTTTGCCTTTTCTTTTTATTTGTAGGAACCTACAAGCAGCAATTGGCGCCTATTATGACTTTGAGAGCCCAAACATCAGTGTACCCTCCATGTCCTTTGTTGAAGACGTCACCATAGGAGAAGGGGAGTCAATACCTCCTGACACCCAGTTTATAAAAACATGGCGGATCCAGAATTCTGGTAAATGTATAAAGAGCAACCTTCCCTGCCCAGTTTTCTTTTTCTTAGCAGTTAAAAGAAACAAGGAAATGTTTTAGCTTAAATTACATGATTGTGTAACTCTGAATTTTTCCTTATACATGATGTATCATTTTCTTGTACTGGTATGGTGACCCAAACACCAATAAAATATTCCCTAGATTAGGAAGAATTTCGGTCTTGACATTTAAACACAATTCAATATTCTTTTGATACCAGGAACTAGGCATGTGTGTGGTGGTGGTATTGTCTCCGCAAGTATAGCTCTACTCCATCATTTTATTTCTGCTCTAATTAATCTTCCAGTTATTTCCAGCATGCTAGGGGAGGTACATCCTTGAAAAGAACAAGGTAGCTAGAGTTGTGAGCATCTGCTCTTTTGAAAGCTCATTTCTTTGGAACCACGAGGATTATTCTGTCTGAAATTTTCATTGAGCTATCTATCTGAGCTCTTATCCTCACTTTGAAAAATAAGGTAAGAAGTATATCAATTTGCTCAGAATAGAAAAGATGGAAAGATTGAAAAGTTGCTTTTTTAAAGAATCATTGTTTTGACTTCCTGCTGACTTAAGAGAAATTCAGCATAAGTTAATTATGGTTCTTTGAAAATAATATCTGATAACTTGTTACATTCTTTTCAAAGGACTTTTTAAATTTGAATGAGTTTATTAGCGTGTCTTGTTCCATCCAGTAACAATATATGCTGACTAGGTGAGGATGTTTTAACTTCCTTATTATTGAGTGTTTACAAAAGAAATTCTGAGAGATGGAAAGTTTTCTAAAAATACAAAAGGAGTACTTAGCTAAAATTTGTTGGTGTGGGGGATCCCTGTCTAGCATGGTAATCTGATGTGAAATCATAGAAAACTCTGGGGACTCAAACCTATAAAGGTTACCTTTTGTTGGGTCGCTGTTTACTTCTCAGTTCTTTATACTTGAGTTCTTTATGATGGGGAGAGACTGGCTAAGCTAACCTTTTATATCATAGTTAATATACCAAACTGTTATTCTTAGTTTGTCTGGCTTATTTGGAAATAACTTTAGTTTGGACGAAGGCTTGGTGTGTCTCGGAGCAAAAACACATGATCTGGATTGACCGTTGTTGCAGGTGACTGGGACATCAGTGACTTTGTAAAGTCTTCACT
This sequence comes from Dama dama, assembly GCF_033118175.1. Lineage (NCBI taxonomy): Eukaryota > Metazoa > Chordata > Mammalia > Artiodactyla > Cervidae > Dama > Dama dama. Next base: position 11,326,372 of record NC_083687.1, on the reverse strand, counting down.
AACTTCTTTTCCCCTTTCATTGTAACAGTGTGGTGCATTATGAGTTTGAGAGGCACATGGTAATACAGGAAAATAGCTATGTTTTCTATTCTTGAAATTCTTGTTATAAGTTTGATTGGTTTATGTTCCTAATTTCTGTCTCACCTTTCCTAATGTTGCCTGCTTTTAAAAACGTTAAAACAATTTCTTCACGTCAGCTTTAATTCATCATGTTTCTTCTCTGACTCACTAAAAATCTGTGTTGCTGATCAAAAATGCTTTTGAAACCTAGTGATGAATTTTTTAAATGAGTGATGTTTTTTTAGAAAGAATAACTTATTAAAAGTTTTATTTAAAATAACTAATCCAAGACCTTGTTTACTTAATAGTGAAAACACTGGAAACGATCTGGCTTTCCATGGGTTCTTTATAGTGTTCTTCAATATTGAAAGTTGTTAGAGTACTGTTAAATGTTTTAAATACCGTCTTGTTGCAGAATAGCCACTTTATATTTCAGAAAGCCTCTTTGAAATATCTTCTCACTCACTAGACAGTTCCTTGGGTTAATGGGAGATTGGAAGGGATTGATATAAAATGTCTAGAATGTCAAATCAGAACCCCAAAGAGCCTTTCACCTTGACTTGAAGAAAAATTTGTTTTGGTGGGACTGGCTCTTTTTCCTCCTACTTTTTGCATAATAACTGCAATTTAAAACAGTCTCTGGGTCTGCAGCCTTTCTTCCTGTAAAGGACATTTTTGTTCCTGTACACCTCTTTAAAAATTGGGCAACAGTTGCTAGAAAGGTACTTCGAACAAATAGGTTTTTTCTTCTTCTGGAATTTTTGTACCAATTGTGAAATACTTTTGTTTGTAGACTAAGTGCTTTCCATTTGATTAAGAAGAAACTGGCCTGCCATAGTTAAGTGACAGATATGTTTTTAGAGACACAAGGAAGGCAGGCACATGAGCTGGTTCTTCGGCGTCATCCTAATCTGGCTTGAGTCCTTTCTGCAAATGGAGTGGTAACACAGGAGTAGTGTAGACTGGAACTGCCCTGGTGGTCCAGCGGTTAAGACTACATGCAGGAGGCATGGGTTCAGTCCCTGGTCGGGAAACTAATATCTCACATCCTGCGTAGTGAGGCCAAAAAAAAAAAAATAGGAAGAAGTAGAGTAGGCCTTAGCTCTTTCTCCTCTGGCTCTCATTCATAACCTTCCCTAAGAGATAAGTTCCCCCTGAAAGAGTTTCATAAATAATTTTCATGGTGCCTCTCTGCTGTCATGTTTCAGGCACACTGGACATTCAAATTTACAAAAGATGAGAATGATAGGAACTGCATAGGGAGGTGTCCCAGCACCTCCCCCAAGGAAGATAAATGTCAGTACATTGTTTAAAATTAACTGCCTGATATGAAAGTGCTTAGATTCGGGTATCATGGAGAAAGAGAAGTGAGACATGTAGTGACATAGATGCAGAATCCCAGAGTCCACACTTTGGGTTCTACGTAAGTTTTAGAAGTTTGTGGAAGCTTGCCAAGGATACTTTATAGTTTAAAATGAAAATTTGAAACTGTCCCTCTTAACAAAAGTAGACAATTCTCTTTACCAATACTTAAAACTTCTCAGTTATTACAGCCATGCTCTGCTGTCCAGCTGTGAAGTGTTAAACTAAGCATATTATGATAACTCTTATGTTTCTATGACTTTGATGAAGTAGTTGTGATTGTCATATGAGAGAGTGACTTCCAAGTCATCTATATTTTCTAAACTACATAGAAGTGAATATAAAACAGGAGTTGATGGGGGAGGAAGGGAAACTTGAGAAAGAACAACTATTCCCTCCAGTTTTCTTCAGCTCCTTAATAGTTACATTCCTCACGTTCCAGTCACTGTATCAGGCACGGAAGGAGAGTGGTGTCAAGATCAGTGAAGGTCTCTGTTTGCCTGTAGCTTAATTTGAAATGCATTCTGTAAACTACGAGGGGTTAAAAAACAAAAGGGGGTCTTCATCGAGGTTTGTCTTTTGTCTTGCTCTTTGGCTGTTCCTTCTGTCCCCAAACTAAATCTCAGACTTTCTGGAACTGGTGGACTTTTGTTTTTGCCATACTCACTGTCATCTCAAAGTTGCCATTTAATAGGTTTTTTTGTCTTGTTTTGACTTTTTATTTTTTAATAAAATTATATTCCATAATAACTGGATAATTACAACCTTTGTGTGCTTGTGATACTTACCTTGGAAAGTTGTCAAACATAGACTAGTCTTTATTTTATTCTAGAAGCATCTGTCTACCCCACAGTAAGCCAGTTTGTATCAGACTTAATTTGAAGCCCCATTATGTTATACTTCTCAAATCTAGATTTTTCTGGTATGCTTAGCTTGGTAGGTCAAACAGACATCAGTATTTCCCTTCCTTCTGTATCAAGAACCAGTATCAGTGACCTTTTCAGAGTTACCTGACTTAACAGTTGGGGTTGTAAGAACTATATGTCATTGTAAACTGTTGGCAGCTCTCAGAAGGCAGATGACTGGTTCTGCATTTTATAGCGTAGTAACACTAGAGCTGATGGTGCATAACTCTTTCAGTTTTTTCTTCAAGAAGCTCTCCAAGAATCGGGATGGGAACACATGTAAATCCATGGCTGATTCATGTCAATGTATGGCAAAAACCACTACAATGTTGTAAAATAATTAGCCTCCAACTAATAAAAATAAATGGGGAAAAAAAAAAAGCTCTCCAAGTACCATATCAGTAGGGTCTGAGAGAAAAAGATACAACCGTAGCCACATAATTTTTAATAGTTTCACAGCTTACCTAGTCTCCTTGGAATAGAGCAGTACTCCCTCTTTTGCATAGATGAGAGACCAACTGTCTCAGCTGCTTGTGCTAGTCTGATCAGGGCAGCCAAGTATTTCCCATACCCAGGCGGTCTTGGTTTTCATTTTCTTTCAAATTCAAAAACATTCTTGGATTTTCATATAAACAGACATTGTCTTTTTTGATTTGTGTGTCTGTGTGTGTGCGTGCATGTGTGCACATGTGCCTTTTAAAGAATAATTCTGGATTCACCCCTATAGTAGTAATTTAATTTTTTTTTCTTTTTTTTTTTGGATCTTGATCTTTAAAGAGACCAACATTTTCCAAGGTACTTCACGTCAGCTGCTACTATTCTTGACCTAAGACAAATATGCTTTTGCTAAGCCATAGACCCCAGAAATGAAAAAAAGAATTTGCGTGTATTACCAGTGTATCATCCACAACCTTCTCAACAGCAGCAGTTGCCCTTTAAAGTGTTAATTTAAGAGGGCACTTTGCTGGCAGATTTTTAAAAAAAATAATAAAAAACATTGCAACCACTGCTCCATCTGCTACCCCTAAATACCATGAACCACAGCAGGTACCATTCATTATGAGTCTGAGATCTCAGCAGTAGAGTGTTGGTTGCTTTTCCTGTCCAGTTCTCGCTTTTTTCAGTAGTAAGCCGTCAAGTTTCTAAACTGGCCTGGCACTTCAAGAACAAGGGACTGAGGAATCCTAGAGTACTGTTAGATGAGTTTTCAACATGCTGAGAGTCCTGCCGTGTCCAGCTTTTCATAGTGATTTATGTTTATAGTGAATGTAAAAAAGATACAGAGAGGTTTCTCTGTATAGTAAAAAGGAGTGTGTTGGAGAGACTTTACAGGAAATATCACATCTAGTCACTGTATGTGGCTACCTGTGACTGGTCAGAAGTCAATATATTGATTTCTCATGTGAGTTAGTTACATGAATATAGGTGCACAAGAATGGGAACCAAATGAGACCTTTGCTACTTCCAAAGGCGGGCAAGGCATTCCTGCCAAAGCTATTTCTCTGTCTTGCCATTCCTGTTCTTTCTACAAGCACCTCTGGCTAGTGTCATCACCCCTGAGACCATGGGTCAGTGTACTGTTATCAGGGCCTGCTGTTCATATTTTCCCCTCTACTGTTTGAACCTGAAAATGAAGCTTTCACTTGACTCCTCTGTCTTCTGACCCTCAATCTTTTCATTGTTAGGGACTCCAGAAGAAAAAGCAGGGAAAAAGTAGTTTTAAAATGAAAGTAATACAGAAATTACTCTTCATGAGTTTCATCCTCTTTTCTCAATGGAAAAACTGGGGACATTCAGGCATATTTTTACTTTGAATGTCAGTTTAAAAGTTCAAGTACAAATGGGCATGTTTCTTGGTAGAGAAAGCAGTCTTCCAGAGATGTGGGGCTGAGCTTCATTTCCATGGCTCCTTTCAGACATCATTCCTAGGTTCTACAGATTAGTGTGATGTGTAGCTTTCCCTGGGCACCCAAAACACTACTTCTTGAGAAACTGCCTTGCTTTTGTCGTGTGTGCTTTCTGTTAGGGGTAGGCCATTGGTCAGAAGTTGTTGACTCTGATTCTCCCTAATCAGTGTATAGCTCAAGAATATGGGTAGGTTTACGTATGTGTGAGAGACAAAGAGGCATCTTCTACAGTTTTGTAATGAACTGCACCCAGCATAGGACCACTGATTGCCTAACATTTTTTTCTTTTGCTTGAACTCAGGGGCAGAGGCCTGGCCTCCAGGGGTTTGTCTTAAATATGTCGGGGGAGACCAGTTTGGACATGTGAACATGGTGATGGTGAGATCGCTAGAGCCCCAAGAGATTGCAGATGTCAGCGTCCAGATGTGCAGCCCCAGCAGAGCAGGAATGTATCAGGGACAGTGGCGGATGTGCACTGCTACAGGACTCTACTATGGAGGTGAGTATGGCCCTGTGCAGCCCAGGGCGAAGGGGTTGAGGTAACATGCAGCTTCCCCAGCCCTGCTCACAGAGCTTGTCAAATTCCGTAGCAGGGTGTGGTCTCTTTTCCAGCCCCATGCTGGTAAATGACTTGAATTTAATGACTAATTGATTCAGTCTATTGTTCTCTTTACACTGGAATTTAGTTAACATTTAGTGAAGTGTATGAGATATGTCTTGCAATCTAAACAATGACTTAGTAGCACTGCTGTTTTTATAGTATAATCTAGTAGGTGCTCTAAGAATACTGAAGGCAGTTTTTATTCTCACAGTCTCTAGAGACAAGTTGTATTAAAGAAAAGATATAATGCACAAAATGTGCCTATGTCCCTGATGACCTGTCAAGATACTAAAACCTCTCACTCCTTCTCTTTATTGCCACACTTTGTGGACAGAGTGATTTCCATTCATTGTCTCTTATTTCCATATCCCTTTATTCTTCAACCTGGTCAATCCTATACACACTTCAATGATGTTTATTAGCAACTACCGAGTTTCCAAATTCAGTAGCCACTTTCCAGTCTTCACACTAACTTAATCATTTGGCACCAAACTCTGAATGGTTTCTGAAATGTCTACCTTCTTAGTCACACATGATCCCTTTCTTGTTTTTCCTCTGAATGTTCTTTATCTGTCTAGCCTCATCTTTGTCCTGAGACTATAGGCATACCTTGATTTATTGCTGTTCACTTGATTGTACTTTACAGATAATTTTGTTTTTTTACAAATTGAAGATTTGTGACAGCCTTTTGTTGAGCAGGTCTGCTGGTGCCATTTTTTCAACAGCATTTGTTCACTTTGTGTCTCTGTGTAAAATTTTGGTAATTCTACCAATATTTCAGACTTCTTCATTTTTATTATATTTGTTATGGTGGTCTGTAATGAGCGATCTGTGTTGTTTCTATTGTAACTTTTGGGGTGCCATGAGCTGTGCCCATATAAGACTGTGAACTTAATTGGTAAATGCATGTGTTTTGACCACCAACCAGCCATTCCCCCATCTCTCTCCCTTTTCCTTGGGCCTCCATATTCCCTGAGATAAAACAATGTTGAAATTAGATTGGTTGATAACGCTTCGATGGCCTCTAAGTGTTTTAAGTGAAAGGAGGAGTCACATATTTCCCACTTTAAAGCAAAAGCTAGAAATGATTAAGCTTAGTGAGGAAGGCATATCAAAAGATGAGACCAAATGAAAGCTAGGTCACTTTCACCAAACAGCTAAGTTTTGAAAGCAAAGAAAAAGTCCTTCAAGGAAAGGAAAAGTGCTACTCCAGTGAACACATGAATCATGAGAAAGTAACAGCCTTATTGCTGATGTGAAGAAAGTTTGAGTGGTCTGGATAGAAGATGAAATCAGCCACAACATTCCCTTAAGCTAAAACCTAATCCAGAGCAAGGCCCTAACTCTTCAACTCTATGAAGACTGAGAGAGGTGAGGGAGTTGCAGAAGAAACGGCTAAAGCTAGCAGAGGTTAGTTCTTGAAGTTTAAGGAAGGAAGTGATCTCCGTCACATAAAAATGCAAGGTGAGGGAGCACGAGCTGATGGAGAAGCCGCAGTGAGTTTTCCAGAAGATCCAGCTGAGATGATTCACCAAGGGGCTGCCCAAAGCAGCAGGTTCTCAGTGTAGACAGAATACTAATACTGTTAGAAGATGCCATCTAAGACTTTTCACAGCTAAGGAGGAGACGGCAGTGCCTGGCTTCAAAGGACAGGCTTTCTTGCTAGGGTCTAATGCATCTGGTGGCTTTATGTTGAAGCCAGTGTTCACTTACCATTCTGAAACCCTAAGGTCCTTAAAAATTATGCTAAATCTATTCTGCCTCTGCTCTGTAAATGAAACAGCAAAGCCTGGATGATTGTACATCTGTTTACAACATGGTTCACTGAAAATTTCAAGCCTACTATTAAGACTTACTGCTCAGAGAAAAGGATTCCTTTTAAAATGTTACTACTCATTGACAGTGATCCTGGTCACCCAAGAGCTCCGAGGGAAATGCACGAGATTTTCATGTCTACTAACACAGCATCCATTCTGTAGTCATAGATCAAGGAGTCATTTCTACTTTCAAGTTTTATTCTTTAAGAAATACATTTTGTGAGTCTATAGTTGCCCTAGATAGTGAATCCTCTGATGCACCTGGGTAAAGTAAATCCTTCTGGAAAAGGTTAAGAACATTAAGAATATTTGTGATTCATTGGGAGGTCAAAGTATCAACGTGATCAAGATTTTGGAAGAAGTCGATTGCAATACTCATGGATGACTTTGGAGGGGTTTCAAAATTCATTGGAGGAAGTAACTGTAGGTGTAGTGGGCGTAACAAGAGTACCTGGAAGGGGAGCGTAAAGATATGACTGAGTATGCAAGTTCAGCATAAAACTCGAACTAATGACTTACTTCTTAAGGTAAAGAAAGAAAGCAGCTTCTGAGATAGAATCTCCTCCTGGTGAAGGTGCTGTGGAGGTTGTTGAAAGAATTTAGAATATTACATAAACTTAGCTGATAAAGCAGTGGCAGGGTTTGAGAGGACTGAGTCCCAATTTTGAAAGAAGTCCTGCTGTGGGGAAAATGCTGTCAAAACAGCCTTTCATTCTACAGAGGAATTGTTCATGAAGTCAGTCAGTGCAGCAGACTTCATTTTTCTCCATAACATTTATATGCACTGGGAAACAAAAAAATCCATATGATTCACTTTATGGCAATATTCATTGTATTGCATTGGTCTGGAACGGAAGCGGCTTTATCGCCAAAGTATGTCTGTGCTAGATTGTGAACTGGGCGCTGTTCATTCTCAGTGACCTCACCCACCCAGATGGCTTCAGCTCTCACCAGCAGCATATATGGCAGTGCTCAAAGTCATATCTGTGGTGCAGACTCTTTGGAGCTTCAAACCTTTATTGAAGTGCTTATGGACAGAACCCCTGGATATTTTGCAGAGTTTTGAATTTTAACATCTCCTAGGCAAAAATGTATTCTTCTGATGGGAACCCAGCTGAGATGATCAGGCCAGAAGCTTGAGTCATCTTTTGTTCTGTCTTATCATCGTTAATCACACACCAATTCCTGCTTGTTTCTCTATATCCCATGTCCTAGAGATCTAGAGAAAAATAAAGACAAATCGCTTCTGTCCTCAGGGAGCTCTTATCTGGACTCATAGCCAGTGGGACCTTTGGAGTTACTTCAGGAAGTCCTAGAATTAATTTTCTCATATATATTTTTGCAGCCAGTGGAAACTTGAAATATTTTTCTGCCTGAAAAAAATGTTAGAAAGTGTATCTCATAGTGTCATCTTTTATGAAATCATTCCTTTCTGAAAACCTTTGTGCCTTCTGTAATAGAGCCAAATTCCTTGGCATCGGGCTTAAAGCTCCTCACCATCTGGTCTGGCCTCATTTTCACTTTCATCCTCAGTCACCTCTTTACTCACACATCCAGTCCCCAGAGACACCACATGGTTTCTTTTCTCCATGCCCTTGCTTGTGTTGTTCCCGTTGCCTGAAATGCCTTTTTCTTTACGACAAACCCCTCCTCATCCTCAGGGCCCTGGTGAAGTCACCTTTCCTCCTTCCCTCTTCCTGCTCTCCCCACCACCCCAAGGAAATTAGTATATTATGCACACACTTGTTATAATTAACATATCGTGTTTTAGGTGTTTGTTTATTTATCCTTTTCTCCTACTAAATAGTAAACTGTTGACTAAAGAGTCAGCATCGTGGAACAGTCATGTGTCAGCGTGCAGAGAGAGTCTCCCTTTCTGGACTCTGTCTTCAGGCCCCCGCTCCCGAGAGTCTTCCCGCTTGCACAGGCGGAAGTCGTTTCCCCGTGCTGCGCTCTGTTTCCTATAAGCTTCCCTCTCTCTCCTTTGCTTCTCTTGGGCCCTGTACCTCTTTCTGCCCAGTTACTTTGGTGAATGTCTAATATCACTTTTAAAACTTAAGATGATACATGTCTTGTGTATCTTTGTATAATCTTGAAAAAGCTGAGCCCGTTGGAGAGTGGCTACTCAATAAATTTTTAAATGCATGTCAGTGTTTTTAAGGGAGGAGGAAGACAATATACATGACTTTAAAAAAAAATTTCTTTGATGCAGAGATACTGCTTCCTAGTGTTCTCCCTTGTTTGAGAGCTCTAGTCTTATTGTGTGTGTGTGTGTGTTAATGTTAAAAATAATTATCACTTAAAAAAATTATCAGTATATGGGACATTAAAATGTGTATTTATAACATCCCTCCCAAATTCTGTAAGTAGGTAGAATGTAAATATATTAGCACTGAAGGCAGTAAAAAATGGAAAGCCTTTCTTGGTCATATGGTCTGTGAGTTGTTTTTCAGGACTTTGAAATCTTATACCTTCATGGGATCTTAATAATTCATCTGAATCCAAGGTTTTCAAGCATTTTTCTTAATTAGTGGAATCTTCTCCTTGATAAATGTATGTGAATGCCTCCTCCAAACAAGAGAAGATAAAAATGAAACTGACTTTTTTGAATTGGGAGCCTCCTTGGCCTATGTCACCTGCTCTCGGAGATAATCTCCATTGCTCTGGGGAGTATAGTTTGCAAACTGGTCATCTAGTCTAATGAAGAATTTAATTCCATTTACAAGCTACCATATTCCAATGAATTCCTTTTACTGTTGATTATAAAACACATAATGATAGCAGAACTGTTAAATGACTGGCAGAAAGTGAAATATGCATAATATGCGTAAAGCCGCAACTGTGGACATGTGGGGAAGAAGACAAGGTGCCCTGTTGGCCTTGGCGTGATTGGCTCTTTCAGGTTTGCTCCTCACTCTCAACTTGCTAGTGCACTGAGTTTAGTGTAGTGCTCGGAGTTTGGAATGTAGGACCACGTTTCCTGGGCACAAATTTGGACAAGTTAGGTAACTTCTCTTTGCCTCATCTTTCTGTTTTAAGAACAAAGCTTATTTGTTTGCTTGTTTTTGTTTTTGGTTGGGTGGTCTTTTCTAGGAAGAATCCATTCTTATTTCTGTAGTAATACTTATGTTGTTTGAACTCATTTCTCTTCCTAAAAGGACCTTTTGCTTATATTTAACAGTTTACAGATTGGGTCTTCTTTCACTTTAGAATGGTTATACTGTTTAAGTGTCTCAACAGGTTTGTGCTGTTGGCATGTCGTCTGGGCAGTTCTTCATTATGTGAGGCGTCTATGTCCCTCTCTGAATAAATACCTGTAGCTTCCTGTGTTCATCTTGACAGCCACCCTTCCTCTCACTGCACGCATTTCTAACTCCCTTGATTGAGTACCACTAAGTATTTGATTCTTGGCAGATTTATTTTCAGGCCCAAATATTTTATCTTCTTCCCACAGACTTTTGCTTCTTAGATAAAAGCAACCCGTTATCTAATGCCTATTTTATGTCAGGCATTGTATTGGGCTTTTTCATATAAATTTTCTTAGGGAAGTGTTAGCTGTACTTTCTGGATGGGGAAACTGAAGACCAGAGATAAGTAATGATTTGTTTTGGTAAAAGTCAGGAATTAGCTGTAAATTATAGTCATAAATCATCTGAAGTAGTTTTATGATTTTTTTTTGCCATTGGACATACAGGGTTCACAGGGAAACTTTGGCTCCTGGGTGTTGGAATTTGGCAGAGTTTAGGGAGACTGGGGTAAATGGTCCCCAAGTTCTCTCCATTTCCAGAGTGAGTGAAATGAGGGTTAGACTGAGATGAGCAGGGTGACTCTTAGGTAGGAAGTGTTTCCCAAGGAGTTCCTGCTTGTTGGTGGGACACTTCTGACTCTTGGGAAGGAGTAAGTAGCATGAGTGCTTGTCCCCATTTTAGCCTCGGATACATTTTAGCCTCCCCTCTTCCTAATAGAGCACCCTCTTTCAAAGTTCTGCAAGAGAGCTGTACCCCTGCACTTAATGATTCCTTCTAAAACAGAATGGTTTTAGTTGTAAAGTAGGCGCTGTGGTCATGGGATACTCTGGTGATCAAGTGCTAATGAAGGTTTCTCCCACTTGAAATAGCTCCTCCTATTAAAGGCTTCACACAGGTCTTTAGGGGACAATTCACATGTAGACAAAATACTTAAACATTATTCATTTAGTTTTCTCAGAGGTTAAAAATGGAACTTCTCTTATTAAGCTCCCAAATCATAATACGTAATATAGACCCACAGCTTAGGAAGCTTGATGGGTGCCCCTATGTAATCACACTGTTTGTTTCTTAAAACCTTTGTAATTTCTCCCAGCTTCTCCAGTTTACAGAGTGTCCACTTTAAGCTGGTAGTGCAGGATTGCTGCTCCTCATTCTTCTCCAGTGTTTTAACTGATCATGTTATGAAAGAAGCTCTGGTTTCATAGACTTCCTCTAGACTCTACACTGGTGTATTCTGTTAATATTTGGATGCTATCCTCCTTGGCAGTTACACCAGTTCTCTTGCCCTTTTACTTATTGACCCCACCTTTAGAATGTCTCTCTTCTGTGTTGCACTCAGAAAGCCTGTTTCACTTACTTCTAGACTATCCTCAATAAGATGCTCTCTGTTTCAACTCTAATTTCTAGATCCCTTCAGTATCAGAAATATGAGTAGTCATGAAACATATCTTTTCTTATAAAAGAAATGGTAGCCTAAGCTGATTTTGATTTGTATGGGAAATGTTTTCAGAAGGGACATTTCAATTTGTAAATGAGATCCGAAATGCTTAAATATCTTTACATTCTAAGGTCTATATTAAGTTTCAAAGGTGATGGGCTGGGGAGTGGAAAGGAGGGTATATATATATATGTATGTATATATATATATACACACACACACACTCATATATACTTACGGTTGATTTTTGTTATTGTGTGGCAGAAACCAACATGACATTGTCAAGCAGTTATCCTTCAATGAAAAATTTAAAAAATGAAAGGTTATGGGCTATTTCGGCTTCAGAGAAGCTTCAGCTCCTGGTTTCTATGAGCCACTTGGTTGTACTGACACCAAGTGGTCGTTATTGTTTGGTGGTTGTGTCCAGGAGTCGTTCCCTGGAGTCAAAGGCATTGTGAAGATTAATCTCTAAAATGTAGACATGTTGGAAATCTCTATGAAGTATGGAAAATCGAGAGATGAGATGAAACAGGGATATATCTTTAAAATGTAGTAAATAAGATATTTGCATGTCTAGTTATGAAGTGTCAAATGTTTTAACTATAAGGATTTGGTAGAAGAGCAAGAATATAATTTGAAGGCAGTATCTCTTTTTCTTACAGGAGCCAGAGCCCTTCATAATAGAAACATCTTTGATCTGGAATGTTAGGTTCCAGGGATTCAGAATTCGGGGATTGACAGTTCATTAAAAAAACTTTAACCAAATATATCTAGTTATATTTATTGTTATACTTACTGTTAAAAAGAAAATAATCCCAAAGCCACTGACCATTTAAGAAGTAAAAACTTCAGCATAATTTGCTTTTTAAAAAAACATAATCCTTAACTTTTGTGTGTGTATGCGTTGGTAAGGGCTATAACTGAGACTGACTCTAGTTTTAAGAAGTGTTTAGTTAGAGAGCATATCCGTATCATAGTAAAACATATGCGCATAAAACTTCCTGCACTTCTTTGATTCTTACATAATTTTAATATGTATCATTGGTTTAAAGACTACTTTTCTTGGAAGGAGAAGGGAAGAGCCATTATATTAAATGAACATATTTGGTCACATTGGTTTTGGAAACATTAAAAATGAGGCAACAAGAAAGACTTATAGTGGAGGAGATATGTACATTTCTCCATCACAAAAAAATGTTTATGCTGAAATTGCTTCAGATGAGTAATTTTTACTGAATTGTTGTGTGATGGGAATTTTCAAGTGTCATTGTGTACACTTGCTACTGAATCAGACCAGAGCATCTCTCTTAAAAATAAGGAAGCAAGCATAATTGCTTCTTGTTCAAATCATAGTGAATACCTAATTTATCAGTACAGTAGCACTCATCCTCTCTACCCCCTTTAGGGGGTATATTTCAAGACCTCCTAGGGGATGCCTGAAACCATGGATAGTGCTGACCCCATATATATTTTTTTCCTATACATACATACCTGTGATAAAGAAGTTAGGTACAATATGAAATTAATAATAACTGATAATAGATCAGTTATAGCAATATGCTGTAATAAGAGTTATGTGAATATGGTCTTCCTCCTTTCCCCCTTCCCCCCCACAGTATCTTACTGTTTGTACTTGCCCTTCTTGTGATGATGTGAGATGATAAAATGCCTACAAAGGGACCATTTGCTTTGGGTGATCCTGGATCATCAAGCCATATCGATGTGAGTGGTTGGATCGCAAGAGCCAGCAGTGTTGATGGCTAGGGGTTCTGGGTGGGATTGGGCAGGAAGGTGTGAGGTTTTCTCATGCCACTTAGAAATGGTGTGCAGTTTAAAACTTATAAATTATGTATTTCTGGACTTTTCCACTTAGTATTTTCAGATTGAGGTTGGCTTCGGGTAACTCAGCCTGCAGAAAGCAAAACTGAAAGTGGGGGATCTACGTAACTACTGAAAAATGTTTGTTTTTTAAGCAGACTGGTGGTTAGGATCTAAAATAATTGAAGGATAGGGATTTTAAGCTTTATCTAATATCTTAATTTCTATAATGCAGTTTATATTCCTTAATTATGGCTCATGATACAGTTATTTTTAACCCCCTATTAGTCTTGTAGTTAAGGTAGGAGTATTTGAAGAGAATATCTTCTTACTGAAAAGCAAATTCCATTCTGTTCTTTTCATGATGGCTTGACACTAGCCACACAGTGCTCTAATGAGTTTCCTTGGAATGACAGAGAGACATTATCACTTAGAAATTAGTTCATTCTATAATCTTTACCTTGAAAAAAAATCCCCCTTTAAAAAATACTTAATTTTTCTTCCCTTTAACTTTAAACAGCTTATAGTTTCCTTTCTTTACCAAGAGAATGTCACTACTGGACACTTGGCTCCAAGGTAGGAGTGCTTTGTTGTCGTTCAGTCCCTCAGTCGTGTCCGACTCTTTGAGACCCCATGGACTGCAGCACGCCAGGCTTCCCTGTCCATCACCATCTCCCAGAGTTTGCTCAAACTCTTGTCCATTGAGTTGGTGATACCATCCAACCATCTCATCCTCTGTCGTCCCACCTCCTGCCCTCAATCTTTCCTAGCACTAGGGTCTTTTCCAGTGAGTTGGCTCTTCACATCAGGTGGCCAAAGTATTGGAGCTTCAGCATCAGTCCTTTCAATGAGTATTCAGGGTTGATTTCCTGAATCAGGAAATCTTGTTGCTGTCCAAGGGACTGTTAAGAGTCTTCTCCAGCACCACTGTTCAAAGGCATCAGTTCTTCAGTGCTCAGCTTTCTTTATAGTCCAACTCTCACATCCATACATGACTACTGGAAAAACCATAGCTTTGACTATATGGACCTTTGCAGGCGAAGTAATCTCTCTGCTTTTTAATATACTGTATAGGTTTGTCATTGCCTTTCTTCTAAGGAGCAAGCATCTTTTAACCTTACAACTGCAGTCACGGTCCACAGTGATTTTGGAGCCCAAGAAAATAAAGTCTGTCACTGTTTCCATTGTTTCCCCATCTATTTGCCATGAAGTGATGGGACTGGATGCCATGATCTTCATTTTTTGAATGTTGAGTTTTAAGTCAGCTTTTTCATTCTCCTCTTTCACCTTCATCAAGAAACTCTTTAATTCCTCTTGGCTTTCTGCCATAAGGGTGGTGTCATCTGCATATCTGAAAGTGAAAGTTGCTCAGTTGTGTCCAACTCTTTGTGACCCCATGGACTATACAGACCATGGAATTCTCCAGGCCAGAATATAGGAGTGGGTAGGTTTTCCCTTCTCCAGGGGATCTTCCCAACTCAGAGAACAAACCCAGGCCTCCCGCATTGTGTATCTGAGGTTATTGATATTTTTCCCGGCAATCTTGATTCCAGCTTGTGCTTCATCCAGCCCAGCATTTCACATAATGTACTCTACATGTCAAGCTGAATAAACAGGGTAACAATATACAGCCTTGACGTACTCCTTTGCCAGTTTTGAACCAGTCTGTTGTTCCATGTCCAGTTCTAACTGTTGCTTCTGTTGTTTCATTCAAAGGAGGGCTTTGAGCCTCTGGGTTTTGCTTTGTAAGTGGTCAGTGCCCTTCCAGTTTCCTCTTACAGTTTCTAAGGATTTTGCTTATACTTTGTTTTGAGATCATCTTGAAAGTAATTGAATTCTAGAGTGGATCAGACTTTGGCTTAGTAGCCACTTCAGTTTTGCCCTTTAGTTTCACAGTTGTCTTGTAGTTAGAAATCAGAAGTGATGAGGAAAGCAGACCTTATCTGACCTAAGTCTTACTAAGACTTTCAGGAACACTTAATAATAATACATTTTATTTACTTAACTCAATGTCGCCAAAATATTATCATTTCAACATGTGGCTCTAGCTGCATTTCAGCTACTCAGTAGCTACATGTGGCTGGTGGCCTGCAGCTATATATAAACTCTGATATTTGTACCAGTTTTTCCTTTTCCCCCTGTAGCAAATTGTACAGAATTGGTGGTCATCTTATTCTTAAAAATTTGCTAGTGAAACCTTCTGGGCCTAGAGGGATCTTTTTTGAAGGTTTAAAATTACTAACTTAGTTTATTTTTGTAATTATAAATCTGTTCAGGTTATCTTTCATCTTGGATGACTTTGGGTAATTCCAAGGAATTGGTCCTTTTCACTGAATTGTTGGATTTATGTTGTGTAGAATTGTTTATACTATTCTTTATTAAATCATTTTAATGCTTTCTGTGCATGTAGTGATAATCCTCTCATTCTGTATATTTTGTGTCTCCTTTCTTTTTTTCTTTGTTAATCTTGGTAATTTTTTTTTTTTTTTAATCTTGGTGATTTTAAAGAATTTGATAATTTTAAGAAAATAGCTTTTGGTTTCATTGATTTTTCTCTATTCTTTTGTTTTCAGTTGCATAAGTCTCTGCTCTTTTATTTTATTTTTTTATTTTTTTTTAGTTCTACCACTTTATTGCTACCAACCCATCTCCCTCCACCCTCGTGCACACATGCTCAGTCATGTAACCCCATGGACTGCAGCCCGCCAGGCTCCTCTGTCCATGGACTTTTCCAGGCAAGAATACTGGAGTGGGTTGCCATTTCCTTCTCCAGGTTTCTGCTCTTTTAACATTTCCTTCCTTTTGCTTGACTTGTGTTTATCTTTACTCTTTTTGTAAAGTCTTAAGATGAAAGCTCAAGACTGGGTGGCTTCTAAACAACCGAAATTTATTTCTTAGATTTCTGGAGGCTGGGAAGCTAAGATAGAGGTGCTGACAGATTCAGCGTCTGGAAAGGGCTAGTTTCCTGCTTCATGGCACGGCCTTCTTCTCACTGTGTCCTCTCTGTGTATGTTAGTCACTCAGTCGTATCCAACTCTTTGCGACCCCATGGACTGTAGCTCCCCAGGCTTCTCTGTCCATGGACTTCTCCAGGCAGGAATACTGGAGTGGGTAGCCATTTCCTTCTCCAGGGGATCTTCCTGACCCAGGAATTGAACCCTGATCCCCCACATTGCAGGCAGATTCTTTACTGTCTGAGCCACCAGGGAAGCCCTGTATCTTGTCTGGGATCTTTCAAAATAAGGATGCTAATCCCATTCGTGCGGGCTCTACCCTCATGCCCTAATCACCTCTCAAAGACCCAACTTCAAAATACCCTTATATTTGGTATTATATGAATATTTCAAGGTAAGAATTTGGGGGTAAGGGAAGACAACTATTTAGTCTATAACAACTATAAATTTCCCTTGGAGTACTTCTTATAGCTGCATACCATAATTTTGAGATACTGTATTTTCATTCAGTTCAAAGTATTTCCTAATTTCCCTTAACTTCCTGTTTGACCCTTTTAACCTAATATCATTGTATTTGGAGTTTCTTATAGATAGCATATAGTTAGGCTATTTTCCCCCATTCTGACAATCTTTGTCTTCTAATTGATGTGTTAAGAGAGTTCACATTTACTATAATTGTTGATATATTTGAATTTAGTTCAACCATTTTATTATTTGAAAACTTTTAAATCAGTTACATCACTCAACTTATAATGTATTTGTTCTTATAATAGAAGAAATATATGACCTAGAAGATACAGAAAATATAAACTGAAAAGAACATTTATTCTGAAGTACAGATATAGACACTGTTTATGTTCAAATATTAAAAGCTAAAAATTTTTGCTTTTCAGGTTTGTCATTATGCTACATATAATCATATAACCTACTTTTTTACTACTCACTAATATTTTAGAGCCTTTCCCCTTATTATTAACCAAAATATTATAATAGATCATTCTTTCTCAGTTGAGATAAAATGCACATAACAAGTTAACCACTTAAAGTGAACAGTTCATTGGCATCTAGTAAATTCACAGAATTGTGCAACCATCATCTATTTAGTTCCAACACATTTTTATCACCCTAAAAGGAAACTCCATACCTGTTAAATGTTCATAAAACTCCTGATGTCCACTAATGTACTTTTTTTTCTCTGTGGGTTGATAATTCTTTTTGTTGTGTTGGGGCAAGGTACATAAATAGTGATCAAACAATAAACTATATTAAACAGCCATCTTGAAAACAGAATCTGGGCTGCTTACTAAGAAAGAGTAACCATAACTTATTTGGTTCATTTATAGTTAAATATTCTTTTTTTATTGAAGATGGATAGTATAGTTATAGCATGAATAGCACAATAGCACTGTGACCTTAGGAAATTATTTTATCTTTCAATGACTCTGTTTCTTCACCTAAAGATAGGAGAAACAGTACTTACCTCATAGGATTTTGAGGGAATTTGGTGAGTTAATGCATGTAAAAGCTTTTAGAACAGCACCTGGCATGGTAAGCAATGTGTAGGTGTTAGATGCCGCTGCTCTTCTGCTGCTGCTTTCTTCAATGGAACTATATTGTGATACCTTATTCAGTAATCCTTGTCAACTCTTGTATGAACTCTCTTAGTAAATGCTGATTCCTTAAGTTTTTTCCATCTCAGGTATCTCAGTGATCTCTTGCCCTAGTGGCATCTTCAGGGTGAGTCTCAGGTCATAAATCAAGTAAGTTAAACACTTCTGTGGAGTACCCAAGGCAGAAGATTATATAGCTTAATGTGCACTGAAAATTATGCAGGAAATTAAATTTTACGAGAGCAGAAACCAGCTGCAGAATCCTCTGTGGGAACCAGTACTGGAGTCAAAAAACCAGAACCATAGTTAACAAAATGCTGGAGACTCAGTGTGGACAGCCCTGAGAGATGAAGATTCTAGGAGTGTCTTCTCACTTTTGTGAGTTTTATGTCAAGAATCTCTCCTGGGTTTTCCCAGTGAATACTGGAGGAAGAATCCCCTAAATCTTCTGGCAGGTGAAAGGGGAAAGTAACTGTTTTTAAATTACCCAGAATATTGTGTTTTTCTTAAGTCCTGCCCTCAGGAGAAATTATTTTACCAGTCTTACCTACTATGGGTTTATCAGAGCCTGACTGAGCTGGGGAAAGGGAAACACCCCGCTCCAGTCCGCTTAGCCTTCCTGTCCCATAAATAGGGAAGAAAACTGAGAAACGCTGATGGGAGTTCACAGTTCAGGGGCACAGGCTCACCAAAAGACTGAGGCCTATCATAGGACTGCAGAATGCTTCCCATCCCACTACAACTAAAAGGCTCTTTTCAGCAGTTCCTTTACATAGTATATCATGTACACCTTTCAACAGAAAAGTAAAACAGCAGACAAAGTTCGAAGAGACTGAACAAGCGTCAGAGTCAAACATGACAGGAGTGTTACAATGATCAGACTAGTAAATCTGGGATTGATATGTTAAATACTTTAACATATTTAATATGTTAATATTTAATATATTAAATACCTTCCAGTGAGTATTCAGGACTGATTTCCTTTAGGATAGATTGGTTTGATCTGGAATGAAAAAAGTAGACAATATGAAAGAACAAATGGATGATGTCAGCAAGAAGAAAGCAAAACAAAAAGCCAGACATCAAAAACTGTAACAAATGAAGAATGCCTTTGATGGGCTCTTTACTAGACTGGATCTGGTGAGGAAGGAATTTCTGAGCTTGAGGATATATCGGTAGAAACTTACAAAACTAAAAAGCAAAGAGAAAAAAAGACTGGGGGAAAAAATGGAAAAGAATACACAGGAACTGTGGGACAACTACACAAGATGTAACAAATGCATAATTGGAATACTGGAAAGAGAAAAAAGGAACAGAAGAAATATTTAAAGCAATAATGACTGAGAGTTTTCCTAAATTAATATCAGACACCAAACCACAGATCTAGGAACCTAAGTGAACCAGATAGAGAAACAAAGATAAAGTATATAATGACTTCTCAGAAATCAGGCAAGGAAGAAGACTGTGAAATGAAATATTGAAAGGGTGAAAAAAACTCTCCCAAAGTAGGATTCTGTGCTCTGGAAACTTATCCTTCAAAAGTTAAGGAGAAATAATTTCTCAGACAAACCAAAATTAAGGGAATTTGTTGCCAGTAGTCCTCCCTACCAACCTAGAGAGCGTATTAAAAAGCAGAGACATCACTTTGCCGACAAAGGTCTATATAAGTCAAAGCTATAGTTTTCCAGTACTTAGATACAAATGTGAGAGTTGGACCATACAGAAAGCTGAGCACTGAAGAATTGATGCCTTCAAACTGTGGTGTTGGAGAAGACCCTTGAGAGTCTCTTGGACAGCAAGGAAATCAAACTAATCAGTCCTAAAGGAAATCAGTCCTGAATACTCATTGGAAGGACTGATGCTGAAGCTGAAGCTCCAATACTTTGGCCACTTGATGCAAACAGCAGCCGAGTCATTGGAAAGACCCTGATACTAGGAAAGATTGAAGGTGAAAGGAGAAGGGGGCAGCAGAGAACGATCTGTTTAGATAGCATCACCAACTCAGTGGATATGAATTTGAGCAAACTCTGGGAGATAGTGAAGGACAAGGGAAGCCTGGTGTGCTGCAAATTCATAGTGTTGCAGAAAGTTAGACATGGCTTAGTGACTGAACAAAAAAAAAAAAACACAACACATCCTCCCTTGCACAAAATGTGAAAGTTCTTCTGAGAGAGGGAAAACTCAGATCTATACAAAGAAAGTGCACTGGAGAATGAGTATGTGAAGGTAGAATTAAAAGTTTTGTTTTTATTATTCTTAATTGATCTAACAACAATTTGTTCAAAATAATAGTAACAGTGTAATCAATTATGTATGCTTGTGTTCGGTTACATGTGCCTGTGGTGTGGATCTGTGTGTGTATACCTACATATGTGCAAATGAATAAGGGAAATGAATGACAGCAATGATACAAGGGACTGGAGGGAGAAATCAGGAGTATTTTGCTAATATATGATACTTGGACTACTCATGAAAAGATGTGTGTCATTTGTGATTTCGCTTGAATTATTGTAAATATACATTGCAAACTGACAATCTCATTTGAAAAAAAAAATAGCTAATTTTTATACTAGGAAAGGAGAGAAACTGTAATTGTGTAAAATGCTCAATTAAAACCTAGAAGACAGAGATAGGGTAGAAAATTAAAACCTAAAAGATATAGGGTAGAAGGCAAAAAATCGGAACAAAGAACAAGAGCAACAAATAGAAAACAGTAACAAATGCCGTAGATACTAATCCAGCTATATCAGTCACCGCTTTCAAACCTCAGTAGTCTACATACCCAAATGAAAAGAAAGAGATTGTCAGAATGGATCACAAAACAAGACCCTAACTCTGCGTTGCTTTCAAGAAACTTAACTTCAAATATGAGTGTATTTATACATTAAGAATAAAGGGATGGAGAAAGATGTACTATACTGACACTAGTTCAAAGAAAGCAGGAATAGCTGTATTCACTCCAAGCAGACTTCAGACCAACGAAAGTCATCGGAGATAAAGAGGGAGATAGTATGCAATGACAAAGGGGAGTATTCAGTATTTTTTTGATATAATTTATTTATTTTATTATTTTTGGTTGCGCTGGGTCTTAGTTGCTATATGCAGGCTTTCTCAAGTTGTGGAGAGTGAGGGCTACTCTCTGGTTGCGGTGTGTGGGCTTTTCATTGTGGTGGCTTCTCTTGTTGGGAAGCACAGGGTCCAGGTTCATGGGCTTCAGTAATTGGGGCACACAGGCTCCGTAGTGGTGGCTTGCTGGCTCTGGGACACTCAGGCTTCAGCAGTTGTGGTGCAGGGACTCAGTAGTTGTGCATGGATAATAATTCTTAATTTGTGTGCACCTGACAACAGACTGTCAGACTCTGTGAGGTGAAAGTGATAGAACTACAGGGAGAAATAGACGAATCTACCATCTTAGCTGGGGGTTTCAATACTTCTCTACCAGAAATGGACAGACCCAGCAGGCAGAAAGCCATTAAGGACATAGTTGAACTTAAGAACACCAACAATCTGCTGGATATAATTGACATATGCAACTGCTGAACAGAAGGTGAATGCACATTATTCTTAGGCTCACATGAAACTTTTGCCAAGGTAAACCACATTCTGGGCCATAAAACACCTTAACAAATTTAAAAGAATAGAAATTATACAATGTATCCTCTCAGGCTACAATGGAATTAAACTAGAAAGCAGCAACAGAAAGCTAGTGGGAAAATCCCCACACTTCTAACTGACACATGGATCAAAGAAGAAATCTAAATACTTTGAACTAAATGAAGATGAAAATAACACCTATCAAAATTGTGAAAAGCAGTTTGTTGTACTTTAAGCAGTACTTAAAGTGAAATTTACAGCACTGAATACATATATTAGAAAAAGAAAAACCTAAAATCTATAATAATCTAAGCTTTCATTCTAGGAAACTAAAAAAATAAGAGCAAATTCAATCAGAAGTAAAATGTAAATTAGAGCAAAAAATCAATAGAGAAAATCAACAAAACCCAAAACAGTTTTTTTTGAAAAGATTAAGTCAGGAACCTCTGGCCAGGCTAAGAAAGAAAAGGAAGAGAACACAAATTACTAAAGTCAGAAATGAAAGAGAGAGCATCACTACAGATCCCACAGACATTTAAAGGATGATAAAGGAATATTAATGAGCAACTCATGTTGGTAACAAACATATGTAATGCCCACAGATTTGATAGATTGATTTAGATGTAATAGATCAATTTCTCGACGCGTACAAGCTACCAGAGTCACACAAGAAGAAATAAACCATCGGTATTGGCCGTTTCTATAGAGAAAGTGAACCAATAGTTACTAACCTTAGAAAATAGAGAGCACCAGGCCTAGATGAGTTCACTAGTGAATTCTACCAGACATCTAAAGAAGAAATTATCCTACTACTCTGGGATCTCCTCCAGAAGAATGAAGCAGAAAGAACACTTCCCGACTCATTCAAGAGGCCAGCATTATCCTAATGCCAAACCAGTTACAAGGAAAGAAAATCATAGACCATTATCTCTCATGAATATAGATGTAAAAGTCATCAACGAAATATTAGCATATCAAAGCCAACAATGCATAAAAAGAATAATGGCACTACGTCCAAATGAAATTTATCCCAGATATTCAAGGCTGGTTCAGCATTCAAAAAATCAATTAATATGATTAACTATATCAACAGAATAAGAGGAAAAGTCAATATGTTCATATCAATAGATACAGAAAAGGCATTTGCTAAAATTCAGTACCTATTTGTGATTGAACTCTCAGCAAACTAGGAAGAGAGGAGGGGCTGTCTCTCTGCTTGATTTAGAATATTTACAAAACTAAAATATTCTTACCATATTTACAGCAGTTTTATTCATAATTGCCAAAACTTGGGAGCAGTCAAAATGTCCTTCAGTAGGTGAATGGATAAATAAACTTTGGTACATCTAGACAGTGCAATACCATCCAGCACAAAAAAGAAATGAGTCTTCAGTTCTTGAAAAGATACAGAAGAACCTTAAGTGCATATTACTAAATGAAAAAACTGGTCTGAAAAGGTACAATTCCAACTACATTAGCATACTAGAAAAGGCACAACTGTGGAAACAGTGGTTGCCAATGGCTAGGTGAGGGAGGGATGAATAGGCAGAGCACAGAGGGCAGTGAAACTATTCTATGTGATATAATGATAGAGACATGTCATACATTTATCAAAACCCACAGAATGTGCAACACCAAGAGTGAACCCTAGCTATGGACTTCAGACGATAATAATGCATCTGTGTAGGTTCATCAGTTGTAACAGACACATCACTTCATGGGATGTTGATGGTAAAAGAGTGTATGTGTACGTGGAGCAGAGAGTATATTATCTTCTCACTTTTGTGGTGAACCTGCATCTACTTTTAAAAATAATAAAATCTGTTAAAAATGCTTCTTTCAATAATAGTAATAATAAACATTAGGAAATAATAATATTCTAGGTCAAATGGTGTCTGAAGGGGCTTCCCTAGAGACACAGTAATTTAACTAAAAAGATTCAGATTGGTGACAGCGTATCACATTTCCAGATTGTAGTAAATAAGTATAAACTATGGTTGAGCTTGACTAATGCAGTTTGACATGAATTGAAGGTTCTGTGTGTGCAAAGAGTGGGAGATAGATTGAAGGTGATGGTTGTCTGAAAGAGATGATAGCAGACTGTTGTGGTCCAGACTGAAAGGCCCAATGTGCTGTACGTCAGTTGCGAGACAGTAGTGAGGGTGGCTCCCTCTCTAGGACTAGGAAGTCTTGTTGGCCTTGAGTAAGTCCTAAGACCCCAAGTTTGTGGTTGCTGCTACTTCAGTCTCGAGATGATAATCATTTTTTCTCTCAAAGCTCTGTGCCCAGATTCAAGCCAGGAAAATATTTTGGCCTATTAAGGGGCTGGAGTGGAAATGAAGAGGAAGGGGTACTTAGGAACAACAAAAAGTTAATGCAAAATGATAGTTTAAATGCCAGTTTAATTCTGTGTGTTTCATGCCAGTTGCATATGTTTGGCTGTTAATGTGCTATATTGATTCCCTTTGTAGTTTTGATTATACTTTGAGATTTAAATTAGTAATTTAAGTTGCTTAAATGTATTTTCAGGCTGTATTGGTTTTCTGCAGTTGCACTATCATGCATTCAGTTATATTCAGTTCAGTTCAGTCACTCAGTCATGTCCGACTCTTTGCCACCCCATGAACTGCAGCACGCCAGACCTCCCTGTCCGTCACCAACTCCTGGAGTCTACTCAAACCCATGTCCATCGAGTCGGTGATGCCATCCAGCCATCTCATCCTCTGTCGTCCCCTTCTCCTCTTGCCCCCAATCCCTCCCAGCATCAGGGTCTTTTCCAGTGAGTCAACTCTTCACATAAGGTGGCCAAAGTACTGGAGTTTCAGCTTCAACATCAGTCCTTCCGATGAACACCCAGGGCTGAGCTCCTTTAGGATGGACTGTTTGGATCTCCTTCCAGACCAAGGGACTCTCAAGAGTCTTCTCCAACACCATAGTTCAAAAGCATCAAATTTTCGGTGCTCATCTTTCTTCACAGTCCAACTCTCACATCCATACATGACCACTGGATAAACCATAACCTTGACCAGATGGACCTTTGTTGGCAAAGTAATGTCTCTGCTTTTTAATGTGCTATCTAGGTTGGTCATAACTTTCCTTCCAAGGAGTAAGCATCTTTTAATTTCATGGCTGCAATCACCATCTGCAGTGATTTTGGAGCCCGGAAAAATAAAGTCTGACACTGTTTCCACTGTTTCCCCATCTATTTCCCATGAAGTGACGGGACCAGATGCCATGATCTTAGTTTTCTGAATGTTAAGCTTTAAGCCAACTTTTTCACTCTCCTCTTTCACTTTCATCAAGAGGCTTTTTAGTTCCTCTTCACTTTCTGCCATAAGGGTGGTGTCATCTACATATCTGAGGTTATTGATATTTCTCCCAGCAATCTTGATTCCAGCTTGTGCTTCTTGCAGCCCAGTGTTTCTCAGTTATATTAGTGGGCTATAACAGTTTAAATTATTAGAATGTTAATATTTTCATCTTTTTTGCCAGGAATAGTTGTGTCCCTGAGTGCTATCTCTTTACTGGCTGGTGGAACACTCAAAGCTGACTGGGGAGGGGAGGAGGGGGAGGTAGGGAGGAAGTGCTTCATGTTGTTATGGAAAAGCACTAGTCCAGGAGTTAAAAAATCTGACCTCTGGTTTTGATGCTGCCATGTAATATATTACTGATTGACCCTGAGCTACTGATTCAAAGTTACTAGACCTCAGGGTTTTGTTTGTTCTAATTGTGGTGAAATAAATACACATAACAATTTACCATCTTAACCATTTTTAAGTATTCAGGTCAGTGGCTTTCACATTGTTGTACAACCGTCAGCACCATCTAGCTCCAGAACTCTTGCAAAAGTGAAACTCTTAGACCTATTAAATATTAACTCCTCTTTTCCTTCTCCCTCCAGCCCCTGACAACTACCCTTCTATTTCCTGTCTCTAGGTACCTCATATAAGTGGTATCACAGTTTTTGTCCTTTTGTGACTGGCTATTTATTTCAGTTCATCTTAAAGGTTCATCCAAGTTTTAATGTGGTTCAGAATTTCCCAGTTTTATAAGGCTGAATAATATTCCATTGTATGTATATTCCTCATGTTAAAATCATTTATCTATTGATGTATACACTTGGATTGCTTCTCCCTTTTGGTATTATGAATAATGCTGCTATGAAAACAGGTATACAAATCCCTCTTTGAAACTCTGCC
The DNA here is from genome assembly GCF_033118175.1 of Dama dama. Lineage (NCBI taxonomy): Eukaryota > Metazoa > Chordata > Mammalia > Artiodactyla > Cervidae > Dama > Dama dama. Next base: position 11,300,859 of record NC_083687.1, on the reverse strand, counting down.
TTTAGTTCTTTTGGGTATATACCTAGAAGTGAGGGTTGCTGGACCATGTGGCAAAAATTTTTAATTTTTTGAGGAAATGCCATACTGTTTTCCGTAGTGGCTATACCATTCTACTCTCCCCAGGGTATAAGAGTTGGCAGTTTCTCCACATCCTTGTCCAGGCTTACTATTTTCTGTTTTTGTTATTTTTTTTTTTTTGACAGTAGCCATCCTAGTGAGTATGAGATAGTATCGTATTATAGTTGTAATTTGTAGTTCTCTAATGATGAATAACACTGATCATCTTTGCCTCTGCTTTTAGGTCCTTCAGTTTGTCTGTTCAAAAGTCCTTTTGCACATTTTACCCCCCAGCATGAATACTTTTATATAACTGAGGGAAAATAAGTCACATATTTTGAAGATGAATCCTTTGAGAAGATTAGTTAGTAAGTTTTTAAAAGATTTCTGTAGTCAGTTGACTATTCCATTCACATTAAAATATAATTGAAAAGGTGTTTTTTTTTTTTTTTTTTTAATATACATAATTTCTGTGGTAAGGTAGATGTCCTGGGTGACCCATTCAAGGAAGTTGACTTAGTCCAACTTAATGAAGCCTATATCCTTCAGGTACTGTTGGAAACAGCATATTAAGCCTGTATTTTTGGATCAGACAATGCAGGTTTGAGCAGACGCAGCAAGAGCAAGAACCCTGGCCTGATCTTCCTGGATGGCTCCAGTAGAGCTGCTGGTGACCCATCTTTCTATCTCAGATGCGATCAGGCAAAAGGCCCTTTGCCCATCTTAAACTCAGGTTATGAGTTTTATTTTGTAGGAGTTCTTTATATATTGGATTGGCCAGTGTTTAAAGTAGTTCTGTAAGATGTTAACAGAAAAACCCAAACCAGTTTTTTGGCTAACCCAGTATTTTGGGTATTTGCCCATTATCAGATATTGATTTGTAAGTATTTTCTTCATTCCATGGTTTCCCTTTGCACTCTATTGATTGTGTCATTTGATCCACAAACATTTTAATTGTTTTTTCCCTGGATCATTGTTTATTTTTAATGAAACAAAGGTGAATATTTTTACTGATAAAAGGCACAATTCACAAAGAAGATAGACATCATAAAACATTAGACAACTAACAACAAAGAAATAGAGATATATAAAGCAAAATAAGATGAAATATAAGGGGAAAATACATATATATAATCATAGTGAGACATGTTAACATTTCTCTGAGAATATTTTATCAAGTGCAGAAAAGAATAGGAGCATCTTGAATGATGTCATTAATAATTAAATATAGTAGATCTCTATTTATATTAGTTTTTATTAATCTTATGTCCTACACACATGTATTTAAAATTTTGTGTCCCATACATCATTACTAGATGTCCATAGGACATTTAGATAAACTTGCAAAAAGATAAAACATTACTAAATTTCAAAAAAGTAGGAATTTTTTTTGTGAGTCAGTTATTCATATACACATATATTATTTTAAAATTGTTTTCCTTTATGGATTATTATAAGATATTGACTGTAGTTCCCTGTCCTTTACAATAACCTTTGTTGCTTGTTGCATATCTATTTTTTTAAATTAGAAATCTGGCATTCTATTTATACTAAGTCAAACAAGTGGAATCAAAATGTCTTAAAATTTTTTAGTTAGGCAAAAATTCATAAGTTTTCTAAAATACATATACATATTATTTATATATATGTATACAAGAGCTTTTCTACTATGCCTGATAAAGACTTGAGAAATAACATAAAAAAAAAGAGATGGAGAAATTGGAAAACATAAACTAAATGAAGTGGGAGCATTGAATATGAGATAGAAAAGTGAAACAAACTAGATAAAAAAGTAAAAGTTTCTCATGTAGTCCAGTTGTTTTTAAACATGGCTTCTCATTAGGAACATATCTGGAACTCTGGCGAAAAAAAAAAAGCAATACCTGGACATTTGTGTTTTTCAAAAAATTCCAAGATAATTCTGATATGCATGTGGATTTTAAAAAGTAATTCCAGAGTTTTCTATTAAATGGTAGTTTTGATAATATAGAATTCTATTATTTTTCTGCTGACCAATCATGATACAATGGTATTGTGAGTAATAGTTACATAATTGCAATAGTGAAAGGTGTTTATCAGTTTTCACAGTCAATAGCCAGACAAAAAATAAAAGATAATTACAATTGCAAGTCACAATGATAACATGATTAACCTAACAATATAAAATAATTACGTATAGTTTGGGGGGTCAAGCAGAGTGATGTGGTAAGTGGAAGTGCATACATCCACCTGCATACATCTGCTCAGCCTGTCTGTGTCTTTTGGTTGGTGCATTTAATCCATTTATATTTAAGGTAATTATCAATATGTATGATCCTATTATCATTTTCTTAATTGTTTTGGGTTTATTTTCTGTAGGTGGGTCTTTTCCTCTTGTTTCCTGCCTAGAGAAGTTCCTTTAGCATTTGTTCTAAAACTGGTTTGGTGGTGCTAAGTTCTCTTAACTTTTGCTTGTCTAGAAAGCTTTTGATTTCTTCATCAAATCTGAAGGAGAGTCTTGCTCCATAGAGTGTTCTTGGTTGTAGGTTCTTTCCTTTCACCGCTTTTAATATATCATGCCATTCCCTTCTGGCTTATAGAGTTTCTGTTGAGAAATGGGCTGATAGCCTGAAGGGAGTTCCCTTGAATGTTATTTGTTGTTTTCCCTTGTTGCTTTTAATATTTTTTAGGGCTTCCCTGGTGGCTCAGATGTAAAGAATCTGTCTGCAGTGTGGGAGACCTGAGTTTGATCCCTGGGTTGGGAAGATCCCCCGGAGGAGGGCATGGCAACCCACTCTAGTATTCTTGCCTGGAGAATCCCCATGGACAGAGGAGCCTCACGGGCCACAGTCCTTGGGGTAGCAAAGAGTTAGACACGACTGAGTGACTTAAGCACAGCCGTGTCTTTAATTTTTGTTAGTTTGATTATGGTGTGTCTCAGTGTGTTCCGTCTTTGGTTTATCCTGCCTGAGACTCTGCTTCCTGGACATGGTTGAATATTTCCTTTCCCATGTTTGGGAAGTTTTCAGCTATTATCTCTTCAAATACTTTCTCAGGTCCTTTTTCTTTCTCATCTCTTTCTGGGACCCCTACAGTGTGAAGGTTGGTGTGTTTAATGTAGTCCCAGAGGTCTCTCAGGTTGTCTTCATTTCTTTTCATTCTTTTTTCTTGTTCAGTTCTGCAGCAGTAATTTCCAGGAAAACAGACTCCAGTCTTACAGGGCACAAACAAATACTTATGTACATCAAGACTCAGAGGAAAGGAGTGACCCCCCCCACAGGAGACTAAACCAAAGCTACCTGCTAGTGTTGGAGGGTTTCCTGTGGAGGAGGTGTGGATTGGCAGGGGCTCACCACAGGAATGGGGCACCAGCCTGGAAGGTCCCCCTTGGAGGTTGCCATCAACCAGAGGGTTGGGTCGCCTCAGACGGAAAAATACCAGGGAGGGAGCCCAACCCCACTCATCAGCAGATAGTTGGATTAAAGCTTTACTGAGCAAGGCCCTGCCCACCAGAGCAAGACCCAGTTTTTCTCACCACCAGTCCCTCCCATCAGGAAGCTTATACAAGCGTCTTAGCCTCCTCCATCAGAGGGCAGACAGATGAAGCAAGAAGAACCACAGTCCCACAGTGACTAAAACAAAAACCACATTACAAAAAGTCAATCAGCATGTTAAAGCAGAAGGTTATGTCTCAGATGAAGGGACAAGATAAAACCCCAGAAAAACAACTGAATGAAGTGGAGATAGGCAACCTTCTAGAAAAAGAATTCAGAATAATGATAGTGAAAATGATTCTGGATCTTGGATAAAGAATGGAGGCAAAGATTGAGAAGATGCAAGAAATGTTTACCAAAGACCTAAAAGAAATAAAGAACAAACAGATGAATAATATGCTAGAAGGATCCGTAGCAGAATAACTGAGGCAGAAGAATGGATAAATGACCTGAAGGATAAACGTTTTAATTTTGATGTAGTCCAATTTATCTTTTTTCTTTGGTGCTTTTGGAGTCAAATCCAAGAAATTATTTCCAGATCCAGTGTCATGACTCTTTTCTTCTAAGAGGTTCATGTCTAGATCTTTGATCCATTTAATTTTTGTATATGGTATAAGGTAAGGATCCAGATTAATCATTTTGCATGTTTTCCTACCACCATTTGTTGAAAATATTTCCCTTTGCCATTGAATGCTTAGTATTCTTGTAAAAAATCATTTGACCTTAAATGTGAGGGTTTATTTTTGAGCTCTTCATTCTCTTCCATGATCCATATGTGTATTTGTAAATACTACACTATTTGGATTACTATTGTTTTGTTGTAATAAGATTTGAAATCAAGAAGTGTGATACTGCCATTCTTCTTTTTCAACATTGTTTGACTCTTAGTGATGCTGAGATCAATGAAAGGGTTCAAGTGGTAACAGCCTGATCCCTGCAAAGGTCCTCCCCATCAACCAACGTTTTGCCTAATGTTTTGTTCATTGATTAGCCTGAATAATTTCAAATAGGGATTAGAGAGTGGCAATTTTGCCCCACATTTATTAGCTGGAGTAGTTCTGGGGAGAGGAAACTTTTCTTTATCAACAATGATTTATTTTCCTGAAATTCAGTTCTACAAATAAGGTTAGATTAAATGCTTAATTCCTTACCTTTAATTGCAGTTCTTTAAGAGTAAGCGTTTATTGCTTTATTTACTTTGGTGAAACTAATGAATGAGGAGCATTGAAGATTATATATCCTTTCTATAGGTATCATAAACTTTTTATAGGTATCATAAACTCTTAGATTTTATAAAAGAAATCTGTTTTACTGTTATTGTTAGAGTCCTCTACTACAGTTAGATGTCACCAATCATCAGACATTATTCTTATCATTGACTCTGTCTTCCAACAAAGTAACACAGTAAACATTTTTTTTAATGTCACTTACAGTGCTAGTATTTCTGCATAAATAATTAAAAAAAATTTTTTTTATATTTATTGAGCACTCCTACCCTGTGTCAGTCACCATCCTGGGAAATTGACACAGAGGTCTCCCTTCTATTCTGTCTCTTTCAGTTAATCTGTTGCTCCTCCTATAGGTGCTCATTTTTATTTATTCATTTATGGATTGTCCATTTAGAGTTTTGTTTTGCAGATACATCTGCTGAGATGTATGTAAATATGTCCCTTATCTTACAGAGAAGTGTTATAACTATAGATACTGATCTACATCTTACTTTTTTTTCACTTAATTATATTCTAGAGATTAGTGTAGAAATCTTCATTCCTTTTTATGGCTGTGGTGTATTCTCTTTGGTAGATATGTCTTCATTTTTCTAGCTTAGTCTCCATTGATGGACATCTGAGTTATTTAAAACATCTTCAAATATAAAATAAAAATCCTTTGGAGACATAATATTGGCACACATTATTGTTTTACATGCCTTGAAAAAGTACGTATAGGTTGGATTGATTAAAAAATTTCTTGCTGTTACATATATTAATAATGTACTATTAATTTTTCTCTAGCTTCTTCCCCATTTCTCTTCTCTTTTTCACATTCCTGATAGTATCAGAAATGGGTATTCCCTCCTGTTTGCCTAGTCTCATGCATTCTTTCCATTCAGGCTTCTGTCCCTCCTACTCCACCAAAACTGCTGCTCTTTCCAAAATCACCAGTGACCTCCATGATGCTACATCCAGTGCTTTGTTCTCAGTTCTCAACTTCCGTGATTTGTCAGCTCCACTGGGTCCCATTAATCATTCTGTTCTCCTTCATCTATTTCCGTCACTAGGCTTCTCGAGTACTGTATACCCCTGGTTTTCCTTTATTCTTTGGTTTCCTCCTTCTCTTTCTTTTTTCTGACTTCCTGAATTCACTTTTCTTTCCTTTTGTTATCAGCTGGTGGTAGGCCTACTTCAGGGGAGGGTAGTTGTACAAGAAGAGAAGACTGGTAGGAAGGGGTGGAAATCTGTGCTTCTAGGAGTTGAGGCTGGGGGTGGGAGCAGAGGAGGGCATCTGGGTTCAGAGATCACGTGAAATGAGCCTGGAGTCTGACAAAAGCATACTGATTGACGTGTGGTGAGAGTGGCACCCCAGGGGAACTGGGGGACGCCAGCTGTGAGAGCGGACGGGGTCAGCAGCGTCTGTAAGCGCGGGTTCCTGCTGAAGGAGTCAGAAGAGGCTCTGGGGAAGGGGGCTCAATTTTGGATTGGCTGCTGTTTCTGAGGTAGGGCTAGAGAGGAGGATTAGTTAGGCTGTGGGTGATGTGGGGAAGGGCAGTTTGGCAGTTGGTTAGCCTTAGTGATAATAGATGGCTGTAACATCTGGGGGCGTCATTGGTAAGAAAGCAGTAGCCACTGAAAGAGTCAGTATAAGATTTTACAGCTGCTGAATGACCTTGCGAGAAATAGTGTCTCCTGTTACCTTTGTATCTACCTTTCTCTGTGTCTATCCTCCAAGCCCAATTAATGGCAAATTTCCCCCCATTCTGAGCCAGTTTTTATCTTTTGTCTCAGACCTGTTTATGTTTTTACTCTTCATTTCGTGGCACTGATTTTTACTCGGTTTGGGAAGTAGGAATCCTTATTTCCTAAGACCTAAAGTAAATAAATAAGAGATTAAATGACGACTAAAACCTGCTCTCGCCCCTCTACTGCCATGTTACAGCAGAAGCTTGTGATTATTAAATAGGGCGTGATTTGAAAAAACTGTGAAAATGAATCGTCTCTTTGTTGTTGCCACGTCTGCTTTTCTTTCTGAGCCTCTCTCCCTATTCTGGGCACTGAATACCCCTTACTGTCTCGTCTCATCCAGGCTTCCAGTGCTCTGTCCTGGGCTTTTCTTTCTTCTCCCCTTTGTGCACTTAGGCCTGTTGGCTAATCTGATGATGAGGTTAATGTAGCTTAATATGTTCCTTATTGAGGTGTTTTCATTTTAAAAGGAAATTCCTTATCTCACACCAGTCAGAATGGCCATGATCAAAAAATCTACAAATAATAAATGCTGGAGAGGATGTGGGGAAAGGGAACCCTCTTGCACTGTTGATGGGAATATAAATTGATACAGCCACTATGGAGAACAGTATGGAGATTCCTCAAAAAACTAGGAATAAAACTACCATGTGATCCAACAATCACACTTCTGGGCATATACCCTGAGAAAGCCATAATTGAAACAGACACATGTACCCCAGTGTTCACTGCAGCAGTATTTGAAGTAGTAAGGACATGGAAGCAACTCAGATGTCCATCAACAGATGAATGGATAAAGAAGCTGTGATATGTATATACAATGGAATATTGCTCAACCGTAAAAAGGAATGCATTTGACTCAGTGCTAATGAAGTGGATGAACCTATAGCCTATTACAAAGAGTGAAGTAAGTCAGAAAGAGAAAAACAAATATTGTATATTAATGCATGTATGTGGATCTAGAAAGATGGTGCTGAAAGGTTACTGTTACGAGCTGTGAAGGATGCCGGGATTCTTGGCCTCCGGAGGAGAGGAATTCGACCTGGAGCCAAGTGACGAGGCTTAATCACTCAGAGCTTTGTGTATAGCAAAGTTTTATTAAAGTATAAAAGAGATAGTGAAGGTTTCTGACATAGACATCTGAAGGGGACAGAAGAGTGCCCCCTTGCTAGTTTTTAACAAGGAGTTATTGCCTTCTAGCAAGCTGCTAGTTAGAGGAAGGAAACACCTCAGAACTGACCGAGTGGCACCAGACCCCTCACCCACAGCATGCGTTTTGAGGTAGCGCTGGCACAAGGTGAGTCATCCCCGGCCATAAAACAGTTGACATGAATCTTGAAGAAAGGCACATTTTCAAGCAAATACATAGTTCATTAACATAGCTTCAGTTCAGTTCAGTTGCTCAGTTGTGTCCGACTCTTTGTGACCCCATGGACTGCAGAACACCAGGCCTCCCTGTCCATCACCAACTCCTGGAGCTTGCTCAAACTCATGTCCATTGAGTCTGTGATGCCATCCAACTGTCTCATCCTCTGTCGTCCCCTTCTCCTCCCTTAAGGAAGATTATTTCCATGAGAAAAACGCACTGGTTAGCTCAAGATTTGAGATGAAGTTAAGTTCAGGTGGCAGAGAAGGCAATGGCACCCCACTCCAGTACCCTTGCCTGGAAAATCCCATGGACGGAGGAGCCTGGTAGGCTGCAGTCCATGGGGTCGCGAAGAGTCGGACATGGCTGAGCAACTTCCCTTTCACTTTTCACTTTTATGCATTGGAGAAGGAAATGGCAACCCACTCCAGTGTTCCTGCCTGGAGAATCCCAGGGATGGGGTCGCACAGAGTCGGTCACGACTGAAGTGACTTAGCAGCAGCAGCAGTAGTAGTAGTCAGTTCAGGTGGAACCAGGTGCCTTGACAACACAGGATTAGAAGAGAAAAGAAAAAAAAACCATCTGCCACTTGCAGTTTATTTCCTCCTGCTGCTTGGGGACTGTTAACGAACCTGTTTGCTGGGCATCAGTGGAGATGCGGACACAGAGATCAGACTTAGGGACAAAGGGAAGTGGGAGGAGAGGGTGGGATGAATTGAGAGAGCAGCATGGAAGCAGATACACTACCATATGTAAAATAGATAGCCAGTGGAAATGTGCAGTATGATTCAAGGAACTCAGACTGGGGCTCTGTGATGACCTGGAGAGGTGGGACGGAGGTTCAGGAGGGAGAGCACATATGTATACCTATGGCTGGTTCTTGTTGGTGTGTGGCAGAAACTAACACCATACTGTAAAGCAGTTATCTTCCCATTAAAAGTAAATTTTTAAAAGAAATTCCTGAGAAAATGTGAAACTAAGGGATACATTTTTACTACACACTGTGGCAAGATGGAGGGGAGTGAGGATGGGGAGGGAGGCAGAGTTGAGTAGAGGCAGCCCTGTGGCAGTCACTGCTGTAGACGGTGCCTGGGCCCCAGAAATCAAGAGTGGCCTGTGAGGAATGGATGAGCTGGAGCTTGGCTCTCCCTTCTCCCCCCTGTAGAGGCTAAGGCAGCTGTTGTGTTAATAGTGAAGGTATCTAAGTGCCTGGGCAGGTGTCGCGGGAGCAAAGCGTGTGCAGGGTAAAGAGTATGGAAATACAGTCTGGAGGTTGAGGCTGGGCAGAGACAGACAGAGATGTTGAGACCTGCTGTAATGCCGACCTTTGCGCTACCTCCTAAAAGTTTGTTTCAGTGCGCAGACTCTCCCTTCCAAACTTTTCTCACTGAAGCCAGGCAGCGCACACCCAGCCTTCCTACTCTGGAAGTGAAATATGAGCCCCCATGGCGCATAGCCCAGCAGCTGACTAGAGCCTGTTTATCTCTATAGACCCAAGTGGTTTCTTAATCCTCAGGGAGAAGTATGGGGTTCCTGTAGTGCTTTGAAGATGAGTTGAGCTTTAGGAAGGGTTTGAATTTGCAGCCTCCAAATTCAAATCTCAGTTCAGTTCAGTCACTCAGTCGTGTCCAACTCTTTGCGACCCCATGAATCGCAGCACACCAGGCCTCCCTGTCTATCACCAACTCCCGAAGTCCATTACTCAAACTCATGTCCATTGAGTCGGTGATGCCATCCAGCCATCTCATCCTCTGTCGTTCCCTTCTCCTCCTGCCCCCAATCCCTCCCAGCATCAGGGTCTTTTCCAATGAGTCAACTCTTCGCATCAGGTGGCCAAAGTATTGGAGTTTCAGCTTCAACATCAGTCCTTCCAATGAACACCCAGGGCTGAGATCCTTTAGGATGGACTGGTTGGACCTCCTTGCAGTCCAAGGGACTCTCAGGAGTCTTCTCCAACACCACAGTTCAAAAGCATCAATTCTTCGGTGCTCATCTTTCTTCACAGTCCAACTCTCACATCCATACATGACCACTGGAAAAACCATAGCCTTGACTAGACGGACCTTTGTTGGCCAAGTAATGTCTCTGCTTTTTAATATGCTGTCTAGGTTGGTCATAACTTTCCTTCCAAGGAGTAAGCGTCTTTTAATTTCATGGCTGCAATCACCATCTGCAGTGATTTTGGAGCCCAGAAAAATAAAGTCTGACACTGTTCCCACTGTTTCCCCATCTATTTTCCATGAAGTGACGGGACCAGATGCCATGATCTGAGTTTTCTGAATTTGAGCTTTAAGCCAACCTTTTCACTCTTTTTCACTTTCATCAAGAGGCTTTTTAGTTCCTCTTCGCTTTCTGCCGTTAAGGGTGGTGTCATCTGCGTATCTGAGGTTATTGATATTTCTCCCGTCAATCTTGATTCCAGCTTGTGCTTCCTCCAGCCCAGCGTTTCTCATGATGTTCTCTGCATATAAGTTAAATAAGCAGGGTGACAATATACAGGCTTGACATACTCCTTTTCCTATTTGAAACCAGTCTGTTGGTCCACATCCAGTTCTAACTGTTGCTTCCTGACCTGCATATAGGTTTCTCAAGAGGCAGGTCAGGTGGTCTGGTATTCCCATCTCTTTCAGAATTTTCCACAGTTTATTGTGATCCACACAGCCAAAGGCTTTGACATAGTCAATAAAGCAGAAATAGATGTTTTTCTGGAACTCCTTTGCTTTTTTGATGATCCCAGTGGATGTTGGCAATTTGATCTCTGGTTCCTCTGCCTTTTCTAAAACCAGCTTGAACATCTGGAAGTTCACGGTTCACGTATTGCTGAAGCCAGGCTTAGAAAATTTTGAGCATTACTTTCCTACCGTGTGAGATGAGTGCAATTGTGTGGTAGTTTGAGCATTCTTTGGCATTGCCTTTCTTTGGGATTGGAATGAAAACTGACCTTTTCCAGACCTGTGGCCACTGCTGAGTTTTCCAAATTTGCTGGCATATTGAGTGCAGCACTTTCACAGCATCATCTTTCAGGATTTGAAATAGCTCAACTGGAATTCCATCGCCTCCACTAGCTTTGTTCGTAGTGATGCTTCAGTGGCTAAGACCAGCCTTTGTCTCCTGGTGCTGTCTCACAGCTCTCAGGAGTTAAGCCCAAGGCAGTTGTTCTAGAGCTCAGAAGACTATTGAGATTTCAGTCCTAGTCACAGTTGGAATTACTTTGAGGTGTCCTTATTTAATGGATCTTTGAAAGTGGTACGTTCCAAAGCCTCCAACCCTTTTCCCTTGGGAACCCAGAACAAGTAGAACCTATTAATGCAGCAGTTTATCACTTGCTTTCCATGGCTTCCATTTGCATCTTGTGTGGGGCACAGGCAGGCTCTGGAATTAGGCAGTTTCAGCCCAGTATCCACATCAGGCTGGTTCATTTGTGCAGTCCTTGCTGTTCCCATTTGAAGACCATAATGCCCTTACTGCACTGCTGAGAAGAGGTTGACCTGGAAGGGTGAGATCTGCCCACAGGTGGGAGTGGCTCGTGTCCAGTTGATGAGATGGTCCTTTTGAGGCCCCTGAAGAGCTGAGTGAGTGATGGCCCCTCCTGCCTGCCCTGCTGCAGCTTGTTCTACCCCTGTGGATCACAGCCCTCTCCTCAGTCACTTCACTACAGAGAGAACTGTTAGTGTTGACTTTGTTACAACTTTACCTGCTAATGTGTGAAAACACACTTTTAAAATACTATACTAATTTATTTTAGTAAACTTGTAACAATTTTTAGATTTACAGTAAAGTTTCAGAGATGAACAGAGTTCCCATGTACCCAGTTTGCCCCATTGTTAGCATCTTACATAATCATGACACTCTTGCTAGTATGAAGGCATCAATGTCGCTACCTTACTATGAACTCAACTCCCGACTTCGTATTTCATCATTTTTTCCAAACTTTCTGTTTCAGAAATCCTTCTGTTCCAGAAACTAGAGTCCCATGTTATGCTTGGTGGTCATGTGTCCCAGTCCCCTCTGGTCTGTGACAGTTTCTGTCTTTCCATGTTTTTCATATCCCCTGATAGTTTCGAGGAATACTGGCAAGTATGCTTTATATAAACTGTCCTTTATAATGTCCTCCAGTCTGAGCTTGTCTGATGTTTTCCACATGATTGGACTGATGTTACAGGTTTAGGAAAGAATACTAGGAAAATGAAGTGCCCTGAAGTGCCCTGCGGGCGAGGTGAGGGTACTTGATATTTGCGTAATATCTCTGATGGAACTAACCGTGGTCACTTCGTTTAAGTAGTTTGTTTGCCAGTTTCTCCACCGTAAAGTTAATCCTTTTCTCTTTCCCTACGCTAAGATAGAGTGGGTTGGGAAGGGTGTATAGAATTAAGCTGCACCTCTTGGAAAGGAAAGTATCTTTATATATTATATATGTGTGTGTGTGTGTGTGTATTATTTGGAATTCTTTTGTAAGGAAGTTTGTTTCTTCTCCCTCATTTATTTATAGAACTATGAACCTATGTATACTTATTTTATAGTTGGAATTACAGTGCAGTGAGTGCTGCATTATTTTGTTGCCCAAGTTGTTCCAGCTCCAGAGGGAGCTCTTTCAGATGGCTCCTGTATCCCTGTAACATGCCCAGTCCTTTTGTGTTTTGAGCACTTCCTTACTTTCTGGTGCAACAAGATGTTCCAGGCTTTTCTTAAATTTTCCATGCCCGAACCCTAGAATTAGCCATTTCTCCAAGAAGCCCTTGGTTTTTTATTTTATTTTTTTAATTTTTTCATTTATTTTTATTAGTTGGAGGCTAATTCCTTTACAATATTGTAGTGGTTTTTGCCATACATTGACATGAATCAGCCATGGATTTACATGTGTTCCCTATCCTGATCCCCCCTCCCACCTCCCTCCCCATCCCATCCCTCTGGGTCTTTCCAGTGCACCAGCCTTGAGCACTTGTCTCATACATCCAACCTGGGGAGGCGATCTGTTTCACACTTGATAATATACATGTTTCAATGCTATTCTCTCAGATCATCCCACCCTTGCCTTCTCCCACAGAGTCCAAAGGTCTGTTCTATACATCTGTGTCTCTTTCTGTCCTGCATATAGGGTTATCGTTACCATCTTTTTAAATTCCATATATATGCGTTAGTATACTGTATTGGTCTTTATCTTTCTGGCTTACTTCACTCTGTATAATGGGCTCCGGTTTCATCCATCCCATTAGAACTGATTCAAATGTATTCTTTTTAATGGCTGAGTAATATTCCATTGTGTATATGTACCATAGCTTTCTTCTCCATTTGTCTGCTGATGGGGATCTAGGTTGCTTCCATGTCCTGGCTATTGTAAACAGTGCTGCGATGAGCATTGGGGTGCACATGTCTCTTTCAGATCTGGTTTCCTCGGTGTGTATGCCCAGAAGTGGGATTGCTGGGTCACATGGCAGTTCTGTTTCCAGCTTTTAAAGGAATCTCCACACTGTTCTCCACAGTGGTTGTACTAGTTTGCATTCCCACCAACAGTGTAAGAGGGTTCCCTTTTCTCCACACCCTCTCCATCATTTATTGCTTGTAGACTTTTGGATAGCAGCCATCCTGACTGGCGTGTAGTGGTACCTCATTGTGCTTTTGATTTGCATTTCTCTGATAATGAGTGATGTTGAGCATCCTTTCATGTGTTTGTTAGCCATCTGTATGTCTTCTTTGGAGAAATGTCTGTTTAGTTCTTTGGCCCATTTTTTGATTGGGTCATTTATTTTTCTGGAATTGAGTTGCAGGAGTTGCTTGTATATTTTTGAGATTATTCCTTTGTCTGTTTCTTCGTTTGCTATTACTTTCTCCCACTCTGAAGGCTGTCTTTTCACCTTGCTTATAGTTTCCTTTGTTGTGCAAAAGCGTTTAAGTTTAATTAGGTCCCATTTGTTTATTTTTGCTTTTATTTCCAATATTCTGGGAGGTGGGTCATAGAGGATCCTGCTGTGATTTATGTCAGAGAGTGCTTTGCCTGTGTTCTCCTCCAGGAGTTTTATAGTTTCTGGTCTTAGATTTAGATCTTTAATCCATTTTGAGTTTATTTTTGTGTATGGTGTTAGAAAGTGTTCTAGTTTCATTCTTTTACAAGTGGGTGACCAGTTTTCCCAGCACCACTTGTTTTAAAGAGGTTGTCTTTTCTCCATTGTATATTCCTGCCTCCTTTGTCGAAGATAAGGTGTCCATAGGTACATGGATTTATCTCTGAGCTTTCTATTCTGTTCCATTGATCTATATTTCTGTCTTTGTGCCAGTACCATACTGTCTTGATGACTGTGGCTTTGTAGTAGAGCCTGAAGTCAGGCAGGTTGATTCCTCCAGTTCCATTCTTCTTTCTCAAGATTGCTTTGGCTATTCGAGGTTTGTTGTATTTCCATACAAATTGTGAAATTATTTGTTCTAGTTCTGTGAAAACTAGCTTGATAGGGATTGCATTGAATCTATAGATTGCTTTGGATAGTATACTCATTTTCACAATATTGATTCTTCCAATTCATGAACACGGTATATTTCTCCATCTGTCTGTGTCCTCTTTGATTTCTTTCATCAGTGTCTTATAGTTTTCTATATATAGGTCTTTCGTTTCTTTAGGTAGATATACTCCTAAGTATTTTTATTTTTGTTGCAATGGTGAATGAAATTGTTTCCTTAATTTCTCCTTCTGTTTTCTCATTGTTAGTGTATAGGAACGCAAGGGATTTCTGTGTGTTAATTTTCTATCCTGCAACTTTACAATATTCATTGATTAGCTCTAGTAATTTTCTGGTAGAGTCTTTAGGGTATTCTATGTAGAGGATCATGTCGTCTGCAAACAGTGAGAGTTTTATTTCTTCTTTTCCTATCTGGATTCCTTTTATTTCTTTTTCTTCTCTGATTGCTGTGGCCAACACTTCCAAAACTATGTTGAATGGTAGTGGTGAGAGTGGGCACCCTTGTCTTGTTCCTGACTTTAGGGGAAATGCTTTCAATTTTTCACCATTGAGGATACTGTTTGCTGTGGGTTTGTCATATATAGTTTTTATTATGTTGAGGTGTGTTCCTTCTATTCCTGCTTTCTGGAGAGTTTTTATCCTAAATGGATGTTGAATTTTGTCAAAGGCTTTTTCTGCATCTATTGAGATAATATGGTTTTTATCTTTCAATTTGTTAATGTGGTATATTACATTGATTGATTTGCACATATTAAAGAATCCTTGCATTCCTGGGATAATGCCCACTTGGTCATGATGTATGATCTTTTTAATATGTTGTTGGATTCTGTTTGCTAGAATTTTGTTAAGGATTTTTGCATCTATGTTCATCAGTGATACTGGCCTATAGTTTTCTTTTTTTGTGATATCTTTGTCTGGTTTTGGTATTAGGGTGATGGTGGCCTCATAAAATGAGTTTGGGAGTTTACCTTCTTCTGCAATTTTCTGGAAGAGTTTGAGTAAGATAGGTGTTAGCTCTTCTTTAAATTTTTGATAGAATTCAGCTGTGAAGCCATCTGGTCCTGGGCTTTTGTTTGCTGGAAGATTTCTGATTACAGTTTCGATTTCCGTGCTTGTGATGGGTCTGTTAAGATCTTCTGTTTCTTCCTGGTTCAGTTTTGGAAAGTTATACTTTTCCAAGAATCTGTCCATTTCTTCCAAGTTGTCCATTTTATTGGCACATAGCTGCTGGTAGTAGTCTCTTATGATCCTTTATATTTCAGTGTTGTCTATTGTGATCTCTCCATTTTCATTTCTAATTTTGTTGATTTGGGTCTTCTCCCTTTGTTTCTTGATGAGTCTGGCTAACGGTTTGTCAATTTTGTTTACCTTTTCAAAAAACCAGCTTTTAGCTTTGTTGATTTTTGCTATGGTCTCTTTTGTTTCTTTTGCATTTATTTCTGCCCTAATTTTTAAGATTTCTTTCCTTCTACTAACCCTGGGGTTCTTCATTTCTTCCTTCTCTGGTTGCTTTAGATGTAGAGTTAGGTTATTTATTTGACTTTTTTCTTGTTTCTTGAGGTAAGCCTGTAATGCTATGAACCTTCTCCTTAGCACTGCTTTTATCGTGTCCCATAGGTTTTGGGCTGTTGTGTTTCCTGTCTAGAGAAGATCCTTTAGCATTTGTTGAAGAGCTGGTTTGGTGGTGCTGAATTGTCTCAGCTTTTGCTTGTCTGTAAAGCTTTTGAATTCTCCATCATATCTGAATGAGATCCTTGCTGGGTACAGTAATCTGGGTTGTGGGTTATTCTCTTTCATTACTTTAAGTATGTCCTGCCATTCCCTTCTGGCCTGAAGAGTTTCTGTTGGTAGATCAGCTGTTATCCTTATGGGAATCCCCTTGTGTGTTATATGTTGTTTCTCCCTTGCTGCTTTTAGTATTTGTTCTTTGTGTTTGATCTTTGTTAATTTGATTAATATGTGTCTTGGAGTGTTTCACCTTGGGTTCATCCTGTTTGGGACTCTCTGGGTTTTTTGGACTTGTGTAACTATTTCCTTCCCCATTTTAGGGAAGTTTTCAGTTATTATCTCCTCAAGTATTTTCTCATGGCCTTTCTTTTTGTCTTCTTCTTCTGGGACTCCCATGATTCGAATTTTGGGGCATTTCACATTGTCCCAGAGGTCCCTGAGGTTGTCCTCATTTCTTTGGATTCTTTTTTCTTTTTTCCTCTCTGCTTCATTTTTTCCCACCATTTTATCTTCTACCTCACTTATCCTATCTTCTGCCTCCATTATTCTACTGTTGGTTCCCTCCAGAGTGTTTTTGATCTCATTTATTGCATTATCCATTTTTAATTGACTCTTTTTTATTTTTTCTAGGTCCTTGTTAAACATTTCTTGCATCTTCTCAATCCTTGTCTCCAGGCTATTTATGTTACTCCATTTTGTTTTCAAGATTTTGTATCATTTTTATTATCATTATTCTAAATTTTTTTTCAGGTAGATTCCCTATCTCCTCTTCTTTTGTTTGGCTTGTTGGGCATTTTTCATGTTCCTTTACCTGTTGGGTATTCCTCTGCCTTTTAATCTTATTTAGATTGCTGTGTTTGGGGTGGCCTTTCTTATTTAGATTGCTGTGTTTGGGGTGGCCTTTCTGTATTCTGGTAGCCTGTGGTTCCTTTTTATTGTGGAGGCTTCTCCCAGTGGGTGGGGTTGGACGATTGGCTTGTCAAGGTTTCCTGGTTAAGGAAGCTTGTGTCGGTGTTCTGGCGGGTGGAGCTGGATTTCTTCTCTCTGGAGTGCAATGGAGTGTCCAATAGTGAGTTTTGAGATGGGTCTATGGGTTTGGTGTGACTTTGGGCAGCCTGTATATTGACGCTCAGGGTTATGTTCCTGCATTGCTGGAGAATTTGCATGGTATGTCTTGCTCTGGAACTTATTGGCTCTTGGGTGGTAGTTGGTTTCAGTGTAGGTATGGAGGCCTTTGGATGATCTCTTATTAATTAATGTTCCCTGTAGTCATGAGTTCTCTGGTGTTCTCAGGTTTTGGGCTTAAGCCTCTTGCCTCTGGATTTCAGTCTTATTCTTCCAGTAGGCTCAAGACTTCTCCCTCCATACAGCACTGATAATAAAACTTCTAGGTTATTGGTGAAAAGAGTCTCCACAGTGAGGGACACCTAGAGAGGTTCACAGAGTTACATGAAGAAGAGGAGAGGGAGGAGGGAGATAGAGGTGAGCAGGAGGAGAAAAAGGGGGATTCAAGAGAAGAAAGACAGATCTAGGCAGTACTCTGTTCCCTAAGTGTTCTCCGCAGGCCGGAACACTAACAGAGATTCACAGAATTGGATTGAAAAGAGAAGGGGGAGGGAGGAAATAGAGGTGATCTGGGGGAGAAAAAGGAGAGTCAAAAGGGGGAGAGAGTAATCAAACCAGTAATCACACTCCTGAGTAAAAATGGGTACTGAAGGTTGGATTCTTAAATGTCCAAAATTGATGTCAAATACTGAAAAACAAAGATTAAAAATCTACAGTAGAGGTTAGACTCTTAAAAATACAATATTTTTTTTTTAATTGAGAAATATATATGAAGTTCACTTTAAAAATAGGGTCCCCCCCCTTTTTTTTTGCAAGGTTATAGTGGGTTATAAAGATGAAAATTAAGGAGTAATAGAGGACTTTTAAAAAAAAGAAAAAAAATTTTCTTTTATTAAAAAAAAATAATAATAGTAAAAATATATCTAGGAATTTCTCTGGAGCTGTTGCGGGCAGTGTGGGTTCAGTTTCAGATAGCTCCTTGTTCCAGCTTACACTTCCCGATATCTATTGGCCCCTTCCAGTGTAGTCGGTGTTACCTACAGGGATTTTAATCTGTTGCACCGGTCCTTTCTGAAGCGGTTCCCTCTGTTTATTTGGCTTCTGTTTGCCGGTCTCTTCAGTGTCTAGTTTCCGCCCTGACACAAGCGGGCAGAGGTGGTCTCTTGTTTAGGTTCGCTTGTTCAGTTGTGCTGCGGGGAGGTGGGGGCGCTGCAGACAAATATCACTGGTGTGTGTAGGGAGCACTCGCAGTGTTCCGGCCACACTGGGTTTGCCTCCGCTCACGGCGTTTGTGCTTTCCCCATCTACACTGCTCAAGCTCCAGGCTGCTCTACAGGGAGCGGGCCCTGAGTTGCGTGCACTTTCCAGGCCCAAGCTGCTCAGGTTCAGGTTTTCGAGTACTCCACAAAAGTGCAGACTCGGTTGGGCCTGCGTTTTGTGCCTTCCCCCTCCCGAGCAGCTCGGGCAGCCAGGAGCTTGAGCGCACTCTCCCCCGGTGCAGTGTGCCTTCTCCCCTCCGCGACCCCAGCCTCAGTTTCCGCGCGGTCTGGTGCACCTTGTGTCTCTTCTGGGGAGCTGATCTCTGGCTGTGACCCTCCTGGCAGATGTCAACCATCCGGATTCTCAGGAAGTCTTTGGTTAGAGACTGGAAGCCTGTTTGTAGTTTGGTAGGGGGTGCCATCTTTGGAGCCAAGTTTCTCCTTTGCCCTCCCCCCTGCCTCCTGCCTCTGGTGGGGGATGGGCTGGTCCGCAGCCGGCTAGCTCTTCTCTGGGATTGCTTAGTCCTTCCGGCAGCGCCTTCAGTTAGGGCTTTTCGCAGGTTAGTTCTCTCTCTCTTGCTATCCCACAGTTTAAGTTGCTATCTTGCGTTAGCTCCCTCCGATTGCCCTCAGGGCCTTCGGGCCTGGTCCTTACCCTAAGCAATGCCGCCAGCTCTTCTCCGTTCAGCCCCCACTTGCTGGTTGCGGATGCGAGAGTCTGGGGTACTTTTCTGCTGGGAATTGCTTTTAGGCATGTAATCTGTGGGTTTTATTTATTTTTCCTCCCGATTAGGTTGCCCTCCGAGATTCAAAAACTTCCTCCAGACCCGCAGGTGAGAGGGTTTCCTGGTGTTTGGAAACTTCCTCTATTAGGACTCCCTTCCCTGGGCGGATTTCCGTCCCTAACTCTTTTGTCTCTCGTTTTATCTTTTATATTTTGTCATACCTCCTTTCGAAGACAATGGGCTGCTTTTCTGGGTGCCTGATGTCCTCTGCTAGCAATCAATAGTTGTTTTGTGGAGTTTGCTCAGCGTTCACATCTGTTTTTTTTTAATTAGAGAATAGTACTTAGAAACCACTGAGCACCAGGTGAGTCCATTGCTCCTGGGGTGTCATTGTTTCTAGGTCACCTTAGTGGTTAGAGCTAGGTGGTATAGGTATGCCTACTACTCCTTGTATACAGACATGTCTAATTGTTTCTGTTTCTTTATTTGCATATATATTAGGATAACGGTGACTTTATATTGATGTGTCTGACTTTAATCCAGTACCACAGCTTTGCTTGCTTTACTGTAACATCCTTCTTCCATAATGAAAAACCTTGCACCCCACTATCCATTTACTTATATTCAACCCACTATACCTATTCCTGTACTATAAATACATTGTAACCTATATTTCCACAAGAAACAAGTTTACCAGTTCTAATATTGTACTAATTTTTTAACTATTTCTATTTTAGTGGACAAATCATAGGTTCTTGTGTACTTTTACGATGATGTGATTTAAGTGTTTTTCATATTCTTTAATCTGGGATGTGTTTGTATGTCAGCATGATTGATTAAGATGATGGATTTTGTCTCCAAGTTTAATGTTTCCATTCTACTCCACACTTCTGATAGTCTAAAAGTTTATGTTCTCTCTTCAGTAATTTATTACACATTTCTACAAGAAGAAGTATAGACTTATTAAAAGTTTATACTTACTAGTAAAGCTTTTATTATATGTAAAAGAGACAAGTTGAAGGAAATAAGATTTGCAGCACCTTCTCGCCCCAAAGTTCTGACTCAGATGCTTTTTAAAAAATTGCCTTGTGGCAAGACATCTAAACTCAGTTTCTCCATTTGCTCAGTAAGTCTTGACTGTTTAGGCTTGATACTTGGTTTTATTTTCTTGGCTACTTTTCTAGGACATCCTGTTGACCCATTCTTGTTATTAGTGCCAAAGATCATATGTCTGTCAGTAAAGATATTATGGAAATGGTACTGACTTAACTAAAGCTTTCATTCCTTAGACACTTGGTTCCCAAATTCCTGTGGGGAAGAAAGAAGTGTGGGTTTAAAAAGCTATACTAAGAGCTAAGTCTTGATCATCATCGTGGTCAACTTCTAACTTGAAGTCTGATCTTGGGCCATCACTTCTACCTCCAGACCACAAATCCTTCATCTAGAAAGTGAAACAGTTCCATTAGATAACTCCTAGATGCTGGGAGGGATTGGGGGCAGGAGGAGAAGGGGACAACAGAGGATGAGATGGCTGGATGGCATCACCGACTCGATGGACATGGGTTTGAGTAAACTCCGGGAGTTGGTGATAGACAGGGAGGCCTGGCGTGCTGCGATTCATGGGGTCGCAAAGAGTCGGACACGACTGAGCGGCTGAACTGAACTGAAAGTTCCTTATGGCTGTGGTTTTATCATCAGAGACAGTGAAATACCTGGTATACGGCCATGCCATCCTGAATGCGCCAGTTCTCTTCTGATCTCAGAAGCTAAGCAGGGTCGGGCCTGCTTTAATACTTGAATGAGAGATAGTGAAATACCTGGCTGGCAGTTTTAATCTCAGTAATTAAGGTGCTCTGGCAAGAATTGGAAATGGTCAGCCTCTTTGAAATAGGCCTATTGGGCCATTCTTTATCATCCTTTTGTTTAATTAAAAACAGCACACACACTCTGTGTGGGATGAACACATTCTGAAATGTGAGGTCTGTAGGTAGAATGAGGAGGTCTCAGATGGTACCATGTAGAAGGCATAGGGTACTCTTGAGAACGATCCATCGTGGTAGTAACTTTGGAGAATCAGAACTGGGCCGTTTATTATTTGTTGTTCATAAATCAGGGACTTATTAGGTGACATTTCTTTTACAGCTAGTATGTAGAATCTGTGAACAGTACAGAAAAATAGCCAAAGTGAAGAGAGTATGATGGCTTAAGTATGATTAAGGCTCAGTGAGTTGTATTAAAGAAGCTTTAGTTCTCAAAGCATTAGTCTCGTACTGCTAATAGCCTTCAGAAAAGTCTGTTATTTCTCCCAAGCATTGAGTTTCCTGAGCTAAGAGAATGAAACATATGACCTATAGCCGAGTATGCTATACATACCATGTATTTACAAGAAGATTTTGGTAAACAGATGGGTGAAAAACAAAAGTAGGAATTAATGTACTATAAGACAAGGCATTTTGCTTGGAAAAAATGAATAATAGATTGAAGAAATGTTGCCTTTAGTTAGAAAGTGCAAAATAAGAGAGCACAGAATGAGTCTCCCTCAGGCTGCCTGCCATTGAATTGTTCTTTAAAAGCCACATCGTATCAATTTATGAGATTAAACTTGTATGAAAGTCTTGAATGATAGTCCTCTGACCCACCATTCCTGGCTCCTGTTCCACATTTCTAAATGAAGTGTACTCTGCCTGTCTTTGTTTGCAGTGTTAAATCAGCAAGTTGAGCTTTTATGATACTAGTTTATGTAAAGATTCACACTTGCTTTAACAGTGTATCTGGAATGGATGTCCATTCCTCTGATCCATACTAATGTTATTAGCAGCGTTAGCTTCCTCTTCACCATGGGTAAAAAGAGTTGCTCATTATAGAAGTGAACAGTAGATGTCACTACATCTCCACTTACTACGGCTCTGGCTCAGTTTATTTGGATACAACCAAGTTCTTAATACAGCTTCCAAATCACTAACCTTAAATCACTTATTTATGGCTGACAATTAAGATCCCCTTCCTCAAATATAGAATTGAAAATTGAGAACAAACATAACCCAGGGGAGTTTTCTTCAATTTCCTTTTTAGTGTATTTGTTCTAGGCTTATATATTATTTATACAGTAGTCCCCCACTTATCTATGGGGGGGATATGTTCTGAGATCTCTAGTATGGATTCTGAAACCACAGACAGCACTGAACCCTATATATACTGTTTTTCCCTATATGTACCTAACTATGATAAAGCCTAATTTACAAATTATTCACATTAAGAGATTGTCAACAATAATATATTTGAACAGTTAAGATAATATACTGTAATAGGTTATGTGAATGTAGTCTCTCTTTCAAAATAGCTTATTGTCCAAATTTAATACCTTTTCCATCTTAACAAAGCACTTATCACTCACTATGGCTCTCACTTTTGCAGTTTTAAGTGTGACAGCAAAACTAGCTTGAGTTTCCTTTTTCCTTCACAGTTTCATAATTAGAAGATTTGTTACTGTAAGTCTTAGCAACCTCAGTGTATGGTTTTGCTTTTCTTTCCTTACTCAGTTGAAAACTTTTCACCTTTTCGGTTGAAGCACGTTATGATTTCTCTTTGGCATATCTGAATTGGCCAGCATCAGTACTCTTGCGCTTTGGGGCCATTATTAAGTGACATAAGGGTTGCTTGAGTACAAGTACTTGCTGACAAGGAAAGGAAAATAAAGAACTGAATTATGACCAGAAGTCCTACAATGCATCTTTCAAAACAAACCTCTTACGGTTTGAGTGTAGATGGTACAGTTTCCATATATGACAGAAAGGCGAAGTTGGTGTTAACTTGAATTATTTTAGAAAGCCTGAGGCATACTGAATTTGATCTCTTTTGAACATGTTGAGTCACTCAGTCGTGTCCAACTCTTTGCAACCCCATGGACTGCAGCACGCCAGGCTTCCCTGTGCATCACCATCTCCTGGAGTTTGCCCAAATTCATGCCATTGAATCAGTGATGCCATCCAACCATCTCATCCTCTGTTGTCCTTTTCTCCTCCTGACTTCAATCTTTCCCAGCATCAGGGTCTTTTCCAGTGATTCAGCTCTTCACATCAGGTGGCCAAAGTATTGGAGCTTCAGCTTTAGCATCAGTCCTTTCAGTGAATATTCAAGGTTGATTTCCTTTATCATTGACTGGTTTGATCTCCTTGTAGTCCAAGGGACGGACTCTCAAGAGTCTTCTCCAGAACCACAGTTTGAAAGCATCAATTCTTCGGTGCTCAGCCTTCTTCATAAACCAACTCATAGATGGTGAAAATAGCCAGGGTGATATCTGTTCTCATATGTCAGGGTCAGTGCTGGCTTCCTCCTGGTAGAACTGTTAATAGTTACCTTGTTTACTCTCAGTTGTCCTAGTTTGGACAATACGTGGTCACTCTAAATTGCCCAGCGGTGGTTAATAAGTTGCAGTTCTAGTCATTATAGGCACTTTTTTTTTTTTTTTTTTAATAAACTCAAGAGTTATGCCTGCTCTGAGTTTTCTGAGTTAAATCTACAAAACAAAGCAAAACCCATGAGCTTGTAATTGTGGAAATATTGCCTTTGGGTTTGTACATATTGATCATTGCTCTTCAGAGTAATGATTTCCAAATATGGTTATGCATCAAAATCAACTAAGGACCTTTTTACAAATAGTTTCATGGGTCTCAACCACAGACCTCTACTGATTATGTACCAGAGTTTGAACTTGACATTGCTAAAAATGTAGAACTGCTTGCAATGCAAATGTAATAGATTATTCTGTCAGTAAGCTTCTAAACTAGCATGTAGAGGAACATTTCTTTGTGTGGTTTGGGTGGTATTTGGGGTTCTCTGTGATGGCTGCTTTGAGCCTTGAGGGTATGCCGGGCGTTGACACGAGTTGCCTTTTTGTTTCAGATGTCATCTGGGTCATTCTCAGTGTGGAAGTGGGTGGACTTTTAGGAGTCACGCAGCAGCTGTCCTCTTTTGAAACGGAGTTCAACACACAGCCACATCGCAAGGTAGAAGGAAACTTCAACCCGTTTGCCTCTCCCCAAAAGAACCGACAATCAGATGAAAACAACTTAAAAGACCCTGGGGGTTCCGAGTTCGACTCGATCAGCAAAATCACATGGGCTCCTGCTCCTGACCAAACCGAGCAAGATGAGAATAGACCCTCAGAGAACTCTGTAAATCTGTCCCCCAGCAGTCACGCAAACAACTTATCAGTAGTGACTTACAGTAAGGTAGGTGCCCTCGGAGAAGAGGAGAAGGGGTAGGTGGTGGGCGTTGGGATTTGTGATACCCCTTCTGGCAGACCTAGAAGCCTAGAATGTTCTTTAAGACTGCTTAGCTCTCCTGCCAATGCAATAGCACAAAAACCTACCCCTTCTCCCCTCCCCCCCTCCCCATCTCCAGGTCCTGTGGGTGTTAACTCCTCCATCCACATTTTATAAATACTGCTGTCTCTCTGCTCTGGTTTGGGTGATGAAAGAACAGAGTTCTTTACCTTTAGCATTTAAAAAAAAAAAAAAGAAAGTCAAAATATCACCAGGCATTCTTCCAGTGTGAATGTATACTAAATGTAGAGCAATAGCACACCTTTGGAATTTGTTCCTACTGTGTTTTTTTTGGTTTTGGGTAGAGTGTTTTTCCTGAAGAAAAAGACAGACTTAATTATTTATCCTCTATGTTGTTGGGCTTCCACTTTATTTACCTAGTTTCCAAGTCTTGATTATCTTTCCAGTCCCTTGTGGCCTGTCTGCCTCCTCACCCACAACCCAGAGTGGCCCAAGTGATATTTTGACTTTTCACGTGTGCAGAATAAGTGAGAGAATTGTTTATTGAGTTAATCATAATTTTAAATATTCTGATTGTTCTAAGACTGTCTTCTGGGTGTTTGATCTCTTGATCTGCTTCTCTGTGCTTGCTGATTACACAGCGCCTTCCATATTCTGCTAAGGGTGATGATGGTTCCTGGTTGTTTTTGGTTGGTTGAATAAAGCCCTGTGCTGCTGAGAGCTAACTGTTGTAGGTGATTTGTGTGACAGAGCCTATGAGCACTGCTGTTCCTTCTTTGATTAATAATGTGATGCATTAGGCTTAGCCTCCCACTTATAGAATCGTATAACTGTTAAGTCTTTGCTTGCTTCATGTTGGCATTCACCCTCAATATTTTAAAAATAAAATTGATCCTTATTTGAGGGACAGCTTGCTCTGTTGTAAGAATGGCATTTTACTGATCTGTGCTTTATATGTGGTCTACATCCACAGGCAAATTAAGAAAAGAAACTTGGTGATATGAACTCTTTCTCCACATGGTCTAAAGCGGGACTTCACTGAGTAGAAGTGTAACAAGATTGATTTATTAGTTTGATGGTCATTATAAAGGATTGTGTGGAATCACGTTAGTCGTACAGGATATAAGAAGTAAATAGGCGAGGCAATGGCTTATAGTTGAGGAAAGTCTTCACGTCTTAACACTCTAACAAAAGATTTTTCCTCTAAGCTCCTGTTGCTCCTGATAGCTCTTCCTTAAGTTTAACCCTTCAGGGTACGGCTGTTGCAGGTGGTACGGGCCCTAGGGCAAGCATGCCCTGTTAGGAGAACTTGGAAGCAGTTGAGCGTGCTGTGAAGGTGAGAGTCGCAGGAAGCGGAACCTGCTGCTCCAGGGCTTTCTGTAATGGAGGCCCCTCCACCCAGTTGAGCTCCGTGGCCCGCCCGTCACTGTAGCCTGAAAGGGCTGCTGTTCCTGGCCAGAGCACTGTGCTTGTTTTCCTGGGTTGCGAACCTGTTAATTATTTATTGATCCTTTATGGCTTTAGGGACTGTTGCCTTTTAAGTCTGTCATTGCCCTGGCCTGGGTGGAGGTGGCGGCTTATTTCATAAACTCTGTAGGATCATTTAGAAATAGCATTTGCAAGAACCACAGAGAAAAGTTTCTCATTGGAGGTGATATGCAAGACTGTTGCCTATAATTTTGTTGAGAATGTGGCACTTGGACCCCAAAGAGAAATCAGAGCCTCGTTTTCTTCTTAAGTGAATCAGAATCTTATTAGAAAGCACTTGTGTGAGCACTAGCAAGTCCTCCCATAGCATTTCTGGCTAAAATGGGGTCAGCTCTGCCTCTGAGGGCTCCTTAGAAATGGGGTAGAGGATAGACAGTCGCCAGTAAGGATTTATCGACACATCTGCACTGACGTACAAATCCGTGTACATTATTGAATACGGAGACGTGAAGGATAGAAGTTATCCCTACTAGCTAGCAGTTCTCAGTACAGTGGGGGAGATGAAAGAGGCGTGCCTTTCAGTCCAGATGAAGTGTGAATTTGGTCAGTAGAGCACCGCACAGTCAAGATGTATAATTTGTGTGCATGGCTGGGGGTTAGTTAAGAAGGCAGAGATAAAGGAGAGATGGAGCTGATGTAAAAGCACAGATTTGGAAAGACAGGAAGGATGATGATAGCAGAGCAGTTGCAGTGCTGAAGGCAGAATGCTGAGTAAGGGGTGTGTGGTTAGGAGTTATGAGTGAGGGAGACGTTCAGTTAGTTGCGATGTGTTTATTTAGATGAAAAAATTTGGATAGAATGATTACAAATGGCTCTGAAAAGAATTGGGACTATAGTTAAGTGGGTATCTTCAAGCAGGGATCATTCATATTTCTAAGCATTTGTGTTTGGCTTAAGAATATAGATTTATTTATTTATAAGGCAAGACTCCTTAAGGTTCTGAAGGGGTGTATTTGACCAAGTGATGAGATCAAGTAGAGACTAGAGTTATTTTTTAACCATTCCTGTGTGCCAGGTATGCTGCCAAGTGCTTTAGATGTATCATCTCATATTTTGATAAGAAAATGAAATCTCTGAGGGGCTGACTGGCCCCAGTATCACACAGCTGGTGAGAGACAGAGCTGGGATTCCAACCCAGGTGCCACATTACTGAAGGTATTAGTAGGTGAACCTGGGCTTTGCTTAGATCATCCTTTGTTTTGTTTTTCCTGTGATCAAAAGCATTAACTGAGTCAATGACAAGTATCATCAAGGTGTGAAAGACACAAAACTTGAAGTAAGAGGCTCTAAAGTAAACTGGGGATTGCCTATGGCATTTTTTTTTGACGGGGGGTGGGGGAGTTCCTCTATTTGTTGAGTCTTTACAGTAAGTGATTTCTTTTTTTAGTTGATAAAAATAAAAACTTTTTAAACTCTCAGGGTGCACCAACCATGTGGTGTTAATAATAAATAGCTCCCTTTTATTTATGAATGAGTGGAAAGACTGAGATAGCCCCCTGGAAATCTAGAGTTAGAGCAGGGGTGTTCAGTTCACCCCAGGTGTCATCTTTATTGGGTAGGTAGGCAGAGGACCTGGTGCCCTGGTATCAGGGATCACTGAGTTGGCAATAGATTTGATTAAAGAAATTCCCTGCCTTCCCTGAAGGCTGGAGAGAGCATGATGCTCTGGGAAGCCCATGACCACAGTTTTAGGAGACCAGTCCAGTTTCCTGCTGCTTCCATAGTTACAGTTTAACTTGCTAAGGTTGGTAGGATGAGATGGAAAGATTGCTCCATGCACCTTCTGTGAGGGCACATCTGTCAGTACCAGAAGCTGGACACCCCGGGATCCCTTCCCCTGCCTCCCTTGAGTATCCCAAGCTCTCTGGACCCAGCGCTCTGTGCTGTGGGCAGGGAGTTAGGGAGCTCTGGGTGGGAACATCTGTCCTAGCTTCATCCCTCAACATCCAGAGGGGCTGGGCCCTCCCTGTGTGAGAACTGTCAGAGGGAGTCAGAAAGGTGAGTAAGTATATGCTGACCTGCTCCAGGGAGTCATAAATCTGACTGCTTTTGTTAAAAATTGGCTGGCCTCATTGTCAGCTCAGTTGTGGCTGACCTGTCCCAGGTGAACAGTCAGACCAAGTATTGGTGCTGTTTTAATGAACCCTTTTACTTGATTCACTCAAGAGCCTGTGAGGACAAACAGTCACACTGTTGACTCAAGGCTAGTCTTGCCATGCGTTCTAACGGTGACTCATCTCTGGAGGCCGGGGTAGCTTCTATTTGGACAGTGTTAGATAGTAGCAGAAAACAGTCTATAGAGGTGTGGAACGAGAAAATAAACCCTGTTGAAATTAGATACTTCTTTTTCTTACTTGCCAGTAATTTTTAAAATTTCTCAATGTTTTATAAGAAGGGCCTTACAGAGGAGTAAGATACAAACCAAATGGTCTTATTCAGGGTAGCTGGAAGTATGAGCATGACTGGCCAAAGCCCAGGGCCTACTCTTCAGGACAGCCCAAATGCTGCTTCCTTCCTCTCGCAGTTGTAATGATTTACATTGGAGGAGCTGAAAAGAATCTCAAATTCATTTATTCATTTTGTTACTTGGACTATATCTCTTATTTTCCATTTGCTCTTTTTTTTTTTTTTTTTTTTTTGATGTTTGGAGCTGCTGTTTGTCATATACTCCTCTTTTAAACTGATTACAGCCTGAACCACTGTTATTACTTCCGCCAAGTGCTGGTTCAGAAGAAGAAACGTGTTATTATCTTTGGGGGAGGTTCCTCGTGCTCTTCGAGCGTCAGCCACTGCCGAGTGCCATCTGCTCTGCCTGCCCACAATTTCCACCTGCTCCTCTTTCTCTCTCTCTGACAATCACCCTTTAGTATATCTTGGATCTGGAGCTGAAAAAGTTAGTCTGCTTTTATTATATCAGAAATCACCTTTCTTCTAACCTACAGCAAGGAAGAGCTCATTTTTCTCTGCTTAGGTGAGGGTTTAGAAACGTAGGCAGAGGATGACATGGCTAGATAGCATCACTGACTCAGTGGACATGAATCTGAGAAAACTCCAGGAGATAGTGAAGGACAGGGAGGCCTGGCATGCTGCAGTCCATGGGGTCATAAAGAGTCAGACACAACTTAGCCACTGAACAACAACAGGAGGTTATAGGGAGAAGTTTAGAAAAGGCAAATCTGCTTTATGGGCCTGAGGGTGTAATGGCTTGTGGATCTTATTATCTACACAGTCCAGTCAGTGTAACATAATAATAAGAAATGATTTAATGGAAATGGGCCCAACATTTGCTTGGTTCAGAGGGCACTGAATTTGACCCACAGGCTGGTGGTTGGTGTCCTTAGCTGGACTGCCGACGGTGGAGGGCAGCACGTCCTTCCCGCTGCCTCGTGCTCGGGTGCAACCCCTTTCCCTGAGAGGTTTAAAGATGGCTCAAAGAAGCTGAAAGGAAAACTGTGTCACTTGATGTTCTGTCCAACTGTGTTCTCCTGTCGAGGGGCAGCTAGCAGAAACATGCACCTGCCCCCTCCCCTGTGGGGGCCAGTGTGGTAATCAGTTATACAAACTCGTTGAGCACTTAACTCTGCCAGGCACTGTGTGGAGGACTTTTTAAATTTAATTTTTGTTAAAATTATCAGTGTACATAGTATAAGGAGCTAAGTAGTTCTACCAAGTTTATTATAAAAACACCAGTCACCTTCCTGCCTCCCAGCCCCCAGAGGCAGAGGCAGAGGCAGAGGCAGCAGTCTGACATCCGTTTCTTTTAGTCCACACAACAGGGCCATGATACAGGCTCTGTCATTATCCCTGTTTACAACTGCTGAGACAAGGTACATAGGTTCCATGACCTGCCCAAGGTCGTGCAGCTCGAAAGTGGTAAAACCAGGATATGAACTGAACCAGTTCTTTTTGACTCCTGAGTCTGCTTTCTTGACCAACTACTGCCTTGCTTCCTAGTTACAAGTAGTATTCAAGTACATATTTTTATTGGCTGAGCTTACAGCTGTGGACTCGGGATAGCATGCTTTCTGTGGTACACTGTGCTACATTTCAAATGAGAATCAAGCCAATTATTGACCAGATATTATGTGACTTCTCTACTGCTAAACCCCTCTCTCTCCACAAGCTTATATCTCTGGCAGCTACAGAAATCAGCCTCTCTCCCCAGCCTCCATAAAGGGAAACGATTCCCTGGAACCTCATGGTCACTTGGGTATAGATGTTTGGTGACACTGAAATTTCCTTTAACTCACTTTTGTGACAGCAGCACCTTGTCTGTATTCCTTGACTGTGGCCAGAAGATAGAGTCTGGAGTTTTTTTTCATTTTCCTGTAATGAATCTAAAATCTTCCTTTGAACATAATATTTTAAAGCTAGAACATGCTTAGGGCTGTCTTACTCCCTTTAAAGCCAGATTTTGTTTCTGCAAAGGCTATCTGGACAATGAATATTTTACAGTTAGCATGAGCCCTGAAGTGGAAGTTTACGTGGTTTGTTCAAGACCACAGTGGGTAAGAGAAGGTAGAAGGAGGGGAAGTTGCAGGATGGAAACCAGATTGTGGAAGGATTTGTGAAGCTTGGCTTCAAAAGCTTGGGCTTTTGCCCTGAGGAGCAGAGGTTGGAACCATTAAAGGAGTTTGAGCAGAGGGGTGATGTGATCTGACTTCATGTAGTGAAAGATCAGTGTCTGACACTCATGTGGAGAGTAAAGGACAAGGATGGAAGCAGGGGACCAGTGGGGGAGTTAGTACAATCACGTGGATAAAGAGAATGGGCACTTTGTGCCAGAGTGGTAGCCAGATAGGTTGGAGCAGTGATCTGTGTCTGGGTCTGCTTTATTAGCTAGAACGAACAGGATTTGCTAATGAGTTGGAAGTGTGGTGTAAGGGGGAATAAACGATGACAACAAGGTTTTGGCCTGAGCGAATGAAAAGGTGGAATTGCTGTCCATGGAGAGAGGAAAGGCTGTGGGAGAGGTAGGGAGAGGTCAGGAATTCCACTTGGAATACATTGGAGATTTCTATAAACATCCAAATGGAGGTATCAGGGAGGCTGTTGTGTATCCAAATTGGTAATATGGTTCAGGAGAAAGGGTTTGGTGGAGATACATATTTGGGAGTCATTTCATACGGATGATATCTAACACTGTGAGCCTGGTTGCAGTCCACGAAATGATGAGTCTGTGTTGAGCAGGGTTCTCTCAGCCAGCCGAATAAGACTATTGGCATTTTAGGTCAGATGAGTCTTCTTTTGTTGCAGGGTGGTGCAGATCGTATGCAGTCTAAGATGTTCAGTAACATCCCTGACGTTTACCCACTCGAAGCCAATAGCACCTCCCTGGCCCCAAGTGTAACAACCAGTAAGGAAGTTGTCACTGACTTGCTCACATTCACTTGCTCAAATGACTCGCTCAGATTGGGGGTGGGCAGTGGGCTGGAACTCAGGGAACCCAGTTTGAGTCTTATGTTCTAGACTTCGTCATGCTGAGGCCTGCTGGCAGGAAGGAAAGTTTGTTTGCTGTTCTCTGAAGGTAGTCTCTACACTTAATGTCAGGTGGTAGAGACCTTGTTCATCTTCAGGAGCACAAAAGAATTCGTGGCCAAGGAGAAAGCAGTGCCCAGCACCTGAGGAAGCTGACCCAGTTTGCTGGCAGATTAGCACATTTTGTACAGAAGAGGTTTGCTAGGAAACTCTGGTTTAATGATATTAAGATGACTTCCTGCTGAGAGCCCAGAAGAACCTGTAAAGTCCTCCCAGCCTTGCTCGTGTTTGCATTGGCATGGGTCATATGTGCATTTTAAAAATAAATTAAGCAAACACCATGAGCCTTAGAAAAAGTCTTTTGTTGTTTGTAACATTACTATTTGAGAATAAAAAGTTACCTCCAGGAACTCTCCCTTTTGTACCTCAACAGCTTCAAAGCTGAACGTTCGCTCCATCTTCTGTGCTTTGAGGCTCTGAGCATTGTTTTAGGCTGAGCTGACACCTGGACAGTCTTGTAACTGAAACAGAGCTAGTGTTCGTGTATTTTTACTTCACTTGTAAGGATGTATTCTTTTCCCTATACTCCGAATTTAGCATTTTAATTTCTGATGAAAATTCTCAGAGTGGGACTTTCTCAATTTACAGGTTCAAAGAGATAAGTTTAATTCAGAAATGTGCGGATGTGTGCCGTGCAGGTGTTCTCACCCAGGTCTGCCCCGACTCCAGCAGGACCAGGTGCACAATGTGGGATCCAGGGCGGCTGTACGTCAGGGGGACCGTGTGGGCTTCCTTAGAGCTCTGCTCAGGGAGACCCTTGTCAAAACTGTGGACATTGACCTGCAGAAGCTTGAATGTCCAAGGTCTTGGACTTTTTGCTATAATTTCACCACCTAAGGGCAAGTCAGAACTAATAGGGAGCTTTGGTGTTTAGTCAATAAGGGACATGTCCTTGGTTGCTCAGCCTGTGTTAATCCTTCCTAATCTTCAAATTAAGAATTTAGTCTGATTACATAAATGTGACTATCTCAGAAGAAAGAATGAGACCAGTAAAGATGGAGTATATTGAGTTTTGAGTGCTCTTGAATTTGAAGGAAGGAGAAGGCAGTGAGGTTTGGGAATAGCCAGGAAACTGATATCTTGATGAATGATAGATTCATACTGAAACTTCCATGGTGGTCCAGTGGTCAGGACTCTGTACTTGCATTGCAGGGACCTGAGTTCCATCCCTGGTCAGGGAACTGAGATCCCACATGCCGTGCAGTATGACCCCCTCCCCCCAAAAAAGAAAGTAAAATGATAGATTCAAACTGATTTAGAGGAAAAAGGAACCACATGCAGGAAGGCCCAGAGGCATTCACAGGCAGTGTTCCTGGGACACCAGCCAGCCTGACTGTGCTGAGTGAGGTGTGCTTAAAGAGGGTGGGGTGCATTTTGGAGGACAGCCTTTGAAAGCCAGGCAAAGGAGAGTTCACCTTTAATATGAAAGGAAGCAAGAGCACCCACAATGCTTTTGAGCAGGGAAGTGGCGAGATGAAGCCGAGTATGGCTGAAGGAGAGGTTGTTTATTCTCCCTCAGCCAGTGTTGTCCAGGGTGGGGGAGGTGATGCTGTGAATCCACTGTGAGAGAGGCGGGGGGGTACTGGGGCTTGAAAGGAGACTGCAAGAGGAGGTGGGGCCGGCAGCCTCACCCCGTGCCTCAGGGCTCCCACGGGATGGTACCAGTGGCCACATGGCGGGGAACGTGGGTAAGCTTTCCCTCCTTTTAGGTGTCCTCCCCAGTGAGACTCTTATCACTTCTTTCTTCCTTTCTAGGAATCTACTGTACCCTAGGAGATGGCCATGAGCGAGCTCTCTGTCTGCCAGCATGTCACCTGGATTCTAGCACACTTGCTAGTACATGATATCTTGGGGGTTAGAATTTCAAATAGTAAATAGCCTTTTCTGAAGTCTTTAATGAAAGGGGAAGTCGAACTTAGCCAATATCCTTCATTCCCTTGTAGGATTTTCAGTAATACAGTTTCATTCGCAGTGATGTTTGAGTTTTACTCTTTATGGTGATTTTCTTGATCTGTCAGGAGGTAGGTGAAGGCTCTGAAAGCTTAGTCCTAGGGAGCTTGGGAGGATGAATGACAGAGGAAGAATGAGGGATGCATGATGGAAGGAATGGGTGGGTGGGTGGCTAGAGGGAGCATGGAGAAGGTCCCCAGCAGGATTGTAGAAGTTAGTTAAGAGCAACAGAAAAACTGTCTTATCGAGGTAAGTATAAAAAATGCTATACAGGGCTTTTTAAAACACGAGTTCACCATGCTTAAAACTGAGTTAAGCACAACTTTGACGCAGAAGGCTGTGAACTGAGCCTATCCCATGAGCAGTTTTCATGCATAAAAGTACATTTGTTTTCTTTTCTTTGGCTGATTCTCACACTTGTCTTCAGCCACTGCATCAAATACATCTTTGAGATTTTGAGGACTGTCACATGAATGTGGCTTGAACACCAAGGTTAAAGCGTCCACAGAAGTTCCCGTCATGCTGGTCTGGCCCTGCTGTCCCGCCAGCGAGCCGCCTCGAGTGGTCAGCACCTCTTAAGGGAAAGGCCTTGCTTTGTGTGCTCCTGAGAGAGGAGTCCTCACTGCGCTGCCCGTTGCGGCAGTACAGACTTGACTTCTAATTAACGAGAGACGAATAGCTTCCATCAGGGCTTGGTCAGTCTCTGGCCTTCACCAGCCAAGCCAGGCCCGTGACAGGGCCTCCCTGCAGCAGATCTGCAGTGCAGGATCAGAACAGAACTTAGTACTAAACTGTGTATTCATCTGTGTTTGCCTTCTGGGCACATAAGCAATACAAAAGAAGTGCTAGGTAGGCAAAGCGTTGACAGGGCTGGCCCGGGAAGAGAGAGAGGAGGGCCCAGTAGTGTTATCTGATGCTCCATCAGTATACAGTGGGAGAGCATGCTGTTTCACGGCCGTGCAGCAAACACGCTTGCCTTTTTATTAACCAGCATGAACCTTTTTATTTATTTAAATCAAATCACAAACAAAATAAAGACAGGTATGTGAAAGTTTTTGTGTTGTGATGCTTTGTCTAAACCAGCTCTCATATAGAAAGAGTAACCCCAAAAGCCCTCATAAGACATCCTTGTTTCATTAGGAATTTTAATCTTTCTTTCTCCCCTGGAAGGTTAAGCAGATGGCTCAGCAGTGCAGAGTATTCCACGGTTCATTCATTCA
This sequence comes from Dama dama, assembly GCF_033118175.1. NCBI lineage: Eukaryota > Metazoa > Chordata > Mammalia > Artiodactyla > Cervidae > Dama > Dama dama. The sequence continues at coordinate 11,266,299 of NC_083687.1, read as the reverse complement.
TTTTACTGACACCTGGGTCTTAACTGTATGCCAAGCACAAATAAGTGGCAGAAACAGGTTCTACCATCTTGAAAGGGTGACTTTCTCTTCTAATAGCATGATTTTCCTACTGATAAACATCAATAAGTATTCCAGCTGAAACAAAACTAGTTTCCTGGGGTTTTTGGTACTCCTTTTTAGAAAAGTTATTTTGATTTCTGTGTAATTTTAGGAAGAATTTAAAGATATTGTAGGTGCCCATTCACATAAAATCAGTGAAAACCAAATCACTGATTTTATCAACCATTGTGAAAAACAAATCATAGAGATAATTTTATTTTTAGTTTTGCTTTGAGCCCAGGCCCACAAGTACTAGATCTTAAGTTGTCCTTTCCGAAGATTGTGATGAATGAAACTGAGCTTGTCTGTTTATGTCTACAAGTGTTCTCTTTTAAAAATATTTTAGGAGGTTAGCCAAATTTTGGCTCACAATGGTTATTACCTTTCAGAAGCACAGTCCAGCTGGCCTGAGGCCAGAGTCTCTTCCCAGACGCCCACGAGCAGGGAGGCCCCTCTGTCTTAGCTGGCTAGTGTGGGCCTCGAGCAGTTTAAGGGGACTCACCTGCCCCATTGCCAGTAGAATTGAGGTCCCAGGGCTCACAGCCATGACAGTGTCCATCGCAAAGCTTAGGGAAGACTGAGGCAAACAGGCAGCACCTCAACACCTGTGGACCTAAAGTCTGCCACTCCTTCGTCAGGAATGCTTTCTGGTCCCTTCGCAGATGTGGGGCCTCTCCCAAGAAATGCAGCCCTTGAAAAGCCATTTCTGTGCAAGTTGGTCCTGGGGGTTTTTAGACCTGGAGAGGCAGATAGAGGAGTTCTTCTCTGGGTTTTGTCATTCACACCCTCTGTTAGTATGCCTAAATCCAGCCTTGCTGCTAGTGATGTGGGGAGAGATGAATCCTCATAGAGAGGAGGGTAACTTGCATCAAACTCAGTGAGGTTTGTAATCATGCTGTGATGACCTCCTTCTCTGCTTGTTGGAGTTTAACTCTGGGCTCTGTGGTACCATCTGATGCATCCATCCCTTGATCTGTTTTCCTTATTAGTGGCACAGAGGCTGTAGAGGAGATGTCAGGGATGCCAGGCTAATGAAAATATTTGGCATTTGCTTTTCCCAGGGGTAACAAGTTGAAGAGCCGCTAGGTCTCAGGAGAGAGGGAACACTTACCTATATTGCCAAACCCTACTTTTAGACTGGCGTTGGAGACATTAGCCACCAGAACCTGTTACACGGGGTCTTGGAACTCCAGTGGAACCTGAAATGTGGATGGGGCTCTTGTTTCAAATATACCTCCATCCCACTCTTAGGAAAGGCACTTCCTGCTCGGCCTTCTGCCATCGGACACCCTGGACAAGCTGTTCTTGTAATCTCCGCCAGGCTTCTCCTCTGTGACTGGGGTTGCATTGCTGTGTTCTGTGACCCACTTGTGATGCCTGTAATCCTGCTTGTGGGGAGTCTAGATGATCAAGTAGTGTTGAAATAGACTCAGCTCCCTCTCTCTTCCTTGAAGCGATAGTAGTTAATCTGGGGGGGGGAAGGAAGATCGAGCTTGTTCTTCAAGCCATGTTTTTGCACTAATTAAACGTCAACAACTCCAATATGCCATTCTCTGGATGAAAGGGAATTAGGTGGCATTTTTCTTTCCAAAAGGCACACAGCACCTCAGTCAGTAAATAGGGGGTCAACGATAATTCTTAATCTAAGCTAGTTAAATACCACACTGCATATTCTAAGGACCAGAGTCTTCAAGTGGAAATCTGAAAATGCCTATATCTATACTCCTTTCTCTGCCACTTTATCTGTAATTAGGAACGTGCAACCACTCCTTGGCAAAGTCATCAACTCCCTTCTCCAAACATTCCAGACAAGTCACAAGGCTAGTGCTTGCTTTATAAAGGCCCACATGAAGTGTGTGAAGCTTCCGTCTAGAAAGTAGTCTAATTTAGGGTAAAAGGGAAAAAAAATTCATGGAAGACGAAAGCGTGTGTGCTTTTCAGGGTTTCTTCTCTCTGTGCATGCTTTCCTGCATGAAGCCTTTGAGCCTTGTGTTGGTTCTAAATCTTAGGGGGATCTACGCCTTTGTCATTCTCCTAGGATTGTTGTTCATGAGTGAACGTTGTCCGGAAGTACTGAGGGCAGCGTGATTTAAGCTGCTTTAATTTCCACCTCTGGGGCGTGTGGCCCTCCAGCCAGGCCCGCACCATGAGGTCTGAGAGCCCTTAGCTCGTCCTGCCCACACTTGACCGAGTGGATGGGTCTGTGACCACCGAGGTAGTGACAGCCTCCACTCGCCTGCTGGCAGCACAGAGAATTGGGGACTGGCAGACATGGCATTTTAACCACCACCGCTCCGCTCACCAGCTCTGTGCTCTCAGTCAGGTTACTGCCTCACTTCTGTGAGCTTGGAGAGCATGCTTAGCCCAGTTTATCTGTGTGAAAATTCAGGAGAACATTTTCACTTGCTCCAGCAGCACCCGGCACATAGCTGACGCTATATCGCTGTTGGCCTGTCTGTCCCCCATTTTCACTCCTTCGGCAGTACCATCAGGCAGCTCGAGACCTGTATCTGATCTCTTGAGGCTTTTTATGGGGGAGGAAATAAAAAGACAAAAAACAATTTCAGTGTTTTCCACTGGGGGATAAAAAAAACCCCTGAAAACTAAAAACTTGAATCTCATGTTCCTTACTCTTGGCAGCTTTGACCTCTGGTCTAAATAAGCATGATCAAAGGACTTTTTTTTTTTCTTAGAATATTGGTTTTCAGCCTCTTGAGTTAGGTACTTTGAGTCAGCTCCTAGAACCTTAAATCTGTAAATTTAAAGGAGCAGTCTGAGATCCTTTGAGGGGAAGGGACTTTACTCAGGGCCACTTGAAGAGCTAAGCGGAAAAGCCAGGAGCAGAACCCAGATCTCCTCCTGCTTCTGTGGAACCCGCGGCCCACCGCCTTGGGAACAAGTGCGAGCTATGCGTCTCGAGCTAACTGCTCCCAGGGAGCCCCCCTCTCTGGGACTTAGGAGGCTGTGATCAGACGGGTGCATGACCCGGATGCGTGTGTCCCCAAATTGGGTGGCTGTTTAAAAACTTGGTATAGATGACTTCCCCAGTAGTCAGGTGGTTAAGCCTCCACCTTTCAATGCAAGGAGCACAGGTTCAGTCCCTGGTCGGGGAGCTGAGACCCCACATGCCATACTGTGTGACCAAAAACAACAACAACGAGAAAAGCTTGGTTTGTAAAGGCCAGTATTCTCATGACTCAAAAGGCTCTGATGCTCCAGGTAGTAGTCTGAGAAATGCCTGTCTTCTTCTAGTTATTAATTCAGTAGTACTTCCTGGGCGCCGAAAAGTGCCGCTCAGGGACAGGTGTGCTGGAGAGATGGCAGCAAACAAAAGGGGATTCTGTCTGATCATTGGCAGCCCTGCAGGCATGCACTTTTTTGCATTTTTTCCCAAAGGAAAGTGTCCTTTTTTAAAACAAAATCAGATTCTAACCATCCACGTCTCTAACAAGCTAATGGTCCAAGGGCCCTGCTGCTTCTGAGTCAGCTTGGGGTGTCGGACCTTTTGTGAGGCTCGTTCCCAGTTACCTTTGCCCGCCCAGGTCTTGGCATTGACCAGGTCTCTTCAAGGTGCACGCTCCAGGGAGCAGTGGAGTGGGGAGGCTCGGGACATCCTCCAGCGAATTCATGCAGCTGTTTTGGGGTTGGCACCTCTTGGTGTCTCATTCTTAACATAAGGGAAAAGTGAGACTGTGGTGCTTTCTCCACCAGCCAAGCAGCAGAGAAATTGCCTTTGGGAATTTGGAACAAACCTTATCATCACATGGCCAGGGAGAGGCAATGTGAAGAGAATAAAGATCAGACCTGGGCTTGGCTCTGGGCTCTGCCCTTTACTACCTACATGACTTTGAACAAATCTCCTCATGTTTGCAGTCAGATGGGCATCGGTCAGATGGGTATAACAACACTCACCTGGCCTTTGGGGTGAGAGGTAAAGACAATGTACGCCAAGCCCCTGCTGCCGTGCCTTTCCTAGGTGCCTGCTGGACGGCTACTGTTTCTGCTCCAGTGTCTGTGTTGTTGATATATGTGTGTGTCATCAGCCCACAGTAGCCTACATCTGAGGTTAAGGTGCAGAAAGTGGTGTCCGAGGATCTTTAGCAGAGATGTAAGGCGTCGTCTAGATGGAAGGAAGACTTTGTGACCTGGGTGGAGGGAAGTTGGTTCCAGTTGATGTAGAAGTTGAGAGATGAGGAGTCTGCCCACCAGCCTCCTCTCTCTTGGATGTGTTTGAGGGATGACACTGCACCTCGCACTCTGCGATCTGTGGCCTCCTGAGGATTTGCCTGGCAAAGTCAGCCCTCGAGCCATGTTTGTGCCTCAGGGCTTGCTTCTGGCTCACTGGGAACCGTGGGTTCTTTTACTTGGGTTGGTTGTCTCATTGTCCCTGCTGTGTCTGCCACCACTGACTGTGTTCACTCTCTTCCAGGGGCTCCACGGGCCTTACCCCTTCGGCCAGTCTTAAACGGGTGTCAGCAAGAAGAAAAACTAACAAAAGACAGAAGGCTTGACTCTGGGGGGGGAGGGCAAGGGGTTCCTCTGGATTGCAGACCACATCGCACGGACCCCTGGCTCTGACCCCCGTCCTGGAAGAAGAGGAAGACGCAGAAAAGACTAGTTTTGAGTAAACTAAGTGTGCATGTGTGAGTGCCGAGTCGCAGGAGTGGTGTTGAGGCTACCAGGAAGAGATCCATGCAGCCACTTTGGGCTTTGTTTGTTAGGTGTCAGTCTAACAAGTCACTAGGTTGCTCGGGAAGGAAAAGAAAAAAATGTTTAAATGGGGGAAAAAAGCCATCTTTTTAAACAAAAATTATTTTGCCTACAGACAGGTTGTAGTTTTGAGCACATGTTAATTTTTTCCCCTCTTTCCCAACTTTTTTTTTTTTTTTTTTTTTAGATAAGGGATAACATGCTGTTTATAGAATAGCTGCTTGCTCTGGAAGCGATTCAGGTTAAAAGCTGGCGTGGCCTGCTCGGGGACCGTGCGGGTCGGCGCCGCATGGGGACACCTGCCGCGCCTCCTGACTCCTCGAGTCTCTGACCCCGTTTGTTTTTAATGGCGCCAGCCAGTGAATTACCACGCTTTTCCTCCTCTTTTCTCTTTAATCTTCTGTTGATTTACACCTTTGACATTTGTATGCGTCAACCCTGTGGCTTGTTACCACCAGAACCTCTCCGAAGACCAGACTTCCCTGTGTGGCCAGCAGCGGAAGCCTGGAGGACAGAGCGCAGGTGACGGAGCTTCTGAGGCCGGGAGGTGTCCGCCTGCACACGCGTGTGACAGCTCAGATCACCTCCGTTCCCGCACCAGCACGCTCACTGCACGCCTCTCTCGGATTCTTGGCACACAGCGACTCCCCGTTCACTCTGGGGGCGGTGCCTCTGTGCTGCGTGTGTGCGTGCGCGGCATGCGCGCGCGCGTCAGGGTCGGTGCTGCTCCCCAGCGAGCGTGCAGCAGGCGGGGTGGAGGTCCCCGTGCTTCTCTGTTGTCACACAGCTCCCTCCCCGTGTCTCCCTGCCATTGTCCCGTGTGGTGTCTTCGCAGCCTGTTAGCCGAGGCTGGGCTGTTCAGGTATGAAAACGTAGCCCCAGGGAAGGGCCACGCTTACTGACCGCGTGATCTTGGAGACCACGTTTTGCTGGGAAAGAAAGGACCCCCGCCCCACGCAGGATGCTTAGTGACTGGGAGGAGGCGGGCTCGGGGCAGCCCAGCGGAGCCCGGGCGGACGGGCGGCTGCTCACAGGAGCGGGTGGCCCCATGGGCGCCCTGTGGGTTCTGAGCAGGCCGGGATGTGGACGCCTCCATGGGGAGCTGGAACCAGGCCAGAACAGCTGTCTGCCAAAGATACAAGAATATGCAAAGGCCCTCTTCTCTTCTCAGCCCCTCCTTCCCCGAGTCTTGGTTGGTTTGATAGCCGGGATACGGATCTAGGGTGCGGTTGCTGGATCGCCTGCCTGTTGCCATGCCGTCCCCGTCCCGGGGGGTGGGAACCGGCAGGGAGGCCAGGTTGATGAGCGGCTGCAAGGGGTCGTATAGCCTGGGTGTGGGTGAGGGTCTGCCTGCCTGTCTGTCTCTGGGTGTCTGAGTTCCGAACATGTGTGTTGTTCGTGCCTCCTCATCCTCTTCTGAGACTTGTTTTTTTAAAAGCTTGACTGTGAGAGAAAAGCTTGTATGAAATTCCCCCAATGCCTCCCCACCCCCAAATAAAAGGGGGAGTAAACTCTGGTCCACTGGAGGGAGGGTGGAGCTAGGGCTCGCACTGGGGCACCTACTCTCTATGCACACAGAGCACCCCGTTCCCAGCAGAGTAGACGGGAGTCCCTGCCAGGCGCCCAGGCCCCCACAGGCCCGAGCCAGGGGCTCAAGATGGCTTTTTGTTTGAGGGCCCTGTCAGGCCCAGACTGCCGCCAACGTTGGTGCCAGCCTCCCGGACGCTGCCGCCCTGGAGTGCACCCCCACCCAGTCCCCTGCTCGCTTGCTGGCATCGCATCTTCAGCTGCCCACACGGGATCACAGGAGGCTCTACATCCCCTGATTCCCGGCCTCCTGGTCTGCCCCACACCAGCTGCCCGTTCCCCTCTTCCCGGGGGAGCTGCCTGCCGTTTGTTACTCAGCATTGGCTTCACAGGTCACCGTCCGTGGGTCTGGCCCTGCCAGGGGCTCCTGCTCCTCCTCTTGCTTCTCGGCAATCTCACCTGGAAAGGTAATTGTCCCAAGCATGTTGGCTTCCCTCCCAAGAACAAAACCATTTCCGTACACATCTTCGGAGAGGTGGGCTCCTTGCCGAGACCAGAGCCGTGGAGTAGGGGCGGGAGGAGTCCGAGGTTGCCCCAGGACCTGGAGGCCCTTGTACCATCATCTGTCTCCTCTCCCTGATTTGAGTTCCGAGCAAGTCCTGGAGTCCCTCTTCTCCCATCCTGGTGGGGCGGCAGAGGCTACCCGCTCAGTTCCTCTTGGACTCTTTACCAAATGGCAGGCTGCCTCTGGGCAGGACCACCTGTGTCTCGCAGCCAGGAGGAGAGGCAGGTGCCGTCCTTCAGGACCTGAGCCCAGCAAGGGAGGTAGAGGGGCTCAGGCTTGCGAGGAACCTCTCTGTGTGCATGGAGTGAGGTGTGTGTGGGTGTGTGTGCACGTGTGCATGCTGTTTTTCTTTTGGCCATGGGGACAGTTGAATTTGGGGCATTTTTCTACAAGAAACAAGCCTTCTCTCCCCTATCAAGGACTGGCCATAAACTTTAGTCCATCAAAGGCACTTGCAGCCAGAAAAGAACCTCACCAGGACAGCTAGTGTGGCCCCAGGCTGCCCAAGAAGGGAAGAAGGTGTTAAGAATGAACACCTCCCCAAATTGAACGTGAGCCCCGGCAGGAGAGGGTGGTGGGGTTGCCAGGCCCCAGAAGTGTAAGCCGGTTCCCCGCCCCACCCCGCCTTTTCTGTTTCCCTGGGTGAATGCTGGAGCGGCTTAGCTGCTGCCTCCTGGACACTGGCATGTAGCAAGCAAGCTGGGTGGGTGTTCATGGTGGGGCCTCGTGGAGCCTGGGAGGAGATGAAGATGAGGAGGTTTTTCCTTACTGTATAAATGAATATTTGTATGATTAAATTAACACACACCAAAAAAAAAAAAAAAAAAAAAAAACCCTATTTTCATGTGTGTCAGTGATTTTATTGCGCCCTGAAGTCCCTGTGTAACCTGCTCCCTGACCCTGTAATGTACCAGAAACTCCACCCAGTGGCCTTCAGGTCCCGGGGCCCCTGCCATGCCTCTGTTGGGCACGGCTGCATCCCCAGCACAGATGTACCGGTTAGTGTGGACCGGCGGCGGGCACTGTGGACACGTGCTGCCTGTCAGGCCCCGTGACCCTGTAATGTACCAGAAACTCCGTCCAGTGGCCTTCAGGTCCCGGGGCCCCTGCCATGCCTCTGTTGGGCACGGTTGCATCCCCAGCACAGATGTACTGGTTAGTGTGGACCGGCGGCGGGCACTGTGGACACGTGCTGCCTGTCAGGCCCTGCGCGTGGGTGTTAACACGGAGCACCACCAGCCTCTCCTGCTGGAGCAGCAGACAAGGGTGAGTTGGGACTGGGAGTTAGAAGAGAAGGAACATTTTCCCTGATGTATCTCCTTAGTGGTTCTGGTTGATTTCAGATTAGATACATTTTTGCAGACTGATCTGGGAGCCTGAGAACCTTGTAGGGCCCACACTCCAGGCAGTTGACAAGCAAATTTGGATCCTACTCGCCATGTGCTTTTGTGAGACAGACCTATGGCCTTGGCTGGGAGATGGTGAGTTGGGTTTCAAGGTCTGTAGCATGAAAGAAACTTAATTGACAAATACATTAGCAAATGGTGGGTTCACCAGATGCATGCTTTCAGGACTCTTTGGCGCTCAGGACTCAGCTGTGTCCTCAGCCGTATCACTGTGTGTGTGTGTTGAAGGGAAAGGGAGATCAGAGGGGAGGAGAGTTACTTGTCACCCAGGCGGGGACCCGGCGCATCGGCTCCCAGATGCTGGTGTTTTCACTTAATTGCAGGCCCTGGGTCGGGTGTTCACCCTGTCCAGCAGAGCTGAGTGTTCTGAATGGTGGCCCTGGCGCTGAGCCGGAGTCTAGGAGTATAGGTATGGGGAGGGGGATTCCCCGGCCATCGCCTTGCAGGCAGTTGGGTGAGGGAACCTGTGGCCACAGATTACACAAGACAGAGGCGCCGCAGAAGAACCAGTCTCGGCCACAAGATCCCTGTGTAGCGTGACACGGGGCCCAGCTCGAGGGAGACTGGCCCAGGGACCCCTGGGGTGAGCACCTTGCCTCCGCCCTCGTGCCGCACCAGTGTTCCCGCATCCTGCTTCCTTCCAGGTACCCACGGCTATTTGTTTTCTGCGGAAGAAGGGCCCCCACCCTGTCACCTGGGTCTTCTGGCAGCTCAGGCCCACTCCCAGGCCTTCCCCAGCACCTCCGCCGTTGGACAGTTATTTGCTTGGCAGAATCTGTTTGTCTTTGGGGCTGTAACCTGTCAAGGAGTCACCAGGCCCTGGGAGAAAGAAGCAGACGATGGCAGCTCCTGGCCGGAGCCATTCCCACGGGGGCTAGGTGACGGGGGGCGGGGGCGGCGCTCAGCCCAGCTTTTGTCCGGGGCTGCGGCAGGGAGGTTGCAGTGGTGAGGGCCCAGCCCTCCAGGCAGAGCAAACAGGTCCTCTCCGCCGCCTCCCTGTCCCAGCCCAGGCTGCGCTAGGTGCCTCCCACCCTGTTCTTGGGAAGGCCCCTCCTCTACCTGCCCGCTCTGACCCGGCCACTTTCCCAGACACCACCTGCTGTCCAGCCTTGTCTGGCCGCCAAGAGAACAGGCTCCAAGGGCACTCGTGGCCGCCCTTTATTTCAGTAATGGGAGTAGAGCAGGGAGCTGGAGCAGGAAAGGGCAACCCACTCCAGGGTTCTCGCCCAGAGAATCCATGGACAGAGGAGCCTGGCAGGTTTGCAGTCTGTGAGGTTGCAAGAGGTGGACACGACTTAGCGACTCCACCACCACCACCACTTCCAGAGCAGGGAGCGGGCAAGGCGACTTGAGAAGGCAGAGGGTATGTGAGTTTGGGAGTCAAGAGTGTTCAGAGAATGGATTCTGACAGACTAGCGTGACTGACAGATGGGCCTCAGATACCTCCTCTGTAAAATGGAGATGTATTGGTTTAGAAAGCAGGACTTTGGTGGAAACTCACAGGTTTTTAAAAATATTCTGAGATTCTGTGATCTGAAACAGTGCTTCTCAAACCTGACTGTGTTAAAAATACAAATTCTGATTTAGTAGATCCTATGAAAGAGGACAAGATTCCACCATTCTCACAAGCACCCTAGTGATTGGGCTCTGCTAGTCCTCGGACCTCACTTCGCATGAGGATAGTAGGTGGTGGTCTGAAGGGGTTCACCCACCCCCAGCCACCTGGGCTATGAGACTGAGCCAGATCTAGCCAGGGCTGTGTTGTCCAGACCCATGAGAATTTGAGGGGGCTGAAGTCATTTAGAATGGTAATGTTCAAGCTGGGCCATGGTTCCTCAACATTTCCCAGGGTTTATCCAAGGCTGTGATTTCTGACTTAAATATTATTTCTAGCGTTATGTTTTTCCATCACAAACAATAAATGTCTGAGTGTCCACCATAATTATGGTGCTATTGGCTGACCAACTCCCATTAAATTGTTTATATGGATGACCTCATTTAACCCTTACAACCTACAGGCGCAGCAGTCAGCCTGGTGCTGAGTTTTCGAACAGGTAGCCCTGGAGTGTTCCGACTCCCCAGGAAACAGGTGTGAAGTCTGGGAGCATGGCGTAAGCAACCTCGGCTTAGTCCAGGGGTGTCCGGGGGGCTCCTCTGAGGATGCTGAGGGTGCAGAGATGGCGAATGGATACACAGCCCGCAGTTCAGTGGGGAGGTTGGGGCAGGAAACACGGTGTGGGAGAGTCCTCAGAGATCATTTAAAGCCTCAGGACCAGATGAGGTCATCAAAGGAGTGGCAGCGAACTTGACCCCATGTGTCACACGCTCCCTCTGCAATGATCTCTGACCAAGGAGACTTCCTACTCCAGTGGCTAAGACTCTTGGGCTGTCAGTGCCCGGGGCCAGGGTTCAGTCCCTGGTAGGGAACTAGATCCCACATGCCGCAGTTAAGACCTGGCATAGCTAAATAGATACATTTTAAAGAAGACTGCCCCCACCGCCCCCGACTCGCGTTCTCATGGCCATAGGGCACCTCTCCTGTCCGATCCCCATCCTGTCCCTGACCCCTGTGTCCCTGCAGCTGGTTATAGTCACTGGGGGACTAGATGGAACCAGGTGGCCAGGGCCTGGGGGAAGGAGACTGGAGCCCCAGGAGCTTGTAGCATATTTCCTGTGACCCCAATCCCTAGAGCCCCAGAGTCAACTTGTAGGAATTCCTCCAGCTGAGCTCTGGGAAAGGGAGAAGACTGAGAGGAGGGGCCTTGGGGCCCAAGGAGCTTGTGGAGCCATGCTCACCTGCCACGGGCCCACCAGCCCTGGCCAACAGCCAAGACATAAGATCCCGGAGAGGGATCTGGGCTGCCAGGGCTTGAGGCCTCTGAGCGGCCAAGACTCCCCCACCCCACACACAGGTCAGTGGGACAGGAAGGGTCGGGGTCAGGGGGGTCGGCGAGGAGAGGGGACTCCTGCTGAGCTGTGCGGGCTGTCTTCTGAGCCCTGAGCTGAGCGGGATGGGGGTGTGTGGAGGGCGGCAGCAGCCCCCCAGGGTGCTGGGAGTGCAGCCACTTGGGAGCTGGTGCGGGTGGGCCCATGGCCAGCAGAGGGCACCACGTGGCCCAGGCCTTGTCTGGAAAAGATGGACACTGGCCTGGCCTGGCTCCCAGGCCAATAGCTATTCCAGATCCACACACCTCCAGGGCAAGTGTCACCTCAGCTCTCCCCGCTGAGCTTGGCTGTGAACCCGGGCCCTGCTGCTCCACTCTGGCTGCTCAAGCGTGTGTGTCAGCCCTCAGAACCTCCGTGTCCTAGCCTGTGAACGAGGACAGTTCTTTTTTTCCAGAGGGATCATGAGAATCAAAACCCTCTGTAAAAGTTTAGCATTGCATACCCGGCGCAGGTGGTGTCCAGTATGTGGTGGCCACTGTTATCTTTTTGTGACCTTCCAGATGGAGGTCCAGCTCCCGAGGAGAGGGGGACTGGGACCCTGGGCATTTGGGAGGTGGAGTCCAAGAAATCCGCAGCCTGCTCAGGAGTCTCTTCCAGGACCACAGCAAGTCCTGCCCTGAAGGTATTCCTTGGTCGGGATGGGAGTTGGGAAGCAGGAAAGACTGTTCTGGAAGAGGGTCCAGCTCCCTCTAGGAATAGACTCAAGGGGGTGGAGGCAGTCCTCAGGGACTCTCAGTACGCCTGTTGAGTAAGGAAACGACCGTGTGTGTAGGAGCTTCGTACAGGGCTGGCCTGACTTCTGGGGGCGGACACTGCTTAGTCCAGCACAGATCCCAGACTGCGGGGGCTCCTGGAGATGGGTCGTGAGTCACAGGTGCGACTGAGGTTGAGAACAGCCCAGGAGCCTATGGGAACTGGTTCGGCCGCTGCGGTTTACCACTTCCAAGGGCGGAGCACTGGGGCTCACACGTTTGCTTCCAGGTGCCTGCAAGGACCTGTATCGGGGCCAAGGACGCAGGCCAGGCCACAGGTGGGCACCAAGGTAGCATTGGTATCTCACCCTCGTGGCATTTCCTGCTGTCAAAGGCACCCGGACCCCCTGAGCATCTCCAGCTCTTGCACGCTTCTGTCTTCACTTACCTCTCTCTTTCCCCACATCCTGGCTTCCCGGCAGTTGAGCAGGCTTTACCCAGGAGCCACGAGGGTATAGGCTTGCGGCTGGGGCAGTTGTTACCAAGATAGGTCAAGAGGCTGTCTGTGTGTGTGCGTGTGTTGAGCCTCTGCCAGGACCCCTGATGTGGGTCCTCCAGGGCTGATGAAGACACGTCCCTGAGGCGGGACGCGGGACCTAGGAGACGGGCAAAGTGGCCATGGTGGGGAGTGGGGTAGGCGGAGTGTCCTGTGAGAGGAGTCAGCCCTCCCTCCAGTGCCTTGGGTTGGAAACAGTGACCCTTCACTGCATCCCCAAAGGTGAGGCTGGAAAGGGCCCTACAGCCCAGCAAGAAAGGGCCTTCTCTCCCCAGGGGCCCCCGGCCAGTGTCAGCCGCACCCCTCCCCGGCTGCCTCCAGGACACCTGAGCCAGTGGGGTGCCAAGGTCCCCCAGGGAAGAGAGAGAATCAGGTTGGGAAGCAGGAAGTGACTCCGGCTGGCTCCAATCCCCAAGCCAGGCATCCAGGCTGGGGGGGTCCGGTGGGGCCAGTCGTGGTGGTGGTGGTGGTGGTTGGGCCCCAGGGGAGGCAGCCTTGGCTCTGGGGATTCGTTTGCATGGACTGAAGTGGAATTTGCATCTTTGAGAAGTTCCAGCTGTGGGAAGGGAGTGGGCGCCAGGAGCTCTTAGTCAGGCCTTCCGTCTCCCGCCTCCCTCTGGATGGGGTGGGTGTGGGGGAGCAGGCCCTGTGCCAGCCAGCCGCCATCTCCCCCAGGGTGAGGAGCTCAGCTGAGTCCCAGTGCCCTCGGCTCAGCATTCAAGCTCTGTCCTGTGTGGAACACGGGTTCGGAGGAGCAGAGCCGTCTGCGTAGCTGCACATGCGTGCCCGCACTCACAGCATGTGATCCAACATGTGCAGTTCTGTGCACCACTCACACGCAGGAACGTGTCTTCACACAACATCTGTGCCTCCACGTACTGACACAGGTGCAGGGACACGACCTTAGTTCATACACAGACACACCCTCGGGGTCACCTCCTCTCACACCAGCATGTGCCCACACCAAAGTTCACACCTGTTTCCCACATTCATCCTCGACAATAGTTGATGGCTTTTACGTTTTCCCTATAAGTCAGGCATGTTTGAAGTTCTATTCCATCCTCACAACAAACTTCTGAAGTAAGTACTGTTTTTTCTTTGTCATTGGCGTATACTGTACACACAGTAAAAAAACACGAAACTCAATGGGTTTGGCTTGATGAGCTTTTTTTTTTTTTTTCCACTTTAGTTTTTTGGCTGCACCAGATCCTCGTTGCTGCGCACAGGCTTTTCTCGAGTTACGGTGCACAGGCCTCTCTCGTTGCGGGGCGCAGGTTTTCGGGCACTCGGGCTTCGGCAGTTCTGGCAGACAGGCACAGGAGCTGCAGTTCTTGGGCTCCAAGGGCTCAGCAGTTGTGGTGCATGGGCTTAGTTGCCCCAAAGCACATGGGATCTTCCCAGACCAGGGATCGTAAACCCCGCGTCCCCTGCATTGCAAGACAATTCTGTACCACTGGACCACCAGGGAAAGTCCAGTGAACTCTTTCTTAAGTGCACAAATCATAACCGTCACCCCACTCAAGATCTAGAACATGTCCACTCCCCCAGCAGGCTCGCATGAGTGCATTGTCAGTCAACAGTGCAGACAAGAGAAGCCAATGTCCTGTTAAAGCATCATTGTTATTCCCATTTAAGAGATGAGAAGACTGAGGCTGAGGCTCCTGGTCACATACTAAGCCGTGGCCAGGCTGGAGGCTCTGACTTCAGACCACCACACCACATAGGATGGCTGGTCTTCCACAGCACACACCTCACACTGATAGAGAGCCATGGTCATAAGAGGGGTGGACGAACCTATTATGTTTCTTTCCTGAGGAAAGCAGCAGAGACAATTTAAGCTTTGTTTTCAACCTGCCCTTAAAAGGGCACAGCTTGGCTCAGGAAGGATCAAAGGATCGGTGAACTCTGTGAGCTCGGAGCTGCTGCTCCTGCCCTGGGGCACCCTGTATCCATGGGGTGGGAGGTGCATTTGAGGACACTTCTGCCCCAAAAGAAGTCACCTGAGCACTTTCTTCATGCCTTCCATCAAAGGAGCACTCGTGGCAAAGCTTGATGTTCATTCATTCATTCATTCATCCATCCATTCATTCATTCTGTTAATAGGTATATAGTGAGCACTTTCCTACTCCATGCCCAGCCCTGTCCTAAGTACTGAGGATGCAGCAGTGGAACTGACACAATATGCCTGCATCACGGAGCTGACAGACAGTAAAATATATGGCGTTTGGGGTAGGAGAAAGGGAAAAGCAGGAGAGGGTGGAGTGAGAGGGGGGAGTACAACTTTTTTTTTTTTTTTTTTGGCTATACCATGCAGCACACGGCATCTTAGTTCGCTGACCAGGGATTGAACCTGTGTCCCCCTGCAGTGGAAGGGCAATCCTGAACCACTGGACCACCAGGCAGATTCTGAAGTGCAGCTTTAAATAGGGGGTCAGGGCGGTCCCCATGGAGGTGAGGTTTAAGGAAGGATACGAAGCAGCTTTGCAGCTATCTGGAAGAGCATTCCAGGCAAGGAGAATGGCCAAAACAAAGGAAAATAATGGCACCCTTTTAGATGCCAGTCATGGGTCCTGTGAAGTGCTGACTGGCGTTTGCACGCCTCACCCCCCGAGGCGGTGTGACTTTGGTGGGCCAGCTCTTCCTCTCTGGGCTCCATCTCTTCACCCGCAGGAGGCGAGGCTTAGCTGATGAGCTGCCCTCCACCTGCGCACTCCGTCCTCACGGACCTGCCCTAACCAGTGGAGGGGCATCTCTGCCCACCCAAATTCTGGCCCCGGGGCCTGGCCACCTGACTCCAGGGCTGGTCACAGACTCCGGTCCGGGACCAGACCGCTCTAGATGCAGGGGCCAGGGGTGGCAGTCGGGGAGGTGCTGGCAGAGTTCCGGGTGTTACAGCATTTCCAAACACTGGCTGTGTGTGTTTGGGTGAATGGGGTGGAGCTACTGGGGATTTGTGTGCGCCCTGGGTGTCATGTCTCAAACATATGCCACAGGTTTATTTGCATATTTATTGTTGAGGGCAACAGTGGATGCGTCTAGGGTCCCTCCAGACTCCACCCTCCCTGGACACTCCCAGGCCTGGCTTGTCTCTGGAGGATCTCTCTCCAGAGAGATCAGGGACCCCCTACCTCCTCCCAAGGTTGGCTTCATGTCTTGGCCCTGTTCTCCCTTCCTTCAACACCTATAGCTTCTCAAAGTCCTCCTTAAGGGAAATGCTTACCCAAGATGATCTAGACAAAAGGAAATGGCAAAGAAGGAGACATTGACAGGCCCTATTGAGTCATTTAGGAATTGCAACTAGCTGTAAGTAACAGACCTGAGCAGCAGTGGCTTGAACAAGATAGGGATGTACTTCCCTCTCCTTGAGTGGAAAATCTGAAGCTAACGACAGAGCTGGCTTCTAGCCTCAAGGCCTCCTTATTTCAGAGTGTAGCCACCAGAGCTCCAGCTATCACATTCCAGTTCCAGGCAGAAAGGAGGAAAGATTGACTCAGTCCCCTTTTAAAGGAACTGTCCTGGAATCCCTACCCAAGGACTTAATTTATATCCCACTGGCCAGAATTTGGTTAACTTCCTTCTGTCTCCAAGTAATGCTGGCATGATTTCATCCAAGATGATTGGGATTCCATTAGTAAGAAGAGAATGGATACTGGAGAGACATCTCTGTATATGTCCTGAACTTATCCATCTCTACCTTGAAAAACCTGCTGGGACTTCCCTGGTGGTCCAGTGGCTAAGACTCCGCACTTCCAAGGCGGGGGGCCTGGGTTCAATCTCTGATCAGAGAACTACATCCCACATGCCAACTAACAGCATTCTGCAAGTGAAGATCCTGCATGGTGCAACAATGATCGAAGCTCCCGAGTGCCGCAACTAAGACCCAGCACAGCCAAATAAATACATGCACACATGCATGCTGTTGCCTCTTCCTGCGAAGTCTCCCTCACCCCACAGTCATCTGTTCTCTGGAAAGGAGCGCACAGTACATTTCCTGAACTTACTGGGGTTGCCACAACCCCAGAAAGCTCCCAGGGGTCGCTCAAGTGAAAGGAGGAGGGTGGAGTTAATTCTAAGAACCCAGAATACCAGCCCTGGCATCCATCACGAGGGAGAGGCAAGGCCTCCGCACCCCCTGCTCAGCAGGGGTCAGAGCAGTGGATGAGCCAGGCCAGTCCCTGCCTCCAAGGGAGGGGGAGAGACAGTCATCATACAGACCAAAACCTAGTAAAGGTCGTCTCAGGGACTTCGCTGGTGGTCCAGTGGGTGAGACTCCACGCTTCCAATGCAGGGGGCCTGGGTTCAACCCCTGGGTGGGGAACTAGATCCCGCATGCCGCGCAGCTAAGAGACTGCATGCCGCAACTAAGACCCAGCACAGTAAAAATAAATCAATTAACTAAATATTTTAAAAAAGAAGAAGATCAGCTCAGACTGCCCTGTCCTGAGAAGATAAATCAGAGAACGGGAGTAGATAGAGACTAAGCAGGTGGCCGGGGAGCACCAGGCTTAGTGTGTTGAAGGGAGCCCTCAGGAAAGTGGCCCCGATTCCAAAGGCTGTAGACCTTTAAGGGGCAGGGGATGAACACGGCTCCAGATGAAAAGTCCCGGGGCAGGCGTCAGGTGCTGGGACTCCCGGGGGCCTGGCCCAAGCCTGGAGATGAGACCAAGAGACTCACCGGGGAGTGTGTGTGGCGGGTAGGTGCCCTGCACAGTACCAGAGCTGTTTAGAAATGCTGGTGGAGGGTTTCCCTGGTGCCCAGCGATTGAGATTCCTCCCGCCAGTGCAGGGGATGCGGGTTCCATCCCTGGTCTGGGAAGTTCCCCCGTGCCTGGGAGCAGCTACTGAAGCCCGTGAGCTCCGAGTCTGCAACAAGAGAAGCTGCCACGATAAGAAGCCCTCACACCACAACTAGAGAAAGCCCGTGCACAGCAACGAAGACCCAGGGCAGCCAAACAAATAAGTAAAATTAAAAAAAAAAAAAAGAAAGAAACACTGATGGATCCAGACACCTAGCAAATGCTGAGGGTCCAAGGCTGTGGTCCCCGTGGGTTCCCCGAAGTGGTCCTCCCTAACAGACCGGCTCTTAGATGTGCGGTTGAATGGACTCCAGGAGGCCTCAGGCCCTCACACACCAGGCAGACCTCCTGGCAGCCCAGCGGGCTTGGAGGGAGCCAGCCTACCCCCAAACCAGCCATGTAAGAGAAGCGGCTTTCAGCGCTGCAGGCAGAGATGCTGGGCCCTGAGTGCTCTTCTCCCAAGAAAGAGTGACCTCAGGGTGCTGGGGGAAGAAGGAGATCCGGCTGGCTCCCCAAGTCCCTTCCTGAAAACCCTGCTGCCCCTGACCTTGTCTCTCACATTACATCTCTGAGGCCCTTAGGAAGATGGAATAAACTTCTCACTAAGGAGCAAAGGACGGACCCCGCTTAGGGGCGATGCTGTTATTGAGTCCCAGTACACTGTTTCAGTTCAGTTCAGTCTCTCAGTCGTGTCTGACTCTTTGTGACCCCATGGACTGCAGCATGCCAGGCCTCCCTGTCCATCACCAACTCCCGGAGTTTACCCAAACCCATGTCCATGGAGTCGGTGATGCCATCCAACCATCTCATCCTCTGTCGTCCCCTTCTCCTCCCACCTTCAATCTTTCTCAGCATCAGGGTCTTTTCAAATGAGTCAGCTCTTCATATCATGTGACCAAAGTATTGGAGTTTCAGCTTCAATATCAGTCCTTCCAGTGAACACCCAGGACTGATCTCCTTTAGGATGGACTGGCTGGATCTCCTTGCAGTCCAAGGGACTCTCAAGAATCTTCTCCACCACAGTTCAAAAGCATCAATTCTTCGGCGCTCAGCTTTCTTTATAGTCCAACTCTCACACCCATACATGACTACTGGAAAAACCATAGCCTTGACTAGACGAACCTTTGTTGACAAAGTAATGTCTCTGCTTTTGATATGCTATCTAGGTTGGTCATAGCTTTTCTTCCAAGGAGTAAGCATCTTTTAATTTCATGGCTGCAGTCACCATCTGCACTGATTTTGGAGCCCCCCCAAAATAGACACTATGTTTATGATGTCTTTTCTCCCACAGGGGCTCCTTGGAGCCTTCATGGACCCCCTTTGAGAACGTTGTCTACCCCCACCACCTCCATCTGACGCAGGAGATACAGTGCGGCTCAGAGAGGAGATGGACTTGCCCAAACTCCCCAGAGGGAAAGGGGCAAGGATGGAGGTGGGATGGCCTGAGCTACATCCTGCTGTCAAGGGTCTTAGATGCCGAGGTAGGGCTTTACCCTGTGGGGTCAGTCACTGGAAACCCACGTTCATCCCGGGGACTGCTGTCCTCACGCAAAAATGCTGTCTCACCCGTTTCTCCCATTGATTGGCCCAGAAGGTGTATCGTACCTCCATTTGACGGTACGGGAAACGGAACGCTAAGGAGGTGGAGATGCTGGCCCATGGCTTCAGGGCGTCTGGGCCGCGTGGTTCCAGGCCTGCCCTGGTGCCCAGCACTCCTGTGGTGGTGCTGAGAGGTGGGTGGACGGTGAGACGCCGGCTCCGTGTCACTTCCACCCAGCCAGCTGTGATTTGGGGCTGTTCACTGATCCGCTGGGCCTCAGTGTCTCCCGCCCGTGAAAGGGGGCTAGTTCCTGCTTCACAAGATCTGCAGACGGTGCCCAGCTCATGCCCACCTGAGGCCCCCGCCCTCCTTGTGGGGCCAGGCAACAGCTGGGGGGCAGCTCCTCACTGGGCCCCGGCGCCCCCTCCCCGCCCTGGCCCGCAGCCATCAAGGCCCGCCCGAGCCACATCGTCCAGATGGTACCATAAAGCCATCCCGAACCTGGGCTGCCCAGGAACAAACAGCCCTTCCCGGCCCCTCCCAAGAGGCCCCACCCCACTGGAGCCTCAGCAGGGAGCCGCCTCTTCCCTGCTGGGGGCGAGGGCAGCCACTCGGGGCCGCAGCTGCCAGCTGTTTGTTTTTCTTTTCCTGAGAATGGGCAGGGAAAGCCAACCTGGAAGACTGAGGCCAGGGCAGGCAAGTGTGAGAAGGAGGGCCCCTGAGACTGCCCCCTCCACTGTCTCCTCCGCACCCCCCTTCCTCCCTGTTCTCTGCTCCTTCTCCCCCTTCTCAAGAGAGACCCCCTTCCACTCTGCTGTGTGACCTCGGGCACGTCACTCACCTTCTCTGAGCTCTCGTTCCTCCGTCAGTGAAGCGGCCCCCTCCCTGGGCGGGTTCTGGAGGCTGAAGGATGCTTCAGGGGGCCTCTAGCGAAGGGCAGCCCTGGCCCCTCATGTGTTGCCCACAGTGTTCGGAGTCGGGGAAGGGTAAGCCTTCCCTGGATGGGCAAGCCTTCCCTGGATGGGCAGAGACTGGAAGCTTGGAGAGCAAAAGGTCCCAGGCCAGGCGAGGAGGGCCCCTGTCCCCTCCTTCTGGCCCCCCAGGAACGCCTCCCTTCGGCTTGATGCCCCCACAGGGTCCTGATGGACAGAGCTCAGGCCTCGGTTTTCCCATCTGTGCAATGGGAGGCGCAGGGTTGGTGTGGGGGTAGGGATGTGGGCTAGGGTGGGGCCCCCAGTATCTCAAATGGATCAGGCACCTATATGGGGAGACCAGTGCCTCAACCCCGACCTACCCTTCCCTACTCCTTGGTCGCCAGGACTCAGGCTTTCTTCTCTGAAACTTTGATCACATCCCTGCTCAGCTTCCCTTGGGCATGGAGAGTCTGTCCCGTCCAGTGACATCCTCAATTACAGATCGCCTGTCCGCTATTGTTTTCCTTTTTTTCACGTGTGCGGGGAGGGCTGCCAGGGGGCAGCCCTCACTCTGCACTTGCTGCTGTGTTACCAAGAGGTAGCGTGGCCTCCCCTCTGTCTCACTTACCTTTTCTATAAAATGGGCCTGATGGTAGAAGTGCCCACCTCATAGGGTCCGTGTTCAGCTTGAACGTTAAACGTATAAACTGCTGGGAACCTCGAGGGTCTATGCCTGGTCTCAGGCTTAATATTCTCCTCCACCCAGTTGCAGAGGGCTCACCGATGCCTGCCACCAGCCCCTGCATGTGCAAAGGCCGAGCCATGGGAAGTCGGCCCCAGGCATGCATGGCCACCATGCAGGTGAGTGAAGGCCTGGTGGTCGGAGGACAAGTCGATGGTGGGCTCTGCCGGGCCCTGATCGCCTACTGTGGGAGGCGTGGAGATCTGGGCCCCTCATTCTGCCCACTCACCTCCCCTTGGTGGGGCCTTGGCTGCCCCCTTGCCTTCTTTGTATCTCGGTCTCCTCATCTGTAAGCAGGAAATAAGAACTTCCTCCCAGGGGTGTGTGGAGATGAAACGAGCCGACGTGTGTGAAGTGCCTGCCGGTCACTGTGAGTGCTGCTGAGGACACTGATGGGGAGGAAACTCAGGGAAGGGGCCCGGGGTCCCCTCCCACAATTGCGGGGGATTGTGGGGGGGACAAGGAGGGCCCCCAGGGGGCAGTGGTGGTAAAGAACCCACCCGCCAAGCCAGGAGACGTTAGAGACTTGGGTTCGATCCCTGGGTTGGGAAGATCCCCTGGAGGAGGGCATGGCTACCCACTCCAGTATTTTTACCTGGAGAATCCGGCGGACAGAGGAGCCTGGTGGGCTACGGTCCACGGGGCCCCAGAGAGTCGGACACGACTGAGTGACTTAGCAGAGCACAGCGCTAGGAGGGCCCACTAGTGACTGATGGTCTAGTCCGGCCTCTCGCTTTTCAGAAGAGCAGGCTGAAGCCCAGAGAGGGAAAGGAACTTGTGGAGGTTGCACAGCAAGTCAGACAGAGGTGGGACTGCAGCCAGATCTCGAGCCCCCTGCCCCAGGCCCTTGACCCGCCCACCCTGAGGAGGACAAAGAGGGGGTCTCCAGGCTCTGCTCCCTCCGAGCCCCAGGCTTCCCACCCACTCCTACCTCAAGTGCTCTAAGACGCCTGGTTAGGTAGACCCTTGCTCTAAACAGCTCTGCTACTGCCCAGCTATGGGCAGGTCGCCTCAGTTTGTTTATCTCTAAAATGGGGATAAGATGAGGACTGTGTACAAGATAGTTGTGGGTACCCATCAGGTGACCCCCTACACACACATATGCACACACACGGTACTCGCCATCCCCATGTGCCAGCGAGGCTAATCCTCATCTCAGCCTGAGAGGTCTGAGTTGAGGCCCAGGGAGGTGGATGGACTTGCCTGAGCTCACAGCGCTCGTCTGTCCTGCTGGTCACTCACGCTTCTGCTCAAGCAGGAGAGCCGAGCTCAGGGTGCCCCGGGGAAAGCTCCGCACCTTCCCCCAGCTCCTCTCCACGTCTTGCCCGTCCCCGTGGCCTGAGTCCCAGCCCCGTCCTCCCGCCCCTGGAATCCTTCCTGTCTGCCCGTCTGGGCGGCTGGCCGGGGTTCCCCAAGGGCTGAGTAAGAAGCGGTGAGTGAGCATGGTGGGGGGTCTGGGGGGTGGGGGGAGCCAGCGGGGGGAGCCTGGACTCAGGGTGAAGGTTCCTGTGTGACACCCGAGATGCTGGGCGAGTCCGCTTCCTGCACCTGCTGCCAATTGCGTCCAAGGCTGGGCGCGGGGATCCTAGCTTCCCTGATGTGACGCAGAAGCAGCGTCTGGTGGTCAGAGGGGGCAAGGGTCACCGGTTGGGGGTAGGGTGGTTTCTGGGGGCCCCGAAGCTGCCAAGCCCAGCAAAGGGTGCATGTGGCAAGATGCCCACTAAAGTGGAGGAAGGGTCTGCACAGAACGACCTCCTGGGCACTGACTGATCTGGGACCCCTTGCCTGTCCCAGCCCATGTACAGGCAGGAGGGACCAGTGATCAGAGCTTGGCTGGCTTTGCATGCTGGCTGTTTCTTACGAGATGTGTGTCCCTGAGTTAATTAACCTCTCTGCCTCGGTTTTCCCATCTTCAAATGGAGGTGTGACACCTACCCCATAGAGTTACGATGAGAATTGACACTGTGTAGAAAAGGCATTGGTTCCCATTGCCTGTACCACCGAAAAGCTTCCGCAAGTGCAAAAAGTAACATTACTGTATTTGTTAGTCACAGGCACACAGACTGTGACAGACTGAATTGAAGCCACACGGCAGGCAGAGCTGAGTAGGGACCAAGACTCCCGCCTGGTAACTTTAGCAAGAGGCGACAAAGCCCAGGGCTGTGCGTGAGGCCCTGGAGTCAGGCTTAGCCCTGCCACGCACAAGCTCTGTGACCTGAGGCAACTTCCTAAACCTCTCTGTGCCTCATGTTCTCCATCTGTAAAATGCAGATTGTAATAGCGCACTGGTCCCCGTAGGGTTGCTGGAAGGAGTTAATTTGTGTCAAGTGCTTGGAAGAGTGCCTTTATGGAGTACCGAGAAAATAGTTCAGATGATGCTGTGTGACCTTGCGCAAGTCCCTTCCCTCTCTGGGCCTCTGCTTCACCCCTGCAACATGAATCATTAGACAGCTCAGCCGGAGGTTCCTCCCTTCCGACTTTGACGTCCGCCATTCTGGGGAGTACAGGCACGGTTCCCAGAACCCTGCTCCCGCTGTTGCGGTCCTCACACCCCTGAGGGCAGGACCCCTCTTCAGCCTGTCTCTACACTTCTCCTCTCCCCTCTTCCAGGAGAGACAAAGGCTCCAGAGGAGAGGGGCAGTGTTGGCGGTGAAGCAGCGGGGAGGCGGTCCAGGCTGGGGTGGTGGGAGGGGACAGACCCCTCCGACCAGCCCTCTGTGCGGTTCCCACTGCCCTCTGTGCCCCTCTGAGGTGGGCAGGCCCTGCTCCCCTCTGACCCGGGGGGTGCCCACAGAGGCAGGGCTGGCTTGCCCCCTCCATCAGGAGGGAGGAACCCCCGGGGAGTCCCCTCCTTGGCCTGACTCCAAGGCAGAGTCAGGCAGGCCTTGCCCAAGAATGAAGACAGCGGAGACCAGGAGCCGAGCCCCAACAGCTGGGGGGCCTCAGGCCGGGAGACCCCCGATCCTCTGAGCCTGTCTTGGGGTCTGAGCACAGACTGGGCCATGTCTCGGGCCCTCCTGGGCCTGGTGACACAGGGGTCACAACCCAGGGAGATAAGAGCTCAAAATCCTCGACTGGAAGCCCTGGACCAGGAAGCAAATGCTGCTCTCCGTCAGCCCTCCCCTGACCCTCCTCCCCACACCTGTGGCGATTGTTTCCAAGAAAATCAGGCCTCAGCCAGGAGGAGGGAGCCTCCCTCCCACCCTCCCTACACCCTCTGCCCTCCCCAGGGACATTCCCAGGCCTCACTCAGCCCAGCCCGTTTCCTTCCCACTCCCTGGCTGGTGCCCCCAGCTGCCCATCAGGCCATCTTTCCATCCATCCATCCCTTTATTCCACACACAGCTTTTTGCTAGACACTGTGCTCAAGGCCTAGGATGCCAAGAAAATGTGACAAAGCTTCTGTCTCTATGGACTCCCTGCTCGGGGCAGGAGACGGAGAAGCAGAAGGACTGTTTGATAAGGTGAGATTTGTGTCCCGATCCCAGGGCCCCCGACACCGGCAGGCTCGGGGAAGGCTTCCCGGGGAGCTGATGCCCGTGCTGGATTCTGTGATTCAGTATGAGGGCACGTGGAGAAGTCTGGAAGTGAGTCTGTGAGCCCCCGAGCGCAGGGCCTGTTGCACTCACTGTTGGTCACGAGTGTCTGGAACAGCGTAACGTGCAAGCGGTGCTCAGTGTGTGTGTGAGTTGCTTAGTTGTGTCCGACTCTTTGCAACCCCATAGACCGCAGCCCACCAGGCCCCTCCATCCCTGGGATTCTCCAGGCAAGAACACAGGAGTAGGTTGCCATTTCCTTTTCCAAAAGGAACTATAGAAAGAAAGAAAGTGATGTCGCTCAGTCGTGTCCGACTCTCTGCGACCCCGTGGACTGCAGCCCACCAGGCTCCTCCATCCACGGAATTCTCCAGGCAAGAGTACTGGAGTGGGTTGCCATTTCCTTCTCCGGTGCTCAGTAGGTGTTGGAACAAGTCACAGTGTCTGGGGACAGAGTCCCATGGCCCTTGGAGCTGAAGCATCGTGGGCGCTAGGGGACAGGACCACGTGGCGCCTCCCGGGCCCCAGAGACCCCACGCATTTGCTTTGAGGACAGTAGGGGCCACGGGGGCCGTAAGCGGCCCAGGGACACCCGCCTCACCGCCCGTTCCCTTCCCGATCTAGTCCTCTGATTAGCCCTGTTGCAGCTGCCCTTTCCCTCAGCCAAGTCCGTATCACCTGGTGATTTGTGGAAATAAGCACATGTTAAGCACGTACTGTGTGCCAGATGTTTTGTCGGGAGCTGGAGATGAATTGAACAGTCCCGCCCACACACTGCCCACAGTCCAGGGCTGAGACTCTTCTTATAAGCATCGCTGATTTACAGTGTTGTGTTAGTTTCTGGTATAAGCAGAGTGATTCAGCTTTACATATATATACAGATTTGTATATATGTTCTTTTCCATATTCTTTTCCACTGGTTTATTACAGGATATTGATTATAGTCCCCTGTGCTACACAGTAGGACCTTGTTGTGTATCTGTTTTACATGCAGTAGTTTACATCTTCTAATCCAAAACTCCCAATTTGTCCCTCCCACACCCCCTTTCCTCTTTGGTTACCGGAAATTAACATAGAACTCACAGTTCTATGTCTGTGAGGCTGTTTCTGTTCCACAAATAAGGTCATCTGTTACATATTTTAGATTCTACATACAAGTGGTATTATATATTTATCTCTCTCTGTCTGATTTACTTCACTCCGTATCATAATCTCTAGGTCCAGCCATGTTGCTCCAAAAGGCATTATTTCATTCTTTCTATGGTGAGTAAATGGAAAAGGAAATGGCAACCCACTCCAGTATCCTTGCCTGGTGGATTCCAAGGACAGAGGAGCCTGGCAGGCTACAGTCCATGGGGTTGCAAAGAGTCAGACACGACTGAGCCCACAGGACAGGACGTGGTGAGGAATATCCCACTGTGGACACACATCTTCTTTATCCATTCATCTGTTGATGCATATTTGGGTGGCTTCTGTGTCTGGGCTCTTGTAAATAGTGCTGCAATGAACATAGGGGTGCAGGTATCTTTTTGAATTAGAGTTTTCTTGGCATATATACCCAGGAGTGGGATTGTTGGGTCATATGGCAACTCTGTTCCTAGGAGAATGGGGCCTCTTAATCTGGGGTCCATGGAGGGGCTGCAGGGGGGTCTGTGAGCCCCTGGAATTGTGTCTGTTCTCAAGTAGAGTCTCAAGAGTGACCAGCTCCCCACACAGGTCAAGACCCACGTGTGTATGGAAGAAGGTTGGTTCCCCAGCATTGCATCTGGACTCTGCTGAGAGAAGTCAGGCCTCAGGACCTTCCAATCTTAACCTAATCCTGACTCTGCCCAGGACCCCAAACCCTCCCAACCCTACATCCAGGAGCTGGCCATTCCTGGCAGCAGGCGAGGGCACAGCACTTCCTGCCTGGTGGTGTGGCTGCCTGGCAGGGGTGCGCCACCCACAGTCCCGGCCCCTAGAGCAGCTTCAGCTGTGTCATCTTAGGAGGGTTCTGGGAACGCTGCAGCTGCCTCTGTATCTGGGAAGTCACCGTGGGGGAGGGGCAGGACTCAGGGTCAGGGCCTGGGCAGCAGGATCTGAGGGCCAGATCCACACTTGGGGGCTCCCTGAGTGCGGCAGCTGGCAAAGGGGCATCTTTCAACGCCAAGTCCTGCCTCAGCCTCCTCCCACCCCTCCCCCTCAGCTTTCAGAAATGCTGTGTGTTTTTCTCTCCATTTCCCTTTCCCCCTTTTAGCATCTTCATTCATTCATTCACTTGTTCATTTCCTTCATTTATTCTTGGGCACCCAGGAGGATCACCAGGCTCTTGTGTCACCAAGCTGGGCTGAAGGGGGCTCTCGGGGGGTGAGGGGCGGGGAGAGGAGGCCAGCAGAGAGCATGGGTCTGGCCAGGGTCCTCCCCACGGCTCCCCCAGATGTCAGAGGCGGGGCCCTGCAGGGAGCCGGGGGCTGAGTCCATGGCTGTAACCCCCTGAGCTGAGCTACAGAACACGGCAGGGGTGGGGTGGGGGTCGTGTGGAGACTCGTCATCAGGGGCTCTGGAGCCCAGAACAGGAAGTCAACTGGAAAAATGTACCCAGTGAATCTCCAGCATCAGTGGACACGAGGTACTGAGTCCTCAGTTGTGCCTCAATTTCCTCATCTGTAAAATGGGGACACACTGGGTCAAAGTCTAGGAAGGGGGCTTCCCTGGTGGTCCAGAGGTTAAGAATCCGCCTGTCAATGCAGGGGACATGGGTTCAGTCCCTGGTCTGGGAAGACCCCACATGACATGGGGCAACTGAACTGGTGCATCACAGCTGCTGCGCCCACACCCCAGAGCCCATGCTCTGCAACAAGAGAAGCCACCACAGTGAGCAGCCTGCATGTCCCAACTAGACAGTAGCCCCCGCTCACCACAGCTAGGGAAAGCCTGTGCGCAGCAGTGAAGATGCAGAGCAGCCAAAACTAAAATATAAAAACAAACACATAAAATTTAAAAAAAAATTTTAAGTATGGGAGGATTAATGTGAGAAATACGTGAATTAATTCAGTAGCACGGCTGGTAATAACCTTGACCCTGGGTTAGCAGTTGGGTCCCTGTGTTCATTACATGATTAATAATCGAGAGGGCCTATGGTGAGCGTGGGTCATAAACTCAGGATTGTGGTCAATCCAGTTAACAAGGGTCCTAAAAACAGCCTCTAAGTGCTTGGCACCTGCTCAGTGCTCCCTGACCCTGGCCACATCTAGACGAGAGAGACAGAGGTCCCCACGGGGAGACCCTCCCACTGTCGACAGGTCCTGGCTGTGTGCCAGGCACTCGCAAGTTCTCTCGTTTGCTCCTTACAACATC
Organism: Dama dama; assembly: GCF_033118175.1. Classification (NCBI taxonomy): domain Eukaryota; kingdom Metazoa; phylum Chordata; class Mammalia; order Artiodactyla; family Cervidae; genus Dama; species Dama dama. Next base: position 11,238,934 of record NC_083687.1, on the reverse strand, counting down.
CCTTTGAAGAAGACATTCTTGCTCCCCTTTCAGTGAGAAGAGAAACCGAGGCTGGGTGGGAAACAGACCTGCCCAAGGTCACACAGCCAGAAGCAGCAGAGCTGGGACTTAAAGTTAGTTACCAGGCCCTGCTCCTCCCAGATGCTTCTGCAGCTCCGTAAAAACAGTGCCCAAGGGTCTCTGGACGCTGCCCCCACCACCCCAGGGCCCTGAGCCCCTCAGCTCTGATTTCTCATCTATCTCCTTAGAGCCTGTCGGGCCTCAGCCAGGCCCCGGGGTCCGCCCCTCCTGGCCGCAGGGCTCCACGGCCACTCTGTGGGTGGTCACCCACTCACCCTTCACCGCAGGAGCGTGTGTCCGGAGGGAGCGCTGAGGCTAGAGAGGGGCTCCTCCTGGAAGGACTCACCCTCCAGGTTGGGCCATTGTGGACCTGGACATCCGGGGCCGATGGAGAACAGGGCTGGCGAGGGAGCCAGAGGACCCGGACACTGGGCTGCCGTCCCCACCACGACACCATCTACACATACCCTGCAGCCTTCCCACCGGGCCGAGCCCTGACCCTCAGCCTCAAACTCCACCTGGCAGGTGCCTGGTCTACAAAAGGCAGAGTCAGATGGCTGTTGACGCTGCACTTCCAGGCTCAGCCCACCCCCCAAACTGTCCAACAATGGCCTACTGTCCTGCCCAGAGCCCTGGCAGGGCCCCAGACCGGGGGCCACGGGAATGCAGAGAAAGGTCCTGGCTGGGCTCGAACTCTGGCTGGCTCTGCTGCCATGGTGCTGTGTGACCTTCGGCATTTCATCACCCTCTCTGAGCCTCAGTAAAAAAGGATCTCGGAAGACTGGCTAATCTCTCCTCCTGGCTCTGCCCTTCCATGGGATTCTAACCCCAGGGAGAGAGTTGGAATCCTTCCGGTCTTGATTCAAACATCAACTTCTCAGACTTTCCCCGACCCCTCACCTGCTTCACACACACACTTAAAATTGCCCAACACTTCCCATCCTACACCCTTGCTTGTTTTTGCCCCACTGCAGGGGTCATCACCTGCGGACACAGTCTCTTACCTACTCATTTGTGTTTATTTACTGTCTCCCCAGCTCCAGCGTCAGCTCCGTGGGGGAGTGAGGTTGGTGTGTCCCTTCGGCAGGCAGCAGGTGCTCAGCAAATAAACATTTGCCGAGGGTGTGACTGGGGGGTCGGCGTGTTACAGGCGCCCGCGGCTGGGGAGGGGGTGAGGGGGTGGGTGCTGCAGGTGTGGGGTGCCAGGTCAGGGCAGGATGGGAGGGGGGCACCTTTCGGCCTGGGCGGTGCCCGCGGGGCAGTGACGGGGCTGGGGGGGCTGAGTCCTTGGTGGGGGACGGGTGGGGGGCGCCCTTCCCAGGACGTGACCCCATCCTCTCCTTTGGGCACGAGCCGCGGAAGGAAGGCAGCCTCCCGGTCCCTTCCCCACCCCACCCCCGCCCCCCTCGGAAAGCGCGGCCCTGATAAGGTGGGTAAATTTCAAAGGGGCTGATAGCAGGCGCGGGGCGCTGCCAGCGGCCTCCCCGACTTCCCACCCAGCCCCCAGGACGGCCTGCGAGCAAAACAGGTTCGATTGTGCTCTTATCTGGGTCTGCGGTTTGGTCTGCCCGCGGCCCCGCACTAATGGGGGAAAGGCAGCGACTCGCGGGCACGGGAGTGACGCGGGCCGCCGCCCCCACCCCCCACGACGGCGGGCCGGGCCGGGGGTGCACCCGGCGCCCCCGCGGAGCGGGCCGGGAGGGGCGACCGATGCCCTGGGGTGGGGAGGCGGCCGCCGTGGCGGGGGCGGGCCTGTCTTGGGCTCCTGGCTCCCGGCCTTCGCGCCCTCCGCCTGCCTCAGTTTCCTCTCTGCGGTTTAACCCGGCCGCGAATGGGAGATGCCTCCCGGGGCCTCCCGGGGACACTGCCGTGAGTTAAGCGCGCAGGGAGCCGGAGTAAGTGCTGGGCAGAAAGGCCTGGGAAGCGAGGAGCCCAGGCTCCCGGGCTGCCGTCTAGTCCGCCCCGGGCCTCATCCCCCTCCTCTCCCTGCCCTCTGCTCCAGCCTCCAGCTTTGCCTCCGCCTGGAATGCCTACAGGTAACTCGGGGCTCACATCTTCACCGCCTTCACGTTTTTGCTCAGATCGCACCTCTCCAAGGAGGCCTGCCCTGACCACCCTGTTTCACGTTGCCCCTTGCATCCCACCCAGCACCCCCCAGGAGCTGTTTTTCATGGCCCTCATCAGCCCCTAGCAGTGCTATGTAATTCACTCCTTTGTTACTTTTCCTGTTGACCATCTGTCTTTCTCCTCTAGAATGTAAACCAACCAGAGTTCACTGCTGTATCCTGAGGAGCCCTGCCCTGGCCCACAGTAGGCCTCAGCCCACGTGTGTGCAGTGAATAGATGGCAGAGATCCGGCCCAGGGCCAGGTTGTATCTTGGGTCATCACCCTGCTCTACCATCGCAGGGGCCTGGCGGGACAGAAGCAGATGCGTCATGTGTATATTTCTGTGCGTGTGTGTGTCTGCGTATGTGTGTCCTCTCTGACCCCCTGAGAGGCCTGCAAGTTTCCTCAGGCTTGGAGCCCATCTCTGGCAGGAGCTCTGTATGCCTCGGTTCCCAGGAAGCTCCTGAGAGCTCTGGGGTCCTGGGGTGGAGTGAGGCTTCCTCAGCTTTGTCCGAGGTGTGAACCAGTGATGGGGTGGGTGGATGAGGCTGTAGACAAGAGTGTGTTGGGAGGTGAACACCAAAGACCTTAGACACAGGGAAGACTGGTCCTTCCGCTCAGCCTCCGTTCTGGAGGGGAATGTCTGGGGAGGAGGAGGGATGGCATTGGTGAGGAAAAGCCTTTGGCATCTCCTGTCGGTTTTTCCCAGAGTGGAAAGGGTCACGCATACAGTAGGTGTTCATGAAACCAGTGACCATAGGTGGCTAGCCTTGGGAGAGACGCTGGAGGTCACCTGGGCCCTCCGAGGCCACCAGGCCTTGAACTCCTCCAGGACAGACTGTGCCCGGCCACCCTGCCCCTCGCGCCCGTACAGGGCCTGGCACAGAGTAGGTGCTCAGTGAATGCCTGCTGGCCTGCCCAGAGCACCGTGTCACAGCCTGGGGGCCTTGCGTGCTCCAGGCAGTGGGAATCCTAGGAGAGTGGGACCCAAGGACATGGGAGCAGCAGTCTATTGACCAACTGACCAATAGACAAAGACAGACTGCCCTTTCCACTTCCTTTCTCAATTTTTCATCACTCATCACAAGGCCCTGTCAGCAGGATCAGCAGGGCAGGTGTTATTTCCATTTCACAGGGGAGGTGATGAAGGTCCAGAGGGGGCCAGGGGCTGGCAGCTCCAAGCCAAGCCCTGGGCCCTGCCTCCCATCCATGCTCTTGACTCACTGATGGGCTTGGATGCAGGGAGGAAAGCTCCGGAGCCAGCTGCTCCAGAAATCACCATCTGTGTTGAGTCTGAGGCTGCTCCAGCTGGGCGAAGTCCCTGCCCTCAAGGAGTTAGAGTCTGGGGAAGGAAAGAAACACTGGGAAACGGAGACAAAGAATTGGGACATGTGGGGTCTTCAGGGGCTCGAGGGGACACGAGAAAACTCTCTGGAGTAGAGAGCTCTTGAGTTGGGGCTCAAAAGATGAAGATTCTTTCCATTGAAGTAGAAGAAACTCAGCTCCATTTGAGTGACAGAAAAAGGATTTTCCCGGTTCATCTGGGTGTTCAGAGGGCGATGGCTCCACCAGGCTCCTGCTCTGCTGTCAGAGCTCACAACCCGAGGGGGTGACAGCTCCCCGTGTACACGCTCAAGCCTCAGAAACCCCAGTGGCTGGAGAGAATGTTATCTCAGTAGGTCAGAGAAAAGTTCCAGGATGGAGTGGGTGTGTGTTGGACCCCAGGTCGGCAGTGGGTGGATGTGGGAAAGGCATTGCCGGTAATGGATGGGTGGGGAAGAACAGGAGGGGGCAGATTTCACTCCCTGAGGGCCTGGCCTAAGGGGGACCGAAGGGGAGACCAGCCTTGGGGAGCTGTGGGCAGGAGACGGAAACTCTACTAGACTGAGTGAGCCATGCCAAGGACCTAGGACTTGACCCCAAGGGAACAAGGTGGCTAGTAAGAGGGTACTATCAGGCATAAGGTGATCGAGGAAACTTCAGATATGAGCTTATATCTGATTACCATCATGACCTTGTTACAAGACATTGTAACATCTGGGCCTCAGTTTCTTCACCTGGAAAATGGGCACAGTAAGTTACCTGAAAGGGCTGCTATGGGGAATAAGATGACATGGCTTTATGGTTGGTCATCGGCCAGGCCCCGGGAGAGGGCGTTGAGGGTTGCAGAGCACTTTTCACAACTTTATATCACCCCTCACCACAACTCTAGGCTTCTCTGGTGGTTCAGACGGTAAAGAAACTGCCTGCAGTGCAGAAGACCTCGGTTCGATTCCTGCATTGGGAAGATTCCCTGGAGAAGGAACCTTTTAGTTTTCTTGTCCACTCTGGTTTTCTTGCCTGGAGAATTCCATGGACAGAGGAGCCTGGCGGGCTACAGTCCATAGGGTTGCAAAGAGTTGGACATGACTTAGTGACTAACACTAACTAATACCACAGCTCTGAGAGTGCCTCAGAGAGGGGAAGGGGGAGTTCGGTAGGTTCCGGCCAGTCACAAAGGTGGAAGGTGACAGAACTAGGGTGTGTATTTGGGTCAAACTCTGAGCTGGTGTTACAACCCCATGCTGGATGGATCAAGGTGCTGGTGGGGTGTGTTACCCAGAGTCCCTTATTTGGCCCTCCCTTCCCCTGGAGCCCATAGGCAGGTTTGCCCCAGGTGAGCACCAAACCTGCCTTGAGCCCACCACGGACATCTTCCCACGCAGCCTCTTAGCGCTGTGGTCCGTGTGAACCTCGGCTGAGTGGATGCAGGGTCCTATCCTTGCTACTTCTTGGATCTTTCCATCCTCCAAAGGCAGCTTTGTTTCCTTATTCCAGGCCTGGGTGGGTATACTCACTGTCCATTCTCAGCACAGCTTAGCCTGGTCCATCCACGCAGGCCCACCATTCCTGGAGATACCTATGAAGTGCTCCTTTGGGCCCAAGGCAAAGCTGTACCAGCATTCAAGGAGCAGCCTTCCCAAGGTCAAGGTTTTCTGTGGTATGACCAGTTCCCTTCTCAGTGCCACCCAGTCATGAAATGTCTTCTCTGGCTGCAAGAGTATTCTGTCTTCATCTATCTTCTCATCTTCTTGTCTGTCTCATAGAATCAGGCTTGACTTTGAGTAATAAAGATGCCACTTAACAAAAATCAAAGGTCTGTTTCTCTCACAGAAGTCCTGAGACATGCAATCCAAAGCCAGTATGGAGGTTTTATGCAGTCCTCAAAGACCTAAGCTCCTTCCAGCTCACTGCTCCAGCATTTTGTTTCCATGGTCCAAAATGGCAGCCAAGATTCCAGCCATCACAGCTGCATCCCAGGCAGTAACACAGAGGAAGGATAAAGGAGAAGGAGGTAAATCATACATGCTAGTTTACTTTTTTTCCTTGATAGTTTACTTTTAAGAAAGATTCTTAGCAAGTGACACATGACACTGCTACTTGGTCCCACAGTCGCATCTAGCTGCAAGGGAGTCTGAGATAGTCTTAGTTCCAGGTAGCCAGGTTCCCAGATAAAGTAGGCGTTTGTTTATTGAGGAAAAGAGAATGGATATTGGGGGTAACTATCTATGACACCCCATCCATTCTATAAGCATTTATTGAATACTCCCTGTACTCACCCATGTTACAGTACTTATAATGTGATCAATACCTTAGTGTCTCATGAGCGATAAACTGTGCCTGGCACTTAGTAAGTGCTCAGTGGCCATTACTATTAGTGCTAATACAAACACAAGCTTCTGGGAGAATGGAGAGAAGGTCCCGCTTGGGAATGTTGGAGTTCTTTCTTTTTTTCTTGGTTCTGGAAGACTGGGATGGTTGACTGTAGTCGTTTTGGAAACTCATGTTACCTCCCCAATCTCCATTCCATCCTACCTCCACCTTCTCAGGGAAATGACTCTGATAATTCCTCCTTACCAAGACACCTGTGATAGTTAACAGCTAAGCACAGGCTCTCCAGGGTGAAAAGTGCAACCACATGGTAGAGAATTTTGGCATCAGTTAAGGTGAGGGGGCAAGGTTCTGAAGGCCTTGGAATCTTCCAGAGGCCCTAGAAAAATCATACTGTAAGTTGTCACACAATTGTGTGACTGTAGTGACTGTAGTGACACAATTACTTCTGAAATGGGAACATAACAATAAATACTCTCTGAAATGCCTCCGTCTGACAGCGTGGGGGTTGCAGATGCCAGGCGCCCTTCCAAGGTGATTCAGAACAAGAGGCCCTGGAGGGCAGGGCAGCCCTCAGCCCACCTGGCAGGACAAGGAAGAAGCTGAGAGTTTGGCTACGTGGCCTTGCTTGGTCTCCCAGAGCTGGAGGAGCCCAGGTGGGTGCTGGGGCTGGAGCTTCTGTGCTGTTGCTGGCTGACTGCCGCTCCGGGCCTGCGAAAGCGAGCTACTGGTCCTTCCTGAGAACCAAGCTATGACAGGCCTGCGCCAGGCCCTGTGGGGCAGAGCATAGGGTGGGCGGGCCTGTGAGCCTTGGGTCTCTTTCCCCAAAGCTCTCTCCACCCCTGACCTGGGGAGCCAGACAGCGCCTCCTCCAGGAAGCCCTTGCTGACTTCCTTTGCCAGATGCCCACTCTCAGCGTTCTCCCACATCCCTCCACTGGGCTTTTTCTAATGCTGCCTGCTCATCTGTCCCCTGCCCTCAGCTGACCCCACTCGATATAGCCCCTGTACCTTGCATGTAAGATGAACTCGGTAACGATATATCAACTAATGAATGAGTGAGTGAGTGAGTGAATGAATGCATGAATGAGTGACTGAATGAGTTCCCAGGCTGCCAGGGGGTGGTTCCCCCAGCGAGGAGGGGGAGGCCTGCAAGGGTTAACCAGGAGCCCGTCTGTGGTCTGAGGTAAGCAGGGAGCGTATTTGTTCAGGTAAATAAGGAAGGATTACTTATAATGGGAAATCAGGCCCCAGCCAACTCTTCATCTCTTGCTGCCTAACTTCCTCCCAGCACATTCCTGCACTCCGCCTGTGTCCACACTGCCCCGCAGACCCGGTCCCCTGAGCCCACCGCGGCCTCCCTTGTAAGCCCCCCTGGCTGGGTCTCGCCACGGTGCCAGCAAGTGGCCCTGAGCTGGGGGCAGGGGGGCTCCCTACAGGGCGTGCAGCCCTGAGACCTCAGAGAGCCGCCCGTCGAGGGTGGCCAGGCCCCCGGCGGCCCACCCGAGTGCCACCTCCGCCCTCAGTCCTGCCGGCCCCTGGTACCACCGGCGCCCCAGATGCCTGGCTGAGACCCAGCAGTGGTCCCAGCTGCCTGTGCCTCCCCCTGGCCCCCAAGTTTGGCACCACCGCGGACGACTCTTTGGGCACCAGGCAGCTAACGGGTAAGTCTGGTGGGGGGGCAGTGCCCGGCCATGGGGGCTTTCCCCTGCCAGCTCTGGGGAGGTGGGTGGTGGAGGGAACTTTCAATGCCAGGCTCCCAGGTGTTGATGACCCTGATCTGGGTCCTTCAGCCTCAGAAGCCCCCGATCCCTGTGCATACTGCCTGCCCGGCCTGCCCCCACCCCCCAGGCTGACCCCAGGGCCCAGTTGAGGCCCCTGGCCTGGGGAGGGCGGCCTGGGGTGCCCCACGTCTGTGATGAGCCCATCTGAGCTCCGCACTGAGCCCACCCTGCCCAGCCTGCGGGGAGGCGGCTCTGCAGGTGCGGAGCCTCGGCCCGAGACCAGACTGGTTCTGCTTGGCTAGTTAAACACAGGCAGCCTTTCCGTGGCTGCCAGCACGGCTGCTCTGCCAGGGGCAGGGTCTCTCAGAGCCTGGTCACGAGTGGGCAGGGCCCTGCTGGAGCCTGGAGGCTCCGGGTCAGGGCCAGGGTCCGGGGTTGGAGCAGGGGCTACAGTCCCAGAGCCCAGTGGCTTGGGTGGGGGGGTGGGTGTGGTGCGCACGGGAACCAGGGGATCAGAGTGATTGCCTTGAGTCCCTGGGGGGCACAGCGCCTCTGGGCACGTGGGGAAAACAGTGCAGGTGAGGGCAGGGGCCTGGAGGTGCCCCCTTCGAGGACTTGCCAGGTGCCTCCAGTGGGGGGGAAGGAACTGGGTGATGGGGGTGACAGCGTGGAGGGCTGAAGGGTCTCGGTGGCTGGAGCCTGCCCTGGAATCGGACAAGGTGTGTGTGCATGTGTGCACGTGTGCATGCGGGGTGGGGGCAGTGCCCTGAGCTAGCCCGGGGCCCCTCTCCCCTCCAGCTGGGCCCACCCAGCAGCCCGCACTCAGGCCTCAAGCGGGCTAGCCCCTGCCTGACAGCCATGGCCTTTCTGCTCCTCTTTAGCCAGGCCTGGGACTTGGCCTCACTTCCTGCCCCTACCTCCCCAATAAAGAGCTTCACGGCCATCCCCAGGAAAGCAACCATCTCCCCAGCTGCTCGGCTGAGTAACAGAGCAAACAGGCGCTGGGGCTGCCCCAGGCCCCAGGTGGCAGGCAGGAGATTACCCATCAGACGGGGTGCCCACGCCAGGGCTCAGCTCAGCCAGCCAGTCTGCTCACCCCGGTCCAATGGGGGGAGGGCCGGAGCCAGGGACTCCCCCCCAGCTGCTCAGGGCTCCCCCAAAATTCAGAATTCAGAGCTCCTGGGAGGTTGGGGTGTGGAGGAGGTGGTCTATCATGGGGTCAGGAGCCACCTGCCCCTTTGAGAGCCTAATAGGCACCATGAGGGGCCCAGAGCTGAGAACTCAGGCCCTGCCGGACTTGGTTATTGTGTTTCTGATTATAAAACGGTTTGGCAGATGCTGTGCTACCGGGTTGCCACAAGCCTCTGGATTACGCAAAACGTCTCTTGTCAACCGAGCCTGAGGAAATAGGGTGGAACTCAGTAGGTGCTCAATCAGTGCTCAGAAAGTGTGAGCCTGGCAGTGAGTGGAGGAACCAGGAGAGCCCACTTCCTGCCACGGAGGTGGTTGCAGCCATAAAGGGAATAACCCTGCAACAGACAAGAGCACAGCTGTGTGCTGAGCGACTATGGTGCAGCCTGAGTGTAACTGGGGACAGGGCCCTCTGGCGGAGGGCAAGAAGGGGCAGGTCAGAACCCGCAAGGTGTCACCCCAGGCAAGTCCCTCTGACTCCCTGAGCTTGCAGCAGGTTAGACAAGGTGGCCTCCTCTGAAAGGAAGCTTTGTGGAAGAAGCAACCTGGAGTGGGGTTTTGAAGGCTGTGTAGGAGTTGGTGGAGGCAGGCTGGCTGGCGGGATTTAGCGCTTTGTGAAACTTGTGTGGTTTCCCAGTCTGGTCTCCTAGGCTGAGGTCAGGGGAAGTGGGGGCCTCTGGTTTGGGCTCCTCCTAGAGGCCGGGGAGGAGTGAGTGCAGCCAGCAGCTGCCCTGGACCCAGCTAGAGAGTAGGCTGACCTTGGGGCAAGGTTCAGGCCTCTCCCATCACCATTCTCAACTCTCCCCCAGACTCCACCCTTTGGCCCTGCCCCTCCATCCAGCATCACCACCTGCTTCTTCCTTTGTTCCCGTCACTCTTCACCCTGTCCCCTTTCCCTCCTTCTTCTCCAGCCTGGTCCCCTCACCTGCCGCCTTCATGCATGCTCAGCCCATTGTAATTCGCAAGGAATTTCCATCCACTGTCCCCCTCAATCTCCACAACCCTTTTAAGACCTGCTCTTAACAGCCCATTCAACAGACATGCAGCTGAGTTTCTTGCCCCGCTGCCAGAGCTAGGCTTGGGGCTCCAAGCAGCATGGGACCCTCCGCCGCCCCCACCCTGCTCCATGCTCCACCCTGCACCCCTGGCCAGGAGAGTGGCCTGTCAGGTGGAGCAACTCTTCCCAAAGCAAACTTTGCACAAGCTGAGTTGCCCTGGGCCCTTCCTGACATTTAATGCCAGGCTCCTTCCCCTGCCTCATTTGCATGTTCCCAGTCCAGGAGGTGCCCCCTGCCAGATTCTCCTCTCCCACCTCTCCGGGCCTCCAGACTCCTCCAGGTCACTCCTCCTAGGCCAGGGCCCGGAGTGGGACCCTGTGGGAGTCAGATGGGCCAGCACCCTCCCTGGACTGTAGGAAGGGCTGATGAGGTCCTTCCGGGACTGCCAGAATCCAAGGGGCCCTTCCTTTTCGCTCCAGCTCTGGGATTGAGGAGAGGGGTCTGGGGGTGACCGCCTGGGTTAGGCAGGGGTGGGGCCCAGGTCTCTGCTCTCAGGGCAGCGAGTTGGCCTGAGGGCTGCTGGGACCAGTTCTTCCTGCCTCTGATGTCCAACCCAAGTCAGCCTGGCAGGCACGATGGAGGTCATGGGGTCACAGACTCCAGACAGTGTCTGGGCCAGAAGAGCTCTGGGAGCTGACTTATCTCCTGGAAGAACAGAGGAGGAGACTGAGGCCGAGGAGACCAGGGGCTGCCCAGGGCCTCAGATACAGTGGAAACAGCAGATTATGAACCCACATCTCCAGATGCTGAGGCCTCGAGTTCCTTCCAGGCCTCCCATGCCTTTGGAGAAAACTCAAATACAGGGTGAGCTTGGGGCTGAGGGGGGTCCATGTACCTGCAGGCTTCAGGCATCCATGCCACCCAGACACCCCAGTGTGACTTCCGTGGGGCTGGCCCTGCAGGTAGCCTGAGCGAGGCAACAGGGGTGACCCTAGAAGTCAGAAGGTGCCAAGACTTCAGCAGGAAAGAGGGCGGAGCTCACCCTTGACTCCCAGTCCCTGCCCGATCACCATGGACACATGCCCCCAGGCACTCACCGCCCCTGCCTGTCAGGTGGGAATAATCCTGGCTGCCCGAGGAGACCGCGGGGGGGAGCCCAAGCAGTTTATTTATTTGGCCTTCACCTTGTCCCTGGAAGGGCTGGAAGTGGAGTCAGTGAGGCGGGACGGGGGGGCAGGAAGTGGATGCCTAATATACCCACGCGCAGGAGTGACTAGGGGGGGGCTCCTGGCTGCCCACGGGAACAGCGGGCAACGCAGAAAGCGAAGTCGCTCTTTGTGACCCTGTGGACTGCAAGCCGCCAGGCTCCTCTCTGTCCATGGGATTCTCCAGGCAAGAATACTGGAGTGGGTTGCCATCTCCTTCTCCAGGGGATCTTCCCGACCCTTCAATCGACCCCCTTCCCAATCGAACCCAGGTCTCCTGCATTGCAAGCAGATACTTTTACCATCTGAGCTGATCACAATTCCCTTATGTCCCCCGACTCTTTTTGTTTCCTGTCCCCCATCCTCCTGCTGCTTGGCCCTGACCCTACTCCCAAGTCTCCCCAGGCCTGAGGACTGGCTCCCCAAGTTAAATCTCCCCAAGTCGAAGTTTTGCTTCTGCTAGTTGCTTCCAGCTCATTCCTCTCTTTTCTTTATGTTGGCTGCATTGTGCGGCGTGCGGTATCTTAGTTCCCTGACCGGGAATCGAACCTGTGCCCTCAGGAGTGAAAGCCGGGAATCCTAGCAACTAGATCACCAGAGAAGTCCCTGGATCTAGCTGGTTTGAAGAGCAGTCTCGGAGGGCAAGGGAGCTGCATTTTCCTAGGAGTGTAGCAGCTGTCCCAGGAGCAGTGAGGAGGCTGGACGGGGGCAGTAGGCAGGGCAGGAAGGGCCTGTCTAGGGGAGCACGAAGGCTGAGGCCAGAGGCAGGGAGGCTTCAGACCGCAGCAGGCGGGCCCTGAGCACTGGCCTAGGTAGGCCCGGCTTCTCTCCAAGGTGCTGACCAACTGCCTGGGACTTGAGGGGACAGGCCCACGTGGCCCCTGCCCACTCTGCATGGCTCCCAGGGGCTGCACCCCCGAAGCCCCCTCATTCCGACCCATTCATGTGGACTCAGAGGTTGGAATGGAGGGAGGGAAGGGCCGCCACTGGTGGGGAAACCCGAGGTGGTCTGCCCCCAGATGCTGGAGTGAGGAGATTCTGGGCCGAGTGGCAGGCCTGTCCCTCCCCTCTCCTCCTGCAGTCCTGGGCCCTGGGCAGACTAAGGTTGTGTCTTAGGATTGAGGTGGGGGCTCGAGGCATATTTACCGCCACCACCCCACAACCCCACTGGGAGTAAGATCTGAGCAGAATGTGAGAGATAGGCTCTGCCCTCATGACAGCCCAGGGCCTCAGTAAAGACCTCCTGGTGACTCCCTGGGCTGTGATTTCAGGAGCTGTCTGAGCATCTTTCTAATGTCCGGGTGGCCCCGAGGGGCAGGAAACAGCTGCCGTAAATCTCTAACTTTGGGTCCCCCTGTCCCCTGCCCCCTCTCTGTCTTCCTGGGGGACCACAAGGTGCGGAGAGAAGGGGCCAAGGTGGTAATCCCTCTGGCTGCAGCCGCGTGAGTCTGCCCTGTCTCTGGGCCTCAGCCTCCACCAGCTGTTACCAAACTTCTTTGTCTGGAGTCAGAGCCAGTGCCTCTTGGGCAAGAGGGAACCAGGACACGCTGAGCCTTAATCCAGAAAAGATCAGCTCGAGGTTTGGGAGCTGGAGGCATTGCTCAGGAGACGGGCAGCCCCTCAGGCCTGGGCTTTCGGGAGGGAGCGGGACTCGACAGAGCCCGGATTTGTCACAGGACCCCAGGGTGCAGTGATCCAGGCGCTGCTGTGTGACTACAGACACCTCCTGGCCATTCTCTGAGCCTCATTTTCCCAGTGTCCCCATGCGGAGACCATCACCAACGAACGTACTCATGGCTGAACTGCACAGACGGGGAGAGCTGAAAAGTCAGAGGAGGGAGCGGCCACGGAGGACTTTGAGCTGAACTGTGATGAGAAGGGAAGGGCATTTTGGGCAGGGGGATGATGAAAACAAGAGAAAATAGCCGTGTCACGCCCACAGCTCAGGATCTGAGGGAGAAACACCGTTCCCATCAGAGCCTGGATATGTGCTTTGCTCCAGACCCTGCCCCTAACCAGTGAATAAATCTGTTTCCCGCCCTGGGCTCTGAGCTCTAGTGCTCAGACGGGGGGCACCAGCCCCTGGGATCAGGCAGGGCAGGCAGTGGGGAGCCATGGGAGGTTCTAGAGCCCAGGGCTGCCCGATAAAAGGGTGTTGGAGGGAAATGAGCTTGACCGTGCAGTGGAGTGAGTGGATAGGAGGCAGGAATGGACTCTGGAAGACCAAGCTGGCCAATCAGGAGGTGGGCAGGGCCCTGGGGAGATGGGACCAGCCAGAGCAGGAGCCTCAGAGGGCACGTGGTACAAGAGCAGAGGCCACCCAAGGCCAGCTGGGGCCCTCAGGCAAGCTGCACGGCCTCTCTGAGCCTTACTGTCCACATCCACAAAGCAGGGTGCCTGAGCCCCTATGGGTAGTCAGAGGGTAGCATGTACACATGAGGTACTCCACGTGCATTCTCTGCCCTCCCGGGTCCAGCCCTAGAGCCTGGAGAAGATGCCAGAGTTGCAGGCTGGACACACCAGCCCCTGGCTCGTTGACCAGAAAACCCAAGTCCCCTGGGCTGGGCTCAGCCTTCCACACTGTGTCCCACCTGCAGGCCATGGGCTCTTTCCTCCTGCCGCATGGTTAATTATTAACTTCTTTTTCACCAGGGAGGTGTTGGAGCTGGGACCAAGCCTTGGTTGAGAGCAGGTTCCTTGGCATTTAGGAGCAAGGTGACGGGGGTGGGGGCTGGAATGTGGGGTGTGGAGGAGAAGGCTGGAGGTCTCTGCTGGTGAAGGATCCCTGGGCCAGGAGCTGGAAGACCTGCATCTGAGTCGTTTGTTCTCTGCACCGTCACTTCCGCGCCACAGCGCAGGGATGAGCACTAAGGCGCCCTCAGGAAGGGGGTGAAGGCGAGGGCCTCCGAAGTCGCCTGACCACTGTGTCAGGGATGTGTCGTCATGTCCTCGCCTGGCCGATGCTAACCCCTACGCCCTAGCCATTCATCCTCACTGACCCTTCGTGCCTCTGTGCCCCCGTCCCACCTGTGACCGAGGTCAGGCAAACAGGAGGGCCGTGAGGGAGGCAGTTTCTCCTGCCTGTTGGAAGAGGTTCCGTCTCCCTGGCACACGGCCCGGGGTGTTGGCAGGGACTGTCCTAACGTGGCAGGTCGGGGAGTTCTGGGGACGTGGATGGGGCGGGGTGATGAGGGAAGGGTGGGGTTGAGGGGGCTCTCCAGGGGTGGGGCTCCGCGGGAGGTAGGGTGTGGGCACAGGCTGGGGTGGGGACCCAGGGCAGAGCGGGCTGTTGGCTCTGCCTGGGTAAATAACATGGGCTCACAGCACACACGTGTGTTTGCACAGAAGGACTTGAAATAATTCCAAGCCTGCCCTCTGTCCCCCGCAATCCTGGCCCCCCCCATCCCTGCCCACCCCACCCCAACATTTCCTTCCTTGTCACTTAAAGGAACTTGAAAGGGAGATTTGAAATGAAAGGGAACACCTTTCTTTCTTGCTGGCATTCTCTGTGCCACAGGAAGAGCAGAGCTGCCAAGTCAGGTTGGGCAGGTTGGGTACTGCACAAGGGTAAGGGACAAGGGGAGCTGAAGTTCCACTTGGGCTCCACTCACCAAGCCGCACTGCCCAGAGAGGAAAGGGCATTATTTCCTGAGTTGCATGCAGCTGCACTAGCTGCAGCCCTAGGTATAGAAGCCAGAACCTTCCAAATGGGGCTCTTTCTCTACCCCACCTGCACATTGCGGCTGAGGAGGTCTACAGGGCTTCTAGTAAAGCCTCCCCCTCATACTGGCCAGGTGCCTTCAAAGCCAGTTCTCAAACTTGAACCCCCATCACAATCAAAGGGCCTGTTGAGACTCATTGCTGGGAATTCCCTGGCAATCTAGCGGTGAGGACTCTGAACTTCCACTGTAGCGGGTACAGGTTCAATCCCTGGTCAAGGAACTAAGTTTCCACAAGCGTGAGGTGTGGCCAGAAAAAAAGAAAAGAAATGCCTTGCTGGGCCTTCCTCCCCAACCCTGAGCTTCTGATTCAGTAGCTCTGATGTGGGCCTGAAAATTCGAGTTCCTTATGAGTGGTGCGGATGCAGGCACATTTTGAGAACACTGTATAAAGTATAAATAACCCCAAGAAAGGACACATATGAACTTGCCCTTATCAGGTTTATCTGCTCCTTTCCGCCTTTGAGGATGACTCACCGCGTTACGGGGAGCATGTATTTGTTGGTCATCTCCCACATCTGTCCTGCTGTATTCTTGACTCTCAAGTCACGGAAGTATCCCAGGGACCCCAGTTCTTTGCTGTACGTACACAATGCAGGTCCCCTGCCTCACCCAAACCTCCAATATGGGGCTCAGAGGAAAGGGTCCGGGGGCAGCAGAGCCTGGGGACTGATGGGGAGGGAGGCCTCTGGGTCTTCGCATTGAGGCCAAATGGTGCCCCCTGGGTGGCCTTGGGGGGGCCGGGGGGAGTGGGCTTGCCGAGGGCCTCATCTGTCCGCTTGGGCCTCGGCCTTCTCTCCAGCCCCTGCAGCCGTGAGGAAACTGGGGTGTGTAGGTCCGCAGAAACGTGCGCGTGGGCACCTCCCACCTGGGGAGCTGCGCGTTCCTCTAAGGCGTGAGGGGAGAGGAGAGGGCCCCGGGAGCTGGGAGAGGCCACAGCAGCACCTTTCAGGGCAGGACGAGGCGGGGCGGGTAGCAGGAGCCTGGCCCTGAGTGGGGGTGTTGCTGGGTGGCCACGTCAGCATCGTTGGGCTGAGAGTTTATCCATACTCCCCGCACGACCCTGCGGGGCTTCCCTGGTGGCCCAGTGGTAAAGAATCTGCCTGCAATGCAGGAGACCAGGGTTCGATCTCTGGGTCAAGAATTCGCCAGTATTCTTGCCTAGAGAATCCCATGGACAGAGAAGCCGGGTGGGCTACGGTCCATGGGGTCACAAAAAGTCAGACTAAGCTCACAAAAGCGGCCCTTGTGGGAGGGGCAGGGGGCCGCCTGCCTGACCTGGGAGGGGCTTCTCCCTGCCACACCCTCACTTGCTCCCGTCTGTCTTCACCTGGCCCAAGGGAGATCATGGTGACCTTTTCCCTTCCCTACCCTCTTCAAGGGCAGAACAAAAACAAACAAGCTTTGTCCCAGCAGAAAAGATTAGGAATCTGTCTGCAGTGCAGCAGACTCGGGTTCGATTTCTGGGCTGGGAAGATCCCCTGGAGAAGGAAATGGCAACCCACTCCAGTATCCTTGCCTGGAGAATCCCATGGACAGAGGAGCCTGGCGGGCTACAGTCCATGGGATTGCAACGAGTCAGACAGGACTTAGCAACCAAACCACCACCACCACCACAGAAGGAGCTTCATCGACGGGACAGCAGTCTGGGATCTGGGTGGGGGGCCGGCCACCTTGTCCAGGCCCCAGTTTGCTCATCTGCCAAATGGAACTAATTGTGCCTTCCTTTGTGAGGACCAAATGAGATCGAGCACTTCAGGAGATTGTTTTAAACAGGTTACTTGTGTAAAAATACACTGCTCCCAGCACCCCGACTTCCCTGGGGAGCGAGGGAGCCGTCTGTTTGCAGCTCTGCACGTCCCCTCCCAGCCACAGGGCCCATCTGCCCAGCCCTGTCTTAGCTGCCCAGTGACCTGGAAGCCCCAGCTCTCTCCCAGGCCCGGCCGCTGCCCACTGGGCTCCTCATCTCCATAACCAGCTTAGCGGCCCCCACGGGGACAGGGAAGCAACCGGGGCCTGACTCTCCCTCCTGTTCTGTTTCTGTAGACACAGCCGCCAGCCCGAGTAGCATGGGCAGCGCCAGCCCAGGCCTGAGCCCCGGGCCGCCCGGCCGCCTCCTGCTGCCCCCGGACAGCGCGCTGCGGACAGGCCTGGAGAAGGCGGCCGCGGGGGGCACGGGGCCCGAGCGGCGGGACTGGAGCCCCAGCCCGCCTGCCACCCCTGAGCAGGGCCTGCCCACCTTCTACCTCTCCTACTTTGACATGCTGTACCCCGAGGACAGCAGCTGGGCGGCCAAGGGCCCCGGGGCCAGTGCGCGGGAGGAGCCGCTCGACGAGCCAGAGCAATGCCCGGTCATCGACAGCCAAGCCCCGGGGGGCAGCCTGGACCTGGCCCCGGGCGGGCTGACCCTGGAGGAGCACTCGCTGGAGCAGGTGCAGTCCATGGTGGTGGGCGAGGTGCTCAAGGACATCGAGACGGCCTGCAAGCTGCTCAACATCACGGCAGGTGAGCCCCTCCTCTGCCAGCAGAGGCCACCGGGAGGGACGAGGGTGCTGCCTGGCACACCGTGGTCACCCCCAGAGATGCTGGTGCTTCTCCACGTGCAGCCAGTCCCTAACACAGCAGCAGCGAGCCTGGGAGCCAAGGTTCTCAGCCTCTCTGCACCCTGGCCGTGCCAGCCTGGTGTCCCCACGTGGCAGGCACCGGGTGAATGAATACGAGCTCTACCATCTGGCCCACCTCCTGCTCTCACACATCAGTGCACAGTCCCCGGCCTGTTCTGCTCCAGACTCTCCTGCCTCTTTGCCTTCCCCACAACACTCACACCCCAGGACCTTTGCACTTGCTAGTTCCTCATCACAGAGTGCTCTTCCCTCAAATATCTACTTGGCTCACCCCTCACCTCCTTCAGGCCTTGACTCAAATGGTACCACCTCGATGAGGCCTTTCCTGACCCTTCTACTGAAACTGCTGCCCTCCTATTCCTCCAACCTGCTCTATTTCTCTCATGGCTCCTACCGTCAGATATGCTGCATGTTTATCTTGTTCCCTGACTGTCTCCCTCACTGGAAGGTACATGCCCCGAGGGCAGGGATTTTCACTTTTTCACTGCTATGTCACTAGCTCCTGCTTCCTCTGTGGCTCAGCGGTAAAGAATCTGCTTACCAATTCAGGAGATGCCAGTTCCGTCCCTGGGTCGGGAAGATCCCCTGGAGGAGGGCAAGGCAACCCCACTCCAGTATTCTTGCCTGGAGAATCCCCATGGACAGAGGAGCCTGACAAGTTACAGTCCATGGGGTTGCACACACATCCCCAGCTCCTGGGATGGTACCTGGTACTTAATAGATGCTCAACACAGTCACCTAATATGCCCTTATCCCTTATACAAGGGATTCAACGTGGACACAGCAGAAAGGCTCCTCTGCTCATGAAGCTGGCGTTACAGTGACGAAACAGATCATAGATAAATAGATCAATGTGTCTCTGGTCCGGTGGGGGTGAGGGCTCTGAGGAGGAGAGCCATCAGGAGGTGAAGCGCGTGTGTGTCCGGGGCCTGGAGGGTGTGTTTGCGGAGCTGATGCTGCCGGTTGAGGGGCTGCTGGGGCCCCTCCCGGTCCCACCGGCGCCTCTCCAGCTTTGGGAGCGTCTGATGCATCTCCTTGGCCTTCGAGGCCTGGCGTCTGAGCCTCCCACACAGGAAAGGTCCTCAGGCCCGACTCCTCCTCCCTGGAGTCATCTGGGCCCAGCCCCTGCCCCCCAATAGTCTCAGCTGGGGCCCCCCTTGAGGCAGCCCCTGCTTAGGGCCCCCTCCCCCAGTGGCCAAACCAGCCCGCACCCGGAGGCTTTCCCACGGTGCCCCCGCTCCCGCCCCGGGCTGGGGAGGGCCCTGCCCTGTGAACAATAGGGACAGAAACAAATGGCTTTGACCCTGGGGAGGAAAATGGGTTTATTAGGTGGGGGCAGGTCGGTCTGCAGGTCACCCCCTGAGAGCCTGGTGTTCCCTTGGAGGCCCCATTGTGTCCGAGCCCGCAGCTGGGTTCACCCCAGGGCGGCTCCCCACGGAGACGACTGGAGCCCAGTCAGAGACGCCCCCACCCCGCTGGCCTCGGCCCCATTTGCACCCCCTGCCCTGCCCTTTGCCCACGGAGCACGTGTGCTGAGCGGCGCCCTGACGGCCAGCCCTTTGTCGGGTGCTGGACGCGGGGAAGGAGCCCCCTCTGTGTCTTGATTCCTCCTCGGCGGCGGGTGGGGCCGATCCCTGGTTGGGTTTTTCTCTGGTCCTTTGAGGGTTTTGGGCAGGCGAGAGGAATCTGGGAAAGGAAAAAGCTGGGGTGTCTCTGGTATCATGTCACTGTCCCCTCCAGCACTGGGGCTCCCCAAAGGGCCCTTTGGAGGGGCTGGGGGGGCGTGGGAGGAGCTGAGGTCCAGGTGAGATGGAGGTACAGAAGCTCCAGGCTCCCCTGCCCTGAGCCATGTTTGCTTTCAGGGCCCTGGATCCTTCCCCTCATCTCCTCTCTTCTTGGGTACCCACCTCCACAAAACCTCTCAAGCCTCTGTCTGGCCTGGAGGCCGTTCCGGGAGAACATAGATTCCCACGGGGGCTCCATCAGGGCAGAGGGGACCCCCCGGGGCAGTGCCTTCAAGCAGACTCCGGGGCTGAAAGAGTGTCTCCCGCTCAGACCCCGTAGACTGGAGCCCCGGCAACGTGCAGAAGTGGCTCCTGTGGACGGAACACCAGTACCGGCTGCCCCCCGTGGGCAAGGCCTTCCAGGAGCTGGGGGGCAAGGAGCTGTGTGCCATGTCGGAGGAGCAGTTCCGCCAGCGTTCGCCCCTTGGCGGGGACGTGCTGCACGCCCATCTGGACATCTGGAAATCAGGTCGGTGGAGCACACCCCCGCCCCACCCCCAGGCTCCAAGCCCGGGCCCTCAGGGGAGAAGTTAGGCCAGGATGCCTGCCCGCGGGTTACGGGGGAAGCAGCCCCTTATGCCCACCTGGGTTCCGTTCTGCATCCCGACCCCACGGACCACTGCCTCCCTGGATCCTGGGTGAGCCCTCCAGCCCCGACCCTCTGCCTACCCTGATCAAGGCCGCAGAACCTAGGACAGAGCATGTGGCAAGTTAAAAGTATAAGGTAGACTGTGAGGACACAGGACGCTGGATCCTCCCAAGTCCTCCTTCCTTGTCCTTGTAAAAATTTTGTATTTGTTTTGTGTTGTACTTCATTAAAGCAGAAATAAGGCAATAAATGTACAGAATTTTTTTCAAAAACAAACTGTTGTGAACCACAGTATACCTTGGGGGATGCCGCTCCCACTTCCCTCCCCTGGCCCCCAGCCCCCCTCCCTCGAGGCAACCACTGTTGCCTGTTTCTTGGGTACCTTGCCAAAGGAAGTCTATGCATATACAAGCAAAAGTAAGTGTGACTTCTACCCTTTCCTAACACAAGTAGGATGAGTATCACGCTGTTTTGTCCTGGACAGTGTATCTTGGACCTTTGTTACCCTTCGTTGTTTGACCAGCGCACCTATTTTTAATCTTTTTTTTTTTTAATTGCGTGACTACATGGCTTTTGAGATCTCAGTTCCGCAAGGGATTGAACCCAGGCCCTTGGCAGCAAAAGCGCAGAGCTCTAACCACTGGACTGCCAGGGAATTCCCTTTTTTAAAATGTATTTGTTTTTATTAATTTTTGTTGTTGCCGTTGCCCTAGGTTGTCACTGCTGCCAGTGGGCTTTCTCTCGTTGTGGCGAGTGGGGCTACTCTTCGTTGCAGGGCACGGGCTCGAGGGCACGCAGGCTCAGTAGCTGTGATACACCAGCTTAGCTGCCCTGCGGCATGTGGGATCTTCCCAAACCATGGATCAAACCTGTGTCCCCTGCTCCCTGAGTCGCGGCCCTGCCCCTTGGGGCCCAGGATGAATGAGGGGACAGGTCCCACTCTTATGGTCCGATCAGAGACCAGTGTCCAGCCCCCAGCCCAGGCCTCTTGCCAGGGGCTGGCAAGAGCAGTGGGCAGTGCCAGGCTGAGAACTGGGTGGTGGCGTGGGCAGAAGGCGCCTGCCTCCGCCTCCCACTGCTTTTTCTGGGGAGGGAGGCAGGTGGGGAGCTGGAGGGGGTGGAGGGGTGCGGGGAGCTCGGCAGCCGGAGAGCAGGGAGTGTTTTTGTTATGCTGGGTTCTGAGCGGGATGCCGTGCAGACCTCATCACCACTCATCCGTGCTCCCAGGCCCGTTTCACAGGTGACCAGCAGGGCTCAACATGCGCTCTCCTCTCTGAACCAGGGGCCGCATGCCGAAGGCCCCTCTCAGCTGCCAAATCCTAAACTTTCTTCCAGGAAGCAGCTTTGTAAGCAGCTTGTCTCCCAGATTGGCAGGAGGAAGAGAGCCACCGGGTCGGTGGGGGGGGAGGGGGGGGGAGGTGGGCTTCTGTGACCCCACAGTTCCACCCAAATGCCCTCCTCCTCCCTTGTGGGGGGGCGTCTTTCTGGGGTCCCAACTTCCTCTCCTTGCCCCGCAGCTGCCTGGATGAAAGAGAGGACGTCCCCGGGGGCGATTCACTTCTGCGGTGAGTCGGGCAGGGCAGGGAGGCAGGCAGCCAGAGCTTCAGGTCTGGGGGGCGATGGGGTGGCAGCCACTGAAGACCAGGGCTCCCCGCTCACCACCACCTCCTCACTGCCCAGCCTCAACCAGCGAGGAGAGCTGGACGGATAGCGAGGTGGACTCGTCCTGCTCCGGGCAGCCCATCCACCTCTGGCAGTTTCTCAAGGAGCTGCTGCTGAAGCCACACAGCTACGGCCGCTTCATCCGGTGGCTCAACAAGGAGAAGGGTGAGTGGTGCTGGGGGCAGGACGGGGGTGCTGCGAGGCAGGGGGTGGGAGCTGTGGTCCTGCCAGGCGCTGGGCAGGGGGCTGCAGCCGCCCCCACCTTTGCCTTGAATACCACACACGCACTCTCATTGGACCAGCCCAGGGTCTGTGCAATCTGTGTCCACACCTGTCCCCCGCCAGGCTCTGCCTGCTGAAGGTCCCCAGCGGCCACGTGCCTGGCACATAGCAGGGCCGTACAACTCTGATGAGAACGGGACATAGTCTCTACGTCAAAACATCAGAGCTGCACTGAGGAAGCCAGTGGTGTCCCGAGAGAAATACAGAGCAAACCACACAGGCAGTGTTAGATTTTCAAGTAGCCACAGTTTAAAATGCTTAAAAACAGGTACATTTAATTTTAATAATACGTCTGCCTAATCCAATATTATACATTCTTCTAATCTCAATGTATAATCGCTGCAAAATTATTAATGAGATGCTTTACTAAGTCTTTTAAATCTGGTGTGTATTTCACGCTTACACTGCATCTCAGTTCAGACTGGCTACTTTTCAAGGACTCACAGCCACAGGTGGCTAGTGGTGACTGCCCTGGACAGCACAGGACTGGATGGTGTGCGGGTGTGTGTTTTGGAAAAGGCCCAAAGCTGAGAAACCTGGGTTCTAGGTCCCATTCTGCCGTTAGTAGCTATGGATACCTGGACTCCAGTCTTTGTGAAACACACTAGATTCATTCATCCAACAAACCTTCATTGAGCACTTCCTCTGGTTCCACACTTGCTCAGCCAATGTTTATGGAGGATCATAGTGTCCTGGAGCTGTGGGGAGGATTCAGCGATACCCCATCCTCTAGGGACCTACAGTCTTGTAGGAAAACCAGCAGTGAAATGAGCTGGTGTGCGGAACGCATCTGGCTGTGATGGGACCAGCTGTACCCAGGTTGAGGAGGACCTCAGAGTGGAGCAACTCTGGGGCTGAGTGTGGAGCTCAGGAAGGAAGAGGGCTTAGGAGGGGTGGGGAAGTTCCTGCACGAGCTGTGGTGATCTCGTGTGTGGATTTGAGACAGAGTGAGCCGGTCCCCCAGGGAGACCATCCCACGATAGAGGACAGGGAGATCAGGGAAGGCGGGGTGATCTGGGAAGCCTGCCTGGAGAGGGTGTGCTGACCTGGGATTTGCCAGGTGCTTCAGACAGAGAACTGGGGATATTAGTGAGTAATAGTCCCTTCCCCCAGGCTCTGCTCCAAGGACTTTCTGTACTCACCAAGACAGTGGTCACCACAAACCCTCTAACTGACCGGAAAAAGGGGGTCTCAGCTTCTAAAGCTGGAAAACAGCCGAGCCAGGATTCCAACACAGGTGGGCTTGATTCCAAACCCACTCTTTCCACCGTCTCTTACCAGTTCATCCTGCCAGAAAGGGCTGTGTGGGGCCGAGGTGGCTGCGAATCCCACAGAGGTCTTGCAGGCTGGGGAACTGCACAGGTGACCTTGCGAAACGAGCTGTGTCCGCAGCCCGGAGCCCCCCACAAGGGGCTTCAGCGCGGGGTGTTTAGGAGCTGGCGCTGGCAAGGGCCAGGCCTTCAAGGCCCCGAGTCACCCACCGCAGGCTCACCCTGCACCCAGGAGGTCTGTGAATCCACAGTAGGATCCCCCACTTCCCGGGGCCTGTGCTACACCTCCCCACATGTTGATTTAACCCTCAGCACAGTCGTGGTAGACGGTCTTGTGGCCCCACAGCCTAGCCTGGCCCCGGGGCGACCCCGCCTCCTCTGACTCTGCGAGGCTGATCTGCTGGTCTTGGTCTCTCTCCCCCCTGCTCTGCTGGCTCCCCCCGGGCCCCCCGCTGCCCCAGGCATCTTCAAAATCGAGGACTCCGCGCAGGTGGCCCGGCTGTGGGGCATCCGCAAGAACCGCCCCGCCATGAACTACGACAAGCTGAGCCGCTCCATCCGCCAGTATTACAAGAAGGGCATCATCCGCAAGCCCGACATCTCCCAGCGTCTGGTCTACCAGTTCGTGCACCCCATCTGAGCACGGCCACCGGGTCCCGGGCCTGAAAGGTGCCCTCGCCAGACCTCCCTCCTGCCTGCCCTGCCTTGGCCAGGCCCAGAGCTGGGAAAGAGGGCAGTCTGCTGACATCCAGAGTTCAAGGTCAGGGAGGAGATGGCCCGCCGCTCCCCGAGATGTCAGTGAGCTCTCTGGGAAGAGAGCCCCAGGGTGGGGGGTGCTTGCCCCTCGGGCCTGACTGCTCCACGGCCAGCCCATCGGAGGACGGAGGGAGGCAGGGCTGTCCCCCCGCTCCGTTGCAGCCTCTGACCCCAGGCGCTCCGGAGCAGAGCCAACTGAACGGCAGTGACTTGGCCAAGCCACTTGCCCTCCAGTGCCCTCAGCTGCCCGTCCAGCACTGCGCCTGGCATGGTGCCAGGAGACATCTGGACCCCGGAGTTGGGAAGCCAGGGGTGCCCTGGGGACGGATAATAAAGATCCTAAGGAACTGATATGGTCCCAGTGAGCCAGAAGCACAGCCTGGAAGCCATCCATACTCAAGTCATTGTGGTCACAGGGGCCTGGGGTGGTTAAGGGAGGCTTCCTGGGGGAGGCGGCATTGTGTGGAGCCTAACAGGAAAGGGACAGCTGATGGGTGGAAGCAGTGGGAGAAAGGCAGGGAGTCCTCAAGGCCCATGCGGGGCTGGAGGGGCCCTCGTCTCCCCTGGCCTGGTGTGGGCTGGAAGTGGGGGCTGGAAGGGCTGAGGAGGGTCTCCCACGGGACTGAAGAGGTGGTGGCATCCTTCTGTCCTTGTGCTCTGTCGGGGGTCAGGACTTCCCCCTGGAGGGGCCGAGGGCTGCCCTTCCTGCGAGGGGACCCACAGCCTGGCCGCTGCTGGGCCAACCTGGGGGCTCTGGGACAGGCAGCCGTGCCGTGGGAGAGGGGGGCCTTCAGCCCTCCTCGGGGGAGCCGGCCCTGCAGTGAACGGGGGAAGAGAGGCTGGCTTGGGGGCAGTTCCTCTCTTGAGGCCTCAGGGGTACTGAAGCTGTGAGCCCTGTGAGCGGGGTGTCAGCAGCGGTCAGAGCTCATGATGGGAGGGGGGCGGGTCTGAGTGTGGGTTTGTGAGCTGGGGGAGATGGAACCCTCTCCTGGGCAAAGGCTCTCAGCCTTTTCACACCCCGCCTCATGTTTATTCATCCAGCTTGGGTGTCCTGAGGGCCGGCTAGGTGCTTCGACTGCTTTTTTGCCGTTTGTTGTTGTTGTTCAGACGCTCAGTCGTGTCCGACTCTTTGTGACCCCATGAACCGCAGCACACCAGGCTTCCCTGACCTCCACCATCTCCCAGAGCTTGCTCAAACTCATGTCCATTGAGTCGGTGATGCCATCCCACCATCTCATCCTCTGTCATCCCCTTCTCCTCCCACCTTCAATCTTCCCCAGCATCATGGTCTTTACCAATGAGTCAGCTCTTCACATCAGCTGGCCAAAGTACTGGAGCTTCAGCTTCAGCATCAGTCCTTCCAATGAATATTCAGGGCTGATTTCCTTGAGGATGGACTGGTTGGATCTCCTTGCAGTCCAAGGGACTCTCAATAGAAACTATGAGGTTACCCCACCCCGCAACTTTGCAGCTGAGGAAACTGAGGCTCAGAGCAGTTGAGCGCTCGCTCAGTCACACGGCCGCTCGGCGGCAGAACCAGGGACTGAACCCGCAAGCACAGGGCCCTCTCTGCCCCTCCTTGCCTCCCGTCCCTCCAGCGCCCTGACCTCTGTAAGGCTTAGC
The DNA here is from genome assembly GCF_033118175.1 of Dama dama. NCBI lineage: Eukaryota > Metazoa > Chordata > Mammalia > Artiodactyla > Cervidae > Dama > Dama dama. The sequence continues at coordinate 11,213,689 of NC_083687.1, read as the reverse complement.
TTCCCAGGAGTCAGGACGAGGAGCCAGCCCGCGGCACCCAGCCCAGTGAGGGTTAAATGCTGCCCTGCACTGCACCTTGTGCCCCCAGCAATTTTATTGTCTCCAAAAGAACGTTTACTCCTGGCAGTGAGCAAACAGCACCTAGGCATGTCAGCTGGGACTGCACCTGAGGAGGCGGGGGTGGGGGGCTGCCCCAGGCGGCTGCCTCGCTGGGCCCCTGCTGTCTGCCCACCCCTGGGGAGGGGGCGGGCTGGGACCCCGGCCAGAACCCAGGTCAGCTTTGCTGAACTGGTTTTGTCTCCAGCCTCCGCCCCCACCAGAGTCCCTGGAGCCACCTGCTCTCAGGTCCCGAGCAGGGCCTGGAGCGCCTCCGATCGCAGGCTGGGGCTGGAGGCAGGGGGGAAGGGGATCAGGGCGAGGAGTGGGGAGCTGGAGCTGCTCCAGAATGGCACCCGGCGCTGCAGGGGGGCGGGGGGCCGCTCCCTGCTGGGTGGATCTGCCACGAGGCACAGACGTCCCTGGCAGGCACACACCCATCCGGTGACACCCCGTGTGCTGGCAGCAAGCTCCAGAAGCCTCCTCCTCCTGCACACACTGCCTGTCAGAGCCCCATCTAGCCTAGGTCCTCCTCCCTGACCGTCTTCAGGGGAGCCCGCCTCCAGGGCTCCGCATGGAACAGGCTGTCCAAATGTGATGAGGTCAGCTTGTGCCTTTATTTGAAGAGTCTTCTGTTCAACTCAAACCAGGGGTGTGTCCCTGGAGGTGGGTCTGGGGATGAAGAATATGGGGGAGAAGCAGATAATGTCCCCAGGTCAAATGAGCATGCCCTGAGGCTGGGGAAAGCAGTGGGGGGCGACGGGCCTGTAGTGTATTTGCCTTGAATGATGGTTTTGTGTTGGGACCTTGACAGGCTGTCGGGGCCAGAAGGGCCTCAGAGAGACAGCTAACCAGATGGGGGGTAAGGCCCAGAGTGGTGACCGGGACACGGTGAACCGACGGCAGGACTGGGACTCGACCTGGGACTCCTGCCTGACCCAGAGGGGATCTGGGTGGAGTGGGGGAGGCTGAAGCAGGGGTCGGGCCTGGAGCTGAAGATGGGACAGAGTTAGGAGCCCAGAGCCCCAGTCCGGCCCCCGGAGGAGTCCCACACAGAAATGCTATCCGAGGTCAGGCAGGAAGGTGTGGCATGACCTGATATCACACCACAGGGAGCCTGGGACTGTGGACAGCCACGAGCCACAGGCCTCCGGAGTCACTTTTAGAATTTCACTTCAAAAATTGAACCTACTTGGGAGTCAAATTCACCCTTGAACCCTAAGTTTGGGACCCCAGATGCCCCAGCTCTCCTGGCCAGTGCTCATCACCAGGTGCCCAGGACCCTAAAGGCCACAGTCTTGGTGCCTCAGAGAGCATCCGGGGTGAGCTCCTCTGCATGGACGGGCCCCGGGGCCCCCCGCCCTTGGCGGTCCCCCAGGATAGCACCCTGGGACACCGCCTCCCCAACAGACTCCAACTGTAGAGGACTCACAAGAGCTGGAGACACACACAAGAGGACACACGTCCAGCCAGGTTGACACAGTTCTGGATTTTATCCACAGTTGTACAATCACAACTTATATATATATATATATCTGCATTTATACACCTTTAAATTACACAATCATGTACAAAACAGGTGCGTTGCTGAGACCACAGCACTTCTCGGAGTTTCACAAGTGTTGGACTAATGGAGTCAGGAAGCCTGGGGTGGTGGGTGGCGGGGCAGCCCCGGCTCCTCGCAGAGCCGGACTACGGAAACGGGGCTTCACTGGGGACAGAACACAGTACTCGCTGCTGAGCCCCGAGCCCCGCGGGGCGGCCCGCGCAGCATCAAGGGGGTGGGCGGGGGCGGGGAGGCTACAAGGGGCGAAGGGGCGGTGGGTGCGGGCACCCACGCTCGGTGTTGAGTGCCCAACGCCAGCACGTGGGGCTCAGGGGGACTTCGGGTGGGAGACCCTCCTTCCCTGGGGTCCTGAGGGGCCTGGGGATGAGAGAGAGCGGTCCCCCGTGGGCCCGTGGAGGTGGTTGCTCAGAAGGAAACAGGTTTTGAGTCTCCACCCTGGAGCCAGCAGCTAGAGTGTGGAGGGGGACGGGTCTGGGGCCCAGCTGGGGCCACAGCCCCACCCAGGTGCTGGGGAGCCGCAGGCACGGAGAGGCGAGCCCAGGCCCCAGGGTGCAAATGGGAGGGCTTCCTGCCTTTCGAGGACAGAGGCCCCCTACCCCAATTCCTGCCTGGGGGAGAAGCTGAAGAGGCTTCAGTTGGGGGGTTTGGAGGCCTGAGGGCTTCTGGAATCCTGCTTCAGGCTCTCAGGGGCCTGGGTCACACCTCAGGCTGCAGCAGACAGGGACGAGAACGGGGTGCTGGAAGGGGAAGGTCTGCAGGGCCCTGGGGTCCTCAAACCCCCAAGTCCCCTGGCCCCGAGGGAGGCCCGCCCCAGCGCCTCTGCCAGGGTCCTCTGTGCCCACAGGACTAGGTACAGGGCCTGGAGGCTGGGGTCTGGGAGCTCCTGAGTGGGCTCTGGGCAAACGCAGCAGGGAGCAAAAGAAGACCAAGGGTGGCAGAGGGGCTGGGGATCGCGCTTTCGTTACCTGGAGGCCGGGGCGGCCAAGCGCCACCAGGGCAGAGCACGCCGGGTGTCCACAGGCCCCAGGCTCAGCGGGAGCATCAGCCGTGAGCAGCGACCTCACCTGCTGCTGCAGGAAGTCTCAGGGCCTCAGAGACTCCGCTTCCCGTCGTTCCCCCGCCTGGGGGTCCTGGCCTGCCTGGGGCGGCTTCCCATTCTATGGGCGAGGCTGGTTGGGACCTGGTACGAACACCCGGTAGTCCAGCACGGCCTCCTTTCACCCACCTCAGGAGACACTGCAGCTCTCGGAAGACATCCGGCCCCCTCCTGCCCACGGGAGTCCTCTCACTGAGACCCAGGCTTGCAGAGATGGGGGCCGCCAGCGGGAGGGGCTGCGAGGGGCCAGGGCTGGAGTTGGGGGATGGATGAGGGAGAAAGACCCCATGACAGTGCTGCTCCGGAGGCCAGGGCCCCCGCAGACCCAGGCCCTCCCCGCCGGCCGCAGGCTTTCCCCGCCTGGTCCTCCACGGGTCTCCCTGGGCAGGCCAGAGCAGGGGCACGGAGGAGGAAGGAGGCTAGGCCGGTTTAGCCTGGTGGATCTAACAGTTTTCAGCGGACTTGGAGGGAGAGGGGAGAGAGAGAGAGAGAGAGAGAGAGAGAGAGGGGTGGGGGGGGGGGGGGGGAGGGCGGGCAAGATGCCCTCCTCCCCAGGAAACAGGAGGAGGCTGCTACTGTTGCTGGCTTTGCCCTGGGCTTTGGGGCCCCCTCCCCGCTGCCTGAGAGCGGTATGGGGCCTCTGCTAGTGACTGGGGTGGGTGTCTGGCTCTGAGGAAGAGATTGGGCCCAACCTGTTGACAGCTGGAAAAGGGCCCCAGTGGGGTCCTAGCCCCTCCCCTGACCCCAATCCTATTCACCCCTCCTCCTACACCAGTGACACTGTCCGCAACTCCAGCTAACCCCTCTTCTTGTCTTGAGGAGTCTAGGGACCCCGGAAACCTCTGTGGGAGAAGACAAGGGTGACCATCCCTCCTCCGGCCCTACCAGTCCTCAGGGACGAGGCTAGGAGAAGAGTACTCCCCCAGGCAGAGTGGAAGACTAAAGGGGTGGCCCCCTTCTTGGGGGTCTTCAGAGGGGGCCTCTGAGAGTAGGTGGTGGGAGGGGAGCAGGGTGGAGCAGGAGACAGAGGGCAAGAAAACCAGGCCGGGAGACCGGCAGCAGGCGCTGGCAGCCTGGGGTGGGGGTGGGGGCACCGAGGATGGAAGGGTCCAGGAGACACCCCTCCGGGCGCAGGAGACTCTTTGGTGGGATCTGAAGAGCAGATGTGATGACGTCGCTGTCGGGCTAAGTCCTAAACCCTCACCTGCCCTGGGGCCATCACCCCAAGTCCCGCCACCCTGGCCTCCAGGCGACCCTGCAAATGCTCCGTCTCTTTATATTTTTTGTTTTGTTCTGTTTTGACTTTTAAAAAAATAAAAGCTTGATCGGAAAATATGTCTGGAACTCTATGGCGGGGAGCGGGTGCGGGGGCGGGAGGCTGCAGGGAGGGGGGCGGCGGGTGAGGAGCTGGGGGGCAGGGCCGCTAGACGGCCTCCACGTAGTTGGCAGGGTAGAGGCCCAGCTGCCCGCTGTCCAGCCGCCCGCGGCACCAACCCTGCTCGTCCTCCTCGCCCAGCTTGGTGAGCTCGTCTCCTAGGGAGGGAGAGGACACAGAGGAGCTGATTGACCGGAGCCGGAGAGGGACCGTCGCCCCCACCTGCCCACCTGCCGCGGAAGCCCTCTGATTAGGCTGGGCCCACCCCAACACCCCCTCCCCGCATTGTTGCCCGAGCGCCCGCCCCGGGGACCAGCCCCACCCACACCTCGACACCCACGTGCGGCCCAGCCACCAGCTAATCTGGGTCTCAGCTCCACCAGGGAGGCCCAGGCTGCGCCTCCTGCTTCATTTCCCTGGTTCGATCCCTCCCCCTGCCCTCCCCACCCAGTCCGCGTTCCAGCCCTCCCCCCACCCTCTTCTGAGGTCCAGATCCCACCCCTTGCCATCCTTAGAGCCCGCCCCGGCTCGCCAGTCCAGGCCTTGTCCTGGGGCACGGGTCACCCCCAGGTCTCGGCTCCGCACATCGGGCGCGCCTAGGTCCTGTCCCCGGGGCACGGGGCACCTCCAGGTCTCGGCCCCGCCCACCAGGCACGCCCCCTCACCGGCCTTGAAGCTGAGCTCGTCCTGCTCCTGGCCATCGTAGTCGTAGAGCGCCCGCACACGCACTCCCTTGGCATCCTCGTCGAAGGGGTTGGAGCCTCCGTTGGCCTCATTGCCCCCAAACGGGTTCCCGCTCTCATCGTCCGACCACTCGGTGGCGTAAGTCTGGCCCCTGTCGTAGCTGCTAACACTGAGGCGCAGGAGAGGACCCGGCCTGAGCGGCCCCTCACCTGGTCCCCAGGGCTGCCCCCTCCCAACCAGGGCCTGACCCCAAATCCCGCGGAGCAGGCCTTGTAAGAGGGAGCCCTCACTGACGGTTTTTTAAACACACGGGAAGCAGGACTATTAGCATCACTCAGCCCTTGAGTGGGGGGATGCTGAAGGAGACCCCAGAGAACATCTGACCCCCCATCTGAGAGGGGCAGTACAACCCAGTGACTAACAGTGAGGATTCTAGTAGGCGGAGCATCATGTTGTTAATTAACGTGCCACACAATAAATCAACACTGCTGTATGTTAGCCATGAATGTTAAGACAGTAAATCCTGAGCTCTCACCACCAGGAAAACAATTCTTTTCTAATTTCTCAACCTTGAATCTACAGGAGATGATGGATGTTTTACTCAAGTTATGGTGGTAATCATTCCTGTCTATAAGTCATGACGTCTAGAAGTCACATCATTATTCTGTACACCTTAAACTTAGTGCCATATGTCAATCATATCTCATTAAAACTAGAAGAAAAAAAAAAGAAAGAGATGAGCCCAAGCTCATTTTTAGTCACAAAGTCATGCCCAACTCTTTTGCGACACCATGTACTATAGCCCACCAGCTTCCTCTGTCCATGGGATTTCCCAGGCAAGAATACTGGAGTGGGTTGCCATTTCCTTCTCCAGGGGATCTTCCCCACCCAGGGACTGAACCTGAGGCTCCTGCATTGGCAGGTGGGTTCTTTACCACTGAGCCACCAGAGAAGCCCTATATCTATGTGTATGTGTTTAATGAGTGAGGATTCTGGAGCCAGACCTCTTGGGCAACATATCTTGGCTCTGAGGCTTACTAAACTAGCTGTGTGACCTTGGGCAAGTCACTTACCCTCTCCAGGTATCGGTTTCTCTATTTGTAAAATGGGAATATTGACATACTCCTCAGAGTGCTGGGAGACTTCAATGAGATAATTTACGGAAAATGCTTAGCACAGCGCCTCACACACGGTAGGTGCTCTCACAGACTGGCTACCACTATCTCTGAGAGGAGCACTAAGTTGTCCTGATTAAAACCATTTCTTGTCTCCTAAGGTAAAACTCCGTGGCCCCCATGTGGGGGCCCCCAAGAGGCTCCGTAGGGGGCACTCACCTGCCACGGTCCCCAGCCTGAGACGTGGACTCCACCACGCCAGCAGCATTGGTCAGCGCTGCCCCCTCTGCCTTCTTAGGCTGTTTTTCCTTCTTGGCGGCGGTGTGAGGGAGGTCTGGGTTCCACTCCTGGGGGGGACCAGGGGAGCAGTCAGTCTGGGGGGCTGCCCCCTGAGGCTCCTTCCAGTGGTTTTGTATCCCTCTACCCCATCCCCACACATCCTCACCTCAAACTGGGGCCAGTTCATGGGCATGCCAGGGCCGCTGGTGCTGCGGAACCATCTGAGGTCATCCTGGGCATCAGCCCCCCGGATGGCCTGCTCCAGCTCCCGATACACTTGGACGTAGCTGTGCATGGGGGAGACGGGGCGGTTCAGGGCAAGATGCACCCCAGCTTTGGTGAGGACCGAAGCCCGTCCAGAGGACCAGGGTGCTGGCAGCCAGGAAACAGGTGGCTTTGGAAGTGCAATCTCTGAGTGGGCAGCTCCAGGCATGCCCTGTGGGCACTCTTCTCCATCCCCATCTTAGTTGCTCACCCATCCATCCAAGCACCTGTCCTGAGGATCTGGCGTGCGTCAGCGCTCACCCAGGCAGCCACCGGCCCCTGCGGCCTTGCCCTCCCCTTCCTGCCACTGGAACGAGGGCTGGGAAGCCCTGCTGCCCCCGCTCCCGCCCCGCCACCCCCAGCTACCTGCTGCTCTCGGCCAGGTTGAGATGACGTTTGATGTCCAGCAGCACCTCCTTGAGGAAGACCAGCCGCTTTTCCTCGAACTGCTGGCACTGCTCAAACACTTGCTCCATGCCCTCCATGTACTGCGGCGTGGTCTTGCCCACGTCGTCCAGCACCTTCTCATACTTCTCCTGCGTCTACGGGCACCAGGGCAAAGCGGGAGTGAGGCCCAGGCCTGCAGCTCCCTGCCGCCACCCCCTCCACAGGGCCCCGAGACCCTGGCCCGGCCAGCACCTTCTGCACATCCTGCTTGCACTTGTCCACTTTGTCCTGCAGCTTCTTCTGCTGCTCGGGGGTGACTGACTGCTCCGTCTTGCTGTTCATCTCCCGGGTCACGGCCAGCTTCTCCTCTTTGCAGGCCAGATGGTAGGCCTTCTTGGCTGCCTCTAGCTGTGGGGAGGGAGGTGAGGGGGCAGGGCGCCTACTCGCATGCAGGAGCCAACAAGATCACTGTCCACACATCCCTCCTGCCCGCTCCGCCAGGAGCTGCGTGCATACACCCTTAAAAGGCAGAAGCGGTGCAGGCCCCGGCTCCAGGTATCGGGGGGCAGTGCCCACCCACCTGCGCATATGACCCTGCACTGCTGGGCCCATCTGTGCATGCATCCTCCTGGCAGGCAGTGCTGCTCCCCATGGGCACAATCCCGGGGGGCAGTGCGGTGCCCGCGGCATCTGCAGACGCCCTGTCTTGGCTCAGTCTGCCCCCCGAGCCCTGCCGCCCGGCCTCGCCCCCTCCGTGGCAGCCGCCCGCCCACCAGGCACCTCCTTCATCTTCTTGGCCCAGGGCTTCTGGGCCTTGCGGAAGCCGTCCTCAGCCTCCTTGGTCTCCTTGAAGCCGCCCATGATCTGCTTGTGGTAGGCATCCTTCTGCCAGTTCTTGACCTTCTCCAGGTCCTCGTTCAGCAGGCTGTTCTTCACCTCCTGGTGCAGCTCGCTCACCTTGTCGGCCTCCGTCATTATGGCACCCCAGGCCCGCTCCAAGCTGCCATACTGTGGGCCTGGGGAAACGGCCGGGGGGCCACCAGGTCCTCATCACCCCCTGCCCAGAGGCCCCACTTCACGCCTCCTTTCTCTGAGGCTTTCCCCATACTTCCCAAGGCAGCAGGAAAGCCCTCCTCTGCTCTCCTGATAGTTTTATCCATCCTCCAGAACAGCCCAAGAACAGCCACCACCTCCAGGAAGCCTTCTCTGAATACTCTATCCTCACATAGCTCGGCAGCAGCCCTCATGAATTCTTCTTATATGTAGCATCTGCCTCTGGGCCTGCTCCCTGTCTCCCCCATTAGCTTGTGAGCCCCACGGGGGACAACCTGGACCCCATGAGTTCTCACAGGCCAGCTCTTGGTGCTCTAGGAATGTAGATGGAAATGTCAAAGTGAAGAACGAACTGGTGACGTAACAGGAAGCCACTGGACCCAGACAACCCACCGGATCTGGACCAGGGCAAACAACAGCTACCATAACATTTGTATGTGGGCCACATTAAATGCCCTGAATTTGACAGTTGAGCTATGATTACATAAACAAATGTCCTTATTCTTCAGCAATACAGTGAAGGATTTAGGGTGAAGGGGCATGTCTCCAACTTAAATGGCTCAGAAAAGACATGCCTATAAATAGAGAGGGTGTGAGAAAACAAACCTGATAAAATATGAGCTGGTGAGTCTGGGTGAAAGGTAGGTAATTCTCTGTACTATTCTAGAAGTTTTTCTCTAAGCTTAAATTATTGCAAAATAAAAAGTTTTGTAAATTCCCTAGTGGCCTCGTGATTAGGATTCCAGGCTTTCACTGCCCAGTGGACCTGGGGTTCAATCCCTGATCAAGGAACTGAGATCCTGCAAGCCCCGTGGCGCAACCAAAAAAAAAAAAAAAGTCTTTTTTCCCCCCTAATCCAATCCAAAATTGCAGAAAGTGGAGTTGACCAGGGACAGGGAGGCCTGGGTAGTTTGGGAGGGGAAGAGTGCGCGGGAGGGCCCGGCGCCTGCAAAGACCCAGTGATGGGAGGTTCCGGGAGCATCCAGAGGCTCGGTGCTCCCGGAACTGGGCAGTGGAGGGCTGGTTAGCGCCTGGGTGTGCGCCCGGGCCGGGCACGGAGGGGAGAGGGGGCACCTTTCTCGAGGAGCTGGCGCCAGCGCTTGGCCCAGTCGGTGAGCTGCTGTGCGTAGGCTTTCTCGATCTTGGCGCGCTCCTGCACGCAGCTCATCAGGTCGTTGCACAGCCGGTGCCCGTCATCGATGCGCTTCACCGTCCGCTTGTAGTTCCCCACCTGGCGGCGGAGCAGCGAGCACAACTCCCGCGGGGCCGCCCCGCCCGGCCGCCCGCCCTCCCTTGCCGCCGCGTCCTGCAGGAGGCCCCCACCAGGCCTCCCGGGCCGCCCGGCTCTAACGCTCTGGGGGTCCGAGCCCTCCCGCTTTGGGAGGCTCGGACACCCCGCCTCACACCCCACCGTCTGGACTCTCTCCGTCCCGCTTTAAACAGAATTTCCTGGCTGTCACCAAGTGCAGAAGAATATTTATAATTTGGACTTGGACTCAGATGAATTATTCATTCTGTTCTTGCTGTGCTAAATCTATTATATTTATATAGAGTCATATAAGCGTTGAGTTGAGCTGCAGCTTCTTGACATAATATTATGTTTTGTAGACATCTCATTAAACACTTATTAATTTACGTTTGGCAGTTTGTGGCGCTTTGGGGTTTGGAAGCCAATGGAAAATACCTTTCTGGGTCTCAGATATTTGGGGAGGCTCCAGCAATGCTGGCTTGGCTCCGCCTCTTGGTTGCGGGGTCCCCAGGGCACGTTGGCACTAGTGCCCCGCCCCTTGCCCATGGCACAGGGTTGGGGGGGCACAGCTGTGAAACCCCAGGAAGCTGTAAAGTGCAGCACTTGCCCTTGTGAACTCCTTGTGAACAGCAGTCTGAGCCAGGGCCCCCAGGGCAGGGTCAGGAGGGCCCTGCTCCACACTGAATTCTACAGGGTCTCTGTAGGGTCAGCGGTGGTCTGTAGGAACTACTTCATGGCAACCACTGCCTGCTGAACATGGAGGGCTCCCAAGGGGCCCCAAGGGCTGAGGGGCAAGGGCTGAGGTCGTGGGTGGCTGGGAGCCTGGGTCTCCATGCAGCCAGGCTGCCGGGTGCCTGGGACCCGTGGAGCACCTAAGACTCACCTCCCAGAAGCTGTCAGTGGTCTCCTCTGGAGCTAGCGAGGCCTCGTCGTAAGAGCCAGACATGGTGCGGCAGTGCTGCGGCGGACAGGTGGGCAGTGGCGGTCAGCACGCGGGCTGCTCACGTGCTAGGAGGGCAGGAGAGAGACCCCTGGAGATGAGGGAAGCGTCCCAGGTGCCCCATTCCAGGTGCAGCTGGGGGCTTCCTGTCTACAGACCGGCTCCTTGTCCCCAGGGTAACCCTAATATCCACCCTGTGGCACCCCTCATGCCCACCCCGCAGCTGTTCCTCCACGAGCCCTTCACTCCATATCCTTCCCATCCTCCCCTTCCCCCAAGTCTGTCCTCCAGATCCAGTGTGGGCACCTCCTCTAAGAAGACTGCCTCCTCTCCCCACCAGAACCATGCTGTCTCCAGATGGTTTTATGCTCCTGGACTCTTAGAGACAAAACCTCGGGCCACATAATTGCATATTTACTTTATATAAATCTGCGGTTTGCTTCATAGACACACACAGCCCCTCAAAGGCAGACACCACATCTACTTTTGTGCATGTCCTACACCCCCTCCCCAGGACCGGACACCCTGTTAGGGCCCCCTGGGGCTCAAATGAACCCCAGAAGCCTTCTCAATCTTCCCCCTTGGCACTGCCCACCTGTCACAGCTGAATCCTTGCACCAGGCCCAACAGACCCACCTCAGCTCCTCCTCCCCGCCCTGCCTCGCCATCCCCAATCAATGCAGAACCCCTGGTCTCAGCCCCTAGAATCTCCCTGAAGCCCCACCCGGCGCCTGGACCCAAGCCCATTGGGAGGCTGGCAGCAGGCCACCTCCTGCCTCGTGCCCAGGCTCAGCGCCTCCTCAGTCCTCTGAGCTGCGGGGCTCCTGGAAATGCCCTTCTGGCTGCCCTGGTACCCAGTCTCAAAGCCTCCACTAGCCACTTACGTGTCTGCTGAGAGTCCTGGACATGGGGCTTTGGGCCCACAGGTCAGGCCACTGCAATCTGTGCAGACACTGGGGTGGCTCCGTGTGCCCTGGATCTGTCGGCAGGCATCACGGCTCTCCAATCTAGGCCGTGTGTTGCCCCCGGGCTGGGCCAGGCGCTGCCCGACTCCCACCCCCACCCAGACCTCACTGCCACCTCTAACAAGCATGGCTCAGTAGTCAGGAGACAGAACGCAGAGAGCCAGGGTCTTCAAAGGGGCAGTGAGTCCAGGACGGGCCTGACCCTGAAATGGAGCAGGACCCTCTGATCCTTGACCCCCATGTCTTCAGCCTGCCTTCTGTCTGTGGAAAAACTTCAGTCAACGAATCAGTTTAATCAGAGAAACGAGAAAATGCAGAACCAAGACTGAAAGTCTACAAGACTAAACAAGTCCAACAAGACTAAATAATAATCGTTTAGGCTTTAAGCAAAGTCAAAATCATATAGCTCCCCCTCAAGGGCTATAGATAACACTCTGAGCCATATCCTGTGAGCTGTCTTATAGACACTCACTGCAGCCATGACCTAAGCTGCCGCAATTCCAAGAGCTGGCTTCGAAGAAATGGGAATAACCTGACCCTGGTACTGAAGATTAACTGTACTTAAAACAATCAAGATGACAGTGATCAGACCACCACATGACCAACTTCAAGATGACTGTCAGAGCTGCCTGTGTTGTTTCTGCAAGCAGCCCCCTCCTTGCACCTATAAAAGCTCTTCCCCACTGATTGTCGGGGAGTAAGGAGTCAGCCTTTGGATAGGAGTCTGCCCTCCCTGCCAGTCTGCCGGCTCTGAAATACGGCAACCTTTCCTTTCCACCAACCTTGCCTCTTTCCTGTCTTTAGAGCAGCAAGCAGCCAGACCCCTACGTTTGACAACAGTTTTTGGCACCCAGTGCGGGGCCGCTGCACTCACAGTGCCTGGCTCCCGGGGGGTCCTCCCGTGACCACACGCTGGGGCGGCTGTGAGGAGCCCGCTGCTTGTGGTCAGCTGGCCCCAGGAGGTGGGTTTGGGGGGACATTCCTAGCAGCTGCCGAAACCATTTGTTTCGGGGATCTGCCCTATTTCTCCCCTGCTCGGCATAACTGGCTGCCAATGTACGTTTTTCCTTGGTGGAACGGAAACAGGCATCTAGACCCGCTGACAGGCTCCAAGACTGAGTAAGTCCACCAGTATGCACCCAGGCAAACTTCTCTTTTCAGCTCGAAGTGCTATTTGCACATTTTGCCAATTGGTTCTGACATGTGTCTGAAGCTGAGGACAATTTGTGTTGGGAAAGTATTTATTTGGGACTCCATGCCATCCTCTTGGAAGATTTGTGAAGTTCTGGTGTGTGAGTGCATATTCCATGTGTGTGAACAGAAAAGGTTTAGCAATGAGGTCACTAAAAGAAAAAGGTAACGTTTTTTTGTTCATTTTAATTTGTATTTTTAGGAAAAAGATAAATTATTTGGCCACACCGTGTGGCATGTGGGATCCCAGTTCCCCAATGAGGAATCACACCTGCGCCCCTGTAGTGGAAGCACAGAGTCTCAACCACTGGACCACCAGTAAAGTCTCAGAATCGTTCAAGAGACGGGAATACCAGACCACCTTGCCTGCCTTCTGTGAAACCTGTATGCAGGTCAAGAAGCAACAGTTAGAACCGGACATGCAACAACAGACTGATGCCAATTTGGAAAAGGAGTACGTCAAGGCTGTATATTGTCATCCTGCTTATTTAGCTTCTTTGCAGAGTACATCATGAGAAACGCTGGGCTGGATGAAACACAAGCTGGAATCAAGATTGCCGTGAGAAATATTAATAATCTCAGACACGCAGATGACACCACCCTTATGGCAGAAAGCGAAGAACTAAAGAGCCTCTTGATGAAAGTGAAAGAGGAGAGTGAAAAAGTTGGCTTAAAACTCAACATTCAGAAAACGAAGATCATGGCATCCAGTCCCATTACTTCATGGCAAATAGATGGAGAAAAAATGGAAACAGTGGCAGACTTTATTTTCTTGGGCTCCAAAATCACTGCAGATGGTGACTGAAGCCATGAAATTAAAAGACGCTTCATGGAAGAAAAGCTATGACCAACCTAGACAGCATATTAAAAAGCAGAAACATTATTTGCTGACAAAGGTCCCTCTAATCAAAGCTACCGTTTTTCTAGTAGTCATGTATGGATGTGAGAGTTGGACCATAAAGAAAGCTGAGTGCTGAAGATTTGATGCTTTTGAACTGTGGTGGTGGAGAAGATTCTTGAGAGTCCCTTTGACTGCAAGGAGATCAAACCCGTCAATCCTAAAGGAAATCAGTCCTGAATATTCACTGGAAGTATGGATGCTGAAGCCAAAACTCCAATACTTTGGCCACCTGATGCAAAGAACTGACTCCTTGGAAAAGACCCTGATGCTGGGAGAGACTGAAGGAGGGAGGAGAAGGGGATGACAGAGGATGAGATGGTTGGATGGCATCACTGACTTGATGGACATGAGTTTGAGCAGGATCTGGGAGCTGGTGATGGACAGGGAGGCCTGGCGTGCGGCAGTCCATGGGGTCGCAAAGAGTGAGACTGAGAGTCAGACTGAGAGACTGAACTGAACTGAAAGTCTCAAAGCTAATTTTTTAAACAATATATGACAATAGTATTCTTTAGACTCTGGAGAAAATTGGTTGAGATGAAACTCTTCTGAAATTCCAAAAGAATTTTGAAATTCTTCTTGTTCTTTTTGCATATGTAGTTAGAAAAAGCTAGCTTGGTAAAATACTGTTTTCAGAATTCTGATAAAATTCTGAGAGAACAAAAATACGCCTGGGAGAAAACTTGAAGTTAACTCTCATCATGTCCTTGAAATACAAACAAAGTCCACTTTGCCTGAGACTTCAGCCTTGGGTTAATTAGCAGAACTTCAAAAGATGTTGGGTTTATTAAACATGCATCTTGTACCATATTAAAGGGAAATTAGGTTATGAGAAGAATGTAAGTTGTTAGAGGTTATGGAATATGTTCTTAAGTTTGCCAATCAGTAAATGCTGGCCTGACAGTTCAATTACTTGTTTCTTGGCTTTGTTAAAGTTTTTATGGGTTAAAAATTGAAATATGTGATGAAAGCTACTAAAAGTGAAGCATTTCAGTCTGTAAAGCAAATAGGATATCTGTTGTCAATGAGAAAAAGTATAAAGAATGCAGATATTGTTGTTGAAGAAAAAATTATGATAATAGTTTTGTCCTAGAGCTAGTTGTTTTCAGATGGAGAAAAATAAGGGATGAATCATATGGATACAAAAAGTGATGAAAGATTTGCAGAAAAAAGTGGAGGGGGGACTCTGAGAAAAGAATTTTGTATGCTGTCAGGAGTGATTTAAGATTAGATTGGATTTAAATGAAGCTTTGTTATTAATAGTAAGCTGGTATAAGACTAGAATTTGGTTTTTGTTCTCCCCCAAAGTTTCCTAGAATATCAAGCTGCTTTGGATAACAGACTTATCGCTTCTCGGCCTTTTGGCTAAGATCAAGTGGATAACAGACTTCAAGTTTCTTTCTCGAGCTAACTTTGCGTATTCCAAAGGGCTCCTAGACACTCAGAAGAAATAGTGAAGTAACTAGGATTTGTCTTGCTTAGTTGCTCAGTCAGGTTCAATTCTTTGCAACCCCATAGCCTGTAGCCCACTAGGCTCCTCTGTCCATGGGATTTTTCAGACAAGAACCCAAGAATGTCCATGGGTTGCCATTTCCTCCTCCAGGGGATCTTCCTGACCCAGGGATCGAACCCATGTCTCCTGCTTCTTCTGCACTGCATGTTCTTTACCCGCTGAGCTATCAGGGAAGCTCTAACTAGGATTATTTGGTAAGTTAAATAATATGGACAACATTTAATAACTCTCAGATCCTACTGCTGAACTAGGTAAGAAATTTAAAGAATTCTAACGGAAAGCTGGGATTCCCGGATGGCTCAGTGGTAAAGAATCCGCCTGCCAATGCAGGAGACACAGGTTCAATCCCTGGGTCAGGAAGATTCCCTGGAGTAGGAAATGGCAAATCACCCCAGTATTCTTACTGGGACAGAGGACAGAGGAGACTGGAGGGCTACAGTCTGTGGGGTTGCGGAGAGTCGGACACTACTGAGCACACACAATGGAAAGTTATTGTTTTGCTTCAAACCATACTTTTGACCCCAGTGCTTAGGATGGAAAGAATTGTCTAGTGAAGTTATCATAGAGTACAATTATTTATGATGTGTATCACTGCTGGCTTTAAGTTCAAACTACCACATAATCACACTCATTTCACATGCTAGCAAAATCCTTCAAGTTGATTTCAACAGTATGTGAACCAAGAACTTCCATATGTTCAACCTAGATTTAGAAAAGGCAGAACCAGAAATCAAATTGCCAACATCCACTGTATAATAGGAAAAGCTAGAGAATTCCATAAAAACATCTACTTCTAACTCACTGACTATGCTAAAGCCTTTGACTGTGTAGAATCACAACAAACTGTGGAAAATTCTTAGAGATGGGAATACCAGACCACCTTACCTGCCTCCTGTGAAACCTGTATGCAGGTCAAGAAGCAACAGTTAGAAATGGACATGGAACAATGGACTGGTTCCAAATGGGGAAAGGAGTACATCAAAGCTATCTATTGTCACTCTGCTTATTTAACTTATATGCAGAGTACATGATGAGAAATGCCAGACTGGATGAAGCACAAGCTGGAATCAAGTTTGCCAGGAGAAATATCAATAATCTCAGATATGCAGATGACACTACCCTAATGGCAGAAAGCGAAGAGGATTTAAAGGGCCTCTTCATGAAGGTGAAAGAGGAGAGTGAAAAAGCTGGCTTAAAACTCAACATTCAAAAAAAGAAGATCATGGCATTTGATCCCATCACTTCATGGCAAATAGATGGGGAAACAATGGAAACAGTGAGAGACTTTATTTTTGGGGCTTCAAAATCACTGCAGATGGTGACTGCAGCCATTAAATTAAAAGACACTTGCTCCTTGGAAGAAAAGCCATCACAAACCTAGACAGTGTATTAAAAAGCAGAGATATCACTTTGCCTATGAAGGTCCATCTAGTCAAAGCTGTGATTTTTCCAGTAGTCATGTACAGATGTGAGAGCTGGACAATAGAAAAGACTGAGTGCTGAAGAACTGATGCCTTCAGATGGTGGTGCAGAAGACTCTCGAGAGTCCCTTGGATGCAAGGAGATCAAACCAGTCAATCCTAAAGGAAATCAACCCTGAATATTTATTGGAAGGGATGATATTGAAGCTGAAGCTTCAGTACTTTGGCCACCTGATATGAAGAGCCGACTCACTGGAAAAGACCCTGATGCTGGGAAAGATTTTTGAAGGCAGGAGGAGAAGGACATGACAGAGGATGAGATGGTTGGATGGCATAATTGACTCAATGGACACGAGTCTGAGCAAACTCCAGGAGATGGTGAGGGACGGAGGCCTGGCATACTGCAGTTCATGGGGTTGCAAAGAGTCAGACATGACTGAGTGACTGAACAACAAAAAAAAAAAATAAAAGCATATGTACAATGCTTGTGTTACAATTGAGTATTAGTGCTAAAATGGATAGCCTATCAAATGTTTCCCCGTCAGCACACCTCTGTTCTTGTTTGTTGGATCTGATTAGTTTCCCCCATCATGGAAAACTAGGCCAATAAACAAAAAGTAGGCCTAGCACCGAGGGACCTGAAAGGACCCAGTGCAGGCAACTGAGCAACAGCTGGCAATGCTGGAGAAATATATTGATTACCAGTGCTTTCTATGGAAAGATTTGTCATTAAAGGGGGAAACATTCATTGTATATCTTGCAAACAAACACTGTATATATGTTTGATATACAAACAAACATTGTATATCTGCTTTAACCATTAAGGGGGAAACAACACATTCAAAGAATAATACAAGATGCATTTCCATTATTATCCTCATTGTAATATGTCTACTGATTTTCAAATGTTTGTCCAGGTATTATGACAAAGTAATCAAAGACAGAGGTAATGTTTTCACAATACAAAATGTTGATGCTAAGTTTGGAAGTTGAGATTATTTCCAACTTTGTGTCCATTCCCAAAATTATGGAGGACTGTGCCTCACTATGCCACTCCAATACTCTTACCTGGAAAATCCCATGGACGGAGGAGCCTGGTGGGCTACAGTCCATGGGGTCGCTAAGAGCCAGACAGGACTGAGCGACTTCACTTTCACTTTTCACTTTCATGCATTGGAGAAGGAAATGGCAACTCACTCCAGTATTCTTGCCTGGAGAATCCCAGGGATGGAGGAGCCTGGTGGGCTGCCGTCTATGGGGTCGCACAGAGTCAGACACGAGTGAAGTGACTAAGCAAGCCCCTGGAGAAGGGAATGGCTACCACTCCAGCATTCTTGCCTGGAGAATCCCAGGGACAGAGGAGCCTGGCAGGCTACAGTCCATGGGATCGCAGAGTCGGACATGATGGAGCGACTAATGCTTTTACTTTCACAATGCCCCACTTCAGTAGAAAGTCTCCATAGCAGGTGTTGGCCCATTCCCTCAAAGCTTTGGGGAAAACTGGAACAGAAATGGAACTAAAACAGGGTTCCTCTACCAAGTCTGTGATTAACCTCTTTGTCCAAAACTTTATTCTCTTTCTTCTTCTGTACCTGTCCCTCCTCAAGACTGAGGAGTATCAAGAAAAAGGGGGTACTGAAATGGAGCAGAAACCTGTGGTCTTTGTCCCCCATGTCCTCAGCCTGCCTTTTGTCTTCGGAAAAACTTCCAATGAGTAAGTTTAATCAGAGAAATAAATGAGAAAATGCAGAAACAACGGAAAACAGTCAACAAGACTAAATAATAATGGTTAAGTCATTAAACATAGTCAAGGACCATTAGTTCCTCCTCAAGGACTATAGATAATATTCTGAGCCGTATCCTGTGAGCTGTCTTACAGACGCTTACAAATAAAACCCCCACCAGGTGGGAGAAGTTAACTACATGGTGACTGACTATAGCCATGACAAGCTGCCACAGTTCCAAGAGCTGGCCTCAAAGAGAGGGCAACAAACTGACGCTGGAACTAAAGATGAACTGTGCTTAAAACGATCAAGATGCTCTATGTCAAAAAACAAACAACCCAGTCAAACAATGGGCAGAAGATTAAAATAGATATTTCTCCGAAGAAGGCATACATATGGCCAAAAAGAACACAAAAAGATGGTCTACATCACTAATTATCAGACAAATGCAAACCAAAACCACAATGAGGCGTCATCTCACACCGGCCAGAATGACATCATCAAAAAGTCTACAAACAATAAATCCTGGAGAGGGTGTGGAGAAAAGGGAACCCTCCTACACTGCTGCTGGGAATTGATACAACCACTAAAGAGTATGGAGGGTCCTTAAAAAAGCTAAAAACAGAACTACCATATGGCCCAGAAATCCCACTCCTGGGCATATATCCAAAGAAAATCATACTTCAGACAGATACACGCACCCCCGTGTGCATCTCAGCACTACGTACAATAGTCAGGACACGTAAGCAAACTGAATGTCCATCGACAGGTGAATGGATAAAGAAGACGTGGTCCATATATACAGTGGAATACTACTCAGCCATAAAAAGAATGAAATAATGCCATTTGCAGCAATATGGATAGACCCAGAGATTATCTTACTATGTAAAACATATAACTCATATGTGGGACCTAATTTTTAAAAAACGATACACATGAACTTATTTATAAAACAGAAGCATACTCACAGACTTCTAAAATAAACTGAAGGTTACCAAGGGGGTAACATGAGAGGGAAGGATAAATTAGGAGCTTGGGATTAACATACACACACTACTAGACATAAAATAGACAACCAGATTCTGGCAGTCCAGGGGTCAAGAATCCACTTGCCAATGCAGGGGACACAGATTGGAACCCTGGTCCGGGAAGACCCCACACACTGTGTAGCAACTAAGTCTGTGCACCAGAACTGTGGAGCCCGTGTGCCCTAGAGCCTGAACGCTGCAAGGAGGGTCGTGCCCGCTCGCCACGACTAGAGAAAAGCCCGCCTGCAGCAATGAAGACCCAGCAGAACCAACAAGTAAAACAGAATCAAATTTTTAAAAATAAAATAAAAAATCATTATTTAAAAAAAAACAACCAACAAGGACCTACCATAGAGCATAGGAAACTATACTCAATATTCTGTAATATGAGTGAAGAATCCGAAACAGAATAAATATATGTTTAACTGCAGCACTGTGCTGCACACCTAAAGCTAGCACAACACAACAGTAAATCAACTATACTCCAACAGAAAATCAAAAAAATTAAAAAAAACCAAGATGACGCTGATTAGACCACCGAACGACCAGTTTCAAGACGACTGTCAGAGCGGACTGCACTGTTTCTGCGCGTAGTCCCCTCCCTCCGTCTATAAAAGCTCTTGCCCCCGATTGTCGGTGGCGGGGAGTCGGCCTTTGGACAAGCGTCTGCCCTCCCATCAAGGTTGCCAGCCTCCAAAATAAAGCAAACCTTCCGCCAACCGTGCCTCTTTAGTGGCTTTAGAGTGGCAAGCAGCCGGACGCCCCCTTTCGGTAACAACCATATTAGCAGCTGTGAACCTCAGCAGGGCACACCTCCGACACTAGGAGCCTTGGCCCGTGAGGACGCGGGCAGCGCGGGCAGGGGGAGGCCAGTCTCTACAGGCTTCAGCGCTGGGTGGCCCTCCCCTTCCCGGGCCTCTGCCTCCCCATCTGTCCAGAGCCGGGTGCTCTTTTCCCAGTAACCACCCAGTACTGCCTCCCCACTCCTCGCAGGCACTAAATATATCTTGTTCCTCTCACCTTGGCAAAGCCTCAGACACACTTTCTCACACTCATGCACAGCAGTGGTGGGTGGGCGGGAAGGCAGCTGAATTCATCAAGGGAGAAAGAAATGAGTCTGAATTTTTTTCTTCTTAATTTGGCACTTTTCAGTTAGAAAGCAATACTTGCTTCATAAAGAACATTTTGAATTTAGGTTTGGAGCAGTAAAGGGCAGGGATGTTTAATGAAGGACCCCCAACTGGGGTAGGTAAGTAAGTATCCTGGGGTCAGAGCCCACCCAGACCCCTTGGAGTCACCGAGCCCTGTTCTTTGGGATCCGAGCGCATACAGCTGTCAGCAGCTGGAGGTGGGGGCAGGGACATCCCCATCACAGGAGCGGTTGGACCCACCCCTGGTGGTGGGGAAGGGACTCAATATAACCTTGTTGGAGGGAAATGCACCACCCCTGGGAATTTTACCTTCCAGCTAGCTAGGTGACCTGATGCCGCTCAATTTTGTTTACTGCAGCCCTGCTTGTAGGAACCAAAGGCTGGAAACAACGCAAATGCCTGGCCACAGGGGACCGGTTAAGTAAATCACGACGCAGGCCTGCAACGGAATGCTCTGGTCTTGAATGGAAGGAACCCTCCAAGCCATGTCACTAAAGCGAAACGAGCCGGGTTCGGCACCGTGCGCCTGGATGCTTCCATTTTTATTGGGGGAAATACAGGAGCAGAGCGTATTTTTGGAAAGCTGAGTAATGATGGTTGCCTTCGGGGAACTGGGTGGCTGGGGGATGGGAGTGGGCATTTTCACCATGGGTCTTCTTGTGCCTTTTAGGTTTTGCCTTGCATAAACTGCATGTTCTTTTTAAAAAGCCTCCAGCCTTGCAAGGGAGGTGCAGACATAGAGAACAGACGCGTGGACGCAGGAGGGGAAGGAGAGGGTAGACGAACGGAGAGTAGCATGGAAACATACACTACAAATGTAAAACAGACAGCCAGTGAGAATGTGCCGTATGACTCAAGGAGCTCTGTGATAACCTAGAGGGGCGGGATGGGTGGGAGGGAGGTTCAGGAGGGAGGGGACATATATATATACCTATGATCGATTCATGTTGATGTATGGCAAAAACCCAACACAATATTGTAAAGCAATTATCCTGCAATTAAAAAAAAAAAGCCTCCAGGCTCCAGGTGTTGGAGGAGCCCTGAGTAAGCTGGGAGCCAGGATGAGGTTGTACTCGAAGCGTGGAGGGAGGGGACAGCAGTCAAGACTTGGCAAGTCAGGCTAGGAGGGAATGCATGAGAGCAAAGGCCACTCTCCACCCTGTCCAATCCAGGGAGGGTGGAACTGGCTGTGGTCCCACCCTGGATGCAGGCAGGGTCTCCTGGCTCCCAGCTGAGGCAGAATGTGCAGTGGAAATAGCTCTAGCCTTGGGATTCCTACTCTGCCACCAAGATGCTGTGTGATGCCGGGCAATTCACATGGCCTTGCTGGGCCTTGCTGTCAAATGGGAGTGATGCAACCAGACTGAAGGATTAGATCAGACGGAGGAGAGGGTCCAGCCCACTCTCACCCCGGGACGGAGGCGCAGAGGTGGCCCACGAGGCCAGGCAGGCAGCATCGGGACGGGGAAGTGGGAGGAGGCGTGGGAGCCTCCAGCACCGCGTGGCCAGACACACCACCCCAACTCGCACCTGCCTCCTCCAAACGGCCTCACGACCTCACCCAGGGTGCAGGCAGGCGGCCTCACTCTGGCAAACGCCGGGGCCTCCCTGAACGGCAGTCAGGGGCTGCCGTCACGGAGCGCAGCATCTCTCAGGTCAGGAAGCCAGTGTGGCCGGAATTCGCTGCTCCCAGTAGGTGACCCCCATCTGTGCTCCTCAGCCCATCAAACGGGCACAGCGCCCATCTGACCTTCCTCGCTGTGGCTGTAAAGCTGTGAGGCCCAGAAAGCCCTTTATCCCTCATGACAACAGTTGGCATTTGTGGAGCGCAGACTTGGGGCCAAGGCCTGTTCGCACGTCTTGACGGCTCTAATCCCCACCGCAGCCCTGGAAGGCGGGGGCTGTCGTCACCCCCACAGCACAGAGGAGCGTCCAGGGGCTGAGACTCGACTCAAGGAGACTACCAGCTCTCACTACGGATTTGTCACCTCTGTTGCTGGAATGGGGGTGGGGGTCCCTTTTCAGGGTGGACCCTCTCTATCTGCATTGCAGGAGACCCGGGTTTGAATCCTGGGTCAAGAAGATCCCCCAGAGAAGGGCATGGCAAACCACTCCAGGATTTCTGCCTGGAGAATCCCATGGACAGAGGAGCCTGGCAGGCTGTGATCCATGGGGTCACAAAGAGTCAGATATGACTGAGCAGCTAACAAACACTAACCTCTCTGTGGAGCCAGGGGAGGTGCCAGGCCTTTCCGGCCCGCAAGGATGGTGCAGCCCTTGGCACAGGTGTGGCATCAGCGGTGCGGAGCTCTGGCCCCAGCTTGACTGCTGACCAATCAGATCTAAGCTGGCTTGCCCCATGGGGGGTCCCAGTTTTCTAACTCGTATGATGAGAAAACAATACCTGAACCTTCAAAGATCTAATAATAAAAGGGCAGTAAGCTCTTTTTGAAAAACACAGACCCCTCTGAAAATCTGAAGTTTCAATGCTGGCCTTGACCTTGCCTTTAGAGAGAAAGGAGCCCCAGCGTGAAAGGTGTCCCCCCTCAGGCCCCAAGCCCACTGCTAGCTGCCTTTAAAAGACCTTGAGGGCAGAGGCTGTGGTCACGTTCCCTCAACCCCTGACCTGGAGAAGGGACAGAAGAGTTAGGAACATGAGCCTCAGGGGTAGAGTGGGGAGAGCAGGCCCGGTGTGGATGGCACTGTGTGGGCTCGCACGGCTTTAGCCACTAAAAACCACAGGCCTCGGAGTCATCCAGCTCCGCTTTCTCCTCCCACCCTCTACCCAGCCCATCAACAGGTCCTGAGCTTTACCCTCAGCCACGCTGGCCCCAGCGCCCCGACCTCCCCTCAGTAGCCTCTTCACTGGTCCTCCTGCCTCTGACCTTGTTTGTCTCTCCCCAACCCTGGTCTGTTCCCCAGGCAGCAGCCAGGAGGAAACTGGTAAAAGCTAAATCTGACTCTTCCAGCACACTACTCACATTCCTCCCATGGCTCCCCACTTCCGCTGAAGAGTCCAGTTCCTTGCCAGGAGGCCCTGCGTGACCTGCTGGCCCTCCCCTCGCCCCTCTGGCCTCACCTCCTACCATTCTTTATCTCCTCCAGCTCTACTGACTTCCTTGCTGTTCTAACCCCAGGGCCTTTGCACCTGCTAGGAATGGTTCCCCACCCCCACCCCCAGATTTCCAGTTCTGCTCCAATGTCCTGACCTCCCCCCATTTCAACTCTAAATTCTTTTTCCACCCCGACTCTCCTCCTTTCTCCCTTTCCTCCTCACTTTTGCAATCTGCGTAACACTTGTCACCATGCGACAGTCTCTCAACACAGTAGTCATCATGCTTGCTGTCTTCCTCTCCCACTTAAAACATCAACTCTGTAAGCCTAGCGATTTTGTCTGACTCTCTGCTGTATTTTATCAACATCCAGAGCAGCGCCTGGCACATAGTAAGTGCACAAGACTTATTTATTGAATGAATGAAAAAAATGTCAACCTTTTGGAACATTCATTCAGTAAATAGCAGAAACACTGAATTCTGTACTCTAGAGTCAAACACAGTCACCTGCACAGTCGATGTCCAATAAATGCTGATAAAGACAGAACCAAGAGCCAGCATCCCAGAAGAGTGGGGGTCCCAGATTCCTCCTGTCCTCTGTCTCTGGGCCCCTTCCTCTCCTCCTGGTCAACCGTCAGGGTCCAGTTCCACGGTCTCTTCCTCCATGACTCCCCGTGATGTTTCTGCCCTTGGGGAGGTGCCCTCCCTCCTCAGGGACCCGAAGTACAGACAAAATAGGTGTCAACAGCCTCGGCCTGTCACCCCCCTGCTTCACTCTCCCTTCACATCAACCACAACCATTTGAGTACCTACTGTGTGCCAATCTCTTCATACACTCTATTTCTAATCCTCATAACAACCCATTAAATATATAAATGAATCATAACAACCCCAAAATATACACAATGGAATATTACTCAGCTATAAAAAAGGATGCATTTGAGTCAGTTCTAATGAGGTGGACGAAACCGGAGCCTATTATACAGAGTGAAGTAAGTCAGAGAAACACCAATACAGTATATTAACACATATATATGGAATTTAGAAAGATGGTAACAACGACCTTATATTCAAGACAGCAAAAGAGACACTGTTTTAAAGAACAGGCTTTTAGACTCTGTGGGAGAAGGCGAGGGTGTGACGAGATGAGAGAATAGCAGTGAAACATGTATATCACCGTATGTAAAACAGATGACCAGTACAAGTTCAATGCATGAAGCAGGACACTCAAAGCCGGTGCTCTGGGGTGACCCAGAGGAGTGGGGTGGGGAGGGAGGTGGGAGGGGCGTTCGGGATGGGGGGCACACACATGCACACCCATGGCTGGTTCATGTCGAAGTATGGCAAAACCACCACAATAATGTAAAGTAACTAGCCTCCAATTAAAATAAATAAATTTTAAAAAAAACCACATTGAAATAGGTGGTGACTTCTCTGCCTTCTCTGAGACAAACAGGTTAAATAACACGTCCAAGGTCACACAGCAGGGGGGAGGCAGGGTCAGAGGCAGACCCAGGGGTGAGTCCCTCCCCTGCCCCGGTACCCAGAGTCATTCCACGGGTGTCACCCCAGCCCTCCTGGCCGAAGGGACCAGCTCAGCTCAAACCTGGACGGGGCCCCGGGAAGCCAAAGCTGCGTGCCCTCACCCAGGGCGGGCCTCAGCTTCCACAAACGTTCCCACAGCTCCCCAATCCTCAGGTCACCCAGACATGGACGAGTTCACTGTGCCTGGCCTGGGGCCACACAAGGACCCTCACCAGCCCCTGCTGGGGCTTCAGAGGCAGCAGGAAGGGTCCAGGTCAGCTGGAACACGCTGTCCTCTCGGCCCTCCCTGTGACACACACCCCCAAGCTGACTCCAGGTTCTGTTCACACCTTCCCTGCGGCCTGGGGTGCATGCCGTCCTCCTTCCCACGGATCGCCTCTCCCCAAAACTGCCCTGCTTCCCTTCGAGGGCCAGCTCAGTGCCCCCAAGATGCCCACTTCACCCCACACCCTGGTGCGGCTCCTCAGCACGCCCGCCTTCAACCACGCCTCGCTGTCTCAGGAGGCAGCCTGCTCTCCCCTGGGTCAGCCCTAAGAGCAGCCAGTTACGGCCCTGCCGTGGGGCCGGACAGGGCGACCGGGTTCGAATCCCAGCTTTGCCACTTTACGGGCGGTGTGACTTTGGCAAATGGCTTAAATGCTCTGTGCCTCAGTTTCTTCATCTGCAAAATGAAGGTGATGCTACCTCAACCCCATGGAGTTGGTGTGAGTTCACCGTTATTATTACCCACACTTCCCAGAGCTAGAGAGCTTTCAAAACAAGAGGCTGTCTGGGTGACCTCCCTGGTGTTAGTCCCGCAGCTGTGTCTGACTTTTTGTGACTTCATGAACTTCATGAACTGTAGCCCGCCAGGCTCCTCTGTCCATGGAATTCTCCAGGCCAGAATATTGGAGTGGGTTGCCTTTCCCTTCTCCAAGCGATCCTCCCCACCCAGGGACAGAACCCGAGTCTCCTGCATTGCAGGCAGATTCTTTACCCTCTGAGCCACCAAGGAAGCATCTCCCTGGATGCCCTCACATCTCCTTCTCCCCTCTATGGACCAACATTCCCGCAGATGTTTGCTAAGGACCGAACCGTGTCCCCTCAAGTTTATATAGTGATGCTCTATCCCCGCGAAGTGACTGCATTTGGAGACAGGCTTTCAGGAGGTGATTAAAGTTAAATGAGTTCACGGGGTGAGGTCCAATCCAACAGGATCAGCGTCCATGTTAAGAGGAGGAAGGGAGGGACGCGCCTTCTCCCCAGGCTCCAGCAGATGGGGGCGCCGGGTGAGGACACAGCAGGGCCGCTGTCGACAAGCCCGGAAGACGGGTCTCACCAGGGCCCCAACAGGCCCTCGATGTCGGACTCCCAGCCTCCACACTGTGAGAAATCAGTGTCTGCTGTTTAAACCGCCCAATCTGTGGCGATCTGTTACAGCACCCCAGCTAGGACCGCTTTCCATGAGATGGCTGGGCTTCATCTAGAACCCCAGGTCCCCAGGTACCCTGGAAAGAGAAAGTCCCAGACCTGGCTTTGTCTTGCCTTCTTCTCATTGGATCTAAAAACCAGACTACCCAATCTCCATCTCCTGTGAGGTGGGTGACCCGGACAGTCCCCAGAGGCCCTGCCTCCAGAAACTATAAACCCCAAGGCGGGGAGGCAGCAAAGGGATGGAAGCAAATGGGGAGATTGAGCAAGGCAGACCCCCGAGAGACACAGAGCTGAAGGAAATGGGTGGGCCCATCCCAGGAGGAAAGGGTGGGAGGGACTCTCCCCTCCCCTCCTCCCAGCCGCTCCTCAGACCCCAGACTTCAGCTCCTCACCCTCCCCAGCCTTTCCCCTCTTCCTCCAGCTCCACCAGGCCCCAGGCCCTCCCTTCTGCTCTGCGCTACCCCGCTCCCAGGCCAAGCGGGTGAGGTGACATCTCATTAGGACCACCCACCTCTAGGGAGCCTGGAAGCCTGTTCTGGATGCTGCAGGCTGAGCAGGGAAGGAGACCAGGCTTCCCCCACGGGGCCTACACTGCAGCGCAAGCAGGAAACCAAGCAGTGGATAAATATCACTCATTAGATGATAAACGTTAACAACAGCTAAAGAAAATCAAGCCGGGAAGAGGGAAGTTGGGGCAGCCTCAGGTAACGAACAGCTGACCTGGTGAACACACACCCCGGCTCCCCACCTTCCTGGGGGCTCATCTGGGGCGTGTCCTACACTGCTTCTCTGAGGGCCCGCTGGATGGAGACGCCGCTGCCCACAGCGGGAACCTGCTTAATCAAGAACGCTTCCTGCCTCACCTCCACACGCTCAGTGTTTCCAGGGACCACCTCCAGTGACCCACTCTAACCACAGCCCCGTCTCAGGCTCCACAGACGGGGTGGGAGCTGGTGGGAAGACAGGGCCCCGTCCTCTCTGCTGTGGGTGCGTCTCCTCGAGACCACTCATCCCACAGGCGGACGCTCTGTCCCGACAAGGTGTGTTCTGTCCCGAGCCCTCCGCATCTCCAGTCTGGAGGGGAAGGAACCAGGTCTGCCCGCCCTGGGGGCGATGCTCCTGGGGAGTGCACCGCAGGTTTTCCTGAAGGCACAGAACTCTGAGCAGGAAGGAGGGGCCCCCCACCCCAAGCAGCACTGGGGTGGGGGGCATGCAGCTCGCTCTCCGCCCCTTCCTGGCTGAGGAGAGCTCTGGGGCCACGGCTAGGCAGAGAAAGGCAAGAAGCACGCACTCAGTCCTTGAAGGACATCTTGTCCCACTAGATGCCCTGGGGCAACTGCCCAGTCCGGGGTTGGGGGGGGAGTAGGCACTGCATCCCTTCCCTTGTGAGGCTGAAACCCACCTGCCCGTTACCCTGCAGAGGCAGGGGGGCCAGCCACTGAGCCAAACACTCCTGGCTTTAATTGCAGCCCTGATCCTTCCGGTGCAGCTCCGTGCTACAGTGTGAACAAGCCAGAAAGCTCTGTGCCTCGAGGAGCTGACACTCTAAAGGGCTGGCAAGACAAGAAACTGGCCAAAAAAGTAAATGATCAAGTGTGTTAGAGGGTGACAAAGGCTCTGGGGAAGAACAGGGAAGCGGAGGGAACAGGGAGGGATGGTGGGGGCTGAGGAGTGGTTTTGTTTTACACAGGCTGGTCGGAGAAGGCCGTTCTCAGAAGGTGGGATTGGAGCAGAGTCCTGAAGGAGGTAAGGAAGGGCGCCATCCAGATATCTGTAGGAAGAGTGTTCAGGCCACGGGAACAGCCGGTGCAAAGGCCCTGGGGTGAAGCCCAGCTGCCAGGGTTGAAGAACAAGGGGGCCGCGTGGCTGGAGCAGGGGGAGTGAGGGGGAAGGCTGAAGTCAAGGAGGCCGACTGGGAGGTAATGTAGACACGTGGCAGCTTGTAGGTCAGAGGGGGGCCTGTGACTTCCCCCCGCCCCCCATCGAGTGAGTCAGGAGCCACTGCAGCGTGTGAGAAGAGGTGGGGTGTGACCTGACTTAGGTTTCAAAAGATTCCTGGTTGCTGGGGGAGGTGAAGGGGAGCGTGTATTACAGGGGGCACCTACTGGCAGGCAGCTGCAGCCCCCGCCCTCCCCCCCAACTGAGGGAAGATGGGGACTCGGAGCAAGGCGCTAATGCCGGAAGCTGGTGAGAGGTGCTTGGAGTTGGAAGATACTGACTTTGGGGCCAAGAGGATTGGCTGATGGTTTGGATGTGAAAGCGAGGAGTCCAGGTGGTGCTGGGGTTTGGGCCTGAGCGCCTGACAGGGGGGTGCTGCTTCCCGAGATGAGGAGTACAGCAGAAGGACCAATTTAAGGAAGCCCGGAGCTCAGCTTTGGAGCCCTGAGAGCCAAGTGGACATGCTGCTTCTTCTCCCCAGACCTCCTACACCAGGGGCACGCAGGGAGGGCCAGCCCAGGCCAAACTGCTCTAGTCCCGGGGCCTCTGATGCTCCTGCAGCCGCCCTTCAGCTCCCGCCGATGCAGGGAAGGCTGCGGGGGGTGGGGCCCAGGCGCCCTGGGCTGTGAGCCCACTGGTGGGGCTTCCCTTCTGGTGCAATGACTGCCCCAGAGTCTGGGGGCAACAGAGGAGACAGAGCGAGCAAAGGCAGAGCCCAGGACATGTGGGACGGAGAAAATGGTGGAGGGGGGACTGTGGCCTAGAGAAGGCCAAACAGGAGCAGGAGTTCTGGGGAAGGGTCTGCTCTTTCCAGCTTCTGCCAAAAGAGTCTGCCCTCCAGGCCTCACTGGCCCCTGTCCTGGTGGGGATGGGATGGACGCTGGTCGGAAGGAGAGTGCCAAGACTCGGAGACAAGGGGGCGGTGCACACCGGTTACTGGGTTGCTGGCTTCAGGGCGAATCTGCACCTCCCCACCCAGTTCCTGCCACCCCCAGGCCCACCTTCTCACCTGGGCCCTTAACCTCGAAGTAGGAGACCTCCGTACCTATATTCAGCAAGTGCAACTACGGCTTGCAGAAATGAACGAACGGAGCCACGTCAGCTTCTCAGCACGCGTCCCCTGACCCCATCACCTCGGCCCTGTCCCAGGGCCCCCGAGTGCCCAGGGAAGGGGGAGCTCCAGTGTGGTGCTGAGACCCAGCCAAGGAGCCAGCCTAGCTCTCAAGGGCTGCTGGGGACGGAGGGCAGGCGAGAGAACGGGGCAGACCCTTCAGGTCCTAAGCCCCCTGGGCAGGCTGGAGGTTGACACACCACCCCCTGCCCCCCTGGGCTGGGATCTCCCCCCACGCTGGCCGAGGCCCTTCAGCTGTGGCCCAGGGGCCCCCGGGCCAGTGCTCTGCGCCCACTGCTCTGCCACAGGCCCTCATGCCCGCTCTGTGCCCACAGGCAGGCAGTGCTGCCCAGCTCCTCCCCAGGCCCGGCCCCACCCCCTCCCGGGCAGCAGCAGAGTCTCCTCTGCAGTGCCCCAGCTCCCCCAGCAGCATCTGAGTCCATGCCGGGGGCCACGCTGCAGAGGGACAGAGAGGGGAAGGGAGGGCCTTGGGCACCCCACCCCATCAGGGCGGGCCCCCACCCAGCATGGAGACCCTGGGCTTGCTAATGGGCCAGGTGGGACAGGGCCCTTTGGGAGATCTGGGGGAACTGGGTCTACCGGGAGAGCAAGGAGGGGAAGGGCCAGAGCCTGGGGAAGAAGAGAGAGGTCTCCTCCCTGACCCGGGGTCTAAGCCCAGGCCCTGAGACCACAGGGGGGCCAAGCTGGTGTGGGGGTAGGAGGTGGGCCTGCTGGTTCCCGATGGCCAGGGCCTGGGACTGCCCCGAGCGGGGGTGGGGGACATCCTCCCCCCGCATCCCCACTGCCACCCCCCTCAGCCTGGGAAGCAGCAGTACCATGGGCTCCTGGAAGCTCTGACCCCCGGGGCCCACTCTGCGAGGGAAGGGGCACTTCTCTGGTAAGGACCTGTGGCAGGGGTGCAGAAAGGGACGGAAGCGCAGAGGGGCAGTAACGGGGACAGTCCTGATGGGGAGGACCCAGCTTCTGCAGAGGGCCTCTGGGGACGCAGGCTGCGTCCCACCAGGCCCACTGGTCCCAGGGCTTGCTGCCGGGTCCTGCCGGTAGGAAGGCAGGAGCGGACGCCGGCCGCAGTCTCCGGACAGCCTCTTCCGGCTGTCCCCACCGAGATGCCTACCTGGGCCCGTCTGGGCACCAAGCCCCGGGCACGGAGGCGCGCGCGGCCCCCGCTGGGCCAGGCCGGGGCCGAGGGACCGGCTGCCCTCCTCCTGCTCCGTGGCGGCGGGCGGGGAGAGGGCCTGGCGCCCGGGCCGGGGGCTCTGTCCTTCTGGGTTCCCTCCACCACTCGCTCGCGAACGCAGAGGCTCCAGGGCTGCAGACGCCGGCTCCCCGCCGCCCGCCGCCCGCCGCCCGCCGCCCGCCGCCGCCTCCTCCCCGTCCCTCCTCCCGGCCCGCCTCCTTCTCCCACCGCCCACCTCCGTCTGCTCGTTTCCATGGCAACTGGGCAATGCTGGCTCAGACAGCCTCCCTCCCGCGGACACCAGGGGACGCCCGCCTCCCGCGCGGTGCCCGCACCTCCGGGCGGGCACGCGCACGCTTCACCTTCCCGGGCTCCGGCAGCCACGCCCCACGGCGGGGCGGGGCAGGGGTCCCCAAGACCCTGCCTCCCAAAATGCCTTCAAGAATTTGGAAGTTGCATCTTTCCACATGCTTCCCTCAGGTCCTTAAAATGTTACCATGTGTCGCTCTGCAAAACATTTCTACTTGCTTAATCATTTATTATCATTCAGTCACTCCTCAATTTCAGACTTGATTTTTCTGGGTCAGGCCAAGTGTGAGATGCTCCTCTACGATCTCATTCCAAGAGATTCCATACCCATTTTACAGATCGGAAACTGAGGCCCATAGTAGTAAAACAACCTGTCTGGACATCCAAGGCTCCTGGGTTCCTTATTGGCAGCGAGGCCTTGTGATTCTAATTCTGGTGTTGCTCCCACAGGCCAGAGCTGTCCCACACACCCCACAGCAAACATGTACTCCACATGTATGACCCATCCACACCAATACTTGTCCATGCACATGTGCATGCCAATGACATATTTACACATACAAACACTCATTACATGTATTTGCACATGTGCATTTCCACAAGTCTGTGTACTTACCTATACATGTACAGATAACACACACATACATATAACTGTAACACTAATATCAATGTACACCTATCTTTGACATGTGTACACACATCTACATGAATCCAGAACATAGAATGCACAAACTCTTCCCCCACAAAATCGCAGCTGTACACACAAGCCCCCAACCTTGGCCTCGTGGGAGGGGATTGGTGACACAAATGAGTGTCCCAACCAGGGGACTGAACAATGAGCCCCTTCCTAGGAGGCTCTGTCTGCTCCTCTGGACACTAATCTGCCTCTGGTCTCTCAGTCTGCTGCTGGAGGGCCTGGAGGGGACTGTGGGAGGGTGGGGAGATGGGTCCACCTCCCCCACTCCCTCTCCCTCATTCTGAAAGTCCTCTGTCTGGTCCAGACTACATCCCATCTACAGCCCCTCAGCCTAGGCGGCTCACAGATACCCCCCACCCGCTAGTTGCTGTCCAGTCCTGGTACCTGGAATTAAGACAGGATTGAACAAAATAGACCCCCTTCCCCAAAAAGAATTCCAGACTTCAGAGAGCCCTGCCACCAACCAAGAAGGATAGATAACACCCAGTGGGGGCCAGGGGAGGGGGTCTTTAGGCCAAGAAGGGTCTTTAGGTCAGTGTTCCCCACGGGATGTGCTACCCTCAGCCCAGGACAGCCTCAGAAAGACCTCAGGCAGGGTCACTGAAGGCCCTGTGCCCCAGGGCAATACTCAGGGATCCCACACAGCCCAGAGAGGGCACACGCAATCAGAAAGAAGCGGAGGCCCATCAAAAATTAAGCCAAAAAGTGCCTGTTAATACAGTGACAGCCTCTTCCACAGTTCATCCCATCTAAAACTCTCTCGGTCATAAGACTGCTGCCAATTAAACCAAGATATGCTATTAATAAAGAGCGTATGAAGCATTCTAATATCAGTGATGTCAAATGTGAGGGGGAAATCATCTTGGAACAGATGAAATGGGGCACTTCATTCATTCACCGGATATTGACTAGGCACCCACTATGTGCCTGGGGTTCTACATGCTGGGATGCGGGCCACCAGCAAAACAAAGTCTCTGCCCTCAGGGGTGACGGGCTAGTGGATTTACTGGACCCTTGTTCTCTTGCTGCATCTCTGTGAGGCTCCAGGACTGATGAGGAGAGAGGCTCTGAGTGGTTAAGCAATTTTCCCGAGAGGACAAAGGCAGAAAATGCCTGGGCTGGGATTTGAACTCCCTGCCTGCCAAGCTTATCCCATGGGTTCCATTAGGAAAGATCTGATTGGGCAACATGGTGACAGCCACCCATTTTCTAAAAGGATGCTTCTCATCCTTAGATCAAGGCAGGACAGGGTCACATGTATTCGAAGTCAAATAGTGGGCATGAGTGAGGATCTCCCCAAACGACCTCAGAGGTGACTTCCAGCCTGGCCTCCTTGGTCCAGAAGCCCGATGTTGTGTGTCCCCAGAGCTGGAGGTCCTCAACAGTCAGTGAGGTCCACACCCAGGCCAAGAATGTGGGGATGCCTGGTGCCCGAGAGCACAGGCTCCTGGGAGAGCTAGGGGGCAGGGAGGGATTGAGTTCCTGAGCCCTGTAAGCAGAGCCCCCGGCCCGCCTGCCAGCCCCCAGGCTCAGATCATCTTTCTCCTAAACAGCCAGCTCCATCCAGGGATAATCAAAGACAGCCGCCCCCCACCCACCTCCATCAGCCTGATTCAGCCCCATCTGCTCTTGGGAGGGTCCCCAAGAGAGGTTCATGAGGCAAGAAGACAACAAGATTGGACAGACTTAGTTTTTGTCAAAGTTGACATTGATAAGAGACCCCCTAAACCAGCAAAAATACCGGTAACAGGTTACACCTGTCAGCCTATGCCCTTCAAAACTACTCCATCTTTACCTCCTACCTTCCTCGTCTCCTTCTTCCCACGTGGACCCCCATTCAGGGGGAAATCGTCCTCTGCCAACTTTTTTGTCTTTTGGTGTTTTTTTTTTTTTGGCCTGTGGGATCTTAGTTCCCCAACCAGGGTTCGAACCTGAACTCCCTGCAGTAGAAGAATGGAGTCTTAACCCTTGGACTGCTGGGGAAGTCTCCTCTGCCAGTTCTGTGGCAACTTTCCTCTGCATGTTACTTGAGCTAGAAAAACATCAAGGAGTTGCCATCTGCAACTTGTAGGCCCCAGACAGGCCCAGGGACACTCCCTAATCCACACACACACACCCATGTACACACACACCCATGTACACACACATGCACACTCACACACACACACGCACCCTGTGCCCAGCCTCCTGGACCTTCATCGTGTTCCAGTCCCACAGGTTGGATCAGTCTACAAATAAGGAGGGGGCCTCACCCAGGCCACAGGGCAGCTGCTCTCGTGGCCCCCAGAGAAGCCAATCCCTTTTGTCACTGCCTCCTTCCCCAACCCAAAGAGCATCATGGTCCCCATCCCCCGCCCCAGCCCGGCAGTAATCCTCCGTGTTCCCCAGTGCTGTGCAAACACAATCAGGGCTTATTAACTGCTGCTTTGCATCTCATTTGCATAACCCCCCACGACTGTCAAAGTACCAGAATCCTCCCCAGGCCCCTGCCCATGACAGGTGGGGCTGGCCAGCAACGGAGACATAACCTGGACAAGGCTCTGCTGAGGGTCAGTGGAGGGGACCAAACAAGGGGGGATGGAGAGGATCAGAGGGAGAAATTCAACAGCTGCTTCAAGGTTCAGACCCTGAAAGCCCCCAGAGGAGGGGCAGCTGAAACTTACTGAGGGTGAGCTAAGGCCAGGCACCGTGCACCATGATTTACACACATCACCACTTGCTTTCCACAACGAACAGGTGTGGAAACCAGTTTAGAGCAGTAACGGCCTCACTATTCAATGTCTGGGTCTCAGAACCCACAGCCTGGGCATCCCCTGGGAGCCGGGACGACAGCCAGCATCTCGGGTCCCAACCCAGACCTCCAGATCAGAGTCTGCCTTGTCACAAGATCCCAGGAGATTAGAGTCGTGGGGACTTGCCCTGTGATGCAGCCTGAAGATCACGCTGGTGTCAGAACTGAGGCGTCCGCCCAGATCCCATCTTAGTGTCTTTAATATGTTTAACAAACATTTCCTGAGCACCTACTATACGCAGGACAGCTCTAGGCAGGGGCACACAGCACAGAACCACGGGATAACCCCGTGGGTGTTTCATGCCCGAGTGGGAGACACACAATAAATACAGTAAGAGCTCACGTGGCTCTGGGTACCATCAAGAAAAGTAATGTGGGTAAAGGAATAGAGGATGAGTGGGGACCATTTCAGAATCCTTTTTTTGTAATACTTGACTTTTAATTTTTTTATCTTTCAATTTTTTATTTTTTGGCCATGCCATATGGCATATGGGGTCTTCGTTCCCTGACCAGGGCTCAAACCCATGCCCCCTGCCGTGGAAGAGTGGAGTCTTAACCACTGGACCACCAGGGAAGTCCCTAGAATCCCTCTTTGAAAAGGTAACATCTGGACAGAGACCTGTATAAAAGGGAAAGGGGGGTATGTGATGATTTGGGGGAAGAGTGTCTCTGGCAGAGGGAACAACACGGGCACATTGTCCTGAAGTGGGAGTGAGCTCGGCACAGTGAATGGATGGGTGGACGGGTGGGCGGGCAGGTGCAGGAACAGAGAACATGGTCCACAAGGCCCATGGTGCAGATGGATCTGGATTTTATTCTAAGCAAGAGAGGAAGCCACTGGTAGAGCAAGGGTGGGGAAGAGATCCAGTTAATGCTTTCAAAAGATCACTGTGGCTTTGATGTGGAAAACTGACTAGAAGGAGGCAACAGCTGAAATGAAGAGACCAGTTGAGAAGCTTTTGCAATATTTATTCCCAACAGAAATGAGTGTTTGTGGCCACTGAAACCTACGACCAAGAGCACTTGTAGCAGCGTTGCTCATAATAGCTCCAAACTGGAAGCAACCCAGATGCCCATCCACAGAGGGACTGATCAATAAATCATGGGGTTATTGCATGCAGTTGAGATCATTTGCTTTTTCACTGCTGTCTAGGACTCCACTGTGCAAATTCCACTGTGCGGTTTGCTCGCACAGTTGAATATTATACAGCAATGGAAAACATCCAGCTACACACAATTACATGAAAAACATCTCAAGACATTATGATGAGCAAGAGAAGCCAAACTTTACAGAGCATACTAAATGGATTGTATTTATATGAAGCTCAAGAACAGGCAAATCTAGATTTCTGGTTCCTGGCAAGATGGAGTAAATGTACTTGTCCCTCCTCCTTCTGCAAAGTCCAGCTAAAAGTCCTGGACATAAACAAATAGAAGATGACTCTAAAAGGGGAGAAAAGAAGACCAGCTGACTACTAGAGACCTCAGAACCCAAAGAATGACAGGGCAAAGAGTTCTCTGGGTTTTCTTTTCACCTGATATACCCCAGGTGTGTGGCTGGAGAAGTCAGCAACCCAGAAAGACCAACGACTATGGACAATGACAGCTCTAAAAAAAGCCTCTTCTCTTTAGCCAAAGGACTAGAAGAGGTGCAGTTTAGCAAGATAAAAACTTTTAAAACAAGAAATGCCCTACTGTAGCCAAACACCGTGGGAAAAAACTGCAGCCCTAGCCCTTCCCACCCCCCATGAGCAGGGGTCAGGTGGGGCGCCTTGCCTGGCAGTAACCAGCACCCCAGCCCCTGACAGGCTGGGGTCCGGGACCCTTTGCTGCGGCGCTGCAGTGCTTGCACCTGGACACACCTCTCCTTGAGCGACAAAATACAATGAAACTGTATGGGACTTGGGGCAAATTCTGGGCCCAAAAGATACAAAGAGACCAAAAAACCCACCTGTGACTTTTGAAGAGCCTGAAGCAAAAACAGGGTGTTGGGAGCAAAAGCAGTTACTATGCATGCTCCCTGCACACACCACCACCTAAGGGTGGGCAAAACACCTAAGTGACCCCTCTGGCCAGACCCCTGGACACACCCCCACCCTCACCCCACATGAGGAAAAAGCTCGCCGCCCTCAGGGAGCAAACAAGCGAGGAACCTGCTGTTTGTTCTTGCTGCCCCTCTCTGCTGCAGCAGAGGTCCCCATGAAAGCCTTGTCTGAATTTCTTGTCTGGTCGCTCGTCAATTTCCATTGATTGGGGAAGGTCAAGAACCCTGGTCATTAACACCCCACCACCAGGGTGTGGGCTGGCTGGGTTCCACTGGGTGGTTCATTTCCATATGCCTCAGCTGGGGCTGGAATGTCCAAAGCAGCTTCTTCATTCACAGGACTGGGATGCTGGGGTGGCTGGCAGCTGGCTGAGTACCTGTCCCTCCCCCTCGCCCCCTCCCCTCCCTGCCCTTATCCCCACGTGGTCTCTCCAGCCGAGTACCTGGCCCTACTTATGTGGTAGCTCAGGGTTCCAAGAGCATACAGTCCAAAAGGACAAGTTCCAATGTGCGTGTGTGTCGTGTCCGACTCTTTGTGACCCCATGGACTGTAGCCCGCCAGGCTCCCCTGTCCATGGAACTTTCCAGGCAAGAATGCTGGAATGAGTTGCTGTTTCCTACCCCAGGGAATATTCCCGACCCAGGGATCGAACCCGAGTCTCTTGCATCTCCTGCACTGGCAGGTGGATTCTTTACCACTGAACCACCTGGGAAGTCCTCCAAGGTGTGAGCATTTAGCTCTCAAGCCTCTGCTTCCATCCTGCTGGCCAACATCTCACTGGCCAAAGCAAGTCAATGGCCAAGCCCAGAGCCCATGCAAGGAGGCTGACGAGGGTTACACCAGGGTGTGAGTAACAAGAGCTGGGGTTTCCAGATGGGGGTAGGGAGCACCAGGGCACCAGGATAGGTCTATTATGGGACCCAAGACTTTGCATTTTTGTTTTATGACCTTCTTTCCAGGTAGTTCCCCACTGTGATACAATCAGCCCAGGGAGCACACCTGGAGCACTGCTCCTAGCCCGTAATACCTACTCCATGACACTGTGATCAAAGAGGCTGTTACAACTCACTAATGTCTGCGCAGCCATCAAAGAGAATGCCACACAGTCACAATCCCTGTTCGGGGGCGGACAGCCCAGGGCAGACACACACACACACTGGGCCACAGGAAGGCTGCTCAGACACTGGCCTCTCCCATCAATCTGAAACTCCAGCTTTCAGTCCTAACTTGGCCCCATTCCACCTGGGTCTCCCTTCTCTCCTTCAAAGTGAGGGTGCTGGACTATATTAGCAACATCTAACCTCTGCACCACTCCGGGACCTTTTACATTTTTTTTTTTTTTTTTATTAGTTGGAGGCTAATTACTTTTACATATTTTTTGACCAAGGAAACCCCTGTTTTGAAAGATTTTTATCTATCAAACAGACTGCACATGTTTTTCAATTGGAAAACAAATTTACTTTTTACTCAGTTATCAGGTCGAGTTCCTGACTGGCGTGGTATAATCAACAGTTCCATGCTAAACTGAGAAAATTCTCACCAGAAGCAAAGAGCTCTGAAGTACTGGATGGGCTGGGTTGCCTCAGCTAGTAAATGCTCAGCAAGGTGACAGGTTTTCGCAACATTCAAAACACCTGAGTCTCAGGAGTTCCCTGACGGTTTAGTACTTAGGACTCCGTGCTTTCACTGGCAAGGGCCCGGGTTCAATCCCAGGTTGAAGGAACTAAGACCCCACAAGACTCACAGCAAGGCCAAAAAAACCCAAAAACCCAAAATAACCAAGCCTCAGGACTTCCCTTGTGGTCCGGCGGTTAAGAATCCACCTTCCAATGAAGGGGACGTGGGTCCCATCCCTGGTTAGGTAAGTAGAGCCCGCGTGCCGCAGGGTAACTAGGCCCACACGTGGCAACAAGAGGAAGCTCGAACACCACCATGAAGACCAGCACAGCCAAGATGATAATAACTTTTTAAAAAAGAAATACGTTTAAAAAAAATAACCAAGCCTCTCTCTGGAACCTGGGGCTGGGGGGCGGAGTGCCAGCTGAGATGGGCTGGATGGGAGCCCTCTAAGTACGAATCCGTCCAACTCCAAGCAAGCTGTATGCTCAGTACCTCTCGGAGCCGCCACGAGCCAGCACACTGCTGAGCACCATGGGGACAGCTCAGGGCATCTAAGGTAACACGGCTCATGACAGTGGTCACTGGTGCCATTTGACTATTCAAATTTAAGTTAAATGGAATGAAATACATTTGAAAATGCTATTCCTAAAACAACAACAACAAAATAATTCCTTAGCTGTACTAGCCACATCTCATGTGTTAACAGCCGCATGTGGCTAATAGCTACCGCCTTAGTGTAGAAACTGATCACTTGTACCATTGCAGAAAATTCAGACAGAGCTAGAAGGTCTGGTTCATACAAAATCAGGGGTGTCCGGTGTCACACACTTGATTGGGGCCCCCCCAAAACGAGTTCTTTACACATTACAGTCTAGTTGCTCCCCTGCTCCTATGACACAATGGGGCTGCATTTCTCTGACAGAAAAAAATAAAATTGGCTCCAAAGTACTGCAAAAATCACACTCAGGGATGCAGCCAACCTTTAAAATCATGTGCTACGTTTAGAGAGAGATGATTACTCTCCTGACAAAACTGCATTACCAATAATATTTGGAGTAAACCACCAAGTATGATCCCTGTCAACATCCCTCCACCAGGATTCTCTACCACCCCCCAAAAAAAGGAAGGGAAGGAGGGGCTGGGTGTTTGCTCACCCTGACATATGGAAACCTCTTTGACCCTGCCAGCCCCATACTTGGCATTCTGTAGTATCTCTCTATTTCTAAAGATCGAGCCTCTCCACAAGGGGGTAGGGTGGAAAAGATGGAGGGAATGTCTGATTTATTGTGAAAGTAATTTCCAGGAGCAGACACTGTTGGTTGTCTGACTAACAGCCATTCTTCTTTGGCTCATGCTGACCAGAGTCCTGATTACATAACAAGTGACTCAGAAGAAATGATGATCGACCCAAGGCAGGGGCCCTCAACTTCAACACTACTGACATTTGGGGCTGGATCATTCTTTACTGGGGAGCTGTCATATACATTGTAGATACTGGGTAACATCCCTGGCCTCTACCCACTAGACATAAGTAGCGTCTACACTCCCCCACCCCACCCCCAGCCATTATAACCACCAAGACCTCTGCAGACATTGCTGAATGCCCTCTGGGAAGCAAAATCAACCAAGACTGAGAACCACTGGTCCAAGATATAAACTCTAAGCCAGTGGTTCTCAGACTTGAACATTCATCAGAATCACTTGAAAGACTCATTAAAACACACATTGCTGGGCCTCACCCCGAAAGTTTCTTTCTGATTCATTATGTCCGTGGTGGGGCTCAAGAATGTGCCTTTCTATTGAGTGCTGAGGTGAGACTGATGCTCTTGGTCTAGGGACCCCACTTGAAGAACCACTGGTCTGGGACTTCCCTGGTGGTCCAGTAGTTAAGACTTCGCTTTCCAATGCTGGCAGTGTGGGTTCGATCCCTGGTCAGGAAGCTAAAATCCCACATGCCTCGTGGCCGAAAAACCAAAACATAAGACAGAAGTAATACTGTAACAGATCCCAACAAGACTTTAAAAATGGTCCACACGAAAAAAAAAAAAACTTTAAAGGTAAAATAACTCCCCACTCCCCGCCTTCCCTCCAGACCCTGGCCACCACCATTCCACCTTCTACGTCTATCAATTTGCCTAGTCTGGGCACCTCGTATTAAGTGGAATCTCCAATGCTCGTCCGTTTGTGCCTAGCTTCTTTCACTCAGCATGATTTCCATGTTCATCCATGATGCAGCATGTATGAGAATTTCATCCTGTTTTTTGTTTGTAGGGCTATGCTGGGTCTTTGTTGAAAGCTCAGGCTTCCGTAGTTGCGGAGAGCAGGGGCTACTCTTCGCTGCGGTGCGCAGGCCTCTCACTGCGGTGGCTTCTCGTTGCGGAGCACGGGCTCTAGGAGCATGGGCTTCGGTAGTTGCAGCACGTGGGCTCAGTAGTTGGGGCACATGGGCTTAGTTTCCCCGAGGCATGTGGAATCTCCCCCGATCAGGGATCAAACCCATGTCCCCTTGCATCGGCAGGCAGATTCTCATCCACTGTACCACCAAGGAAGTCCTTCATTCCTTTCTAAGGCTGAATAATTTCTTGTCACATGGATTTACCACACTTTGTCTATCCATTCATCCATCAGTGGACACTTGGGTTGTTCTCACCTTTTGGCTGTGGTTAATAATGCTGCTATGAACACTGGTGTTTCAGTATCTGTTTCAGCCCCTGCTTTCAATTCTTTTGAGTAGAGACCTAGAAGTGGGAATTTTTTTAATTATATTTTGTGTTTAATTTTTGATGAACCATCAAATTGTTTTCCACAGCAGCTGTACCATTTTACATTCCCATCAACAATGCAGAAGGGTTCCAATTTCTCCACATCCTCACCAACACTTGTTATTTTCTGCTTTTTTTGATAATGGCCATCCTAATGGGTATGAAGTGATATCTCATTGTAGTTTTGATTTGCATTTCCCTAATGATTAATTGGGGAATTACTGAACATCTTTTCATGTGCTTATTAGCCATCTGTATATCTCCTTTAGAGAAATGTCTATTCAAGCCCTTTGCTTATTTTTTAAATTGGTTGTTTGGTTCTTTATTGTTGAGTTGTAGGAGTTCTTCATACATTCTGAATATTAATCCCTGATCAGATATATCATTTG
This sequence comes from Dama dama, assembly GCF_033118175.1. Taxonomy (NCBI): domain Eukaryota; kingdom Metazoa; phylum Chordata; class Mammalia; order Artiodactyla; family Cervidae; genus Dama; species Dama dama. The sequence goes on along the minus strand of NC_083687.1, from coordinate 11,172,822 downwards.
CAAATATTTTCTCTCCTGCTGTATGTTGTCTTTTCACTCTCTTGATAGAGTTTTAAATTTTGATGAAGTCCAATTTGTGTATTACCACCCTGGTAGCTTAGCTGGTAAAGAAACTGCCTGCAATGCAGGAGACCCGGCTTTGATCCCTGGATTGGAAAGAGCCTCTGGAGAAGGAAATGGCAACCCACTCCCGTCTTGCCTAGAGAATCCCATGGACAATCCATGGGGTTGCAAAGAGTTGGACTGAGCGACTAACACTTTCACTTTATGTATGTATTTTTTCTTTGGTTGCCTGTGCTTTTGGTATCATATCCAAGCAATCACTGCCAAATCCCATGTCATGAAGACTTCCCCCTACATTTTCTTTCAAGACTTTTATCACTTTAGTTCTTACATTTATGCCTTTGATCCATTTTTGTACATGGTGTAAGGTAAGGGTCCAACTTTATTCTTCTGCACGTGATGTCCAATTTTCTTACCTAGGACACTTTTAAAACTCGTCAAGTCCAGCCTCACCCTAGACTCTGTGGTGGGGTCCAGGCATCAGCAATCCCAAGGTCCTCAGGTGGTGCCCAAGGGCATCCCAGGCTGAGAGCCACAGTCCTACTGCACTCCTTAGTCCTTCTTAGTCCCAGGTCATCTCGTATTGGTCTTTCTTCCCACTTTCTAGCACAAGGCATGGCCCATGAGGTATTCAACGGGGTTTATGCTGGGCCTGGTATGGGAGATCATAGCCTTGGAACTTCTCAGACACATGGGTTCCATTCCCAGGGCTGTGACAGGTACATCTGAGGAGATGAAGCAGAATCAGCCGGAGGCTCAGCCCTAGGGAGCGTAGGTGGCCTCAGGAGAGGTTACAGAGTCTGATAGTAACTGACTGCTGGACGGTGCGGGACAGGCCGTCCAGGCTACGAAATCAAAGAGTCTGGCTGCTGTGGGGTGGGCTGCTAGGGACAGGGCTGGGAGGGCCCAGGAGGAAAGGGTGCTCGGAGGAGGAAAAGCCTGAGCAGAGGTGCAGAGGTGCAGAGGTGAGCGCACATGGAGCAAATGGGGGAGCCTCGCTGGAGAAGCCTCCCAAGGAGCGTAGAAGGAGCACCCTTAGGGGAATTCCCTGGTGGTCCAGTGGTTAGGACTCCACACTTTCAGTGCCAAGGGCACAGGTTCAGTCCCTGGTCAGGAAACTAAGAGTCTGCAAGCTATATGGTGTGGCATCAAAAATTTAAAAAATAACAAAGAAAAATTTTTGAAAAGGAGTAAGCTTAGCAGCTGTGGAAGATAGAAGGAAGAAGGAGAAGGGGATGACAGAGGATGAGATGGTTCAATGGCATCACCGACTAGATGGACACGAGTTTGAACAAGCTCCAGGAAATGGTGAAGGATAGGAAAGCCTAGCATGATGCAGTCCATGGGGTCACTAAGAATCAGACATGACTGAGTGACTGAACAACAAAAAGGCTTAGCAGAAGCTGATGGCTATTAAAAACACGTGTCTGCTTTCCATTACGTTTACTCATCTTAAACTGGAGATAAGGGCAGCACCGACCTCACAGGGCAGCTGAGGGGGAAAGAAAGTCCCTTGGAACCATACCAGACACAGAGGAAGCACTCGGTTATGTCAGAATCCATTGCCACAATAGTCTTTAATCTCAAAAATAACACTAAGAGACATCTACCATTATCTCCATTTTTTTTTTAAAGAGGAAAACTGGGGGTCAGAGGAGTGAAGTGAGGAGTCCAATGTCACACAGCAGGAATGAGCCACGATTCAAACTCCAAAGCCCATGCACAAATCTTCCATAAACCTAGGGGGCCAAAGGCTAGATTCCTGGGATCCAGATCTAAGAGGGCCTCCCAAGGCCATTGTGCCTGGCCCAACTCCTTTGTTCTGCAGAGAAAGACAACCAGAGCAGGGAGGTGACAGCACCTGCCCCACGGCATGTCAGGGCAGAGGGATCTGGCTGAAGCTTCTAGATAAACCGATGGGCAGAACGGGTCGCAGAGGCCACCAGCAGTCACTGCTCAGCAGGTCAGCGAGTTCTGCGTGCCCGTTCCCAGCCAGCTCAGCGGGAGAGTGCCGGGGAGCTGGAGCACCACCCGGGGGTGGATGGGGGAGGCTGCCACCTCCTGCCTCTCCCCTCGGGCTGGCAGAGATCACCCGAGTGGCCCTCAGCCCCCAACCCCCTCAGTGCGGGCCCAGAGCCCAGAAACCCCCTGACAGGCCCCCACTGCAGCCTCGTACCCACCACAGAGAGGAAACCGGGCAATTATAGATGACCTTTGCAGGGAGCAGAATGTAAACTGGAATCCATTTGCCTGAGCAGTCTTCATCATTACCACAGCAATTATTCACAAGCCACTGTGACCAAGGCTTCAGCACAGGTACTGAGCCCCCAACATGCTCTGGCCCCTGGCATCCCCGTCCCACGGCATAATCTCCTGCATCTGCATAACCTGCTGCCTCTCCACTCTCCAGTTACAACCGCAGAGTGGGCAAGCAGTCAATCATTGACCCAGGTTTGGGAAACGTTAAGGGGTACAGTAAAGAATTCCTGAATATTTCCTGTTCATTCCCTCATTGCCAACTTTTCCAACAACTCACAGCTCCTCCCCCCACCCCCACATCTAAATAACCACTGGAAGAGTTAAGGGATGAGATGTGAGTCATTCACACTTTAGTATAAATATGTTTACTCAACCAGCTTTCTGCCTGATGCCTAGCTGAGATCCTGCCCATTTCGGGGTTGGGTGGGAATTAGGAGTGTTGATAGAAGAGGAAAGAAAAGAGAGCAGGAAGAGGGAGGGGGAAGAGGTGCTCCTGAGAGAGGTGTTAAGAGTAAGGGACTTTGAACTAGGCAAATGGCTTGAATGGTACATCTCATAACAAGAACTGGAGAGAGGCTTGAACTTGTAGTAACTAACACTCATACCAGAATCCAGACAGTAATGAACCAGTGTTTGCCCGAGTTCCATGGGACGTATCAAGCACAGCAGAGAGACCTGCCTATACGGCCCTCAGCTGGGTATCGGTCTGAATCCTCACTACTCAAAGTGTGGTCCATGGACCAGCAGCACTGGCATAACTGGGAGTTGATGAGAAATGCAGAATTTGGGCCTATAAGGCCTCCTAACTCAGAATCTTCAAGCAAGGTCCCCAGAAGACTGCTGAGCCCATCAAGGTTGGAAAAGTTAGGCCCAGAGAGTCCCTGGAATACCTGCTTCTAAGAGTACTTTGATGGACAGCAGGCTGGGGGCCGGGGTGCTGAGGTGCTGGTTCTGAGTTGCTTTCTAAAGGAAGGGAGGAGCCACAGGCCAATGAAACTAAGAAGTAAACTGGGGGCCCTGGACTTGGAATCCACCACTGGGTTCATGGTCACTTTGCACTAACTTGCTGCATGACTGGCCTTGATTTCCCCTTCTGTCCTGGGGAGCTGATACTATGTTCTCTTGCTGTCTTTGGGGGCAGCAGTGAAGCCCAGAGGAGTTCAGATGAGAAGCATTTTGGAAACCGTGAAACACTGGACAGGGTGCATCCCTGCAGCTGCTTCCAGCTGTCCTCGTAAGATTTGCAGAAGGTGGCCTCGTGGGGAGCAAAATGAACCTGTTTCCTTCCGCAGGCCTTTGGAGCTGGTCTCTCAGGCTGAAAGGAAATGGCTAAACCAAGTCACATGAGGATGTTACTGTCTGATAACCTTTCAATGTATCCACCAGGATTTGGTTTTGGCAAAGACCCTTGGAAATGGATATCAGGTACAGTCAAGCAGGGGTGGTCCCAGGACTCCCCAAATCTCACATCTACCCACATACCATGGAGCAGCGGTTTCCCACCCTGACTGCACAAAAGAATCACTGATGTTTCTGGTAAAGCTATAAATTTATACTACCATAAATATTTCCATAAAAACAACACTATGTTCATTTGAAAAAAATAAAACAACAACAACAGACTATATACCTAGGCAAGGAACAAGATTTTAAAAATAAAAAAGTCTGAGAAAGGGAAAAAAAAAGAATCACTGATGCCTGGACCACCAGGACGGCTAAAATAAAAGGAAAGACAATATCAAGTGTTGGTGAGGCTGCCGAGCAACCAGAAGTCTGGAACACTGCTGGTGGGACTATAAAAAGTGCAGCCACTTTGGGAAACTATTTGGCAATAGCTACTAAAGTTCACCAACCCTGCCACTCTCGAGCGGACCCCCAACAGTAAGGAGTGCTCGCGGCCACCAAACGGCATGTACATGAGGGGCTTTCCTGGGGGTCCAGTGATTAAGACTCAGTACTTCCACTGCACGAGAGGGAGCGCTGGTTCATTAGATCCAAAAAAAAAATAAAAGGGGGAGGCATGTACATGAATGCACAAGGCAGTGGGATTCACACTAGCCCCCAGACAACCCAAATGTCCACCAGTATGTGAAAAACTAAATAAATCGTGTGCTGGGCTGTGTGCTACACCACCCAGAAGCCCTGCCTCAGGACAAAGGTGTGCCCGAGCTGTGGGGAATATTTACTGCTGACAAGTCTGAGTCCTTCCCCAAGGACTGTCCTCCACCTCACAGCCCCCTCACAGGGGAAGCTCACATCCAATAACTGGTTCATATAGGCCTGGATCCCTGGATCTTTAATGCAGGACAACCCTGACATGCCATCTCAGCCTTAGCACTCCTCAGGGGATCAAGTGAAGCCGGTGTTAAAAGTGCACTGTCAGGGACTTCCCTGGCGGTCCAGTGGTTAAGATTCCACACTTTCAATGCAGGGGGCATGGGTTCAAACCCTGATTGGGGGAACTAAGACCCCAAGTGGCGAGACCAAAAAATAAATAAAGGAAAAACCTAGGAGCACTTAAAAAAGAAAAAGTCCACCATTGATTCAACCCCTCCTTCTCCCTGCCCTGTTCTGCTTCCCTCACCTCATACAAGGAGAACAAGACCCTGAAACCTTCCTGCACAAAAACCATTTCAGAGCCTGTCACCCCAGGAACCCATCCTGAATCAGCAACAGGAGCGGCTCGGAAGCAGCCCCTGAACCTGGGGATGCAGCTGGGTCACCCACTGCGGGCCAGCAGTGAGGACCACAGCTGGGGCAGCACTGGCCACCGGCTAGCACAGCAGTGAAGGTGCGAACCCCTTTCCAGGTTGGATGGAGGGGAGCACACTGTGGGGCTGGGCAGTCTCTCCAGAGTTTGAGACTTGCGGGAGAAGGGTGGTGATTAATGATAAAGCCCACGGAATGGGCCGGCACTGGAGAAAGACGATTCTAAAAGGCTGAGAGTGATTAATCACTAATTTAAGGCCAAGTGTGGAAGCCAAGGGCCTCCTTAGCTGCATATAAATCCTCCTCTCCTGCAGCTGGAGGGGAGGGGAAAGCTAAGGAGCAGGCGCGGAGCTGAATTATAAGCAGAGCAGAATGTCAGGGAAGGCGGAAGTCTCAGCCCAGGATGAGTCTTCAGCACCAAGGTCAGGTCCTGCTCTTTCCTGAGCAGTGACCCCTCGGAGTGCAGAATGCTCCCTGCTGGAGGATGACGCTGGGATCCTGCCTTAGAACTAGCTCGTTCCTCTCCTGACCACCGGAGCAATAGCTAAGATAAGTCACACCTCAGAGGGCTGCCGGAAGGAGCCCGGTGCTGGCAGAACCAGGAGAACACAGCAGATGCCATTGGGGGGGGGGGGGGGGGGGGGGCAGGGCGTAGAGTCTGATAAGAGAGAGTTAATTCCACACACACACACTGACAAGGACCCCGAAAGATGGTACCGGCATGGTGCTTGGAGAAAGCGGTATCACAGGCAACTCCCTGGTGGTACAGTCGTTAGTACTCGGCACTTTCACTGCCAAGGGCCCCAGGTTCAATCCCTGGTCAGGGAACTAAGATTCCAGAAGCTGCATGGCTCAGCCAAAAGAAAGTGATATCCTGGCACAAGAAGTAGAAATGCCCGGGCTGCAGGCAGTGGAAGAGAAGTCAAAAGGCTCAGAGAGGGGAGCACGTTGGGTGAATATGGCTGGAGAACCCACCAGGTGTCCGTCTTCCGCAGGACAGCCTGATGGAATCTCTGTTTGCCAAAGCTGTAGGAACGTGCTGGCCACGGCAGCCTGACAAGCTCAGGGGTGTGTCCTCTGAGGACCTGAGACTAGGAGCCGCCGGGACAGAACTGGGTACCCTGACGCAGTGAAGGTGAGAGGGTCCCCAAATAAGAGGCCAGGTGATAGCACTGACTGGTCAGAACAAGGTGGGTGCTGTTATCACAGCTCTTGGGCAGGTCAGAGGGCAGCTGGGAGGGCCTGACCCACAGAGCTTTGGAAATGGGAGATGGTTAGCAGAACCAGGTGCCTCAAGGGGCAGCCAGGACACGGCCCACTCTCTGTAACCAAAAGAAACTAAGGCGTGATGACCCCTGGGTTGCACCCCAATAAAACGTCATGATCTCTTGCCCAGTTTCCAGACTTGAGAAAGGTTTCAGGTCCAGCTGATGGAAGGAGAGGCCAGGTGCCTGGGAGCAAGTGCCCTGCGGCCCCAGAACAAGTGTATACGGTAATGCTCCCACCAGACCCTCCCCAGAGGAGCTGACACAGCCATTCATCAGGGAAAGAGAACTGGGCAAAGAGGAATCCACAAATACCCAGGCATCTCAAGGACTATGAGACACAGGGGCCCTGACAGTCATCACAGCTCCCCCGTTAGAATAGGACCATGTGGGAACCACGAGATAAATGGATTCCTGGCCCAGGTCTGGCTCCCAGGGTGTCCCGTGGGTCCACCCCAGGTTCGTCTGTATGACGTGGGGGCAGTTACCTCCCTGTCTGGCTGGTGTGTGCCCTGCAGGTGAAAGGCTGCCCTGGGCGAGGAGGCCAGGGGAGCGGAACGTAGACACATCCTGAGATCCAGGCTGCCCTGTGAACACCCAGAGTGTCCTCGGAATCCACCAGACCCCGCTCGAAATCCCAGTCACTTGCCCCTCGGCGGCAGGTGAGAGTTGGGCCCATTTCCTCATCTGCCCCACACAGAGAACGGCAGCGAAGAGCAGGGCTTCACTCGCTCTGTTGATGACGCTGAGAAAACAGGAGCCTAAAGAGACCTGTACACCCGGCCCCACGCCTGCCTGCTCCCCACCCCCAGGCTCCGCCTCCCTCCCGCTGGCACCAGCTCCTGCCCCCCAGCTCCCCAACTGCATCACCCCAACAAACAGTTCTCTCCCTCCCCCACGTGACCCGGTTTTCCCTCCATATGGAGAAAGGGCACTGTTTCTGTCACTAAACAAAAAAGAAAGTCCCATGCTGCATGCATGCTGCCCCCAGCTCCTGCCTGCTTGACTTCTCCCTGGCTTGTCGAGGACACCCACTCCCTCCTGAAGCCCTCCAATCCGGCTCTGGCCTCCCCCGTCCAAAGCCCCCAGTCCCCGCCCCCCTCCTCAGCCGCCCGTCGTCAGCCCTGACACACGTGGCCCCCCGGCTTCTCTGACACCATGCACCCCCTGCCGTCACTGCTTGGTCTCTCCAAGCAAGAGAGAGAGAGGCAGCTAGGGGGCGGCCTGCACCCCCAGCCCAGCCTGGGGTCCCTCCTCTTCCCCACCTACGCCTACTCTCGAGGGGCGTTCATCCAGCCTGTGGCTTTAACACCTCCCTCCAGTTTCCAGCCCCAGCTCTGCCACTGAATTTCAGCCTGTAAACCCAACCACCTCCTCAACGGCTCCCCCGTTTGGATGTTAAACAGGTAGACATGTTAAACAGGTAGACATGTCCCAGCAGAACTCTTGATTGCTCTGCTCTCTTCTCCATCTCAGAAAAGGACACCTCTGTTCACCCACATGCTCCAACCAAAGTCCTACATTCCTCTCCTTCCCTCACCCCCAAATCCCACTGGTTCTCCCCTCACCAGACCCAGAATCCAGCCACCCTGCACCCCTGCCGTGGGCGGTGGGTCCACACCATAGTCTGTCTCACCTGGAAGACGTGTCGTTTCCTATAAGGTCTCCCTGCTTCCATCCTTGCCCCTTCAGTCCGCTTGCCTGACACTCATCTTAAAATATAATTTTGATGTGTCCCACCCCTGCTGAAACCCCCTAGGGACTCATGTTTCACTGAGAACAAGCTGCCCGGGACCTCCAGGCCTACAGGCCAACGTGGAGTAGTAAGTAGCCCGTCTGTCTGTCTTTACCGCCAACCTCTCCCCCCGCCCCTCGCTCCCCTCCTGCCAGTTTGTCCTTGCTGCGTCCCTGACACAAATTAGGCTCTTGGCTGCCTCAGGGCCTTTGCGTCTGCTGCTGGACAGCTCTTCCCGCGATGTCCACAGGCTGGTTTCCTGCCTCATTTAGGTCTCTGATCAATGTCCCTGACCCCCGCCTCATCTAAAACCTAGCCATCACTCCCTAGTCCCTACCCCTGTTCCACTTTTCCACTGTAACACTTATCACTCCCTGATGTTACTTTTTTTTTTTTATTTATTTGGCTGTGTAGGGTCTTACACATGGGCTCTTTTGTTGCTTCTCATAGTATGTGGACTTCCTTGCTCTGGGGCATGTAGGATCTTACTTCCCCAACCAGGGATTGAGCCCACATCCTCTGCATTGCAAGGCAGATTCTTAACCACTAGACCACCAGGGAAGTCCCCTGATGTTACTTTTTTAAATTAACAGACTATTTTTTCGGAGCAGTTTCAGGTTCAGGAAGAACTGAGCAGAAAATAGAATTCCCACACAGCACCCTTCCCCTCTGACACACACACATATACTGCCCCATCCTCAACATCCCTCATCAGTGTGGTTCATTTGGTGCAATCAATGAATCAACACTGACACACATTATCATCAACCAAAATCCATCACTTACACCAGGGTTCCCTCTTGTTGTGCAGTCTATGGATTTTGGCAAATGTGTAATGGCACGTAGTAACTACCACTTTAAGCGCATATAGAATAGTTTCATTGCCCTAAAAATCTCTGTGCTCCATTTATTCGTCCTTTTCTCTCTCCAAACCCCTGGCAACCATGATCTTTTTATTGTCTCTGTAGTTCTGCCTTCTCCAGAATGTCATATAGTTGCAACCACATCGTAAGTAGCCTGTTCAGATTGGCTTCTTTCATTTAGTAATATGTCTTTGAAGGTTCCTCCATGTCTTTCATGGTTTGATAGCTCATTTCTTTTCACCATGGAATAACATTCCATTGTCTGGGTGAACCACAGTTTGTTTATTCATTCACCTGTTGCAGGTCATCCTGGTTGCTTCTAGGTTTTGGCAATTAAATTCCTTAATGTTCACAATACACAGTAGCAAGCTAAAGGCACGGATGAGTCCTGCAATAAAGAAAAAACTCTTTCCCTTGGTTGAATTTGCTTTTTCCCAAATTGAGGCTTTCAAACCGTGGTGTTGGAGAAAACCCTTGAGAGTCCCTTGGACTGCAAGGAGATCAAACCAGTCAATCCTAAAGGAAATCAATCCTGAATATGCATTGGAAGGACTGATGCGGAAGCTCCAAAACTTTGGCCACCTGATGTGAACAGCTGACTCATTGGAAAAGACCCCGATGAAGGCAGGAGGAGAAGGAGATGACAGAGGACGAGATGGTTTGATGGCATTGTCAACTCAATGGACATGAGTTTGAGCAAACTCTGAGAGATAGAATGTGAAGGACAGGGAAGCCTGACGTGCTGTCCATGGGGTCCAAAGAGTTGGACACGACTGAGCGACTGAAAAACAATAACGTGTCCAAGTGCAGCTTCCCGCCTCCTGGAGCTCACCCCAGAGGGACCCTCTGGGCTGGGGCAGCCAGGAAGGGTTTCCTTGAAGGAGAGGAACTGAGAGCAACCAAACAGTGGGAGGCACCCAGGCAAAGCGAACAGCTGAGTTTGGGGGCTGGAGGATGTGGACTGAGCTGGAATGAAGACCCCAAGAGAAGCTATGGGAACTAAACCGGGGCCCTGACTCTGGGCCCCACAGCCGCACAGCAGCCGGTGTCCCTGGGCAGGCCAGCTCCCTCTTCTGTGTCTCAGGACCACTGGGAGACGAGGCCCTATCCCCTAGAGCTGCTGAGGCTGTAAGTGGGGCCTTAGGTTGGTTTCTAGAACTCAAACAGCCTAATGCTTCCAACACCCAGACTGAGTCTCTAAAGACCATTCCCTATTCAATGGGTCCACAGGGAAAAGACCACCCATAGAAATGGGGAAAAAAATATTTGCAAATCATCTATACGATGAGGGTCCAGTATCTGAATACATAAAGAACTCTAAAAACTCAACAATAAAAAGGAAGTTTACCCAATTTAAAAATGGGCAAGGGTATGAAAAGACATTTCTCCAAAGAAGATATGAAAGTCCAATAAGCAGGTTTCCCTGCTCAGTATTATCAGTCATTAGAGAATGTAAATCAGGCCCACATTAAGGTGTTACTTCCCATGCACTAGGGTGGCTATGATTTAAAAAAAAAAAAGGACAATAATAAGTGTTGCTGAAAATGAAGAGTAACTGGAACTTTCAAACGTTGCAAGGAGGGAATGTATATGTCTAGAAACAGTCTGGCAATTCCTCAAAAAGTTAAATATAGAGTTACCATATGATCCAACAATTCCATTCCTAAGTATATATCCAAGAAAAAATCTCTACATAAAAGCTTGTACATAAATGCTCATAGAAGCATTATTAATAATAACCAAACAACAAATAATAACCAACAAATTAAGTTGAAAACAACTTAAATATCCATCAATGACTGAATGTATAAACAAAAAATGTAACTCACACAATGTGATATTATGCAGTCACAAAAAGGAATAGAGTACTGTTCAGTTCAGTCCCTCAGTCGTGTCCGACTCTTTGCAACCCCACGGACTGCAACACGCCAGGCCTCCCTGTCCATCACAAACTCCCGGAGTTGACTCAAACTCATGTCCGTTGAGTTGGTGAGGCCATCCAACCATCTCATCCTCTGTCGTCCCCTTCTCCTCCTGCCCTCAATCCCTCCCAGCATCAGGGTCTTTTCCAGTGAGTCAACTCTTCACATCAGGTGGCCAAAGTATTGGAGTTTCAGCTTTAGCATCAGTCCTTCCAATGAACACCCAGGACTGATCTCCTTTAGGATGGACTGGTTGGATCTCCTTGCAGTCCAAGGGACTCTCAAGAGTCTTCTCCAACACCACAGTTCAAAAGCATCAAATTCTTTGGCGCTCAGCTTTCTTTATAGTCCAACTCTCACATCCGTACATGACCATATATACTGTTACACGCTACATATAACATGGATGAACCTTATAAACATTGTGCTAAGTTAAAGGAGCCAGACACAAAAGATATAATTCACTTTTATGAAATATCCAGAATAGGCAAATTGATAGAGACAGAGAACAGATGGGTGGTTGCCAGTAGCTTGAGGAAGCAGGAATTGAGCAGTGACTGCTAATAGGTTTCTTTTCCGAGAGAAGATGGTCTGGAGTTAGATGGTGGTGGTGATTGTGATATTGGTGATTAGAAGCAGTTATTCACAACTTTGTGAATGTGCTAAAAGCTGCTGAATTATACATTTGAAGAAGGTGAAAATTATGGTGGATGAATTATATCTCAAATTTGTAAATGTATACCTATGTATTGGGTTGGCCAAAAACATCTTCTGTAAGATGTTACGGAAAAACTTGAATGAGTTTTTTGGCCAACCCAATTTAATTGTATGTATATCTCCACATATAATGTGTTTTCCAGCTCCTCAGAGATGCAATCAGTCATTTTGCCAGATCGCTGAGCCCCACCCCATGCCTCCTTGGACCCCTTGACTGCCCCACCCACAGGCTGCATCGCTCAGCTGAGCTGGGAGACCTGTGTTCCCAGCAGCGGCTGGGAGGCAGGAGAGCCCTGAGAGCCGAGGCCGTCCCACCTCCTCTGCAAGTTAACGCCAGCTTTCCATCACATTTTTCTCCCTGACCAGATGGTGAGTTTTCTAATTTGATCATTTTGTTTGCCAGACTTTTATAAAGAAATTTTCCTCTTCACCTATTCTGTTATTCTGAAATCTGGCATACATAGTAGGATAAAGGCTTGATTCCTTCCCTTGATCATTTTTCTAGAGAAATGAGTTGGTGCTCTAGCAACCTCCAAAAGTGACCAATGAGTATTTTTTCTAGTTTTAAAATATTTAAGTATATAAAATAGGTTATGCATTTTAACAAATTAATATAAAACCAACAGTTCAGTTCAGTCACTCAGTCGTGTCTGACTCTTTGCGACCCCATGGACTGCAGCACGCCAGGCCTCCCTGTCCATCACCAACTCCCAGAGTTTACTCAAACTCATGTCCATTGAGTTGGTGATGCCATCCAACCATCTCATCCTCTGTCGTCCCCTTCTCCTCCTGCCTTCAATCTTTCCCAGCATCAGGGTCTTTTCAAATGAGTCAGTTCTTCAAATCAGATGGCCAAAGTATTGGAGTTTCAGCTTCAGTATCAGTCCTTCCAATGAATATTCAGGATTGATTTCCTTTAGGATGGACTGGTTAGATCTCCTTGCTGTCCAAGAGTGTTCCCAACACCACAGTTCAAAAGCATCAAATTCTTTGGTGCTCAGCTTTCTTTACAGTCCAACTCTCACATCCATTCATGACTGCTGGAAAAACCATAGCTTTGACTAGACGGGCCTTTGTTGGCAAAGTAATGTCTCTGCTTTTTAATATACTGTCTACGTTGGTCATAACTTTATAGAAGAAAAGTTATAAAGCCAACAGCCACCATTAATATAAAGTCACCACCATCTAGGTCAAAAATAGAGAATTGCCAGGGCTCCAAAAGACCCCCATGGACACTTCCCTACCACAAGCCCTTCTTGTGGGTTTGTGGGAGAGGGACCAACCATTCTAAATAGCTGGGGTTATTAGCTGCTTAGTTTTGGGTTTGACCACAAAGTATGCATCCAAAACCAAATAGTTCTGTCTCTTCTTGAATTTTAATTAATGGAATGATGTATTATTTTATGCCTGTCTTTTTTGTTTTGTTTGCAAAATCAACGTTTTCTTTTCACCATGCAATTAGGTTATTCTTTGCAGCAGTAGTCCTTTAGTTTTTTTTTAATCTTTGCACAGTGTTCTGATATGTGAGTATATCGTGATTTACTTATCCAGTTTACGGTTTGCAGACATCAATGTTTTTTTCTTGTGAAAAATGATGCTTGGGACATTCTCATCTATGTCTTGGGATAAATATATGCGTGCGTTCTGCAGGGTGTATTCCCAGGAGCAGAACTGCTGGATCACTGGGAATGTTTACTAGCATTACTAGATAATGCAGCTCACAAGCAGTATGTGCAGGAGCCCAGGCTCCACGTTCTTGCAGATAGTTGGTTATTAGCAGACTTTTCTGTTGTTCGGAGTTTGTATTTTTTTTTTTTAACGTTTTGATCATCATTATGGGTTTTTATATATTTGATGAGTCCCAGTCATTCTCAGTGATGCTCAGATTGTCCTCTCTTTGGCCAGTGGGAACCTCTTGAAGTTGACTCCGGCATCATTCATACGGTTTTGGAAGTGTCCTTGCTTCCTGGAATGATGTTTCCCGGCTCCTCAGAGCTGCAATCAGTCATTTCTCCAAAGAGCTAGAGGAGCAGGGGGCAGGCAACTCAGATCTCTGGAGCTGATGCAGGCTGGGGTGCTCACTCCCAGTCTACTGTTCCAGGGCAGTCTAGGGGCGGTCCCTCCCCACCCTTACCCTCCTCGGGTGGAAATGTTGTGACTTGATTTCTCCCTGCTGGGCTTGTCTTGGCCCTGTGTGGGGAAGCGTGAGGAGGGAAGGAAGCCCACTCTGATCTGCCCTCCGCCCCCCACTCTTTCAGGGGCGCCTGAGCCAGCTTTGCAGCTTACTAGGCCAGCTGGTGTGAGGGTGGAGGGGCCCCCAATGCCCAGGTCCAGCTGGGGCTGCCAGAAGGTCCCACCCGGCCAGCTGGGGCCAGTGAGAAAAGTGGTGGGAAGGGGTGCGGAGGCAGGGATCCTGGCCCCTGGAGGGTGGGGAGGCCTCCCATCAGAAGCGCCCCACCTGGGACAGGGCCAAGTGGGGCAGGCGAGATGGCAGCCGGTCACCCAACACCCGGTGAGCAGGCGGCGGCGGCAGCCTGGCGTCCGATGGAGCTGCTGATAGAGGTGACACCAGATACCCTGCAGCGGGGGGCCGGGCAGGGGAGGCAGAAGCGGAGAGAGCTGTGCTCAGGGGTAGTTTGCATCCCAGATCATGGAAGGACCTGGGCTTGGAGCCTTAGGGCCCTCTGCAGCCTCAGCTTGCCCATCCAAAAATGGGGTGCTGGGAAGGTGAAGCAAGCTCATCAACACAACGAGCCTGGCATGGTGCCAGCACATAGTAAGTTCTAAACGAACATCACATGCTCTCATTACCAAAGTCGGGGCTGCTGAGGGCTCAGCAGTGGTCAGAAGGGTGGGGGGTCAGCTAAATGCAGGGAGAGGCACAGAGCAAAATCTCCACGGGGCAAGGACGGGGTGGGTTTCATTCACCACTGAATGGTCGGTGCCCCGTTCAACCTGGGCACACAGCGCTCAATATATGTTTGTCGAATGAATACATGAGAGTAAAACAGTGACCCAGTAGCCACTAAGACACTTAACTCATCAGGGGATCCCAAGTAAGAATCCAAAGTCGAATCCCAGGTCTACTCCGATGGCTGTGCAACCCCAGGCAAGTCATCCCCACCCCAACCTCAGCTTCCTTATTTATCAAAACAGCAGTAATGGTAACTAATAAATACCTTCCTCATCAGCTTATGGCAGGGCTCAAAGCAGAAACTGGATGTGAAGGTGAAGGTGGTGCTGTCAGAACCCTTCATCAGACAGGGTCCCCATCCCTAGCCAGATGCCCCCTTCCCTTGAGAGTTGTTTGTATTTTTTATAGTAGTTGATTTACGATGTTAAGTTTCAGGTGTACGGCACAGGGCTTCAGTATTTTCACAATTTACACTCCGCTAAAAGACATATCAAGATAATGGCTGTAATTCCCTGTGCTACATACTATATCCTCGTTGCTTATCTATTTTATACATAGCAACCTTTCTCTCTTAACCCCGTGCCTCTCTTGCCCCTCCCCTGTCCCACACAAACTCGCACACACACATACACTCACATTAGTTTGGTAACCGCTAGTTTGTCCTCTATATCTGTGAGTCTGCTTCTGTTTTCCTTATACGTTTGTCTGTTTTCCACATATAAGTGATTTTATATAGTATTTGTCTTTCTGACTTTATTTCACAAACCATAATGTTCTCCAGGTTCATCCACGTGGCTGCAAATGGCAGAATTTCATTCTCTGCTGTGACTGAGTAATATTCCAGTGTGTCTGTGTTTGTGTGTGCATACATGTGTGTTGACATACCACATCTTCTTCAGCCATCTGTTGGTGGGCACCAGGGTGGCCTCCACATTTTGGCTATGGTGAGTAACGCTGCTATGACACTGGGGTGCATGTGGCTTTCTGAATTGGTGTTTGGACCGCAGCTTTAGGTGGGCAGCCTCAGCTAGGGGTGTCTTGGGGGTCACGCTCTCCCCTAGGCCTGAGAAGAGGCTCCAAAGGCCTGGCCCCTTGCTCCCACTCCAGGGTTCCCTACAGGACCGGAGATGGACTCAGCTGGAAGCACCTTTCCCTGGCTCCTTCCCGACCCCATCAGATGCTCTTTCTCTCTCTCCCTCCTTCCTATGCGCATGCCTGCAGGAAACCACGGTCCAGGAATCTCCATCTTAGGTACAGCTTCAAGGGACTCTGACCTAAGACAGGAAGAATGTTATAAACTCCGAAAGGGCCACATGCAAGTACAGGGTTGTTTTGCTTTCCAGAAAATGCTAGAAGGAGACGAGCTGACAGGCAGGGTATCTAAGTGGCAGAGGAGGTCTGCTCCTTGGGCAGAGTCGTGCTGCCCTGCTCTCAGGGAACTCAAAGACAGATAGGGGAGACAGCCCAGAAACAACGAGACGAATATGAGGGATGTCTGAGTGCTAAGAAGGAAAACAGAGAAGATTGGCAGTAGAGAAGGACAGGGGCTGTCTTAGATGTGGTGCTCTGGGAAGGCCTCTCTGAGGAGGTGATGTGGGCAGAGATGTGAACGTCATGAGACATGTGGACCTCTGCGGCCAGGCATGGGGAAGGGCAGTGCAAAGGCCCTGAGGCAGGAGGATATCTGATATGCCCGGGAAATGGCCAGGAGCCCAGCGAAGAGGGGAAGGCATGAGATGAGGTCAGCAGGACCTGACAGCCAAATCACACAGGGCCTTGTAAACAGGACTTTTTACAGGACTTGAGATTTTATTCCAAGTAAGAGGGAGCCATTAAAGTTTTGAGCAGAGGAGGAAGATGATCTCATTTAGGTTTTAAAAGGATACCGTTGGCTGCTGGGGCAAGGGGGACGCGGGGAGACCAGGGAGAGACTGCTGCAGTAATCCGGGAGAGCGATGGAGGGGCTCAGAGATGGGGCAGCAGTGTAGGTGGTGAGAAGTCGTGGGACTCTGGGGATCTTGATGACAGAGCCTGGTGGAGGGGTCAGAAGATGAACTCAACTACCAAGTTACAGAGGGGACTGAGGAACATGTTAAGCTACACCATAGGGATGCAATCCACAAAATCCACACGGCAGGAAATCCTACAAGACAAATAACCCGGATTCTCCAACAGATAAATTGCCAAGGACAAAGAAAAAGATGGAGGGGGGAAGTATGGGTTAAAAGAGACTAAGACTTATCAATCAGTCACAATGTGTGTGGATCTTATTTGGATCTTGAGTCAAATTAGATGTGAAAAAAAAAAAGACATCTGTGACAACCAAGAATGTGAATGCTGAGTGGACATTTGATGATATAAAGAAAGTGATTTCTTCATAAGTGTGATGATGGTATTATGATTATGTTAGGAAAAATCCTGATCTTCTAGAGACACATCTTGATATATCTGTGATGAAACCATGCCTGGGATTTGCTTGAATTATTATGGGGGAGAGGGGTATAGAACTGAAACATGAGTTTGGCCATGAGTTGACAGCATTTGAAGCTGAATGCTAGGGACAATAATGGTTCATTATACTATTTTACTCTTGTAAATGCTTATATTTTTCCATGATAAAAAGTTTAAAAAGAAAAGGGAGGAAAATAAAGTCCAAGGGGAGGCACTGAATGGCATAAGGCCCCTCCATACGTGTCAGACCTGAACCTCAGCGGGGGCGTCCCAAAGCCCAGCCCTTGGCCCTGCCCCACTTCGGCTGCCTTTCTGCTCTGGAGGTCAGTCAAGGCTGGACCCAGGCAGGCAAGAGATAGAATGTGTGGCCCAGAGAAAGCCCAGGTGGGACAGAGTCGGGCTGGGGAGGCTGGGCCCTGCCAGACCCTGCAAGGAGCAGAGAGAGCACTGGGCTACCTGTCCCAGCCAGTCCCGTGAGGCCGGTCATCTAAACAGTCCAGCAGCTGGATCGCCTATCAGTCTCACCTCCTGCTTCTTCGTCTGGGTTCCTGAACTGATTTCCTCCCCTGCCCCTGTGCCCACCTCTCTGCATCTCCCATCCTTTCCTTCCAGTTCTGCTTCTACAGAAGACCACCCACAATCACCCCCAGCCTTTGGGAGCACACCTGCGAAGGACTCTCTTCACTGGGAGGAAGGGTCATCTCCTCTGCTTCCAGACCGCACAGACGTGAATCCTGCCTCCGCCACTCACTTGCCAGTGTGACCTCAGGCAAGTCACTTGACCTCAGTTTCCACATCTGTAAAATGGGATAACCTCATAATGTTACTGAGAAGACTAAATGAGTTGATAAATGGGATAAATAGAACAGCGCCTGGCCTATGTCAGAGGATCTTGGACCCCCTCAGGACCCCTGGCACTGCTGTCCAGGGCCTGCCTCACTTCTCTGTGCCCTCTTGACACCACAGTTACCTCCTCTCCCATCCCAGCAGGTTTCTTTTTTTTTAATTTCCGTTTTTTATTTATTTCTGTCACACTGCATAGCATGCCGGATCTTAGTTCCCCAACCAGGGATCAAACCTGTGCCCTTGCAATGAGTGGAAGCACATACTCTCAACCATTGGACAACCAGTGAAGTGCCTAGCAGGTTTTGTCCACCCCAGGATTGGGAGGAGGAAGGAGAGGAGACAAGAAACTCATGAAGAGACCAGTTAGAAACCAGTCACACGTGAAAGCAACCTAGATGTCCATTGACAGATGAGTGGGTAAAGAAGTTGTGATACATACATACAATGGAATATTACTCAGCTATAAAAAGGAATGCATTTGAGTCAATTCTAATGAGGTGGATGAACCTAGAGCCTATTACACGGTAAGTCAGAAAGAGAAAAAAAATGTTGTATATTAACACATATATATGGAATCTAGAAAGCTGATACTGAAGAACCTATTTGCCGGGCAGCAATAGAGGCGCAGACAGAGAGAACAGGCCTGTGGACACAGTGGGGGAAGGAGAGGGTGGGACAAATGGAGAGAGGAGCATGGAAACATATACATTACCACATGGAAAACAGACAGCAGTGAGACTATGCTGCATGACCAGGGAACTCAAACCGGTGCTTATAACAACCTAGAGGGGCGGGAAGAGGTGGGCAGTGGAAGGGAGGGTCAAGAGAGAGGGGACACATGTGTGCCTATGGTGATTCTTGTTGATGTATGGCAGAAACCAACACAACGTTGTAAAGCAATTATCTTTCAATTAAAAATAAATAAATAAATAAAAAACAAAGCCAGTTACAAATAAAAACTCTTCAAGCCAAAAGTAAGATGGCATCGAATCTGCATTGGAGGGGAGTGTAATTTAAATGCTCATTTTTTTGAGACTTCTAAGAACAACCCCAGGTATCATGAAGTGGAGTTTATGTTTTGTAAACTATGTTTTGTACGAGTAATGACAATTGTGGTATAAATGCAAAGAGCATAGGGTGCTAAAAAGCAAACATTGCCTCTCCTGCCTGGCACTTGACCTCCCAGTACTTGCCCAAGAGATAAACCATCAGATGTGCAGCTTTGGGGACATTTTTATACAAATGTGCACACAAGATAAATATGTATATTTTTATTTATTTTTGGCTGAGCTGCATGGCTTTTGGGATCATCTAAAGGTGCCCCCCCAGCAGTGGAAGTGATGAGTCCTAACCACTGGACCATCAGCAAAGTCCCCATATGCATTTTTTGAATGGATCATACTACCCACGTTGTTCCACAAAGTCATTTGGTTTGACTTGCCAGTACAGTCTGGCCATCTTTCCACCCTAATATTAAGCTCTGCCCAGTTCTCTTCTCTGGTTTTCAGCACCTAAAACAGTGCCCGGCACACAGAAGACATTCAGTGCACATTCACTGACCAAATGAAAGAACGAACAGCTACCTAAAATCACAGCATCTCATCAGGTCCTAATTATGTCATCAGCCCTCCTGATGGACATTTAGCTTTGCCACATGGACCTTTCCACCCAGCTCTGCATGCCTAGAGGGCACCTATAGGAGGAGCCCTGGGGCATGGAACCGCCCCATTAAAACCTCACGCGTGTATTCTATTGTACAAACAGTTTCCTGAATCACAGTATATTTCAACAACAGTTTCTGAAACAATAGCAAGCTCTCAGCAAGTACTTGCTACTATTATTTGTAAACATACAAATATTTCCATATTTCCTAATTTATACCTTCTCCTTCCTAGAGCTGTTTATTTGCACTTCTTTTCTTTTTTAACTTGCTGCGGTGGGCCTTAGATGTGCCACGTGAGATCTTTCATTGCGGTGCTCGGACCCTCTCGTGGCATGTGGGCTCAGGAGTTACAGCATGTGTGTTCAGCTGCCCTGCTGCATGGAGGGTCTTAGTTCCCTGACCAGTTCCCGGCACTGCAAGACGGATTCCTCACCACGGGGCCACCAGGAAAGTCTCTCTCTTCTTATTTTAATGTAAAAAATTCTAGAACCACGTGTATTTGAAAGAATAAATGCTGGCTTTCAAAAAAAAACGTGCAGCTATTGCCAAAACAGGTCGAGCCAACCTCAGCTGATGGGAGAGTTCCAGCTTCCCACACCCTCTGCCACCTAAGAGCTTTCTTATGATGAAGACTTTTATTTCTCAAATGGATTATTCTTCTTTAGCGACTCCACCTTTGATCATCAAAGCTCCTGAATAAATAATAGGATGGATCATTTTATTTCTAACAGCATGAGGGACCAAAACTCACAAATGGAGAATTACTTTCTAGACAGCGAACAGAAACAAATGCAAAAATTTTTTCAATGGACATCTTAATTTTTTCAAACTGTCAACTTCAAACAAGTGTCCCTCAATACAAAACAAGAGAAAACTAGGAGCCCTAAGCGCCCTCCCCGCCTCTCTCCCCTCCTCTCTACCCACACCTCAGCCCAGTCCAGGGGACCCAGATTTAACAAATGAAAATACAGGACACTGAGTTAAATCTGACGTTCAGACAAACAACATACAAAATTTTTAGTACAAGTATGTCCTATGCAATATTTGGGACATACATATACCAAAAAACAAACCAACCAAAGCCTACCAATGTGCTGTTTCATCTGAAAGTCAGATTTAACTGGGCGTCCTAGGGTTTATCTGGCAAGCAGACCATCGACCCCACCCAGTGTCTAAAGATCAAGTGATTTTTAAACAGGAGCCAAGACCCTCTTTGTCCTCCCAGTCTTTGGTCAACCTGCTACCCCAAGCTCGAGGTCTGAAGGCATGCACCCCACCCTCACAGAAATGCTCCCCACCCAGAGACGCCCCACCAGCTTCCCTGGGATTAGAGTCTCTGTCCCCTCAAAGCATCTGGGGTCACATTCCTGATGTTCTTCTCCCTTCAGCCCGTCTCCCATCTGCCCACCCATGCTTTCTGTTGACTGGCAGTCCCTTCGGGATGGTGCCTGCTTCGGAGCCGCCTGCCCAAAGGCACGTCCTGGGCCATACCCAGTGTCAGAGGGACGCAGAGGTCCTCAGGCCCAGCTATTCCACTGCACCTCTGATGGGCCCCTCCAGCTCCAGAGCGCCCGAGCAGTGGCGGGGGGCTCTCTGCTGGGCCTGCACCAGAGCTCCACTTTTAAGTCTATTTTTCATTCATTTATTGTGGCTGTGCCACACAGCATGCAGGATCCATCTTAGTTCCCGGACCAGGGATCGAACCTGTGCCCCCTGCAGTGGATGCTGGGAGTCCCAACCACTGGACCACCGGGGAATTCCCAGGGTTCCGCTTCTCCCTCCACTCGCCCTGCTCCCCTCCCCTGCTGTGCACAGGCCGATTGTTCCCCGCCTGCCCCACCAGACCCGTCCCTACCTCCCCGCCCCGGTCCACAGACCCCTGATCGGAAACCAGCCACTAAGTGTCCACAGTGGCTCGGTCTGGGGCTGGCTAATTTTTTTTTTTTTTTAATTTGGGCTTTCCAGTACATTCTAGATTTTTCCACACAGGTACATATTACTTCAGCAATACAATAATAAAAATAATAAAAGTTTTTTTTTTCTTTAAGAAAAGTGTAAAACCAACCCAGCAGCCCTCCTCCTCTCTGACCTGCCCACTCCCCCCCCCGACTCCCTCCCACCTGCTTCCCCAGGGAGGACTGCCCCCGAATCAGCGAACTCCCACCCCAAATGCCTCCCCAGTCCTGCCAGACCCACAGGTGGTTTCACTTCTCCACCGAAGGCTTTCCACCACCAGCTTTCCACCATCAGCTCGTCCTTGCTGGGGGGGGGTTATATGCAAATTCTGGAGGGGTTCTTAGCGCTGGTTGGGAGGAGGAGGTTAAGTCCTGAGATTGGAGAGAAAGTGTAAGAGGGGAACCAGCATTTGCTAACTCCGCTGGGGTCCTCTGCGCTGGGGGCCAAGGGAACAGGACACAGACCCTGCCTCCGAGGGCTCCACAGCTGGTGGGGTGGGGGCAATGGAAAGTCAGAGAGGACACTGTGTGAGGTGAAGTGGGCCAGGTGTGGGGAGGAGGAATTTGTGGAAGCGTCTGGAAGAAGGAAAAGTCTCAGCAGATCCCTGAGGGTGAGAAGGAGCGGGTAGGGAGGAGGGAGGGGAGCCCGGCTCGAGGCAGGGGATCTGTCTTTGCAAAGGCCTGCAGGTGAGAGGAGGGTGGTTTATTTGAGGAACTGAAAGCAGTTCAGAGCAGCTGGAGGGCAGAGGAGGCGGTGGGGAGGGAGAGGAAGCCCAGGTTTGGGGAGGGCAGCGGGGCCACGTGAGGGAGACTGCGGTCTGTCCTCAAAGAAATGGGGAGCCGCCGAAGGACGCAGAGCAGGGGAGGGACAGACTCGGGTGGGCATCCTATAAAGATCTCCACCTGCCACACAGCAGGAGCTCAAGTTTTCATCCTGAGCCTCTGAAACCATCACAGTCCCACCTAATCAAGCACACACTATCTGCCACGTGGGGACTTTAGCCACGGAGTACCTAAAACCTGTGTCTCCATGGAGACGAGCCCCCAGGCCCGAGGCTCCCAGCCCTCCTGCTCTAGCGTGAAGGAATACGCTACCTTAGGGAATAATGGACTCTGGAGCCTCGGTTCAAATCTGAGCTCCTCCGGTTTCAAACCGTGTAACCTTGGACAGATGACCTCTCGGTGCCTCAGTCTCCTCATGTGTAAAATGGGGATAATAATGGTATCCAATTGGGCTGAAGTGAAGATTGAGTGACTCAATACTGAAAAAGTGGCTGCCTCCTGGCTCCTGGCAGATGCTGCGCACTGTTGGTTTCTACTGTTTTTCCTGCAGCCCTCCCCTGGGCCAACCACGTGCAGGCACTAACCAAACCATCCTCCATATCCTCCCCCAGCTCTGAAGCATCACACCCTTCCTTTCTCCTTCGCTGGGGGTGGGACAGAGCCAGACGGGATTTAGGACAGCCCACTGACCTGGGCCTGGGGCCTTGCCCCAGCTCCCTCGAGTGCAGTCGACAGAACACTGGACCTGGAGCCAGGAACTGTGTCCCGGGCTGAGCTCTGCCACTGACCCTCAGACTCTTCCTCTGTGAGATGAGGACAAGGACATCTTACTGCTGTCTTATCAGCAGGGCTGTCAAAGGAGCAATGAGGGCTGGAGATGCCCTGAGAATGTCTATGTCACAGGCACGGCCTTGTGGCTGGGCCAGAACTCTTGCTGGCAGCCTCCTCTTCTGGCCGACACTGGCTCCTCCACGTAAGATCTGTTCAGAGCTCACTGTGAGGACCCCGGAGGCTGAGGATGGCCTGCCTCAGGGCTTCCCAGATGCCCTGATGCTGACCGGGACCCTGCTAAGGGCTGGGGCAGAGAGAGAGCGCCTGGTGTGGGCTCAGCACCCTGGGAGGCAAGTACCAACCCAAAGGCCTGAGGCAAGTCAGACCTTCACCAGGGCCTTCCAGCAAGCCTGGACCAGCCAGGGACTCAAGCCTGGGGCCCAAAAGACCCCCTAGAGCCATTAGGACCCCAGTGTCTATCTCTAAATGCCATAGCTGCTCATCACCTCTAGACCAAGGAAGGGCCGGAATGGGAGAGTCTGTTTTCAGTAGCTCTTTGGTCCTGGGGCATGGGAGGAGAGCCCAAGATGGGTCTCACCCCCCTCCTTCAGGGTGCCAGCTATTTCTCAGAGTTCAAGTGGATTCATTCACTCATTCCACGAACATGTACTTGGTGCCAGACCCGGGTCAGGTGCAGGGGCGATGACAGATGAATCATACAGACTCCTGTGCTAAAGCACTTCCAGTCTATGGGCCACGGGCAAGGCATTACCAACCAAGGCACAAGGAGGCTAGGCTGGAGAAGGCAGGGCAGGCGGCATGGATCTCACCTGGGGTAGCAGGGAGGCTCGTCAGTGGCTTATGGACCTGTGATGGGAAGGCCGGGAGGGTGAGGGATAGAACCTTCAAAACCATTGACAGACAGTTCCGTTTGCACCCCCGCCAGGCCAGAGCCAGGACAACGTGAGTTATTTATGGTTGTGCCCAGAGAAAAGCGGCCACATGTGTCACTGCACGTGGGGTGCAGAGCTGGGCAGTAGAGGGTGGGGGGCCGCTGGGGCTTGATGCTGGGTCCGGGCAAGCTCTGTGGTTTGCCACTGTGTCCCTCACACCCTGATGACCTTTTAAGCTTTTCAAGGCCTCCCAAGAGAAAACTAAGGAGGAGAGAGAATTCAAACGGGCAGCAAGTGGCCTGGGGGGGTGGGGAAGGGAGCAGGGCCAGACAGACCTTGGCCTCTGCGGTCTGTGCCGGCCATTTATCCTCACCTTCTCTCCCTCTCCCCCCTCCCATCTCAGCAGTGGGGGAAAAGGGCAGACAAGCCAGAAGGAAATATTTTTCTCTGTAAACCAGACAGGACCTAGGGTGGGCATCAGCTGCTGGATTTCTCCCCAGCCCACTCTGGACCACAAACAGCCTATGCACCAAGCCGGCACCAGCCTACCCACCCTGTTGGGACCGGAACAAGCCAGGCCAGAGCCTCGGATGGGACCCGGGGCCTGGGTCCCACCTTCCCAAGGCACCTATTTCCTGCGTTTCCTCCCCAACCCCCCGGGTCCCGGGGTGAAGGCCTCCGCCAGGTCTGTCTCCCAGGGGGCCCAGCTCAGGGACATCCTGACACTGCCCCGGTGATGCTCAAGAACCCCGGCGCTTGCAAAGCACCCGCAGTCGCGCGCTCACCTCTCTGCAGGTAGCTCTCCGATCCTCCCCCCTGTCCGCCTCTGCGCCCGCCGCCAGCACGCACCCCTAGACTGGAGCGCTCCCTCCCTACCCCCGTATCCAAGGGCCAGACCCCCTACCTGGGGGCAGGCGCGCCCGGCACCATCGGCGGCGCCGCGGGGCCAAGCGGGCGTCTGGGGGACCCGGCCTCAAGCCCGGTCGACTTCCCGGGGGGCAAAAGAGGCTGCGCCACCGCGTCCCTCCGGACCTCGCCCGGGGCTGCGGGAAGGAGGAAGGTCAGAGCCGAGGAGGAGGGGAGGCGGCGGGCGGAGGCGCGCAGATGGGCGCAGATTAGCGAGGCATTTTTAGCGAGCCAATGGCGGCGCGGCGCCGGGCGGAGCGCTGGCTGCGCAGGTGGAGACGCCGCGCTGCTGAGGCGGCAGCTGCCGGCTTAGGAGGTGCGGGGGGGCGGGCAGCACCCCCAGCGCCCTGCTGCTCCTCCCAGGGGGTGCTCCGTGGCGCCCGGCCGAGGGGCTCTGTCTGCGGCAGGCGGGCGCCGAGAGGGCGCGGAGAGCGTCTCCCGCGCGCCCCCCCGCCCCGGCCCCCGGCGGGAGCCCCGTGAACCCCGGGGTGTCGCTCCCCTCCCCCTCTCCGCCCTTTTCTCACTTTTTTAGGACGTTCCTCCCGCCGCGTTTGTTTCTGGCCTCGCGGAATCCTGCGTCTTCTGGCACATGCGGGGGCGTGTGCGGTGGGCAGGTCTGGAGTCTGTGTGCGTATGGGGGAGTAGTCTCTGGAGTGAGGACCCCTCCTGTCCCAGCACCGCACCCATAACCCCCGCACCCCGCACCAGCTTCTCCCAGAAATGCCCAAACTGGCCCCATGGGGAAGTTACCCAGGCCACCTCCTGGGGGCTGTCTGAGCGACTCGTTGGGACCCCCGATGCATTCTTCCTGTCTTAAACCCTGCACGCTTCCGGGAACCTAGACGCGGCGAGGGGCGCTGGGGCAGCTCTCTTCACTGCAGACTTGTAAGCAGCCGTCTTGGAGTTATAAGGAGGGTTTATTCAACACCTATCTACTGAGAACCTGCTTCATGCAGGGCAGTGAGGAGCGGCTGGACTGCAGCAGAGTGCAAAACAGACCAAACTGGGGTGGGGATAAATTGGGAGACTGGGATTGACATAGCACACTACTATACATAAAATAGAGAGCTAATAAACACCCCCTGCATAGCACAGGGAAGTCTACTCAATACTCTCTAATGCCCTGTACGGGAATAGAGTATGTGTGTATATGTAATGGGGATATGTATTTGTACAACTGATTCACTTTGCTGTACATCAGAAACTAACACCACTGTAAATCAGCTATACTCCAATAAAAATTAATTTAAAATAATTTATTGCTAAAAAAAAAAGCTAACCATAAAAAAAAACACACACACAAATAGACAAAATCTCTGCCCTAAGTTACTCATGTTGTGAGGGACAACAGATGTTAAACATAATAAATAGTATATAAAGTATGCTTTAGGGACTTCCTTGGTCATCCAGTGGTTAAGAATCTGACTTCCAATGCAGTGGATGGGGGTTCAATCCCTGGTTGGGGAACTAAGATCCACTTGCCAAGGGGCAACTCAGTCTGCATGCTGCAACTAGAGAAGCCAGTGCCACAACTAAGACTCAATGTAGCCAAATAAATAAATATTTAAGATAAAATAAAATAAATTCCTTTAAAAATAAAGTGATATGCACAAAGTAGAAAAATAAAGCTTGAGAAAGGGAAAGAAAGTGAGGGAGGTCAGGGTGAGAATAGGCCCCAGCCATTTGTGGGGAGCAGGCATAAGTGAATTTGATGGTAAGCCCCTCAGGTAAGCATGCAGACTCTGGTTTGCCGCAGACCTCACCACTCCCTGATGTTGGCAACTGAACGCGTCACACATTTGTATTTCCTGCCCTCCCTCACCTTTCCCCCTCACCAGAGGCACTGAAATCCATGACCCCAGTGACCCAGGGGAACGCCCAAGTGCAGCTCCTGTTCCTTCAGAAAGAATTCTCTGACCAGTTATCACACATAAGGTGTTAGAGCCTAAAGGAACTCAACACCTGGTTGGAAGTCCAGTTGACGGTACCTACCCCAAGGATGAACAGGACAGCCAGGTGAGTGGACAATGTTCCAGAGAAGGTCAGATGGCTCTGGGTTAAAGGAATCCAGGAAGCTTCCTGGAGGAGGCAGCATTCCAAGGAGGTGCTGAACGACAGCTGAAATTCTGAACAACAGCTGGAACAATCAGATGGGGCAGGAGCCAAGGAAGGATTACTAGGAGAGGCTCACAAAACCAGAGGACTTTTGGCAGATGTCTGGAGCTGGGGTCCTGAAACATTCCTGGACACCGTCCATGCCAGGGGTATGAGCTGACAAAGTACCCCTCCCATCTCCACCCTAGCAGTTCCTGGTCCCCAGCTGCCCTCACCTCAACCTGGAATTTTCTCTTGCTACAGGAGGAGGCGTGATGAGCATATAAGGGGAAAATACACTTTCCTCAATCGCTTGTTTGCTGGGTAAAGATGGGCATGTCACTTAACCTGTGTTTCAACCTCCTCATCTTAATAGCTGTGTGACAAGTTACTTAACTGGTTGATTGCTTGGTTCCTTCATTTAGAAAATGCAACAATGACAGTTCTTACGTCAAGGGTTGTGTATTACACAAGACAATTCAGGTGAACTGCTTGGCGTGTTAGTACTTAGTTAATTTTATTTTCTTTATTATAATTACACTTGTCTCACTGGTCGAATTGGAATTAAATATTGGAATTGGATATTCGATATCCAGTTGGAATTGGAATTCGATAAAGAAGGTGAAGCATCTCGCATAAGCGCCTAGAACCAAACAGTTGTGTAATAATTGGTGTCTCTTATATTGTCTTTAACTACATGCACCCTCAAATCTCTCCCTTTTGGTCTCCTCCAGAGCTATGAAATTCCTGTTAGACAGAACTTTCATAATGTGAGAGGCTAATTCCCCAAGAGGGTCTTAAAGTGCAACCAGGATGGAAAGCTTAGAACATCTGCCCCCTCCCCTACTGTACACGTGTCATCAGGGGATCTGGTGTAGATGGAGCCCAGAGGGGTGAGTTTTGGAAAGGCAGTGAAGTCCGGAGCATGGAACACTCAATGTCCCTTGGCAGCTGGGCATTTGGTGGAGGGTGGCAAGAGTGGAAGGGGCACTGGTATTCAGGAGAGGTGTGCTCAGAGACGCTGGAGGGTCACAGAAGCTGAACCAGCTTGGAGCAGTCATGGGGAGGGTCATGGAGGGGGAGACCGGATCAGGCAGATTATGGGGGGTGGGGAGATATTGTGGAGAGGCGATGACAGAGCAGATGAGCTGGGCTTACTCCATTTGAAGTTAAAAGTATGCATTAAATGAAGACCTTAGCAGCATTAAATGAAGATCTTAGCAGCCCCAAGCCCTGAAAAAAATGAGTGGAAAACACACACACACATATACACACACATGCATGAATGCACACACACTACATCCCTTGCTCACGTGTAATCAAAAATAAAATGTTATTTTGGAAACTGACACAGAACTTCCATGCTTCCTAAAATTAAAGTAGGTTCCTTCTAGATCTTCTGATTGCAAAACTTAGGTTCATCAAAGTTAAACTAACCCCCTCCCCGTCTTCCTCTCTTATTGTTTTGTGCCCCATCCAGAGACTAAGACTTTCTCTCATTTTCATAGTTCTTTTCAGTTTTATTTTTCTTTTTCTGTTTTGGTCCTGCTGTAAGACTTGCAGGATCTTAGTTTCCTGACAAGGGCTCTCAACAATGAGAGCCCAGAGTCATAACCACTGGACCACCAGGGAATTCCCTCTTTTCACTTTTCAGAGTGTTTTTTTCTAAAGAGCTTTTCTCTGATCTTCCCCAAAACTTGCTATTTTCAGTCTCATTAAGTTCTGATCCATCTGGGATTCCATGGGACCGTCATTTCCCACCCAGAGCCCCAAACCATCCCTCAGAGGCTTCCTCTGCTAGACTCTTCATTTGGAGCAAGGAGGCAGGCATGGTGCACTGCAGAGGTGTTTTGCAAGCAAAACAGAAAGGACACGTAGACAGGAAGGCTGACCAGCCCTGAACATGAATGTGGAAATCCATGCATGAGCAAACTGGTGGTTACTAACACATGTTTAGCCTGGAAAAGATGGAGGGAAGTGGGGAGGATTTGAATTCCCTTTCGTTCCGTCCGTTATGGAAGGCTTCCAGGAGGAGGTGATGTTCTGAGGAGTTTCTCTGTTCTCACCACATCTCTGGTTAGAAAGGAAGGGCAGAAAGTGTGTCCCAGTTTTGGCAGAGCAGGACTCTGAAGCCCAGAGAGGAAACATGACTTGTTCAAGGTCACACAGCACATCAGTGACAGAGCTGGGCTAAAAACAGGTCTGACTTCTGGTCAGGTGCTGTGGTCACCAGATTCCTCTACCTGCCCTGCAGATCTGCATGGAGGTGGGTCCCATGGATCTGGGAAAGTGATTGGCCCAGTAGCCCCAGGGTGTTTTATTTTCTGAGCTGCCTCCCAACAATAGACAGAGGTGAGCAGGACACCCCCAAGGGACAAAAATCCTCCCCTCCTTATCTTCCCACCAGCTGGCTTCACACTTGCAAACCGATTTCCATCACCTGCCTGGTGGACAGAAGCTGTTGTCAGCTGCGTCTTTTTTTTTTTTTTTTTTTCAGCTGTGTCTTAAATCCAGAGACCAGGGTGTCAGGAGTCTTGGAGTTGTGGCTTTCTCTGTCCGTGACTCATGCTAGGAGAGTTAAAAATGTCCTGAAGACATATGATCTTGACAAGGCACTCAATCATAGGAGGTGCCTATTGTTAGACTATGCTTGAGAGGGTGAACCCTCTCTCAAGGGTGAGTATGTGTCTCCCCCTTGGTATGTGTCTATGTTCATATACATAGACAATGGCAAACTCAGAGTACATTTCTTGGACCACAGGCACTTCTAAACACCTGACACACATCACATATAAACTACCAGGGGTAGGTACAATTAATAACCCCATTTACCAACAAGGAAACTAAAGCCCAGAGAGGCTAGATAATTTGCCCAGGGTCACACAGCTGGTAAGTAGTGGAGCTGAGATTCAAACCCAGGCAAAGTGGTTTCAAAAGGCAGGCTCATAATCACTCAGCTACGAAAGAAGCAAAGTAACCGAGTGTCTTACTATGCACAGGAGTATTTTACATGATCTTAGTACTATTATCTCATTTTACCAATGAGGAAACTGATGCTCAGTGGGTCCTTTGGTGAGGCAGCTCTAAGTAAAAAAAGCGAGGACGTTTGAGATGATCCTTAGTGAATCTGCTCTGGAAGGGACCTCAGGATCTTCACACCGTTGCCACCTAGTGGCATTATTACCTTAAATGCGGGCAGAATACCTAAACAAGTGCTGGGTGCCAAGTTCAACATCATTGAGAAAATATTTTCTGGAGTAAATGGTATTAAGACAAGATCATCTCTGGAGCAATTTTCTATTGCATGGGGTAGAAAATTCTCCTAGTCTCCCCTTGTCCTGATGGCCTGGTGGCATCATCAGCACCACTTCTGGTCAGGCTGACCACATGCCCTCTGCCCCTAAGCTGTTGCTGTTCTTCGTCACTAAGCCATGTCTGACTCTTTGCGACCCCATGGACTGCATTGTGCCAGGCTTCCCTGGCCTTCACCATCTCCCTGGGTGTGCCCAAACTCATGTCCATTGAGTCGGTGATGTCATCCAACCACCTCATCCTCTGTCCGCTCCTTCTTCGCCTGTGTTACAGGTTTACAATATAGTGATTCACAATTTTTTTAAGTTATAGTCCATTTATAGCTATTATAAAATATTGGCCATGTTGTACAATATATCCTTGTAGCTTATTTTATACCTAATAGTTTGTACCTTATAATCCCCTCCCTTCATTGCCTCTCCCTTCCATACTCTCTTGATAGTGTCATTTGGTGCACAAAAGTTTTTAATTTTTATTCATTTATTTGGCTGTACTGCACAGCTTGTAGGATCTCAGTTCCCCAAACAGGGATTGAACCTGGGTCCCATGGCAGTGAAAACGCAAAGTCCTAACGATTGGACTGTCAGGGAATTCCCAAAAGTTTTTAATTTTTATGAAGTCCAATATACCTTTTTTTTTTCCCTCTTCTGTTGCCTGTGTTTTTGATGTCATAGCAAAGAAATGATTGCCAAATCCAATGTCATGAAGATTTTCCCCTTTGTTTTCTTCTAAGAGTTTTCTAGTTTTAGCTCCTATGTTTAGGTCTTTGATGCATTTTGAGTTAACTTTTGTACATGGTGTCAGGTAGAGGTCCAGCTTCATTCTTTGATGTGTGGATATCCAGTTTTCCCACCCCACTTGTTAAAGAGACTGTCCTTTCTCCACTGTGCAGTCTTGGTAGCCTTGTCAGAAATCATTTGATCATATCTACAAGTGTTCATTTCTGGGCTCTCTACTCTGTTCCATTTGGCTCTATGTCTTCATGCCAGTGGACTTCTCAGGTGGTGCTAGTGGTAAAGAACCTGCCTCCCTATGCAGGAGACCTAAAGAGACGTGGATTTGATCTCTGGGTCAGGAAGATCCCCTGGAGAAGGAAATGGCAACCCACTCCAGTGTTCTCGCCTGGAGAATCCCAGGGACAGGGAGCCTGGTGGGCTGCCGTCTGTGGGGTCGCACAGAGTCGGACATGACTGAAGCGACTTAGCAGCAGCAGCAGCTCCAGGATAAGCCTACACATCTTTGGGCCCAGGCAGTTCTGAGCCCTCACCCCAATTCTGCCACGGGCTGACTGCATGAGAGGAAGCCTGGGCCCCAGTGGATCTCCCCCAGGCTCAGCCTTCCCATCTGAAAAATGGACCAAACAGGGTCACTTCGTTGTGTTGTCAGAAGGATGAGCAATCCTACGAGGACAGAGTTGGAGCTCCACAAACAGTGGGTGGAGGCACCTCCACCTCCTGAAGGGAAGGATTTTTTCTCCTGGAAACTTGGGGTCTGGTCTAGGAAGGAGAGTGTGGCACTTCCTTCTCTCCGCTCTGCCTCTGGGGTCCTGATCCCAGATGGCCGAAGCTGCAGCGGCCCTGCAGCTGGGCAGGACACGGAGCGGCTGAGGCCCATCTGTCCCCTTCGCCCCACATGCAATGGAGCGAGTCAAGAAAGGAGCTGAGGACCCCCGACCGCGGGCCTGGCCCCCAGGGAGCGGGGCGCCCGTGACCGTGGCCTGGGAGGCGGCTCCTCCTGACGCTGGCGCTGCACGGAGGAGAGAGCTTAGACAGGGCACCTCCCTGACCCATTCAGGCAAAAGGGGGCACTTGATCCATGATATACACATGGATCAGAAGCCTTGTGATTATTAACTAACTGAATCCTCACAACACTCCCGTGAACCCCATTAGGCAGATGAGAAAACCAAGGTGTTTCTCCAGGGTTGCTTTGGTTGCCTAACAGTTTGAGTTCAAGCCTGTTTTCTTTTTTCTTTAAATATATACTTATTTTATGTATTTGTCTGCACCAGGTCTTAGCTGTGGGACCTTTAGCTGCAGCATGCAGGATCTATTTCCCCTCACCAGGAATCAAACCCTGGCCCCCTGCACCAGGAGCATGGAGGCTTAGCCACTGGACCACGAGGGAAGCTCCCTTCAGAGCCAGTTTTCTTAAGCATGACCTCTAAGACAAGAAATATTAGTGGGCTTAAGAATTACTTGAGGATTTGTTTAAAAGGCAGCTTCTTAAGGCTCTTCTATAGGGATTATGATTCTGAAGATCTGGCAAAGCCCAGGAATCTGCCCCCCCCGCCCCCCGCTCTTTTTTTAATATTTGTATTTCCAAATGGAAATTAGCTCCCTTTAAAGAAGAGGGAAAAAAACAACAACAAGCCATTGTGGTAAAAAAACACACACAACATTAAATTTGCCATCTTCATTAAGTGTTAAGTTCAGTAGTGTTAAGTATATTGACATTGTTGTGCAATAAATCTCGAGAACTCTTCCATCTTCCAAAACTGAAACTCTGTACCTATGCATGTGGACTCAGTCATGTCTGACTCTTTGTGACCCCGTGGGCTGCAGCCCACCAGGCTCCTCTGTCCATGGGATTCTCCAGGCAAGAATACTGGAGTGGGTTGGGTTGCCATTTCCTTCTCCAGGGGATACTCCCAACCCAGGGATCGAACCCAAGTCTCCTACATTGGCAGGTGGGTTTTTTACCAACTGCGCCACCGGGGAAGCCCTTGGCAACCACCATTTCTATTTTCTGTTTCTATAATTTTGACTACTCCAGGTACTTCCTATGAGAGGAATCATGCAGTATTTGTCCTTTTGTGACTGGCCTAATGTCCTTGAGGTTCATCTGTGCTGTGGCACGTGACAGAATTTCCTTCTTTTTAAAGCTGCGTGATATCCCATCACATACATACGTACCACTTTTTCTTTAGCCATTCATCCACTGATGAACATATGGGTTGCTTCCACTTCTTGGCTATTGTGAATAATACTGGAATGAAGATGGGTGTACAAATGTCTCTTTGAGAGCCTACTTTCAATTCTTTTGGGCATATGCCCAAGAATAAGATTGCTAAATCATAGGGTAATTCTATTTTTAATATTTCGAGAGACCTCTATACTGTTTTTCCATAGTGACCGCCCCATTTTACATCATCACCAACAATGCACCAGGGTTCCCACTACTCCACACACATCGTTTTCTGTTATTTTTCTTATAATAGTAACCATCCTAATGGGTGTCAGGTGGTATCTCATGGTGAAAGCACAGACCTCACACAGGGACTCGAACCCAGCCAAAACTCGGATTGGGACTTGAACTCATGATCTTTTCATTGGAATCACTCACCTGATGTCTGCACTGACGGAGGCTCAGATTCTTTGTGTCTCACTGCAGAAGGAACTCAGCAAGAGGCAAAGTGACAGGCAAAAGGCAGATTTATTAGTATAAGACTCACGAGAGAGATGCAAGCAGGCGGGCTAGGGAGCTCTGCTCCGAGGATTATGTGGGCTGCAATTTTATAGTAAAAGGAACATGGGGGAGGGGGGAAAGACTACCTCTGTTGAGTAGACATCAAGCCTACATAGGGCTTGCCAGGTGCGCTAGTGGTAAAGAACCTGCCTGCCGATGCAGCAGACCCAAGAGATGCGGGTTTGACCCCTGGGTCTGGAAGATCCCCTGGAGGAGGGTATGGCAACCCACTCCAGTATTTTTGCCTGGAGAATCTCATGGACAAAGGCACATGGC
This sequence comes from Dama dama, assembly GCF_033118175.1. Classification (NCBI taxonomy): domain Eukaryota; kingdom Metazoa; phylum Chordata; class Mammalia; order Artiodactyla; family Cervidae; genus Dama; species Dama dama. The sequence continues at coordinate 11,138,957 of NC_083687.1, read as the reverse complement.
AGGCTACATAGGGTGGCAAAGAATGGTGCATGCCTGAAGCAACTTAACACCCAGGCATGCAGGCTTATATCACTATCTCCTCCTTTGCGTTGGGCAGGAGAGTGTCTGACCTTAGGTCAAACTAGGATTATTATAGCACTTATTCAAATCAGTAGAAGGGTGGTGACATTTTTCTTTCACCTAATGGGACCTACCTAGTGGCTTAGTGGTAAAAAAAAATCTGGTTGCAAATGCAGGAGACACCAGTTTGATCCCTGGGTTGGGCAGATCCCCTGGAGAAGAGAATGGCAACCCACTCCACTATGCTTGCCTGGAGAATCCCAGAGACAGAGGAGCCTGACGGGCCCCAGTCCACGGGGTCCCAAAAGAATTGGAAATAACTTTGAGATGAAAGAACAAAAAATATGTGCTCAGTCACTCACCGTTGCTCAGCTGTGTCCGACTCTTTGCAACTATAGACCATCAGACTCCTCTGTCCATGGGATTCTCCAGGCAAGAATACTGGAGTGAGTTGCCAAGCCCTTCTCCAGGGGATCTTCCCAACCCAGGGGTCAAACCCAGGTCTACCACATTGCAGGTGGATTCTCTACCGTCTGAGCCACCAGGAAGTCACCTGGGAAGCCCCAAACAACAACAAATGGCCTGGGGCATATCTCGTGCTTTTATTTATGGCTTTATATTATAGTTTAGCAAGCCTGCTTCATTCCACAACATTCCTATGGCTTTCTTTAAGAGACCATTAACTCAGAGCGGTCTTCCGAAGTTCTCTAGGTCTCTCTTAGTCCCCTACTGGGACTTCTACAGCTATCTGTGCTCTCTCCCCTTCATTGGTGGTTTTGATTTGGAAACTGACATTTTGTAAAGCTCCCCACGTGATCCCCTGGTGACACCTGGGTTACACTGTGAGAATCAGAGCTGTAAGATGTTTCCCTGTTCAAAACAACTCAATGACATCTAGTCGGGGGCGGGGGGGGGGGGCAGGGAACAAGCCCTATGATATGACATGCACAGGGACTCATCCACGCTCATCTTTGCACCCTCAGATCCTCCTGACATCGGCAAAGCTATCTGGGGAATTCTGGCAGGCGGAACTCCCTGTTTCTGCTTCTTAAGGATGAGAAACACAGCCTGTGGAATTTGCCTGGAGGCAGAAAGTCAAATCTTCACCTTGAAGGCAGGGAAGACAGCTGGAATGGCTCTCCAATTTGCTGACATCCACTTCTATTGTGGAGGACGAGGAACTCATAGGGCATGAGGCTGGCGGGCACTCCCAGCCAGCCACAGAAAAAACGCTGAGGCATCAGAGGGGAAAATGCCCTGCCTTCTGTCCATCACAATGTCAGGGCTCTAGGCTGACTTGTTTGCAAACTCAGCCAGGAGGCTCAGCCCCATGCGGGGAGAGGAGCAACGTGGGGACAGAATCGTGACTGTTGGAGTGGCCCTAACCGGTCGCTGAGTCATCTGCCTTCCCCTTCAGCTGTCCTGGCCCTGCAGACCGCAAGAGGCTATTCTGCCAGGCGGCCTGGGCAAGGGAGGGGGCCCAGCATGGACTCTCCAAGGCCAGTGGAACGGGCCCGCAGAGCTGCAATGCCACCCGGGAGCCTTAGCTGCAGGGTTGATCTGTGTCTTCTTCCTGCTCCATCTGGCTATCCCTGGCAGGACTCCCGGCTCGATTTACCACTGGCAGGGCCATATGTCCTGCCAGCCCTCCAGGGCCTGCAAGTGACAGGGGCAGGGCGGAAAGATGAAAAAGCTAATTCCTTTTCTTTCCACAGCTCCAACCCTGAGGGCAAAGGAGGGCACCACCCATCCCCCTGTGCCCTGCAGCCCCAGGTGGAAACTCTAAATACTGGGTAGAGTTCCGCAGAGTCGAACACTGGAATTCCTTCCTGAGACTGGAGGCCACTCCCCCGTACCCCCTGCTCCACCCCACCGCTCAGTGGCTGGTGCAGAGTTCAGTTGGTCCCAGTCTCCTAAGGCATCAGCTTGGGCTCCTGTTCAGACCAGCCTGAGTCGGAATCTCCAAAGATGGCCCCACCCATTCCTCCCTACAGACACCTCCCATCGGGGGTGGGGCCAGTCTCCCTCCCCTGAAATCTGGGCGTGTCTTGTGACTTGCTTTGATCCAGCTTTTGGGATGGGTGTGACCTTTAGGAGACACGTGGGAGAAATGCCACTGGGGGCCCTCTGGACCTTCCAGGCTAGCCCAGCCACCAGTTGAGCGAGTGACTCTAGCTGTGGCCCAAAACCACAGGCAAAGTTCACAACACATTGGGTGGCACGCTGTCTCCATGCAGCTTAAAATACAAAGGCGAAGACAATGCAGAGACAGCTGCAAGACTTGCATCTGAGGGCAGAAGCAGAAAAAAATCAAGGTGGGTGGTGGGGGGTGCATCTGGTGACCTGAGAACAGGAAAACCCCCAAATAAGCAGCAGATATTCCTGGTGAAGCATGGTGGCATGCTTGGGAAGAGCAGGTGACTCTGGGGTGTGCCTCAGAGCAAGGGGCTTGGAGGGACTGAGCCGTCCAGCTGCTATAAACTCCTGAAAGAGCCCCTCCAAGGCTCCCTGCCCCACGGAGAAACTGCTGACTGTGGAATAAAATGGAGCTACAGAAATGAAGGAAAGGGAAGGGCCAGAAAATCGTGGATGTGCCAGTGATTAATTGATTGCCTCTAAGGTCCCACACGCCAGCTATCTCTCCCCATACCTGAGGAGCTCACAAGGGATTCTATACATTTGCGAGTTCTGGCCGCCAGAAAGCAAGATACAATGATCAACTCTACAGCAATGAGCACCCCAGAACCCAAACTGTGGTTTTGAAGTAACATTTCCTATGAAAAGAAGTCAGGGGAAATTTTATTTTTAAAAAAAAGAAAGAAGAAAAGGGGAACTCCATATTGGCCCAGTGATTAAGATTTCTTGCAGCACAGGGGATGTGGATTTGATCCCTGGTCGAGCAACTAAGCCCGCAAGGGCTGGAGCCCATCACTGCAACTAGAGTATTCATCCACCATGACCAAAGATCCTGCCTGATGTGAAGAAAATCCCAAGTGCCGCAACTAAGACCCAACACAGTCAAAGAAATACATTTTTTTTTTTTAAGAAATAAATATTTTTTAAAAAGAAAGAGGAAACTTTTTTCTTTTAAAGTCAGGGCTTCTTGGAAAAATGCCTGGTTTCAAGTCTAGAACAGGAAGGTTTAAAGGACAAGAGAAGACTGGACTACCTTGATGGAGCAGTTAGCAGGAAGTTCTCCAAGACTAATAGGATGTCATAAGGACTCAGAAACCAGTTTGAAGAGACTCCCACTGGCCCATGTGAGCTTTAATTACGATAACAATGGCAATGGATTCAAATCCATCAAATATGTTTTAATCTATAGGTTCTTGCCAGTGATGCTTTAGTCTCCAAGTTGTGGCTAACTGTTTGTGAGCCCATGGACTGTAGCCCGCCAGGCTTTTCCATCTATGGGAGAATACTGAAGTGGGTTGCCATTCCCTTCTCCAGGGGATCTTCACAACCCAGGGATCAAACTGGCATCTGCTGCATTGCAACAGATTCTTTATGGACTGAGCCACAAGGGAAGCCCATAAGTTCATAATGCTATTAAAAATTAATTTGGTCCTCTTGATAGGAAAGCTATTTATTATCTTAGAAACTGGTAAATAATAGATATGAATCAAGCATTTATCCTGTCTTCCCTATATGACCTATGCCACTGGGTAACCAAATGAAGATGAGAGGAAGCATTGCTTTAAAAATTATTTCAACCAATAAATGAAATAATAGAATCATCATTTTGCTGCCCTCTGTGAATTAAGTGGTATAAGCATTGAGCAGCCACGACTGCTAGCATCCCAAAAAAAGAGACAGCCAGACATGATGTGCCTACTGAGGGAAGACCACACTGCCACCTGGAATGTTGCCTAAAGGATCCAACCAGAGTCCAGTCAGCACTCTGGGTCCAGTTGCCAGTTTGCCAGAGATGCAGGTGACGAAGGAGCAGGTTGAACTGCACTGTGTGTGCAATCAGCAAAATCTAAACCGAGGGGGACTCCACCGGTCAAACAGCCCAGATATTCCAACAAATTAACTGTAAAGGGGGGACATGGAGAGAATGGTCAACATACCCTAACTGACCCCCCAATGAGTTGTACCCTTATATACTCCCTTCCCCCGAGTGTAGGTATAACCTGCAACTTGCAGGTCATAGAATATGGCAGAGGTGCTGGGATGGTACCCCCATAACCATGTTTTGTTATCTAAAACTCCATCTTAGCAGATGCATGGGGATACGCCTCTATTGGTCGTTTTACAAAATATTTGTTTATTTATTTTAAAAATATTTATTTACTTGACTCTGCTGGTGGGTCTTGGTTGCAACATGTGGGCTCTTATTTGTGGCATGCAGGATCTAGTTCCCTGACCCGGGATTGAACCTGGGCCCCCTGCATTGGGAGCATGGAGTCTTAACTGCTGGACCACCAAGGAAAGTCCTTCCCTTATTAGCCTTAAATAAGAAAACAGCCAGGCTGTGAACAACCTATGGAGAGAGCCACATGACAAGAAATTTGGGGTAGCTTCTAGCATTTAAAGGCCATCTCCAGCAATGGCCAGGAAATATCTTGGGCCCACAGTTTGCAGCTGCAAGGAAATGAGTTCTGCCAACAACCAGAATGAACTTGGAAGTAGATTCTTCCCTAGCTGAGCCTCCAGACAAAAATGCAGCCTGACAATACGAAGATCAGCTCAGTGGTGCCCAGGCATCTGACCTATGAAAGCTCAGAGATAATATATGTGTGTTGTTTTCGCCCACTGCATTTGTGATAACATGTTACACAGCATAGAAAAACTAGGAACTTCCCTGGTGGTCCAGTGGCTAGGACTCTGTGCTCCCAGCACAGGGGACCCAGATTTGATTCCTGGTCAGGGAATTAGGTCCTACATGCCACAAGTGTGGGTTCGAGTGCTGCAGCTAAAGATGCCATGTACCCCAACTAAGACATGGCACAGCCAAATAAATAATAAAAAGTAAATATCTTTTAAAATTTATTTTAAAAAAAGATGGTACACTTTATGGTGTATATATTTTACCACAACTTAAAGTTTAAATGGGCAAAAGATTTGAAAAGACCTTTCAGAGAAGATACCAAACCATCAGGCCACAAACCTTAAATTTATACAATGTTTGTTTGTCAATCATACCTCATTAAAACAAAGGGGAAAGTTTATTTTCTATTTAAAGCAATACTTGTTGATGTTTGGTAGAAACCAACACAAGGCTGTAAACCAAATAGCCTTCAGTTAAGTTTTTTTAAAAAAGCTAAAAAAAGTAATATTGATAAGTAACTTTTCTTGAGCATATGCCATGTGCAAAAGGCATAGCTCCAAATGCATCATTTATACAGACTCTTTCAGTCTTCCCCACAACTCCACCATGTTAGTACCATTGTTATTTCCAGCAGAGAGAGGATGAAACCAAGGCCCCACCGCTACAAAATGGCAGAGGCTGCACCAGGCGTTGTAGCTTTGGAGTCTGTGCTCTCAGTTGCAGAGATAAAGAGGCTCTTACGGGCCATGGGGAGGAAAGTGTGGCTGCCCTGCTGGTCCTGATGGACTGTGCTGAGGAAGGAGGTCCAGCAGGAAGAGGATATTGATTTTACTTTCTGGGTTTTTTGGGCCTTATGGCGCAGCAGGCAGAACTTCCCCGACCAGGGATTGAACCTGTGCCCCCTGCATTGGAAGCGCAGCGTCTTAACTGCTGGACCACCAGGGAAGTCCAGGAAGAGGATACTGAGACAGGCATTTCCACCAAAATGCATCACAAGCTCCATTCGTTTCCTTCAGAAATCTTTACCAAGCCTCTCCTGTGGGCCATGCACTGTCCCAGGCTGCTGGGGCTCCAGCCGCGAGCACCTCAGGCAGAAATCCCTGCCCTTGTGGAGCTGAGACTCCAAAGCTTCCCACGCTTCTGCTTTTCCAGCTGCAAAATGGACACTCAAAGACAAAAAGAAAACAAGGGAGCAGAAGAAATGCTCAGAGGTTTACAGGTGACGATGGATAAATCAGACCCTGACAGCAGCGTGGATCACCTCCGCAGGCCACAGATCCAGCAGGCTGTCAACAGGTGGCATTCCCCAAACCCTGTGCGCTGTTTTTACCTCCACACTGCTCATTATAAAATAATGCAGGAAATGTAATCACGGCAGCTTTGGGTGAGTGAGGTCAGAGGAGCTGCCCCAACGATGACAGGCAAAGAGGTGGCAGGCGCTGCGGGAGAGTTTTGCCCGGGTGGAGAGGAGGGTTGGGCTCCACTTAGAGGAGAAATCACACCCTCAGCCTCATGGCAACAGATGTGGGTGACGTGTGTGTGTGTCCAGAAATGTGTCAGCAGCCATCTAGTCACAGATCACAAACTCACACATGCCGTGGGAGCTATAAATGAAAACTCGCAGCACAGATGGCTCTTTTGAGGAGGTTTCTTCTGGAGTGGGAGGTGCCATGCTACAGGATTAGGAAGCTATTCTAGATGGTGTCTGCTGAGGATGTCTGGCTCACTGTCGTCGCAGCCAGGGCCTCACCGTCCTGGTGCCTGGGCCCTGAGAGGGTGCCCTCTACTGTTTCCAGAGCCGCAGAAATAGAGGCCACCACGCTTCCCTGGTGGTTCAGATGGTAAAGAATCTGGGTTGGGAAGATCACCTGGAGAAGGAAATGGCAACCCACTCCAAGATTCTTGCCTGGGAAATCCAATGGACAGAGGAGCCTGGTAGGCTGCAGTCCATGGGGTCGCAAGAGTTGAACGCTACTGAAGTGATTTAGTATACTAACCACAGAGGCACCTGCTCCCCAGGACTCCCTCTCTCCCCTCTGACCCAGGAGATTTTATTCAAGGCTCTGGAGTCTCAAAAGGAAAAGAACAGCAACTAGAAAATCTCTACAAGCCATGGTTTATTATTTTCCAGTCTGGGAGAACTCCAGGGGGCCCGGGGGACCTAGACCCTGACTTCCATCTCTTGCAGCAGCCCTCAGGATTTTACAGCTTCCTCAGAGTCGGTGGATCTCAACATTGGTGGCTTTAAAACTGCTACTGCCCAGGGACCAGGAAACATGTCTAAGAATATCCTTAGCAGCTTTATTTATAAACACTGTAAACCACTTTGATGTCCATCAACTGGTAAATGGATGAACAAGTTATGTTCAGATGACTTTGATGGGGATTCTCACAGACTTGACGATGGAGGGGGCAAGGAACCAGACACAAACCAAAACGTCGTGTGGTGACATCAGTCAGAACCGGGTGCATCTGGGAGTGGGCGTGGGACATCGACAGAAAAGGAGACTTCTGGGGTAGTGGTCGTATTCTCCCTATTAATCTGGATGGTAGTTAACCTGGATTTACACACACATGTAAAAATACATAGAGTTGAAACTTAAGATTTGTACCCTATACTGTTAAGTATGTGCTGTGTATGTGCTTAGTTGCTCAGTCATGTCTGACTCTTTGCAACCCCATGGACAGTAGCCCGCCAGGCACCTACCTCTGTCCATGGGGCTTCTCCAGACAAGAACACTGGAGTGGGTTGCCATGCCCTCCTCCAGGAGATCTGCCCAACCCAGGGATCAGACCCAGGTCTCCGCATTGCAGGTGGATTTTTTTTTACCATCTGAGCCATGAGGGAAGCCCACTGTGAAGTATACCACACATCAAGAAAAATTAAGAAGCAAAATACTAATGCCTTCCCCCTCACCCCTCGACTGAGTGTCTGACTTAATAGATCTGGGGTGTGGCCTGCGTAAATAGATTTTTGAAAGCCTCTCAAAGCATTCTAACAGGCTGCAGTGTGTGCTAAGTCGCTTCAGTCGTGTCTGACCCTATGGACTGTAGCCCACCGGGCTCCTCTGTCCATGAGATTCTCTGGGCAAGAATACAGGGGTGGGGTGGGGGGAGCCAGAACCCTGCCTCTCACTGCTCTGAATCCAGGGCTCTGGCTTCCTGTCCCCGACCTTGGCCCCAGAGGGAAGATTCCAGTTCAGAGGCAGCCTGAGATGGCAGGAAGGCTTTAGGCTCTGCAGAGAGTCCAGTCCCACTGAAATGGAGCAAGACCCTATGGTCCTTGTCCTCTATGTCCTCTGCCTGCTTTCTCTGTGGAAAACTTTAACCAAAGAACAGGTTTCATCTGAGAAGTGAGCAAATGCAGAAACAAAGAAAGAGAGTCAAAGGAGACCAAGTAATAATACTTTAGTCATTAAGCATAGTCAAGAAGCTTTAATTCCTTCTCCAGGGCTATAGATAATATTCTGAGCCATATCCTGTGAGCTGTCTTATAGACGCTGAAGCCCCCACCAGGTGGAAAACTTAGCTACATGATGACCAGGCTATAGCCATGACATAAGCTGCCACAGTTCTGAGAACTGGCCTCAAAGAAATGGAAACAAACTGACCCTGGAACTGAAGATTAACTACTTAAAACAATCAAGATGGCCAATTTTAAGATGATAGAGCTGACTCTTTCTGCAAGTAGTCCCCTCCCTCAGCCTATAAAAGCTATTGCCCACTGATTGCCAGGGGGACAGGTGACTAGAGTTGGCCTTTGGACAAGTGCGCAATTACCCATCCAAAATAAAGCAAATTTTCCTTTCCACCAACCTGGCCTCTTTAATGGCTTTTAAGTGGCCTTGAGTGGCAAGCAAGCAGGACCCACTTTTGGTTACATCATCACTTCCTACCTCTGTGTCCTGTGACCTTGAACAAGAAACATGTATTTCTCTAAGCCTGTTTTTTGGGAGGGTTGTGTGTGCGTGTGTCCTCAACATGGGGCAAGTGATAGTTCTATATCCTTATGCACAACACAGCATAGGAGGGGTAAAAATGGCATTGGTCTTGATAAAGATAATCTCGGCCTTTCCTGGCAGCTCAGCTGGTAAAGAATCTGTCTGCAATGCAGGAGACCCCAGTTCGATTCTGAGGTCGGGAAGATCCCCTGGAGAAGGGATAGGCTACCCACTCCAGTATTCATGGGCTTCACTGGTGGCTCAGATGGTAAAGAATCCGCCTGCAATGTGGGAGACCTGGGTTCGATCCTTGGGTTGAGAAAATCCCCTGGAGGAGGGCATGGCAACCCACTCCAGTATTCTGGAGAATCCCCATAGACAGAGGAGCCTGGTGGGCCACAGTCCATGGGATCGCAAAGAGTTGGACATGACTGAGCGACTAAACCCACACACACAAAGGTAATCTCTTTAGAATATCCATCTGATCCTGTCGTGACTGCCTGGAACCTTTCTGCAGCTCTTCATTGCACTTGGAAGAAAGTCCTACCTCCTTCCTGAGGCCAGTGTGGCTGTCCGGGTTCACCGTGCTCACCATATGGCCATGCTGGCTGCCTTGCAGTTCAAGCCCTCCTCTGAAGCAGAGCTTTTCACTGTTCCTCCAGGCTTTTCTCAATCCAAGTTCTGGATCACCACGCCCTGATCCTCTCTTCATAGCGCCCAGCACGAAACAGAGGCATTTGTTGCCTGGTGGATCGGAGTATGTCTCTGCCCCCATTCCTGCCCCATCACCTGACCCAGGACCAGGTGCTCAGTGCCTTACTGCTGAATGAAATTCAGTGAACTCAAGGATCCGCTGTCATCTGAGAAATCTTCTCTAAGTGTCAGAGGGTATTGTTATTCGTCCTCCTTCCTGACTCACTAAACTCTCATCTCCTCTGCTTACCATGAGGTTGCTGTTTATTCCTGGAACGTTTATTAAGTACCCCAGTCACGTGGGAGACACTGTGCTAACTGTTGGAGAGGATGCAGAGAGGAGCAAGGCATGGCCCCTGCCCCCGAGAAGGCTGCATCCAGGGATGGAGACACCATGGGAACAAGGGTTAGTGGGGAGGTGCTTTGGGGTCCCTCCACATCCTCTTCTCACTCCATATCCTCTCTAGGTGATCTCAGAACCTCACAGGGTCTTAGATGTTTCCCTGACCTAATCTAACCCAGCTCTCTCTCACAGGACAAATTCTGAGTGCTTTATCTAAAATAATCCTGGATTTTTTTCACCAATGTGTCTCACAGGCACAAATGCAACAAAATCTAAAACTGAATCCATCTCTCATAAACAACTTAGTGAGATTTCAGATAAAAATTGCTTATTGAGAAAATGATGCTGAGAGACCAGCTAACCCTTTGGAGGGAAAATTTTTATATCAAAAGACATGTTGAGAAAATAAAATATACAGGTGGTGGTGCTCAGTTGGGTCTGACTCTGTGACCCCCACGGACTGTAGCCCACTGCTCCTCTGTCCATGGGATTTCCAAGGCAAGAATACCGGAGTGGGTTGCCGTTTCCTTCTCCAGGGGATCTTCCTGACCCAGGGATTGAACCCGCATCTCCTGCTTCGGCAGGCATATTTGAAACCATTCACCTCAGACTGAGACTTGAATACAGACAAAACCCACAGTCTTCCAACGGAGATCACACCTGGTTTCAGGACCTAATGAAACTCAGATTCTTGATGTCTCATCTCAGAAAGAATTCAGTGAGAGACAAAGTGACAGGTAAGAAGTGGATTTATTCAGAGAGAAACACACTCCAGAGTGTGGGCCATCTCAGAGGGTGAGTGCAGCCTCAAAATGTGGTGTGGCTAGCCTTTATGGGTTGGGTAATTTCATAGGCTAATGAGTAGGAGGTTTATTCCAACTATTTTGGGGAAGAGGCAGATTATTTCCAGGAAGCAGGTCACTGCCCACCTTTTGATCTTTAATGGTCGGCCTTGGACAGAGGAGTTGGGTGGGTTACAGTCCATGGGGTTGCAAGAGTTGGACACAACTTAGCAACTAAACCACAACCTTAGAACTGTAAGGGAGCCTCTGGGTGTCCTTTAGCTTGCTGATATGTTACAATATGTGCCTTGGTAGTTCAGAGAGTAAAGAATCTGCCTGCAATGCGGGAGACCTGGGTTCAATCCCTGAGTTGGGAAGATCTCCTGGAGAATGAAAAGGCAACCCATTTCAGTATTCTTGCTTAGAGAATTCCAGGGACAGAGGAGCCTGGTGGTCTGCAGTCCATGGGATCATTAAGATTCAGACACGACTGAGCAGTAACACTTGAACTATGTTACAATAAGCGAATACTGAAGATCAAAGTTTAGTTGAAGTTGACTTGTCTGCCATCTTGGAAAGGGCAATGCCAAGAAATGTTCAAACTACCATACAACTGTGCTCATTTCACCTGCTAGCAAGGTAATGCTCAAAATTCTTCAAGCTAGCCATCAACAGTATGTGAAACGAGAACTTCTAGATGTAAAAACTGGATTTAGAAAAGGTTGAAGAACCAAAGTTGAAATTGCCAACATCCGTTGGATCATATAAAATGCAAGATAATTCCAGAAAAAAATCTACTTCTGCTTCATTGACTATGCTACAGCCTTTGACTGTGTTGGTCACAACTGTGGAAAATTCTTCAAGAGATGGAAATACCAGACCACCTTACCTGTCTCCTGAGAAATCTCTATGCAGGCCAAGAGGCAACAGTTACAACCAAACTTGGAGTAACAGACTGGTTCAAAATTGGGAAAAGAGTACATCAAGGCTGTATATTGTCACCCCACTTATTTTAACTTATATGCAGAGTACATCATGAGAAACGCTGGGCTGGAGGAAGCACAAGCTGGAATCAAGATTGCCAGGAGAAATATCAATAACCTCAGATATGCAGATGCACCCTAATGGCAGAAAGTGAAGAGGAACTAAAGAGCCTCTTGATGAAGGTGAAAGAGTAAAGTGAAAAAGTTGACTTAAAACTCAACATTCAAAAAATGAAGACCATGGCATCCAGTCCCATCACTTCATGACAAATAGATGGGGGAAAAATGGAAACAGTGGCAGACTTTATTTTCTTGGGCTCCAAAATCACTGCAGACATTGACTGCAGCCATGAAATTAAAAGACACTCGCTCCTTGGGAAAAACGCTATCACCAACCTAGACAGTGTATTAAAAAGCAAAGACATCACTTTGCTGACAAAGGTCCATCTAGTCAAAGCTATGGTTTTTCCAGTAATCATGTATGGATATGAGAGCTGGACCATAAAGAAGGCTGAGAGCTGAAGAATTGATGCTTTCGAATTGATGCTTTAGAGAAGACTGTAAAGAATCCTTTGGACAGCAAGGAGATCAAACCAGTCAATCCTAAATGAAATCAGTCCTGAATATTCACTGGAAGGACTGATGCTGAAAATGAAGCTCCAAAACTTTGGCCACCTGATGTGAAGAGCTGACTCACTGGAAAAGACTGATTCTGAGAAAGATTGAGGACAGGAGAAGGGGTGACAGAGGGTGGATGGCATCACTGACTCAATGGACGTGAGTTTGAGCAAACTCTGGGAGATAGTGAAGGACAGGGAAGACTGGCATGTTGCAGTCCATGAGGTCACAAAGAGTTGGACATGACTTGGACTTCGCTGGTGGCTCAGACAGTAAAACGGCTGCCTACAATGCGGAAGACCTGGGTTTAATCCTTGGGTCGGGAAGATCCCCTGGAGAAGGAAATGGCAACCCATTCCAGTATTCTTGCCTGGAAAATCCCATGGACGGAGGATCCTGTTAGGCTACAGTCCATGGGGTTGCAAAGAGACGGACATGATTGAGCAACTTCACTTAGCAACTGAACAGCAGTAAAGACTTTTAAATGAACTGGGAGTCCTTGGAGGATTTTAAGTCGAGGAATGACCTGATCTGATGTAGTAGCAGCATCACTCTAGCTCTGGTAAGAGAAGAGACCTGTGAGGCTGTATTTCAGTAAAATGCATTCCAGTGCTGCTGCTGGGAAGTGAGCCATCACCCGTCTCCTCCTGCTGGCTGGTTACAACATCTTCTCTTTATCTCTGATGTTCTGCATCTTCATTATGACATGTTTAGGCATGGATCTGTTTTTATTTATCCAACATGGGATTTGAAGATAGCAGTACATCTGAAGTGTGCTGTTTTCCAAGAATTCTGGAGGATTAAGACAGAGTCTCTTTCCCATGTTCTCTATCATTTCCTTACGTGATTACACATAGACATATATTAGACTTTCCCTCTTGATCCTTCCCACCTCAAATCCCTTCTTTCAACTATTCCATCTCCTTTATTTTTTCCCATTTTATATTTTTTATTTTATTAAAAAAATTGCATTGGGAATTCCTTGGTGGTTCAGGTGGTCAAGATTCTACTGCAGGGGCACTGGTTTGATCCCTGGTCAAGGAACTAAGAGTCCTCATGCCTTGCCCCATGACCCCCCAAATTTTACTGAAACATAGTTGATTTAAAATATCGTGTCAGTTTCAAGGACACAGCAGTGATTCAGTTATATATTCTTTTCCAGATTCTTTTCCTTTATAGGTTATTACATAATACTGAGTAGAGTTTCTTGTGCCATATACAGTAGGTCCTTGCTGTTTACCTATTTTATACATAGTAGTGTGTATATGTTAACTCCAGACTCCTAATTTATCCATGCCTGCCCTCACTTATTCTGTCTCTTTTAATCTCTGGACTACATGGTGAATGCTTTTTGCTTTTGTTCTTGTTTTACTTCTGTCTTCTATTTCATGATTTTTCTATTCAAGTGTATCAAATCTGTTGTTTATTTTTTAAAATTAACTTTCAAATCTCAATCATTTTAGTTTTTATTGCTAGGAATTCTATGGTATTCTTTTCCAAATCTGCTTGACCAGTCCTTAGATTATGTTGTTCTTTGTCCAAATGTTCAAGATATTAAAAAATATATATCTGTAAACATGTTTGAATCTTATTTTTTTAAAATTGTGATAAAATATACATAACATTGGAAAAGGAAATGACAACCCATTCCAGTATTCTTGCCTGAGAAATCCCATGGACAGAGGAGCCTGGTGGGCTACAGTCCATGGGGTTGAAAGCACTGGACACAACTTAGCAACTAAACCAACATCACCAAGATACATAACATAAAATTTACTATGTTAACCATTTTAAGTGTACAATTCAGTAGTGTTAAGTAATTCACATTGTTGTTCAACCAATCTCCAGAATTCTTTCCATCTTGCAAATTTATTTTTATTTTATTTTTTTTGCAAATTTATTTTTAAACTGTAAAAGGACAGAAACACTTGAAAAATCTATAGGTGAATATTTATATTATGTACCAGAGCCTGAAACCGTAACAATTTGAATAGAAAAGTGTGAAACTTCTTTAAAATACCATGGAAACTGAGACAAACTAAAAAACTGGGAGAAGTTCTTGAAAAATATGTGAGAAAGGGTTAATAGCTTTAATACATAGAGAATAATTTCAAATCAGTAAGAAAATGTTAATAACTGCTGACCAGAATGTAACTGATAATACCTTCCAGAAGTCAATGTGGCATGTGTCAAAAACCTAAAAGTGTGTGCTAACATTATAATTCAACAATTACACTGCCAGGGCTTTGTCCTAAAGAAACTATCCGACAAGTGTGCAGATAAGTGTGTGGCATTATTAGTTATAACATTGAAGGATTTATATATATATATATATCTCCAATCATAGAGTGTTGATTAAATCATAACATTAGTGGACTACCACCTAGTCATTAAAATTGTAGGTATTAATTACCTCAAAGAGAGATTCATGATCTAGCTGTAAACGAAAAAAAAACAACAACCAGGTTTCCAAAAACCATACCACAACATACGTACAAATCATCCCATTTTGGTTAAAAAATACATTTCCTATTACCCACGTTTGATCCCTGGATCCGGAAAATGCCCTGGAGAAGGGAATGACCACCCGCTCCCGTGTTCTTGCCTGGAGAATCCCCTGGACAGAGGAGCCTGGCGGGCTACACAGCCCATGGGGTCGCAAATAGCCGGACTCGACTGAGCTGGGCAACAAACACTTTTCTTTTACTTCATACCAAAACGTTAATAGCGACTCATCGGTTGATGGAATTCTATTTTTTGGTTGCTGTTCAGTCGCTAAGTCGAGTCCGACTCTCTGCGACTCCATGGACTGTGTTTTTTATTCTTTCATTATTGGTACTGCCGTCACTGTTATTTTGTAGGCTGGGTATCTCCTTTTCCCTGCTCAAAGAGCATATATTCCTTACATAATAATAAGTTAAATTAACCGGCGGGAAACGGAGAAAATAAACGTAACGTGGACCGTTAAGGCATGAAGGTGATCATTTCTTGATAAGGCACGCCGGCTCCCACTCCCGCGCTTCCTCAAGCCGGCCGGGGTTCGCGGCCGCCCACGTCTGAGGCACCGCCGGGGCCGCCCGTCGCTCAGGCACCGCCGAGGCCGCCTCAGGCAGCTCGCGGGTCCTGACAGGGGGCGGGGCCCGGCAGCCCGGAAGAGGCCCCGCGCCGCGCACGCCCCTTCCTTTCCAGCGCCGGCCCCGGACACAGCAGCCGTCGCGGTGAGTTCCTCCGGTGCCGTGGTGCCATCGGCCCCCATCCTGGCCCTGTCTCCGCTGCCGCCGTCGTGCCTCGCTGGGTTTAGGGTGGCGGGGGCCCTCTCCCGCTCCCCGCACGTCCATTTCCGAGCAGGCAGGGCCCAGAAGCGCATTTCTTGAGGGGGGGGGGGACGGAGAGTAGTGGGGCCCTGTTAGGCGAAGATTGGCGTCCGAATGGAGGAGGGGAAGATGAAGCCCTAGCGTGGCGGGAACCGTCCGGGCGAGACTGGGGAAACTGCGTCCCTTCCGCACGCTTTTTTGTTTTTTATCGGGGCAGAACCCTCACTCGGAGCTGCCTCCCTGCTCGGCCATGGAGCTCTGGTTTAGGAGTAAAGGTGTGGGCTGTGGGGGCCTCAGCCTTTTGCTTTGGGGTCAGGCCCGTCACGAATCGACAGGCTTTCTTCTGGCCCCTTCTCCCTCGCCAGAAGGCACCGCCGCGCGCGTTCCGCATTAGGTACAGTTGCTGATGCGCCTCAAACACTCAGAGGGTGTAGGGTCTGAGGGGCTTCCCTGACAGCTCAGTTGGTAAAGAATCCGCCTGCAATGCAGGAGACCGCGGTTCGATTCCTGGGTCGGGAAGATCCGCTGGAGAAGGGATAGGTTACCCACTCCAGTATTCTTGGGCTTCCCTGGTGGCTCAGCTGGCAAAGATTCCGCCTGCAATGCGGGAGACCTGGGTTGGGAAGATTCCCTGGAGAAGGGAAAGGCTACTCACTCCATTATTTGGCCTGGAGAGTTCCATGGACTGTATAGTCCATGGGTTCTCAAAGAGTAGGACAGGACTGAGTGACTTTCACGATAAGGGTCTGACCCCTGCCCGGTTTATACTATGCGTTGTGAAAGTGACAATCTGGGGCGGGAATGTCCCCCTAGTCCCACCCTCGTTTTATCTTAACGTCCTGGCAACTCCTCACATGTTTTTGAGGGTGGAGGAGGGAACTAGTGATTGTTGGGCTTAAGTTTGCAGGGGTTTAAATTCCTGTTTCCTGCATGTTTTTCGGTATGTTTGAGACTTGTACCCGTTGGTGACTCTTGTGTGTGTGTTCAGTCTTCGGGGGTGATGAACTGGATTATGGCCTCTGGCCACAGTGCTCAGAAGTACTCTTGCTGATTTCTTCCTTCTTACAGATGTTGATGCCCAAAAAGAACCGGATTGCCATTTATGAACTCCTTTTTAAGGAGGGGGTGATGGTGGCCAAGAAGGATGTCCACATGCCCAAGCACCCGGAGCTGGCAGACAAGAACGTGCCCAATCTTCATGTCATGAAAGCCATGCAGGTAGCCGGGGCGCTGCTGGAGTGGGGTGAAGTTAGAGGGGGGCTTTTCCACTGGTGTTTAAGGCAAATTCCACGGCGAGGTCAGGACTCGCAGTGCTGCTTGCTACCTTAAAGGGCCGTAAGGCAGATACACCATGGAAACTTGTCTGCTGTGCGGTTTAGCTTTCCATTTGCACTGCCTTCCTAGCTTCAAGCCTCTAGTTCTGTCTTAACAGTGGTTTTCCGTCTTATAGTCTCTCAAGTCACGAGGCTACGTGAAGGAACAGTTTGCCTGGAGACACTTCTACTGGTACCTCACCAACGAGGGCATCCAGTATCTCCGCGATTACCTCCACCTGCCCCCTGAGATTGTGCCCGCCACCCTGCGCCGCAGCCGTCCGGAGACTGGCCGGCCACGGCCCAAAGGTATAGTGCTCACATAATGTCTGCAAGGGCATCCTCTGAAGTTCTTTCTGCGGGGAGAGGTGAAATGGTGAGGTTTTGTGTGAGCAAGGAGGTGGTCTTCTTAATACACTACCATTGGAATCAACTTTTTTTTTTTTTTTTAAGTTGGAGTTTTTTTTGTTGTTGTTGTTTTAAACAAAAATACAGGAGAACGAAGTCATACTTGTACAAATTCTTAAAGATAACCTTAGCAGGAAGACTGCTTTGAAATTTGGCACGAATCATGCCACTGTTTTCCATGAGCGCAGGTTGTCTTTTCCCAGATAGCTCTGGTCTTGTTAGCTTTTTCTCCAGGAGTTAGTGTCATTCTTTGCTTTGTACACATAAGCACATCTCTTGCCTGGATAGAATTCAATTTCATCTCAAGCATATACACCTTCAGTTTTCAGGCGAGCTGTGTGCTCCCTCTGGTTTTGTAGATGCTGTTTATAACCAGCAAAAA
This sequence comes from Dama dama, assembly GCF_033118175.1. Taxonomy (NCBI): domain Eukaryota; kingdom Metazoa; phylum Chordata; class Mammalia; order Artiodactyla; family Cervidae; genus Dama; species Dama dama. The sequence continues at coordinate 11,121,346 of NC_083687.1, read as the reverse complement.
TGGCCTTGGACCACAGACTTGTAGATGTATTTGTCATCTTAGAAGTCCCTGTTTGCAGCAGGCCCCGCTTGTTTGCTCTCGAAGTTCAGCTGCATGAGCTCCACAGGATCCAGGATGGGTGAAAGAGTGAAATCAGCTTTTGGGGTACTCTGGCATGCAAGATCTAAGTCAAGTCCTAGAACCTTGAATGGAATTGAACACAGGTCTTCAGGCCATCCATCCCAAGAAGTGGTATTCAACACAGGCCAGATATATGTGGTAGGGTGTTGAGAGTTCAAATTCAAGTAGACCAAGGTGTTTATTCCCCAAGAAGTCCAGAGCAAAGCCGTTCACCACATGTGAAATGAAAAGAGTTTCTTGGCAATGGGAGGAAAATAATAAAAAGGCAAATAGGACAGAATGGATGTAGAGAGAGTGTATGTATATGTACATATATATCTGTATATATACACACACATGTATGCACAAATAGCACTGTGAAAGGAGCCTGTTTCCAGGGAGTTACCTTCTGACTTGAGATCATTGCTGGCTCACAATTGGCATTTGTTAAGTCTATGGTTCCCTTATTTTCTTTTAAAAAAAAAAAAAAAAAGACCACCCTGCACCAGAGGAGCAGTTTATGAGTTTGAGTAATGAAATGCAGAGATTACTAAAAACATGATCATCAGACTTTCTAGGTTCCCTGGAAAGACGTCATGGAGCTCAAGAATTTGTATTCTTAATGAAAACTCACGAGGGTATTCTACTAGTTAGTTAGGATTACATATGTTTAGAGCAAAGCTTCTTCATTGCACCTTGGAATCAGTCTTTTATTTAAAGAATCATATAAACGCTATAGATAATTTTGTGGAGTAACAAGGTAGAATGCTAGATTAACCTTCCAGTGTTAGAATGTTAAGGTAGCTTTTAAAATCTGCCTTAATACATACGTTTCACAGCCTAGTGAGGTATAAGGCAAAGCCTGAGCAGAATGAAAGGATTCTTGATAGCTTCTATTTATATACTTACATTGGAGGTAAGGCTTGCCGCTTATGGTGACTCCTTTCCTGTTTGCACTAAAAATTTTCCATTTCAGAGATGGGTCAAGTTCAAAATTTTGGCTATTGAAATGTTTGTAGAAATGACTGGGTTTCTTTATTTGCCAGATATTTGGGAAATCTACGTTGAGAAATAAAATAGAAGAAAGCAGACCTTTTGCAGGTGTGGTGGTGTAGTTGCTAAGTCATGTCTAACTCTTGCAACCCCAATGGACTAGCCTGCCAGGCTCCTCTGTTCCTGGGATTCTCCAGGCAAGAATACTGGAGTGGGTTGCCATGTATAACATTTTAATAGGATGTGCATTTTCCTAGGTCTTTGAGGGGTCAGAATGTCAGTGATGGCAAGTATCTAGCTGACAGTTCTGGGTGTAGGAGTTCCTGTCCCATTAACATGTCATAACCAAGTTTTTGCAAAGTGAAATTGGAGAGCAGTTTTTAATTTTGCTGGCCTGAAAGGAACAGAGTTGCCATGTTGCCCTGTGTTCATACTGTGGTTTAATCTGTGCAGGTCTGGAGGGAGAGCGACCTGCAAGACTCACGCGAGGGGAAGCCGACAGAGACACCTACAGACGAAGTGCCGTGCCCCGTGAGTATCAGCGTGTGGATCTGGTGTTGGGGTGGAGTCTGGGTATTCTCCCCTGCCTGGGGCTCAGCCCTTGAAGATGCCAAGGTGACCCAGTGAAGATCCTTGGGTTCATCTCAGATCATTCCATCTGGAGTCCATTGTGTATCTTGCCTTCTGCAGGGGTGGGAGTTAGAAGGGACACTCTCTGAGCTGGGGACACAAAACACTTTAAAGACCTTTAACTAGAACAAAACTGAAAACTTTCAGGAATGCAACATGCTTTTCTTTGTTTTGTGTTCCTGTGTTGTAAGTTACTTGAGGGCAGGGCCCACTTACATCACGTTTGTTTCTTTTTATTGCAAAAATAATGCAAAATCTTGTTTTTAAATAGCAGATATTTGCATTGATGGGAACCACAGATGTCTGTTCATTCAATAGATAACATTGAGTGCCTATGGTTTATGCCAGACGTGATTCTAGGAGCTAAGGGGTAGTACTGTACATAAAAAGACAAGATGCTTTTCTCGTTGAACTTGCATTTTGGTATTAGGAGAGAATAAGCAAAAATAAAGGGTATAATCATGTCCATGATGGGTGCCACAGGGGAAAATTAAAGCAGGGGAGTAGGTATGGAAATTTCCAGTAGGATTTGCAGGGAAAATCCTGTCAAAGTGAAATAGAAGCAAACATCTGGAGGTAGGGAGGCTACTGGGGGAAGGTGTCTGGCTTGTCTAAACAGAATATGGCAGGAGTGTTACATGAGGATGTCTTGTAGCTGTGGGCCATGGTAGGACTTGAGATTTTACTCGGAAATAAGATGGGGAGCCATTCAGCTTGTCTTTTTTGTTTGTTTGTTTTCATTCAGCTTGTTAGAGACTGTCCTTGTTTCAGAAATAGTAATTTGTGACATAAAAGCAATGTATAAAAGGGAATTTATACTTTTACTACTCCTGCTTGGTGGCTCAGATGTTAAAGAATCTGCTTGGAATGTAGGAGACCTGGGGAAGATCCCCTGGAGAAGGAAATGGCAGCCAACTCCAGTATTCTTGCCTGGAGAATTCCATGGACAGAGGAGCCTGGCAGGCTACAGTCTGTGGGGTTGCAGAGAGTCAGACACAACTGAATGACTCACTTCACTTCACTCTTTCCTCCTCCTTGTGGTACCTGATTCTTCAGATGTGAAATACTGATAGAAGTGAGCACTTGAACTAAATACTTCTAAGAAAGAATTCCTCCAGCAGACAGGCTGTCGGTTCAGAAAAAGTTCGTGGTTGCTCTTTTTAGAAGTCAGGGTACACTGGAAATGGGTCAGAGGATGTGACAGTTGGTCCTGAAGTTGAGGGTGGGGAAGTGAGCATTTCAGGGAGAGATGGGCATGATCAAGGTATGAAGATGGGAAGATACAGTGGCTTGCTGATTGGGGGTGCTGCTGAGTAGGCAGCAGCCTGTAGTGGGTGTGGTCGGACTTGGGTCAAAGGTAGGGTTGATTTGAGCAGAATTTACTGATTTAGCGCGACCAGTACTACCACCCTGCTCCTCAAATGTGAATTGTAAAATTTCCTAGTCGTCACACTTAAATAGAAAGTTTATGTGGATATTATTTTTTTTTAATTCCAGTATATTTTAAAATGTTATCTTAATTTTTAAAATTATTTATTTATGGCTGTGCTGGGTCTTCATTGCTGTGTGGACTTGTCTCTAGTTGCAGCTACTCCAGTATCTCTCCAGTCATCGTGTGCTGGCTTCTCATTGCAGTGGCTTCTCATTGTGGAACATGGGCTCTTGGGCACAGGCTCAGTAGTTGTGGTGCTAAGTTCTGAGGCATGTGGGATCTTCCCGGATTAGGGATTGAACCCATGTCTCCTGCATTGGCAGGTGGATTCTCTACCAGCCACCAGGGAAGCCCTGAATTGTTATTTAATATGTACATTAGTGAGATACTTTGCATTCTCTTAAGTCTTGAAGTCTCATGGGTGTTTTGCACACATCTCTGTTTGGACTGGTGGCTGCTGTTTAGGGCAGAGCGGTACTAGGTCTTTCATCTTGTTTGTCACTTTCCCTTGGTGATAATAGAGTTGCTTTTTGTTTCTGTGGCCCCTTTACCTCTTAGTTCTCCCTCCACTGAGCTCCTTCTGTGAGCTGGGTGCTGGTCTGAAGCATGGAAGTAACTCAGTGATAGGAAGTATATATAGAAAGGGCACATAGTCCAGACTTTGTGGTCAAGGCGGCCTTCCTGGAGGAGGCAATAGTCTGGGCTATGAGTTGAGAAAGATGTCTTGCTCAGGAAAAGGCGGGAGCAAAGGTGGCTCAGAAGATGTTTCCCCACTGCAGGGTGTAATTTGCTCGCACTTCATCCTTTGCTGACATGACTTTTCTTGCAAGATGGGCTTGGGTGATTTGTCTGCCCTTGTTCTATAGTAGATCAGACCATATGACGAATCTAAATCTGTTTTTCATTCCAGCTGGTGCTGACAAGAAAGCCGAGGCTGGGGCTGGGTCAGCAACTGAGTTCCAGTTTGTAAGTGTCCCCTTTTTGTTCTCAACTTTTGGGATCTGTGTATTCAGGGATGTCCCCACCACAAATTCCAAACAGGTTTTTACATTCAGGCTGTTTATACACAGCCTGTAGACTTCTGTAAAGAAAGAAATTACTGAAACAAGTCTCACAAATCACCACTCCATGAGGAACAGTGGTAGTTTCTAGTTCGGTAATGGTCAGCATTACCCACTGGGTTAGTTGTGTGAACTAAGCTGAGAACTGGACACTGAAGATTGAGCAGGCTATAGACCCCGGATGGTGTGATCTTCAGCAGGTGCCTGTTTGCCCATCTGTAAAATAGAGCTGGTGGTCATACCTATCTCAAGCTAATTGTGAGATTAATTAATCCAAGTGAAGTGTTCTGTCCTGACATGCTGTATCACTGTCAGGACAGCTGCTCCCCCTGAGCAGCTCTTGTCGGGACACGATCATTCTCTGCAGTCTCCTTTGTGAAAGGAGTATATGGCAAACACAGGAGCGTGTCCTGTTGCTAGGTGCGTCTGTGTGTGTGTATGGAAGTGTATCCTGTTCCGTGGGTGTCCTTACTCCCAGTTTACGAAGGGGACCCCAGAGTCGAAGAGGCAGGGCTGGATCCCCTGAGCCCTTACATCTGGGAGCCTCTCCAGTGATGATGAGGCCTGGAGCCCGGCACACCACTGATGCTGATACGTACTTTCTCTTGCAGAGAGGCGGATTTGGTCGTGGACGTGGTCAGCCACCTCAGTAAAGTTGTGAGAGGTTGTTTTGTGTTGAATAAACATGTAAAGAGAAGAAACTAATCCTGTGTGCCCTGTTTTGTTTGCATTATGTAGCCTAAACAGGAATGGTGCAGGTTTAAGGGTTAGAGTGTAAGTGGGGCAGGACCGGGTTGGTTTGGGGAGTTGTCATTTTCCAGGGTGACATCACTTGTTGCCGTGCGAGCTGCAGTGCTTGGCTCTGACCCGGGCACTTGCTCCCTGTAGAGTCCTGTCCCGTGTGGTCACCATTGTGGGAGGCTGTGGGAAAGTTGAGTGTCCAGACCGATGGCGTTGGCTCGGCTCTGTCTGCTGGGAAAGCTGCTGTTCAGTTGGTGCTGGAATTACTAATCTTCAAAGCTCGGGGTTTATAAGAAACAGAAAAACACACAAAAGCATCCTAAAGGGACTGCCCAGCAATCTGAAGGCCCCTTACCCACCCTGGGATTTTTTATCTCTGCATAATCAGAAAAATAACAGACAACTGGAGTTCTTGCTGTCCCAGGGCTCCTGCAAAACAGGAAATGCACTGTTTTCCTGAAGTTTGTTGTTGGTGACCTAGCATAAGACAACATGAGTGAATGGTGTTTATTCTTGGTGAGGCCAGATGTCACCTTTTCCCGTTTTTACCACACTGCCTGGCTTGCAGGAAATTCATTCCCCCACCAGGGAATGAACCCACGCCCAGGGCAATGAAAGTGCAGAGTCCTGTGACCACAGAGTGCCATCTTGTAACCAGAGAGGATTGATGGGACAATTGCTGTGGTCCCACACTACAAGCACTGTATGCCTGGCACAGTGCCAGGAACCAAGTCTTGAAGGTGCAGCCCCTTCAGAGCCCAGGGGCATAGGCTTGCAGGCAAGTTTGTTGGGTGAGATGCCAACTTCGGTTTGCAGATCAAATGACTGCTGATGGTTATAATCTGCACTTCCTGCACAGGGGTCCGCTTTTGAGGAGCAACTCTGGGTCAGCCAGCAGGCCCACCAAGGTAAGGAAAGACTAGCTAGAAGTGGCTTTTAAGGGGTATGGGAACTTGGGGATCATTTGTGGGGTACTGCAGCTTTATATGGAGAGGGAGAGTAATAACCAGGTGAAACTGGTAGCAGAAATTCTAAACTGCCCAAGTGGTTTTCTGCTGGTAACCACAAAACCATATTGGTTCACCTATTGGCTGAAGCTCCAATACTTAGGCCACCTGATGCCAAGAACTGACTCATCAGAAAAGACCCTGATTCTGTGAAAGACTGAAGGCAGGAGAAGGGGACGACAGGATGAGATGGTTGGATGGCATCACTGACCCAATGGACAGGGAAGCCTGGCGTGCTGCATTCCATGGGGTTGCAAAGAGTTGGACACGACTGAGCGACATGAACTGAACTAAAAACCACCACCTACTTCAGTCTGGACAGGCTGTTGTAATTTAGACCACAAGGTGGCAGCCGACAGCAACCCTGAGTGTGCACTTGGTCCTGGGAGGTGAACTTTGTATTCTGAACCACCAATGAGTAGAAGCTTGCCTTGGCAGAGAGGCAGTGTTGGGGGAAGCTGTTTCAGAGCAGCCTTGGCTGCCTTGCCAAAGATTGCTCTTTATCCAATTTTTCTGCTGGCTCGAGCGATGTCAAGTGGTTGCCTGTGTTCACACGCCTTGTGATTGTTTAACCTGGATTCTGCTGTGAAATGTTAGCTCTCAGCTTTACTATTTCCCACCGAGGCCAGCAAGGGAGCAGATGGGTTTCCTCTATAGCCTTGGTGATTTTCTGGCCTAAAATGTCACTTTCTCAGCTAGGGCTCTTTGCCAACCCTTTCCCTCGTGATTTAAATTCATTCCAGAATGTGTTCTCCAAGATCACCCATGCACTCTGGGAAAACCCGAGGCATCTACAGGGTAGAGTCAGAGACTACAGATAAAAATACACAGTTGGAGGTGGTTCTTGCTGCCTCCCAATCTCCCTCCCTCCCCCTATGTTGGGAAATTGAATGACCCCTGCCTATCAATAATCACTGATTAGCTGCTTGGGGATCGATGCTGATAGGTGCTCTGGAAAGGCTTGAAATTTTCCTTTAAGGACCTCACTGTTCAGTTAGGAAAGCAAAACCAAAGCTCTACATTGAGACCTTAATACCAAATACTGTACTGGTGGCAGATCGTTAGTCCAGACTGAAGGGAAATGGGAGGGCAGAGGCAGTGGTGGGTGAGGGGGCTGGTGGTGAGACCAATCAGGATTGGAGAACAAATAAGTTTGGGGAAAACAAATACTTGCTATTACAAGTGCCTGAGAAGATCACTCGGGGTGGATGGAGTACAAGGGGCGCAGGCCCCCTGGGCACATCCATCACCGGTGGAAGCTGTGGAGAAGATTGAGCCTTTCTTCCAGGGTTGGTTTTGAGGCCCATGAAAGCCTGGCAGCTGCCCACCAGCCCCATATTTGGCTCACCAGCTAATCCCCACCACCGCTACCACCAAAACAGGCTCCAGAGGATTTTTAAGGGATTTTTGAAGCTGACAGCTGAAGGCACATTTTCCTAATACAAACTTCCCTATATGGACACAAATCCCCTTTCCCTGAAAACTACAGTCCCCTTACAGGGAGTGCCAATAACAGCTTTAAGCGTCTGTGTTTCTCTAGAACTCCAGACTTTGGTTTGATTAATAAATAGACCTTCGAGAAGCAGCTGCCACATACCTACGTTAGATGCTGGGAGATGAAGATGTTTTTGAGAAGCATACATCCTCGCCCTGAAGACATGAGGGCCCACCTGGACCCTCCCTATGTGAGTGCCTGGCCTGGCCTTCAGCAGGGCAGTGTGGGCCCTAGGAATTCCCCAACTCTCCTCGTCTCCAGAAGCCAGACCGGCTAAGTGAGGACTGAGAGACAAGGGGCACAGCTGTGCCCAGACTCTCCAAGCTTTGGGAACGCAGCCTCACAGGCTCCTCCTTGTCTGCCTCAGAATGCAGTCATCCATTCTAGGACCTGGGAGAAAGGAGTCTCGCTGAGAGCACTACTAGAGCAATTGTTTCAAAGCCCATAGATGGAGACCTGGTTTAATCTGTCCTGGGACCTGGCCTGCCTGTTTCCAACGAACATACGGTACTCTTGGCGCTCAGAGGATGGATCAGTGACGTTTTTAGATTGGGCTTTCTGGACAAAGTCTCGGGATTATTTGGTGGTCTACCGGCAGTAGCTGATGAGGCTGGGTGTGGAGGCAGGACTGCAAGACAGCCTGCAGCCCCAGCCCTTTCTCCTCCTTGCTCGGTGCTGCTGAGAACCTCCCCCAGAAGCAGTACAATGCCCCAAGAGGTCCCTTGCCTGTAGCTCTGCTCTGTGTTCAACTACTCTCCTCACCCTAGTCACAGTTAGTTTTGACAGACACATGTAAACAAAGGTACTCTTCATCTTAAAATCCTTCCAAAGTTCCATGTTGCCTTCCAGAGCCTTCTAGAATCTAGGCAATGGCAGGCTCCGCGCATGGCCTAACAGGTTCATCTGTCGACCAAAATAAAGCTCCAAATTCCAGAATCCAGCTACACTGACGCCCTTTCTCAACCTCAGGCTTTTTTTGCTTGTGGTATTCCATGTGGGGGGAAATTCTCCCACCCCTGTCCACTCAGGGGTCTTGTTCATTCTTCAGATTAAATTATGTCCTCTGAGAAGCCTTTCCTGGTAGAACCCACCCTACTGCAAAGTCCAGTTAGGGGTTTCTCCTGGTATGCCCTGGGCGCTGAAGTTCTCCAGGCTGTGTGGAAGCTGCTCGGATGCTGGACCATCTTCTCTGTGACACAGCCTTGTCCAGGGCCGTAGCCCAGGGTCTCATACATAGTAGTAGCTACTTTGTAATTATTTGCTGCATGAATGATGTCCTGGCAGAGGTGGCCTCCGAAGGGCTATCTCCTGCTGTAGAAAGGACACTGGTGAAAAAAAAACTATCTCTGTGGAAGGGACTTCCTGGCTGTCCAGTAGTTAAGTCTCCACGCTTCCAATACAGGGGGCTCAGATTCAGTCCCTGATTGGGGAACTAAGATCCCACATTCCTGCTGTGTGTGTGTGTGTGTGTGTGTGCGCGCGCGCGTGTTAGTCACTCAGTCGTGCCCCACTCTTTGCGATTCCATGCACTGTAGCCTGCCAGGCCCCTCTGTCCATGGAATCCTCCAGGCAAGAATACTGGAATGGGTTGCCATTTCCTTATCCTGCTGTGTGGTGCAGCCAAATAAAAAAAAGCCTCTGCAGGAGCCTAGATTGGGAGTGCAGAAGCAACTGTGACACTGATAAATGTGACCGTGGAGGGACTGCCAGCATTGGGGAGGCAGGCCTAGAAATATACACTAAGGGGCCCGGTGGCTGGGGTTGGAAATGAACTGGTGGCTTCTGGGGATGAGGGGAACAAACATTATCAAGAGAAAGGCCTCCCACAGTGGGCCACTGTGACCATCTGAGCTCAATCGAACAGTTTAAAGTAGCATGAGACTAGCCTAGGCGTGGATCCACAGAGTAACCAGAGAAGCAGCCTGGGGCTCCCTTCCCCAAGTCTAGGAGTTTGTATTCTTTTTATTCCTTTTTTCTTCTTATTTTTGGCTACATTGAGTGGCATGTGGGGTCTTAGTTTACCAACCAGGGATGGAACCTGCGCCCCCTGCATTGGAAGGTGAAGTCTTAACCATTGGACTCCTGGGAAAGTCCCTATTTTTATTATTTTTTTTTTCAGCTTTATTGAGGTATAATTGACATAAAGTACATATACACGCAGACCTTGGAGATATGGCTGATTCAGTTTGAGACCTCTGCAGTAAAGTGAATTGCAGTAAAATGAGTCACACAAATTTTTTTATTTCCCGGTGCGTATAAGTTATGATGCACTGTTGTGCGTAACAGCATTATGTCTGAAAAACAATATACATATTCTTAATTTAAAAATGCTTTATTAAAAAAAAAATGCTTTGTTGCTGAGAAATGCTAACTACCATCTGAACCTTCAGTGAGTCATAGTAGTAACATCAAAGATCACTGATCAGCGTAACAAATAATAATGAAAAAGTCTGAAATATCGCAAGAATTAACAAAATATAACAGATATGAAGTGAGCAAATGCTGTTGGAAAATAGTAGATGACAGATGATCTTATTCACAAAACAGAAATAGAGACACAGACATAGAGAATAAGTGTGTGGACACTGAGGGAGGAAGGGAGAGGTTTGGATGAGTTGGGAGATTGGTATTGACGTGTATATACTACTGATATTATGTATAAAATAACTAATGAGAACCTGTTGTAGAGCACAGGGAACTCAGTGCTCTGTGGTAACCTAAATGGGAAGGAAACCTGAAAGAGAATGGTTATATGTGTACATACAGCTGATTCACTTTGCTGTACAATGGAAGCTAACACAACTACTGTAAAGCAACTGTACTCCAATAAAAATTAATTTTAAAAAATGGCACTGTGACTTCCCTGGTGGTCCACCTGCTAAGACATGACGCTCCCAATGCAAGGGGCCCAGGTTCAATCCTTGGACAGGGAACTAGCTCCCACATGCCACAACTAAGTGCCATAACTAAGACCTGTGCAGCCAAATAAATATTTTTTCAAAATAATAATAAAAATTTAAAATGGCACATATAGACTTGCTTGATGCAGGGTTGCCACCAACCTTCAATTTATTAAAAAAAAAAACAACAACGCAGTATCTGTGAAGGGGTATAAATGAGATATGCCTCTATTTAGAGTGTACAGTCTGATAAATTTTGACATATGTGTAAGCCCATGAAATCAAAATAATGACTGGCAATCCCACGCCCCATCCCCAGCCTTTGTGCCTGATCTGCTTTCTGTCAATATAGGTTAGTTTGCATTTTCTAGAGTTTTATAAAGATGGGATTATACAGTATGCACTTTTTTATAGGCTGGCTTCTTGGCCACAGTGAGATTCATCACAGTCATTGCTTGGTATCAAGTTCCTTTTTGTTGCAAAGTAGTATTCCATTGTAGGGATACAGCACCATTTTTAATCCATTTACCTATTAGTGGGCATTTGGGAATTGTGACTAATGCTACAGTGAACATTCATGTTCATTTGTGAGGACACATAGTTTTACATTTCTTGGGTACATACTAGATCACACAGCAATTTTGTAACATTTTGAAGAATGGCTAAACTATTTTCCCAAGTGGCTGCACCATTTTACATTTCCCACTGGTAGCATATGACTTTGAATTGCTTTCATCTTCACTGAAACTTGGGCTGTTTGGTCTTTTTATTTTAGCCACTCTAATAGGTGTGAGAGTTGGGATTTATCCTGTAGATTGATAGTGAGTAGTTAACAACGTAATGGTGAGGATTGGTGTAGCCAGGAGTGCTGGATGCTTGGCAAATATTAACACTTGAAACCCCACTGCAGGAAATTGTGAACTGAATCTAGGTCTGTGCAGTGACCACACTGGGGCACTGAGTGGTCATGGGTAAACCACTCAGTCAATAGTGACCACAATACACATTCAGCTTGCTAACGGGAAAGGGAAGGGGGGGAAATCCATCATTTGATTGCTCAGTTTTAGAAAGGGAAACTAGGACAGAATGAGGGCATTAGCAGGGGGAGAAATGAAAGGAATTGTTGAAAAAGTTACAGCCCATAGAAAGCCTGGAGCCCATTTCTATTAAAAGTGCTTTATTGGAAGCCCGTGATAAATGCATGGCACAAATCCAAAAGAACAGCCACTTAAAAAAAATAAGCCCTGCATGGTTTACTGACATATCAAAGAGGCCATTGTGAGGAGAAGCATCTTTAAAAATACATATTAGAGGAAAAATAATAAATAAAAATACATATTAAATGGGAGAGGATCCCCAAGCTGAGGGAATTAAGAGACCTCAAAATGGAGCAAAACTTGTAAAAGTCACAAATCAAATGGTATCAAAACTTTCTGAAGAGTACCAGCAAGAAATGTCAAAGTAAATTGTTCTAGTTCATTTCAGTGCATGAAAGGCAGGAGGTCAGTTTGAGAATCTAGGGTCACCGGCTCATTAATATGCAAAGAGTGTACAGGAAGGGAGGCTGGAGGGGGGAGGGACGAACAATCAAATGACTCTGACATCTTTGCCGTCATCACACAGAGATTTCCCTTTCCATTAAAATAAAAAAATGTGGAAAATTTCAAAGATAAACATAAAAGTGTAATAAGCTACCATATACCCACCACCAAGCTTCAACAGTCAACAATCTGCCACACTTATTACATGGATCCCTATACCCACTTACCCCTAACTTGGTAATTTTTTAGTCAAGTTGACAGGCAGTAAAATTCACCCTTTTCAGGGATACAGTTCTGAGTTTTGATAAACATAGGCATGTAACCAGGCTTCCCGGGTAGCTCAGCAGGTAATGAATCCACCTGCAATGCAGGAGACCCCAGTTCAATTCCTGGGTCATGAAGTTCCCGCGGAGAAGGGAAAGGCTACCCACTCCAGTATTCTTGGGCTTCCCTGGTGGCTCAGATGGTACAGAATCCGCCTGCAATGCTGGGGACCTGGGTTCGATTGCTGGGTTGGGAAGATCCCCTGGAGGAGGGCATGGCAACCCATTTCAGTATTCTTGCCTGGAGAATCCCCACGGACAGAGGAGCCTTGTGGGCTACAGTCTAGAGGGTCGCAAAGGGTCGGACACGACTGAGCAACTAGGCACAGACATGTCACCACCACCACAGCAAAGCCACAGTACCTTTCCATCACCCTAAAAAGGTCCGCTGTGCTGCCCCTGTGTGGGCAACACTTTCTTCAGAATTGTGTCTTCCCCAGAATAGCAGGAAACGGAACCAGAGCACTGCCCTGGTGGTCCAGTGGCTAAGACTTCATGCTCCCACTGCAGAGGGCCTGGGTTCAATCCCTGGTCAGGGAACTAGATCCCACATGCTGCAACTAAGACCTGGTGCAGTCATATATATACACACACACACAAATATATATTAAAGAACACTGGAACCATACAGTATGTCCTCCTTTGTGTCGGACTTATTTTGCTCAGCATATGGCTCTGAGATTCATCTGTGATGTTGCCTGTATAGGTAATTTATTCCTTTCTATTGCTGAGTAGTATCCGACTATGCGGATGTACTACAATTTATTCATTTTTATTTTCTTTGTAAAGGCATTTGGGGATCAACTGACAATGTAATATACAAATCCTAACCCTACCCTTTTGACAAATGGATCCAACCATGTAACTCACTTGCATGAGAAAAAGAAAAGCAGCCCCTGACATCCAGGAACTGGCCTGACCCTTACAAGCAGGCTTTGGCATGCTGGAAGTTGCCTGGCGCTCACAGTGAGGTCAAGTCACTCTCCTGTTGGATATAAACAATGTCATCAAACATCAGCATCAGAGAAGGTGACACTGTGACTCAAAGTCACAAAACTTTATAATCTTGTCTGTGGTGGTGGTGGTTTAGTCACTAAGTCGTGTCCGACTCTTGCGACCCCATGGACCGTAGTCTGCCAGGTTCCTCTGTCCATGGGATTTTCCAGGCAAGAATACTGAAGTGGATTGCCATTTCCTCCTCCAGGGGATCTTCCCGACCCAGGAATCGAACCCGGGTCTTCTGCATTGCAGGCAGATTCTTTACCGACTGAGCTATGAGGGAAGCCCTTATAATCTTGTCTAAGCACAGAAAAGAACAAGTTCACAGTAAACCAGTAAATATAAAACACACCTCTCTCCTAGCTGATATGAGAAACAGCTTCTCTATCAGTTATGACTTTAGCCATGTTCATTTTTTAAGATACCCAATCATAGAATTACCCTGCTTCCTGACAACATCCAATCCAGAACAAAGCCCTGTTTCTTTAAAACTTGCCCCAAATCACCTAAGTCGTTTTTAACACCTGAGACGCCCTCTGCTCCTCTCTGGTACGTGTTCTCCATCATTGCAAGAAGCAAAAATCCCAACTTGTTCAACTACTGGTAAATGCTTGGTTTTTGCCTGGAGGGCACTGACACCCCTATCAAGATGTAGAACTTTTCACTTTCCTGTAAAATTCTCTTATGTCTCTTTTTAGTTAATCCACCTCCCCACCCCTTCCCACACCACCCCCGAACGCCCCTGCATCACAGACAGACATCTGTGTTCTTTGGCTATTATGAACTAAAGCTGCTGTGAACATTTTGTACAAGTCTTTTTGTGGACATATGTTTTCATTTTTTGCCAGGTGTATTCATTTCCTATTGCTGCTGTAACAAATCCACACATATTTAGGGGTCTAAAACAACACAAATTTAGGGACTTCCCTGGTGGTCCAGGGGTTAAGATTCCACGCTCCCAAAGTAGGGGAGGATCCTTGGTGAGGGAACTAAGATTCCATATGCCACAGGGGATAGCCAGAAAAAGAAAAACAACAACAACACAAATTTCTCGTTAATATCTTAACTGTTCCAGGGGTCAGAAGTCCTAAATGGGTCAGGAGAGTTGTTCCTGTGGCTGCTTTGGGGACAATCTCTTTTCTTGTTCTCTCTAGCTTCTGGAGGCCACTTGCATTCTATGGCCCCTTCCAACATCTTAAAACCAGCATCTGTAACTCTCTCTCCCTCGGACCTCTACTGCTGTCTTTACCTCATTTTCTCTGGCCTCTGACTCTCCTGTCTCCTTCCTTCCCTTCTAAGGACACTTTCGATTACTCTGGAGCCACCCAGATAATGCAGGCTAATATCCCCATCTCGAGATCTTTAATAACATCTGGAGGGTCCCCTTTCCTATGTAAGCTAAGTTATTCATGGGTTCTGGGGATTACAATGTAGGCATGACTTTGATTGGGACTGCTTTGAATATACAGATCAAGTTGGGGAGGATTAACTTCTTAACACTCGCAAATCTTTCAATCGATTAATACGGTTTATCTCCCCATTCATTTAGATCTTCAGTCTCTCTCTACAATGTTTTATACTGTTTAGTGCAAAATGTTTTGTTAAATTTATTCCTAAGGATTCTTATGGTATTTTAAATGGAATTGTATTTTAATTTGATTTTCTCATTGTTTTCCTGGGATATGAAAAAGCACTGATTTTTAACCTTTTAAATGAAAACATAATGAACATACAATAAAATGCAGATTTTAGATACTCAGTTCAATGAGTTTTGACAATTGCATACTCCTGTATAATCACTGCCTAAAACAGGACATAAAACATTTTTATACCCCCAGGATGTTTTTTCTGCCCTTTTCCAGACAATTCCTTCCTCAGTCCTCCTACAACCACTATCAGATTTCTATCATCACAGATTAGTTTGGTCTGTATTTATATTTTATAGAAATGGATATATATATAATATACACGTTTTTTTTTTGGCCATACTACATGGCTTGTGGGATCCTGGTTTCCCAACCAGGGCTCAAAACCTGTGCCCCCTGCAGTGAAAGCCCAGAGTCCTAACCACTGGACTGACTGCCAAGGAGTTCCCAACATACACTTTTAAAAATGAGTAGCTTCTTTCACTTATAATGTTTTTGGAATTCATCCATATTGTTGCATGTGTCAGTAATCTGTTTTATGATTGAGTAGTATTCAGTTGCACGAATATACCATCATTTATCTATTTTCCTTATGACACATGGGCTACTTCCAGTTTGGCGTTATTACGAATAAGGCTACCATAAACATTCTTATATAAGTTTTTGTGGACATTTATCTTCACTTCTATCGAGTAAACACCTAGGAATGGAATTGCTGGGTCATAGGCTAGGTCTTGGAGAAGGCAATGGCACCCCACTCCAGTACTCTTGCCTGGAAAATCCCATGGACAGAGGAGCCTGGTAGGCTGCAGTCCATGGGGTCGCGAAGAGTTGGACATGACTGAGCGATTTCACTTTCACTTTTCACTTTTATGCATTGGAGAAGGAAATGGCAACCCACTCCAGTGTTCTTGCCTGGAGAATTCCAGGGATGGGGTCGCACAGAGTCGGACACGACTGAAGTGACTTAGCAGTAGCAGCAGGCTAGGTCTAACTTAGTAAGAATTTTCTAAAAGTTTCTTCAGAGTGGTGTTTCATTGTACAACTGGCACACAACCATTGTATCAGAGTTTCAGTTGCTCACATCCTAGCCAACATTTAGTGTGGCAAGTCTTCTTTATTTTATTCATTCTAATGAGTGTGATATTGTATCTCATTGTAGTTTTACAGTTACCTAATAATAATGATCTTAAGCACTTTTCTGTGTGTTCCTTGGGCATTTTTGGGTCTTATTTTGTGAAGTATCTGTTCAATTACATGTTCCATTTTTAAAAATTGGGGTGTTTGGGACTTCCCTCATGGTCCCATGGTTAAGAATCTGTCTTCTAATGCAGGAGACATGGGTTTGATTCCTGGTCAGGTTCAAACCCTGGTCAGGGAACTAAGATCCCTCATGCCGTGGGGCAACTAAGCTGCATGCCACAAACTACTGAACCTATACACCACAATGAGAAGCCCACATGTTACCTGAGGCACCCAAATAAATAAATATTTAAAAAATAAATTAGAGACATAATGGCAGAGGAGGAAGCTAGAAAGACAACCAAAATGACCAGGATTTGGGGAATTCTGTCATGTGAAGATTAACTACAACTAACTGAAATTCCATATCTTCTGTGTCCAGGGCTTAGTGAAATGCCAATAACATTACAGGCATACCTCGGAGATATTGCTGGTTCAGCTCCAGACCATGCAATAAAGCAATTTTTCAAGATTGCAAATATTGCAAAAGTCACAGGAACTTTTGTTTTCCTAGGGCAAATGTTTATACTATAGTATAATCTATTAACTGTGTAATAGCATTATGTCTAAAAAACAATGCATATACCTTAATTTAAAGGTACTTCATGGGCTTCCCTGGTGGCCCAGTGGTTAAGAATCCACCTTGCAATGCAAGGGACATCGACCAGGTTCGATCCCTCCTCCAGGAAGATCCCACATGCTACAGGGTAACTAAGCCCGTGAGCCACAACTACTGAGCCTCAGCTCTAGAGCCTGTGCTGTGCAACAAGAAAAAGTGAAAGTCGCTCAGTCATGTCTGATTCTTTGCGACCCCATGGACTATACAGTCCATGGAATTCTCCAGGCCAGAAAACTGGAGTGAGTAGCCATTGTCTTCTCCAGGGGATCTTCCCAACCCAAGGATCAAACCCAGGTCTCCCACATTGCGGGCAGATTCTTTACCTTCTGAGCCACCAGGCGCGCACTGTGCTCTGCAACAGGAGAAGCCACTGCAATAAGAAGCCCAGACACCGCAGCATGCGAGTAGCCCCTGCTCACTGCAACTGGAGAAAGCCTGTGAGCAGCAATGAAGACCCAATGCAACCAAAAAAAAAAAAAAGAAAAACCTTATTACTAAAAAATGCAAATCATCATCTGAGCCTTCAGCAAGATCACTGATCATAGTATAATGAAGAGCTTGCAGTATTTTAAGAATTACCAAAATGTGACACAGAGACAAGTGAGCAAATACTGTTGGAAAAAAGTTGCTCAATGCAGGATTGCCACAGTCCATCAATTTGTAAAAAGACAAAAACAAAGTAAAATAAATCGAGGTATGTTTGTAGTTACAATGTGTGACTACTATGTGCCAGGTGTCAAATGCATTTATTTCTATTTTAGAGGGGTATAAATTATGTAAATGAATTCCAACTTAGGTTTGTTTGGCTTCAAATCCTGATCTTTTTGGACTATGCTGCTGCTGCTGCTAAGTCACGTCAGTCGGGTCCGACTCTGTGCGACCCCATTGACGGCGGCCCACCAGGTTCCTGTCCCTGGGATTCTCCAGGCAAAAACACTGGAGTGGGTTGCCATTTCCTTCTCTAGTGCATGAAAGTGAAAAGTGAAAGTGAAGTCGCTCAGTCATGTCTTCAAATCCTGATGGTGGCTTCAAATCCTGATCTTTTTGGACTATGCTGCTGCTGCTGCTAAGTCACGTCAGTCGTGTCCGACTCTTCGCGACCCCATGGATTGCAGCCTACCAGGGTCCTCCGTCCATGGGATTTCCCAGGCAAGAGTACTGGAGTGGGTTGCCACTGCCTTCTCCGTTGGACTATGCTAAATACACACAAATTAAAAAAAAAAAAAAAAAAGGGAGGGGGGTAATAAGCAATTCACAAACAAATCCCGCACAGGATTTTCAGAACCTCCGGGGCATCCACATGGACTACTTTCGGTGTGGGCTATTAAGAACTTTCACAAGTCACACTCCTTTTATCTTGCTGGAGGGCGTCTGGCTGTATGTCTTTCTCTGGAGAATCTATTTGACATCCACAATATATCCTCCTCTTTTACAGCCCAAATGATGATGCCTTATGATTTGCACACTGTCTTTCTCACTCCTTCCTGGCCCTCCTGTATGCCTAAAGAGGAAGCATTTGCCTTTCTGCACGATAAAGAGATGTAAAATAAAACATCTGTCCTTTCAATGAACTACATGACCCAGCCCATAGACTGTCAGAGATCTTGGATGTCAATGAAATGTGCATCACCTTTTGCCTCGTTTCTGTGCAGTGCTTAATCCCAGGCATCTCGGGTTGCACGCTCCATTGCGTTTAACTGCATCCTACTTTCTACCTCTAGACCTTCCGTCTCACCCGCTCCCTGATGGATGGGCAAGGCCAAAGACCAGGCGGCGTGACCTTGGGCAAATTCTTGCTTCCGCCTCTTTAGCTGAGCCGGGCAGCCCAGCACCCGCACCTTTTCCCCCTCCGCTTCCTCGCAGAGCGACTCCCCGTCCCCGCCCTTACGCTACTGGCGTAGTGGCCGCGTCCAGCCGCGGCGCCCTCTCATCCCAGACGCTCGTTTACGCCGCGCGGACTGGGAGGGCGCGATTCCCGAACGCGGCCGGCGCTGCGAGCGCGCGGCCGTCCCGCAGGCTGGCGCGGCCTTACGCCGCTGACGCAGCGCGCCCAAGATGGCGGCGCGGTCGTCGTCGGGGGTGGCGGCGGCAGAGGGGGCGGCGGCCGCGGCGGCGGCGACGGCAGCCGTGACGGCGGCGGCGGAGCGGGGCCTCGGTCGGGGGGAATGAGGCGGCCGCGGCGAGCCAGCGGCGGAGCCGTGTAGCGGAGTAGCGGTTCCCTCTCCCTGCTTCCCTTGGCTGAGCCGGGGGCGCGCGCGCGCGCGCGGCCGTCCGGAGCGGGCTCCCCACCCTCGACTCCCGAGACCCGCGCCGCACCCCCCATCCTGGGCCCGGAGGATGATGAAGCTCAAGTCGAACCAGACCCGCACCTATGACGGCGACGGCTACAAGAAGCGGGCCGCATGCCTGTGTTTCCGCAGCGAGAGTGAGGAGGAGGTGAGGCGCGGGGCCGGCCGGGGGTCTCCGGGGTCGGTGGTCACCTCAGACTGAGGCGCAGGGCTGGGGGAGGCGGGAGGCGCGGCCCGGGCCCGGCCGCTCGGTTCGGCCCGAATGAAGTTCCGACGGAATTTCCTGAGGCGAGGCGAGGGCGAGGGGGAAAGGGACGAGGACGGTGGGCGGAGGGGAAGTGGGTCTGAGGTTCGGGCCGATGGGGACGGCAGCTCGCGGCCGGGGCACTCGCGAGCGGGCCTCCTGTCACTGAGGAGAGAGGGGCGGCGGGCAGAAGGCGGTGGCCGCGGAGAGCGCGCGGCGTTCGGGCCGGGCCTGCGGCTTGGGGTCCGGGGAGGGCAGCCCCGCGCTTGTGTCAGGCCAGCCCGGCACATGTGTGTGTGCAGGAGCCGCCGTGCACGCGGCGCGGGGCCGGCCCTTTGTGGCGGAGAAAGCATCCACTTCATTGGCAGGTTCGGGGTTTGCCGAGGGATTATGTACGTCTGGGAGCCCGAGGCGGTGGGGGGAGCCTCAGGAAGATTTAGGGCGTTGTGCAAAAGCCAAAGCCAGTTGTTTGTTTTCCACTGCGCTGGGTAGTCCATATGGTGTAAGCCTGAGAAGAAAGGACAATTTGATAAGATAATCTTTGTGGGTTGAAAATTTTTTCATTTTAATTGGGAAAGCCAAAATCGGTCTTTTAAGATTTTTTGCTCTGACATTCCTCCATTGCCCTGGGAAGATCTTTAGGATTAAATTTGCTTGCAAAATAGAAATGCTTAGAATCTGCACAGGGTACTTAAAAAAAAAAAAAAATCTCTAAACTCCTCAAAGCCGTTTCTCTGGTGATAAAGGGAATTCAGAGAAGGCGAATGTTTTTTTGTAAATCCTCAAAGAATAGCTGCTTTGGAAATTCATAAGATGCTTGTGGGAAGGCGTTCCTCTCGTGTGTATGGTGATAAAATGGCAGTTAAACTGGGAACAATGAAGGACAGTGAAATTCAATATGCTGTATTCCAGCATTCAGCAGTGGGCTATCGTGGCAGGGCTGCAAGTACAGTACATCGTGTTGAAATGGAGAGAAAAGAACTTGACCCGTTAGTTATGAAAAGAAGCTGTGATGAAAGACAGATGGGTTGCCAGAAGTTGCTGTCCAAAGATATTTAGGAGGAAGTGGAAATTTATTGCCTGGGAAAAAAAAGTTGATAAAAGCACTGTAATTGTACTGTTGAGAGATTTTGTGTGTTCCTTTCAGTGAAACAGTAGGAAACTAGATTTGGAAATGTATACTTTGTGTCCAAGAATATATTGTAAAAGTCCTCAAAACAGATGCAGTGTAATAACTGCTAGGCAGTGCCTTGCTGTAAATTGTGTACTGTTTTGGAATACATACTTGCATAAAGTAAAATGACTGGTGATGTTTACTGCCCCAGAGGCTTTGTTCTCCCCATTATCATGTCGTATTATGGGAAATCAGATGGGATCACAGGCTGTTAATTGGAGGGAAAACTAATTAGCATAATAACATGTCTTACTGCAGTAATATGGTTAAATCTGTGGGAACCCCAATTATAAGTAGAAGGGTATATAATTGTATGAATGATGCAAGACTTTACATGTTAAATAAATCATACTAGGAATTGAGAACATGTGACTATTTTGGATAAATTGGAAACCCTTTATGGATCATAAGCAAAGTAAAGAAGACTTGATTTTCTATTTTCTGTTGAAGGTTTATTATATATCGGTACCAGCAGCATTGATGTTAAAACATTTGACTGATCATGAAGTTTCCTCTACTGAATTTCTTTTTGAACATTGGTTAATGAGCAGAAGATTCATGCAAATCTTTAATTACAGATTCAGTAGATAATACAGCTAAAGCCTAGGAAGAATAAAATTAATGAAATGGGTGTATTTTAGATTTGTTTAAACTTACATGTGTTAAGAGCCTACTATATTGGTGCAGCATTCTGTAACATGGGATTTAAAGATAAACATCCCTCCTTGTCCCAAAAAGTTTAGTGGTTTTTTATTGGAACCCTTAATTGGGAGGGATTTTGGACCACAGAATAATCTCTAGGGTGCCATTCAATTCTCAGATTATATAATTGTGTTGGAAGGGAAGTAATTTGTTAGTTCCAGGAGAACTTTTATGTTCTCAATAGTAGTGCCAGAAACTGGAAGCATTAGCTGCCATGCATTGCAGGAATGTGAAATTCAAACTCAATAGGACATTCAACCCAATTTTATTTTTTAATGAGCACTAATGGCTTTAATCAAGATAGAATAATTTACAGAATACTATCAATATTAGCATTAAAACAATAATAATGTGAGTATGAATAGGACCCTGATTTATAAATTTAGTTAACCAGTGTCAGGAAGCATACTTAAAATGTAAAGAAAAAGAGATGGAAAATACTAGCAGATAATAGACCATGAGTCAAACCTTCTAGCATTCCATTTTTCCAGCCCCAGAAAATTTTATTTATAGGCCAGCAGTGATAGCAGCTGAGATACTGATCCAGGTTGGGGTGTGTGAACATATTCAGCAAGTTTACTGAGCAGCTTTATTGAGCACTCATCAAATGTCAGGTTCTATGATACAGTTACAAAGGAGACAGGCAGGCAAGAAGCCTAGAGGGGCAGACTCAACAACATGATGAAAATGAGTTCTCTTTCCTTCAAATCTCTGTTTGCTTTTCCTGTTGATAAACAAGCATCAATAGCAGGAAAGTTCCCCTCCTTAGATGTTTTGCTAATTATGGTGACATTCTGATAAATTAAGACCTTTAGGTTGGGGCGTTGGTGATGATTAGCGTTTCTTACAGTGAACCTGGTGTAAGTGGACAGTCTCTTGCCCAGCCTCTGCTGTAACCACTTGGTACCCTTGCCTCTACTCTGTGAGGGGCTGGTCCTGACAGGTTCCAGACCATGTGGCCTCCCAACCAGTTGTATTGATCCCTGTATTTGTTTATGGTTTTTGTAATATATTCATTGTATTTATCTGTACATCTGTGTGTATTTGTTGTAATACACTGAAAATTGTAATTATGCAGTGTAATTAAATATGACGTCAGTTGGTGAAATTTGAGTTCAAAAAGAATGATTTTGTGAAAAATATTTCAAATGCTTTGGAATGATCCAATAATTTCAAGTTATTAAAAAAAAAATTGCTGCTCTATTAATACGGATTCGAAAACTAAAAAAGATGGAGAAGAAGTCTTAGAAGTCTAGATAGACTCTGCATATAGATCACTTCATGAATATTTTCAGGTTTTTGTTTTTCTTCTTAAAAAACTGAAAATTACAGGTCACACATGGTGGGCATAGTGTATGAAAGACAACTTGCATTTCAACAGTAGACCCACAGTCAAGATATGGACTGACTACATCATGACTGACAAAGATTAGCAAATAAATATACTTTATTTGTTTACTTACTTATTTAAGCTGTGCAGCATGGTGGATTCTTAGTTCCCTGACCTGGGATGGAACCTGTGCCCTATGAAGTGGGAGTTTGGAGTCCTAACCACTGGACTGGCAGAAAGTTTCTGCATTTATATTTTTAATCTGCCATATCTTCCAATTAATATTTTATCATAAACATTACAGAATACTGAAACATTTCTTGAGTAAGATTTTATTACACTAAATTGGGTATGACGACACTCACCTTTGTCCTGGTGTTCACCTTGGGCCTTCTTAAAGCACTTCCAGTGAAATCATCTCTCTTACTTCCTTTCCTTTCCTACTTTGGAGCCTCTGTGATTACAGAAAGGGAGAGATACAGAAAGAGAGAGCAAGGGGTGAGCTTGCTTGTACTCTGCCCTTCCTGGCCTGGGGTAGGGGAGTGTGACACAGACGTTTTAGACAGTTGAAATATTTAGCAATGTGAAAGACTCTCCTGGAAAGGCTAGTGATACTGACTATACATGGGGTGACGTCACAGTGCTTGGGAAAGTTGAAGTTACCCCTCAGGGGTCTTTTTTTTACTGAGGCAGAAAGGTAAGTATTGACTGGATCATCTCAGATTTCCTTGTGCATTAAAACTGTTTTTATTAAAAAAAAAAAATCTTTTTAAAAACAAAGAACAAAACTGTCCTTAAAGGTCTTAGTTTTGCTTGTTGAGCTTTTCCATCAGGAGCCTGCCTCTTGGCATGGGGTTCCTGGTTCTCATTTCCTCAGATCCTTGAGCTCACTAGGTTGGGTGAAGGGATGACTGACATTGAAGACTCTCAGTGAGTGGAGACTCTGGTAGCCTGAGTGTTTGTCAGTAAAAATGCCCCCAGGGAGCAGGTGAAAAGACCTTCCCCCAGGCTCCAGAGGGGGGAGTAAGGCTGAGGTGGCACTCCCAGGGGTGACAACCATGGTGAAGAGCTTCCAGTGGAGCCCAGGCTGGTTGGGGAGTCCTTTTGTAGCATATCTCGGGGATTGTACAGTATTACATTACTCTAGAGTCACCACGAGTGCATGGATCCAGCTAACTGGACTTTTTTTTTTTTTTTCATTTATTTTTATTAGTTGGAGGCTAATTACTTTACAATATTGTAGTGGTTTTTGCCATACATTGACATGAATCAGCCATGGATTTACATGTGTTCCCCATCCTGAACCCCCCTCCCCCCTCCCTCCCCATCCCATCCCTCTGGGTCATCCCAGTGCACCAGCCCCGAGCACTTGTCTCATGCATCCATTCTGGCCTGGCAATCTGTTTCACACTTGATAATATACATGTTCCGATGCTGTTCTCTCAGATCATCCCACCCTCGCCTTCTCCCATAGAGTCCAAAAGTCTGTTCTGTACATCTGTATCTCTTTTTCTGTCTTGCATATAGGGTTATCGTTACCATCTTTCTAAATTCCATGTATGTGCGTTAGTATACTGTATTGGTCTTTATCTTTCTGGCTTACTTCACTCTGTATAATGGGCTCCAGTTTCATCCATCTCATTAGAACTGATTCATATGTATTCTTTTTAATGGCTGAGTAATATTCCATGGTGTATATGTACCACAGCTTCCTTATCCATTCGTCTGCTGATGGGCATCTAGGTTGCTTCCATGTCCTGGCTATTGTAAACAGTGCTGCGATGAACGTTGGGGTACATGTGTCTCTTTCAGTTCTGGTGTGATTGCTGGGTCTTATGGTGACTGGACATTTCTGATCCTTGTTTTTCTACATCTTTCCTGAGGCTTTGTGTGTGTGTGAGAGAGAAAGAGAAGAGGGGGGGCGAGAGAGTGTGTGTGTGTGCACACACACGCACGCCCGTCCCCATACTTTTTCCCTTGTCCCTGCCTAGTAAATACAGGTGTCAGTTAGATGTTTTTCCCATTACCTCCTTTTTTACCTGCTTCCCAAGTTGTGGATTCTAGTCTGAAATTGTACTGTGATCTTCATTATTCTTTCCTACTTCTTGTCCTAATCTTTTGCTTTTGGGTGAGTCTCATTTTTCAATAAATAGAATATTGTGTATCTACTTTAGTAGAAACAGTAGTGGAAATAGTAGCAAAAGGCAAGGCTCTTATTCAAGAACACTTTTTTTTTTCTGTGCTGCGCTGCTTACTTGATCTTTGTTTTCAAACCAGGGATTTGAACCCCTGCCTCTTGCGGTTGAAGCACAGCAGCCTAACCACAGGACTGCCAGGGAATTCCCTCCACTGCACGATTTTGGCCTAACCCTGTATTGCCTCTCGCCTGGATTATGACTTTATTCTCCTCACTGCTTGTCCCCTCACCCCTCTAGTCTTCACTGCTAGAGTGGTAGAGTGATTTCTTTTGACACAGAAGTCAGATTCTCTCACTCCTCTGCTCCAGTGGTGGCCTGTCTCAGCAAATCCAAAGTCTTAAACCGCGCTCTGGTGATCTGGTCCCCTGCCATAGCTCTGACCTCATCTCTTAGCACCCTCCCTCTCTCTCACCCCACTCTTCCAGCCCTCTAGCTTCTGTGCTGATTCTCCCCCGTGGTATCTGCATGGCTCCGTCCTTCATCTGAGGTCTTTGTTAAATTTATCAGACAGGTCTTTAACGATCACCCTGTTTAAAATAACACCAGTCCATTGTGCATCTGTTAACACTTTTTTTCTTGACAGCACATGTCACCATTGAGACATATTGTGTGTTCATTCTATGTATTGTCTGTTTCCTCACCTGAATGCAGGCTAGTCCCTGAGGATAGGAATGAATGTCTCTTTTATCTTTTTTATTCACTCCTGTGTCCTCAGTGCTTAGAATGGTAGTAGATGCTCAATATTATTTGTTGACTGTGTGAATGAATGAGTGAGTGAACATGTAGTCCCTACTTTCAGGAAGCTTGCAGTCTAGTGGAGGAACTGAAAATAACCAAAATATACCAAATGCTAGTGTCTGCCAGTAAAGTGTTGATAGATAGGTCTCAGAGAAGTCGTGCAGCTCTTTTTTTATTTCCAGTCTTAGTGACAAGGTGTTTGATAGTCTTGAGTATCAGCTTATAGCAGGTGTGTGTGTATTTGGTTGTAAATCCTTTCAGAATCTCTCTGCATGGTTCTGTCATAGGACATTTAGGATTTCCTTCAGATGTTGGACTTGAAAGTCCGTACCATCTCACAGGATTTGTGTTGGGTACTTGATATGCTATGCTGATCCCCAACCCTACTGATGCCTAGGGAAAACCTGAGGGAAAAGGGTTTTCATTTTGCTGATAGCCTGGAAAGTTTTATTAGCAATTAAGTAAACACACCAACAAACTATAATCAAGTAGTGATATAATGACTTGTCGATAGTGGTTCATTGTCAAAAATATATGTCAAATTTGGATTCTAAAGTTTTGTTAATATTAGTTAATTTGAAGATAAAGATTAATAGGGATGCTCATAAAATTTTCCTGTCATCATCACTTTTTTCTTTATGTAGGTCAGAGTAATAGAAACAAGGTGTAAAGTTTATGGGTGCTGAATCTAAAGGATTTGGTTGATGGTGGTTAACATGAAACAAAACAAAGGAACCATCATGGCAAAAAAAGATAACATATGGATAAAAGAAGCATAAGGAATTGAATTTGGAAATAAAGTTCAGACTTAAAATTTAGTAATAAAACATATACACCTGAGTTTCTGAGTAAAATCCTCTCACCACTCACGAAAACTAGAATCCATCTTGAGAATTTTTGCGTTGAGGTAACATAGATCCTCAAGAGTGTTCAGGCTTTATTCCCAGCCTTTTTGAAGCCTTTTCTTCCTAACCTTTTGAATAGGAAAAGGTGTTCATTTTTTAAAAAATTAATTAATTAACCTTTGGTTGCGCTGGGTCTTCATTGCTGTGGGCAGGCTTTCTCTAGTTGCAGAGTGGGGGGCTGCTCTTTGTTCGGGTGTGTGGGCTTCTCATTGCGGTGGCTTCTCTTGTTGCAGATGGGCTCTAGGCTAACGGGCTTTAGTAGTTGGGGCTCTTGGGCTTAGTTGCTCTGTGGCATGTAGAATCTTCCCAGACCAGGGATTGAGCCTGTGTCCCCTGCATTGGCAGGTGGATTCTTATCCACTGTATCACCAGGTAAATCCAAGTGTTCCGTCTTAGATTTATTCATTCATTTATTCATTTGTCCTACAAACTTTTACTGAGTGCCTACTTCCAGGTTGGATACTGTTCATGAACAAGGCAGAATGGAAGCCATTGCTTTTGTGAAGCATCTGATGTAAATGCCAGTGAATGAGCAAAAATACAAGTGTATTTAAGTATTGTACAGGTAGAGATAAAATACTGTAGTCTTTTCAAGAGACAGGTCTGAAAGGATGTGAAGTAGAGACCCTAGTTTCTTTACACTCTTTTTAGGATAACTTATTCAGAAAGACTACCTTGACTAGGTAATACATATGCTGCACACAGTACAAAATTCAAAATTTGTGAAAGATACGGAGTGAAAGGTAAATCTCTTTCCCACCCATCTTTAGCCACCCTGTTTCTCACTCTTGATTCTTCTTTCAGAGGTTTTCTGTGTGCACGTGTGTGTGTGTGTGTGTGTAGGCTGTTGCACACAAGTCAGGTAATTAACTTATACAGGTTAGTACTGCAGTACATTGCAAGTAAAAGGTTGGAGGACATTTTTTGTTTAATAGAGCAAAAGCTTGGGAGTTTTTCCTGGAAATGTATTTGAACCCAGGCCATTAGAATACCTATGATTTTTGAATACTTGCCTAGTTTTATTGAGGTTTGTTTACCTTAAATGCCAGAGATCCTTTTAGAGTGGGGAACTTCTCGGAATGGAGTGGTTGTCTGTGTGTGTGTGTGTGTGAGATCAGTTCTTTCGAGAGGCGGATGTGTTGTCAGTGGGCTGTGTGTCAGGAGAGTGCTGTCATATGGAAGCTACTTGCCTTCAAGATTGTTAAAAGCAGCTCAGCAGTCATCTGGGTCAGAGTGTATTTTCTGATTTCTGGATTGTCATTCTTTAGACTACTCAGAGTTGACCTACTGAGCCATAGTATCTTCTTCTCAGGATGGTGTACGGTAGGCAGCTGTTCACTTTAGCCTTGTGCCTTTATCCCTAGCTGTGGAGTGGGGAGGAGGTAGAATTCTGGGTGGAGTTGTGGCTTTTCAGTTCCTCCTGAGACAGACTGTGAGATAATAGAAAATATATGTTGATCTCTGATCCCTGGTCCCTGGCATAGACTCCTTAAACTCTTCTTATTTCCAAAGTGACAAGAACACTAGGAATGTCTCTTGTTCTAATATTGGTCCTTGATCTCTGTTCCTGACACAGGGCTCCTGAAACTTGTAATTACCTGTGTGATAGGAGTGTTTTTTTCTAACAGGGCAACCCTGGGTGGGCTCCTGAATGGTTCTTGGATGAGGACTGGTCACCAGAAAGACCAAGCCATGATTTTTTTTTTTTCATTTATTTTTATTAGTTGGAGGCTAATTACTTTACAATATTGTAGTGGTTTTTGTCATATATTGACATGAATCAGCCATGGATTTACATGTATTCCCCATCCCGATCCCCCCTCCCACCTCCCTTTCTACCCAATCCCTCTGTGTCTTCCCAGTGCACCAGGCCCGAGCACTTGTCTCATGCATCCAACCTGGGCTGGTGATCTGTTTCACTCTAGATAATATACATGTTTTGATGCTGTTCTCTCAAAACATCCCACCCTCGCCTTCTCCCATAGAGTCCAAAAGTCTGTTCTATACATCTGTGTCTCTTTTTCTGTTTTGCATATACGGTTATCATTACCATCTTTCTAAGTTCCATATATATGTGTTAGTATACTGTAATGGTCTTTATCTTTCTGGCTTACTTCACTCTGTATAATGGGCTCCAGTTTCATCCATCTCATTAGAACTGATTCAAATGAATTCTTTTTAATGGCTGAGTAATATTCCATGGTGTATATGTACCACAGCTTCCTTATCCATTCATCTGCTGATGGGCATCTAGGTTGCTTCCATGTCCTGGCTATTATAAAGAGTGCTTCGATGAACATTGGGGTGCACGTGTCTCTTTCAGATCTGGTTTCCTCGGTGTGTATGCCCAGAAGTGGGATTGCTGGGTCACATGGCAGTTCTGTTTCCAGTTTTTTAAGAAATCTCCACACTGTTCTCCATAGCGGCTGTACTAGTTTGCATTCCCACCAACAGTGTAAGAGGGTTCCCTTTTCTCCACACCCTTTCCAGCATTTATTGCTTGTAGACTTTTGGATTGCAGCCATCCTAACTGGCGTGTAATGGTACCTCATTGTGGTTTTGACTTGCATTTCTCTGATAATGAGTGATGTTGAGCATCTTTTCATGTGTTTGTTAGCCATCTGTATGTCTTCTTTGGAGAAATGTCTGTTTAGTTCTTTGGCCCATTTTTTGATTGGGTCATTTATTTTTCTGGAATTGAGCTGCAGGAGTTGCTTGTATATTTTTGAGATTAGTCCTTTGTCTGTTGCTTCATTTGCTATTATTTTCTCCCAATCTGAGGGCTGTCTTTTCACCTTGCTTATAGTTCCCTTTGTAGTGCAAAAGCTTTTAAGTTTCATTAGGTCCCATTTGTTTATTTTTGCTTTTATTTCCAATATTCTGGGAGGTGGGTCATAGAGGATCCTGCTGTGATTTATGTCAGAGAGTGTTTTGCCTATGTTCTCCTCTAGGCGTTTTACAGTTTCTGGTCTTAGATTTAGATCTTTAATCCATTTTGAGTTTATTGTTGTGTATGGTGTTAGAAAGTGTTCTAGTTTCATTCTTTTACAAGTGGTTGACCAGTTTTCCCAGTACCACTTGTTAAAGAGGTTGTCTTTTTTCCATTGTATATCCTTGCCTCCTTTGTCGAAGATAAGGTGTCCATAGGTTCATGGATTTATCTCTGGGCTTTCTGTTCTGTTCCATTGATCTATATTTCTGTCTTTGTGCCAGTACCATACTGTCTTGATGACTGTGGCTTTGTAGTATAGTCTGAAGACAGGCAGGTTGATTCCTCCAGTTCCATTCTTCTTTCTCAAGATTACTTTGGCTATTCGAGGTTTTTTGTATTTCCCTACAAATTTTGTGACATTCTTTGTTCTAGTACTGTGAAAAATACCGTTGGTAGCTTGATAGGGATTGCATTGAATCTATAGATTGTTTTGGGTAGTATAGCCATTTTGACAATATTGATTCTTCCAATCCATGAACATGGTATATTTCTCCATCTGTTTGTGTCCTCTTTGATTTCTTTCATCAGTGTTTTATAGTTTTCTATGTATAGTATAGGTCTTTTGTTTCTTTAGGTCCAAGCCATGATTTGAAGCTTGAAATTTTCAGCAAACTTCTCCCCCTGCCCCCCCCACCCCGCCACACTTCTCTTGAGAAGGGAGAAAATCTGAAAATGGAGTTAAATGTTTGATCATGCCTATATAGTGAAGCCTCTGTGGGGTTTGGAGAACTTCCAGTGGGCAGACACATCCACATGGGGAGGGTGATGCGCCCAGACTCCATGCAAGCAGAGCCTCCTGCATGCAGGACTCTTCCTGACTGGACAGGACCTTTCTTCACCAGGCTGTTCACCTGAGTCCTTTCATAAACTGGTAAATGTAAGGAAATGTTTCCCTGAGGTCTGGGAGGAACCCAAGGAGAGGGGTCATTGGCACCTTGATCTGTAGCTGGTTGGTCAGAAGCACAGGTTATAATCTGTGCTGGAGACCACTATCTGAAGGGGGACACGGACAGTCTCATAGGATTGAGACCTTTAACCTGTAGGATCTCCAGGTGGACACTTTCTCTGGGAAGATAGTGGCAGAATTGAGTTAAATTGTGGGACACCCAGCTGGCGTTGCAGAGACTTGGCTTGGTGTGGAAAACCCCACACACATTTGCTGATCAGAAGTCTTAGAAGTCAGAGCCAAGTATTAGTGGTCAGAAGCCTTCTGTGTGAGCAGTGGAGACTCGCAGGGAAGAAGCACACAGTAGGGAAGAGCTGGGTTTTTCCTACTCAGGAGGAAAGAAAACTGTTTTTTTCCCTTCTCACAGACCAGGCCTCAAACTTCTCTCTCTCCCTCACAGGGAGAACTGGGTGTGGGAAGATATGACTGAAAAAGATCATTGCCCGTGTAACCTCCTGATTTAATTTGACATAGAAACAAATTACTAAAATGAAACACCCGTATTCAAATGTGAGCACCAGAAGTATTCGCAAAACAAACATGAAGTGATTTTTAAAATTTCTTTTTGACATCTTACTGTTCAAATTGTGTTCTGCTGCTGCTTTCTTAATGCAGTTAACCAAAAGTGGGCTGTTTCTGTGAATCTGGTTTTGTATCTGAGGCACAGTAAGAGCATATTTTTTTGTGTGCTTTGTCCAAATGCACTTAATAAAACAAATTGTAGGCAGTGCGGGATGTTTTTTAACCCCCTTTAAAATGGGAAATTAGTAATTCAAGTGTCGTAAAGCATTATCTTATGTTGTGGTATTTTGTGAGCACTTCCAAAAGGAGATAAAGAGAGTGAATTTCTACTCCAGGAAAAAGCTTATTACAAAAAGAATAAAAATTTAAAGCAAGTGGAAGCAGAATGTTATAAAGAGAAAAAAGAGTATTATAAACATAAAAAAGAAATGATTCCTTAGGTAGACTTTCTTTGTATATAGTTAGTTGATCTCTTTGTTCGTAAAAGAGGAAAGAAAAAAGTCCTTTTAAAGAACTGCTTGGAAGTCTGTTATTTAACACTTCTCATTTTCTTTATGAGAGCAGCTTAGCAATGATGAACAGAAATGGATAGGAACTCATACATACAGTGCTGCTACTTCTATAAAAAGGAAGGGTGGTGATCTTTCTTGGAATATTTAAGAATCCTAGTAAAATATGCCATAAGAAAAGTTATATGCTTTTGTAAAACACTTTTTATAATGAATACCATGAGCTAATATATTTTTAGTAATTGGAACTTTTGACTATTTACTAAGTGACTTGTTTACTAGACTTACATTCAGTCATCACTTACTGAGCATGCTGAGCCCTGACTCAGGGTTTTTACACTTATCATTGCAATGGTGATTTCTTCCCTGGAGATTTTGTAGTTTGGATAGACTGCGTTTAGTAATAGTAAGACGAAACCTTTAGATTTTATTGGTAAAATGAGTTAGTCTTTGTATGTAATAACTATATTTCTATGGTATTTTCATTGGTTTGACAACTGTTTAATAAGGAACTAACTTGGTATCATCCTTCAGCTAGGCACTCTTGAGTGATTTTTTCTTTCAAAAAGGATTTTTTAAGTACAGAAGTAATGGTGGTGTCTGTAAAGAATACTTCAAACTGAGGGGTGTAAGCTGTGCAGAATGACACAGTAGGGGAGAGAGAAGGTGGGATGATTTGCGAGAGTAGCATTGAAACATATACATTACCATATGTAAAGTAGATAGCCAGTGGGAATTTTCTGTATGACACGGGGAGTCCAAAGCTCTGTGACAACCTAGAGGGGGGGTTGGGGAGGGAGGTGGGAGGGAACTTTAAGAGGGAGGGGACCTGTGGCTGATTCATGTTGATGTATGGCAGAAATCATCACAATGTTGTAAAGTAAGTATCCTCAAATTAAAAAAAAGAGATGTGTAGAATACAGAATCTGAGCTCTTGAGGAGCTTTAAACTGTTGCAGGATGCAGATTAGAGTGTAAAATTAGAGAAGCGATGGAGAGGAATTTGAAGGAGACTGTGAAAATGAGCTGGAATATTAGGGACAGTTGTTTGGGGTGTGTGACACTACACCTGAGTGTCTTGGTTGGATTTGGGTAGCCAATGAAAATATTCCAGGTGGGAGACATTGGGCTAGGTAGGTCATGGAAGGTCATGCCTGGATGTATAGCTCTTGAAAGCCTGTTTGTCCTGAAACATTTTGAGGACCACAGACTGTTGGTCATGGCTGTGTTTGGGCTGCAAGATGATTAAGAATTTAAAAAATATTAGTATCCAACATACTAATATTGAAAATTTTCAAATAAGGAATCTGGTCTTTTGTCTCTGTGATAACAGGGCCCAGGGTCAGCTCCCATTTATTGTGGTGGCTAAGATGTTCTTGCCTTTTGAAGGTAGAGTTAGGGGAAATGTTCCTTGTACCCTTGTAAATTTCTCTCAAAAATGGAAAAGATAGAAGAGAAAAAGGGTTCCATGTTTCACGAAAAATGGAAGAGTGCCTATTTCTTTGTGGAGATGAAAATGTTATTACCTCTTTACTTTGGAAAGATGATGTATCTCTGTCAGAATG
The DNA here is from genome assembly GCF_033118175.1 of Dama dama. NCBI lineage: Eukaryota > Metazoa > Chordata > Mammalia > Artiodactyla > Cervidae > Dama > Dama dama. The sequence goes on along the minus strand of NC_083687.1, from coordinate 11,088,506 downwards.
ATCTGATGGACTTCACACACCTAGGCGCTGCCCAGGCCCCTTGGGTGGCGTTTGAGGTTTGGTGTCTGAGGTGGTGAAGAGCTTGGGCCCCAGGGTCAGTCAGGGAGGGAGCCCTGGCTCTTACACTCACCAGTCTCTGACCTTCAGCAAATTACTTTACACCTCATCTTCTCCTATTTCATTGTACTGTGGGGAGGTCAAGTGAAATTATTTATTATATATAACACTTAGTCCAGGGACTGGCACGTCAGTATTCAGTGTCAGCTGTGTAAATATATAACCCAGAAAAAGGCAATTTCTACTTCATTGCAACTTGAGGTTGGAGAAAATTGTAGTAAGAAGGTGGTTTGGGGAAATTCCTGAACCTTAGTTGTTTGCTTATTAATTCAGGTAGTGAGCTGTAGGCAGTATGCTGTGTTCAGTGAATAAGGAAGGCCCCGACTTTCATAAGGTCTGGCATGGAGTTAGAGAACTAAGGCAGGAATTGCAATACAGTGCGATATTTGAGGTAGAAGACCTTAAAATAGTGTGACCCCATGGTTTAGTCGTCTGTGGCAGTTTAGTGTTAGGAGAGGCACCAGGCCAGGGAGACGGAGCGCTGGTGACAGTGGCCCTGTACGTGGCCCGCCCTCTCTCCCTCTCCCCTCAGACCGTCCTTGTGGAGCAGCTCCCGTTGATAAAGCAGAAGAAAAGGAGAGAGAAGCCTTTCTCTGGGTAAAGACAGTTCTTATCCTCTCCCTTTCTCCCTGCTCTGCCCCCACCCCAGTCTGTGCTGGGAGAAAGAAAGTTAAGAGGGGAGACCAACCCAACCAGTGTCTGAGGGAGGAAAAAGGATATTTTTCCTCCTCATTCCCATGGACTTGAAAACAGAAAAAACTCAACAGAGAACCCTACCGGTTTTGAACTTGGGGCTTTCACTGGAACCAGAAAAATCCTTCAAGATCCGACTTTCATTTTTTATTTCATGATATAAGTACTATGTACCATTTTAAAAATTAGTACTTTATTGCATATTGAGGAAATTATTTTAAATGCATAAAAGAAAACTATTGAGGCAACTTATATTTATTTAAAAAATAATCCCTGTTAATTGCTCTGCTTTGATGCTAAAACTTTTTTTTTTTTTTAAGTAGAAATATAGTGCTGTGGGAGAAAGAGTAAGGGAGGTGAATTCTTGTGTTTGAAAAGGTGTGAGGCTTGGAAGGATTTGGCAGAGGACTTGATCAGGGGACTTGGGGAGAGTATGCTGTGGTTGGACTGAGCAGGAGTGGCCAAGGGCCGTTGAGGCAACAGTGTTCACAGTAGAGCGTCTGGAGAACTTCGGACTGTGGGGCAGGGATTCGGAGTATCCTGAAGGATTGACTTTTCAGGCAGAAAATCAGAGTATGGATTAATATTTGCGTTGTTCTGTGAATAATTTTGGAAGTGGGTGTCTGTGGAGAGAGGGGTAGGTGTTTATTATTTGTAGGATCTCTGGCCAGCTCCTCCTTCCTCAGAGCATTCTCTTCTTTCTGGAGAAAGCCCCTCTTGGAGAGGAGGAGGCGGCCACTCAACAGCCCAGAAACCAAATGGGCCCGCGTGCCCTTCCCCTCCTCTGATGGGCCTGTGGGTGCAGGACTCGGGCGCCGCAGGTCGGCCGCTCAGCCCTTGGGGCTGGTTCTGAGGAGGCCACTGAGGGAGGAGAGGAGCGGAGTAGCTGTATGCTGAGCCGATGTCCGTGTTGTTGGCAGGCCGTGCCTCTTGCCGCGGTATGGGCCCATCTTCCAGGCCTGGCCCTGTAGTCCCTGTCACTCCAGTTTTCTGACCCTTTGATGTTTCTTCCAGTACATTCCTTGTGGCTATAGATAGCCAGAAGACTATCAGACTTGGTTTCTGTTCTAGCAACACCTCCTGGGTCATTTTTTAAGTTAACCTTACTAATCCAGTGCTCTGGAAGCTATGTCTATGTGTTGAGTCAGAATCTGTATTTATTATGGAGCAGATTTTAATATCCCCACCTTTTTTGTGTGTATGTGTGTGGTAAAAATTTTTCACACTAAAGTTTGTAAAATTTATTTTAAGTGGCTGAAAAATAATCTAGTCAAATTAGAGCAGGTGTAACTAACACTGATCTGAACTGATATTTTTATGAAATGCTTACCAGCTTCATCATACCCTCCTACCCTTGATGCCTATGGTTTCTTTTTTTAGAATTAACCTAAAGAATATTTGAGAATGTGTGAATTTTTATATTTTAAACCTTTTTGGGTGTCAAGGAACAGATAAAAACTGAATTTTAAAAATGAAAGCTTATGAAAACTGTAGGATGCTTCTTAAAATGCATGTAGTCTCCAGGTTCTGTCTTGGTTAACAAGAATTTATTGTGTCTTTATACAAAGTATTCTAGGTGCAGGAATGATTTTTAAAACTGTGGACGTGTTCCCTGGTCTCCAGGAATATGCTTTTCTAAACTGATGAATTAAATTTCTTTTAGCCGTGTCAGTACGGTTGAACAAATGGCTACTGTGTATTCTGGGTGGAATCAGATAGAAAAACTGAAAGGCAGAACTTAAAGTACTTGGAGCAAATAGAAAAAGAAGTAGGGACTTTGCTGGCAGTCTGCCTGCAGTGGAATGGAATCCGTCTGCAATGCAGGAGACCTCGGTTCCATTCCTCGGTCGGGAAGATCTGCTGGAGAAGGGATAGGCTACCCACTCCAATATTCTTGGGTTTCCCTTGTGGCTCAACTGGTAAAGAATCCGCCTGCAGTGCGGGAGACCTGGGTTGGGAAGATCCCCTGAAGAAGGGAAAGGCTACCCACTCCAGTATTCTGGCCTGGAGAATCCCACAGACGTACGGTCTGTGGGGTCGCAGAGTCGAACACGACTGAGCACCTTTCATTTTCATTTTTCCTGGTGGTCCAGTGGCTAGAGGACTCGGCACTTTCACTGCTGGGACCCAGATTCAGTCCCTGGTTGGGGAACTAAGATTCCACAGGCCATGGGGGTACGGCCAAAAGAAAAACCCAGACTGTGCTTTGCAAGTACCTCAGGTTGGAGGCAAAATACTGAAAGAGTCAATCTTGGGCTTTAAGAGATGGATGGAATTTAGATAGACAGGAAGGCAGGGAAAGGGTATGTTAGGAGAAGGGGGCCTGCCATGATTGAGGGTCAGAATGAGCTGCTTGTGTGCCTGAGCCTCAGGTGGGACTGGTGGTGAGGAAGGGGGAGGTTGAGGGTATGGAACCTTGACTTCAGAGGATTAGGACTTCGGTTTGGGGACTTTGGGGGACCATAACTGTCCTTCAAAGAGTGGTTGTGGAAAGTCTTGAGATTGGAATGCTGGACTTTTCACCAAAAGGTTGTTGGGAGAATGCTTCTCTCTCCTAGAATTGAGAGCCATGGCAGGAGGCAATGAAGTGAAGGAATGAAGTAAGAGGTGTTGCAGTCAAAGGAATGGACAGATTTTAATGATGGTATGTTAAAGATGAAGGGTGTTTTGGTTAAAAGTCACTTTTAAATTTTGATTTGGGTGACAGGAAAAATGGAAATTTAGAAGAGCAGTTGTTTTTGGAGAGAAGATGGAACTTTGGTGTTTGTCATGTCAGATCTGAAGTAATGTGGTGTACTGATGCTGTGGGATTAGAGGTGGAATGAGAAGTCAGGACTGTGGGTAGAGAGCTGAGTGTTAGGGACTGAGATGGGGAGAATGGAGAGCCAGCATGAGAGAAGATGCACAGAGAGAAAAGCTGAGGGCAGGCCTGAGCTCAGGCCTCACTGCAGCCAGAGAGGCAGCAGGACATTTCAGGAGGGAACGGTAGGCAATAGTGGCAGACCTGGAGCAGGCAGAGTGAACGTGAGATGGAGTGAACAGTGTCTGTAGAAAGCGGTTCCAGTAAAACAGTGAGATGGGACTTGTAGATTTGGCTGATTAGGACAGGTTTTAGAAAAGAAATGTACTTTCTTCTGAGATTGTGGTTGGATAAAAGACAAAACCTAGAGCCTGAATTGTACTGGTGGGAATTTGAGGAAACTCCTTCCAGATGACCCCATTCTTCTGAGAAAGAGAAGTGAAGTGTATTTACTGAAAGTGGTCTCGTGATAGGAATTTGAGAGGCAAGAAGAAGTTTGGAAGAGTTGCTGTGGTTTGGTTTTGATTGAAATTATAGTTTTTAAGGTTGGGGGTTGGATGGTATGTATTCTTACAAACAGTTGGTGGGCCTCACTGTGTATAGAGCCCCACAGAGGATAAACTGTGAGCAGGAGAGACACTTGTAGAGCTCTGGTGATTTATAATCTAGTGGGATCAAAAGAGGATAAAATATATGGTGTTTGGTTTGTACATTTCCTCATCCCTTTTCAAAGAGGAGCTAGAGAGGGGAAAGGGAACAGTGGAGATGTTCCAAGATTGGGGACTGATTTGGGAGTATATTGTATAGGATCTTAAGAGTGGGAAGCTGACTCAAGAGTCAGTCTTATCATCTGTAAAATGGGAATAAACAGTGCCTAATTCCTGTAGTTGTTTTGAAACCTAAGTGAAGAAAGATAAAGTGCCCCCTAGGTCCATTTTGAACATTCAGGAATTGTTAGCCATTGTTACTAAGGCCAGAACCACTGAAGGAATCACAGTAATCAACATACAGTTGTGTTGTAAAAGAACCTTGTCCAGAATGTTTTAGGAACAGAGGGGTGACTGTTGCTGAAGTTAGAAGTGACTGTTGGGAAGTTGGAAATAATGAGAAAGAAATAAATCTGGGTATTGAAGGGTGAGTAGAAGTTTGCTGTCACTACTTTAATACAAATTGTACAGGCATTAAAAAAAAGACTCTGATTATAACAGCCTAACCCAACTGTGTAAGGATAGACTTCAGTGTGTAATGTGATCCAAAAATACAGGAGCCGGGAAAGAAAGTACTTAATCCAGAAATGGATCTACGAGGGTTTACTTTGAAAGGGTTTTGTATGGAAAGAGGTAGGACCTAAGGTTATATTAGTTAGGTGAAAAAGTAATGGTGGTTTCAGATTATGAATTTTATTTTATTTTATTTTTTTCATTTATTTTTATTAGTTGGAGGCTAATTACTTTACAATTTTGTAGTGGTTTTTGCCATACATTGACATGAATCAGCCATGGATTTACATGTGTTCCCCATCCCGATCCCCCCTCCCGCCTCCCTCCCCAAGATTTTGAATTTTAAAATGATTATAACTAGGCCCAAATACATCTTTTTTAATTAAAATATGAACTATTACAATCAACACATTTTGACAACAAGAAATAAGTTTGTTCATTCCTGTAGTGTAAAAATGCATGTGTTGGGGTTCGACACTCTTGGAAAGCATTTGCTGCCTCCTGCTGGTTGTGGGAGTGTTTTGCCTGCAAAAAGTTGAGATGCTTAAAGAAGAGGAAGTTGGTTGGTGAGAGGTCAGGTGAATATGACGGATGAGCAGTTCGTTCAACTTTGAAGTATTGGTCGTATGACATGTGGGGTGTTGCTGTGGAGAAGAATTGGGCCCATTCTGTTGACCAGTGCTGGCTGTAGGTGTTGCATCTCATTCATTTGCTGAGCATACGTCTCAGATGTAATGGTTTCGCCAAGATTCAGAAAGCTGTAGTGGACCAGATGGGCAGCAGACCACCAAACAGTGACCATGATCGTTTTTTGGTGCAAGTTTGGCCTTGGGAGGTGCTTTGGCGCTTCTCAGTCCAACCAGCCACTGAACCATTGCTGGTTGTCTTATAAAATCCACTTTTCATTGCATGTCACAATCCAATGGAGAAATGGTTCCTTGTTGCATCAAATAAGAGATGATAACACTTCAAAATGACAGTTTTTTAAATGTTCGATCAGGTCATGAGGCACTCACTTAATCAGACATTTTCACCTTTCTGATTTGCTTTAAACGCTGAATGACTGTAGAATCGTTGACATTGAGTTTTTCAGCAACTTCTCACGTAGTTAGAAGAGGATCAGCTTCAATGATGCTCTCAATTGGTGGTTGTCAGCCTCTGATGGCTGGCCACTATGCTCCTCATCTTCAAGGTCCTCATTTCCTTTGCAAAACTTCTTGGACCATTACTGCACTGTAAGTTCATTAGCAGTTCCTGGGCCAAATGCGTGGGTTGATGTTGCAAGTTGTTTCCACTGCTTTATGACCCATCTTGAATAAAAAAATCACTCAAATTTGCTTTTTGACTAACATCATTTCTATAGTCTAAAATAAATATAAAATAGCAAGTAATGTCATTAGCAAAAAATAAAAGAGAAATGTGCATTAAAATGATGTATAACGTAGACACGTTTATTTAAGAATGTATTATGATATCAAATGGCCAAGTTCAGCAATGCAAAATTGCAATGAACTTTTGCACCAACCAAGTAGAATCTTTAAATTTGTGGACATAGAGGTAACCTAAGACTGTGTGGATCACAATAAACTGTGGAAAATTCTGAGAGAGATGGGAATACCAGACCACTTGATCTGCCTCTTGAGAAACCTATATGCAGGTCAGGAAGCAACAGTTAGAACTGGACATGGAACAACAGACTGGTTCCGAATAGGAAAAGGAGTATGTCAAGGCTGTATATTGTCACCCCACTTATTTTAACTTATATGCAGAGTACATCATGAGAAACGCTGGGCTGGAAGAAGCACAAGCTGGAATCAAGATTGCTGGGAGAAATATCAATAACCTCAGATATGCAGATGACACCACCCTTATGGCAGAAAGTGAAGAGGAACTAAAGAGCCTCTTGATGAAAGTGAAAGAGGAGAGTGAAAAAGTTGGCTTAAAGCTCAACATTCAGAAAACTAAGATCATGGCATCTGTTCCCATCACTTCATGGGAAATAGATGGTGAAGCAGTAGAAACTGTCAGACTTTATTTATTTGGGCTCCAAAATCACTGCAGATAGTGATTGCAGCCATGAAATTAAAAGACGCTTGCTCCTTGGATGGAAAGTTATGACCAACCTAGATAGCATATTAAAAAGCAGAGACATTATTTGGCCAACAAAGGTCCGTCTAGTCAAGGCTATGGTTTTTCCAGTGGTCATATATGGATGTGAGAGTTGGACTGTGAAGAAAGCTGAGCGCCGAAGAATTGATGCTTTTGAACTGTGGTGTTGGAGAAGAGTCTTGAGAGTCCCTTGGACTGTAAGGAGATCCAACCAGTCCATCCTAAGGAGATCAGACCTGAGTGTTCATTGGAAGGACTGATTCTGAAGCTGAAGCTCCAGTACTTTGGCCACCTGATGCGAAGAGTTGACTCATTGGAAAAGACCCTGAGGCTGGGAGGGATTGGGGGCAGGAGGAGAAGGGGACGACAGAGGATGAGATGGCTGGATGGCATCACCGACTCGACGGACATGAGTTTGAGTAAACTCCGGGAGTTGGTGATGGACAAGGAGGCCTGGCGTGCTGCGATTCATGGGGTCACAAAGAGTTGGACACGACTGAGCAACTGAACTGAACTGAAGACATGGTCTATCCAGTCACTTCAGGGAGATAAGGGGCCTGAAACCAGAAGGGTGTTCATATCTGTCTACTGTGTTATTTCTGGTAAAATAATGTACAAAGGTAGAAAATAAAATTTCTCCTGACAGATCCACAAAAGGAGTTAAATGGGTGGAATGGAGAAATTTGAATAAAAATAAGTTTCTAAAACTGACTCCTCACACCAGCATTCAAATCAAAACAAAGCCGGTGGAATGAGAGGTTGTAACACAGTTACAGGAGCACAGTCTGCACCAGATTCAGCAGTGTTTATTGCTCCTTGTCTCCCCCAGCTGCCGCTGATCATGAATCCTGGAGCTAGCACGTGTGTTGTGGGAAGAATCTGGATTTGTCAGAAGCATAGATATTTTGGGCAAATTCTGAATACCAAAACCAAATATTTTTGAAAGCAGTTTTATTAGGTTTCTTCCATTATAAAGATATTTCACATTCACCATAGCAAATGTGGGAAAAACATCCCCTGTTTTGAACCCACTAGATTATAATTAGAGTTTAATGTGTTTCTCAGAGTTTATCTTCCATGGTACCTGCATGTTGCTCTTCACATAGTAGGCCTACAGTTGTTGTGAGGATAAATACCATTCAACCGCCAAATAATTTCCTCTAAAACATGAGGAAGTTATTTTCTGTTAATCATTATGGTTTTTAGTTTCTATAACATTATGACTTATTTAAATACAGTTTTATAATCTGTTTTTTCCTGTCTAATAAACACTTTTAATAATCTGAACTCTGTATACACATTTTAATGTCTGTGTACCCATTGAGGGGATGGAAAAGTTACGTAAATGTTGCACTGTTGTTGTAAATGACATGTTAGATCATAAAAGAAGGTAGTATTGGCAACCACAGTAATGATTGGGTTATCTGTCTCCAGTCGCATTAATACAACTAACCATCTTAAAGGATGACCACCCTCCATTTACCACCTCTTCCCCCGGTGCTCATTATTGAGAAGCAAATATGAAATTTAGTGAAAAGAGTGGTGGTATTTTACAAATCCCTTTAATGTCTGGATAAATTGAAGATAGCTGGGTTTTCATTTACTGTTTCTGTGTTCAGAATCTTTCAGTATTTTGTTTTGAAGTATCTGAAGAAAATTGAGTCACATAGAGTATGTAGTGAGTTATTTTGCAGAATGTTCCTTCACTTGAGTCTGATGGGGGTTTCTCCTGATTAGATTGAGGTCATGCATTTGTGGCAGTAATATCACAGAAGTGATGTGCCCTGCTCATTGCAGCATATCAAAGGGCCCATGATGTCTGTGTGTCTTAGTACTGGTGGACATCAGTATTGATGTTATTGATGACCTGATAATTGTGAGGTCTTTCTGGTTTCTCCACTGTAACATAGTCATACTTGTTTTTTCTTGTAATGAGAACTTTTAAGATTTACTGTCTCAGAACTTTCAGATCCATAATACAATATTGTTAACTGTAGCCACCATCCTGTACATGACATCCCTAGAACGTCTCTTAAAACGGAAAGTTTATGGAGTTCCCTGATAGCCTCGTGGTTAGAATCTCAGGCTTTCCTTGCCATGGCCCGGGTTCAGTTACAGGTTGGGGAACTGAGATCCCACAAGCCAGGTGGCGTGGCCAAAAAACCCCTAAAACAAAAAACTGAAAACTTGTGCCTTTTGGCCATAGTCACACTCCACCCCCACCTCTGTCAGCCACCAATCTGTTCTGCTTTTACGAGCTCAGTTCTTCTAGATTTCACATATAAGTGGGATCATACAGTATTTGTCTCAGACTTATTTCACAAAGCATAATTCCCTTAAGCTCCATCAGTGTTACAAAGAACAGGGTTTCCTTTTTGTGGCTGGATGATAGTCCTGTGTGTTTGTGTATTACCTTTTTTTCCTGTTCACACATTCATGGACTCTTAGTTTGTTTCTGTGTCTTGGCCATTGTAAATAATGCTGCATTGAACACAGGTGTGCAGGTGTCTCTTCAAGATCATGATTTTGGTTACTTGGGATAAATACTCAGAAGTGGGATTGGTGGATCATATGGTAGTTTTATTTTTAATTTTTTGAGGAACCTTCATACTGTTTTCGTTAGTGTGAAACCATTTATATTCCCACAAACAGTGCACAGATTTCCCTTTTCTCCACACCCAGTACTTGCCATCTCTTGTCTGTTTAATGATAGCCGTTCTAACAGAACTGAACTGGTATCTTGTGGTTTTGATTTGTGTTTTCCTGGTTAGTGACATTCATTGATGATTAGCACCTTTTCCTGTATCTTTTGGCCATTTGGATGTCATCTTGAAAGAAAATGCTCGTTTTTAAAATCAGATTTTTTATTGCTGTTGAGTTGTATGAGTTCTTTATGTATTTTGGATATTACTGCTTATCAGATACATGATTTACAAATATTTTCTCCCATTGAATAGATTGCCTTTTTATTTTATTGATTTTCTTTGCTGAGCAGAAGCTTTTTAGTTTGGTACAGTTACATTTGTTTATTTTTGCATTTGTTGCCTTTGCTTTTGATATCAGATTTAAAAACTCATCAGTAAGATCAATGCCAAGGAGCTATCTTCGGTGTTTTCTTTGAGGAGTTTCATGGTTTCAGATTTTTAATCTGTTTTGAGTTGATTTTCATGTATGGGATAAGATGGTGTCTCAGTTTTATTCTTTTGCATGTGACTATCCAGTTTTCCCGTAGCATTTATTGAAGAGACTGTCCTTTCCTCATTTTATGTTCTTGGCTCCTTTGTCATAAATTAATTGGCCATAAATGCATGGGTTTATTTCTGGACTTACTTTCTTTCCTGTTGATCTGTGTCTCTTTTGATGCCTGTACCATACTCTTTTGATCACTGTAGCTTTGTAATATAGTTTGAAAATGGAAGCTTGATGCCTTCAGTTTTGTTCTTCTTTCTCAAGATTGCTTTGGCTATTTGGAGTCTTCTGTGGTTTCATGTACATTTAGGATTGTTGTTTTCTATTTCTGTGAAAAATGACATTGGAATTTTAATAGACATTGCATTGAGTCTGTAGATGCTTGGGTAGAATGGACATTTTAGCATTGTTCTTCTAATCCATGAATGTGGGATAACTGTCCATTTATTTGGGTCTTCTTCAGTTTCTTACAGTTTCTGGTGTCCAGATCTTTCACCTCCTTTAGTTAAATTTATTCCTAGATATTTATTCTTTTTGATGCAATTGTAAATGGTGTTTCTGATTGTTATACAGTTGTATAGAAATGCAACTGATTTTTATATGTTGATTTTGTACTTTATAATTTTACTGAATTTGTTGAACTTTGTTGGTGTTTTTAGAGTTCTGTAACTTTATAGAACTTTTATAGAGTGTTTATAGTGTTTAGAATGCAGATAGTCACAGTTTTACTTCTTTCTGACATGGATACCTTTTATTTCTTTTTCTTGCTTAATTGCCTAAAAGACTTACAGTAGTATCTTGAATACAAATGGTCAGAGTAGGCATTCTTCTCTTGTTTCTGTTCTTAGAAGATAAGCTTTCAATTTTTTGGCATTTAGTATGATGTTAGCTGTGGGTTTGTCATATATGCCTTTATTATGTTGAGGTACATTCCCTCTATGTCCACTTTGTTGAGAGTTTTTATTGTAAATGTTGAATTTTGTCAAGTGTGTTTTCTTCATCTATTGAGATGATTATATAAATTTTTATCCTTCATTTTGTTAATGTGGTATATCACATTGATTGATATGCAGATGTTGTGCCATCCTTTCATCCTTGGAATAAATCCCACTTTATCATGGTGTGTAAACTACTATTTTTTTAAAAAAACTTTGAATGATTAGTCCCAGAATGTTGCCTCAGTAATAATACTAGAAAATGTCTTGTTGCATAAGGCATAATAAGATAAATAATTAATATCTATCAAGCCATCGTATTTTTGTTTCTTATTTCAGTTTCATCCAGTTTTCTCGGCATAGACTTCTCTTTCATGAATCAGACAGCTCCCTGATATGGTCAGTTTCATCTTTTTCAGCGTCTTTAGACATGAATGGTACAGCTGTGGTTTGAGAAATTGAATCTTATAACCTTCCTTTTTTAAGGAAACAATTCATTCTTAAATCTAGAAAAGTTATTATAGATACATTTTCTCTGTTTTGGAATAAAATGTTCCTGGCATAAAGTGTTAGCAGTTTTAGATAAAATTTTAAAATTTATAAAAGTTTAAAAATTTTAAAAACGTTGCAAAACAAAAAAGCAAAATGTACCACTTGTGTTTTTGTGTAGGCATAAGCAAAGCTTCTGAATTTGAAATTAATGACATGTTAGACAATATTCACTTTATAGGAATTATAGTATGTGTAAGTGATGATAGCTGGTCAGAGTGGAGAACTGAGATTAAACTGAGCTAATCTCTGAAAACCGTATTTATACCCTTAACCTGTTATCTTAGAAAATCCCAGATAACACAAGACTATACAAGCACACTTTCCATTAGTTGTCAGAGTGATGGCATCTTTGCCAGTCATGTAGCCCCTGGAAAACCCCACTGTGTCCATGTGAGAGAATAAGAGTGGAAAAGGCAGATGACATCCCAGTGTTAATAGAAAATAGCGACGGCTCCTCGGAGGCCTGTGGTCCTTCAGGAGTCTTTGAGAACTGCTGCTGTCAGTGATTCTAAGTGTAGTCTGCTGTGAAGCTCCGGTGGCTTCAGGAATGGCATTGTTATTAGTCAGGTGCTTTTTTAGCCAAGTATTGTGTTCGGAGCTTTACAAGATACGATGTCATTTAACCAAGTCTGTGTAAGGACTTTGGCCATGAAATATGAGGACTTGGATCTGGAGTCAGATGGGAAATTATTGGAGGGTTTTGAGCAAAGGAAGGATATGGTCTGAGTTTAAAGGGGGCACCCCTTGTTTCTGTGTTGGGAATAGCTTTATGTGGGCAAAGCAGCAGTGATAGGAGCAGGGAGACCAGTTCGGGGCTGTTGCTTTAATCAAAGTAAGAGCTCAGGATTGCTTAGATCAGGATGCGGGCAGTGGAGGTGGTATGAGGTCACAATTGGATTATATTTGAAAGTGCGATTTTGTTAATTGGTTGAGTGTGAGATCTGAGTTGGGTCAAGGATGGCTCTAAGATTTTTGACCAGAGTAACTGAAGGGTGGAGGTGCCTTTCTTGATATGGAGAAGATTACTGAAGAAGAAGGTTTGGGATGGGGAGATCAGCTCGACATAGAAATTGGTATTCAGAGAAGTATGGGTTGGAGATACAAATTTAGAAGTTGTCAGCCTATCTGTTGTGTTTTAAGTCACAATGCTGGACAAGATCACAAAGAGAGTGAGTGTAGGTATAGAAGAGAAGACAACTTGAGGACCAAGTCCAGCAGCACTGCATGATTTAGAGCGAGGAGTTACAGAAAGAGTAGCAAGCAAGGGAGCAAGAAAATCAGAAGAGTATGTGTTCTGAAAGCCAAGAAAGATTGATTCAGCGCAGAGCCAGTGTTACCATGACAGGGCTACTGATGAGGCAGATGGGATGAAGATTGACAGTTGACCTTGGAGGCCGTTAATTGGTGACCTTGATAAGGGAATGAAGTTCTGTTTATGGTGGGTTCAAGGGGAGAGTGGGTAAAGAATATAAACCAGTTATTATATAGACAATTTTTTTTCTTCATTTGTTTTTATTAGTTGGAGGCTAATTACAACATTATAGTGGTTTTTGCCATACATTGACATGAATCAGCCATGGATTTACATGTGTTCCCCATCCTGATCCCCCCTCCCACCTCCCTCCCCACCCCATCCCTCTGGGTCTTCCCAGTGCACCAGCCCCGAGCACTTGTCTCATGCATCCAACCTGGGCTGGTGATCTGTTTCACCCTTGATAATATACATGTTTTGATGCTGTTCTCTCTAAACATCCCACCCTCGCCTTGCGCCCGCCCTCCTGCTCCTCCGCTCCCCGTGCCTCGGCTCCCGTCTCAGCGGCCGCCAGAGCCGGATCTCCCGGGCCGGGCCGCGGCCAGGCCCTATTATAATGACAATTTTATTGAATAATTTTGCTATAAAGAGGAGCAGTAGATAGATGGGGGACGTAGAGTCAAGGGAGGGTTTTATTTTATTTTTCCTTAAGGGAGAAATTAAAGCATGTTTTATGATGATGGAAATGATCTGATCTGGGAGAGAAGTAAAATACGCAGACGAGAATGGGGAGAATTGTTGGAGCAGTGTTCTTAAGTAGGGCACAGAGAAGATCTCATGCACAGATGAAGGGGCTGGAGCGCAGACATTGCCTCTGTAGACCAGGAGGAGAGGCAGGGTGTGTGGGCATGGATGCTAGAAGATAGGTGAACGTAGGGATGGAAACACGTGGATGTTCTATATTCTCAGCAAAACACATCAAGAGATTGAGGGTTGTGTAGTTAAGGGTAACACACAACGTCAGGTATAGTTGTGAAATGGCAAAGCAGCCTCAAAGGGACAGTCTGGGCTAACGTAGTGCAGCAGCAAATTAGGCTACTTGTGAATTTCACATCTGGTTATCTCAAGTGAATTCTAGGGCTAATCATTACAGAGCTTCCATTTTTGTTCAGGATTCTCAATGAATGAGATATACTTAAATTTCTTTAAGTTTATTTAAATTTATAACATCTTATCCTCCATGTCAAGGAACATCTTTAAATGTACTCTCTGATTAGGGTGTTATGTTTTATATGTGCTGGAATGATTAGGTTTCACGACAGGTTTTACCTTAGAATTATCCTTGTTTTAATGGTCGTATTATACCTTACAGGTTTTTTTTGTTTGTTTTTCAAGTAATGTATAAAGGTATTAAGAAATTTTATTAACAGGAAATCTAAAGGGTAAAACCATATAAAACATCAAGTGTTTTATATGGTAATAACACTAATGAAATCAGCAACCATTAATTATATAAAATGTGTTTTTTAACTTTGATATAAAATGCAAATCTGTAAAAACAAAGACGAAATAATTTCTTTTTTTTTTTTTTTGGCTGAGTTGTGGAGCTTGTAGAATCTCAGTTACTGACCAGTAATTGAACCTGAGTCACAGCAGTGAAAGCCCTGAATACTAACCACTAGAACACCACGGAACTCCCTCAAATGATTGCTAAATAAGGAAGAAATGCAAACAGATTCATAACTCACATTTTTGTCAAGTCATCCATTCCTGGAAGTGTTTAAGGACTTTGCCTAATCCATGATTTTTTAAATACATTTGAAATTATGTTACTTAATATTTACTCTTTTGAATGAAGCCCAAATTTATCTCCATTATTAAAGTGTAGAATCAATGCAGAAGCCTTCAAACAGTTAACTGTAGGAGAAGCAGTAAAATAAGATGGAAACCAGTGCTGCACCTTCCACGCTTTTGCAGTTCTTTCTTTGCCCTTGAGCCTCAGCATGCCGTGCATACATCATCATGTTTTCTTTTTGTGTTTACAAATGACGCTGTAGACTTGTGTTTTTGTTTCTGATTTTATTGGCGCGCAGTTGCCTTACAGTGTTGTGTTTCTGCTGTACAGTAGAGTGACTCAGTTTGCTGGTCTTAGTTCATGTGACAGTTTGAGAAGACGACACACAGGTGATGACCCCTTCCCTCACTCTCACATGGAGAGAGCTTTCCCGCATGGCCGAGTTGGGATTTGTGGAGCTCGTCCTAGTTGGTGTCACCTCTTATAGGCAGGCAGTGACCACGCTTGGAAGGAGCTGCCTGGCCCTGCTGGAGTGATCAGACCGATCAGCTCACTGTTGCAGTTGCTTCCCTGCCTGTCCCAGCTCTTAAATTCTTGTAGGTTGAGCTCTAGTGTCCTTAGCGTGTTTCTTTTGCATCCTGGATTGATGATGGAACTTTTTGGTAATGATAATTGTCTTGGTTGTGCACAGGAAGATCACAGCCCATTCTACAGAATTGGCACTGCATTTTGAACTAATAATTCTGAAGATGGCTGGAGTTAAAGCTCAGACTTTACCAGAAAAGCCACTTGTATAAGTAAAGCTTTTCCCTGGGAGTACAGAAGAACTGCAAGGTGTCACTTAATTCCACTTACAGGCCATATGCTGACAGATAAAGAAGTAGATGACTGATTTTTTTTTTTTTTTAAGTCTATACACATTTTAAGATATTGGCAGGCAAATTACACAATGAATTTGACACCAAGGTCTCTACCAAAGGAAAGTTGGCTGTATGGAATGACAGACATGAAAGCCTTCTTGAGGCTAGTGTAGACACGCTGAATGACTTATTTAAACATTTGGTCAGTGTCACCATGCATATGATTATTGACAGTACCACCTTACATCTTCTAGTAACTGCCAGGTAAAGCGCCACAGAAGAGGGATTACTTAATAGGTGGTCTGGTATATGTAGGCAGGTTGCTCAACATTCGATAAACACCAGAATGGGGCTAATGGTAGCAGGGGAATTAGTTAAATACAAGGGCAAACATCTGACACCAGTGACAGTTGGCAGATAAACACTGTAATAGGCTATCAAGTCTTTCCTTAAAGATGGGCTCCATCTGTCTAAAATTGAATTGCACCCTTTCCTGCAGGTAGAGAATGATCTAGTTTTCAGAGTCTCCCCTCTGGCCCTGGTTTTATAATTAGCAAATGATAAAGGAGTCTTAAGAACTTGCCTTACTAGATTAAAAAATAATTCCTGTTAAATCTTTCTTTAGTTGAACTTGGCAATTTCAGTGCCCTTATTCAGCTTTTGAGTAGATAGTCTTATTCTTACGATTTTAGTAATTAATTTATGAAGAATAGTTACCGCAAATAAATTCCTTAAAAGGAATTTTAAAATTTATTTACTTTCCTGCTCTGGTGTTAGTGGCCAATTTTATGTTTAAAAATATTATTTAAAAGTATAGTAGGACCTCTTTTTTTTTTTTTTCTGAAGAAGAGCCATCTTAATTCAGGGTTATCTGCCAGTAATGATGCCAGTTGTCAGTTGGAACAACATATCATGGGGCTTTCTCGATTCACAGGTACATATTTATGCAGCATTAAGAGTATTTCCTGGTGAGGGGGGGGGGTCCTCCCTGTTCCCGCTTTACCTGACAGGAGTGATCTGTAGTTAACAGATTATTTTCATATGAACAAGTGCTTGAGGGTGTCACTGTTTTTTTTTTTTTTTTTTAACTCTACTGTTGATTTACTTAGCAGGGCATAGAATAAAAGCTAATTTTTTACTTGGCTCCTCAGTTATAAACTTGGATTAATGATGTCTGAATAATTCATGAAGCCTGTGCCAAGTGCTTCATGTGCTTTTTTGTTTAGAAGATATTTTGATAAATTTAGTCTCCTTGCTGACCATTTGTTTCTTAATGACATTCT
The DNA here is from genome assembly GCF_033118175.1 of Dama dama. Classification (NCBI taxonomy): domain Eukaryota; kingdom Metazoa; phylum Chordata; class Mammalia; order Artiodactyla; family Cervidae; genus Dama; species Dama dama. The sequence goes on along the minus strand of NC_083687.1, from coordinate 11,071,701 downwards.
AAGAGATACTGAACGAATGTTCCAGTTGTCACTCTCTAGTTACGTGAATTGTTAAACAATGATAAACAATGTCATTTAAATCAGATTTAATTTCTAGTTTCTGCTTTATGCCTGTCACTGAGAAGCTTTGATAAAATAAAAAGATAAGCTCTTTTAATGTTAATTTACCACATGATACAAAGTGAATGGCCCTGTGGTGATGCCTGGACTACATTGCAGAAGGAATGCTCATGGTGCTCACAAGGGAAGCAGAGTGGAGCGAAGTCCTGGGGCCTCTGCTGAGGCATCCCTAATAGAAATCCACTTGCCTGCCATCTGGAGCGGGAACTGAAAGGAAGTTCCTGGGATTGGCAGGGAATTTATCCCCAAGTGTCTTCCAGTCGTTTGATGTTGATTTGGGGGAGGGAGGAGGAGAAGCAACCGTTAAAGAAGAGTGAGACAGGACCAGGGTGTGGATTTATGTGGTTATTTTTGGTTGGTAATCGTGATACTTCCATCACAGGAATGTTGAGTACTCCAATATCTCAAAGGAAAGACTCTCTAAAAGGGAATAAATAAGAATGATTTCTCTGTAGCAACTTATAGGAAACTAAGACTAAAAGAACACAATTTTCTTTTTAATTTATAATGTGTTTTATAGTAAGAATTTGAAAACAATTCCCCTGGTAGTCTTAGATAGTAATCATTCAACAACGACTTTTTTTTTTTTTTTTTCCAACAACCATTTTTAAAATGCTGGCTCCCTGCCAGGTGCTGTACAGAATGCTTAGTGTCCACTTGATAAGCAGAAATATGGACTCCACTCTAATGAAGTTTATAGTTAGTCGCATTCAGAAATGTTTGACCGCAGACTTGGTGTCATTATCTAGGAAAAGAACATCAGTTAACAGGCACCATTTGACAAAAGACCTTGATATGGGGATGGTGAGCAGGGGTGTCTTAGGAAGGTTGCCCTGATCTTTGAGTCAGAGTTGATGAGGGCGTTCCAGATTGAGGGAACAGCATGTGTGAACACTCTGTAGTGAGAAGGCGCATAGAGTGGTTGAAGAACGAAATTAAGTCAGTGCTTCAGAGGTGCAGAGTACAAGGATGAAGTGAGATCGGCGGGGCCAGGCCATGGAATCTTTGTCAGCCATGGTCTGTCTGTGTGTGTTTTTTTTTTTTAGGTTGTTAATTATTTTTTAACTTTATTGTGGAAAATTTCAGAGACACAAAGAAGAGAGACACTTGGTGTACTTAGCTAGCTTTCATCAGTACTTGGTCAGTCCTGTTTCATCTGTAGTTTCACCTGTCTGATTATAGCTGTAATTTTAAAAGTAAAAAAGGCATTTGAAGGGGTTTAATAAGAGCAGGGGTAGGTGGGAAGCTTGACTAGATTTTGTTTTAAAAGATAGTTTGGACTACAGAAGAGTGAGCAGTTTGGACAGGGAAAGTACATATGTTGGGAGATGAGTTAGGCAGTTACTGTAGTACTGTCCAAGTAAACGCCTAGAGTCAACTTAGAGGAGCTGAGAAAGGTGGACAGATTTCAGAGATGTAGAGAGGAAGACCCCAGACCTGGTAACAGATCAGATATGAGCGGAGATGGAGAAGTTGGCTCTGGTGACTTCTAGTTTTCCGGCTTGAACCTAGGATGACTGAAGGGTCCTGAACTGGAAGGATGTTTGGTGGTACCACAGTGTGAAGACGGCATGGGAAGAAGCAAGGCAACCAGTTTTACTATCCTACCAGCTCCACAGACTTCTGTGCCTTTTTCCAGGCTGAATGACAGCATGGCTTCTCACCCTGAGGCCAAAGAACTAAGCTGAATTTGAAACGTGCTCTTATCCCTTCTTCAGAGCAAAGGTTATGTTTGGGTTCAAAGAATGTCCTGAAGATGTCTCCTACAGTGGTACCAAGAAGGCAGCCAAGTCTGTCCTAACGGACAGGCGCAGGCAGTGAGAAACATTTTCTTTGGATTTTGAGTAACACTTGCCATGTTCTTGGAGGAGTCACCAATTCTTTAAAATAAACCAGAAAAAAATATAATTCTTTCTAAATATTGTTTTGGGGCCTTACTCAATCATTATTCCTTTTCTTTTTAATCTTGGAGGTAAAAGACTTAGAATAAACTGCCTCTAGGAAATCTTGGATTTGTCTCTGAGATTATGAGTATTATGTATCTTAGCACAGGCGTGTGAGTTAGTCCTTCCAGGAATAAGTCAGGATTAGTCTCCTATCTTTGGATCCTCTACCAGCTAGCTGCTTGATGCTGCTTACACTTCCTGAGAAGACCCTCTGGGCCTGTGCCCAGTTCATGGCTAGCTGTAATCGTCTTTAGAAATTAAAAAAATCTGTTTACCATTCTGAGGTGGCATGTGATAAATACTTTAAGTAAAAAAGATGAGTCACTTTAGATCAGTGTATTGGTTTTTCTCAGAGAGGTCTTCCCTGGCTCCCTTTAACAAAGCTGTCGGATTTGCATGCTGTCACACCATGCTCTGTCATCTTCTTCTAGCACCTCTTGCTGTCTGATGTTACCATGTTTCCCTTTACGGGGCTCCCTCCCTTAACACAGAGTCCCTGAGAGCCGCCATCTCCTCTGTCTCGCTCGCAGTGTGGCCCAGTGCCTGGACAGGAGTCTGACACATACACATTCTCAAGAGAGAGTTTTTTAATGAATCAGTGAATGTTGATATGTATTTCTCCCTTTCTCTCATTTACCAGCTAATTCATACAGTTTTAAATAATTGCCTAAGAAAAGCATGATTTGTCAACAAATTGTTTGGTACCAATGCATATTAAAATGCACAATGAGATGTAATTATGCATTATGGTTTACAAAATAGACAAAAGTTGCTTATATGGCATGATGTTTGGAAAAATTTTTAAAAACTACTAGTTTATTTCATTATTTTAGAGTAATTTCATTTCTAAGTGATGAAAGTCAGTAGATTTCAGGATACTTTCTGTGTCTTTCAGTATATAACGTTGAAGATATGAGTAACCTTTAATTCCCACTAATAAAAAGTTAAGAAGGAACTTGATTTATTATTTTTTTATTATCATTCATCGTTACATTTTTCTTTTTGCTATTAGCTTTTTTTAGGAGGCAGTCATGATAGTTAACTTCTGAATATATTAAATATAATGAAAGCAAGTATAACAGTTTTGTTTTCAAAACTCTTTTGAGGTATCAATCATTAAAAGATAGAGGTTTTGTAAAAAAAGAAAAAAGAAAACAGTGGCTTATTGAATACTTAGAGCGTTTACACCTTCAACATTAATTTGAATATTAGCTTTTGAAGTATGGGGACAACATGTTACGTACAGATTTTCATCAGTTGAATGCAATGTGCAAATCTGATAGAAATAATTTTTAAAATTTATTTGTGACTGCCCGGAGTGCTCGTCGCTTTGTGTGGGCTTTCTCTAGCTGCAGTGGGTGGGGGCTGCTCTCTACTTCCGGTGCCCGGGCATCTCTTGTTGCGGAGCGTGGACTCGAGAGCACAGGCTCAGTGGTTGTGGCACATGGACTTAGTTGCCCTGAGGCATGTGGAATCTTCCTGGACCAGAGATCAAACCCATGTCCCCTGCATTGGCAAGTGGATTCTTAACCACTGGACCACCAGGGAAGTCCAGGTAGAAATAATTTTGAAATAAATTTTCAGAGATATGCTTATGTTCCTTGTAAACTTATATTTTTATACTGGTATTCTTTCTCTACCCTGTATTCAACTAATGATCTGTTACAGGGTATGACATGAAAATCATTTGTGTTGATGGATAGGATCTCAGACAATGGGTCAGATTTACATACTGAGTTTTTGTTACTTAGATTTATACAGTCAGCAATTTTGATATTGTTATTAGTAAAAATACATATTTAAAAATATAAGTACGTATGTTTTTAAAAGCTGCTACAGAAGGGAAAGAACAGGTTAAACTCCTGTTAGAGATATTGAAAATTATGCAGAAGTTTTTTCAGTGCTGGAGAACAAAGCCTGAGCTGCTGGGTGAGAGCAAAACCTCAGTTCACTTAAATTCAGTTATATTTGCAATGACTGACAATAAAGACAACTTAAGAGCTATTACAGTTTCCTATGCCAGTCTTGTTTTCTGAGTTTTTACATGTTCTCTGTCATCTAAACTTTTTAATTGATGTCCAGCAGAGATAGATAAAATCAGCCTTGCTAATAACAGTAATTTTACAGTCATCTAAACTTGTTAATTGATGTCCAACAGAGATAGGTAAAATCAGCCTTGGTAATATAGTAATTTGACAGCAATAGAAAATACCCTCAGAGAAATTTGTGACCTGAAATAAGGTGTGGTCAAGTTTAGTCTTTCTTGAGAACTTGACTCCATCTGGTTAGTTAGCAAATGGATCCTCGTGTAGCTTCCCAAGGATGAAGCTGGAAAGAGATATTGGGAGACAGTCAGGAGTCTCTGCCACTTTTCCCATCTTCCTGCTTTCTCTGGGCTACCGTCCCATTACCCCCACCCACAAATCAAGCAAAGAGTGTGAAGCAAGTTCCTTTTGCCTGGAGGCATGGGTGCAGGGTGAGTGAAGGTGAGTGTGACAGCTGTAACTATCAAGATGGGTTGTAGGGTTCCATCCAGTCCAACAGCAGAATCGGTGCTGGTCTTTGACTGCATTATTTTTTTCCTTTGTGAGGGTGATTGTGGGATAGGGATCATTTTACTGGCCTTTCAAGAGACTGATAGCTAGACTAATTTTGAACTGGACACGTGAAAGTTATAAATGTGCAATTACTAAAAATATGTGCTGGTCAGAACGCTCACCTCGTCGTGTTTAATGCATCTATTTTGGGCCCACTTCCCACTGCCAAGACTCCCTAATCTCCCGCAACTGCTGAGTTTGCTGCTTACCCTTATGTGATGAGCCTGCTTCCCTCTGTCCCTCCTTTTAATGGGCTAGGGTAAAACTTCCGTTCTTTACCAGTGCTGTGAGTGAATGAGGAGTTATTTCTGCCCTTTATCTTTTTATTTCCCTTTGCCTATTTGTCACTTTTGCAAAGATATCTTGCATAGCTACCTTCCTCTTGTGGAAGTGACTAAATGCCAGTACTTGTTAGCTTGCAAAGGGGCCCAGGTAACCCCTTTCCCTTCTTGAGGTGAGTGTGTGGATCTGGAGGACTCCCGGGCCAGGCTGCCTTGGCATCGAATGAACCTTGGCACGCCTGCTGCTACGTAATGCAGGCTCAAAGACCATAAACCAGTTATAAACATCTGTTGGCTTTCAGTTACCCAAAAGAATGGAGAGGAAGATGATATTTTTGCTGATTTTGAATGTTGTGATTGTTCCTGTGTATATTGAGCTTGTTTTGCAAACTTAAACCACTTGCTCTAGAATTGAAGCTGCACAAGTGTAGTTTGCCCTTTATTCAGCTGCAGACTGCTGGACTTTCATGAATGTGAACTAATGGTGGATAGCGCTATAGCAGTCAGACGGAGTTGAGTGTGGAGGAAAGAACATGGTTTTAGAGTCACATCTGTAGTTCATGTCTGAGTTACCCTCTTGAAACCACAGTTTGTTGAAATGTAAAATAGAAATATGTCCACTAACATCATCTCATTCCTTGGGTCATTGAGAGATGTAAGTTAGATTATATTTGCATGCATAGCACTTGAGACATTCTAAATTACAATAGAAGTATTTGTGATGACTGTTACTAATAATTCTGTGAGTTCAGGTTGAGCTTTAACTGGTCCTTTAAAAGAATCCAGCAATAGCATTTTAAAATATATCTAATACCTTAAAAAATATTTTAATGCTGATTTTTTTTGGGGGGGGGGACTGTACTGTCAGGGCTGTACTGACGTACTGTGCAGCATGTTGGATCTTAGTTCCCTGACCAGGGATCACACCTGTGCCCCCTGCAGTGGAAGTGCGGAGTGTTGACCACTGGACCAAGTACAGAGTACCCATATACCCTTTGCCACCACATATTTACAGCCTTGTGTTCACATGTTTTCAGCCCCTTTGGGTAGACACAAAGGAGCATGATTGGTGAATCCTTTGGTAAGAGTATGCTAAGTTTTTAAAGAAACCACCAAACTGTCTTCCAAAGTGGCTGCACAGTTTGCATTCCCACCAGCATTGAATGAGAATTCCTGTTTTTGCTCGCCATTCTCAACCAGCCTTTGGTGTTCCTCAGTGTTCTGGATTTTGGCTTTTCTAATAGGTGGGTCATGGTATCTCTCTCTCTCTTTTTTAATTTGTAGTTCCCTAATGACAGATGAGGTTGAGCATCTTTCATATGTTTTATTTGTTATCTGTGTGTCTTCTTTGGTGAGGTGACTGTTCAGGTCTTTTACACATTTTTTAATTAGGTTGCTCTTTTTCTTATTTTAAGAGTTCTTGGTATATTTTGTATAGGTTCTTTATCAAATACGTCTTTTGCAGATGTTGTCTTCCAGTCTGTGCCTTGTCTTGTCATTCTCTTGATACCCAATACTTTTTTACTTATTTTCTGGGAGAAAGAGTGCAGTTAGTTGAGGTTTTTCTTGGGGGGAAGGAGTGGGAATGAGTTTACTGTTTCCCATTCTTATTGGTCAGGTGTTAGGCCTTCCTTCAGAAGTTAGGTAATTATTAGGACATTCTTAAAACTAGTTTTCCACCTCATACCCACTTTAAAAAATGGAAAATAGCAAATGTTAGTGAGGATGTGGAGAAATTGGATACCTGTATGTTGTTGATGGGAATGTAAAATAGTTCAGACACTATGGAAACAGTTTGGTGGTTCTTGAAAGCTAAACAAAATTATGTTTGACCCTGCAATTCCACTGCTAGTGTACACCCAAAACAACTGAAAACAGGTTCTCAAATATTTGTACATGGGTGTTTAACATTATTCACGATAGCCAAAGTTAGAAAGAACCAAATGTCCATCACTGAATGGATAATTCAGTAGTAGTATATGCATATAATGAACTGTTACTAACCATAGAAAGGAATGAAGTACTGATACTTGCTACACTGAGGATGAACCTCAGAATCAGGCTCAGTAAATGAAGCCTGACCTCTGATCACGTATTGTATGATTCCCATTTATGTGAAATATGCAAAATAGGCAAATTCATAGATGCAGAAAGCAGGTTGATGGTTAACAGAAGCTGAAGGTCTGGGGTCTGGGATGAAGAGTAACTTGTTAATTGCTTCAGTTCAGTTCAGTCACTCAGTTATGTCCGAGTCTTTGCGACCCCATGGACTGCAGCACACCAGGCTTCCCTGTCCATCGCCAACTCCTGGAGCTTGCTCAAACTCATGTCCATTGAGTTGGCAATGTTACTGTTTATGTTGTTCATGCTTATGAGGTTTTATTTTGGGGTGACAAGAATCTTTTGGAGCTAGAGTTCATGGTTTCACAACATTGTAAATGTACTAAATGCCACCTAATTGTTCATTTTAAAATGGTTAATTTTGTTACATGTACTTCAGTTTTTTAAAAACTAGTTTTAAGACTAGTAATTTTTAAAATTTTTTCTCTTAAAAATTTTCCTTTTTGAGTTGTCTGTTTTAAATAGCAAATGAATTATAATTCATTATGATTTCATGAATAAAAACACTTTGTTTTCTACATACTTCATTGGGTGGGTGTTGGGAGGCCATTTCATTCTTCAAATGCTTTGAAGTCTAACTGAGAGACAAATTTAGGATCAGGTTGTTAAAGTAAAAGTTTTGGAGGCACTGTAGAAATGTGGCCAAATTAGTTGTTCAGGAATGATGATTTTCCAAAGTTGGGCAGAGTAATTTTTGACTTGGCCTTTTTTTAATGGTTGAAAAAAGGAATGTCAAGATTAATTTATAATTTTGACTTTCTTTGTATTTAAGAGAATTCTTTAGATTTAAGAGAACTTTCATTAAAAATATATAGAACAGAGACTTCCCTGGTGGTCCAGCAGTTAAGACTCTGAGCTTCTACTGCAGGGGGCAAGGGTTCAATCCCTGGTTAGGGAACTGAGATCCTGAATGTGACCAAAAAAATAAATCTTTTTTAATTAAAAAAATATGTAAAACAGATCAGTTAAAAATTAAGAAAGATCTGTGACCTCATCTTTGGTGAGGAGAGAGGCTGGAGAGTGAGTTCAGTCACCAACAGCCAGTGATTTACTCCATCATGCCTGTGTAATGAAGCCTCCATAAACACCCCAAAAGAGAGGGTTCAGAAAACTTCCGGACTGACCTGGAAGCTTGTGCCCTTTCCCATAGCTTACTCTATGCTGTCTCTTTCATCTGGCTGTCTCTGAGTTATATCCTTTTATAATAAATCAGTAGTCTAGTAACTAAAAAAACAAAGATCTCTGGAAGAGATGTTTCAAGAATGGGCAGTTGGCTGCTAAATCTAGCTCTTTTATGGGTTAGCCAAAAAAAAAAAAAAAGGAGAAGATGGTAGGAGTAATGGCTTTTTAATGACTGATAAAAGAATACATATAAGTTCATACAGAAATAGACTTTTCCTGACATTACATTTTAAGGTGCATTTATAGAGCAAATTATCATATGTAGGAAATTTGGGTGTATAATGGCAATGCCTTTAAATGTGGTTTGTAGAAGATTCAGAGATTTGTTCTTCATTTGTTTATATATAATGTTTAAGGAGCTCTTAAGTTAAATTTATTTTTGAATAAGTAATATACTTGCATGGTTGAAAATTCAACAGGCCTGAGTGGGATCCAGTGAAACGCACTCTTCTGTACTTATCCCCCCAGGTGCTCAGTTTCTTTCCTCGTAAGACAGCCTGTGTTATCAGTTTCTTATGACTCTTAGAATAGATGTTTGATTATGTGAGATTTATTTATACTCATTTTCTATAGATTTGGAGTAATTAAAACATCTTGGGTCTGTAATGAACCCCTTCTCTCCACATTTACTTCTGTTTATTCTGAGTTTTACAGCATTAGATTGTCTTCAAGTAAAGGACTCTTAGCTGAGAATTCTCAGTCTTAATGAAGTCGCTGCCTAGTTTTCCTTTGTGATTTCTAGTGATAACACTCTGATCTTCCTAAATAGAGTAAATAAAGTGTAAGTTGTAGTAAAATGAAAGTTTAAGAGTTAAATTTAGTTCAGTTAGGAACATAAAACTTTGTGAAATATAGTACATGAAATTATATAAAACTATTTTCCTTTTAAAAATTGTCTTTCCATCTTAACTCTTGTATAGTTAAATGTTTGTTTTTTTCCTGGTGTACCATGTATATCTGGCCCCTTTTTGTTATCATAAGAATGGTAAGTTAAAATTCACACACATGTAGTCACAATTGCAAAAGAACAGTTGTTGTGACCTGCCTGCCCCTGCTTACTGCTCTTCTGGCCCTGCTGAAAGTCATGTCGTCCCTGCCCATCTATTCATGTCTCTGTCTGGGCAGTATAGTTTAGCTGGGCAGGATACGGCCATGAAATGAACCATCACAATTTACAATAATTAGTGTAAAGTAAAAATTTCTTTTTTGTTTTTAAAAATAATTTCTTCTTAGTCCTGTGATTGTGTTTATGTGTGGAATTAATATTCTTTTAGTAGTAACCAACCGGTAAGAATTTGACTTTTTTAAAAATAATAAGCAATAAACACGCATGCTCACTCAGTCATGTCCGACTCTTTTGTGACCCCATGGGCTATAGCCTGCCAGGCTCCTCTGTCCATGGGATTCTCCAGGCAAGAATACTGGAGTGGATTGCCATTCCCTTCTCCAGAGAATCTTCTTGACCTAGGGATTGAACCTGCATCTCCTGCATCGGTAGGTGGATTCTTTCCCACTGAGCCACTTAGGAAGCCCAAGTGATAGGATAGAGTTATATCAATAACAGGAAAGAATAACCTTTAGAAATGGGCAGGATCTGTGCAAAGAAAATAAAAGTGTTATTGAGAGGATTTGAACAAATATTCTTAAGTAGGAAGGTTCAATGCCATAAGATGTAAATTCTTGGTGAGTTAATCTATAAATTTAACTTGATTTTTGTAGAAATTACAAGTAGTTTTCTTTAAACCACAAGAGCAATTTCTAAAGTTCAAATGGATAAACAAACATAGAGGAATAGCCAGTAAAATTCTGAAAAAGAAAAGTGAAGGTTGAGAGTAGTGATGTCTAGTTCATTTAAACTATATTGCAAAGTTCTAATAGTTAAGTAGAATGGTAGGACTTCCCTGATGGTCCTTGGCAAAGACTCCGAGCTTCTAGCACAGGGAGCTGACGTCAGGGAAAGTGAAAGTTGCTCAGTCATGTCTGACTCTTTGTGACCCCATGGACTGTAGCCCGCCAGGCTCCTCTGTCCATGGACTTCTCCAGGCCAGAAGCCTGGAGTGGGTTGCCATGCTCTTTTCCAGAGGATCTTCCAAACCCAGGTCTCTCCTTCATTGCAGGTAAGGGAATTGGATCCTATATGCTGAAAGTATAAGATCCCACATGCTGCAGTGAAGATTGAAGATCTCATGTGCCCCAACTAAGACCTGGTACAGCTAAATTAAAAAAAATATGTATATATATAAAACTGTTGAACTGGATCATGAGTAGACAGACAAATCAACAGAACAGAATGCATGTAGGAGCAACCGGTCATCTAGAAAAATATGAAATTGGATTCTTCACTATCAGGATAATTTCCATTATGGATAGGAAGTATACACATTTAAAAGACCATAAATTGCTAGAAGAAAGCATGAGATAATTTCATTGCAATCTTGGACTGGGCTGGGACCTTTTAATTATGCTATCTAATTCAAGTCATAAAAGGAACGATTTAGGGGGAAGGATGGGTTGGGACTCAGGGAAAAAAATTTAAAAAAAAAAGAACAATTTGAAGGAACTATGTATGTGGAAAGCTACACCTTGTTCATGGAGTAGAAGATGTTACAGTTCTCCCCAGATTAATCTATTAGATTGTATGTTCCACAAGAGCAGGATCTTTGTTTTGCTTGTTGCTCTACCCACAGTGCCTCAGTGATTGGCACTGAGTAGGTACCAAGTGAATATTCATTGAATGAAAGTGGATGAATGTATGAATTCTGCCTGTGTGTTCACATATGGAAAATGGTAGGGCTATTTATTGTAGCATTTAAAAAATAATTTTATTTATTTATGACTGTGCTGGGTATTTGTTGCTGCACCGGCTTTAGTTGTGGCAAGTAAGGGTTATGTGGCGCACAGGCTTCTCATTGCGGTTGCTTCTCTTGTTGAGGAACACTGGTTCTAGGGTGCATGGCCTTCTGTAGTTGCAGCTCCAGGCTCTAGAACACAGGCTCAATAGTTCTGGTGCTTGGGCTTAGTTACTCTGCAGCATGTGGGATAGTCCCAGATGGGGATCCAAGACCCGTGTTTCTTGCATTGGCAGGTGAATATTTTACCACTGAGCCTACCAGGGAAGCCCTGTAGCATTGTTTTAACAGCAGAAACTGGAAATGCCCAAAATGTCTGTCAAGAGGGCTGGTTAAATAAATTATGGTACATCTGTATACTATAAAATTCTCCAGTAGCTTCTGTGGGATATCATTTACATGAAGGACCAGAACAAACAAAACTATCTGTGATAGTATAATTCGCAATAGTGACTGTCTTTGAGTCAGGAATATAGACAGGAAAGAGGCACATGGAACTTTCCTGGGAGATGGAAACATGCATCTTAGTAGGTGTGTGGGTTCAAGTCTTGTATAAGTCAGAGTCATCATACTGTACCCTGATGATCTATACATTCCAGTGTGCATGAATTATATGTCTTGCAACAACACACACAGTGTTAATAATCAAAATGACAGAAATAAATGAATTTGACTGTCTATCAATTTAGTGGTATCATTTTACAGAGAATCTTTCATGTGACTAAAATAGTATTTTGATCAACCATATCTAGTGGGATCTATCCTTAGGCTAAGAAGAACTACAGAGAAATCTTAAATTGTACTTAGTAGTTTTATGGTTAATAGTACTGTTAATTTGAAATTATTATAGGACAACTCAAATAGATAATTATCTTGTTATTTTCAGCATAAAACACAAAAGCATAAAATACAAGAAGTTAAAAAGCTTGTGCTAAGTCACTTCAGTTGTGTCCAACTCTTTGTGACCCCATGAACTGGGGCCTGCCAGGCTCCTCTGTCCGTGGGATTTCCCAGACAAGGATATTGAAGTGGGTTGCTATTTCCTCCTCCAGTGGATCTTCCTGACCCAGAGATTAAACCCAGGTCTGTTAGGTCTCCTGCATTGGCAGGTGGGTTCTTTACCACTAGCACCACCTGGGAAGCCCTTTAAAAACCTTAGTAGGCTTTGATTTTGGGGGGCTTCAAAATCACTGCAGATGTTGACTGCAGCCATGAAATTAAAAGATGCTTGTTCCTTGGAAGAAAAGCTATGACCAACCCAGACAGCATATTGAAAAGCAGAGACGTTACTTTGCCAACAAAGATCCATCTAGTCAAAGCTATGGTTTTTCCAATAGTCATGTATGGTTGTGAGAGTTGGACTATAAAGAAAGGTGAGCGCCAAAGAATTGATGCTTTTGAACTGTGGTGTTGGCGAAGACTCTTGAGAGTCCCTTGGACGGCAAGGAGATCCAGCCTGTCCATCCTAAAGGAAATCGGTCCTGAGTAGTCACTGGAAGAACTGATGCTGAAGCTGATATTCCAATATTTTGGCTACCTGATGCAAAGAACTGACTCACTGGAAAAGACCCCAGTGCTGGGAAAGATTGAAGGCAGGAGCAGAAGGGGACAACAGAGGATGAGATGGTTGGATGGCATCACCAACTTGATGGACTTGAGTTTGGGTAAGCTTTGGGAGTTGGTGATGGACAGGGAGGCCTGGTGTGCTGCAGTCCATGGGGTTGCAAAGAGTCAGACATGTCTGAGCAACTGAACTGAGGCTTTAAATTTGAAATGGAAATATTCGTATGACCCGTAATTTATTTTTCTTTTCAATTATTACTCTTTTATTTTTTTAAAATAATATATATTTCCTGTCTTATTGAAAAACCTAAGGAACAGTGACAACACAGTGGCAGCAATTATTCAAATCCAGGTCTCTAAATATCATTTCCCACTAAAAGGAACCAAGGCTTCTTAGAGAAATAGCTGAATTCAAATCTGGAACAAGAAATACTTAACATGAGCCTGAGATATCTTACAATGACAAAAAGCAAGAAAACTAAGGTTAAAGATTTATATCAAAAAGATATGAGATAAAATTTGTAAAGCATTACTGGTAGAATCTCAGTGATGGGCACATGAGTGGTTACTGTATAATTCTTAGAACTGAGTTGTATGTTTAAAAACTTTTATAATGAAGTACTAAATGCTATTTTGCCCCTCCTACCATCTTATTGGGGCTTCTCCTTTGCCCTGGGATGCCAAGTATTTATTTTTGGTGGGATCCATCATTCTGCTGTCGATGGTTGTTTAGCAGCTGGTTGTGGACCTTGATGTTCTCACAGGAGAAGATGAGCGCCTGTCCTATTCTGCCATCTTTCATGTAAGGCCAAACTATAGGGAGGGAACACAGCCCCACCCATCAGCAGAAAATTAGGTTAAAGATTTACTGAGCATGGCCCTGCCCACCAGAGCAGAGCAAGACCCAATTTTAGTCACAGCCAGTCTTTCACACAAGGAGGCCTCCACAAGCCTCTTAGCCTCATCCATCAGAGGACAGACAGAATGAAAGCCACAATCACAGAAAACTAACCAAATTGATCACATGGATCACAGCCTTGTCTAACTCAATGAAACTATAGGCCATGTCGTGTAGGGCCACCCAAGATGGACGAGTCATGGTAGAGAGGTCTGACAGAATGTGGTCCACCTGAGAAGGGAATGGCAAACCACTTCAGCATTCTTGCCTTGAGAACCCCGTGAACAGCATGAAAAGGCACATTGATATGACACTGAAAGACGAATTCCCCAGGTCAGCAGGTGCCGAAAATGCTACTGGAGAAGAGCAGAGCAATACCTCCAGAAGAAATGAAGAGCCTGAGTCAAAGTGGAAGCAACGCCCAGTTGTAGATGTATCTGGTGGTGAAAGTAAAGTCTGATGGCATGAAGAACAGTATTGCATAGAAACCTGCAGTGTTAGGTCCATGAATCAAGATAAATTGGAAGTGGTCAAACAGGAGATGGCAAGAGTGAACATCAGTATTTTAGGAATCAGTGAACTAAAATGGATTGGAATGGGTGACTTTACTCAGATGACTGTTATATCTACTACTGTGGGCAAAAATCCCTTAGAAGAAATGGATTAGACCTCATAGTCAACAAAAGGGTCCAAAATGCAGTACTTGGGTATAATCTCAAAAACAACAGAATGATCTCTGTTCGTTTCCAAGGCAAACCATTCAGTATCTCAATCATCCAAGTCTGTGCCCCAACCACTAATGCTGAAGAAGCTGAAGTTGAACGGTTCTATTTAGACCTATAAGAACTTCTAGAAATAACACCCAAAAAGATGTCCTTTTCATTATAGGGGACTGGAATGCGAAAGTAGGAAGTCAAGAGCTACCTGAAGTAACAGGCAAATTTAGCCTTGGAGTACAAAACGAAGCAGGTCAAAGGCTAACATATTTTGCCAAGAGAACACACTGGTCATAGCAAGCACCCTCTTCCAACAATACAAAAGAAGATTGTACACGTGGATATCATCAGATGGTCAGCACTGAAATCAGATTGATTATATTCTTTGCAGCCAAAGATGGAGAAGCTCTATACAGTCAGCAAAGACATGACTGGGAGCTGACTGTGGCTCAGATCATGAACTCGTTATTGCCAAATTCAGACTTACATTGGAGAAAGTAGGGAAAACCACTAGACCATTCAGGTATGACCTAAATCAAATCTCTTATGACTATACAGTGGAAGTGACAAATAGATTCAAGGAATTAGATCTGATAGAGTGCCTGAAGAACTATGGACAGAGGTTTGTGACATTGTACAGGAGGCAGTGATCAAGACCATCCCCAAGAAAAAGAAATGCAGAAAGGCAAAATGGTTGTCTGAGGAGGCCTTATAAATGGCTATGAAAAGATGAGAAGCTGAAGGCAAGGGAGAAAAGGAAAGATATACCCATTTGAATGCAGAGTTACAAAGATTAGCAAGGAGAGATAAGAAAGCCTTCCTCAATGCAAAGAAACAGAGGAAAACAACAGAATCGGAAAGACTAGAGATCTCTTCAAGAAAATCAGAGCTACCAAGCATTCCATGCAAAGATGAGCACAATAAAGGACAGAAATGGTATGGACCTGACAGAAGCAGAAGATATTAAGAAGAGGTGGCAAGAATACACTGAAGGACTATACAAAAAAGATCTTCATGACCCAGATAGCCACGATGGTGTGATCACTCACCTAGAGCCAGACATACTGGAATGTGAAGTCAAATGGGCCTTAGGAAGCATCACTATGAACAAAGCTAGTGGAGGTGATGGAATTGCAGCTGAGCTATTTCAACTCCTAAAAGATGATGCTGTGAAAGTGCTGCACTCAATATGCCAGCAAATCTGGATAACTCAGCAGTGACCACAGGCCTGGAAAAGGTCAGTTTTCATTCCAGTCCCAAAGAAGGGCCATGCCGAAGAATGCTGAAACTACTGCACAATTGCACTCATCTCACACGCTAGCAAAGTAATGCTCAAAATTCTCCAAGCCAGACTTCAATAGTACATGAACCATGAACTTTCAGATGTTCAAGCTGGATTTAGAAAAGGCAGAGGAACCAGAGGTCAAACTGCCAACATCGGCTGGATCATCGAAAAAGCAAGAGAGTTTCAGAAAAACATCTACTTTTGCTTTATTGAGTAAGCTAAAGCCTTTGACTATGTGGATCACAACAAACTGTGGAACGTTCTTAAAGAGATGGGAATACCAGACCACCTGACCTGTCTCCTGAGAAACCTGTATGCAGGTCAAGAAGCAACAGTTAGAACCAGACATGGAACAACAGACTGATTCCAAATTGGGAAAGGAGTACGTCAAGGCTATATATTGTCACCCAGCTTATTTAACTTATATGCAGAGTACATGATGCAAAATGCTGGGCTGGATGAAGCACAAGATTGCAGGGAGAAATATCAATAACCTCAGATATGCAGATGATACCACCCTTATGGCAGAAAGTGAAGAGGAACTAAAGAACCTCTTGATGAAGGTAAAAGAGGAAAGTGAAAAAGTTGGCTTAAAACTCAACATTCAAAAAATGAAGACCATGGCATCCGGTCCCATCACTTCATGACAAATAGATGGGGGGAAAAGGTAAACAGTGGCCGACTTTATTTTCTTGGGCTCCAAAATCACTGCGTATGGTGACTGCAGCCATGAAATTAAGAGACACTTGCTACTTGGAATAAAATCTTTGACAAACCTAGACAGCATATTAAAAAGCAGAGACATTACTTTGCTGACAAAGGTCCCTCTAATCAAAGCTATGGTTTTTCCAGTAGTCATGTATGGATGTGAGAGCTGGACTATAAAGAAGGCTGAACATTGAAGTATTGATGCTTTTGAACTGTGGTGTTGGAGAAGACTCTTAAGAGTCCCTTGGACTTCAAGGAGATCAAACCAGTCAATCCTAAAGGAAATCATTCCTGAATATTCATTGGAAGGACTGATGCTGAAGCTGAAGCTCCACTACTTTGGCCACCTGCTGCAAAGAGCTGACTCATTAGAAATGACCCGACTCATTAGAAAAGACCCTGATGCTAGGAAAGATTGAATGCAGGAGAAGGGGACAACAGAGAATGAAATGGTTAGAATACATCCCTAACTCAAGGGACATGAGTTTGAGCAAACTCCAGGAGATGGTGAAGGACAGAAAAGCCTGGCATGCCGCAGTCTATGGGGTCACAAAGAATGGGACATGACTGAGCAACTTAACAACAGTGATGAAACGCTGGAGATAAAAGGGGACAGGAATCACTCTGGAGTAGCTCTTGCTAGTTAAACATGAGAGTATCAAGATTTTAATGACTGCAGCTGGTTGAAACACATGACAGAAAAAAGTCTAGTTAATGATGCAACAATAACAGTGTTTGGGGGTATTTTGGGGACAGTATCTTGTTATTCTGAAAATTAGTAAATGAGAAAAAAAATCAAGCATTTACTTTGCCTTTCCTTTATTTACGTGTAATCAAACAGTTGATAAAGAATTTTATTTGTAGAATTTCAGCTAATCAATATATACAAAAGGGGCAGTACAGTTAGAAAATTGCCACTTGCATTCCCTAAAGAGATCATAGCTACAGATGACTGTCATTAATAGATGCTAACACCATTAAGTGGAAGGCTGGTGGTGAGCTCTGTAATGTACAAATCATGTGACAGCACTTTTAAAACCACAGTTTTATCCTCTCATCACTAAAAGTAATGTCACATATTCTGTAACTCACAATATAGGAAGTATTTAGCACTTCCACAAAGTTTCCTTGCCAAAACACCAAATCTAAAACTGGCCAAGCTTCAAGATCTAATGACCTGGGGCAGGACATATGGGGTCTAGAGGAGCAAGTTGAAGGTTACCACAAGGGATGGCACTAGCAAGTGTTGAAAAGTGGGAAACAGTACAGAATGAATGATCTGTTTACTTCAATAAATAAATGGCTTGAAAACAAAGGGCCAGGAGAGGGGACTGCTTTAGAATAAGTCTTAAGTCATATCAACCAAATGCGGTATATGAACCTAGTTTGGGTCTTCATTTAAATAAGCAAGTTGTAAAATAGCATTTTTGAAGCAATTGGAAATAGTTGAATATGGCCTGTTCATTAGCTGATTATAACAAATTGTTAATTTTGCTGGGTATAATAGTGATGTTGTGGTATATTTTTTTAAAGCCCTACCTCCTGCATACATGGTATTTACCATCGTGACCTGGAAGCTCTCCTAGCCTTTCCATCAGTTCTCAAGCCCTTTTTTTTTTTTTTTAATCTCAGAATCCTTTTACACTCTTAAACATTATTGAAGATCCCCCCAAAAGCTTTTGTTTGGTAAATTTTATCATCAGTATTTATTATATTGCTTCCCGGGTGGCGGCTCAGGGTGAAGAATCCACCTGCCAATGCAGGAGACGCTGATTCTATCCCTGGGTCAGGAAGATCCCTTGGAGAAGGAAATGAAAACCCACTTCATTTATTCTTGCCTGGAGAGTCCCATGGACAGAGTAGCCTGGTGGGTTACAGTCCATGGGGTTGCAAAGAGTTGGACATGATTGAGTGACTAAGCACACAAACAGTGATTACCTGGAGGTTCATTGTAATTTTTTCTCTACTTTTGTCTATGTTTGGAATTTTCTAAAATAAGTTTTTAAAAAAACCACATGGTCATTAAAAAAAAGACTCTTTGGTATGTAGTGGTGAAATGATCCCCATGGTTTATGTGAAAAAACGTGGAACTGTGGTGAAGAGTTACTATTTGTGTTTTAATAAAGAGGGGAGCAAATATTTAAGAAAGTTTCATTAAGAAGCAATTTGGAGATGGAGGTAGGAGAGAAGGCCGGAGATGAAAGAGAAGACTTGCTTTTCAACTGTCTGTTCTCTTGTACTTTTTTTGTTAGCTTGTGTATCATTGAAAAAAAGTGGAATTGGAAACAACAATTTTAGACACACTACTGTGTACATTTAGAATAATAGAATGTTAATCCTGGAAGGGGTTTAGGAATTAATTGGAGTACCTCATTTTAAAAATGAGAAAGGTGAAGTATAGCTTTTATTTTTTCCAGTTGTGTGGCTGATTGGTATAAAGCACACCTGTGATCCATGTCTCCTTACTGCCCTCCTCTAAAAAGTAGACAGCATACAACTGTGGTTTAAACTTCTACATTTTATATTAGGTGGAAATTTGATTAATATGTTGATGCTACTTTGAGGACATAATACCTGCTTTTTTACACTGTATTTATATAGTCCTGAGACTGTGTGTGGGAAAATAATGTAGTTTTTGGATGTCAGGAATGCTGTTCCTCTGGCTTTATTTATTTTTAATGAACTCAAGAAACTCAAGCATTCTAAATATTTCATTCACTCCATTTGGCTGTCAGAAATTTCCTTGGGAATAATGCTTGGCATTCTTCTTGTCCAATTATAAAAGTCTGAAATGCTTGTTCTAAAATATTCAAGCTATACACAAGGTTTTAATGTGAAATGCCTCCTCCTCCTTAGTGTTGCCAAGTGTACTGTCCAGAGGCAGCCATTGTTTCTCAGATGAATGCTTTCAAATTAACGTTTAAGTTGAGGTTTTAGAAATTCCCATAGTATAGAGAGAGTGTAGGAAGCTTAACTTTTCCTGTAATATCTCAGACTATTTCTCCCTTTCCTACCTGCTTCTCTTCTGTATTTCTCTCTTCTGAAAAATGAGTATCGATTTCCACCTACTGACCTCAGTTAGAAGTCATAGCCTCTGCATCCCTTTTACAGCACTGTAATTTCTGGTTAGCTACCAGTTGTCCTAGCTGTCTCCTAAATATGACTTGTATCAGTCTCTTCTTCTCCTGGGACCTTGGTTACATCCAGCTCCCTTATCCTCTCTCACTGAACTTATCCCACCCCCACCCAGCATTCATTCAGCTTCCAGATTCAAGCTTCTGAAACACAAGTGAGATCGCCATCTCTCTTCTCAAAAACCAAGGAGGATTCCCAGTTGCATTCAGTTATTGTAACTCTTTGATGTGCTTCCTGTATGAACTTTTTATACTAGACACAGTTAATTTATCAGCTTCCTCTGTTGCCCTCTTCCTCCTTCCCATCTTGCACCTTTCACCATATTAAACTGCTTGAGTTTCTCAGCATTCTCTGGCTATAATATACTGTTTGCTGCATGTGTGGCTGTGTGATTGCAGTGCCCCTTGCCTGGAACCCTCTCCTTTCTGGGCTCAGTAAATTTCTCCTCTAGGTTTAGTTCAAGTGTTCCCTCTTGAGAAGTATTCTGGGATCCTCTCGTAATCTTCATTCCCTCATAATAGTCCTTACTAACATGATGGTGTGGCTGCTTGGGCCCTTTGTTAGATCAAGGGTTGGCAAACTTCTTCCGTAAAGGACTAGATAGTAAATATTTTTGGCTTTGTGGATCATATGATCTCTGTGAGAACTACTCCGTTGTCTGGCGGTCACAGTCAGGCATATACACTGGTTTGAATCCTGGCTCAGTGCTCACCCTTTCTGTACCCCTCACCACATCACCAAATCATCTAAAGCTTGGTTTCCTCATCACTATAATGGTAAAAATTACATAATGCCTGGCTTGTATGATGGTTTGAATATTAGGGATAGTATATTGAAAGTAGAATGTAAAATGGCAGCACCTAGCCCAAAATGGGCACTGAAGAAATACTAGTAGCTGCTGTTGTATTCCCCCTAGTGTTAGTCTCCCTTAGCCCCCCGCAGCTTTTTCAGTATTTCTAAGAGTTATGGGGAGGAGTTAAGGTTTACAGGAACAACTCAATCATTCCGGTAGGTTATGTTCATACACTGTGATCCAGCAACTTTAAGTCTTCTTTATATAACCTGCAAATACAGCCAAGTTAACTGCGTTTCTTTAGTCATCTTTTTCAAAATTAAAAAAAGTCATTGCATATCAGGTAATGTACAGTGCAGTGTGTTAACCTTTGGACATTCATTTGGGAAGGCAGGGCAGGACACTCGGTCACTTAGGACTCTAGCAGTATACGCCATACCTGGGACGTATACGGAGGAGTGATACCTGTTCTTGAAATACCTTGTTCCTCCCAAAGTAAAAATTGCAGAATATCTGTTCATAGCACAGTCCTTGTACTTGGCAGGGAATTTCCTCTTTTGTTAAATAAGCAACCTGGTTAGCTAGAAAATGAAAGGATTTTGTAAACTGTTTTCGTTTATTTGTCCTTCCTTTTTAGCAGTATTTTGAGCTGTGTGGGGGCGGGGGGGGGGGGCGCGTAATGAGCTTAAGGGTAAATGACTCTAAAACTCAAGGAACTGAAACTACTAGGGCTTGGCCTTGTGATAATTTATTGACTTAATTTCAACAAGTTATTTCACCTCATACTCAGCTTTACTCATCTTTTAAACCTTTTATAGGGTCCTTGTGTCCAAGAACTTGTTCTTTAAAACATTCTATAAAAAATAGTAAATTTATTTGGAATCCAGACAAGTGCAGGTAACATTCACTGTTATGTTGATCTTATTTTTGTGAAGTGACACATGAATGGTTAGAATGGGCTTGACTGTGAAAACAGTTTGCAGGGCATGTCACGGATTTGATAAGGTGCAGCCCTTGTGCCATCTGGGCGACCAGCAGAGCTGTCTGGTGGTAATGACATTGTTGAGGGGCTGTCAAATGCCAGGGGCATCACGTTGTTGGAAATTATATTATGTTAAGTGCATTATTGCCTGCTCAGTTTTCTGGAAATTAGTCATACATCTAAAATATATAGCTTGCCAGTCAGTATTTTCCATGTTGTAGATTATCACCGTAGATAATTGATTTTTTTAAGAAAATTATTAAAAAAAAAAATTATTTCCAGGGAATTTCCTGGCAGTTCAGTAATGGTTAGGATTCTACTTTCATGGAGCATATAGAGTGCTTTTTCCATTGTTGAAGGCCCAGGTTTTATTCCTGGTTGGGGAACTAAGATCCCACAAGCCATGCAGTGTGGCCAAAAAAAAAAAAAAGTTTCCAGAACTTTAACATGGAATAGGATTTAGAAAAGGCAGAGGAACCAGAGATCAAATTGCCAACATCTGCTGGATTATCAAAAAAGCACAAGAGTTCCAGAAAAAATCTCCTTTATTGATTACGCCAAAGCCTTTGACTATGTGGATCACAACAAACTATGGAAAATTTTTAAAAGAGATGGGAATACCAGACCACCTTATCTGCATCCTGAGCAATCTGTATTCAGGTCAAAAAGCAACAGTTAGAACTGGACATGGAGTAACAGACTGGTTCCAATTTGGAAAAGAAGTACAGCAAGGCTGTATATTGTCACCCTGCTTATTTAACTTACATGCAGAGTACATTATTCGAAATGCTAGGCTGGATGAAGCACAAGCTGGAATTAAGATTGCCGGGAGAAATATCAATAACCTCAAATATGCAGATGACACCACCCTTAAGGCAGAAAGCAAAAAGGAACTAAAGAGCCTCTTGATGAAAGTGAAAGGGGAGAATGAAAAAGTTGACTTAAAACTCAACATTCAGAAAACTAAGATCATGGCATACAGTCCCATCACTTCATGGCAGATAGATGGGGAAACAATGGAAACAGTGAGAGACTATGTTTTTGGGCTCCAAAATCACTGCAGATGTTGACTGAGGCCATGAAATTAAAAGACGCTTGCTCCTTGGAAGAAAAGTTATGATCAACCTAGGCAGCATATTAAAAAGCAAGACATTACTTTGCCGACAAAGGTCCATGTAGTCAAGGCTATGGTTTTTCCAGTAGTCATGTATGAATGTGAGAGTTGGACTATAAAGAAAGCTGAAAGCCGAAGAATTGCTTTCGAACTGTGGTGTTGGCAAAGACTCTTGAGAGTCCCTTGGACTGTAAGGAGATCCAACCTGTCCATCCTAAAGGAAATCAGTCCTGAATAGTCATTGGAAGGACTGATGCTGAAGCTGAAACTCCAATACTTTGGCCACCTGATTCGAAGAACTGACTCATTGGAAAAGACCTTGATGCTGGGAAAGATTGAAGGCGGGAGGAGAAGGGGCCAACAGGATGAGATGGTTGGATGGCATCACCGACTCAGGACATGAGTTTGAGTAAGCTCTGGGAGTTGGTGATGAACAGGGAAGCCTGGTGTGCTGCAGTCCATGGGGTCTCAAAGAGTTGAACACGACTGAGTGGCTGAACTAAACTGAACTGAACCTAGAACAAATCTACCCCTCCTATGCTATTGGCTGTGGGAATGGAACCTTAGCAGAGACCAAAGGGAGTGGACGATAGATAGAGGGAATATGGATAGCTTCTCCAGCTAGAGCTCCTGGTATTAGTCTCATCCTGGCTGGAAAAGACTGGGAACATTGTTTCTCAAGTTTCTCTTTCCCTCTTTTTTAGCTCCACTCCAACATTTATATGATTATCTTCTAGAATTATCCATTAGATATTTCATTGAACCCTCAAATTCATGTTCAGAGGACAGTTTCCTTGTGGTTCCCTCCTCCACCCACTGTTTCATATTCTCTAGGAGGGCAGTTCCCCCATTGACCTGGCCCACATCCTGTCAGTCACTGGCCCTGTGGACTCTTCCTTCTGTATTTCTGGAAATGTGTCACTTCCTTCCAACTCCCACTTTGATCCTCCTTCTTTCTCAGCCTGAATTAACTGCAGAAGTGAATTCTCTTACCAAGTTTGCCCATATCCAGCCCAACTCAGAGTGATCTTTCTAAAATCTAAATTGGGTTATGTCATTTCCTTATTCTAACAACCTCAGTGACTTACTCATTGCCTTCAGGTTTCAGTCCAAACTCTTTATAATTAGATCCCTGCTTTTTTGTTCAACCTCTCTAACCTCATCTGTATGCTGTCTTCATTCCTTTTTTAAAAGCAGTTGTTTGTTCCCTTAGTTACTGGTCCATTCTTTCATTTGCTCATCAAACGTTTTTTGGCCACCTGTATATATGGGTCAGGGGCTGTACTTAGGGATTGGGTGTGAGGCAATCAACTGCACTGGTCCTTAGACCTTTCACTGACCTTTCATACCATTAATCAGGATAGACTAGGTTATGTTGCCTATCAGCCATGGGCTTTCAAAGGCTCTCCTCCACACAGGAACTCTCTTCTGTTCAAGGGGCTCAGGCTTGTATCTACACCAACTGGAACTCACCACGTTCTTGGTGAGGAGGAGAGGAGACTACATTGACTTCTCCGTGTCTCAGCCGAAAAGTGACACATGTCTCTTCTGCTCATATTTCATTATGCAAAACTAGTCAAATGGTCCCACCTAACAGCAAAGGGAGGCTGGATACTGTAGGCAAGAGCATGAAATATGTACTGAGCATTATGGTGTGTAGTCACTGAAATATAGTCAGTCACCTGACTTCTTGTTGACCTTTAAATTTCTCAAGAGCTGGAGCTGTATCTGCCTTGCTTTGTATCCTAAGCACAGGGCCATATGGTAGGCTTCTGGTGGTTTTTGTTGTTGTTGAATGAGTGTCCTTTTTTTTCCAGATTTGTTTATTTTATTTATTTATTTTTGGTTCTGCTGGGTCTTGGTTGCTGCATAAGTTTTTCTCTAGTGGCCGTGTGTGGGCTTCTCGTTGTAGCTCTTATTGTGGAGCAGGGGGTCTGGGGCTGCAGTCGCTGTGGCTCCTGGGCTCTTGAGCACAGCCTTAATATTTGTGGTGCTGGGTTTAGTTGCTCCATGGGATGTGGGATCTTTCCAGATTGGGGGTCGAACCCGTGTCTCCTGTGTTGGCAGGTGGATCCTTTACCACTGAGCCACCAGGGAAGCCCCAAGTGTCCTTCTTTAACTTGAATTCAACTCAAATCACTTCCTTTAAAAAGCTTCCCCTTACCACCCCCCACCATCTCCCTGCAACCTGACTTTTCAGTGTGATTGTGATTTTCTCTGCATACCTCAAACAAAGCACTCCTCACTGTATTGTATTCTTTTCGAAAGTTGTATTAAACAATTTAAAACTTAAGAAATAAAACATTACTGTTTTAGCTGCATCCCTTTATGTAAATCTCTCCAGATTAGGTTTATCATTCCCACCTTTTTCACTGCACACTTGTCCCTAGTCAACACAGTGATTTTTTTCTGTGTCCTTGAGGATACTAAGTTGTCATGAATCCAAGAATTCATATATGGGTGGGTGTGTTCTGTGGGTTTGTTTATCCGTTTCTGCCTGAATATCATTTGTCTCGATGCAGAGAGCTTCACAAAAGGCCTGGTACTTGGTTGGCTGTCCCCCACTTTGATCTGCCTCAGAGTTGCAGTGGTTCTAATCTGCATCTCCAGTTCCTGGCTTCTTACAGTGCTTAATGAATATTTGTTGAATAAATGGTGATTTTTTTTTTCTCCCTTAGAGCTTCATTTTCAGAATCTTTTAGGAGCTTTGCCATTCAATTTCTTTTTAGATAATTTGTATTTAAAAGTCAAGTTTCAGAAGAAGAATTTACTGAGCAAAACACTTACTGTAAGGCAGGAAGGAGTAAAGTCTCTGGTGAAAATAAAGAATATTTTGTTTTCAGTTTTTGCAATAAATTTTGAATGGGTTGTCAAGGAAACTTTCTGAGGAGAAGAACTATTTGCTGGTAATAGTGTTTGCTTTGAAGTATGACTACAAAGTAATGCGGCTGGCTTTCTTCAGCCTCAGTGTTGTAGTCTTACCTCATAGAGTCGTGCTTTGAATGTAAAAAGCACTCAACACTGGCTAGATTTACTAGCTAATATTTTACATTAATTGATATTTAGATATTAAATTATACTCTGTGGTACAGTTTCTTTTTCATTGCTTTAACTTTGAAATGTCCCTATAAAGTTCTTTCATTTCAACTGAAACCTAATTGGATGGCCCTAGTCAGCCTTTGAAGTGAATGATTAGGTTTAGAATGGCTGGTAAAAACTGCCAAGAAGTGGGAGAACTGTAGGAAGAAAGACTACATGTTGTTATTTATATACCAAATCAGTGAAGGATTAACCCATTTTTCTCCTTTTCCTTCTGGAATCTCCCTTGCAGATTAAATGTATGACATTACCTAAAAGTCTTTGGAGGACTTTTTTTTTTTTTTTTTAGCTTTTTGGCTTGAATTAATAAATGTGTTTATATTTGGGTTTATTTTTTTAATCAGAAATTTTTCAAAATGTATAATTGGGCAGTTTTTGAGAAGAATGGGTATGTCAGTGATCCCCTTTATCTTTTATGGGAATGATTTGAGATAATCACGAAACTAAGGATAACCTTCTGGAAGGCCACTCCTCTGGAGTGTAGACTCTGAACAAGATAGTGGTGGCACTATTTAAGCTTTTAAAAAATTGCTGTGATTTTAAAACTAGTTTTATTTTATTGAGCTGAAGTTCACATAGCATTAACCATTGTAAAGTGAATAAGTTGGTAGCATTTAGCAACTACTGCTTCTATCTAGTTTCAAAACAGTCAGCATTCCAAAATAAAGCCCTGTACCCATTAAACAGTTACTCCCTATTCTTCCCTTCCTTCAGTCCCTGGCGTCCACCAGTCTCCTTTCTGTCTCTCTGTATTTACCTATTCTGCATATTTTATATAAATGGAATTATACATTATGTGACTTTTTTTTTTGAGTTTGGCTTTCACTTAACCATAATGGTGTCAAGGTCCATCCACTGTGTAACATTTATCAGAATGTTATTTCTCTTTATGACTGAAAACTAATCCTTTTATGTACATGCCACATTTTGTTTATCCACTCATGCCTTGATGGACATTTGAGTTATTTCTCCTTTTTGGTTATTATGAATAATACTGCCATGAGCATTTGTGTCTGAGGGTTAGAGTACCTGTTTTCAGTTCAGTTCTTTGGGGTATGGTATATAGCTGGGAGCAGAATTGCTAGATCAGATGGTAATTTCATGTTTAACTTTTGGAGGAACCACCTGTTTTCTGCAGTGCCTAAACTGTTTTACATTCCTACCAGCAGTGTATGAAGATTCCAATTTCTCTGCATCCTTGTCAGTACTTGTTATTTTAAAAATTATAACCATTCTAGTAGGTGTAAAGTGGTATCTCGTGATGGGTTTACTTTGTACTTTTCTAGTGACTAATGATGTTGATCACATCTTTTCACATGCTTGTCAGCTCTTTGTATATCTTCTTTGGAGAAATGCTGTTGGTCATTTTTTCCTTGAGTTGTAAGAGTTGCTTATATATTTTGGATACCAGACCCTTATCAGATAATTTCCAAGAATTTTCTCCCATTCTGTAGATCATCTTTTCACATTTTTGATAATGTCGTTTGATGCACAGAAGATCGTAATTTTGATGATGTCTAACTCGTTCATTTTTTGTTTTGTATCTCAGGTTTTTGTTGTCATGTCTTAAGAATTTGGCCTGTCTTAGCAAATCCAGGATCATTAAGCTTTACCCCTGTTTATAGATTTAGCTCTTAGGTTTAAGTTCCATTTGGAGTTAATTTTTGTATATGACATGAAGTAGGAGTCCAGTGAGGACTCTTATTTTAAAGCATAATTTCGTGAAACTGCCACATTGTACTTCCTTCCTTCTTTCTTCCATCCTCCTGTCCTCGTATCCTCCTGTCCTACCTTCCTTCTTATTTTGGCCATGCTGCTGGGCTTGCAGAATCTTCCTTACCTGACCAGGGATTAAACCTGAGCCCTAACCACTGGGCCACCAGGGAATTGCCTCACATTGTACTTTTAATATCCCTTGATTAAACATACATACACACCAACCAAGAACTATTACGGATTTTCTTTTCTTTTTTCTTTTTTGGCTGTTTCTTGGCAGCCCTTGGGATCTTAATTCCCCAACTAGGGATCAAACCTGCGCCCCCTGCAGTGGAAGTGCAGAGTCTTAACCACTGGACTGCCAGAGACGTCCCAATTTTATATTATTTTAAGTTATTCCGTGTTGTATTAATCAAAGCAGAGTTTATATGTGTTAAAATAAATGGTGCTTGTAAATTTAAGACAGTATTTTCTCAGTACATGGGCTGTATAGTGGTGACTGTATATAGATTCGTGGATTTCCCTCTTATCTTGTGATCCCCTCTTAGTCTGCAGATCATGGATTTTGTAGAGGAGCATCAGGAGAATCTTATCATGACAAGAAGAAAGGGATTAAAGATGAAGAAAAAGGTAGTTTCCAAGGGCTGATGGTTGCAGAGAACTTATATGGGAGAGGACTGGAGGAAAGTTAACTAGCAGTCAGTCACGGGACCCATGAGGGCCAGAGAGGAAGGAGTGGTTTCTTTCAGGCAGGAAAGGTGACTGCAGAGTAGAAGTTAAGTACTGGGACGTGGAAGGGTAGATAGGGAATATAGTTTGGAATAGGGCCTGAGGCTCAGAAGACATCATCAGAAGTGATTGTTTAGGGAGCAGTTGAGGATTCCTTTAGTTTTGGAAATAATACCAACCCAACTCCATCTCCAAATGAGGAGTAAAGCTAACTCTGTTTAACATCTGTCCTGGAGAGGTTAAGGGAAAGGAACTAGGGAAGTTCTAGATTTTATTTTAACCATGATTAGAATTCTGGTTAAGTTTGAATTAGTAACCTGTGTTCTATATCAATATTTTGTGTTTGTTTGGTTTCTTTTCACTTCTTTTTTAAAAGATTAATTTTATTGAAGTATAGTTGATGTGCAGTGCTGCGTTAGTTTCTGCTGTAGAGCAAAGTGACTCAGTTATACATGTGTCTATTCTTTTCCATTATGGTTTATCACAGGATATTGAATATAGTTTCCTGTGCTATACAGTAGGAGCTTGTTGTTTATCCACCCTATATACAATAGTTTGCATTTGCTAATCCCAAACTCCCAATCCTTCCCTTCCACACCGATGACCTCCCCACCCCCCCACAACCACAAGTCTGTTTTCTATGTCTGTGAGTCTGTTTCTGATGGGTTCATTTTTGTCATATTTTAGATTCCACATACAAGTGATATCATATGGTATTTATCTTCCTTTTTTGACTTACTTCACTTAGTATGATAATCTTCAGGTCCATCCATGTCACACAAATGACATCACTTCATTCTGTTTTTAGGACTGAATAACATTCCACTATATGCACGTATATGTGTATACATGTGCACACACACCCTGCATCTTCTTTACCCGTTCATCTGTTGATGGACATTTAGGTTGTTTCTGTCTTGGCTAATGTAAATAGTGTTGCTGTGAACATAGGGGTGTGTGTCTTTTCGAAGTGTAGTTTTGTCTGAGTATATGCCCAAGAGAGGGATTGCTGGATTATAATATGGCAACACTACTTTCAGTTTTTTAAGGAGCCTCCATACTGTTTTCCCTAGTGGCTGCCCTCATTTACATTCCCACCAATCGTGTAGGAGAGTTTCCTTTTCTCCACATCCTCTTCAGCATTCATTTATTTATTATTAAATTGTTTTTTGGTTGCGCCAGGTCTTTGTTGCTGCCTACAGTCTTTATCCAGTTGCAGAGCATGGGGGATACTCTCCAGTTGTGGTGTGTGGACTTCTCATTGCAGTGACTTCTCTTGGTGCCGGGCACATGCTCTAGAGCGCAAGGGCTTCAGTAGTTGTGGCGCATGGGCTTAGTTGCTCCTTGGCGTGTGGGATCTTCCCGGATCAGGGATCAAACCCAGGTCTCTTTACCGAGCCAGCAAGGAAGCCCTATTTGTAGACTTTTTAGTGATGACCGTGAAGTGTCATTTCTTGATAAAAAGTTTTAAAAGAATTCCAGTTTTACCTCAGCTGAAAGCATGACAACAAGAAATCTTCCTAGGTCTCATGTTGGTGAGAGAATCAGGTTCTCAGCGCACGCTTAGAGCTTTGGGTTATGTGTAGTGTTGGCCTGTGGCTGTCAGATTGAGCAGGAACTGGGAGACACAGGGGTGAGAACCTCGGAGGGAAGGTTGGGACTTCATAGTGCTCACAAGCTCATCAGTGCATCAGTGACAGTCTCTGTTTGGTTTTGTTTGGAGTGTTTTTGTCAGTTGGACGTTCAAAGGGCTAAAGAGAAAGGAACAAAGGAAAGGATCGACAGGACAAGTGACTGAGAATCTGAGGGGTACACCTAATGGCCACTGGTTCAGATGCTGTTCTGCTGTTACTGGACAGGTTGTCTGCTTTTTCAAACAGAAACGGAAGCTACCTTACAAGTGATTTGGAGAGGTATCAACAAAGAATGGGTCCTAGGTACTTCTCTTTGTGTGGCGTTTAAACTCTGAGCTTGTATGAGTGTGGCTTTTTGAGAGTCTAACGGCCCGTGTGACCTCTGACTTTCAGGTGCTACTTGTGAGCAGCAGTCGTCATCCAGACCGGTGGATCGTCCCTGGAGGGGGCATGGAGCCGGAGGAGGAGCCGGGCGTGGCCGCAGTCCGTGAAGTCTGTGAGGAGGTACGCGCTGAGAGCCGTGTGGCCGCATCGCGCACCCACCACGGCGTGTAGTTCCTCACTTCATCCCCGCTCGCTGTGTGAATGGGCTCAGGGGCACAGAGAGAAGGTGCTTAGCACTCACCACAGGCCTCCTTGATCAGAGAGGTAGTGAGGTTGTGACATGGTGGTGTCTACCAGGCTCTCTCTGCAAGGGGCGATCATGGTAGTGAATGTGTGCAATTATACCAGACAGTTCTTTCTGATTGCCCTTGGATCTCTGCCTGCTCTACCTCTGTTTCCTGTGGCAGAAGGTTGAGAATCAGATGGTTCATCAGCCCTAAGAAATAAGAGAAGTAGACAGTATTGATGTAAGCAACTTATTCTCGTTAACCTTTGCTTGAGGCGAAGGTAGCACTTGTTCTCCTTTGCTCCTGGGTCCTGGTAGCAGAGCACTGGCAAAGCAGAAGTTCAGTTTGCTGGAAGCTGTTACAGGTGCAACTTGAGAGACAATAGTATCTTGTTTTTTATTTGGTCACATGATACTCACCATATATGTTTTGAGTTCTTGGGCCGTGCCCAGTGTATCTTACTGGATACTCTAGAATTAATAGTCAGAAGTCAGATCTTGGTGCTCTTATTTCAAGGGCTTACAGTTTTGTTGGTGAAACTGAGAAATAAATTGCAGTTTAAAACCAGGAGGAAGGAACTAATGTTTCTCCATAGCCTCTTGTGGCAACACCACACCTGCTCTGCTTACGTTATCTTGTCTAGGAGTCCTGACTCAGTGATGTGAGTTTTACCAGCCCCATTGACTTGCCTTGGCCACATAGTGCTTTTTATAGGTCCATTTCCATGTACCAGAAGGGACTTAAGACTGATTCTAAGAACATATAAAACAGAGCTTAGAAAAGGTCTGAGTTCTGCATTTCTTTTGAGTCCAGCCCTTGCTGTTCTTCTTAAACTAATTTTACTTTAGAATACTCAAGGAATTCTTTCCTTGCTCTGAAGTCCTGCAGAGTTATGTTGGCTCATGACACTATTATTTTATCATATATCTGAGTATCTTTAACTATATTGTAACCTCTGAGGACTAAGATCATGTTTCCTATTTTAAATCCTCCCTTCTTGTGCCTAGTACACAGCTGGTTGAATAGAAAGTAATTAATACAAGTGTCTATGACAAATGGAACATAAAAATCCTGAAGAAATATCCCCGTTGGAAATTACCAGAGTTCTTTCTGGAGGATCTCAAAGGTTTGACTATTCAAATAAAGTGTGGTAGGGCCAGCTGGTGAATCTAAGCTACATAGTTTTGGTTTCAATCCAGTTGGCTCCTGTGGGTTCCGAGGCACCCATCCAAGGCAAAAGTGATGTTTGACAGAGTTATTGCAGCTCTGTAGGTTGTTGGAAGACATGAAGTAGACTATGGCTCTAGAATAGAGAGTAAGAAAAAAATTGCGAGACCTTGGGCAAACCTTGCTACTTGGTTTTAAAAATTGTGGGGAGACGAGTTGACAGCTTTACCTCTGTAGAGCACATTTGGATTTGGCATCTTTCTCAGGAAAGTTTGTATCAGTTGCTACCATGGTTGTTTTGTTTCTGAGTACCACGGTTGAAATGTCCCTCCGTTATACAAGTGCAACTAAGGTGTAGAAAACTAGATGATTGCAAAAGGAAATGCAGTGAGGGAGTTGGAAAGGATATACAGCACCCTTTTGTTTCCTGGAGATTGCATACCAGCCTTCAGTAGGCAAAGGAGGGAGAGAGTGGAGAATGAAGTGGAGTTGGGGAACTAGAAGGTAAACAGTGTAGCGCAGATAATTAAACTATACTTTTCACATGTTCTTCACTTACCTACCTCCTGTCTTGAAGGGAATCCCAAGCTCGAAATTAAACCCTGGTTGCCATTCTCAGCCCTGAGGAGTCCTGCTTGACCTTGAGCAGATTTCCCTCCAGGCAAGAGTCGCGCCACGCCCTGTCCTTACTCCAGCGTTGCTGAGAGGTGAGGAGCAGTGTGCTAGTCACTCAGGCGTGCCCGGCTCTGCGGCCCCATGGACCGCAGCCCGCCAGGCCCCTCTGTCCACGGGATTCTCCAGGCAGGAACACTGGAGTGGGTAGCCATTTCCTTCTCCAGGGGCCCTTCCTGATCCAGGGATTGAATCGGGGTCTCCTGCACTGCAGGCAGATTCTTTACCATCTGAGCCCCCAGGGAAGCCCATAAATAAAGTACCAAATAAATCAAATAGTGAATATAAATTAGTGAAACGTATCATTACAGAGACAAACATTTCAGTGGTTTACGTCAAAATAAAATGGAGGGACTGACTTTTCCAATTCTATGTCTGCTAACAGAGAATAAAACTTGGAATCAGTGAGGATGTGGGTAGATGCTTTTGATTGTTCTTGAAGGGTAATTTTGTAAGCAGAAATCACTATTCAGGGATTTATTTAGTTTTCAAAATGTCATGACTTTGTAAAAGCAAACATTCAAAAACTTAGTTCTTTCCTAATGCTTATAAATCGGATTGCTGTATTGTAAGCATAGGAGATTTTACTAGTCATTTTTAAGGGGCCTTTGGATAATACCTAGGCCAGTTCATTGAAAACTTTCAGATGTTTCAGGTTGCATTTATAAATTTAATTAACTGGATTGCTTTTTAAAGTTGTCTGACTTTAAAAAAAAAGAACATGTTATGAGGTTCCTCATCCGTAAAGTCCTGTGAATGTCATGTATTAAACTTACAGCTAAGATGAGTCTTAAATAGTGCCACAGTGCAGAGGTCCCCAACCTCTGGGATGTATGTAATGCCTGATAATCTGAGGTGGAGCTGATGTAATAATAATAGAAATAAAGTGTATAATAAATGTAGTGTTCTTAAATCATCCCCTACTCCTGGTTCATGGAAAATTGTCTTCCATGAAAACAGTCCCTGATGCCAAAAAGGTTGGGGACCACTGCCATAGTGTACATAAATTTACTAAGATTTTCAACTTAAAATTGCCAGTCAGAAATAAGGTATTCAATTATACTTTCAAAATTGAGGTTACCATCAAATAAGCCAAATTATTTTAAACATTATAAAATCATAAAATCTGTTTGGCCTCCTTCACCTTTCCTGTTAAATGAGGCCAGGACTCAGAGTGTCCTGAAAGGAAAAGCTGTTACTATAGCTCAGTCAAGACTGTCACTTCACTGGACTTCCCTGGTGGTTCAGTGATTAAGACACTGTAGGGGACATGGGTTTGATCCCTGGTCAGGAAACTAGGATTCCACATGCCACTCAGTGTGGACAAAAAAAAAAAAAGGACTGTAATTAAACAGAGATGAATGATCATCATGCAGTCCACCTGGTGGTGGTGGGTATCGAGTAAGCCATCTGAAGTATCTGGCACACCAGGCTAATTTTGTGCTTCACCCTGAAGGTCTTCCTCCATGCAGTCTTTGTGATTCCGTCTTGTTCTCCCTGTGTGTTCCATTGCAGTGTATTTCTAGCATCTTTTTTTTTTCTTTTGCCTCACCATGCAGCATGTGGGATCTTAGTTCCCTGACCAGGGATCAAACCTGTACCCCCTGCATTGGAAGACAGAGTCTTAACCGCTGGACCACCGGGGAAGACCCTATCCAGCATCATCTTTATCATGTTTTATTCATATCTTTTGTCTAGTTGTCTTCTATGCTAAATTTTACATTCTGTGTAGCCAGATACTATTCCTTTTCAGTCACTGTTTAATCCCCAGTGCTTAACACATAGCAAGTGCTTAAGAAAGGAAGTGCTACAGTTTTTGGGGTGACCACTAGAGCAGCCACATAAATGCGGTTGCTGCTGCTGCTGCTAAGTCGCTTCAGTCGTGTCTGCCTTTGTGCGACCCCAATGCGGTTGAGGTAGGCCCTTTTGGATTGCCAGGAGTAGACATATATCTACAGGTCCCTCAGTTAATTGAGGGACAAGAATATGACAGTATCACAGCCGCTGCCCAATCAGACTGTGCAGAGCTGGAAACTTAGGTCCTGATGCCCAGGCAGGCCTTTTCACAGTAGCTGGATGGACGGTGGGGACGCAGGGCAGCTATTAAGCCTAGTCACCATCCCTCTCTTCCACTGTGGAGGCTGCCTTTCTAAGCTCTTCTCAGCCTTGGCTTCTGCTTACCAGTTTTTGTTTGGTGCTTTTCCTGCCTTGTCTATCACTAATCTAACTGTTGACTCACTCTGTGTGTCTCATACTCAGCTTGCCTGAGAAGAGTACTTGATTGGTTATAATCTTCAGGTATAGTTGCCAGGTCACATCCATTTCTAGCCATTTGAAGATGTCTGATTTCTTATTCCTCCAACTGAGCTCAGAACGGCGAGGTCATGTGCTTTAAAAGCCTGTGCTTAAGTACTGCCTGCAGCAGTGGACCAGCAGTTCTGTGTGTGTAATAAGAATATATTTATTAACACAGGAAAATATTTGCAGCAAATTCCCTAGTGATTAAAGTAGGTTATGAATCAGCATTTATGATAGAAAACCATTTAGTGAAGAATAAATATGTGTCTACTTGTATAGAAAGAACAATAATATTGCAGGTGCCAAGCTCTGTTTAAGCGTTTTGCATTTGTTGCCTCATTTCTTCACCATACCTGATGAGGTAGTAACTGTTATCATCTACATTTTATAGGTGAGAAAAAAGTGAGATTGAGTAATTTGTGCAAACTAACTGTGCCCAGCTAGATGTGCTCAATGTGAAGTTTGAATCCAAAACATCTAGTCTTAGCACCCATACTCTTAATGCCTTGAAAGAATGTCCACCAGATGTTCACAGTGGTTATCATTGGGTTAGCTCTTAGATTATCAAGTTTTTTGCATTAAACATATATTTGTTCATGGAAAAATTTTCTGAATAAACATGAATGTAATGAGGTTATTAAGTCAGTTTTAGGTACGGTAAAACTCAACCTGCTCTGAAACTTGGTTCAACTCAGCTTAAAATTTTTAGCATATTGCCTGAATCTCAGAAACAGATAAATCTGTAGCACTTCAATCATTACCAATCACCACATTTAAAGGACTGAACTCTTCCCTTTTGGAAACTTGCCTTCATTTTTCAGTTGTTTTTAAAGTCCTGCTAGAGTGATCCCTCAAAGGGTTGGAAGGATGAGGCTTTCTCCCAGGGCTGGCCACGGGCCTTGGTCACAGTGCATCTCTAGCAGAGGCTTGTATGAGCCAGCCATGTGATGCTCTCTCTGGAATAAAAAGGAAAAGCAGTTCTTTGTGTGGTTTTCAGAGCTATTCTTTCTTGTTAATTCAATGGGAAAGGTAAAACTGCTGGCTGACAGGGAAGAAAAAGAAGCTGGATCTGAAACTGTTCTGTCTTCTGTGCAGCTGTTAAATTTCCATCTCTTTCACTCATTGTCACCTCAGCCAAACCAAGAGGTTATCACAAAGATATAGAACATATGAAAACAGAAACAGAAAAATTATGTGCATAGCTGCAGCTGTATTCTCTTCAAGGGTAACAAAGATGTGTACCTTCTGCCTGTAGAGAAATGTAGCCCGCGGTAACGGAGAGTGTGGTCAAACGCCAGTTCCTTTTGTCCACTGCCTCATGTCTGGTCAAGGCCCATATCCATTTCCATTTCTAGCATATAATCTATAAAGTTTCTGTAGGTAGCCTGATAATTAACCTTTGGCACAGACCTAGGTTTAAAAAGAAAAAAACAAACTTGTTCTCCGACTTCCTCACCTGTGTCCTTGTGTCTCACCTCTCTTGTGTACCTTCAGGCTCTGACCATCTGTTGTTTTGCCACACAAACTCACCATCTTGGAAAATTCTTAGTGTCAGTGATGTCACCTTAAACTTTCTTGTACCTTGCTGCCCTTCTTCAGGTTTTTGTTTTTGTCTGTGCTGCCCGTGCAGCTTGTGATCTCTTAGTTCCCCAGCCAGGGATCGAACCCATACCTCCTGCACGAATGTACGGTTTTAACCCCTGGATCGCCAGGATAGAAGTCCCTCAAATTTTTGATACACTGTCTTATGTAAACATTTCACAGCACATGTGATTTAATTCACCTTCATTTAAGATAGTTTTTTGAACATCTAGATGCCTTAATATGGTATCAAGGATCATGATTACAAAGCTGTTTCTTGATTATCTCAGCCTTACTTAAGTCAACCCATCGAGAATTTATCGTAAGCTTTTCTTGATCTCATTTTATTTTCAGGTAAGAACATGGAAAATGAATTAGTGAACTTTATTTTAAAAATCTATGTCTTTTTATCCTAATTCCTGTGTTATGTGTTCCCTTTCCTTGCAAAGGAAAAAAAAGGTTATATGCTCTTATATATGTAACATAGCAACCAGAAGGCTCCCTATGGTATCTCAGAACTGTTCGATAGAGAAGCAGTGTTTCATGTCTCTTGTTATATACAAGTAGAACATTTGAAAAGCCTGTGACTACTGGGGAATAATTTGAAACACTGTTTTTTCAACTTTATGAGCTGATAGTGTTTGACTCTGTGGAGTGGAGAGAAAAGGGAAGGCTCTATGTGACTGCTGTGTTTTAACCTTTACTTTCTGGCCCCAGCCTAAGCAGTTGTAAATGGAAAGGGGGCATATGGTATCACAGAATCTATTAGGGAAATAGCATTAATTTTTTTTTAAATGTCAGAACTTTAACCATAAAATATATATCATAACATATTAAGAATATTTTCGGCCATTTCAGCATGGTAAATGAAGCAGGGTAAAGGGATCTCTAGCTCATAAGCCCACAGGGAAGCAGACAGGTGGTTGACAGTGGGTATAGCTCTGATAAAGTGGGGAGAGCCTACCGAGGCCAGAGGCGACTTCTCTCAGGCCCAGCCAGTAGTTTTCATGTGGCGATTAAGACCCAGTGTGACTCTGCTGTTTTAAGAGAAGCATGAAAACTGGATTCTTATGTGAGATCTCCTGATCTTTCAATGTAGACAGCTAATTTTTAAAAATTGTTTTTAAAATGTTAATCAGATAATATATGCATAGTAGATTAAAACAGCAGTAGTAGTACTAAAAGGCTCATAATGGAAAACAACCAAAAGACGTGTTCTTAATTAGGTGTATGATCTGTGTTACAGACTTTTACTTTATTTTAAACTGTAAACTGGTAAGCCTCCAAACTTTTGGAAGAAGACAGTTTTATTTTTTAGTCTCCTACATGATGAATGACCTGGAGAAGGAAATGGCAACCCACTCCAGTAATCTTACCTAGAAAATTCCATGGACAGAGGAGCCTGGCAGGCTACAGCCCATGGGGTCGCAAAAGAGTCGGACATGACTGAGTGACTAAACAACAGGAACAACATGATGAATGAAGGCAAGAAAAGGTCTTTAACCTTGGGAATATTGCATTGTTTAATAGAAGTGTCAACACGAGAAACTATACCCGGATGTAAGTTCCTGTACATCTCAAGAGTGATCACAAACCAACCCTGTTTATTTGTTGAAAACCAGGCTTTATTTAGATAGCATTTTCTGAATTTCTATTACTTAATTTTTAAGGAACTTAAAATCACATGAATATGAATTATTAATAATAATGTTCTGTGTGCTATGCTTAGTCACTCAGTCATGTCCGACTCTTTGCAACCCCATGGACTATAGCCCGCCAGCCTCCTCTATCCATGGGATTCTCCAGGCAAGAACACTGGAGTGGGTTGCCATGCTCTCCTCCAGGAGATCTTCCCAACCCAGGGATCAAGCCCAGGTCTCCCACATTGCAAGCAGTTTCTTTACCATCTGAGCCACCAGGGAAGCCCAAGAATACTGGAGTGGGTGACCTGTCTCTTCTCCAGGGGATCTTCCCAATAATAATGGACTTGTATGGCTATGTGCTATGTGTGCTAAGTCACTTCAGTCGTGTCTGACTCTTTGTGACCCTATAGACTGTAGCCCACCAGGCTCCTCTGTCCATGGGATTCTCCAGGCAAGAATGGGAGTGGGCTGCCATGCCCTTCTCCAGTGTATGGCTATGTGCACCTATAGATTTATCTTTAAAATTGATTTATGGGAATTCCCTGGCAGTCTAGTGGTTCAGATTCCACAAGTCCACTGCAGGGGGCCCAGGTTCAATCCCTGGTCTGGGAGCTAGGATCCCACAAGCCATTTGGCCAAAAATAAATAGATTAAAAAATAGGCAAAAGATCTTTCTATATGTTTGAAATTTTTCAAAATAAAAAGTTAGGAAGAATACACCATGGAATATTACTCAGCCATTAAAAAGAATTCATTTGAACCAGTCCTAATGAGATGGATGAAGCTGGAGCCCCTTATACAGAGTGAAGTAAGCCAGAAAGATAAAGAACATTACAGCATACTGACACATGTATATGGAATTTAGAAAGGTGATAACGATAACCCTATATGCAGAACAGAAAAAGAGACACAGAAATACAGAACAGACTTTTGAACTTTGTGGGAGAATGTGAGGGTGGGATATTTCAAAAGAACAGCATGTATACTATCTATGGTGAAACAGATCACCAGCCCAGGTGGGATGCACGAGACAAGTGCTCCGGCCTGGTGCACTGGGAAAACCCAGAGGAATCGGGTGGAGAGGGAGGTGGGAGGGGGGATCGGGATTGGGAATACATGTAAATCCATGGCTGATTCATATCAATGTATGACAAAACCCACTGGAAAAAATAATAATAATAAAAAAAAAAAAAAGTTAGGAAGAAAGTAGACATATGTCTATATATATATATATATACTTGCCAACTATACTCAGAAGCTTCAGGAGGAAACCATGAAGGACAGCAATATGATGGATGTCACTTTCCCCAAGAAAATATGTTTCTGTAAGTACTACCATGTCTTTGTTTTTACTTTGTAAGAAGGTAGTTCTTTTTAGCTTCTTTGGTCAAAGCATTATAAAATATAAGAATCATGTCTATTAATGCATTGTATATAATTATCTTATTATAATTTATTCTTCTCCAAGAATTTAGTGGGGAATGTGGTTCAGTGATAAAACATTTCAGGGAAGCCTTTGTTCACCTGACATGTGCATACATGTTTGTGTGTGGGAACATATTTATTCTGCCCTCCTAGAAAATCATGCACACAAGAATATAGCGAAAGAGGTTAAGAGCTTTTCCTTAGAAAAAATCATTTAGAATATATAAAACGAACAGAGAAAACATACCATGTCTTAGATGGAAGCTGGGGTGAGGCCGTTTTATGTTAGAGGGCAGATTGAATCCCGCAGATCTCTGGCAAAGGCCCTGAAGTAAATCCGTGTTGAATCTCCTGTTTCTGGCAGCTGAGAACTTAGCAAGGGCATTTCCCCAGTTACAGCTCAGGGATGGAAGGAGACCCTGGCGTGGACGCCGCCTCCAGTGAGGGCTTGGCCGAGGCAGCTGTGATAATCCCTCTGCTCAGTTTTGCTCTGTGCTCACGTGACCAGTAGTCGCATTCAGCTCTGGCCCCAGAGCAAGGAATGCCTCTCTCTCCTTTCAGAGGAGGGCGCCTCTCTGCTCCCAGGCAGCTAAGAAACGGTAAATAGCTACTCCTAGGTTACTTCCATAATGATTTCTGGATTCAGCCTTAAAACGGTTGAGAATTTTTAGTGACTGTCAGTTTGGCGTTTGCAAAGCTATTTAATAGATACTCTTGACTTTATGAAAATTGATTCAATATTACATTTTTTGTTAGTGACTGTGTTAGTTTAAATACACAGATGCTTTTGACTAGGAATTTCCATTAGAATGATTTGTAGACATTTTAATCTTAAGAACAGAAACAGTATAATCTGAACCGGACTCTTGTTATGGGGGCTTTTAAGTGCATCCTCTAGCATTCTGTGGTGCTGTTACTATAGCCAGTTTACTTGATTTAGTAATTGAGCTTGGTGACCACTTCAGCTTCCCATTTTTCTAATTCTAAAAGTAATACATGTTCCTAGCAGAATGAAAAACCTGTAAGTACAAAAATGACAGTATGTTACTTTAGTTCTATGGCTGATTTTTTTTTCTCCAACTGTTTAATTATGAAATTTAACAAACATGTAAGTATAATTTTAAAATAGTGAAACAAACAGTGTATCCCTTCTTCTAGATATGATATCTGTTGACTTGTTGCATATTTGCCTTATTTCTCTGTGTTTATATCAATACCCATTTTTGACTCTGCCATTTGAAAATAAGTTGTAGCTGTCATGGCACATTACCTCAAAATTCTGTTTTTTATTTAGCATGCATCTCTTTAAGGCCAGTCCCTTACATTACTACATACCATTGTTGCACCTGAGAATTCATAATAATTCCATAATGTCATCTAATATTTACTCCATATTCAGATGTCCCCAGTTATCATGAAATGTCTATTACACCTATTTGTTTTCTCACACATTGCAGTTGGTGGTGTGCCTTTTCAGGCTCTATGCTATGATAGAGGTATGTTTATATGATAAGTAGAACTATACACTAAGCCCTTCCACACCCTGCTCACCATAATGGTGACTTTTTAACAGTCTAGGAACATTGTCTAATAGAATGTCTCACATTCTGGTTTTGTTTGAT
Organism: Dama dama; assembly: GCF_033118175.1. Classification (NCBI taxonomy): domain Eukaryota; kingdom Metazoa; phylum Chordata; class Mammalia; order Artiodactyla; family Cervidae; genus Dama; species Dama dama. The sequence goes on along the minus strand of NC_083687.1, from coordinate 11,031,214 downwards.
CGTTTCTTTCAGGTGTCTTTTAATTTATTTCCTTTTCTTCTGTATTTCCAGCAACTTAGTCAAGAGCAGTGTTATTTGGTAAAATTTTCTGAAGTGATCCATATCTGCAATGTTCGGTGTGGTAGCCACTAGCCATATATGCCTATGTAAACCAATAAAAATTAAAATTCAATTCCTTAGTCACACGCACATTTCAAGTTCAGTAGCTACATGTGGATCATGGCTACCATGTTGAGTAGCACACAGACAGAGACTTGATGAGATTGAGGAGAAGCATTTTTGACAAGTTGCCACTTAGGTGATGTCATGTGCTTCCTAATACTTAAGTCAGGAGGCACATCATATCAGGCTGCCTTGCCATTAATGATAAAATGTTTGATCAGGTAATAATTGACAGTTTGTTGTAGAAGTGGATTTCTTCTCATGCAGCAAAACTGGTAAGTAATCTGTTGAACAATTCTTCCAGGCTATATGAATGTCCTCTTGTCTCCCAGCAGCCCAACAGTCTTGCTAATAGTTTCAGCATCTACTGCTGAACCTTATCAAATCAGATATTATAGCAGAGACTGAAGAACAGTGGTTTTCTAATTCTTTTTTTCTAGGGTTAAATTCTTCTTTAAAGGAAAGTTCTATTCTTCCTCCCTCCCCGCTTTTTCCTTATTTTAAGTAACCCCACTGAACTAATGGATTTTCCTATTTTTTTCCATTATGTTACAAGCAGTTGCTGTCTTTATTCTCTTTAATTACCCCAGATTTGACCAGCGTGCACCCTTTCAGGTCGCCTCCTGTGTCCTTCTGATGGGGCCCTTGGTTGTTTGAGTGCTCCTTGCACTGTGATGTCAGGCCGCCTCCTGTGTCCTTCTGGCGCGGCCCTTGCATTGTCTGAGCGCTCCTTGCACTGTGATGTCAGGCCGCCTCCTGTGTCCCTCTGACACGGCCCTTGCATTGTCTGAGCGCTCCTTGCACTGTGATGTCAGGCCGCCTCCTGTGTCCTTCTGACACGCCCTTGCATTGTTTGAGTGCTCCTTGCACTGTGATGTCAGGCCGCCTCCTGTGTCCTTCTGGCACGACCCTTGCGTTGTTTGAGTGCTCCTTGCACTGAGATGCAGTAAGGTATTCCAGGCTCTCCTTTCTGTTGTTGCTGTTATTTGTTGTTTGGGGGACTTCTAAATTGTTTTGTTTTTATTCTTCCAGGCTCACCTTGAGTTTTCCTGTCCCAGACTTGTCAGCCATTTCTCCAGAGAATTCCCTTTTAGTGGAGAATGTTCTTTAGAAACCAAGGTTACGGTGCTGGGTGTGTTCACTGCTACTGGGGTGTCATTGCTGCTAGGCTCTTTTAGTAGACAGTAATAAAAAAACATATTTAAAAAGAATCATAATTTACATTTCAAATTTAACAACTTTTTTCTTAATTTCTTTTATATTTATTTATATTTTCCCTTAAGATACTGTTTCTTAACAGCATTCTGATAACATTGTTATTGGTTTCTAATAACATAATTTGCTTTATCATATTATAAATGATGTGTTAGTTGCATTATTGATATTATCAGGTGAAGCTTTATAGAGACTGAGAATGTATTCTAGCTGTGTGATGTGAACCTTCTGGTTTCAGGAAGAGTACTGGGTATGGGTAGAATAGAATAGCTTTTGGTACAATTTGGATTATTTAGGGATTGACTCTGTGTTGATTTGATTTGGTGGTAAATGAATGACAAGACCATATTAAAGAGGACGTAGTTGGCACCAGCAGGAGAGTGTTACTTATTTTTTCTTTGTAAACCTAGATTATAGTTTGATTTACAGTGTACCTAATGTACTTTTTCTTTGCCCTGCTTTGGGGAACTATTTTAAGACATAGAAGTAGTAAAATGAATTAAGGAACATAACCGAAGAACTTGGTAGGGAGGTTTTCATGCTGCTTCTGTGTAAGCTTTGGCCTGTAGGTGCCCTTTATTGTGTGGGTCAGTGGACATTCTATGGGTGGCCCCTTATATGGACAGGTAACCATTTTCTAACTCTCTTTGTACATTTGCAAATGACCGCTTAAATCAGAGTGCTTCTCAACCTTGTCAGACTCAACACTTCCTTTCTATAGGAGATAAGTGTTTTCCTACTTATGTATGTTTGTGTGTGTATGTATGTGTGTGTACCTCCTCTATTAGTGTTCATAGACTAGAAAGGAATTGAATTCTAGGCTCAAATAGTTAAAATGAGATTTCCCACCCACATAATTGTGTGGCAAGACTTTGAAAAGTCATGTAGGGCAGCTCTTGGGCAAGATCAGTCTTCCTGTTACAGGGTGTCTAGCTTTCCTGCTTTCTTCCTATTGGTTCTCTTCCATCATTGTGACAAGCAAAAACACCCTCATTCGTCTCCATAGTGCCCCTGGGGACCGTTATGCTTGTGGAGAAAGTCTTATTTTGAATGGTCTGGGAGTTCTTTTGTCCCTGCCACCACCCCCAGATGCTAGTTACTTACTCATCCTTAATTGGTAACTGTTGGTCAGGCTGTCACCATCAGTCTGGTTAGGTTTGGGACTGGTGTCCTGAACACCACAGATGGAGTAAAGGGAAAAAACAGACTGTGAAGATAGCAGGATGGCAGAGGGCCTTGACAGCCTGGTAGAGAGGCATTCAAGGTTGAGGAGGTTTTAGGACCTGGGTGCCTTGGTGAGCGTGGATTGCAGCTCAGTGACTTGTGAACTCCTGGAACAGAGAGGGGAAGAAACTGACTGTTGTTCTTCCCTGGGCTTTCCCACTTCTTAGTGGAAAGGAAATAATATATTCGGGGGGAAAATATATCTTGCTGGTCATCAAATAAATGCAAATTAAAATAAGCCAGAAAAAAAAATAACCCAGTATCTTGATCTTATCGAGTTAGACAAGATTTTAAAAATTTATTCTATTGATGATGATTAAGGAATAGGCAATATGTTTTAACAGTCAAAAATGTCTGTCTATACTATTTGGAAACTGTACACCAATCATTCCAGCTGCTTTCCATTTCAGGACATGCCACAGATGTGCATGTCATATGCACATGACCATGCATGTGGTTCCCTCCAGCTGGAGAACCTGCCCTGTCCCCTTGCTACCTGGGCACATCTTTTTGAGTTTTCTGCTCAGCTACTACATTTTATGAATGCTTTCATGACTTGTATAAATGTTTTTTCCATCATCCCATTATAAGTTTTAAGTGTATTTTCCCCATATGTTCTCAGTGTGGACATTTTGAAAAACAGAAAAATAAAAAGAACAAAATTTAAAAAGAGTTTTCTAACTTTTCTCTTCGCTGTCATTTTTGGTTATCCCAGCCCTTCTTCCTCTTCTCTTACCACAGGCTTGGAAGCCTTGACCGAGTCTTAACAACTCTCTGTGCCTCTTGGTGTATATCTGAGCCAAGCATGTTGACTTCTAAGTATATGTAAAGGAATACTTATGCACGGGCACAAAGAAGCGTGTACTAAATGTTCATTTAGCCTTTTATATAATAGCAAAAACTGGAAACAGTCTAAATGTCCCTCAGTAGGAGAATGATTATATCAGTCATGGCAGTTCATATTATGTATTATCCAGCAGCAGTTTAAAGAAGATAAAGGAAGTCTGTATAACCCAACTTGGAAAGTCCTCTGAGACGCTTAGTTAAATGAAATTTTAGTTACCTTGGGGCAGGAACTTCTCTGACGGTCCAGTGGTTGAGACTCCATGCTTCCACTGCAGGGAGCATCGGTTTGATGCCTGGTCAGGAAGTCCTGCATGCTGCGTGGTGTGGCAAAAAAATAAATAAAGTCACTGGAGAGGGGATGATCATATAAGAAAATAAATAACTGTTGGGGAAGGAAGTTGGACTCGGGGGAAGCCCCTGGAAATTTTCTTTTATCTCTCTTTTTTTTTTTTTTTTTTTAATTTTAGTTTTTTACAACCCCAGAGTCTGGGGAGAAATGTGAAGAGATCAAGTAGTTGTAAAAGTCAGTATTTAATGACTTTAGTCATAAAATATTTAGTGCTTAATGGCATAGCCATGATCCCCCATGGAATTCTAAGGGGATGTATTTGGGTTCAGAAAGATTAAAGTTAGAACTGCTAAAGTTTTGTTCTGTATTGTCTTCTTGAGTCCAAGGAAATGAAAGCAAAGCCATCTCTGGGGGGCAGATGGCAAGACTTCAGTTACATTCTTTGTTTTTATTTTCACTTATGATGCAAGCTTACTTTTAGCTTTGAAACAATCTTAGCATTCAAAGAATTTTTTTTTTTTTAATTAGAATGATGGTGAAGATAACGTTATTGGGGCAAGGGATGGTTCACATGGAGATCATCAAGACCATTTACTGTTTCCAGATGACTCAATTAATCATTAAAGAAGTATGACTAGAAGTAATCCATGAAGAATCATCAATGCGCTAATCTCCTTGAGAATATTGCAACTGGGTAGATATATGTGAACTCTTTTATTGGTGATGCTGACACACTTGTGTATTTGGAAACTGTTACATTGCTGCTTCACAAAATTTAAAACAATAATCATGCTATCTCATAGTTTCCATGAGACATGAATTCAGACAAAGTGCAACAGGGATGACTTATCCATGGTGTCTAGCACCTCAGCGGGAAGAATCAAAGACTAGGAACAGAACACTATTGGAAAAAAGCTTAAATAACTTTTTCTATTAGGCTTCCAGTACTCCACTCTTTTTTGACTTTTGTCCTCCATCTGAGTGTCTGCTGATCCTCCCTGAAGGTTGAATGTCCTGAAGTTCGGTTCTTCCTTTTCTTTGTTTCTCATCTACTTCTTGTTGATCTTATCCAGTCTCAAGGATTTAAATACAGTAGGTGAGTGGGTGGGTAGGTTGGTAGGTGGATGGATGGCCCATTTATCCCTAACCATTAAGATCTCCCTAATCTGCTTACTTGGCATTTCCATTGGGATGTCCAATAGGCATCTGAAACTTAAGATGTATAAAACTAAACCTGTGAGCCAGTTATCTTCTCCATCTCAGTAAAGGTCCACTTCATCTCCTTCCAGTTGCCTAACTCAAAAAACTGAGTCATCCTCGATTTCTTTTTCTCACACCCAAGTTTAGTTCATTAGTCAATTCTGTTGGCCCTACCTTCAAAATACATATATACAGAATCCTGCCACTTCTTAGCCATCTGTCTCTCTACCACCTTGGTCCAAACCACCATCACCTCTCACCTCAGTTCCTCTGCTCCCCCTTGCACTCTTACCCCTGTAAGTTTATTTTTAGCACAGCATACAAAATGATTCTATTTTAAAAACCTGGTCAGATGATGTCACTTGAAGGCCTTTCAAGCTGAAGCCTTAGAGTGGCCCGTGGCCTGGCTCCTCTGGCACTTCAGCTCCACTCCTCTCTCTTGCCCACTTGCTTCACCCCTCGCCATAGCACCCTTGCTGCTCCTCTAGCAGCAGACTTGCTGTTCCCTCTGCCTCATCACCATATACACATGTGTAGTCTTAGACAATGAATCGAGAGGAGAGAGATCCATCCTCCTGGTTTTTCCCTTCCCAGTGATTTATATAGTAATTGCCTTTTATTGGTGAAGAAATGCCATAGTATTGAAGATGGGAGAGTAACAGTTTCAAAATCAGCTATAAAGTGTTTGTACTTAACCAGAAGGTCTATACATTTATATCTGTGCCAAATGAAATATTTTCCCCATCAGTCTACCTGCCATAATGCTCATTTAGAGCTCTTCCATACTAAGCAGCCCTGTCCTTTAGATGAAGTGGCAGTTATTCATTTCATTTGGCTTGGTTTTTCTTTTTCTTTACTCTATTTCAGGGTTGAGGAGTGACTTGAGGGCATAAGCGGGCAGACTAGGATGCTATCTAAACAGTCTCTTTTATCACTCAAGAGCTAAAGGGCTCTGTGGCAGGTTCCAGAACAGATAGAGTTTTGGTTTCAAAGTAGTCATAAAATCACTGAAAAGGGCTGAGCTTTTGAAGTGATTTTTTAGAATGGAGAGTAAGGCAGTTAAAGAAGGGAAGAGTATTATTTTCAACCAAGAGTTCCTCCATGACATACTTTCCCTGAGATTTACGAGAGCTGAAAGAAAGATGATCAACTATTTATGGCTGTATGACCAGCAAAGTTCTGGATGCAAAACTGAATGAGGACCTCGCAGAGAAGGTCTTTAGGTAGCAAATGTGCCTGTCTGTGTAGGGACTATGATGTTAGGTGGAATTTATTTTTATAGAGTTATAGAATCACATTGTTGAAAAGAACATCAGGAGGTTATCTGATTTAAATACGCGCTTTTGGTGAAACAGGGCTAGACCTTTACACCTTTCAAGCCTTCATTTTTTTTTTTAATGTGTTTTTGAAAGATACTAACTCTTGTAACTTTATCTAAAAGATACTGACTCTTATACTTTATCTAAATTTACCTTTAATGCCATCCAACAATGAATTAACTATCATACACCTATTAGAATGGCTAAAATTTTAAAATGCATGCCATTTCAACAGTAGACTGAGAGTAAGAATTGCAGTTATGGTTTCTTGCTGCTTTCAAATAAACTGTTCATCTCTGTTGAGTCAATTAACTATATGTAGTTTTAAATGTTTCAGGAAGAGCAAGATCCCCTTTATAGTGATACTTGAAAACATGAAATTTTTTTTGTCATTTCAAACTGAAATTGCCAGTTCTGCCTTTAAAACCTAGATTACTGTTAAGAAAATTGAGATGTCAGGCAAAGGATCACTTAAAATTGCTAGACCAGTTTTCTTAACCCTCTCCTTTTTAAAGCTGGTCCTTCACACTGTTTCCCTCCCCCCCCTCCAAGATTCTCAGGTAGTTTAGAGGGCAGATTTATGTAAAATACCTCAGTTATTGCAAAACAAAAAATAACTCAAGATCCCATTTATCTTGCCTGCCCTCCAAAAGGTGTCCTAATTTATTCTCTCATTGGCAGAGATGAGGAGGGCATTAGTATGGTGGGTGTACGGACTGTGGAGTCAAAGACACTTAGGTCCAAATTCTGGTGCTGCTGCTTAACTGCATGGCATTGGCATATTATTTATCATCTCTAAGTATCAGATTTCTTTTCTGGAACATAGAAAGCATGATAATACCTGCTTCATAGGTAGACATTTAAGTAAGAACTCAAATACTAGGTCTTATTATCACTGGAAAAGATGAGTGATTTGACCTGAATCACACAGAAGAGCTGGAGAAGGAAATGGCAAACCACTCCACTACTCTTGCCTGAAAAATTCCATGGATGGAGAAGCCTGGTAGGCTACAGTCGGTAGGGTTGCAAAGAGTCGGACAAGACTGAGCAACTAACACACACACACACACACACACACACACACACACACACACACAAGAGCATAACCTGACCATTCAGAAGCCTGGTAGGCTACAGTCCGTAGGGTTGCAAAGAGTCGGACAAGACTGAGCAACTAACACACACACACACACACACACAGAAGAGCATAACCTGACCATTCAGAAGTGTTGGATTCCAAAGCCTGTTCCCCTCCCTCTCCGGCTGCGCGCGCGCGCACACACACACACACACACACACACACACACACACACACACACACAGAAGAGCATCACCTGACCATTCAGAAGTGTTGGATTCCAAAGCCTGTTCCCCTCCCTCTCCGGCTGCGCGCGCGCGCGCGCGCGCGCACACACACACACACACACACACACACACACACACACACACACACAGAAGAGCATCACCTGACCATTCAGAAGTGTTGGATTCCAAAGCCTGTTCCCCTCCCTCTCCGGCTGCGCGCGCACACACACACACACACACACACACACACACACACACACACACACACACACACACAGAAGAGCATCACCTGACCATTCAGAAGTGTTGGATTCCAAAGCCTGTTCCCCTCCCTCTCCGGCTGCGCGCGCACACACACACACACACACACACACACACAGAAGAGCATAACTTGACCATTCAGAAGTGTTGGATTCCAAATGTTCCCCTCCCTCTCCGGCTGCACACACACACACACACACACACACACAGAGAAGAGCATAACCTGACCATTCAGAAGTGTTGGATTCCAAAGCCTGTTCCCCTCCCTCTCCGGCTGCACACACACACACACACACACACACACACACACACAGACAGAGAAGAGCATAACCTGACCATTCAGAAGTGTTGGATTCCAAAGCCTGTTCCCCTCCCTCTCCGGCTGCACACACACACACACAGAGAAGAGCATAACCTGACCATTACACACACACACACACACACACACAGAAGAGCATAACTTGACCATTCAGAAGTGTTGGATTCCAAATGTTCCCCTCCCTCTCCGGCTGCACACACACACACACACACACACACACAGAGAAGAGCATAACCTGACCATTCAGAAGTGTTGGATTCCAAAGCCTGTTCCCCTCCCTCTCCGGCTGCACACACACACACACACACACACACACACACACACAGACAGAGAAGAGCATAACCTGACCATTCAGAAGTGTTGGATTCCAAAGCCTGTTCCCCTCCCTCTCCGGCTGCACACACACACACACAGAGAAGAGCATAACCTGACCATTACACACACACACACACACACACACACACACACACACAGAAGAGCATAACCTGACCATTCAGAAGTGTTGGATTCCAAAGCCTGTTCCCCTCCGTCTCCCGCTGCTCTCATTGGGAGGATGCTAGTGAGGTAGTTGAACTATATGAGCATTTTAGGTTGCTTTAAGTATATATTTAGGAAAGAAACTTGATTTATATTTTTGGCATTGGGTTTGCTGTTGCTTTTTTAAAAAATGCTCACCTGATTGAAAATATGCTGCCACCACCACCACCTTCTGGAGTTTTCTGTGTTTCTTGAGGTGTCATATCAAAACAGAAAGGGGGATGTTTTATTTTTCAGTTTTACTTATTACTTTTACATTTTATTTATTTATTTGTGGCTATGCTGGGTATTCATTGCTGCACATGAACTTTCATTGAGGTCTCAGGCTTCTTATTATGGGGTTCTTCTTGTGGAGCTTGGGCTCAAAGGTTGTGGCTTATGGGCTTAGTGGCCCCAAGGCATATGGCCCTTCCCAGACTAGGGATCAAGCGTGTGTCCCCTGCATTAGGCAGATTCTTATCCTCTGGACCACCAGGGAAGCCCCTCCACTATATTATTACAACATATTGCCACAGAAAGAATTTTATTGTAAGCATCCATATTCCAATCCCAAAGAAAGGCAGTGCCAAAGAATACTCAACATACTGCACAATTGCACTCATCTCACACGCTAGTAGAGTAATTCTCAAAATTCTCCAAGCCAGGCTTCAGCAATACGTGAACCGTGAACTTCCAGATGTTCAAGCTGGTTTTAGAAAAGGCAGAGGAACCAGAGATCGAATTGCCAACATCTGCTGGATCATCGAAAAAGCAAGAGAGTTCCAGAAAAACATCTATTTCTGCTTTATTGACTATGCCAAAGATCTGTCTAGTCAAGGCTATGGTTTTTGCAATAGTCATGTATAGATGTGAGAGTTGGACTATAAAGAAAGCTGAGCGCTGAAGAATTGATGCTTTTGAACTGTGGTGTTGCAGAAGATTCTTGAGAGTCCCTGGACTGCATGGAGAGCCAACCAGTCCATCCTAAAGGAGATCAGTTCTGAGTGTTCATTGGAAGGACTGATGTTGAAGCTGAAACTCCAATACTTTGGCCACCTGATGCGAAGAATTGACTCATTTGAAAAGACCCTGATGCTGGGAAAGATTGAAGGTGGGAGGAAAAGGGGATGACAGAGGATGAGACGGTTGGATGGCATGACTGACTCAATGGACATGAGTTTGAGTAAACTCTGGGAGTTGGTGATGGACAGGGAGGCCTGGCGTACTGCGGTCCATGGGGTTGCAAAGAGTTGGACACGACTGAGTGACTGAACTGAACTGGTATACTCACTACAAGAAGCTACTTGGATACAATCTCAAAAACGACAGAATGATCTCTGTTCGTTTCCAAGGCAAACCATTCAGTATCTCAAGTCATCCAAGTCTATGCCCCAACCACTAATGCTGAAGAAGCTGAACGGTTCTATGAAGACCTGTAAGAACTTATAGAACTAACATCCAAAAAAGATGTCCTCTTCATTATAGGGGACTGGGATGCAATAGTAGGAAGTCAAGAAACACCTGGAATAACAGGCAAATTTGGCTTTGGAGTACAAAACGAAGCAGGTCAAAGATTTTGCCAAGAGAACGCACTGGTCATAGCAAGCACCCTCTTCCAACAACACAAGAGAAGACTCTACACATGGACATCACCAGATGGTCAATACTAAAATCAGATTGATTATATTCTTTGCATCCAAAGATGGAGAAGCTCTGTACAGTCAGCAAAAACATGACCGGGAGCTGACTGTGACTCAGATCATGAATTCCTTATTGCCAAATTCCGACTTACATTGAAGAAAGTAGGGAAAAACACTAGACCATTCAGGTATGACCTAAATCAAATCCCTTACAATTATACAGTGGAAGTGACAAGTAGATTCAAGGGATTATATCTGATAGACAGAGTGCTTGAAGAACTATGGACGGAGGTTTGTGACATTGTATGGGAGACAGTGATCAAGACCATCCCCAAGAAAAAGAAATGCAGAAAGGCAAAATGGTTGTCTGAGGAGGCCTTATAAATGGCTATGAAAAGACGAGAAGCTAAAGGCAAGGGAGAAAAGGAAACATATACCCATTTGAATGCAGAGTTACAAAGATTAGCAAGGAGAGAAAGAAAGCCTTCCTCAATGCAAAGAAACAGAGGAAAACAACAGAATCGGAAAGACTAGGGATCTCTTCAAGAAAATCAGAGCTACCAAGGGAACATTCCATGCAAAGATGAGCACAGTAAAGGACAGAAATCGTATGGACCTGACAGAAGCAGAAGATATTAAGAAGAGGTGGCAGGAATACACAGAAGGACTTATACAAAAAAGATCTTCATGACCCAGATAGCCACGATGGTGTGATCACTCACCTAGAGCCAGACATACTGGAATGTGAAGTCAAATGGGCCTTAGGAAGCATCACTATGAACAAAGCTAGTGGAGGTGATGGAATTGCAGCTGAGCTATTTCAACTCCTAAAAGATGATGCTGTGAAAGTGCTGCACTCAATATGCCAGCAAATCTGGATAACTCAGCAGTGACCACAGGCCTGGAAAAGGTCAGTTTTCATTCCAGTCCCAAAGAAGGGCCATGCCGAAGAATGCTGAAACTACTGCACAATTGCACTCATCTCACACGCTAGCAAAGTAATGCTCAAAATTCTCCAAGCCAGACTTCAATAGTACATGAACCATGAACTTTCAGATGTTCAAGCTGGATTTAGAAAAGGCAGAGGAACCAGAGGTCAAACTGCCAACATCGGCTGGATCATCGAAAAAGCAAGAGAGTTTCAGAAAAACATCTACTTTTGCTTTATTGAGTAAGCTAAAGCCTTTGACTATGTGGATCACAACAAACTGTGGAACGTTCTTAAAGAGATGGGAATACCAGACCACCTGACCTGTCTCCTGAGAAATCTGTATGCAGGTCAAGAAGCAATAGTTAGAACTGGACATGGAACAACAGACTGGTTCCAAATCGGGAAAGGAGTACATCAAGGCTGTATATTATCACCCTGCTTATTTAACTATATGCAGAGTACATCATGAGAAATGCCAGGCTGAGTGAAGCACAAGCTGGAATCAAGATTGCCAAGAGAAATATCAATAACCTCAGATATGCAGATGATACCACCCTTATGGCAGAAAGTGAAGAAGAACTAAAGAACCTCTTGATGAAAGTGAAAGAGGAGAGTGAAGAAGTTGGCTTAAAGCTCAACATTCAGAAAACTAAGATCATGGCATCTGGTCCCTTCACTTCATGGCAAATAAATGGGGAAACAGTGGAAACAGTGACAGTCTTTATTTTTGGGGACTCCAAAATCACTGTTGGTGACTGCAGCCATGAAATTAAAAGACGCTTGCTCCTTGGAAGAAAATCTGTGACAACCCTAGACAGCATATTAAAAAGCAGAGACATTACTTTTAACAAAGTGCCAACAAAAACCATAGTCAAAGCTATGGTTTTTCCAGTAGTCATGTGTGGATATGAGAGTTGGACCGTAAAGAAAGCGGAGCGCCGAAGAATTGATGTTTTTGAACTGTGGTGTTGGGAAGATTCTTGAGAGTCCCTTGGACTGCATGGAGATCCATCCAGTCAATCCTAAAGGAAATCAGTCCTGAATAGTCATTGGAAGGACTGATGCTGAAGCTGAAACTCCAATACTTTGGCCACATGATGCGAAGAACCGACTCATTGGAAAAGACCTGATGCTGGAAAAGATTGAAGGTGGGAAGCGAAGGGGATGACAGAGGATGAGGTGGTTGGATGGCATCACCAATGGGAGGAGTTTGAGTAGGCTTCCAGAGTTGTTGATGGACAGGGAAGCCTCGTGTGCTGCAGTGCATGGGGTTGCAAAGAATCGGACACGATGGAGCAGCTGAACTGACTGACTGACTGACCAGTAGCACCGTGCTTGCTTTGTCACATAACTTATCTCTGTTATTGAAACCCTAACAAATAACCAGTACAAAACAACAAAAAGTCTTTTATATTTCCATCACCTAAAGATAGCCTTTGTTAACATTTTAATAATTTTCATACATGATTATGCATCTATAAATATGTGTTTATCTTTTAAAAAATAATATTGAAGTTTACCCATTTCATTAGCTCATTATATTGTGGACATTTTTTTGTGGTAATATATATACATGTGAGTAATTACTGAAAGTATATAATACATGTGAGCATTTAGTTTGATTCTAATTTTTCATTATTCTGGACTTTATTCCAGTACTTCCAATAAAATGTTGAAGAGGGATGGTGGGAGGGAGCCTTCTTGCCTTGTTGCTGATCTTAGTGGGAAGACGTTTAGTTTCTCACCGTTCATTTTGATATTAAATGTAGATTTTTTAAGATGCCTTTATCAAGTTTTGTCAAGTTTATTTACTGAGAGATTTTTTAATCATAAATAGGTGAACTTTTCCATGTGGTTTTTCTGCGTCTGTTGGTAAGTTTATGTGATTTTTCTTCCTTTAGCCCGTTGATGTGGTGGATTACATTAATTGATTTTTGTATGGAACAAGCCCTGCATACATGGGGTAAATCCCACTTGTTTGTGGTATGTACTTTTTAAAAAAAATACATTGTTAGATATCACCTTCTAATATTTAGAGGATTTTTATTACACCTGTGTTCATGAGAGATATTGCCTATAAGTTTTCTTTTCTTGTAATGTCTTTGGTTTTGTTACTAGGGTAGTGATGGCTTCATAGAATGCGTTTGGAAGTATTTTCTCTGCTTCTATCCTCTGGAAGAGAATTGATACAATTTCCTTCTTAAATGTTTGGTAGAATTCATCAGTATATCCATCTAGACCTGATGCTTTCTGTGTTGAAAGGTTATTAATTATTCAGTTTCTCTTATAGGCCTAGGTAGGTTGTCTGTTGTGTGAGTTTTTGCAGATTGTGTCTTTCAACGAATTGGTCTATTTCATGTAGGTTATTGAATTGTGGATATAGTATTTCTTGATTTATTCCTTTATTATCCTTTTGATGTCCATGGGATTTGTAGTGATGTCCTCAATTTAATTTTTGATATTAGTAATTTGTCTTCTTTTTCTTTGGTTACCCCTGTTAGAAACTTGTTGATTGTATTGCTCTTTCCAAAGAATGAGCTTTTAGTTTTGTTGTTTTTTTTCTCCATTGATCTTCTGTTTTAAAATTCATTGATTTTAAATGTTTTAAAATCTTCTGTTTTAAAATTCTGCTCTAATTTTGTTGCTTATTTTCTTTTGCTTTCTTTGGATTTTATTTGCTCTTCATTTTCTAGTTCCTAAAGTGAAAGCTTCCCTGGTGGCTCAGAGGGTAAAGCTTCTGCCCACAGTGTGAGAGACCCGGGTTCGATCCCTGGGTTGGGAAGATCCCCAGGAGAAGGAAATGGCAACCTACTCCAGTATCCTTGCCTGGAGAATCCCATGGATGGAGGAGCCTGGTAGGCTATAGTCCATGGGTTGGCAAAGAGTTGGACACGACTGAGCAACTTCATTTTCTAGTTCCTAAAGTGAAAGCTTAGATTATTGGTTTTAGATCTAATACACACATTCAGTGCTATAAAGTACCCTTTATACACTACTCGTTGCATCCTGCAACGAGTAGTTTTTATAAGTTGTATGTTTATGTTCGTTTAATTCAGAGTTTTTAAAAATTTCCTTGTGATTTCTTCTTTGTCCGGTGTGTTACTTAGAATTGTATTGTTTAATCTCCAAGTATTTTTGATTTTCCGACAGTCTTTCCTGTTACTGATTTCTCATATAATCCTATTGTGATCTGAAAGCATACATTGTATAATTTACATACTTTTAAATTTGTTAAGATGTCAATTATGGCCCATAATGTTGTCTATCTTGGTAATGTACTGTGTTAAATTTAGAAGAATGTATTCTGCAATTATTGGATTAAGTGGTCTGTAAGTATCAATTATATCTGGTTGCCCCTCTGCCTGCTGATCTGTCCATTTCTGGAAGAGGAGTATTGAAGTCTCCCAACAGTAACAGTGGATTCATCTACTTCTTGCAGTACTGTCAGTTTCTGCCTTGCATATGTTGATGCTTTATTGTTAGATGCATGTACTTTAAGGATCATTCTGCCTTCTTCTAGAAGAGTTGACCCTTTTATCATTACGTAAATAATTTTCCTTGCTCTGAAGTTTGCTGTCTCTGAAATTAGTATAGCTACTTATATTTTCTTTTGATTTATGTTAACATAGTATATGGTCTTTCTTCATCTGTTTACTTTTATTTATTTTTTTTATTTAAAAAAATTTTTTTCCATTTATTTTTGTTAGTTGGAGGCTGATTACTTTACAATATGGTAGTGGTTTTTGTCATACATTGACATGAATCAGCCATGGATTTACATGTATTCCCCATCCCGATCCCCCCTCCCACCTCCCTTTCCACCCGATCCCTCTGGGTCTTCCCAGTGCACCAGACCCGAGCACTTGTCTCATGCATCCAACCTGGGCTGGTGATCTGTTTCACCCTAGATAATATACATGTTTTGATGGTGTTCTCTCGAAACATCCCACCCTCGCCTTCTCCCACAAAGTCTGTTCTGTACATCTGTGTCTCTTTTTCTGTTTTGCATATAGGATTATCATTACCATCTTTCTAAGTTCCATATATATGTGTTAGTATACTGTAATGGTCTTTATCTTTCTGGCTTACTTCACTCTGTATAATGGGCTCCAGTTTCATCCATCTCATTAGAACTGATTCAAATGAATTCTTTTTAATGGCTGAGTAATATTCCATGGTGTATATGTACCACAGCTTCCTTATCCATTCGTCTGCTGATGGGCATCTAGGTTGCTTCCATGTCCTGGCTATTATAAAGAGTGCTTTGATGAACATTGGGGTGCATGTGTCTCTTTGAGATCTGGTTTCCTCGGTGTGTATGCCCAGGAGTGGGATTGCTGGGTCATATGGCAGTTCTACTTCCAGTTTTTAAAGAAATCTCCACACTGTTCTCCATAGCGACTGTACTAGTTTGCATTCCCACCAACAGTGTAAGAGGGTTCCCTTTTCTCCACACCCTCTCCAGCATTTATTGTTTGTAGACTTTGTTTTTTTTTTTTTATTAGTTGGAGGCTAATTACTTCACAACATTTCAGTGGGTTTTGTCATACATTGATATGAATCAGCCATAGAGTTACACGTATTCCCCATCCCGATCCCCCCTCCCACCAATTTATTGCTTGTAGACTTTGGATCGCAGCCATCCTGACTGCTGCTAAACCATCGTTGTGGTTTTGACTTGCATTTCTCTGATAATGAGTGATGTTGAGCATCTTTTCATGTGTTTGTTAGCCATCTGTATGTCTTCTTTGGAGAAATGTCTGTTTAGTTCTTTGGCCCATTTTTTGATTGAGTCATTTATTTTTCTGGAATTGAGCTGCAGGAATTGCTTGTATATTTTTTAGATTAGTTCTTTGTCTGTTGCTTCGTTTGCTATTATTTTCTCCCAATCTGAGGGCTGTCTTTTCACCTTGCTTATAGTTTCCTTTGTTGTGCAAAAGCATTTAAGTTTCAGTAGGTCCCATTTGTTTATTTTTGCTTTTATTTCCAATATTCTGGGAGGTGGGTCATAGAGGATCCTGCTGTGATTTATGTCGGAGAGTGTTTTGCCTATGTTCTCCTCTAGGAGTTCTACAGTTTCTGGTCTTACATTTAGATCTTTAATCCATTTTGAGTTTATTTTTGTGTATGGTGTTAGAAAGCGTTCTAGTTTCATTCTTTTACAAGTGGTTGACCAATTTTCCCAGCACCACTTGTTAAAGAGGTTGTCTTTTTTCCATTGTATATTCTTGCCTCCTTTGTTGAAGATAAGGTGTCCATAGGTTCGTGGATTTAAAAATATGGAACACTTCACGAATTTGCGTGTCATCCTTGCACAGGGGCCATGCTAATCTTCTCTGTATCATTCCAATTTTAGTGTATGTGCTGCCGAAGCGAGCACCATCTGTTTACTTTTAATCTGTATATGTGTTTATATTTAAAGTGGGTTTCTTGGAGACAGCATACTGTTTTTTGGTCTGTCCTGATAGCCAGTCTTTTAATTGATATATTTAGGGCATTGATGTTTAAAGTGATTATTGATATACTTGAATTAACAGCTGCTATGTTTGATACTGTTTTCTATTTGTTGCCCTTATTCTCTTGTTTATATCTTTGTTGTCCACTCTTTTTCTGCCTTTTCTGGTTCCAGTTGAGCTCTTAATAATGAATTATTCCATTTTCTCTTCTTTCCTAACATAACAGTTATGCTTCTTTTTTAGTGATTGCCCTAGAGCTTGCAATATACCACTAATCCCAGTCCACTTTCTCTTCTTTCTTTGTTTAATTTGGCTCGCTGGTCTCTGTTGGGGTGCGCGGACTTCTCTTGCTGCAGGCCGTGGCCTGTAGTGCTCGTGCGCTCGGGAGCTGCAGCACACGGGCTCTCCAGTGGTGGCGCGTGGGCCTAGTTGCTCTGCAACACGTGGGATCTTAGTTCCCTGACCAGGGATCAGACCCCGTGTCCCCTGCATTAGAAGGCGGATTCTTAACCACTGGACCACCAGGGAAGTCCCCCAAGTCCACTTTGAAATAACACTGTACCACGGTTCATGTTGGGCACGCGCCTTGTAAGAGGGCTCCTTCCCCGTCCTGTCATTGCTGTCACCCATCTCTCTCATCCTTTTGCATGTGCATACATAGGTGAGTACAGTATTGCTGTTACTATTTTTAACAATCCGTTAGCTCAGTTGAGTAAGAAAAATAAAGATTTTATTTTGCTTGTTCTGTCTCTAATATTCTTCCTTTCTTTATATGGGTCAGAGTTTCTGATCTCTGTCATTTTCCTTCTTGCCAGAGAACTCCTTTTAACATTTCTTTGAAGGCAGGCCTATTGGCAACAAATTCAACTTTGGTTTGTTTGAGAAACCCTTTATTTCACCTTCACTTTAAAGAATATCATATCTAGGTTGATGGTATTTTTCCCTTTCAACATGTTAAATATTCCACTCCTCTCTCGTCGTTTGCATGGTTTCTGAGAAGTTGAAATAATTCTTAATTTTATTCCTCTATAGGTAAGCTGTTTCCCATTCTCCTTTGGCTTCTTTTGAGGCCTTTTTTCCTTTGATTTTCTACAGTTTGTATATAATATGTCCAGCTAGGTATAGCTTTTTGTATACTTGTTTCAGTTTTCTAGTTCTCTGGTTTTGTGTCTGACATTAATTTCGGGAAATTCTCAGTCCTTATTGCTTCAAATATTGCTTTTTTTCCTTTATCTTTCTTCTTCTGGTATTCCCATTTTAAGTGTTACATGCTTTATAGTTGTCCCACAGTTCTTGGATATTCTTTCTGTTCTGGGTGCTTTTTTCCCCAGTATTTTTTCTCTTTGCATTTCAGTTTTGAAAGTTTCTATTGAGGTATCCTCAAGTTCAAGGTTTCTTTTCTCGGCCATGTCTAGTCTGCTAATGAGCCCATCAGTGATATTCTTCCTTTCTATTGACAGTGTGTTTGATCTAGAGCATTACTTTTTTATTCATTCTTAGAATTTCTGCCTCTCTGCTTGTGTTACCCATTGTTTCTTACTTTTTCCATTAGAATCTTTGGCATATTAATCATGGTTGTTTTTTCATGGCCTGATAATTTAGCATCCTTGCCATATCTGAGTCTGCTTCTAATGCTTTTATGTGTCTTCAAAATGTTTTTACCTTTTAGTAAGATTAATTTTTTGTTGAAAGCTGAGCATGATGACTAGATCCTGGGAACTGTAGTAATGGGCCTTCAGTAGCACATGTGAGATGTGCATTCTGCAGCCCTGTCATCAGGCCTCAGTCTTTCAGGGAGCCTGTGTGCCTGGGCTGTGAGCTTCACAAGTGCTTCTCAGTAGTTCCAGCTCCTTGCCCCCCGGCCAGCTCCTTGCCCCCCGGCTTCCTCTTAAGATGAGACAGGATGGATGAAGGAACTGGAATTGAGTATTTCACTTCTCCCAGGTTGGATAGACTCTGATAAAACCCCAATAGGTTACATAAAATAGTTTCTTCAGAAGGCAGTCTTTGTTAAGAAGAACAGAATGTTATGGAGTATTTTTGTTGTTGTTGTTATGGAGTATTTAAAATTGGCTATTTTTCTTCTCTCCAGAAGGAGGAGGGAATTTTTTTCCAGTATTCACTATGAAAACTGGGTAGAGCTCCTGGAGTTAAAACCACAAATATGTGGTCGCCCCCCACCTCCTCCCTGCCCCCGCCCGCCCACCGCCACCACCCCAGAAGATTTTAGGCTTGTCCTTGAACCTTCAATGGCTCATCAGTTACAGTTCAGGTTTCTTCCACCCTACCCTCACTCCCTTCCCTTGGTGGTTTCTGCTTTGGTAAATTGAGATTCGCTGATCTGTCTCTCTAATCTGAGGGCAGTGACTTGCCCTGTGGCCTCACTTTTTTAATAAACCTAAGAAGCGTTTGTTCAGCTTTTTATTTGTTGTTATGACAGCATGAGACCTTCTAGGCTCCTTATATATGCTGGACCAGAAACTAGAAGTCTCCTTTACTTTTAAACAACATATTTGAACAGATACTTATTTTTCCAACCAAACAAAACAGTCTACTCAACACACACATACCCCAGTCTAAAATGTATATCCACTTACTGCCCAATTCTCATTTGTTTCAATTTGTAACTTTATGTATAGATTATCATTATTGATAAGATACTGTTCTTAAAAATACAAAAAGTTATCATTTGTTATATTGATAAGTCATATCAACAATATTTCCATTTAAGACCAGTAATTTTTATTGCTTTCATTAATCACAGCAATATTTTCCCTTTCTCTCCCCACCGCACGCACCGTAAATGTATTATTTTGTGTGTCCTTTTTTCTCATGCGTTATTGGTTGGCTGATTACTTATTGGCCAGTGACAATGCTCAAGAGCATGCTTTGAGACCTGGTTTCTTGTCTACCTTTGCCCTTGCAAAGACCAAGAGAGCAAACTTGGACTTTCAAAAAATGAAAGTATCATTTGTTAGTATAACACCTACCAAATATTTCAGTTCAATCTTTTACCTTTGGTGGTGAATTATAATGAAGACTGTAGGCAACCAATGGGTAATTATTTAGAAGAAAAGTACAAGAGTGATTACATGTTTGAAAAAAATTTTTTTCTTCACACATGAATGGTTAAGAAATTATTAGACTCCTTGAATAATCCTTTTCCTCAAGACTCTCGACTTAGGTGTTGGGTATTACAGAGGAAAAGTCTAGTATCACAAAAATATTCCCCCCATGTAAACACTTGAAAACTTTTCTCCTTTTTGCTGGAACTCAGAAATATCTCCTATTTGGTGAACCCTTTTGGTAAGAAGTGGGTTTATTTATAATTTATATTAAACACTAGCAGCTTTTTTAAAGAATCACTTTTTAATCGAATCACTTTTTTAATCAAGGAATTGATATTTTATTTATTATTTATTTTTTTAGGCTTACTAGGAGAGCCTGATGTAAAGGTTAGCTCTCTTACTGCTAATAACTACTCCTAAATTATCCTTCAAC
Source organism: Dama dama (assembly GCF_033118175.1). NCBI lineage: Eukaryota > Metazoa > Chordata > Mammalia > Artiodactyla > Cervidae > Dama > Dama dama. Next base: position 11,011,030 of record NC_083687.1, on the reverse strand, counting down.
CACTGTTTTTAAAAATTGGAATTAAAAAAATATATCTTTTTACTCAATTTATATGTCTACATTGTCACACATAATTGAATTCTACTCATTGATGAATAGTTAATTCAGTGGTTTGATGTAGAGATTAGAATCTGCCAAGTTAGAGAACATAGCACTGTATTTGAGCAGGTCTGTGTTGGAACCTTAATGGAGAGTGAATTACTGGGATAAGAGCCAGTTGCCTTCTGCTAAATGAATTAATTCCAGATGACTCTTCCAAAACAGTTGTATTTGCTTTCCCATCCAGCTCCACATTCCAGGAAAGGGTTTGTAGCCATTAGGAAGTATGTACCGTTGACTCCAATACAATTCACAGCGGCTTCAGCAAATACTAAATGCAATCCTTGCCTCTCGAGACTCCGCAGTCTTTAACAGCCACCGGACCTGGACAGGTCTGACTTATCTGACTAAAGTGCCATTTAACAGCTTCCTCTTAATTCAGTGAACTTAACAAATGCACACTGCCTAATGCAAAGGAAGTAAATTTAAAGATTCTGCATTACTACATAGGAAGTAAATTTAAAGATTTGAACTCATCTCTGAGAGACCGCATGTGGCTCAGTATTAAAGCTAAATTTCCAGGTTAAATCACAATGCTGCTGCTGCTAAGTCTCTTCAGTCATGTCTGACCCTGTGCAACCCCATAGATAGCAGCCCACCAGGCTCCTCTGTCCCTGGGACTCTCCAGGCAAGAACACTGGAGTGGGTTGCCATTTCTGTCTCCAATGCATGAAAGTGAAAAGTGAAAGTGGAGTTGCTGAGTCGTGTCCGACTCTTCCAGAGCCCCTGGACTATAGCCTACCAGGCTCCTGCATCCATGGGACTCTCCAGGCAAGAGTGCTGGAGTGGGTTGCCATTTCCTTCTCCATAAATCACAATAAATGTAACTTAATAGACACGTTAATAGACACATACTTCAATTAAAAAGAAAATAAAACTTGCCATATGTTGTTTTCAAACATAGTGATACTGAATGACTAAGAATGAAGGGCTGGAGAAAGGTATATTAGGCAAATACTAACCAAAAGAAAACTGGGATAGTAATTGTAATATCAGACAAAATAAAATTTAGGTGAAAAACATTAAAGGGACAAGAGGAACCTTTAATTATAAAAGGAACAATTTATCAAGACAAGATAGCAATCATGAACTTGTGTGCACCTGGCAAACTGTTCATCTGCATAAAGCAGAATTGACAGTTATGAGGAAAAGCTGACAAATCTATAGCCATATTGAAGACTTTAAAACATCTTTAGTAACTGATAGAAAAAGCAACCAAAAAAGGATTGAGTAACACAGTTAACAAGGTTGATCAAATGCCATATATTGAGGAATAACCTTGTATCCAACAAAGATTTTGTAAGTTTTTAAGCACACGTGAAAGAATTATTTTAAAAACAAACAAACAAACCTTATGTTAAACCATAAAAAAAAGTATTGAAAATCCCACAACATCAATAATACAGACTGTATATACTGTGATATAGTGCAGTAAAATTAGAAATCAACAACAGAACCAGCTTAACAGAAACATTTGGAAACAGGGGGGAAAAATGTCCTAAATAATCTTTGGGAAAAAAAAAAACATAATCCTTGAGTTAAAGCACAAATCACAGTTCAAAACTAGTAAGCAAATAGAGCTAAACAGTTATGAAAGTACTTCCTATCATTACTTACAGGATGCAACTCATTCACTTTGAACCCTAGGTGATTTTATTAAAAAACAAAATAGACATTAAATAAGCTAAGCAGTCAGTTCAAGAAACTAGCAGAAAAACAACAGGGTACTCTCAAAGTGAAAGGATGAAAATAACAAGGAAAAGGGCAGAAATTAGCAGGGGAAAAGAAAAATGATCAACAGAACCAAAAGTAGGTCATTTTTACTTATCTAATAAAATAGACAAACCTCTCACTGAACCCATAAAGGATACAAGAGAGAAGGCAACAAATATATAAGGAATAAAAAAGAAAATAACCACAGATGTAACAGAGACTTTTAAATTAAGAGAATGCCATGAAAAGCTGCAAATAAAAAATTTGGAAAACCTTAATAAAAATTTTCTAGGGAAAACAGCTCAGATTTACCTAAGAAAAATTAGAAAACCTATATGTAGATCATTAATGCTTATAGAAATTAAGCAGTAATCACCCCCTGTCTCCAATAGAAAGATCCCAAGATTAGATGGATTTTACCAAAATTTCCAAAAATATATATTCTTATCTTGAACTGTTCTAGAGAAAGGATAACTACACACCTCTTGTAAGGTCAGTATAATCTTATTTCAGCAAACAGCACACTTTTTCTATAAAGGGCCAGATAATAACTACTTCAGTTATATAAGCCATATGGTCTCTCTCACAAATATGACTCTGCTGTTACAATGTGAACACTCTCATAGACAGTACTTAAATGAATTAACATGGCTATGTTCCAGTAAAACTTAATTTACAGAAACCAGTGGTAGGACAGATTTGGCCTGTGGGCCATAGTTTGCTATGGCCTGAGGAAAGTTATGACCAACCTAGACAGCATATTAAAAAGCAGAGACATTACTTTGTCAACAAAGGTTCGTCTAGTCAAGGCTATGGTTTTTCCAGTAGTCATGTATGGATGTGAGAGTTAGACTATAAAGAAAGCTGAGTGCTGAAGAATGATGCTTTTGAACTGTGGTGTTGGAGAAGACTCTTGAGAGAGTCCCTTGGACTGGAAGGAGATCCAATCAGTCCATCTTAAAGGAGCTCAGCCCTGGGTGTTTATTGGAAGGACTGATTTTGAAGCTGAAACTCCAATATTTGGCCACCTGATGTGAAGAGCTGACTCATTGGAAAAGACCCTGATGCTGGCGGGAAATACTGAAGGCGAGAGGAGAAGGGGACGACAGAGGATGAGATGGCTGGATGGCATCACCGACTCAATGGACATGGGTTTGGGTGGACTCCGGGAGTTGGTGATGGACAGGGCGGCCTGGCATGCTGCGGTTCATGGGTCGCAAAGAGTCGGACGACTGAGCGACTGAACTGGAACTGAACTCCTGATCATGATACTTAGAAAGAAGAGTCAGTTCTCACCTATGAACATGGATGCGAAAATCCTAAGTGAAATAACTGCAGATAGAATCTAATGCTTTGTGAAAGTATCACACAACTCGGTTATCCCAAGAGTACAAGGATAGTTCAGGCTTGGAAAATATGTTTGTGTAATTTATTTCATTGAGATTAAAATAGATAAAATCACCATACCAAGTCAATGAAGAAAAATTATTTATTAAAATTCAGTACCCTTTCATCTTAAAAGCTGTAAGCAAACATAAAAGGAATTTCCTTAACTTGATAGAGTAATAAAACCTCCAGCAAACATCATATTTTTGAAATTTTCAAAGCATCCCCAATGGCAGACAGGAATAAGACAATTATGATTGCTATCATGCTGCCATTTATTATTGAACTGTGGTCCTAGCCACTGCAGTAACACGAAAGTAAAGAATCAAAAGGAAGAAGCAAATTACCATTATTTGCAGATGGTCTGATCATTAATTATCAAAAACCAAAGAAACACAACAGAAACTAGTAGAACTAATAAAAGCATTTTTTAAAGTTTCAAGACAGGAGAAGGAAATGGCAACCCATTCCAGTATTTTTTCCTGGAAAATTCCTTGGACAGAAAAGCCTGGTGGGCTGCAGTCCATAGGGTCACATGACTGAGTACGCATGTGTGAGGGGGCTGGAGGTAGATGGGTTGGTAGTAATAAACAGGTAGAACCCCCCCAAAAAAAGTTTCAAGACCAAAGATCAATATGCAGAAACCAGCAGTGTTTCTTTAAACAAGTGGTAATCAACTGGAAAATATGTAACTTGTAAAGATATGTATTACTCACAATAGCAACAGAACTATACTAAAACTGAAATACCTTGCTAATAGAGTGCAGGATCTTTACAATAAAAATAATAAATCTTCGTTAAAGGATTTTAAAAGGCACGAATAAATGGATAGAGATAGTCTATTCTTGAATGAAGAAACTAAATATTGTAAAGATGTGTTTTTCTCAAATTAAGCCAAAAATAAAAATAAATATCCCCCAAGAATTTTTCAAAAGATCTGAGAAACTGGTTTTTGAAATTTATGTAGAAGAATAAAGGTACAACTACCTGAATGTTTGTTTCATTATTTTCTTTACTTTTTTGATATTTGAAGTGTTTCATTTAGAAAGCAAAATTTAAAAATGGGTTGAAATATCACTGGACTTATACTGGCTTCTCATCTACTTCATCTGTCTTCACTGTGTTTCTTTTCTTCTGTACTTGCTAAGTCTTGTGGATACCAGAAAGTTATAGGTATTGAAGACCGTATATTTTTTTCATAGGTTTCCTCATGCAGACATTTGCATTAGAGTTGCCCTGAACTCCGTTTAGGCCTGGGCTTATTGCTTTTGATAGAGAAAGATTTTATACTACAGCTCCCTGAGAGTTCAGAAGTTTTCTTTGGAAATATGCAATTTTCCTCAGAGAACTGCCTTTGAAATCAAGGAGAGTAGCAGAAAGCTTTCGGATACAGGTTCTAGCACACCTGACTAAAAGTGGCTTTAAGAGCAACAGTTATTTTCCTGACGTAAGAAGTCTAGGGGTTGGCTATTACCCTGTTGCTCCAGAAGCTCGGGGATCAGGACTTCGGTTCACTTCTCATTGATTTTCTAGTCCTTTCCCTTAGAATCACAAGATGACTGTTGCAGCTCCAAGTTTCAGATCCCCTCCTGACAAGCAGGGAGGTATAGGGTTTCTTTTTGTACAGCTCTTCTTATCATGATGGGGAATCTTTCCGAGACGCCTCTGAGAAACGTTCCTCTCAGGAACCATTGACCCGGAATTGGGTCACACACAGTACCCCTAAACCTGTCACTACAGAGGGCGGCAGACCTCCCTTTGTGGTTCAGGTGTGCCAAAGTTCTCACCTGAACAGAATCTGGGTCTTACTGGCAGCAGGGAGGAAGGGAGAATGCTTGTGGGCTAGATAGCCATCTGTCTGCCACAGTGTCCACCTGAGTGTGAAAAATTGGTTTCAGAAGGTGATGGTACACTTTATGCCCATCCAAACTAAGCACAAAGCCAGGGATCTTTGTGATGGGCCACCATTTTAGGGGAGGTTCAAAGGCCCATCGAGGGGAACTTCCCAATGGCTCTGTGGTAAAGAATCCACCTGCAACGCAGGAGACATAGAAGATGCCAGTTCGATCCCTGGGTCGGGAAAATCCCCTGGAGGAGGAAATGGCAACCCACTCCAATGTTCTTGCCTGGAGAGTCCCATGGACAGAGAAACCTGGAGGGCTGCAGTCCAGGGGATCACAGAGAGTCAGTCATGACTGAGTGTGCGCACGCAGAATGTAGACTTCAGAGGCCCAGTATATCAGTTCCTCTGCTGGGGCCTCAAGTACACCCCCTGGAGACTGAGGGAAGGACAAGACACTGAAGTGTCCCTTGTCATTCCAGCCCTTTCCAGTAAGTACTTCCAATCCCAGTAACACACTGCCAAAGGAAAAAATACATTTGCATTTTTTTCCTTTTTAAAAAGTAGACAGTTGCTCAATTAATTTATGTTAACTAGAGCTCAAAAGTGTTAGAATTGATATTGTATACTTTGAAGTTCGAGAGACCGCTCACCTGCATGTGGTTGGTTGAATAATAAAGGGCAGAGGTTACTTTATTTGAAATTCTTACTCCTGGCTAAGATGGACTTCTAAATAAAGACTTCTCTGGATTAGGGGCTTTTGACAGTACTGATTGAAATAGTAACTGCTTTCATATGATTATGAGAAAAACAGGCTATACCAGCACTGTGACTGGACCAAGCTTACATATACCCTGAATCAAGTCTTAGCCCCAAATGTCTGAGCCAAATATCTGTCAGATGTGATCCTGACACCTATCCTGACCTGCGTGCAAGAATCATGTGAGAGATAAAAATATCTCTGTCCAGTTGCTTGTGGCAGCATTTGAGAGAGCTAGGATATGAAAGTGGGACTGTGGAAGGTTGTTGAAAAAGTAAAATGGTTACAGTAAATGCTGCCTCGAAGAACCTTTGCCTCTGTGGAATCTTCTTTTTCCTAGCACTGTGGTTTTGAAGAACCAAAATCCTATTCTTACAAAAGAAGAGCCTCCTCTTGAGAAAACTGCTAAAGCCAGATTTTAAAAACTGATAAATATAGGAACATTTCTTTGCTTTTAATGTAGATAATACTGTAGATAAGGTTGAATCACCTTAGATAGAATTCCCCCAAGTAGATCTCCTGAGTATTAGAATAAAACTTGAAAGAAACATTTAAGGAACAAATAAAACTATTGTTGATTTGAAGTAGTTAATTAGACTAATTAGAAGTGAAAATATATGCCACTGAATTTCATTGTACAGATGACAGCATTATTTGATTTGCATTAGACTATAAAAATGCATCTATTTCATTAAGAAAAAAAATGCTTTTATATTTTTTCCTAACTGCCTCTAACACAGAGTAAATAAATCATAGAAACATGTTGGTGTTGAATGCAGAAATTACTATAATTAAAAGTTTTAAATAAATTATATGTATTGTCATAATATTAAGATGATTTATGCCCTTAAAATTTGGAGAGTATTTCCTTTTCTGTACTTTGTTTTCGTTAAGAAGAATAAATAATTGAACAGTGACTGCTGAAAAGACCTCTTTTCCACTTTGCAGAAGAGAAATGTGCATGATGTTCTGTGAACCTCTAGCTTGAGCTGCCCCCTTCCCAGCCTGCATTGGGCCTGCCTCCCCTGTGGCCTGGCAGCTCTGCTCCCGGGCCCTGTCAGGGGAGGCCTGTGGCAGGTGACAGATGACTCCTCTCAGGAGCTGATCTGAGTGCGTTCAGGTGGCCCCAGACCAGAGACCAGCGCTGGCTTTCCAGATGAGCATGGCCTACCCACTCGTCCCACTTGTCCAGGCAGCTACACTGGTTAATTCATGCAGTCCAGCCTAGCTAGTCTTAGCTGGCTGTGGAGTGCAATTATTTCTGAAAATGTAGAAAAGCAGTTTAAATAAGAAAACGTACACATTTGCATTCAAGTAGACCAAAAGCCACATGGGGAAAGAATGGAGAAAGAAACAAGCATGTTGGCAAGAGAAAGGAAAATAGTTTGTTGACAGATAATTAGCAAAAATTAATTTAAAAATATAGCTCACCCAGGAATCTAGGCCTTTGAATTGGCTTCTATTGTTTCTATTATTAAATATCTCTAAAGAACTTCTGGAGAACATATTCAAAATTTTTGTTCATTCTGTACAAACATACTGAGCACCTGCTGTCTTTAGAAAGTATATTTGCCTTACTTTTTTTAATGTACAAAATAACATGGCAGTTGTAGTAAAAAACAAGTTACTGCATCCCCCATGCATTTCCAAAAAGCTAAAAAGACATAGCCTGACCCAAAAGCAAAGTGGATGCCTCTATAGATCAGAAACAGAGCAGAATTGCAGAAGAGCAGAGGAAAGTTGCAGCCGGCATGGCCTTGGTTGGCTGGTGGTTGACGCCCTTGGAGTAAAGGGGAGGTCAGGTGCCTGATGGGAAGGCCACGAGGAGCTGAGACTTGGCCAGGTATGGGCCCAGCTAGGGAGAGGACACAGCCCCAGCACGCAGTGAGGGTGGGGCCGTCTCTGCAGCGCCCCCTGTATTCCCTTGGAGTAGGAGCCCTACCCTGTCACTCTGGAGAGCCTCTGACAGCAACACCACAAATAAGCCCTTCACCAGTTGGAACGTGAATTATTTATTAACTTCAGGTGAAATGAATGTTATAGCATGACCTGATAAAGAACTTAAATATGTTCAGGATGCTCAAAAAAATAAAGCAATAACTTCTATTTTAAAAGAACAAAAAAAATAATGGAAACAAAGGTGTCCATAATGGAAACAGGTAGATATACATAAATATGAAAAATATCAAATAAAAAATGGACTAGAAATAGATAACTTTTTCCAGGATATGGTTGAAAAGTAAATTAGTAAGTTGGAATATATCGAAAAGTTCACCTATAATGCATCAGAAAGACACAGATCTTAAAATAAAAATACCAGAAGACTGATGGGATCAACACTGTATTTACTACAGAAGCCTGGTCACTGTGTAAAGTTGCCCTCTCCCCGTCATTCTCTATCACATGCTTTGTGCACTCCTGTCACAGGGCTGGTGATTTAGCAGGATTACCAGGACTGTGTTTCGCTGACTCCCCTCTCTGCTCTGCTCCTGCTGGGCGCTGGGCTCTTCTCTGGAGGTGCAGTGTACAGACAGCCAAGAACAAGTCAGATAAGGGGCTTATTCTCATGCAACTGGAGTTCTCGCCTGTTCATCACTGTACCTCTGGCATCTGTACCACTGTTTGGCTCAGATTAGGCATTCCATTTATATTGGTGAATGAATGGGTAAATGACCGAAGTACTTCCCACCTCAGAGTATCTTTGGTATGGCTGTGGCCTCGATCGTTGTGCTCTGTTTGACCAGTTGTGCAGTGGTGAGAGACCTGGAGAGGAGAGGAGGGCTTTCTCCCCAGAGCATACCCTGCTCTTTCCAGTCTGTTACCAGAGAACACGCTGTTAGGACTCCCACAGACCTGGAGTCCACCTGAGCTGTGTCCTCTTGCTTCTTACTTCTGTTGTACAATTTATTTCTGTTTTACAGATTAGCATAGAAGATTCAGAATGAGACCAGCACTGTAAGCAATGTCAATGCACACATTTTTCTTTTTTCTTTTTCAGGCTGGAGTAAAAGGGACATTGGGAAGATTAGTTGGAGTTTTTGAGGTAAGTATGTTAAAATCTTTGGTGCAATTGGTGTTATATTAATAACCACATATATCTTGACCTTAGACCATTCAGACTTCTGTAACAAAGATACCAGAAATCGGGTGATTTATAAACAATAGAAATTGATTCCTAGGAAGTCCAAGATAAAGGTGCGAGCAGGTTCAGTGTCTGGTGAGGACCCCCTTCCTGGTTCATAGACAGCTGTTTTTCTATGTTTTTGCATGGCAGAGAAGGGACCAAACATCTCTAGGGTCTCTTTTATAAGAACACTAATTCCATTCATGAGAGTCATATGTCATAACCCAGTCACCTCCCTCTGTCCCCACTTTCTGATACCATTACCTTGGGGGTTAGGATTTCAACATGAAATTGGGGTGGGGTTAGCGGGGACATAAACACTGTCCATTGCTGTCCTTTTTTTGGTGGCGGGGGGCATGTGGGATCTTAGTTCCCTGATCAGGGATCAAGCCTGTACCCTCTGCACTGGGAATTCAGAGTCTTAACCACTGGACCACAACAGAAGTCCCCATTACAGTCTTCATCTGGGAAAGATGCCATCTTTGTTTCACCAAGTTTTCAAAACAGTGCAGCACCAGGAGAGAATACTATGCATTCTTTTTTAAAATCCCATTAATCTCTTCCGTACAGCTAGAATTATTTGTAAGAATTGTTTTCCCCATCTCTACCTCTCTTCCTCTCCTCCCAAGATGTGAGAAAGGGTGGATAAGTGAGGAGGAGACAGGAAAAATAGGAGATGAGCAGCTGCAGAAGAGACTGACAAGCACTTACACTGGAGTAGGAATTTGGAGAAAGTCGGAAATCAGGGGATAAAGATGAGCAGGGCTGATAGGAGGAGGGGCCATGTGAGGTAATCCGCTTGCTTGTGTGAATGGGCCCTTCGCCCATCACAGTCTCTGATTTTTCTACTGTGCTAGCTAGTTAAATGTGCTTCATATCTTTATCTCAAGAGGTCCCCGATCCTTTTCTCAGTATTTTTTGAGAAGTTGCTCTTTAGGGAAGAAGAAGGAAAAACCAGGGTAAAGCCTTGGCTTTGGAAGCCCAGCCAAAGAGCTCACCCTCTGATTCAAGTGTGGCATGTTTTAAGTAGGCCAGCTGGCGCTATTCCATATCTGATTGTCAGATGACAAAAGTAAAAGGAGTCCTTGGATCTGAGCTCTCTGGACATATGCAGTAGAGTCTGTTTCATTTATGTAATCTCAGCTCTCTAAGGAAAAACTCTGTCCCTCTCTTTTTGCCCTTCAGAACCAGGAGAGGAAGCATAGAACGTATGTCTATGTGCTCATTGTCACAGAAGTGCTGGAAGACTGGGAAGACTCAGTCAGCATTGGTAAGTTGTCCCCAGATGGCCTCTCAAGAGCTTTCACGACCAGCCTTGGCCACACTGCAGCTCTTTACCCAGAACCACAGACGAGAGCCTGATAAAGAAATAACAGCAGGATGTGTTTAAATAAGCATGTCTGTTTTTGAACTTGTGAAAAGTACTATTATATTTTTAAAATGTTTAAAAGGAAACTGAAGTTGGATGCATAGTCAACAATTAGAGACAAGGCCCATAAAAGTAAAACCAGAATTGGATTTTTCTAAAACCAAATTGGATCCTCCCAAGCAGATGTTAATCGTGGCCTCTACGTTGCTAGGCCTGCTGCTGGGCCACTGACCCCCAGCAGGACTGCAGCTGTTCATACTGTTGGAGGGAACTGTGACATCAGTGGTGTGAGCCCTCCCTCCAGAGCTGTGTAGTAGGGGCAGGGTGGTGGGAGTAGCTGGAACCTACTGGTTGCATTCGTGTTACCCTTGAGGTAAACGCGCCTTTTCTCCTAAGGAGCCATTTTCAGTGATCCCAGGTCAGTTGTGTGTTTATATATCTTTTGACCTAAAAAGTGAGATGATGTAATGATTGGTTCATGGTTTTAATCTTTGCACTCTGAAGGAAAAGTGTAGAAAAACATAAAATTAATTTAATTTCTGTTATAAATTTGGCAAATAGAATTTACTTATCAGAACCTCTCGATTGTTAGTATGTGCTTCGCCATCGTACCTCTCAGCGCTGTTGATCTGTACATTTCACGGCCTTTCAGTTTTTAGTTGCTTTGTATTTGATAAGAGTGCAGTAAGCTTAAGTATAAATTTGGTGAGGGGGTATTAAAAATAGACTCCTTGATAGGTGGTGCTGGGGCCAGAGATGAGTGTGGTGTGGCGGGCCCTGTCCTCAGACTGCTCTGTTGGGTCAGAGTTGTACACTTGTGATGCTGATTGTTAAGGTGCCATTGCTCTGTTAACATCCAAACAAGCCCGTCACCTGGGCTCCTACTGCTGAGAACTGACCCTAATGAAACTATCTAAAATATGTTTTAGATAGCTAACAGGGAATAAGCCTGTTAGCTTTCTTCACATAAGCCATTTTCAGGTGAAAAATTGGGTCTTAAAATACACAGGTCAGTGAATGACAAGTGATCCAAGGTCCATTCATCTGATGGAATGTTAGGCAGGTGTTAAACACATACTTAAGAAAGCTGTGTACCACGGAGAAGTGCTTATGAGATTGAGTAGGTGAATGAAAACAGGATATAGAATTATGTGTATACTAATTAAGACTACATCAAAACAGGAATTTGAAATGAAAACAAAGATGAGGTACTGGTTTTCACCTAAAGAATCGGCAGTGACAGACAACAGTTAACAGTGCTGGCAGGAGTGTGGTGAAACGGACATTCCAGCACAGAAGCAGGATTGGGGGTCAGCACATCCTTTCTGGAAGGCTGCTTGGCAGTGCATATCACTAGCCATATAAGGTTCAGATTTTTAAAATTGTAGCATTCTTTATAATAATTAAAATAGCAGGCTATTGATGTCCAGTGACAGAGAAGTCGTTAAGTGAATAACGTTACATCCATGCTAGACGGTGTAACACAACCACTGTGTGTCCTGCTAAGAATGCTTAAGCAGCAGTGTGAAGCGGAAAAGCAGCTGCCACAACAACAATGCATTGTCTTACAGCAGGTACTCTGTGCCAGGTGTTGTTCAAATGCTTGACGTGTTACCCTCACAACAGACTTGTGAGATAAGTCCTGTTTACTGTGTCTGTTTTAGAGAGGAGGAAAGAGGGGCGCAGAGAGGTTCAGTAATTTGCCCAAGCCTGCGTAGCTCATTAGAGCCTTTGATGTGACTGGAGCCCAGCAGATTAGTATCAGTGTCCGTGTTCCCAACAACAGCACTCTGTCAGGGCCTCTGAGGAATTCGGAGCACCTTAAAGCGTGATCCCAATTATAATTGTTGAGATAGCTGTGTCTTTTTCAAATAAGGTGAAAGATAAGCAAATGCACTAAGGTATTAAGAGTAGTTACTTCTAGTTTGTAAGATTACAGGTAATTATCTTGTTCTTTATGCTTGCTTCTGTTTTTCCCAGTTTTAACCAGTGATCTTTTGTTAGCTTTGTCACAGAAAAAATAATAAAGGATGTTAAAACATGCATTTGAAAAAATTTTTGAAATACACTGAAAAGTTAATAGTGATTGTGTTGAGATTATATTTTCCTCTTTTTAAGAAAATATTTTCTTTACTGCAGATACATCGCTCTTTTTATTTATTTTTGGCCACTCTGGGTCTTCACTGCTGCGCCCAGGCTTTTTCTGGTTGCAGCGAGCGGGGACTCCTCTTCGTTGCTGTGCTTGGGCATCTCACTGTGGTGTCTTCTCTTGTTGTGAGCATAGGCTTCAGGCACTCGGGCTCCACTGGTTGCAGCACACGGGCTCAGTAGTCGTGGCTCACAGGCTTAGTTGCTTTGCAGCATGTGGAATCTTCCTGGACCAGGTATCAAACCTGTGTTCCCCTCATTGGGAGGCAGTTCTTACCCTCTGTACTACCAGGAAAGTCCACCCCCTCTTTTTTTCCCCAGCTACCCTTTCAGCTTTTTTCTTTTTTCTTTTAGTTATTTCTACTTGACTGTGTCAGGTCTTAGTTGCATCAGTTGGGATCTTTATTGTGGCACCCAGGCGCTCTGGTTGTGGTGCTTGCGCTCAGTTGCTCCTTGGCGTGTGGGATCTTAGTTCCCCTATCAGGGATCACACTCGTGTCCCTTGCATTGCAAGGTAGATTCTTTTTTTTTTTTTTTTTTTGGCAAGGTGGATTCTTAACCAGTAGACGATCACAGAATCCCCAGATGTATCACTATTAGACGGGATTTTTAAAATAAATACCTGGTGACAGGTCAGCCATCCCAGTAATTCTGGAAGCTGCATCAGCTTCATGTCTATATTCGTGGGAGATGGGAATGCTGGCTGGGCTTCAGGCACGTATGGGTCAGCCCCGGAAGGTCAGAGGCCCAGGAGGTGGAGAAGAAAGAGCTAGCAGTGGTTCTTTCTAGAGTACAAGTTTTACACCGTTACTCTCAGTTCTTCAGTTTTCAGATTTCTTACCTATTTTCTGCATTAGGCATTTGTATAGTATTTGACACATACAAAGTGTGCTTCCATCACCCTTGTTAGAAAAGAAAATAAGAAAAATATGTTTATTAAATGTTGATAACTATCGTGGCTATTTTGTCCTGTGTAGAAATATCAGTCAATGATAAAGAAAATGAACACTAAATATTCATGGGAAGGACTGAAGTTGAAGCTGAAGCTCCAATACTTCGGCCACCTGATGGTGGTGGTGGTGGTTGGCGGTGGTTTAGTTGCTAAGTCGTGTCCGACTCTTGTGACCCCATGGACTGTAACCCGCCAGGCTCCTCTGTCCATGGGATTTTCCAGGCAAGAATACTGGAGTGGATTGCCATTTCCTTCTCCAGGGGATCTTCCTGACCGAGGAGTCGATCCCGGGTCTCCTGCATTGTAGGTAGATTCTTTACTGACTGAGCTATGATGGAGGTCACCTGATGAGAAGAGCTGCTGCTGCTGCTAAGTCACTTCAGTCATGTCTGACTCTGTGCGACCCCATAGACGGCAGCCCACCAGACTCCCCCGTCTCTGGGATTCTCCAGGCAAGAACACTGGAGTGGGTTGCCATTTCCTTCTCCAGGGGATCTTCCTGACCCAGGAATCAATCCCAGGTCTCCTGCATTACAGGCAGATTCTTAACCTACTGAGCTGTGATGGAGGTCACCTGATGAGAAGAGGTCATTTCATTGGCAATGACCCTGCTGCTGGGAAAGATCGAAGGCACGAGGAGAAGGGAGCAACAGGATGAGATATGGTTGGATGGCATCACTGACTTAATGGACATGAGTTTGAGCGAGCTCCAGGAAGTAGTGAAATACAGAGAAGCCTGGCATGCTGCAGTTCGTGGGGCCACAAAGAGTTGTGCACGACTTAGCACCTGAACAGCAGCAACAACAGAAACATCAAATCACTGTGCTGTGTGCCTGGCACTCCTCTGCCGTGCTGTGGGTCATTTACACTTCAGTTTAGAAAAGGAAAGAAGGGCTTTGCTGGTGGTCTAGCAGTTAGGAATCTGCCTGCCAGTGCAGGCAACATGGGTTTGATCCCCTGGTCCAGGAAGATCTCACATACCTTGGAACAGCTAAGTCCATGCAGCACAACTACTGAAGCATGCACGCCCGAGAGCTCCTGCAGCAAGAGAACTGGCCACAGTGAGAAGCCTGCGCACTGCAGTAGAGTATTGCCCCCGCTGTCTGCACCTAGAGACAGCCCTTACGCAGCAACGAGACCCAATGCAGCCATAAATAAATAAATAACTTTTTAAAAAGAAAAGAAAGACATTAACGACAGTAGTTCCTATGGGTTGTTTTCCTGCGTTTTCTCAAAAGTTACAGGATCAGAAACCTGCTGCTGCTTCCCTTTTGTACTAATTTCTTTTACTCTCTGCCTCCACAGGAAGGAAGCGGGAATGGTTTAAAATAGAAGATGCGATAAAAGTGCTGCAGTGTCACAAACCGGTGCAGGCGTCATATTTTGAAACGTTGAGGCAAGGCTACTCAGCCAACAACGGCACCCCACTCGTGGCCCCTACATACTCAGTGTCTGCTCAGAGCTCGATGCAGGGCATCAGATGACTGAAGATTCCTGTAAGAGAAGTGAAGTTTGGAAAGGAGACTGAAGTGCAGGTCTTCCCTCTCACCCTTGCTCTTTCACCTCTCCTCACAGGCCTCCTCTTTCAAATAAGGCGTGACGGGCAGCAGAGAAAGGGTTTATTGATAATGTTGCTGTTTGGTGTTAAGTGATGGGGCTTTTTCTTCTCTTTTTATTGAGGGGGTGGGGGTTGGGTATGTAATTTGTAAGTACTTTTGTGCATGATCTGTCTCTCCCTTTTCACACCCCTACAACTCTCTAAAGAGGCAAACAGCCTTCCCTCTGCCTTGGATTCTGAAGTGTTCCTGTTTGTCTCATCCCAGCCCTGGCCAGATTTTTTTTTTTTTTTTTTAATTAAAAGATATCCAATATGAGATGAAACCTTTCAAGAATTTGTCCCATGACGTGCTGTTCAGTCCAGTAGGTTGGTCACTTTCACTGCAGGATGCATTTATCTACACATTATATACTGGACATATAATATGTAAATAAATGACTTTTAGAAGAGGCATTTGTTTTAACTTTTCAAGGTTTTGTTTTTCAAATTTGGGGTGTTTCTGAAGTGGAGAGCCTCACAATTCATTTGCTTTTTCATTTTTGATGCTAGTGGCTAGGTGAGTTTCCCCGCCCTCTCCTATACCTCTCCTCGCCGGTGTAGTTACCTACCGTCTGGGAAGGGTTTAGCTACTTCATAGTGCTCCCAGGACTCATGCCTTCTCTTCTCAAAGCTGTGTTTCCACGCCAAGAAAGAAACAGGAAGAAACCTATTTTCTTTTTTTATTACCAAGCCAGGAGCAAATGGCCTCAGCTCAGACCCGGAGAAACAATGCTAGAAATTGAATTCCTCCCTACGTGTCGACAATAGGGATTTGAACTGGATTCTTGGGATTACTATCAAAAAAACTGGAGCGTCGAGCACTGTTTCTCTCCTGCTGGTTTGGAGTTTTTTCCGTAATGCTACTCACCGCCGACAGCGGCCCCTCCCCGTGCGTCCATGCCTTACAGCGCGGAGCTGGGCCTTGTCCTGCGCCCCGAAGCGCCCGGCTGTGCTCGGCAGCTGTGGCTGCGCAGTCCTGTCCCGTTCTGGGCAACCACGTTACGTTCCTGAGAAGTACACAGGAGGGAAATTCAGATGTTTGCTTGTCTTTGTAATGTTATAGCACTTGTAATTGCACCATGGAGCATGCTCAGAAATATTAAATTTATCTTCCACCAGGATGTGAAAGGTCCATCGTCTGCTGAGAAGTGGTACAGGAGAATGCTTAATCATTTACTAGAACGGCTACATAATGCATTGGCTCATTGCAGACTGTCTTGTTGGTTTTTGATACTGGTTGGATGCTGGCTTCATTTGCCAATTGTGTTGTTTAGCAGACAAGTGCACAGAAAAGGGTCTAGAGACTGGGGGTGGAGCGGGGGGACCCTGATCAATCCCTGGCTTTGGGACAGGAGTTTGTTGCTAAACTGTTAGTGGCATCTCCTTTGTCAAAACACAGCCGAGATGTGAAATTAAAATCGTAGTTCTCTTTATTTAAAAAGTCTAATAAATACTCAAACTTTGAAAAACTTTTGCTCTTCCCTCCCGCTAAAAGAAATGTGTGTATCTGGTAGGCCTGGTCATTTAATGTTCAATGTTTTGGGGAATGTCAGTTGAACTTTAATTTGCTATCAATTCTTGGTTTGCATCTTCTCTCCCAGTCTTAAAACACAGAGCCAAAAAGCGGGGCTGGCGGTTTCCTTAGCACCACTCTACCTCTGGGAAAGGAATCCTGTCCCCACGGAAGGGTCCCAGTGGATAGAAAGCACCATGGGATTTGAGTCTAAATGCCAACTCACTGTCCACGTGTTCTACTTGAAATGAACACACTGCTGCTTATCGCCTGATTTAGAGCATTCTGGGGTTCTGTCCAAATAAATAAAGGGGACTGTGAAATAAATTCAACTAAGCACTAAATGGAATCCCCAAAACACAGTCTTCCAAATAAGTTCTGCCTTTATGATACAGAAGTGCTTTGCAGGAAAACAATCAGTACTCCTGAAATAGGAACTGCCGTGTTAGTATTAATAATAATTTGTGCATTTTTAGTGATCTGAAGTTTTCACTGGGCTGGTGTAACAATACACTACCCTACAAAATCCGGTTTGGATTGTTGTTGGTGTCTTTGGGTCAGGAACATGAACTGTGCCAAGAAGTATTTTTCAGTCATGAATGGATCCCATTAATGCAGTTAACTGGAGAGATTGTGCTTCTGCTTCCTCAACTGACAAAAGGAGGCTTTGTCCAACACCAGAATTGTTGAAACTGGTGCTTTTGTCTGTTGCACTGGGACTCTGATGATAGGGGCTTGGTGTTTTTCCCTCCCTGGCACCGTCAGCACCATGGCTGTCTCCTGATGTGTAGTTACAGCCCTGTCGTGATAGATCACTTGGACGCATGGTTGCAGGAGCCTTTCTGTCTCCCCCAAAGAAAACTGAAAACAGAGAAAAGCTCCAGGTTTACCTTACTTGCAGAATGTTCCAACAACACTGATTTGCCATTAATTCTGCAAGTACTCACCTTCTTCAGGCTTGGCAGAAACAGGTTCCTTTCTGTGTTCAGGGCAGACATAAAGTCTTTTTCTTACAGTGAACGGACATGTCTTAGAGTCTGGCTACTACTGGAGTGTCCATTGGAGTCCACCATACTCAAGATGGAGAAAGATAGTGATAGAATTTTTAAAATTTAAATTTGTTCATAATTTGAAGCCCTTGGGGAAACATCAGTGAGACCATGACATTTTTTTTTTTTCTTTTCCATTTGGAACAAGACTCTGTGTGTGTGTGTGTGTAAGAGAGAAAGAGAAGGACTACCAGGGGTCAGGCACGTTGGGTTTTCTGTAGCCTCTAGGACAGTGCAGCCCATGAAACAGAAGTCTTGATTTTTCTCACTGCAAACATCACAGGATGGAAAAGTTGCAGGATTGACTGCAGTTTTTACAAATGTCTGCTGCCCTATCTGCCCTGTGTGAAGAGGGCTCCCGCACTGCGGGGTCTGAGCCAAGGCCATCTGGAGGGGTCAGAGGTGGGGGAGTATCACCTGCTGGAGGCTCAGCAAGGCCTGGGAGGTAGTTTGGCCACAGGGCTTCCGCCCCATGCATTTCATTGTGAGAGCTGCGGGAAGGGAGGCCCCAAGTCCTCGCTGCCAGCAGCCTCAGGTGAGTAGAGAGGGTCGCTGCCCTCTGAGAGTGTTTGCAGTTTTTTGTACTCCTGTTGCTACATAGTCAAGTTGCTTCATGGCAGAGAAATAGTTTCTGTTTCTATGTTAGGAGTCAGCCCATGTAAAGTCTCTCAGACTCGCTTAGAAGAAGTCACCCTGAATTCTAGAAGGAAAAGTTCCCCACAAAACCACGCTTCCTCTTCCCCTTTCTCTTCTCCAGTACAGTGCTCATTGGGGGCTGCTTCTAAACCTCCTCAGCCAGAGGGGTCTTCTGCTGAACCTGGGTGTGCGTTTCACATTTAGCATGTTTGTCATTCCCATCCAGTGCATTGTTAACACCTCTGTTCATCTCCCCTCCTGATCTTTTTTTCTTAAACAGCTTAGCCTGAGCCATATTTTGTTTGTTTAGTTTAGTTTACAAAAAGGATTTAATAACCACAATGTAATTTTTGTCACCACTGTATGATTTTTTAATATTTCCGAAGTGTTCTCAAAGCCCATCCTAGTTAACAGTAGATTAAGAACTAGAAGAAATAACCTGGAGAAATCTCCACATTGGGGTAAATTTTTGCTTAGAGAGAAGAGTTAGATAGTGTAGCTTCATCTTGACCCCAAATACAGGCACATCCACATCTTTTCAAAAACTAGGAGACATGCAAGACAGTCAACTCATGCAGTTGTAGGGAGAGGAGATTGTTTGGGATTCAGTGATGCAGGTGGCTCCTTGGGTTCTTGTTCTTGAACACTCTAAAAGAGGTCATTCCTGAGGCTGTGCGGTGCGTACTGCCCAATTGGGGTGGGAGTTGTTGCTTCCGAGCCCTGATGGGTCAGAGCCTATTTCCACAAGGCTGTGCAGCCTTTGACCTTAGCGGTCCCAGCCTTGCTCCATCAGGGCACCCGCTTCACCTGGCATAGGTGGGAAAGTTCCCCAGAGTCAGTCTCTGTGCTCTGGGGTGAGCTTGTCACAGAGTCCACACCATCCCCAAGAGCTGTGTTTTCCGTGTTACCTTAGATGTCACCTAAAGCAGTGAGACATTCTAGATTTTCAAGTTAATTGTTAATTGCCAAACACTGCAGTCTTTAGACTATACTACATCCTGTGAGGTCATCACAAGTCCTGGGAATCTGGAGATTTTAGGCAGACTGTCCTTGGGAGGCCAGGAGCCTTCCACTTCTGCCTCTGAAAGGGCAGCTTCACACTCTGACAATGTTTTTGCATTAGTTTGATAACCTTTCAGGATGGGGAATGCCTAGTCAGGTCATCTGAAAAAATGATACCTCCCACCTTCAATTAGTGCAATTGTTGTCCTCCTACTGCTACTGCTAAGTCACTTCAGTCGTGTCCGACTCTGTGTGACCCCATCCCTTAAAAATTAATAAATACAGAAAGAATCCCATTTGGTGTTGATTCTAACAGACTACTTGAGCTGAGGCCAGCAGTCACATGATTGATCTCACGTGTCTCTGCAACATGAAGCTTTCGGAGTGAAAAGACACGTCTCTCCCCTCAAGCTTTGTTTATCGTGAGGATTTGTGAGCCTGAGCTTGTCTTAGAGAATGAGACTGTCCATATGGCAAGGGGAGCGCACAGGAAAGCCGCCTTGACCCAGAACTGAGCACCCCAGGAGGGCCTCTGCAGAAGAGGGAAGTGCGTTTGGCTGGAAAAGCAAGGTTAATATCTAGGAGGTGGCGAGTCACTGCTTCTGTTCCTCTCATCGGGTGTTTAGTTAAATAGGTTTCCTTCGGTTTACATTCCCAGTTCTTAACCCCAAACAGGGGCCAATAGAACAGCAAAAAAAGGCATTTAACCCCCTGGAGATAGGCTCTAAAAGATACAGAGGCAGCCGTCTAGTCATTTCCAGGTTCATCTCCATTTCAATGTGCTACCCATCCTCCCACCACTACTGCCGCCAGGCCAGAGGTGAAATTCTATTAATCCTTGAGTTGGGGAACATAAATTCTGGTCTGGAACACTTCCCTACTAAATGGCTCACCATCTGTGAACTGTTATCTGTAGGATGAATCTTTCAGGGAGCTTTCCAACAATACAGTAACATCGCCCTTCCTTCCTCCTCCAAGCAGGCATTAAGATCAAAACCGTAAGGCTTTGGAACTCCTCAGGGAAAAAGCAAGATGCCCCAGTCCTGATGCTGGGCCTTGAGACCGGACTCTCGACTGTAGAGTGGGGTAAGTGGCTCACCTTTAGGAAGTCATTTCTCCAGTGAGGTTGACTGTAGGTTCCTGCAGGAAGTGATACTCACATGAGCCCAGCCTTCTGAACACCCTTGTGCTAATTAGAGCAGCAGTAGATGCATGTAGCCTCTTGC
Source organism: Dama dama (assembly GCF_033118175.1). NCBI lineage: Eukaryota > Metazoa > Chordata > Mammalia > Artiodactyla > Cervidae > Dama > Dama dama. The sequence goes on along the minus strand of NC_083687.1, from coordinate 10,990,616 downwards.
ACCTCATTTCTGTCCCATTGGGTAGAAAACAGCGTTTCAGGGTTAAGGCTTGGTCTTGCATAACAGATATGACTTATGCCAGGGAAGGTACAGGCTGACTATGGAGACGCCCAGAACCAGAACAGGTAGGCCTGCTCCACCTAGGGTCACCACGGGGGCCTGGCCGACATTAGGGTCTTGGGGAGCTCCCAGAGCTCTGAGGGGCGGTGAGGACATTGAGGGCCTTCTCTTGGCCAGCAGGCAGCTCGTGCTCCTGTCGAGGATGAGAAAGATGCGGAAGGGAGCGGCAGGTGTCTCAGCCACGTGCACGGACACAGACTTGCCCCTTGGCCTCCTCCCACATGACTCAGAACCCAAAGGGACTTTCTCCAAAACCTCCATTAGCCAGATCCTCTGTTGCTCTGTCAGCCTCTGAGAACCTGCTCCTGTCACTCACCTGTGCGTGGACACAGGTGTGCTGCCCAGGCACAGATGCACAAGGCTATTCAGGGCCCAGCAGCCGCATAGTGTTGCATTTCATAGTTAGAAAAACTGGGTCCACTCTGTTGTAAAAGAGACACAGTGTGGGGTGCAGTTTTATACATCAAGTCTGCTTTTATTGTTTCATAGTCTGAAAACATTCAGACTGGTTTATAATTGAACAAAAAGTTGGTGGTTAGAATAAGTAAAATGTCAATGCATCTGTCTTAGGAAAGATAACTACCAGTTTGCCATGTGTTTAAGGAGGTAGTAGCATCTAAGGATGTTGTCACAGAAAAGCAGGCATCTCTGACCACCCATTAGTAGCATCTTTATATTTGCTTCTGTATAAAGAGCCCGGTCTTTAGTTCAGGGACCTTCCTCACATCCTGCCCATTGGCCCCGGCAGGGGATGGGCTTTGAGGAAGCAGGGAGGCCTCAGCCCTATTCTCTGAGCTGCAGAGTATGATCTCAGGCAGCATAAGGCTTATTTGAGGGTTTTCCTAACCATGCTCACCTCCACTCCACTCTTGCTCCCCTTTCGTTGGAAGTGTGCGGTCTAGGTCCAGGTCCAGGTGCAGTCTCCCTTTGGCCAAGTTCAACAGGTATTTCCAAGGAACCCTTTGGATGGAGGCAAAGTAGCCAAGATGTGTTGAGTTTAACTTTTTCTGAAGGACAAAGTGTTTGTCCCTCCCCACTCATGCTTACATATGTTTCATCTGAAGCTTAAATGACCAGGGCTCCAGAACTGAGACAGAGAGCCAGGGACCCACACACCAAAACCAGACTGTTCTGACCCCACCAGAAGTCTGCTTTTGTCCCCTTCCATCAGGACCACACAGAAAAGCAGACAACTTAGCCTTCCCGGTGATCACTGGTTCCTCAGTGGCCGTTCTGCAGAGTGAGAATGTGTCACCTTCTGAGGAGTGTGCTGAGTATTTGTAGAAGGGGTAGAGAGTAGAAGGACCAATGAGCTGAGCCTCACGTCCTGGGGGAAGGTGGCAGAATAATCTCAAACAAGCCCAACAGAACTGGGGGATCCAAGGAAAGGCGCCTGTTTGGGAGGAGAGGTTGGTTACAGTCCCTTAACCTCCAGGGACCTGGTGCTGCGTTGTGGAACCGGGCTGTGGGAATATTGCCCTTACCACAATCCCAGTGCGCTCTGGCACCTCGGCGCTCCCGACCCACGGGGGCATGGTCTTGTTTTCCATTTTTTTCATTTCCAAAACAACCTTGCTTGGTATTGTACAGAAAATCACGTTTTCTTCTATGCCCGCTCAGAGCTGCCAGGCCAGACATGGCCTCCTCCCAGTCTCTCCACAGCATTTGTGAGGAAGGCCCTCTCAGTGCTCTTAGGGGCCGAGGGGAGGGGGACAGTGCAGAGGAGGTGGAAGGAAACTGAGTTTGCCTGCTTCCCTTTCTCTCGGAGGCCGTTCTTCAGCTTTCTTCACACCTATTTCCTGTGGGTACAGGCAGTTGCGGAGGAGGGCTGAAGAGAAAGTCGAGGTTTGGGTCCAAGACAGGTACTCTGAGATTTGAGTCCCACTCCCCCCCCACCCCCCGCCTCAGTTAATAACCGGCAAGCCGTGTGTAACTGCCCCCTTAATAAAGTATCCCCCGTGTAATGCCAGCAGCAGAGGACAGCAAAGCCCTCCCCCATAGTCTAGATGGAGCCGTGGTATTACCCCTAAAACCCCACCCCCCACCCCACTCCTTTTGTAAAAACAAATGCTTTAACCTGTGAGTGTGCTGTTCCTTTCTATGTGTTAATCTGTTTTCTTTCCACTTGAACTGTGTGGGAGGGAAGGGCATTGGAATTGTAGGTTGTAATATTGTGCCAATCAATAAAAACCAGTATTTCACACACATCCCTGCTTAATGTCTGGTCTCTTCTTTCTGGAAGTTTTCCTTGAGTCCTTCTCATCAGTCTCATTTTGATCCCCCCTCCCCCCTCTGCTGGATTCTTGAGAGTTGCCCCAGAGATCAGAGGTGGTCCCGTGGAAGATTTGCTGTTGAGGGAATTCAAGTGAGGAATGAAGTGAAGCCTGGGCAGGCAGAGAGAGTCAGTGCCAGGGAGTCCCCGGCAGATGCTGTGAGGGGCGTGAGGGGACAGAGGTGAGCCACACCCAGAGGTGTTCTCCTGTGTGGAAGCAGGAGTTGGGTGTGGTGGAGTTAGGAAGGGCTGAAACAGCATTTTGAAGATGCACACTGGTAGAACTTGCAGAGAACAGACAGGGTGTTGCCAGGGAGAGAGCAGCATGAAGTGAGCTTTGTCCCCCAGGTCAAAGACAGATGATGGACATTCAGTTCAGTTCAGTTGCACAGTCGTGTCTGACTCTCTGCGACCCCATGAACCGCAGCACGCCAGGCCTCCCTGTCCATCACCAACTCCCGGAGTTTACCCAAACTCATCTTCATTGGGTCAGTGATGCCATCTAACCATCTCATCCTCTGTCGTCCCCTTCTGCTCCCACCTTCAATCTTTCCTAACATCAGGGTCTTTTTAAATGAGTCAGCTCTTTGCATCAGATGGCCAAAATTTGGAGTTTCAGCTTCAACATCAGTCCTTCCAAGGCATTAGGGGGCCATAATGAAAAATAAAGCATGACGAGACCAAATTAGGGAAAACCCCCAAAAGCCAGGTCTAGGAGTTTGGCTACAGACATGTGAAGTGCTCCTGAGCAGGGCAGTCATGTAGAACCAGCTGTGTTTGAAGAGGCAGCAGGAGAGGTTGGAAAGGAGCTGCCGGAAGCTTATGATGATGCCAGGCCATGCAGACTCAGGGGGTGGGCCTGGGGATGGAGAAAGGGCTGGTGAAGCAAGAACAAGCCGAGTGTCACCATCAGATAAACCCGTTTATCTGCTGAGGGCAGCTGGCGTCTCTGGAACTCTGGTAGCATCACCACTGGCCAAGGTTTGTAAGCCAAGAAACTTGATGTCTGTGTACCTAGAGAGTCACTACCAGGACAAGACTCACATGAATCTAACTCGTAAGAGACTGAGGTGTAGGTGCCTGGATGCCAGTTGGCTCGTTTATATGATGATAAATGTCAAACCAAGTTACCTGAATGCACCAGCTGTCTGTGTAGGTAGCCAGTAATTTGGTTGCTGAATAGTTGTAATCTGATTACTTCATTCAACCACAGGGCAAATTTCCTAACAACTGGTCAGGGTATGCTTTCCTCCTCAGATTATGATTCTGCAGGCTGCCTTTATCCCATGATGATCACCCTCCTTTCCCCTATCAAAGGAGCCTTTGTTTTGCCAGATTCAGTGTGTGCAGTGAGAGTATGAACTATGAGCCACTGATGCAAGTGATATATGCAGGCAACCACCAAGTGGCCGCCTCTGCTCGGGATCTGGGGAAACACTCCACTTGGCCCACGTCAGGTCTATTTTTTTTTCTTTTTTATTTGGCTACGGCAGGTCTTAGTTGCGACATAATGGAATCTTCGTTGTAGCACATGGGCTTGTGCACTGCCCTGCAGTATGTGGGATCTTAGTTCCCTGACCAGGGATCAAACCCGTGTACCCTGCATTGGGAGGTGGATTCTTAACTAGTGGGCCACCAGGGAAGTCCCATGATGGACCATTCTAAAGGTGACTTGTCCCCATCACATTCACTGCTTGTTGACTGTTCTCTTCGTTTTCAGGGTAAATACAAACTTTGGGATTATTTTACTCCAGTCAAGTCTCCTAATAGCCTGCAGGAAGGAGGGCAAGTGAGAGAGGAATCTCAGGAGGCCCCCAAACCTTGAGCATGAGTGACGAGAGGAAATTAACCCAAAGAACACAAACGCAGCTTTGACATTGCTGGAACCAGCACTGGGGATAGCACTGCCCAATGCATCACACTTGCTACGTGCTTTGTTATTGTGAGGTAGCAGCTTTGACCATCCAAGCCAGATTGAGTTGGCAGAATTCCTGCCCGAACCCCAGTCAGGCTAGCTCCCATTCTTTCTGGAGACCTGGTAATTGTGCCCAAGAAACTCTGTTGTTATAAACCGTAGAATTGTTTGCTTTCTGGTTTTAGACACATTTGAGATGTGAAAGGTTTATTTTATCTCCTTGGTCTTGTGACACCCAGCTAAGGAGATACGTTAGCATCTGTGGATGCAGCCACGAGGCTCCATGTTCTGTGGCCTGAATACCAACAATGTGCCCAACCCAGGACACGCAGTCCTCACGGAGACAGTGGCTTGGGTGACAGATGGCATGAAGTGGAAGAGATGACAGCCTAGGGAGGTAAGCATTTGGGGGTACGCTAAGAGGGGCTGATGGAGAGAGTTCAGGCAGGAGGACCATGGAAGCATGGGATGAGTGAGAGACTCAGGAAAGAGAGACGAATGGGAAGGCTGTTGGCTGTGACAGAAGGTGTGAGCGTTGGAATTAGACCAGGGGGAGACCTCAGTTCAGCTGTTGACAAGCTCTGTGATCTTGGGTAAGTTACCGTTCCCATTTTTTCCTGTTCAGTGGGGGAGAAGTCTACTTTGTGGGGTTGTCATGAGCATTACATAAGTGAAGGGGTGGGGACTTCTCTGGTGGCCCAGTGGCTGGGACTCCATGCTCCCAATGCAGGGTGCGTGGGTTCGATCCCTGGTCAGGGAACTAAGATCCCATATGCCACAACTAAGACCAGGTACAGCCAAATAAATTAATTAAATAATTAAAAAGAATTAAGAAATAATGAAGGTATGTATGTGACACCAGAGTTGATATGTGATCATTAGATAGTGGCTGAGAGTGAACACCTATTTGGGAAATGCCAAGGGCTGTGCTGAGTTCACTAAATAAGACACAGTCACAGTGCAAAGTGACAAATGCAGTAGAAGGCAGAGAGAGTGACTAACTCCATCAGAAGAGCCACAATCTGAGAGGATTCATGTGGGGTGAAGGAATTCTCACCAAGAGGACAGCGTGTGCAAGGACACGGTGCTAGGGTAACAGCGAGTTTTCTGGGGCTGGAACGTGATAGCAGTGGGAGGGAGGGGGGAGGCAGAGGGTGTCATGGGAAAGGTCAGCTGGGGTCAGGTGGCTTGGCTGACAGTTTGAACTTGCCTCCGCATGACTGGGAAGCCAACAAAGGTTTTGAAACAGCTGTGACCGCGTGGGGTTGGGCATTTGGGGAAGATGACACTACTATGTATTGATGCTCCCAGGTTGTGTTCCAGGCCTTCGTGCCAGGCGATGTGTTCACTGCTTCACGTTTCGTCTTTGCTGTCCTTGCACATAGGAGCTTTGATCACCACCTGTGTGTGGTAAAGGAAACGGAGGCCTAAGGAGAGTTGGGTTTTGCAACCATTAAGTTCATTCTCTGTGAGTCTGTTTCTGTTTTGTGAACAAGTTCATTTGAATCATTTCTTTTTAGATTCCACATATAAAGGATGTCATTGGATATTTTTCCTCCTCTGACTTAACTTCACTCAGTCTGACAATGTCTAGGTCCATCCATGTTGCTACAAATGGCATTATTTCATCCTTTATAATGGCTGAGTAATATCCATTGTACCACGTAATATCCATTATGTGTACCACGTCTTCTTTATCCATTCCTCTGTCGATGGACATTGAGGCTGCTTCCGTGTCTTGTCTGTTGTAAACAGTGCTGTGACGAACATCAGGGTGCATGTATCCTTTTGGATCATGTTCTTCTCTGGATATATGCCCAGGAGTGGGATTGCAGGGTCATATATGGTAGCTCTCTCTCTCTTTTTTTTTTTTTTTGGCAAACTGCTTTTTAGAAGAACTGGACAAACTAATTCTAAAAATCACAATGTAAAGTGCCAAGGATGTCTAAGACAGTTTTGAAAAACTACAAGGAAGAACAGAACTATTGGGAAGCCCTGTGTTCTATCAGTGTCAAGACTTAATATAAAGATATAGTAACTGAAACAAGGTGATAAATGGGAATAACCAGACAGAGAAGTGAATTAGGAAACTAAATAGAAACAGACCTAGATGTGTATGTGGGAATATAGTGAGAGCCAGAGAAAACATGCACCTGAGTAGGAAAAGGATTGGTCCTTCAGTAAGTGGTGTTGCAATAATTGGCTAACCAAGTGGGAAAAAGACAAATTTAGATCCCTACCTCACACCATAAAATGAAAATAAACTCACAAATGTGTCAGTCAGTTCATTCGCTCAGTTGTATCTGACTCTTTGCAACCCCATGGACTGCAGCACGCCAGGCTTCCCTGTCCATCACCAACTCCGAGAGCTTCCTCAAACTCATGTCCATCAAGTTGGTGATGCCATCCAAGCATCTCATCTTCTGTCGTCCCCTTCTGCTCCTGCCTTCCATCTTTCCCAGCATCGGGGTCTTTTCCAGTGAATCAGTCCTTCGCATCAGGTGGCGAAAGTATTAGAGTTTCAGCTTCAGCATCAGTCCTTCCAATGAATATTTAGGACTGATTTCCTTTAGGATTGATGGGTTTGATTTCCTTGCAGTCCAAGGGACTCTCAAGAATCTTTTCCAACACCACAGTTCAAAAGCGTCAATTCTTTGGTGCCCAGCTTTCTTTATGGTCCAACTCTCGCATCCATACATGACTACTGGAAAAACCATAGCTTTGACTCGACAGACCTTTGTTGGCACAGTAATGTCTCTTCTTTTTAATATGCTGTCTAGGTTTGTCATAGCTTTTCTTCCAAGGAACAAGTGTCTCTTAATTTTTTTGGCTTTATACAAATGTGTAAGATGAGTCAAAGCTTTTAGGAGAAAATACAGAAGCCAAATAATATATACAGGGTCACACAAGTAATCCATGGAATAACTGTAGTCAAACCCAAGGGGTCTGATTCCGGAACCTGCCTTCTCACCCACTCAGTAGTACTTTCTCCTGGTCACTTTAGTGTGTAAGTTGGATCGGAGCTAGGAGAAACTAAAGTCAGGAAGTGGTGAATGAATTTGCACCTGAGGACTTCCTTGTGGAATCACCGTCACTCAGCCAACAGATCGGGCACTGTACAGAGCCAGTACACGGCCACGTGTCTGTGTGACAGAGACCATTAGGACCTCAGTGAACATGTATTGAGAGCCAGTGTACGGGTAGTCATAACACTTGGGTAGATGAGAAAAGGATAAAAATAAGGCAACAGTGAACAGCGGTGAATCATTGTGCAGCGGGGTAGAAGGATATTAGGGAATCATCCAGTCTAATCCTCTCACTTTACAGATTGGGAAATAGACAAAGTGGAAAGGGACTTTTCACCAGTATTGGAGTCTGAAACCCTAAGCAGAGAATACACATCTCTGGCCATGCTGTAAAGAACCAGCTATTCCAACTCTGTGGACATGAGAATATCTTTTTTTTTTTAATGGTTATCCCACTCTGGATACCAAACACTGTCCAGCCGGTGCCGAGTCTAACCCCCCGTCCATCACTTCCTCACTGATTCATTCGCCATTATTTATTTAGTCTTTCTTGTGCCCATCTTCTCCCACTGCAGCCCCCCTACAGAATCCCAATCCTGAATTCACCCCTCTGATGGAAGAGCTGAGCCTGTCCAAAGAAAACCACGTCCTGTGGGGTCACTGTGGGTTCGTGCGTCCCCTCTAGAAAGCCTGCAGTGCCACCTGTCAATGGCTAGTGACTGTCACATTGACAAGTGCAAAGGCCACTTGTTTTCTCCCTGACTTCACTCCCCGCTCCCCTCCCTGCTCCCCCCACCCCATACACTGTCCTGGCTACACTTCTGGTTCTCCCAGCCACAGCTTTCAGAGTAAAGTTCTAATACCCTGGAATGTAAGTCACTCAGTCGTGTCTAACTCTCTGCAACCGCATGGACTGTAGCCCGCCAGACTCTTCTGTCCACGGAATTCTCCAGGCAAGAAGACTGGAGTGGGTTGCCTTCCCTTGGGAATCTTCCCAACCCAGGGATTGAACCAGGTCTGCTGAATTGTGGGCCGACTCTTTATCAGCTGAGCTACCAAGGGAGCCAGTACCTTAGAGTACCCAAAATGTTTTGTGATTTAACTCCTGCCTACTTCTCCTGATTCATTTCTGCCACCTGCCTTGCCCTTTTTCTCCCCTGGCCTCATAGAACTTTCTGCAGTTCTCCAAATGCACCATTTATCACTGCACTGTTCCAGAATTCACACGTGTTGTGTTCTCCCCAGTTCTTTCTACTCCCCTGACCTCTCAGCCCAGTATCCTGTGAACTTTCCCAGACTGAGGGCAGGGGCTCATGGAGGACTGACTGGTCACTTCCAGCAGGGCTGTCTGAGACAGGCAAGGAAGGCCAAGATAGGTTGAAACTGGAGAAAGGCCATTGTGGATGTTTGCAGTTTGGAGGTGGAGTCGAGGGGAATTTGTTTTACTTGGAGGGAACTTGATCTGAGAAAATTGAGTGGACCAATTATAACAACTAATATTATTTGATGAGTGCTCTCCACTGTACCAAGTACTCTCCCATCAGTTCAGACAGTTCCTTGGTCGCTTACTGCTTGTACAGGGCTAAGGGCCAGGGCCCTGACCTTCACATCTACCCTGAGAGGCAGGTACTTTGATCCCTGACTCACTGTTGCTGGAACTGAAGCCTGGAGGCTAGAGGACAGGGGAAAGTAGGTCAGGTGGAGGTCAGAGAAAGCTGGAGGGAGGCAAGTAACTTGAAGTCAGGTTTCTGGTGCTGTCCAGGGGTGACCAGTAGGAACCCTGAAGTGGAGAGAGTCCCAAACCTCCCCTGCTCAGGCTGCCAGTAATGTCACAATGTCTGGGGCGGGGTCTGTGGGATCTCTCTGTGCCTCCACCTGATGGACCGTGGGGTGAGGGCTGCTCCACTCGGCAGTGTCTCAGAAGCTTGTCTTCCACTCCTGGAACAGCCCCCTGCTCCACCCTCCCAAAAGAGGCCCATGAGTCTCTGGAAGCAGTGGAAGAACAGCTGAAGCACAGGTATGGAGATGGGAAAACAGAGAAGACATACGCAGAACACCGGGTAGTTGCACAGAAAGAAGTGAGCCAGTGTAAGAGCGAGCCAGGGGACTTCCCCTGTGGTGCAGTGGCTAAGACTCCACGCCCCTGGGGCAGGGGCCTGGTGTCAATCCCTGGTCGAGGAACTGGGTTCCACATGCTGCAACTAAAGGTACTGCATGTTGCAAATAAGACCCAGCACAGCCAGATAAATAAGTTTTTAAAAATAACCAGTAAGGGAATTCCCTGGTGGTCCAGTGGCTAAGACTGTGCTCCTGATACAGAGGGGCTGGGTTCGATCCCTGGTCAGGGAGCTAGATCCCACATGCCACAACTAAGACTCTATGCAGCCAAATAAATAAAAATAAATATTAAAAAATAACTAGTCAGATTGTTTTGTAGTCCTTTACATTTATGCAGCAGGTTATTATTTACCTAATGTTTAATCCCCCCCTTTTTTTTGGACTTTGCCATGCATGGCTTGTGGTATCTTATTTTTCCTGACCGGGGATTGAACCTGGGCCCTCAGCAATCAAAGTGCAGAGACCTAACCACTGGACTGCCAGGGAATTCCCCCATAAATGTCATTTCTTTCAGTCAACAATAAGCTTATTTATGAGGTGGGTAGTATTAGTTACATCTTGGAGTCAGGGACTCTGAGATTCCAAGGTGTTGAGTGACTCAGTTGAAGCCACAAGACTGGCTAGTTGTGGGGTCAGGGCAGTTGGGGCCAGCCTGGAAAGGCTAAGCCTGGGCAACGTGATGGTGGCCAGCAAGATTCTGTACAGTCGTGGTCCCTTTCTCTTTGTGTAGTCTCCCCCTTCCCAATCCCTGGGCATTGGCCAACCAACTCACCTCTCATTAACTCATTTATAAAATAAACATGCACTGGTCCATATTTATTGAGGCATTCTTTTATTTTTTATTTATTTGGCCAGGCCAGGTCTTAGTTGCAGCATGTGGGATCTAGTTCCCTTACAAGGGTTGGAACCTGGGCCCCCTGCATTGAGAGCACAGAGTCTTAGCCACTGGACCACCAGAGAAGTCCCTGTTGAGGCATTCTTTACTCTTCATATTTTTAAAACAGTACTGAGCTATAATTAACATAAAGTAAGCTGCACATAAAGTGTATAATTTAATATGTCTTGACAGATGCGTTCAAAGGAAACTATGATAACCAAGGTAATAGATTTATCCCTCACTCCCCAAGATTCCTTTGTGCCTCTTTGTGATCCCTCTCACCCAACTCTCGCACTTGCTGATCTGCTTTCTGTCAGTATAGTTTGTGTTTGCTAGAGTTTCATATAATAGAATTATGCATCAGAATCTGTATATATTGCAAGCTGTGAATTCAAGTTGGTAATTTTTGCATACAGATATCCAGTCATTCCAGCACCATTTGCTGAAAAGGCTATCCTTCTATTTATAGATTGCTGTGTTTTTGTTTTTTGCTTTGGCCATGCAATGTGTAACGTGGGATCTTGGTTCCCCCACCAGGGATCAAACTTGTGCTCACTGCACTAGGCGTGCCAAGTCCTAACTACTGGACTCCTAGGGAAGTCCCAGTGTTTTTTTGCTTTTTTCGCTGCACTAGGTCTTCGTTGCTTTGCATGAGCTTGCTCTGGTTGAGGTGAGTGGGGACTTGTTGTGGAGCATGGGCTCTAGGCACATGGGCTCAGTAGTTGCAGTCATGGGCTCTAGAGCCTGGTAGCTGTGGTGCCCGGGCTTAGTAGGATCTTCTTGGGCCAGGGATCGAACCAGTGTCCCCTGCGTTGCAAGGCAGATTCTTAACCACTGGACCACCAGAGAAGCCCCTAGTTGTGTTTTTATCATGAAAGGATGTTGATTTTTTTTTTTTTGTCACATGCTTTTTTGTATCTATTGAATTGATTAAGTGGTTGTTTTCCTTTGTCCTATTAATGTGCTATATGACATTGATTTTCCTATAGTTGAAACCCCCTTTGCCTTCCTAGGATAAATCCCATTTGGTCATTGTGTGTAATCTTTTTTAATGTGCCATTGGATTTGGTCTGCTAGTATTTTTTTGAAGATTTTTGTACCTATGTCATTAGGAGTATTGGTCTATAATTTTCTTATGGGATCTTTTTCTGGCTTTGGTATCAGGGTAATGTTGTCCTCACAGAAACTGTACCCCTACTCTAGTTTTTGGAAAAGTTGGAATAAGATTAATGTTAATCCTTCTTCAAATGTTTGGTAGAATTGGCAAATGAGGATATCTAGTCCTGATTTTTCTTTGTCAGGATGTTTTTGATTACTGATCCAGTCTTCTTACTATAGGTCTGTAGAGAATTTCTATTTGTTCTTGAATCAGTTTTAATAATTTAGGAATTTGTCAATTTCATCCAGATTACCTTGTTTGCATATAATAGTTCATAATGTTCCCTTATAATCCTTTTCATTTCTGCTTTCATTTCTGATTTGTTATTTTCATCTTGTATTTTTTTTAGTCTAACTAAAGTCTTTTCAATTTTTTTATATTTTCAAAGAACTAACTTTTGATTTTTTCAATTCTCTGTTGTTCCCCACTTCCCATATTTATTTGTGCTTTATCTTATTTCCTTCTTTCCTTTAATTTGCTTTTCTTTTTCTGGTTCCTTAAGGTTTAAAGGCAGGTTGTTGATCTGAGATCTTCTATTAATATAAGCATTTACAACTATAAATTTCCCACTGCGCACTGCTTTTACTGTATCTTGTAAGTTTGGGTATGTCTTCATTTGTCTCAAAGTATTTTCTAATTTCCTTAGTGATTTCTTCTTTAACCCATTGGTTTTTAAATGAGTGTGTTCTTTACTCTCTGCATATTTGCTAATTTTCCAGTTGTCCTTCTGTTACTGATTTCTAAATTCAATCCACTTCATTTAGAGAACATACTTTGTATGATTTCAATTCTCTTAAATTTATTCAGAATTCTTTTATTGCCTTACATCTATATTAATGAGATATTGATCTGTAGTTTTGTGTGTTTGTCTGGCTTTGGTAAGTGAACTGAAGTGAAGTGAAAGTCGCTCAGCTGTGTCTGACTCTTTGCGACCCCATGGAATTCTCTAAGCCAGAATACTGAAGTGGGTAGCCTTTCCCTTCTCCAGGGGATCTTCCCAACCCAGGGATCGAATCCAGGTCTACCACATTGCAGGCGGATTCTTTTTTTTTTTTTCAATTTATATTTTGTCTTTATTAAAAATTTTTTTTTCACCAATTATTTTTATTAGTTGGAGGCTAATTACTTTACAATATTGTAGTGGTTTTTGCCATACATTAACATGAATCAAACATGGATTTACATGCGTTCCCCATTCTGAACCACCCTCCCACCTCCCTCCCCACCCCTTTACCAGCTGAGCCACAAGGGGACTTTAGTAAGAGGGCAATGGTAAGTTAGGAGTTAGGAAGTGGTCCCTTTTGTTCAAGTTTTTGGAAGAGTTTGAGAAGGATTGATGTGGATTCTTCTTTAGATTTTTGGTATAATTCATCAGTGAAGCCATCAGGTCCTGAGTCTTTCTTTGATAGGTTTTAAAATTTATTAAAATTTGTTTTGTGGCCTAACATATAATCTATCCAGGAGAAAGCTCCATGTGTACTTGAGAACAATGCATATTCTTTGGAAGAAGTGTTCTGTATGTATGTCTGTAAGGTCTAGTTGATTTACAGTGGGATTTTTTTAAAAAATTCAATTAGTTTTATTTTTGGCTACACTGGGTCTTTGTTGCTGTACATGGGCTTTTCTGTAGTTATGGCAAGCTGGGGCTACTCTCTAGTTGCTCTCTGTGGGCTTCTTGTTGCAGTGGCTTCTCTTGTTGCAGAGCATGGACTCTTAAGCACACAAGTTTCAGTAGTTGTGGCTCAAGGCTCTAGAGTGTGTGCGTTCTCTAGTGTGGCACATGGGCTTAGTTGCTCTGAGATGTGTGGGATCTTCCTGGTCCAGGGATCAAACCAGTATCCACTGCATTGCAAGGAGGATTCGTAACCTCTGGGCCACCAAAGAAGCCCTATAATGTTTTTCAAGTACTTTATTTCCTAATTTATTTTCTGTATAGGATCAGTTCAGTCAGTTCAGTTGCTCAGTCATGTCTGACTCTTTGCAACCCCATGGACTGCAGCACGCCAGGCCTCCCTGTCTATCACTGACTCCCAGAGCTTGCTCAAACTAATATCCATCAAGTCAGGGATGCCATCCAACCATCTCATCCTCTGTCATCTCCTTCTCTTCCTGCCTTCAATCTTTCCCAGCATGAGCGTCTTTCCCAAGGAGTCAGTTCTTCGCATCAGGTGGCCAAAGTATTGGAGTTTCAACTTCAGCATCAGTCCTTCCAGTGAACATTCAGGACTGATTTCCTTTAGGATGGACTGGTTTGATCTCCTTGCAGTACAACGTACTCTCAAGAGTCTTCTCCAACACCACAGTTCAAAAGCATCTTTCTTCGGCACTCAGCTTTCTTTATAGTCTAACTCTCACATCCATACATAACTACTGGAAAAACCATAGCTTTGACTAGATGGACCTCTGTTGGCAAAGTAATGTCTCTGCTTTTTCATATGCTGTCTAGGTTGGTCATAACTTTTCTTCCAAGGAGTAAGCTACTGTTTCCCCATCTACTTGCCATGAAGTGATGACCCCCAATGCCATGATCTTAGTTTTCTGAATGTTGAGCTTTAAGCCAACTTTTTCTACTCTCCTCTTTCACTTTCATCAAGAGGCTCTTTAGTTCTTCTTCACTTTCTGCCATAAGGGTGAGGTCCTCTGCATATCTGAGATTATTGATATTTCTCCCAGCAGCCTTGATTCCAGCTTGTGCTTCATCCAGCCCAGCATTTTGCATGATGTATTCTGCATATAAATTAAATAAGCAGGGTGACAGTATACAGCCTTGACATACTCCTTTTGCTATTTGGAACCACTCTGTTGTTCCATCTCCAGTTCTAACTGTTGCTTCCTGACCTGCATACAGATTTCTCAAGAGGCAGGTCAGGTGGTCTGGTATTCCCATCTCTTGCAGAATTTTCCACAGTTTGTGGTGATCCACACAGTTAAAGGCTTTGGCATAGTCAATAAAGCAGAAGTAGATGTTTTTCTGGAACTCTTTTGCTTTTTTGATGATCCAGGGGATGTTGGCAATTTGATCTCTGGTTCCTCTGCCTTTTCTAAAGCCAGCTTGAACATCTGGAAGTTCACAGTTCACGTACTGCTGAAGCCTGGCTTGGAGAATTTTGAGCACTACTTACTAGCGTGTACAGGAGACAGGGATCAAGACCATCCCCATGGAAAAGAAATGCAAAAAGGCAAAATGGTTGTCTGAGGAGGCCTTACAAATAGCTGTGAAAGGAAGAGAAGCGAAAAGCAAAGGAGAAAAGGAAAGCTATTCCCATTTGAATGCAGAGTTCCAAAGAATAGCCAGGAGAGATAAGAAAGCCTTCCTCAGCGATCAATGCAAAGAAGTAGAGGAAAACAACAGAATGGGAAAGACTAGAGATCTCTTCAAGAAAATTAGAGATATCAAGGGAACATTTCAGGCAAAGATGGGTTCGATAAAGGACAGAAATGGTATGGACCTAACAGAAGTAGAAGATATTAAGAAGAGGTGGCAAGAATACACAGAAGAACTGTACAAAAAAGATCTTCACGAGCCAGATAATCACAATGGTGTGATCACTCACCTAGAGCCAGACATCCTGGAATGTGAAGTCAAGTGGGCCTTAGAAAGCATCACTACGAACAAAGCTAGTGGAGGTGATGGAATTACAGTTGAGCTATTTCAAATCCTGAAAGATGATGCTGTGAAAGTGCTGCACTCAATATGCCAGCAAATTTGGAAAACTCAGCAGTGGCCACAGGACTGGAAAAGGTCAGCTTTCATTCGAATCCCTAAGAAAGGCAATCCCAAAGAATGCTCAAACTACCACACAGTTGCACTCATCTCACACCCTAGTAAAGTAATGCTCAAAATTCTCCAAGCCAGGCTTCAGCAATACGTGAACCGAGAACTTCCAGATGTTCAAGCTGGTTTTAGAAAAGGCAGAGGAACCAGAGATCAAATTGCCAATATCTGCTGGATCATCGAAAAAGCAAAAGAGTTCCAGAAAAACATCTACTTCTGCTTTATTGACTACGCCAAAGCCTTCGACTGTGTGGATCACAATAAACTGTGGAAAATTCTGCAAGAGATGGGAATACCAGACCACCTGACCTGCCTCTTGAGAAACCTGTATGCAGGTCAGGAAGCAACAGTTGGAACTGGACATGGAACAACAGACTGGTTCCAAATAGCAAAAGGAGTATGTCAAGGCTGTATATTGTCACCCTGCTTATTTAACTTATATGCAGAGTACATCATGAGAAATGCTGGGTTGGAAGAAACACAAGTTGGAATCAAGGCTGCTGGGAGAAATATCAATAATCTCAGATATGCAGATGACACCACCCTTATGGCAGAGAGTGAAGAGAAACTGAAAAGCCTCTTGATGAAAGTGAAAGAGGAGAGTAAAAAAGTTGGCTTAAAGCTTAACATTCAGAAAACTAAGATCATGGCATCTGGTCCCATCACCTCATGGGAAATAGATGGGGAGACAGTGGAAACAGTGTCAGACTTTATTTTTGGGGGCTCCAAAATCACTGCAGATGGTGATTGCAGCCATGAAATTAAAAGACGCTTGCTCCTTGGAAGGAAAGTTATGACCAACCTAGATAGCACATTAAAAAGCAGAGACATTACTTTGCAACAAAGGTCCATCTGGTCAAGGCTATGGTTTTTCCAGTGGTCATGTATGGATGTGAGAGTTGGACTGTGAAGAAAGCTGAGCGCCGAAGAATTGATGCTTTTGAACTGTGGTGTTGGAGAAGACTCTTGAGAGTCCCTTGGACTGCAAGGAGATCCAACCAGTCCATCCTGAAGGAGATCAGTCCTGGGTGTTCACTTGAAGGACTGATGCTGAAGCTGAAACTCCAGTACTTTTGCCACCTGATGCGAAGAGTTGACTCATTGGAAAAGACCCTGATGCTGGGAGGGATTGGGGGCAGGAGGAGAAAGGGACGACAGAGGATGAGATGGCTGGATGGCATCACCGACTCGATGGGCATGAGTTTGAGTAAACTCCGGGAGTTGGTGCTGGACAGGGAAGCCTGGCGTGCTGCGATTCACAGGGTCGCAAATAGTCGGACACGACTGAGCGACTGAACTGAACTGCTAGCGTGTGAGATGAGTGCAAAGTACAGTAGTTTGAGCATTCTTTGGCATTGCCTTTCTTTGGGATTGGAATGAAAACTGACCTTTTCCAGTCCTGCGGTCATTGCTGAGTTTTCCAGATTTGCTGGCATATTGAGTGCAGCACGTTCACAGCATCGTTTTTTAGACGATATCGGGCGCGTTCAGGGTGGTATGGCCGTAGATAGCATCGTCTTTTAGGATTTGAAATAGCTCAACTGTAATTCCATCACCTCTATTAGCTTTGTTCGTAGTGATGCTTCCTAAGGCCCACTTGACTTCACATTCCAGGATGTCTGGCTCTAGGTGAGTGATCACACCTTTGTGATTATCTGGGTCATGAAGATCTTTTTTTATGGTTCTTCTGCGTATTCTTGCCACCTCTTCTTAATATCTTCTGCTTCTTTTAGGTCCCTACCATTTCTGTTCTTTATTGAGTCCATCTTTGCATGAAATGTTCCCTTGGTATCTCTGATTTTCTTGAAGAGATCTCTAGTCTTTCCCATTCTATTGTTTTCCTCTATTTCTTTGCATTGATCACTGAGGAAGGCTTTCTTATCTCTCCTTGCTATTCTTTGGAAGTCTGCATTCAAATTGGTATATATTCCCTTTTCTCCTTTGCTTTTCACTTCTCTTCTTTTCACAGCTATTTGTAGGCCTCCTCAGACAGCCATTTTGCTTTTTCGCATTTCTTTTTCTTGGGGATGGTCTTGATCCCTGTCTCCTGTACAGTGTCACGAACCTCCATCCATAGTTCATCAAGCAGTTTATTAGATCTAGTCACTTAAATGTATTTCTCACTTCTACTGTATAATCATAAGGGGTTTGATTTAGATCATACCTGAATGGTCTAGTGATTTTCCCTACTTTCTTCAATTTAAGTCTGAATTTGGCAATAAGGTATTCATAATCTGAGCCATAGTCAGGTCCCAGTCTAGTTTTTGCTAACTGTATAGGATACTCCTTCCATTATTGAAATTAAGGTATTGAAATCTCCAGCTGTTAGTGTAGAGCTGTCTGTTTCTCCCTTCTGTCAATGTTTGCTTCATCTATCTTGGGACTCTGTTTTTGGTGTATGCATGCATGCCAACTTGCTTCAGTCGTGTCTGACTCTCTGTAGCCCACCAGGCTCCTCTGTCCATGGGATTCTCCAGGTAAGAATACTGGAATGGGTTGCCATGCCCTCCTCCAGCAGATCATCCCGACACAGGGATCGAACCCCTGTCTCTTGTCTCCTGCATTGGCAGGCGGGTTCTTCAGCCCTGGTGCCACCCGGGGAGCCCTGTTCTGTGTATACGTAACTGTTAAAGCTTCTTCATGAATTGACCTTGGTATCAATATAAATGCCCTCCTTTGTCTCTAGTAACAGTTTCTGACTTAAAATCTATTTTGTGATGAGTATAGCCACTCTGGGTCTCTTTTGATTATTCTTTACATAGAATATCTTTCCATTCTTTCACTTTCAACTTATTTGTGTCTTTGGGTCTAAAGTCTCTTAACTGCAGCATATACTTGGATCCTTCCCCACCTCTTTTCATTCCAATCCCAAAGAAAGGCAATGTCAAAGAATGTTCAAACTACTGTACAATTGTACTCATTTCACATGCTAGCAAATTAATGCTCAAAATTCTCCAAACTAGGCTTCAATAGTACATGAATTGTGAACTTCCAGATGTTCAAGCTGGATTTAGAAAAGGCAGAGGACCCAGGGATCAAATTGCCAACATCCGCTGGATCATAGAAAAAGCAAGAGAATTCCAGATAAAAACATCTTCTGCTTCATTGACTGCACCAAAGCCTTTGACTGTAGATCACAAACTGGAAAATCCTTCAAGAGATGGGGAATACCAGACCAGCTTACCTGCATCCTGAGAAATCTGTATGCAGGTCAAGAAGCAACAGTTAGAACCGGATATGGAACAACGGATTGGGTCCCAAATAGGGAAAGGAGTACATCAAGGCTGTATATTGTCAACCTGCTGCCAGACTGGATGAAGCACAAGTTGGAATCAAGATTGCGGGGAGAAATATCAATTACCTCAGATATGCAAATGACAACACCCTTATGGCAGAAAGTGAAGAGGAACTAAAGAGCCTCTTGATGAAAGTAAAAGAGGAGAGTGAAAAAGTTGGCTTAAAGCTCAACATTCAGAAAACTAAGATCATGGCATCTGGTCCATCCCTTCATGGCAAATAGATGGGGAAACAATGGAAACAGTGACAGAGTTTATTTTCTTGGGCTCCAAAATCACTGAGGATGGTGACTGCAGCCATGAAACTGAAAGACGCTTGCTTCTTGGAAGAAAAGCTATGACCAACCTAGACAGCATATGAAAAAGCAGAGACATCACTTTGCTGACAAAGGTTCATATAGTCAAAGCAATGTTCTTTCCAGTAGTATACATGGATGTGAGATTGGGACCATAAGGATAGCTGAGTGCCAAAGAATTGATGCTTTTGAACTGTGGTGTTGGAGAAGACTCTTGACAGTCCCTTGGACTGCAAGGAGATTCAACCAGTCCCTCCTAAAGGAAATCAGTCCTGAATAGTCATTGGAAGGACTGATGTTGAAGCTGAAGCTCCAATACTTTGGCCACCTGATGCCACTCACTCATTGGGAAAGACCCTGATGCTGGGAAAGATTGAGAAAGTAGGAGGAGAAAGGGACGACAGAGGATGAGAAGGTTGGATTGCATCACTGACTCAATGGACATGAGTTTGAGCAAGCTCTGGGAGTTGGTGATGGACAGGGAAGACTGGCGTTCCACAGTCCATGGGGCGCAAAGAGTCAGACATGACTGAGTGACTGAACTGAACTGAGCTGAATGATTAGTGATGTTGAACATCTTTTCATGTACTTACTTGGCCATTTGCATGTTGTCTTTGGGGAAATGTTTATTCAAATCTTGCTAGATCATTTAAAAATCCATTCTGAAAAAAATCCATTCTGCTTTTTTTGGTAAGTGATAAAATATACATAAAATTTACCATTTTAATAATTTCAAACATATAATTGAGTGGCATAAATTCATTCATAAATTATGCACTGTAACCAATCTCTGTCTTTTAATTAGTGAGTTTAGTCTATTTTCATTTAAAGTGACTACTGATATTGAGGGACTTATTTCTGCCATAGTACTGTTTTCTATATTGTCATCTTTTTTGTTCCTCAGTCCTCCCAGTACTGCCTTCTTTTGTGTTTGATTTCCTCTTCATTTCCTTTTCTATGTATTTCCTACTTATTTTTTATTGGTTACCATGGTGATTACAATTACTATCCTAAGATTAAGAGTTGATTTATCATCAGAAACCATGAAGGCCAGAAACTAGTAGAATGATATGTTTAAAGAACTGACAGGAAAAGAGAAAATCCTGTCAACCAGTAATTCTATATCCATCAAAACAGTTAAGGAGAAGTTCAGACATTCCTGGATAAAAAAAGCTGTTGTTGTTAGTAGACCTGCCCTACAAGAAATGCTGTGCATACATGCGCAGTCACATCTGACTCCGTGACCCTGTGGACTGTAGCCCACCAGGCACCTCTGTCCATGGGATTCCACTGGAGTGGGTTACTGTTTCCTCCTCCAGGGGATCTTGGTGTCCCAGGGATTGAACTGGCGTCTCCTGCATTGGCAGGCAGATTCTTCCACCAATAAGCCACCTGGGAAGCCCGAGGGGAGTCATTCTGAGTAAAACCAAAAGTCACTGGATAACTCAAAGTCATATAAAGAAAAAAAGTTCACTGATAAAGGTAACTACAAAGTATTATTGTATTTTGGGTATGTAACTCCTCTTTAATTCGTATATGGTTTAAAAGATAGATGCATAAAACCATAATTATGAATGTGTTAATATGCATGCAATATATAAAGATGTATTTGTAACAATACCAACTTAAAGGGGGACGTGGAATTGAATAGGAGGAGTTAATGTATGCCATTGAAGTTAAGATGGTATAAATTCAACCTAAAGTCCTATACATTTATCTATCTCTTAAGTGTGCTTTGATAATTTGTCTTTGTTTCCATGTATTTTCCATTTCAGCTAAGTTACTGAATTTATTTGCAAAATGTTGTTCCCAATATTCCCTTATTATTTTTTTATGATCTGTAGAATCTGTTGTGATGTAGAATCTTTCATTCCTAATACTGGTGATTTGTATTTTCTTTTTTCCTGACCAGTCTGGCTAGAGGTTTATCAATCTTGATTTTCTCAAGAAGCAGCTTTCGGTTTCATCGATTCTCTGTTTTTCTGTTTTCTATTTCATGGATTTCTGCACTGCTGCTGCTGCTAAGTCGCTTCAGTTGTATCCGACTCTGTGCGACCCCATAGACAGCAGCCCACCAGGCTCCCCCGTCCCTAGGATTCTCCAGGCAAGAACAGTGGAGTGGGTTGCCATTTCCTTCTCCAGTGCATGAAAGTGAAAAGTGAAAGGGAAGTCGCTCAGTTGTGTCCGACTCTTAGCGACTCCATGGACTGCAGCCTACCAGGCTCTACCGTCCATGGGGGTTTCCAGGCAAGAGTACTGGAGTGGGGTGCCATTGCCTTCTCCAGGATTTCTGCACTGATCTTTGCTATTTTCTTCTGTATACTTTGGTTTCAGGTGGAAGCTGAGGTCATTGACATCTTTTTTTAAATAGATATTTAGTGCTAGAGATTTCTGTCTCTAATAGAGATGTCCCACAAATTCTGATACATTGCATTTCCATTTAGCTCAAAATAGTTCCTAATTATTCTTTGATCCAGAGGTGTGTTATTCATTTTCTAAGTATTTATGAATTTTACAAGGATCTTTTTGTTAACGATTTCTAATATAATTCCACTGTGATCAGAAAACATATTTTGTATGACTTGAATCCGTTTTATCGAGACTTGTTTTATGGTCAAGAATATGATCTTAAGACTATGTATCCTCCTAGTGTTATGTGGAATATTCTGTAAATGTCAATATTCTATAAATGTCAAGTTGGTTGATAGTGTTGTTCCAGTTTAATTCTGGCTGATTATTTTTCTGCTTGTTTTATCAATTATTCACAGTAGTATTGAAATCTTTGACTAAAACTGTGATTGTTTTTTCTTACAGTTGTATCCATTTTTGTTTCATGTATTTTGAAGTTGTCTTATTGGGCACGTGAACATTTAGAATTGGTCTATCCTCAATTAATCATGTCATTATGAATTGACCTTTTTTTTAATCTCTGGTAATATTTTCTGCTCTGCAATCAAATTTATCTGATTTTATTACAACCCTCCCAGCTTTCTTTTGACAAGCATAAACAAGGTGTGTCTTTTCGCTTTTATCCTGTTAGAGTCTTTGTAGTCAAAGTACATTTCTTACGGGCAGCATATAATTGGGTCTTACTTTTTTATCCATTCTGACAATCTCAGCCTTTTCATTGGGTTGTTCATTTTATTATTTTTTGGCTATTCGTGGCATGCAGGATATTAGTTCCTTGACCAGGGGTCAAGCTCATGTCCCCTGGGGTGGACGTGGGGAGTTTAAATCACTGGATTACCAAGGAAGTACCTTAACTGTGCTGTTTAGACCATTTACCTTTACTGTGATTGACAGAGTTAGGTTTCAGTTTATCATCCTATTTGTTTTCTGGTTCTCTCATCTGTTCTTTGTTACCCTTTCCTCTTTTTCTGCCTTCTTTTGGATTACTTGAGAATTTTTAATTGTATTTTATCTGTTTTGTTGGCTTATTAACTTATTAATATTAATAAAAATGATTAATTTTATGGTTTACATTATATGGATTTAACCCACCACAGTTCATCTCATCACAGGAACAAACCAGGCCTCACACACAATCCCAGAGCAGCTGCCAGCACAGAGCTGTCCAGGAAGAGGGCCCCCCCCACTGGGGCCCACTCTGCTTTCCCCTTGCGGATCACACCAAGGGCCTTGGGAGGTCATCACACCACGCAGAACCTCGGCTTGCTCCTTTGTAAACTGAGGTCATCCCACCTGCCCTGCCTACCTTGGAATGGTGTTCTGTCCTAGGAATAAAGACCCCATGCCTTTCCACACACTAGTCTAGCTAATGCAACCACTAGGGCTGCTCCTAGGACCACTAGACTCTCAAGATGTGTGGTTGGAAATACTGAGAATGGGAACAAAGGTTGAGTGTGTGGGCAGCCAAGGGCCCCTGGGTTCTAAAACCACTGCTTGATCCCTACTTCCCTGGAAGGTGGGGGAGGCCCTGCCTGGGGAGGTGCCTCCTCCCTCTGCCCTCCTAACAGAAGCCTGATGGGCGGTCTCCCTACTCTCCAGACCCAAAACCTGGAGAATACCAGGAAATTTGCCTGGAGGTTTCAGACCCAAGCTTTTCTCTCATTCTTTCCCTTTATCTGATTCTCCATCACAGTCAGATGGTGGTATCTGGAGGCAAGAGGCGAGCTTCCACCGGTCTTCTGGTTCCTAAACTGGTCATCTCTGCACCAGATCTGCTCTCATCTAACCACTTCTGGAAGGACTTGAGAAGACTGAGGCCTGACCAGACCAAGCAGCTCAACCACATCTGGGCCATTGGCTGTCCCTGGCAAGAACAGGGTGACCCAGGGAATTCCCTGGCAGTCCAGTGGTTAGGACTCTCTGCTTCCACAGCCAGCGGCACAGGTTCCATCACTGGTGGAGGAACTAAGACCCAGTGTGCATCCTCCGACTGTCAAAAAAAGAATAGGGGGAGGCACACCGCCCTGAGGACCTAGGAGGATCTCAACCTAGTTCAGCTGCCACAACTTTTATGTTCTGGGTGTTTTCTATTACCCGCCAATCTTGAGTTTTCCCAATTGCATGTGATTCTGATGAGGGAGAGAGAACTGTAGGTTTACCTACGGTTGTAAGAAATAAGGGAGATAGAGCCCTTCTACACTTGGCCTAGCTTCCCCCAATGCTAACTTCTGCAAAACTATAACATCACTATTAGGATACTGACATTGCTAAAATTCACCGATCTTACTCAAATTTCCCCAGTTAAGTGTGTGACATTTTAATGATCAGCCCACGGAAGCTTCGACCCACTTGGCAAACCTATTGTGACGCAGAGGGACATCACTCCACTTGTCCCTTTTTTTTTTTTTTTTGTGCCCCAGAAAACCGGAAAGAGGTTAACAGGGAAATTTAAAATTCAGGGCATGCTATGTGTGTGCTAGGCCCCACTCATGCCATCGTTTGCTGCCTGCAGCAGCCTGTTTTACCAACACGAAGAGTAATAAGTAAGGCGCAGGGAGGGAGGGTGGCTGGGCGCGAGGTTCGAGGCCGGGCAGGGGCTAACCTAGGCCCACTTACACACTCCGTGCACAGCACAGACGGGCAGTCACGCCGCGAGGAGACCTAGAGGGCTCCACAGACATTAACGGAGGCCCCACGGGGCCTGCGATGCACATTAGAGCAGCACCCAGATCCTACCAGCAGGGCGAGGGGCGCGCGCGCCACGCCCCGGCCCTGCACGGGAGCTCCGGAGCGCGGCCGCCCCGGGGCTGCCCCGCGGGACGCCGGGAAGCCGCACGCCCCGCCCCGCCCCGCGCCGCCGCGCAGCCCGCGGCTGCCCCCTGCCGCCGCGGCGTGGGCGCTGCAGCCCCGGCTGTCTCCGCCTCCGGATTGGCGGCTCCGGCAGTCTCCGGGGCCGGCTGCCTGCGGCCATCGGATTGGCTGCACCCCGATACCGCGGCCCCGCCCGTTTCCCCGGGTCCTTTGATCACGCGCCTGCTGGCTCTTCCGGGGCCTGGGAGCCAAACGAGGGCGTTCCTTTCCGGGCTGCAGCGGCGGGAGGTAAGGCATGGCCGGGTTGCATGGGCTGCAGAGCGCCGGTACAAGTCCACGCCTCGGGGTGTCGGGATTCCAGGATACTCGGGTCGCTCTGCGCCCCCCTCACGTTCTCCTCCCCTGGCCTGAGCCTCCCAGCGCCATGGGAACTACCTCCCGCTCTCCCTTGCTGGTCCGCATCCTAGGGTCGGCCTGTCACCCTCCCTACCTCGGAATGTCCCCTCGACCACGGGACGGGCGTGCGATTGGGAGAGTCCGGAGCCCCCATGGGCACCGAGACAGGCGGCTCAACCCTTAATCTCCGATGGAAACCCAGGCGAACCGGGGTCACGGACCTCGGGGCATCTGCGTGCAGCCACCCGTGAAGAATCTCCTTGCATCTGTCATGGGAGCTGACCCTCTCCACTTCCGCCTGTCATCCCAGACCAGGAGGGGAGGGACCCGGGCGGAGCCCCGAGTGAGGACCAGGGGGAGGTGACATCACCTCGCAGATGCAGCCCAGCCCTGCCCACTGGTGTCCACCCTGGCACAAGACCAATGAGGGAGACGGTGCCCAGGTTCTATGTCTGGAGTGACACCAGGGACAACGAAGGCCTGGGACCTATAGCCTGAAGTGTGGGCACTGGACTAGGATCGAGGCTGGGGGTAGGGGGGAGATGCTCCTGCCTCACCCCTTGACTGCAGTGAGGACCCCATATTTTAACCTAATCTCTCCATTTTGCTTCAGTGGATAGCTTCTGGCAGCCCAGTGCTTCAGGAGGAGGGGGCAGGAGCTGGGGACCTCCACCTAACCTTCCTTCAGTAACTAGTATCTGCAAATGTTTGGCCAGCACCAGCACCTGAGTGACAGCCCCACCCTGGGCAGCACTCGGCCCTGGGTCTGGCCTCCCCTCCGTGCCCTTCACCCCCAGGATTTGCTGAGAGTCACTGGAGGGTTCAGCCCAGCACACTGACCTGGAAGACACCCCATCCCCTTTCCGGACTTGACCTTAGTTTTCATGTATTATTACTATCTCAGGGAGGGATCCAGAGCCTGGCTGTCACCCTGGGTGGAATTGACAACTTCCTTTCCCCTCTTCGGGCTTCCCTCATAGCTCAGTTGGTAAAGAATCTGCCCGCAATGCGGGAGACCTGGGTTTGATCCCTGGGTTGGGAAGATCCCCTGGAGAAGGGAACGGCTACCCACTCCAGTATTCTGGCCTGGAGAATTCCATGGACTATACAGACCATGGGTTCGCAAAGAGTCGGACATGACTGAGCGACTTTCACCTTCACTTTCACTTTCCTCCTCTTCAGGGAGCCCAGGGGAGGCGCCCTCCCGAGGCAGTACTGCCCATGCTGACTACCCGGCCCTCCGGCTGCCGATGTCATGAGTAATACCACAGTGCCCAATGCCCCGCAGGCCAACAGCGACTCCATGGTGGGCTATGTGTTGGGGCCCTTCTTCCTCATCACCCTGGTCGGGGTGGTGGTGGCTGTGGTAAGAAG
Organism: Dama dama; assembly: GCF_033118175.1. NCBI lineage: Eukaryota > Metazoa > Chordata > Mammalia > Artiodactyla > Cervidae > Dama > Dama dama. The sequence continues at coordinate 10,964,772 of NC_083687.1, read as the reverse complement.
CCTCCACACACGTACACCCCCCCCCCCCCCAACACTCTGGCTAAGGCAGGGGCGCGTGGGCCCGGACCAGCCTGTACACAGCATCTGTCACGGGAGAGGAGGGTGTGGAGGTGGGTCCCTGTCCCCCCGTGGGCCATCCTGGGCTCAGCCGCCTCCGCAGTGCTGTGTCTCTGTTACAGGTGATGTACATCCAGAAGAGAAAACGGTGAGTGTCCCCGCCCTGAGTGCCACCCCCGCTGCATTCTGCTTAAGAGTCCTTCCCATACGATCTGAGACGCCCCCCTCAGTCATTCTTAGACAAACCTGGAGTTCCCTGCATGCCAGTTAGCTTTTTTCCTACCCAGACGTGTGTCCTTAGAGCTCTAGCATACCCTGAACGGCACCCGCTGGAGGTGCCCTGTCAGGGGAAACGGCTGAGCAGGGAGGTGGGGGGCCGTGGCTGAGCACCCCCGTGCCCCCCCAGGGTGGACCGGCTTCGCCATCACCTGCTCCCCATGTACAGCTACGACCCTGCCGAGGAGCTGCACGAAGCCGAGCAGGAGCTGCTCTCAGACGTGGGGGACCCCAAGGTGAGCACTCGGGGGGACAGAGAACCAGCAGGGGTGGGCCTGCTCTCCTCACAGCCCTAAAGCCAGAACCCGCTTCCGCCGGGGCCAGTCAGGCCCCTCCCTCCAAGCTGTGCTGTGGCCTGGTCTCCCCTGCCACAGGTGGTCCACGGCTGGCAGAGTGGCTACCAGCACAAGCGGATGCCCTTGCTGGATGTCAAGACGTGACCTGAGCCCTCTGACCCCGCCCCTCCCCGCAACCACGGGGTCCTGATCATCCAGGGCCCCGCAGTCTGCTGCTCCCCCAGCACCCTTCCCTCCAGCCCGGCTCCTAAGCCCCGCAGAGCCGCCAGCCTCCACGGACCCACCTCCTCACTCAGTCCTAGGCCTTCAGTCCTTTGTGGGGTGAGCCTACCTATCACCCACTCCCAGGAACTAATGAGGATGTTTCTTCCTGGGGTAAAAGGGTGGCTGGAATTAGCAGGTAGGGATTTGCCCTCCCAGGCTTAGCTTTGGAGCGGTTCCCATGGTGACAGGGCCTAATGTATATTCAGTATATATATTTTGTAAATAAAATGTTTTGTGGCTAGGGGTGTAGTTGATGTCTTCTAGAGGGGCTTACCTCTTGTGCTTTCTCTTTTTCACTCACTCACTAGAGAGCCTTGGTTTCTACCCTTCCCTATTCCAGGCACCCACCACAGAAAAGACTCAGTCCAGAAAAGGATATTTTTTTATTCAAGTAACTGCAAATAGGAAACCAGAGGGGAGCCCCAGGCTGGGACAAATAATGGCTACCTCCTCCCTGACAGAACAGGTGGAGAAGGTGGCCCCTACACCTGACAGTCAACATGGGCCCCCCCCTCTCTGCTGCAGCATCCTAGGGGCAGGACCCCACCTTCCCTGGGACTGGGGGAGTCTGTACCCAGCCTGCTTTGCTCCAGGCCCCTTCCCCTAAGAGCTTCTTGGAGGAGGGGGACGTGGGCAGAACAGGAGGCAATGAGGATGGACATTTGGCGCTGGTAGCAGCAGCAATGACGGATGTCTAAGAATGAAACATTTAACAAAAAACAACACAACTGTCCAGAGGTAGTTTGTGAACAGAGGAAAGATGGAACCAGAACCTTGGGGGGTGGGGAGGAGCAGGAGGGCGGGAGTGGGCAAGACTAGCTCCTTGTTATTAGTGCCCCGAGGCAAGGAAGGAGGGGAAACTGAGGCCTGGAGCGGAAGCAGACGGGGTGGGGAGTGGCTCCAGCTCGCCACAAGTGGCTGCTGCAGGGAGCCCAGGCCTCCTGGGCCTCACCTGGATAAAAGGGACTCTTTCCATCATTGCAACGGGATTCCCGGGTGAGGGCAAGGTGGGCTGGAGCCTGCCTAGAGCTGGGAGGGGGCTTACATTCCTACCTTCCTTCCTGAGCCCCCAAGAGGGTGGCCCCACCGAGTGTGGGGACGAGGCAAGGCGGGAAGGAGAGGGGGTGTGAGCCACCCCCGGAGAGACACAGGTCGGTCGGGGATGGTGGGGGTCATCTCTGGGCAGTCACCCCTCTCCAGTGGCCGCACCTGCTGCCGCTAGTACAGTGGAGTGGGGCGTGTCCGAATGAGACGATGAGATGGGGCTTGGGCCCCTTTTAAGGCCAGGGGAGCCCTCCGAGGCCCCTTAATGGGAAGCCAGAGGGGAGAGGCAGAGGGGATCCCCAAACCGAGAGCCCAGCCAGCAAGGCCCCCACCACACAGGGAGCAGGGGTGCGGCAGCGCGGGAGCGGCTAAGTGGAAATCAGCTTTGTCTGGGAGGGTGGATGTGGCAGGTAGGTGAGGGGTCGCTGGGACCTGAAATCAAAGGGAGCAGCTCCCCACTCAGGCCCAGGGACCCTGCAGCGGCTGGTGTGCGGTGTAGTGTGGAGGGGAGGGTGCAGGTGGGGGGCGGGGAGGGCCTGGGGGGGCGGGAGCAGAGCGGAGCTGTCCAGTCCCAGAAGGAAACTGCTCCTCTGGAGGGAGCGGGCGGCGGTCACTGCTCCTCCTCTGAGGACTCCTGCGAGATGCCCTCCTCTTCCTCCTTCTCCTGCGGGGCGGGCAGGGACATCAGGAGCATGCCAGGCCCGCCCCCTCCTCCGCTGCCGCCCCCAGAGGCCAAGCTCGCCCCCACCCGCCCCCCCTGCACGCCTGGCCTCTCCAGAAGGGGGATGAGTCAGGGCTGAGTGTGTGGGTGACTCAGCAACCTCTACGGCCCAGTTTCATTCATAAAAAAGGAAGAATTTAAAGGGAGGGAAAAAAAAAAAACCGCACACACGCTGCTCTCACACATAGCCAGGCCCCTCAGCCCCCAGGCCCAGGGGGGCAGGGGGCTCCTGGCAGAGCCCAGGGCACGCCTGGGCTCCTGTTGGTGAGGAAATGCCTGGTTCTGGGGAGGGAGATGGCGGCCAGGGAGAGGAGAGGGGAGGGCAGGGGTGGCTGCAGGCTGCTGAGCCCCCTCCCCGGGGGACCAGGTGGGAACCAGGTGGCCTCAGCGGCCTGCAGGGGCAGCTGCTGGGCGGTGGAGGGGCCACGGCCGCAGGCTGACCCCAGGCCAGGGCGGGGAGCAAGGGGAAGTGTGTGCCGGCCGGGGCTCACTCACTGGGCGGGAATGTCGGGACACCACACAGGGCCCCCGTGCCAGGCACAAACTCCAAAACAACCCGTTTCCTGTTACTCACTCTTGGGGCCCTGCCAGCACCCCAAGCCCCCCTCAGCCGGTGGTGGCTCAGCTCACACAGCTCGAGGAACGAGCTGCGGGAAGGACAGGTTGTGGGGAGGACAGGGTGGGAGGGCCCCGACTGCAGCGGCGCCCCGGAAGATCTCTGGGCTCAGCCCGCTGGCCGCCGCTCCCAGCTGTCTGGGGACCCAGACGGGGGTGGGGCCCCCGTGAGGAGCAGCGTCCACAGGGCATCGAGCCTCAGCTCCCACCCAACGGGCTGTGACCCACCCCCCTCCCAGAGTTGAGCTCCTCTACTGCTGCTGCTTAAACCTCCCTCTCCTCCTCCATTACTACAATGGGCGGGGGTGGGGTGGGGTGGGTGGGTAACGATACCATGTGACCTCAAGGTGAACCAGAAGCAGGGGAAGGAAAAGATAAGAACCACCCCCAGTAAGGCAGGGCAGGGAGCCTGGCCTGGTTTGTACCCGGGACCCCGCACTTCTCATGGACACAGCTTTTCAGAAGCCCTGGGCTGAGGGCCAGGAGTGTGGGGGCCCTGGACAAACCCCTTCCCCTCCCCAGGCCTGGGTGAAAATGTGAAGTCACAGCGCTGCCGGCCCTGCAGGTCAGGGAGAGCTGTCTCCTCTGTGGGCGCAGAGGATGGAGCATCACTCACTCTCTAACAGTCTCCCCAGAAGAACTGAGCTGCCTCTGCCCCAATCACCTACCAGTTTTTTGGGTCTGCCCCTTGGTTTTCTCCCTGGAGTTGTGGTGGTTTTCTAGATGGTCAGAGAAAAGATCCACTAAGTCAAAAATGTCCCTGACGGAGCCCACCCCATAACCAGTGCCCCGGGTGGTGAGGGAAGAGCAGGGAGGGGTGGACCCACCTTCACCGGCTCATGGCGGCCTGGGACTCCCACCCTGGCGGGCCCACCCGAGTCCAGCTGGTGATGACTGGCCAGCCACACAGCCCCCCCACCCCAACATACACACACGCGCCCCCCCACTCCCTCCTCCACCCATGACTCAAGAGGATATGAGTCGTGTCTTAGAAAAAATAAAATAAAAAACAAAACAACTTCTCTGAAAGGCTGATGCCACTGTGAATCTGGCCTCCCTCCTCGTTCCTGCAGGAGCCAGGGGACCTCCCGCAGAGAAGGTGACAGTCTCAGCCCAGGGCGGAGTTGCCCCCTTGCTCCTCCCTCCCAGCTTGCCTCTGCAGACCAGGAAACATGCTCGACACCTGACTTTCCTGAGCGGGCCAAGGCCCATCACCACCCATATGCCAGAAGCAGGTGCAGAGAATGAGGAAAAGACCAGGCCTCCCACGGCTGCTGTTAGGGCCAAGGGCCCCCCGCAGGCCTCACCCGGGTCTTGGCGGCACCCTTGTTTTTGCTCCCCTTCGGTCGGCCCCGAGGTCTCTTAGGTGTTGGCACTTCGCTGGGCTCCTTCTGTAAAGACAGATGGGAAGATGGGAAGATGCGGAAGCCCCTGCCCCGCCCTCTTCAGGACAGAGCCCTCTGCCCCAGCCCAGCAGCGGTCTGCCCCACCTCCGGAATCCACAGGAACCCTGGCAGGTGACCCTTGGGATTCAGGTTCTCCACCTGACTCTTTTGCAAAGCCTTTCTGCTAGCTTCTTTGTGACAGCAAAGACACCAGAAGGCCTCTGGGAAGGGTGTCATGGGGGCAGAAAGACACAAGGCCGCTCTGTCCACACCCCAGCTCGGCCTCTGACCAGCTCTCGGATCTTGGGCCAGACGCTTAATGAAGACAGGACAAGTCTCCAGCATTGGGCTGTGATCACTGCCCACCCCACCCCCACCCCCGCCAGAAGGCACGGATGCAGAAGAGGGGAAAGGATGCCCCCTTCCCCTAGAGGGAGCTTCCAGCTCTACCTGCAAACCAGACTCCCTCCAGGTTACCTCCTAGGGAGGAGTTATGTCCACATCTTCGAACCCCAGAGACCCCTGCCATTTGGGCCACTGAAACTTTAATAAGCGTGAGACTGAATAAAAAGCTACTATATTATGCACAGAAGCCGGACAATAAAGGCCCATCAGTGGTGGTTTCCCAGGGCGGCTGCTCGTGGGCTGTTCATTGCCCAGTAACCCCACACCCCTTCTCTGACACCCCTCACCGAGAAGCCCACAGGCGGCAGGGGGAGGCAAAAGGAATCGGACTAAGGGGGCGACTTTTCCACACGTGAACAGGGCTCTGAAAGCAGCAGATGAATTCCACTGCCCGTGAGACTCCTCACAGCTCCTGAAGAGTGAGTTCAGAGATCCCCAATGGGGGCGGGGGGCGGGGGTGCCTGCTGGACGAGGATCAGCTTCAGTTCCTTTCCCTGTCTCTCCCCCAGGAAAGGGAAGGAACGGGGCTTCACCCACAGCTGCCTCTGAGAGAGAGACCAAGGTCTCCACCACATAATAGGTGGCCCACACAGCCTGACTGGTCAAGCTCCCTGGGGCGCCCGGAACCAGGGGTCTGCCACCAACTCCCCAACGTTTTAAACTTTCTGGGCTTTCACAGAACCAGGCAAAGTCCAATGCAGGGTCACTCAAGGAAGCCCACGAACAGATGCTGGCCCACAAACTACTACTGCCCCAGGATGAAGAACTACAGAAACGGATAGTAACTATTAAGTAAGTTAACAGAGTGCCATCATGCGCACTGCTGGGCTTACACATGTAAACGTTCATGTTTCTATAATTCATCTTTATTGTTGTTTAGTCGCCAAGTCACGTCCAACTCTTTAAAGACTCCAAGGACTGTAGCCTGCTAGGCTCCTCTGTCCATGGGATTTCCCGGGCAAGAATACTGGAGTGAGTTGCCGTTTACTCCTCCAGGGGATCTTCCTGACCCAGGGATCGAACCTGCATCTCCTGCTTGGCAGGCAGATAGATTCTTTACCACTGAGCCACCACACTTCAATTCACTGGTCCACAATGGACTGGAAATAAAGGGTGAATGGTTTACCAGTGTAAGCTCCGGCCTGCATGACTACAGGCTCACTCCTGGCTTGAACGTTCTGACCCAGGTTCGGCGCTCCCTTGGGCCACACTTCTCTCCTGGGGTCTCGGGCACCAGGGACGCCGTGTGTGGGGAGAACACATGTATATAGGAATGATGCCTCACCCTGCCAGTCCTGTTTTCACCTGCCAAGATGCCGGGCACCTCCCTAGCCCAAAGAGGTAAACCGAGGCGAAGGTTTGGACACCCACCTGACTCCCTACCAGCGCAGTCCCAGGACTCACCGGAGGCTGCTTGCGAGGCCGGCCCCGCCCTCGCTTCTCAGCACCGTCCTTTTCCTGCTTGGAGGCCAGGGGCTGGCTGGACTTCGAGCTCGACTCGCTCATCTTCCCTCGTCAGCAGAGCAGGTGAGGAGCGACGGCTGGGATGCTGGGAGGCGGGAAAAGTGTTTCAGACGAAACTTCTTGCGTTAGCCACCTCCAAACCCTCACCACTCCCGCCCGAGAAACGCCCGGCAGGAAACTGCCTGCTCCCAGGGATCCCCAGGACTCCCACCCTGGCCTAGGGTTGCCTGCCCAGCCCAGCGTGCAGGCCGCAGGGTGGGGCTGGGCCGTTGGCCCTAATCAGCGCCTTATCTCCCGCTCAGAAGGGCTCTTTGTTGCCCTGCCACCCCCACTCTTGGCCAGGCTCAAGAGCGGAGCCAGCCCAGACCTGGCCGTGGGTGAGGCCGCCCTGGCTGAGGTGTGGGTGAGATGGTCCTCAGATTGCCAGGGCCCTCCCGTCCACCGTGCTGCCCCTTCTCTTTTAAAAGCAAGCCAAGCCTGGGTAGCTCGCGGGGAACAAGGGAGGAAAGGTGAGCAGAAAATGAGCCCTGCACATCTATCTGGCAGCCATGCCATCAGTCCCTGGCCACCTTGTCCATAACACTGCCCAGGGCCCCACCATTTCTCTCTGCTTCCCTCTCCCTGGGTTAAACCTTGGAGGGTCAAAGATGCGGACAATTTGGGAAATGGGGGCTAAAACTGCAGTGGGTTAGGTACGGGGAGGAAAAGAAACCACCCAGAGCTGAAAGGGAAGTCTCCTCTTCCCCCCAGCCTGCGCCCACCCACCTGGAGTCAGATGGGATCCTTCTCTTTGATGCTTCCTCACACGAGGGGCAGGAACTTCTCCAACTGAGAGGGAGAAGATGCTAGCTGACCCCCTGAAGCCCTAGGAGGGCTGATCCTCAAAGCGCCCTGGTCCTTTTCTAGCATATTCCCTCTTCTTAAGAAAACTGTCTGGGCTTAATCAGTCCTACAAATACAGAATTCATGTCAAACCGCTCTCTGCAAGGGGCACCTGCACCTGTGTTTGGGAGACTCTTCCAGAGGCTGAGAAAGGGCAGCAAGGGACCCCCACTCCTATCCTCCCAGTTATTATCCCCAAGTTACAGACAGATTTGTCCTGGGAGGCTGCCCTTGGCAAAGGGTGGGCCCAAGTGGCTCCACTTCCGGAAAAGCCCCTCAACCTATAAAACTGGGGTAATGATGCTCCTCCACCTGTCTTGCCTACATCTGCAGACTGCAGCAAGAATCAAACCAGGTAAAAATTAAAAACACTTAAACAACAGAAAGGTTCATTCCAATCAAAATGAGAACTGGAACATTTGAAAACGACTCTCCCTTTTCAGATTCAGACTATTTCCAATTTTAACCCAAAGAGAGGAAAGCCTGGTTTTTTTTTTTGCAAACTTCTGATTGTTAAGAGGGGCCTGAGGCCCCTGATCCTCAAGTATTGAAATGCTCCAGACGGCGAGACTTCGTCTGGTAATTATTCCATTTCATAATATTTCAGACTTGAAGACCCTTTTAAACAAGGTGGTTGGTGATTTATCCTGCTCCATCATTAGTGGCTTGGCCTGCTCTGTAATTACAGGCAGTGATTAGAATCTTACATTACACCACAGATCCCCCTTCAAAACTAAACATCAAAATTAATCAGCTAAATGAGCGCTGACCTCACATGAGGTTTGCTGGAGGCCCCCTCAGAGAGGGGGTTCTAGTCGGGCAAAGCCAGCCCCTAATCCCAGAAGGCCCAGCCCAGCCCAGCCTTCCTGGGGACCCTGTTGAGTGCGTCTGGTGTTTCCCCCACTTCTTGCTGCTGGGGACCCTTTAATCCGCTCACCCCACCCCAGATCCAGGCCTCCATGAACTGCATTAAGGCCTGAGGCCCTCTCTGGTGAGACCAACAAATGCTTGTCTCTTCCACCTGTTTCTGAACATCAGGGAGGCCTGGCTTGGTGAAGCCACGTTTGAGGCCCAACTTCAATCCTATCGTCGGTAATAAGCCTTTTCGGGCCTCAGACTAGTCCCCTCCACACAATGTGGGCTCCACAAACGCTAAGATAATCCGTGGTCATGACTCTAGAAAATCACCATGGGACTGCCTCGTTTCCTCCAAAAAAGTAGCCTAGAGGAAGGGTTGATGAGGTGCCCAAGGTCACAGAGCAAGTTGGAGTGGGTTCCTGGCGACCCTTCTCGCCCGCCAGTTTCCTTACCCGCCTAGGGACTGGTTAAGCCCCTGTCGCCCCTACTCCAGACCCGGGCCCAGAGTGACTCTGCAAGTGTCTGCGCCCGGCCGTTGCAGGTCGGCCGGAGGGACGAGTGGCCGGAGCGCGCGGGGGGAGGGGCGCAGGCCGCGGGAGCAGGCGCGGGAAACCGGTGCACCCCGACCGCATGCACCGCCACGAGGGTGCACCCGGCCCCACTTCCTGCCAGAGGGGGCACCCAAGCCCGCCTTGGGGCAGGAAACCTGGCGCGCGCGGGGGAGAGGAAGAAAGCCGCCTCCCTCCGCGCCCTCCCCGCAAAATAAAAGCCCCAGTTGAAAAAAAAATGAAACGGGGAGTCAAAGGGACTAGTTCCAACAGAGCCCAGCAAAGCAGAGAAACCAGTTTGTGGGGGCGGAGGGCAGGCCGGGCCCCGGGGGCTGAAGAGGCGCAGGCTGGGCCAGAGGTGGGGTCGGGGTGAAGCCCCAAACCCAGGCCAGGGAGTCGGCCTCGGCTGCGGAGCGAACGCCCGGATGAAAGGCCGAGCCCGGAGTTCAGGCCGAATTGCGGGGTTCCCGCCCACCCCACCCCCCCACTTAGAGAACTTCCCCAGGCTGCGGGGCCGCCGGGCCCCCGGCTCTCCCGCCGCGCCCCAGCCTGCCCCTCTCCCCGCCCCCACGGCACAGGCCCGGGCTCGGGCTCGGGCTCGGGCGGGAGCGGCGGCCGCGCGAGGTGCACCGAGAGCCGCCGGGTGCACGACTCGCGCTCGCCGCAGCCGCGCGCCCCCTCCCCCACCGCGCGCTTCTCCCGGGTCCCCGCCCCCCGCACGGCGCCCGCGGCGCGGGGGCAGGAGTGCGGGCGCCCTCCCCGCGCCGCCGGGCCCCGCCGCCCGCCCCCCGCGCCGCGCGGCCCTCCCCCGCCGGCGGCTCGCGCAGCCCCGGCCTGGGAATAAAGCCGGAGGCGCGCGCTGCAGCCCCGGGGCGGCTTGCAGGAGGGGGCGGCGTGCGGCCGCGGCGCGGGCGCCCCCCTCCGCCGCCGGCCCCGGGACGGACTCACCGCGAGCTCGGCTGCCGGCCTGCGGTGCGCGCTCCGAGCTGCCGGGAGCGACGGTGCTGGGCGCTGAGGACCGGCCTGGCTCCGCCGCCGCCGCCGCCGCCGCTGGTAGCAAATGCGGATCTGAAACCGGGAGAGAGAGCAGAAGCGCTCAGAGGCCGCCGCCGCCGCCGCCGCGTGCTCGCCGCCCTGGCCCCCGCGGGGTATTTATATGTCACATCCAGGCCGGGGGGGGGGGGGGCACAAAAATATTCCACCTCCCCCGAAGGATGGCGAGGGGCAGGAAGCTAGGCACGGCCCGTGCGCGGCCTCAATAAATAAATAATTTATTTAAATGATAGATATTAAAAAAAAAAAAAAAAAGGAGCCACCGGAGGGGCCGCGAACTCACGCCTTCTTGGAGCCGCGCCAGGGCCAGAAATAGCCCGGGCTCGGAGTCCCAATTAGAGGAGCGCAGCCCCGGCTCAGGGGAGCTTAAAAAGAGCGACCCAGGGGCAGGGGGGACGGGCCCGCCCGCGCCAGCCGTGTCACCGGGGGGGCGGGGCCATGCAAATGAGCCTGGGGATTTAAAAGGGCGGCCGCCCGCCGCCGCCGCCGCGCGGGTGGGTGCTGACGACGGCGAGGGCCGTGCGGAGACTGGCGTCTGGGGGCGGGCGCGCAGGGGGGCCGGGCCGGGGCCCAGAGGCCGCGGCCCCCTCCCCGCAGTCCCAGGCTGGCAGACGTGGGGAGCTAATGAGAGGGGTCGCCAGGAAGCCCTTCCCAGAGGGCAGGCGTCCTCTCTGCGTGGAGTGGGCCCGCGGGAGAGACGCCTCTTGGGCCTTCCGGGCGTTAGGCCTGGTGCCCGCGGGCGCGTGAATGTGCGCGGGCGCCGGTGCCTGCGGGGGTCTGCGCGGGCGCCGGTTGGAGAGTCCCGCGGCCTACCCGCCGCCCCCTCCGCCTAGATAACGCGGCTCCTTAGAGTTTCCCTTGGGCGGACAGGTGTCAGCGTGTGCATTTCGGTGCCAACCCATGTGTGGCTGACTGGTGAAATGTAAGGTCTTGTGAAACTCGAATGTGAAACTTGTGAGATCCAGAGTTTAGATTTAGTGGGTCCGAGTGAACTATAATCAAGGTGCGGCCTCCACGCGAGGCCAACGATTGGCTCCTCTAAAGGTAAACCTGAGGGGAGGGCGCATTCCTTTTAAATGACCCGGATGATGTGGAGACCAACGGTCCCAGTGGGTGCCCTGGCCCCTTCCGCTGTGACTTTTTTTTTTTTTTTAAATAAAGCGTGAGCCGGTGGTCGCCTGGAAGCACTCTGAGGGCAAGGAATGAGTCTGCGCACGCTGTACCCGCCACGCCTGGCGCCACAAAGACCTATTGCGCGAACGAGAAGGCAGCCCAAGCGGGAAGATGGCGGGGAGGGCGGTGGTGGGAGAAAGGGCGCTGTCAGGGGCGCGCCCTGCAGGCCGGGCCTGGGGCCTTCTCGGGCGCACTTCCTCGCCCGTGGTCCCCGAGGCGGCCTTCCCCATCTCTCCGTGATGCAGGGACTCGCAGTGTGGCCCAGTGACACACGGCTGTGACTCATGTTGCTCTATACTCTCCTTCCTCCGGGGTCGGCGGAGGCCCCGGCTCAGCCCCCTCCTCAGGGGCGAACCGGCGCTGGAGGGTGGGGGCGGGTGGGGGGGACGCCTGGAAAACCCTGCGCCCAGAGTGGAGGCGGGGTGGGGAACCGGAGGGGCCGGGCCTCCTCGTTTCAGGAATGTCTCAGGAATGTTTCCGGTGGGGGTGGGGGGCAGGGCCGGGCCGGGGGCAGCACGTGCTCGGCCGGGTGGGGGCGGGGACGCCTGGGCGGGAAGGCGCAGGGGCCAGTGCAGCGGGCTCAGGGAGGAGGGCGCGGGCCGGGGCGGGGAGCGGGCCGGGAGGCCGCCCTCCGCGCGCCCGCCCCCCGCCCCGCGCCCAGGTGGAAGGCTGTTCCTGAGAAGTCCCTGGGCTGCCCCGGGAGGGGAGAGGAAGTCACCGAAGGGCGGCCTGAGGGAGAGGAGGGTGGAGGGGGAAGGCGAGGGCGAGGCTGGGGGAGGGGCGGCCTGCCCCTTTGTGTGGAGCGGGGGTGGGGGTGGGGCGGGGTGGAAGGCGCGCAGCTCCTTCCGTCTTTGTGCCCGGCGCGCCAAGCCAGCGCTTAGTAGGCCGCGAGTCCATTTGGCTGGAGGGCCTTGAGTTGCCAGCTCGAGAACTTATGCAGCGTTGAGTGGAAGAGCGAACCTTCAGCCCTTACCCTACCCGCCTGGGTCACAGGCCCCTGCCGGCCCCCCGGGCGCCCACACCTGGGCCTGGGAGAGCTCCCCCAGAGCCGGTCTGCCCCGACCCATAAGGCAGCCCAGGCTTCTAAGCCCGAGCTCCCAGGCTAGCCGCCCTTCCAGACCCCTCCCCTCGGCGCCGCTAACCTCGAGGCCGCTCTCCCTGGCCTGGGCGGCCAGTGGTGGCCCCTGAGAGGGAGGGAGGTGGGGAAAAGGAAGAGAGCCTTCCGCCTCGACAGGGCTGTGGGAAAACTTGGCCAACTTTTTGGCCCACTTCTAAACGAGCTGACTTGATCTTATTTTTCCTACTCTTATTTCCTCCTCATCCTGACTTCACCGACTTGTTACCTTGTGTTATGTCTGTGTGTTTTTGTAAGCCACCTCAAACCCTCTGAAAGGAGGCAGGCGTAAATAAATTTGTAGGCAAATATAGTAGCTTGTTCCTCTCCGGGATTACCCACACCCTTGAAATCCAAATAACTCTACCCACTGACCCCCACCTCCATTCTTTCTGGATTGCACATGCCCCAAATTGACTTCCTTTCTTTCCTCTTTCACTAAGTGGTTATTAAGCAGAAGGATGAGTGACAGGGATAAAGATGAATAAGACAAGTCATAGTCATTGCCCCAGAGAATTTCCTGGGCAGAGACATCTAGAGGAACACAATCCCAGAGGTGCTGTAGGGAGAAAGCATTCAGTCATTTATTCCATATTTATTGAAGGCCTACTGTGTACCGGGAACTAGTCCAAACTTTTAGGGTAGAACAATGAACAAAAAAGGTTTCCTGCATTCTTGAAACCTGAAGTAAGGGGGGTTAGATGCTTAAAGAGACACTTGGTAGGTGCAACAGGAGGAAGGATGGGAGCTGAGGGCTTAGGGGGTAGGTGCCAGGGAAGCCTGGAGGAGATGGGCTTGGGCAGGCTTTGATGGGATTTGGTAGGTGGAGGGCCAAGGGGAGCAGGCTGGGAGAGGGAGCTGTTCTAGGCCTGGGGCATCCACCTCTTTGGTCAAGGCCTGAAGTAGGCATCCCAAGGGAATTGGTCATATCAGAACCAGTCTTCCCCACAGGAAGCATTTTCTTAACATCCGAGTTAGATTATACAGTTTTCACAAGGAAAACAATGAACTTCAGTGAACCCCCAAAAAATGTCCAGAGAATGGGGAATTCGGGTCAACGTTATTTTTCAGGACAGCTGAAGGTTAAGCTCATTTTCACCTGGGCTGCTGAAATTCTCCCTGACAAATGTTAGTTCTTCCCTTGCCTTACTGAGTAGCAGGGCCTGGTGATCTCTCTGTTGTGGCTTGGAAATGCAGGGGTTTTGGTAGGTTGGGGTGTCTCTTAGTATCCTCTGGGTATTCATGGCTTAGTTTGTCTCTGCAGTTAGTATATTCCTGGAGAAGGGAAAGGCTACCCACTCCAGTATTCTGGCCTGGAGAATTCCATGGCCCAAATAGTCCATGGGGTCGCAAACAGTCAGACTCGACTGAGTGACTTTGACTTTATCTCTTGCTTCTGAGTCAACTGCAGCTCTTAGGAGAGTAGAGGAAAAGACAGGTGTGATCATTCCATTTAGTGACTGGGTCAGTGGAGATTTTCCAAAAGGCATGGGGATGAGATGTGATGTGATGTGATGATGACATATGTGTCCAGCCCTCCAAGGAAGATAGATGGGAGGAGGTGGGCAGAGGAGGAACAGGAATTACTATTGTTCAAACCAGGATACTTTTTAAAGTAAACCTTTTCCTGATGAAAACTGTACATACAGAAAATACACAAATTCTTTATTCAGCTCAATATATTTTCATAAAGTTAGCACCCTTGTGTCCCCAGCACCCAGATAAAGAAACAGAAATCTCCAGCTCCCTCTTGTCACAGTCCCAACTTCTATTAGAATCCTTTGGTTTCACCTTCCAGGTGTATTGTATGGAAGAAATCATATGTTAGGTATTCCTCATTTCCTTTACTCAACAGTTTGTCTGAGATTCATTCATGTCATTGCACACGTGGCTGCAGAAAGTTCATTATCACTGCTGCTAAGTTACATGATGTGAATGTGCCACAGTTTAGATATCCACTCTTGTTGAAGGACATCTGGATAGTTTCTGGTTTGGGGCTATTACAAGTAGTGCTATTGCAAATGTTCTAGTGTATGTCTTGGTGAATAGATGTGCAAACTTCTGTTGGGTCCACACCTAAGAGAGGAATTCCTGGATCATAGGATATGTATGCTCAGCTATTAAAGACAAGCAGAGCACTTAAGAGCAAAAGGAGGTACTATTAATAGTTGTGACTAGACTAGGGGTGTGAACCTGACCTAGCTCCTTTCAGCTGGGGTTGACCTCGACCATATCAACAGGAATGGCCTGGGTAAGCCTGATACCGGGTCACCCTAGTGCACAGTGACCACTCTCCTGGAGAGTCACCCAGCTACTAGTACATCTGGTCATCTGGCAGGATCCGGCCTCCAGGCCCTGCTGACCACAAGCTCTGCTGCCAGGAAGCCTGGCAGGCTGAGTGGGAGGAGGGCCTTCTCTGCTTCCAGCTTTCAAGGGAAAACTCTCCAGTGAACAGGAGGGCCCAGGAGACAGGCACCGCTCTGCCCCCTGCCCTGAGCCAGCAGCCTGCCCTGCATGGCCCCAGGACACCATAAACTTCATCACCTGCCTACTTCAGGGCCAGAGCCCAGGGAAGCCCAGCTCCTCTCCAGCCTTGGGAAAAACCCTAAGGAAAAGGGGGAGCTGATGAGAACATAGTAAACGTTTATGTTCTCTCAAAGCCCTCAACCCCTACCAGTTCAGTAATGCTAGTGCCCCCATTCTACAGGTGTTAAAACCAAGGCTGGAACTCTGCCACTTTCCTCTCCACTGCTTTTTCTCCCACACTGAATAGGCTTGCTACCTTCTCTCAGCCTGGCCAGACAGGAGATGTGGCCTTGAACAAGGTAGCTACATTCCCTGTCCTCAAGAGGTTTACTTTGAATGAGTTGGGGAGACAGACAAGTACATGGCTTCATCAGTGTGGTACCCGCTGTGATGAGGAACACAGGGGCCCAGAGTGTGGGTGGAGCATTCCAGGAGGCCTTGGAACCAGGTATGGGAGGGAGAAGGGCATCTGATATAAAGATGGGCTTTAGGCTCTGACATACATGGTGAACTGGCATACAGCATCCCTTCCCACACCCCTTTGAAGCTACAGTTTGGGATGTGAATTAGGTTCCCCTTTGCAAGAGTGAAATTGGACAGGAGGAAGCGAGGGGAGGGGAGTCTTGCTGTGTGGGTTGTGGAGATTCGGGGTTTTCAGCCTAGCATCCGGCTTCCTCACCAGCTTTGTGAGGTCAAAGCCATGGGTAGTGGCAGAGGGGCCTTCTGCCCTAGATCAGAGCTCAGCCATTCAGGTGGGGCCTCCTGATTTCCTACCCCCATCCCCCAATCAGGATAGAGGCAGGCAGTTCAGTTTGTATTGTTCTAGGAGACTCAGCCCAGAGCTGGCTCCTCTAGTTCTTCCAATGATTTTGTAAACACCTAATTCCCAGCATTGAATATTAAATCTTTCTGCCTAAAATGTAAGGCATGTCCCTCCTCTGCTCAAATGCTCTAGGGGCTCCTGTCTCACACAGTGAAAACAAAGTCCTCACAAAGGCCCTGCAATCTGTTACCTGTGTCCAACACCCCTGTGCCTCTCATCTCCTACCTGTGGTTCTGTTTCAGCCACACAAGCCTCCTCAATTGTTCCCCAGACCTGCCAGGCATAAGGTCACCTCAGGATCTTTGCACTTGCCACTCCCTCCGTCTGACACGATCTTCTGCTATACATCCTCAAGGCCTGACCTCTCAGTGCCTCAGGTCTCTCCGTTCAATATTACCTGTCCATGCTATTTAAAATTGCACATCTCCCCCAGCAACCCCTCACCCACTTTACCATGTTTTTTTCTCTCCCCTCTAACACCAGTTTCTAACATGCTATCTAATTAACTTTTCTATTGAACTATTATCAATAAAAGTGATATGTATTGCATTTACTGTCAATTCTCTCCACTGCAAGGCCAACACCATGAAGGCAGGGAATTTTATCTTTTGTGTTCCCTGGGTATCCCCAGGGCCTAGCTCAGTATTCAAGCTCAAAAACTGTGTTGAATGAAGAATGATTAGAGGCCAAACCACAGGCCAGCAGTTTAGGAACCTGTCCTCAAACTTCAAGGCAAAGAAGAGGACAAGGAACCCAGCAAGTCATCATGGGAGTGATACAGCGGCCCAAAGGCAGTTAGACAGGGCTTCTCCACCTTAGGGAGACACCTGGTTTTTATGAGTAGGTTAATGTTGCGGCATCATCATCATGTGATCTGAGCCCAGACTCATTTCTAGTGGAAATTACCTTCAGATTTTATAGTTTGCCACCAATCGTGGGAAATTGTTTTCTTTTTTTCCCCCTTTGGTCTCAGGTTTAGTCAGGAGCTGGCAGCTACCTAACAACCATCTTGGCCTTGTGGCTGGGCAGACTGGCTGGTTGCTTGTTGGTGACTGGGCAGTAGTGGCAGGTCAGTGGCCTGGGCTCTGGGAGAGGGTAAGCTTTACCTTACCTGGAACAAAATAGTTTCCCTTTGGTCTAGGGTACTTTCTGAGAATGTCCAGTGTAGGCAGCTCTGCAGGTAAAATGCCCCCAAACATGCTGCCACCTCCCACTCAGGAATGACTGAAAACACACCCTTTAAAGTCGTGCAGGTTGTGAAAGCCCTGTGCACGAGAGCCGGTGGAAGGAAGTGTTAGAGCAGCGAGGGCAGGCCTGACTCCCTTATCTGTGGGCTGGACAAGTCTTTGAGGCCCTGGAATGGGTTTGTCTCCACCCCCACCCCACCCCCCACCGCCGCGGGGGTAGGTTGTCCTCTTCAGCTCCTTAACCAGCCGTGGACCTGAGAACTCACATCCTACGGCTTCAGCCACCTGTTCCCGCCCGTGTCATGCTTCTGGAACAGACTCTAAGGTTTCAGGAGTCTCCTGTGGTCTTTGACTTCTGTTTCTTGTCTCTGTTTCTTGCCTGCTTTTCAGGTGGGGATGTGTTCTGGGCCGGGGAAGGGAACACTAACCCCTGGACCTTCAAAAGTGACTGTTCTCCATAACTAGCTGCGGGGAGGCTCCCTCCCGCGGGAAGTCTGGTGTTGAAGGAGTCCTGCCGGGTTCATTCCGCCTCTGCGGGGGGACGCTGCTGAGTGGGGAGATGTGTCCAGGGAGATACAGTGCTTTGTCCACTCCAGGCCACTCTGAACCCTCACCCCCAACTTTTCTTGGGGTTGAGAGTGTGGCCCTGGGGTGGGGGTGGGGTTCTCCATACTGCGCATGCCCAGGAGGGGCTGCTGCCTGCCTGAACCAAAAGCGCTTGGGACGCTGAGCGGGACTCAGACCCGCGGGCCAAGGGCCTGAGTAGACCGGGAAAGGAAAGCAGGGTGGAGGTCGAAGGGCGGGGGCCCGGGCTGAGGAGGAGGTGGGCTGGGGTGGGGGGAGGAGCCAACCCCAGCCCCGGGATTCGTTGGGATCCTCTAGGGCTTTGTTTGGTTCTCCTGCGCCCCGCGAAGCTCGCCCCAGGCCCGAGGGGGCCTTGGCGGGGAAGAAGTTTGGTGAATGGACAGATGAATAAGAGCGAAAGGGGCCGCGGGCGGGGCGGAGCACGCGGGGTGGGGGAGGGGCGGCGGCCACTGGCGGGAGACCCGGGAGGAGGGAGCCGGGCCTGCTGGTCTAGGATCCGGCCCGGAGGCGGCGGGGAGGGGCCGAACGGCCGCCCGCCCCGACAGCCTGCCTTAGATCTCATTCCTCTCTGCACCCCGCCTCCAGGTCTCTCCACCTGGCGAGCCCCAGGGTCGTCAGTCCCTCAAGGGCTAGTCCTCGCTGTGAATTGGTGGCCAACTTCTTTTGCTTCCTTTCTTTATTACTTTCCAGCCACTAGAGGTCAGCGGCCTTGCCCTCCAGGACTTGAATTATCTGAGTGGCCCCGAGGGGTGGGCATCTTCCCTCTGTTGGCAAACCCAGGCTTGAACCCTCCCCCGCTCCCCCCCCTCCCCCCCGTCGCCTTATCTCTAATGCCTGGATGGTGGGAGATACTGGCTACTGGGATCCGGGCAGCAGGGATAGGTCTCTAGGCCTAGGGAAGTGAGTCCGTGAGCAGAGAGAACCCAAAGGCCTGCCTTGCTGGTAGCTGCCAGGGAATCCTGCCGAAAGCGCTGGAGCCCAGTGTGGGCAGTGCCAGGCAGGAGCTGCTGACAGCCAGGTTTCTGGGTCACCATCCAGGGTGCCCTGCCAGTTCCCAGGCTTTGAGGGTGGAGTGGCGTGAGGGCAGGTCTGCATGCGGAGCCCAGACCCTGCTGCCTCCTTTGGGCACTGCTGGGCCCTGCTCCCATCCCCCACTTCCAGCCCCACTGGGGCCTCAGCAACCCTAGAGTTCCCCAGGAAGGGGCTGATTGTTGATCCTCAAACTCCCTTTGGGCCTGGGTGTCTGCTCTCCTGGAGGTGGGGTATAAAGGTGATCCAGAACCCCTCCCGCCCACTCTCCTCCACCCCTGTTCCCTGGGCTCTGTCCACAGTTCCTATGCATCCCCCTTTCTGGCAGTTTTGCTTTTCGTGAGACTCTGGCATCAGGATAGCTTTCGTGGGCATAAATCCTTCTAGTTTCTAAAGAAGGAAGTCATCATCTCAGTATGGTAAGGTTGGCACCTGGTGCCCCACCATCTGGGCACTGTCCTGATTCAGCTTAAGGTGGTGGCTTGGTTCCCTGGAAGTCTTAGAATACTTTACTCTCAAGAGCTCAAGTACCCCTCACAGAGTGAAATTGAGGTTGAGAGACGTGAGCTGTGTTGAAAGACGTTGCTGTGGCAAGGGGGTAGAAATGGATAAAAAATGGAAGATCTGGGGGGTGGGTGGGGGGAGCTGGGATGTCTTTGTGGCCATTAGGTGTTGGGAATGGAGGGGATGTGACTGCTATTGGGAGGCTCTGTGCTGGCTGCTGTTACAGACAGCTGGAGGAGGTGGGGGTGGGCAGTACAAAAGTAGTCTAAAGAATGTACATTACTCCAATCCACACAGGAGGAATCATTTCCCCATTTCATAGGTGAGGAAACTGGGGCCATCCACGAGGTCAGGAGACTTGCCAAGCCCAGTGCAGAGCCAGGATTCAGAATATCTGCTGTCTCACTTTTCTGATCCTGCTCCACCCACCGGGCTCTCCCTGCTACCCTGCTCTACTTTTAAAACATTCAAAGCCTTATCTGACATCTCGATTCTGCTGCCCACCATGTTACCAGTTGATAAAGGTGCCGGCTGAGCATTCCATATGCGATGAGTCCGAATTCAGATGTGATGGAAATACTATGATGTCCTCACTGGCTTTCCAAGTCTAAGTATTTTTTAAAATGTAGAAATAGTAGTATTCTGTATATGGTAATATTTGGGTGTATTGGCTTAAAGTAAATCTATCATTAAAATTAACTTCATGTGTTTCTTTTTACCATTGTATCTTACATTGTATGTGTGCCTTTCATTCCGGTTCTTTTGGACTGTGCTGGTCTAGATCATTTAGTTATTTATTATTTATTGTCTTCCCACCTCCCCAGAATGTCAGTTCTTGGAAGGCAGGAGTCCACATATTTTTGCTCACTGTTTTGTTCAGGGTGGTATTTCAGGTTTTCAGAGCCTGGCAGTGGTTTTTATTATTATAGGTGCTCAATAAATATTTGTTTAATTGAATGGACCAATCTAATTCCAGGTCAGTCTTGGAGGGTGAGTAGGGGAGCCTAAGGGAGCAGATCTTTCATCACTACAGGATCCCCCAGGTTGCCCATCTCCCATCTCCTCCTGCCACCCCGCGGGCTTCCACAGGGTGATCTGGTCAAGCCGGAAGGGATCCTTCTTGACCTCGTGCCCCTCACTGCGTGTGGATAAATGAGTCTGGGGTCTGGCAGCAGACCAACAGTGCTGGGAGCTAGGAGAGGGTTTGCCCAGTGGAGGAAACAGACCGAAAGGGCCCCGGTACCCTAGACGCAGAGTCCCGGCCCGGAGCTGCGGGCCGGGCCCTCCCCTCGGTGGGCTGGGGGTGTGCGTGTTGTCTTCTGCGGAGAGGGTGTGGGGGTGTGTACGGCCGGGCTCACACAAGGTCACTGTGTCAGAGGCGCGTTCCGAACACTTTCTCTTTCCCTGCGATTCGATTGCGGCTCCGAAAGCCCCTTCCGTAGGGACTTCCCTCCGCGCCTGACTCACGCTGCCTCATGCGTGTGACTCAGGCCCGGCGCCGGGCCAGCCGCTCTCTCCCCGCCCCTCCCGCCGGCCCGGCCCCCGCGCCTGCCGCAGGGGCGGGCGGAGCGCCGGCGGCGGCGGCGGCGGGGCGGTGCGTCGGGGGCCGGGCCCGCCCGGAGAGCGGGGGCCCGAGGCTCGGGCAGAGGTGGGGGCGGAGGGGCACCGGGGTGTGTCCGGAGGGGTGGTGGTTCAGAAACAGTTGGGGAAACGGGTGAGAGTCAGACCCCGCTGTAGGAGAGGGTGCCGGAGGGAGACCGAGGAGTGGGAGGAGAGAGTGGAGAAGGACAGAGACAGGAAAGAGAGAGCGAACGCCCTCCTGGGGCTCAGGCCGACCAAAGGTGGGAGCATGGACAAGTGCGAGGAAGGGAGGGAAAAAGGAGGGACCCAGAAGCGGTGGGAGCTGCCGCCCCGCGTCCTGGTAACCACCTGGGGGCCGGCCGCCTGTCCTGGGTGGCTGGGCCGAGGGACCACAGCCTTAGAGCCTCACTCTTCTCTCCCAGCCCCGCCTTCCCAGCTCTGTGCCAGCAGGCACGTTACTTCCTGTCTCTGGGCCTCCATCTTCTCATCCGCAAAATGGGAGGCGGTGGTGGAGCATAATCCTGCCCGCCTCCCCGCCCCCACCCTGTTATTCTTCATCCACCCCTGCTCCGACCAGCCCAATGCCTAGGAGGCTGACCGCTTGACCCGTGTCCCTGGGCCCACTCCTCAGCTGGCTCTCTGTTGGGCAGTACGCACTAGCAGGAGATGGGGGAGGAGAAGTGGGGAGTCCTTCTTCCTCTGCTTTGTCCCTGGTCCGGCTGCCCCTGCTTCTTGGAATAACCACAGCTCCAGGAACTAGCGTCTGGCCTTGCTCTTTCAGCCTTGGGAATCATAGGAATTCCTGCCATTGCTGGTCCTAGTGTCACATCACCCTTCTCTGATCCCCTTCACCCGACAGCACCCTTGTAAACAGCCCCTCTGCTGAAGTCTTTTGAAGCCCCTGGGTTGGGGTCCCCTTTCCTACCAGGGCCCCGACTGCTGCGTTGGAGGGTGAGCACTCAGGGAAGGAGCACAGTGCTTACTGTCCTTAGTCGCTTAGTCGTGTCCGACTCTTTGCGACCCCATGAACTGTAGCCCACCAGGCTCCTCTGTCCATGGAGATTCTCCAGGCCAGAATACTGGAGTGGGTTGCCATGCCCTTCTCCAGGGATATTCCCAACCCAGGGATCGAACCCAGATCTCCTGCATTGCAGGCAGGTTCTTTACCTTGTGGGCCACCAGGGAAGTCATACCTCTTAGGTTTTTCTGTTCCTTCCTTCCACAGTGGGGGCAGCCAGAGGTGATAACCCTCATTAGAGTGTGTGTGTGTGTGTGTGTGTGTGTGCAGCCAGAGGGTGTGTGTGTGTGTGTGTGTGTGTGCAGCCAGAGGTTGTGTGTGTGTGTGTGTGTGTGTGTGTGTGTGTGTGTGTGTGCAGCCAGAGGTTGTGTGTGTGTGTGTGTGCAGCCAGAGGTGATAACCCTCATTAGAGTGGTGTGTGTGTGTGTGTGGGGGGGGCAGCCAGAAGTGATAACCCTCATTAGAGTGTGTGTGTGTGTGTGTGTGTGTGCAGCCAGAGGTGATAACCCTCATTAGAGTGGTGTGTGTGTGTGGGGCGGGGGGGGCAGTCAGAGGTGATAACCCTCATTAGAGTGGTGTGTGTGTGTGTGTGTGTGAGATTCACTCAGTCGTGTCCAACTTTTTGCAGCCCCATGGACTGTAGCCCACCAGGCTCCACTGTCCATGGGATTCTCCAGGCAGGAATACTGCAGTGGGTGCCATTTCTCTCTCCAGGGATCTTCCCAACCCAGGGATTGAACCCAGGTCTCCCACATTGTGGGCAGATTCTTTACCGTCTGAGCCACCAGGGAAGTGGACTGATGATACCCAATATTAAAAAGCGCTCAGCAAGAGGGAGGGGATGTATGTATATATATGGCTGATTCACTTCATTGTACAGCAGAAACTAACACAAATTTGTAAAGCAATTCACTTCAGTTCAGTCGCTCAGTGGTGTCTGACTCTTTGCAACCCCAGGTCTCCCTGTCCATCACCAACTCCCAGAGTCCACCCAAACCCATATCCATTGAGTTGGTGATGCCATCCAACCATCTCATCCTCTGTCGTCCCCTTCTCTTGCCCTCAATCTTTCCCAGCATCATGGTCTTTTCAAATGAGTCAGCTCTTCGCATCAGGTGGCCAAAGTATTCGAGTTTCAGCTTCAACATCAGTCCTTACAATGAACACCCAGGACTGATCTCCTTTAGGAAGGACTGGTTGGATCTCCTTGCAATCCAAGGGACTCTCAAGAGTCTTCAACACCACAGCTCAAAAGCATCAATTCTTCGGCACTCAGCTTTCTTTATAGTCTAAATCTCACATCCATACATGACCACTGGAAAAACCATAGCCTTGACTAGATGGACCTTTGTTGACAAAGTGATGTCTCTGCTTTTTAATATGCTGTCTAGGTTGGTCATAACTTTTCTTCCAAGGAGTAAGCATCTTTTAATTTCATGGCTGCAATCACCATCTGCAGTGATTTTGGAGCCCAGAAAAATAAAGTCACCACTGTTTCCACTGTTTCCCCATCTATTTGCCATGAAGTGATGGGACCGGATGCCATGATCTTAGTTTTCTGAATGTTGAGCTTTAAGCCAACTTGTTCACTCTCCTCTTTCACTTTCATCAGGAGGCCCTTTAGCTCTTCTTCACTTTCTGCCATAAGGGTGGTGTCATCTATATATCTGAGGTTATTGATATTTCTCCTGGCAATCTTGATTCTAGCTTGTGCTTCCTCCAGCCCAGCGTTTCTCATGATGTACTCTGCATATAAGTTAAATAAGCAGGATGACCATATACAGCCTTGACGTACTCCTTTTCCTATTTGGAACCAATCTGTTGTTCCGTGTCCAGTTCTAACTGTTGCTTCCTGACCTGCATACAGGTTTCTTAAGAGGCAGGTCAGGTAGTCTGGTATTCCCATCTCTGTCAGAATTTCCCACAGTTTATTGTGATCCACACAGCCAAAGGCTTTGGCATAGTCAATAAAGCAGAAATAGATGTTTTTCTGGAACTCTCTTGCTTTTTCGATGATCCAGCGGATGTTGGCAATTTGATCTCTGGTTCCTCTGCCTTTTCTAAAACCAGCTTGAACATCTGGAAGTTCACAGTTCATGTATTGCTGAAGCCTGGCTTGGAGAATTTTGAGCATTACTTTCCTAGCGTGTGAGATGAGTGCAATTGTGCGGTAGTTTGAGCATTCTTTGGGATTGCCTTTCTTTGGGATTGGAATGAAAACTGACCTTTTCCAGTCCAGTGGCCACTGCTGAGTTTTCCAAATTTGCTTATACTCCAATAATAAAATTTTTAAAAGATAAAAGAAAAATATAGCACTCAGGGGACTTCTCTGGTGGTCCAGCAGTTAAAACTCTGCGCTTCCACTCCAGAGGACATGGTTTTGAGCCCTTGTCAGGGAACCATTATAATAGGATTTCACATACCTGAGGTGCGGCCAGAAGGTTAAAAAAAAAAAGCACTCAGATACCTATTAGCTCTTTAAATCATTACCATGAGTCTGTGAAACAGGGGTGAGGTTATTAGCTTCATTTAGATGAGAAACATGCAGCTCATGCATTTAAGAAACAACACAATGGAATAAGAATAGTGGCAGTGAGCTGTTTCCTATGGATGATAGATCAGGTTAGGGAGGGGGCAGCTATGAATAACAATAATAATAGTAGTAGCTAAGATGTATTAATACTTCCCAAATGCCAGATAGAGTTGATATACTCTTAATGAACTCATAATCCTTGCAACAACCTATGAGGTAGCTGCTTTCCTTACTGCCACTTTACTGTTGTGGTAATTGAGGCACAGAGAGGTTAAGTAGCTTTCCAAAGGTCACACAGCAGAGCTAGGCTGAAACACAGTCTGGTTCCAGATCTGCACTCTAAACTCCTAGGTACCCCTTGGTGAGGGGTAGGCAGGGCAAGCACACCTGCATTCCAGGTTGAGCAGACAACCTGGGCAAGGCATTGGAGGGGAACGAGCTTTTGTTGTGGGTTCTGGAAATAACCAGCCAAGCTGTAGTGCCTGGGGTAGAAGGAAGCAGTGAAATTTGACAATGAAGGGAGTGAATTGGAGCTAATTTGGGGAATCCACTTGTCAGCCTGGGGCATGACTTTATTCTGAAGGTACTAGGGAGACATAGAGGGTTTTTGAGCAGGGATGGTACAGGTGGCATTTTAGAAAGGATTATTTTAAAATGCAAGGGAGATACTGTTTTTCTCCTGTCAAATGGCAATGAGCTTTAAAGTGATAATTCCCGAAGTTGGCTGTGTTTCAGAGCATTGAGTGCTCACACGTGTAGCTGATGGGAAGCAGTTGGCTTGACCTTCCTGGAAAGCAGCTGAGCCCTACGTACACTTGAAGAGGGTTCAGCCCTTTGACCTGCTAATTCCATTTCTAGGAGTCTCACCTCTGACATAATTAGAAAAAGGTGTTAGAGATTTATGTCCCAGAATCTAAAATTCATTCCATTGTTGAAAATAATAGTAATAATAAAAGGAAACAATATAAATGTCCAACAGGAGGGAATTGCTAAAATAAGAATGAAATATCACTGAATGTTTTATAGCCATTACTATAATTTTTTGAAGAGAGTAAGCGCATCAGAAATGCTACAGATTTCTAAAACTCTTAGAAGTGATAACTGAGTTCATTGTGGCTGCAGGGTACAAGAGTAACACACAAAAATCAATCATATTTCTATATGCTAGCAGTGAACAACTGGAAACAAAAAGACAGTAAATACTATTTATAATGGCTCCAAAAAGAAAAAACAACAATAAAGAAATACTTGGGTATAAATCTAGCAAAACATATGCAGGATGTCTATGCTGAAAACTGTAAAATGTTGATGAAATAAATCAAAGACGATCTAAATACACGGAGAAACATACTATGTTCATGGATTGGAAGACTCAACAGAGTAAGGATGTCATTTCTCCCTAAACCAATCATATTTGCTGTAACAAAGTACCATGAACTGGGTAGCTTAAAACAATGGAAATTTATTGTCTCACAGCTCTGGAAGCTGGAGGTCTGAAATCAAGGTGTCAAGGGAATCATTCTGTCTCTGAAGCCTCCAGGGGAGGATCTTTCCCTACAATCCTGGGTGACCCTCGGCTGGCAGCTGCAGCACTCAAACATCTGCCTCTGTGGTCAACATAGTGTTCACCCTGTGTCTGTCTCTCTTATGGGGGCCTCAGACTGAGGACTCACCCTCCTCCACTGTGACCTACCTTAATTAATTACATCTACCAATGAGTCTATCCAAATGAATTCACATTCTGAGGTGATGTGTTGGGCCCCAGTTAGGACTTCAGTGAATCTTTTCGGGGGACACAATTCATAAAACTGATCTGTAGATTTAACACAGTTCCAATCAGATCCCAGCAGGAATTCTTATAGATACAGACAAGCTGATTCTAAAGTTTACATGGAAAGGCCAAGAAACTGGAATAGCTAGAAACAATTCTGAAAAAGAATGAAGTTGGAGGAATGACATGATCTGATTTTAGGACAGAACAAGTCTTGCAGCATTAATCAAGAGTGTAGTGTGGTCAGAGGAGAGGATATATTGATCAATGAAACAGAATAGAGAGCCCAGAAATAAATCCATGTAAATACAGTCAATGGATATTGACAGAGGTGCAGAGCAATTCACTGGAGAAAGGACAGTCTTTTCAACAAATGGTGCTGGAACAGCTGGAAGTCTACATGAGAGAAAAGGGAATCTTGTCTTAAACTTAACACAGTATACTAAAATTAACTTAAAATGAGTTATAGGTCTAAATATGAAACTATAAAATACCTGGAAGAAAACATAGGAGAAAATCTTCATGACTTGGGATTAGTCAATGAGTTCCTAAATCATGACAATAAAACCGAGATTCATGAAAAAAAACCCTGATAAATGGGACTTTATCAGTTTATCAAAAGTGTCTGTAAAAGACACTGTTAAAAGAACAAAAAGACAAAACAAAACAAAACATTATAAAAGAGAACCAAAAGACAAATTATAGTCTGAGAGACAATATTTGTAAATCATATATTTGATGAAAGACGTATTCGAAATTCATTAAAAACTCTTAGAACTGAACAGTAAGAAAACAACCAACCAGTTTTAAACAGGCTAAAGATCTGAACAGATAGTTTACCCAAGGGGATATACAGATGGCAAATATGCACACACAAAGATACTTAATGTCGTTGAGAGGGTAACAGGTAGGAAGGCCAGAGGTCCCCAAGCGGCAGGAGGAAAATACACTCCCAGTGACAGACATTCTTTTCCTTCTCCATACAAAATTAAAAGAGGCTTCTTTTAATTCTGTGTTGACGAAACTGCTTCTGCCTAAGACTAACCTTTTTTTTCCTTTTCTCAAACCTTGGACTGATACTGGCTCAACAAACCAGTATTCATGTCAATTGTTTTATGGCTGGGGATGGCACACCTTGTGCCAGCCTATCTCACAAATGCATATTGTGGGAGAGGGGCCTGGCGAAACTCCCTCAGCCTTGAGGGGTCTCTCTAATCTGATTAGCAGCTTGCTAACAGACATAAAACGCCTTGCTAAAAACTAGCAAGGGGGCACTCTTTCTGTCCCCTTCTGATGTTTATGTCAGAAGCTTTCCCTATCTCATATTTTAATAAAACTTGGCTGCACAAAGGCTCCAAGTGATCAAGTCTTTCTGGTTCCAGATCATATTCCTCTCCTCTGGAGGCCATGAATCCCAGCATAGCACACATCTCGCAGCAGCAACCTTTCATCATTAGGCACTGGGTAGGTGCAAATTGAAACATCAATGACCCAGCAATTCCACTTCTAGATACTTACCCTAGAGAAACAAAAACTTACATTCACACAAACACCTATACAAGAATGTTGAGGACTTCCTGGTGGTCCAGTGGTTAAGAATCCACCTGCCAATGCAGGGGAAATGAGTTGGATCCCCGGTCCAGGAAGATTCCACATGCCAAGGGGCAACTAAGCCTGTATACCACAACAACAGCCCATGCGCCTAGAGCCCAAGCCCCGAATCAAGAAAAGCCACCGCAGTGAGAAGTCTGTGCACTGCAGCTAGAGAGGAGCCCCCTCAAGCCACAACTAGAGAACACCCACGAACAGCAACGAAGAACCAGTGCAGACAAAATAAATAAATAAAATAAAGAAAAAAAAACCTCAAACAATCTCAGCCTTAAACAACACGTGCTATATGCTCCAATTTATGTGATGTTCTAGAAAAGACAAAACAATGGTGATGAGAATAGATCAGTGGTTCCCAGGCTAGGGATGGGGAAAGGTGTGCCCACTTAGGGATGGCGAGAGGGAGTGTATTGGGGATGATGGCACTGTTCTGAATCCTGATTGTGGTGGTAACATGCATCTGTACATGTAAAATTCATAGACATGCACACCAAAACAGGTCTTTGTTTGAAAAGATATTTGAAAAACTATATCTAGTTGGATATTTTATATGATGATTTTTATGTGATAAAGCAAGTATAGTACACTGTCAGTGGGAGAATCTGGGTGGTGGGTATGGGTTTTCGCTGAATAATTCTTCTAGCTTTGCCGTCTGTTTGAAAATTTTCATAATACAATCTTGGAAAAAACTGTATTCAGAATGATCCTAAGTTTGTTTTTAGAATGTGTCTACCTATCTGTCTATCTGGTTTAGCTCACATATCCAAATGTATGAAGAAGATTGACATTGACGGCATCATATCAAAATATTAATGAGGTTCTCTCTGAAGGGTAAAATTACTAAACTGGTCTTAGAAAATTAAAAAAAAAAAAAAAAACTGGTCTTAGTTATTGGAAATTCCCTGGTAGTTGAGTGGTTAGGAATGGAGTCTTTCATTGCTGGAAGCCTGGGTTCAATCCCTGGTCAGGGAACTAAAATACCACAAGCCGCACAGTGTGGCCAGAAAAAAATATTTTTTTAATTGTCTGTATAGTTCTGAGCACATACTGTTTTTATTCAGGGAGAGTATAGACTATATCTATTTTAAATGCCTTTTTTTCAATTACGTGTGCAATTCTGACTTATTGTAAAGTTCAAATGGTACAGAAATATGTAACCCCACAGGGAAAGTCCCTCATACTCACTCCCAGCACTGCTAACATTCCGTGTATATCCAAAAGGCTAAATCTTAAATTCAAGTTCATTTTTTTCAGATTATGTCATCTTTAAAAAAATAAGCAACTCTATGGTTGCCAGGGGGAAGGGTAGGGGGAAGGGAGAGTTAGGGAGTTTGGGATGGACAGTTACACACTGCTATATTTAAAATGGATAACAGCAAGGACCTACTATAGCACATGGAACTTGCTCAATGTTATGTGGCAGCCTGGATGGGCAGGGAGTTTAGGGGAGAATGTATACATGTGTATGTATCTTTGAGTCCCTTCAGGGTTCACCTGAAACCACCACCACATTATTAATTAGCTATACCTCAATACAAAATAAAAAGCGACACTCCCAAAGTGGCCCAGTGCTAAGAATCCTCCTGCCAATTCAGGGGACATGGGTTTGGTCCCTGGTCCAGGAAGATTCCACAAGTCAAAGAGTAACTAAGTCTGTGGGCCTTAATTACTGAGCCTGAGTGGTGCAACTACTGAGCCCACGCCTAGAGCCTGTGCCTCACAGCAAGAGAGGCCACCACAATGAGACGCTCACGCACCACAATCCCCCGCCCGAGCACAGCAAGGAAGACCCAGCGCAGCCAAGACTAAATGCTTTTTAAAAGTAGTAGTAAAACCTTATTACTGGGCGGCAGAGGGGAGAGTGCTGCAAAGACTGCTGGCTGTCTCACATGCCTGATCCCCCCTTCTTCCTTAGGATTAAACTTTTATGTTTTTAGCAGAGCACATGGTTACCCTCAGAAGGGACTGTTTCCTTGCCTTCCTTGCTAGATGTGATCAATAGAAAATAAGGAAAATGTCTTTAAAGAGAAGGGATGTTTTCTTTGTCTCCATTATTCCTTTCTAATGGCTAGAATGTGGACTTGATGACTGGAGCACAGCAGCTGTTTTGGACCATGAGGAAACCGTGAATGAAAGCCACACACTGAAGAGCAACCAGTTAGAAAGAGGCCGGGTTCCTGGCACTGGTGCACCAGGCTAACTTTCCACTGCCTGCCACTGGACTTCTTGAATATGAGAGAGAAATGTACTTCTGTCTAGTAGAATTCACTGGTATCTTTTTTAATTCAATTATAATTGACAAACAATATTATGTTAGTTTCAGGCATACAACATAGTGATTCGCTATTTTCATATATTATAATCACCATTGTAAGTCTAGTTACCATTTGTCATCATACAGAGTTATTACAGCATTACTGACTGTATTCCCTATGTTGTACATTACATCTCAATGATTTGTTTTATAGCCGGAAATTTGTACCTTTTAATCCCCTTCACCTATTTCACCTGTGTGCCTAACTTACCCCCCCCCCCCCATCCATTGGTATTGGGATTTTGTTATTTGCAGCCTTGTATGCACAAGACAGGAGAACCAGTGAGGAGAATTTCTAGTTATTGAAGGGAGAGACAATGAGGACCTGAACCATGGTGGGAAGTGGATTTAAGAGACATTTGTCAGACTTCCCTGGTGGTTCAATGGATAAGAATCTGCCTGCCAATCAATGCAGGGGACCTGGGTTGGACCCTGGTCAGAGAAGATCCCACATGCTTTGGGGCCACTAAGCCTGTGCCACAACTACTGAAGCTAGCCTGAACGCCCTGGAGCCTATGCTCAGCAGCAAGAGAAGCCCGTGCACCGTAACAAAGTGTAGCCTCACTCACTGCAACTAGAGAAAGCCATCCAGAGAAAGCCCAAGCAGTGAAGACCCAGCGCAGCCAAAAATTTTTTTAAAGTAAAAAAAAAAATTTTTTTAAAGATATTCATCTAGGACATGCCCAAGTTCATGTGGCAAATTTTGGGATGGTGAGGGACAGGGAAGCCTGGCATGGTGCAGTCCACGGGGTCACAAAGAGTCAGACATGACTTGGCAACTGAACAGCAATAACTAGGATATGCCAAGTTCCCATGCCTGAGAGAGGGGGCATTTAAAGGAGGCTGCGGACTGCACTGATCTGGAGTCCAGCAGAGAAGTATGACCTGCAGGAGCCTTAGAGTCAGAGAGATGAAGACGCCCAGGTCACATGGCTGGGAGGGCCCTGAGTGGAGTGTGAACTAGTTATGTATGGATGAGAAAAAATCACTCCACAGCTTAGCAAGAGGGAGACGGGGGTTTGGGAGCTGGGTGGTTCTAGCTTGGGATCTGTCTCATCTGAGATTGCGGTTAAGTCATTGACCAGGGCTGCAGTCCCCTGAAGGCTTGATGAGGCTGGCGGAGCCATTTCCAAGGTGGCTGGTCCATGCTGAGGGTCTGCCCGGTGCCCACCCTTTGTGGGAAATATTACCTGAACAAAGATGACCTCACTGTTGGGGGTGGAGGAGAGAGGCAGTGTGGCATAGTGGTGGTCTCTGGTAAGTTCCAACGAAGGCACTGGGTATGAATAAGAGACATGCTTCCATGGCTGATTCATATCAATGTATGACAAAACCCACTGGAAAAAAAAAAAAAAAAAAGAGCTAAAAAAAAAAAAAAAAAGAGAGACATGCTGTCTTGAGGCTCATGGCCATAGCAAGAGCTCATCACACCCTAGCTCCTGGAGGGTCTGGGGCCAGAAAAACTGCGATTCAAGTCCCAGCTTTACCATCTAGTAGTTGTGGTGCCTAGAGTCCTCAGCCCTCAGATGGGATGCTAATATCCTATAGAGGGTTGTCATGAGGACTGAAGCTAGGGCCCGGCACATCATAATTGCTCAATTAAAGCTTTATGATGGCTAATTTTCCTGCTCAGAATTCTCCCAGGGCTCGCCCATGCCACAGCACCAAAGCCACCCAGTGCCTCCTCCATCAAGCCTTGCCAGCTGAGTTTCAGCCCCGCGCCCAGGGTCTGGTCTCTGTCTTCCTTGGCCCCTGACACCCCGTGCCTCCACATGCCACTGCCATGCCCAGCGCTTTCCTTCTGTTCATCTCCCTATTTCTTCCTACCTCAAATCTATCCTGTCGGAAGCTCCCGAATGGGCCTCGCCCTCCCTGGTGCTGTGCAGGGCACCCCCCTTGCCTTGATGCCTGTGCCTGACATGGTGCTGGGCACAGCTTGGGTGGAGGAAGACCGCAGCGCAACAATTCCGTGAGAGGAGTGGCCAACTCAGCTGAGGTGGAGAGCGTCCAGGGGGCCAACTGATGGGAGCAGGGGCGACAAGGGGTGGGCAGTGGGGAGGATACTCTGAGCTCAGAGGGCTGCCCTCTCCAGGAGGTCAAGCCCCGGTGGGTGGCGGCTGTGGCTTTATCATCTGTGCACTCTAGGTGCTAAGAGTTGCTTTTAGAGTTAGCTGGAAGGAGTGCCATCTGAGGATTTGAAAGCTGATAAAATCCCTGCCTTTCCCCCAAACACCTTCTATCAGTTTGTTCAAGGTACCTGAGAGTTTTCCATTAGAATCATGTTTGACTTGAAAGGCAGTGTCTCCAGGAGCTCCCACTGAAATCTGCACCCTGCGTGTTCCGTGGGCGGGCAACAGAGTGGCCCATTAGTCCTGATGAACCAATCTGACAGACCATCTGTCACCCACAGCCTTGAGCTACACGGTGAAACCACCGAATGTGTCACCCCAATTTGTTCCTCCTCATGGCCCCCCCTAATGCCCAAGTCACCCCCTGGTGGTCTGGACTCCCTCTGAGTAACCCCATCGCCCAAGGTTGTACAGCCACCTTCGTCAAAACTTCCCCCTTTGAGGCCATGCTCAGGTCCTTGCTGGGCTTCCCTTGGTGAGGAATGTGAGGCAGAATAAGCTCCCAGGGGAGCCTGCAGGGGAGGTGGCCCCTGCCTCCCTCCCTCTCCCCGTGGGAGGGTCCCTCCCTCGAGCCTTTTCGCACGGAGTATAGAAGCAGCTGTGCCGGGGCGGAGTGAGATGGCATCACACAGTCGCAGAGCTCAGGGCTGGAAGGGACCCCAGTGAGCCACCTGGCCCAGTCCTCTGCTGGTAGGCAGGCAAGGTACTGTTCGCCATGGTTTTACGTACAGAAAACTCCTAGCACCTATTTCACCCCATCCACTGTTCTCCATGGTTTTAGATACAGAAAACTCCTAACTGAGCTATTTCGCCCCATCTGCTGGATCTGGCCAGCTCTCTCTCTCATGGGGAAGCACTTTCCACCTGTGTTTTTGCACAGGAGGATCTCACAACACTTCTAAGAGGGAGAGGTGTACCGTGCTGGAGCAAGATTCAGGATGCCTCAACCTGACACATCCTTCAAATGGCTTCAACAGTGAGGACAGTTCTGCTGTCGGTAACAAGGTGACCAAAGGTGAAGTGGATCCAGTGCTGGCTAACTGAGGGACTCAGCAGCGTCACCCACCACAAAGCTTGGTTTCAACCTTCATCTCTCTGCCGTTGCCAAAGGGTTGGCCATGTTTTTCCTCATTGTCACAAGATGGCTGCCTATCACCAAGTATCATGTCTAAACGTGACAAACGTATAGTCAAAGAAGAGAACTCTCCTGGAAGCTGCCAACAATTCATCTTTGTATCTCAGTGGCCATAATTACACCATTGCTCATTCAAAATCCAATATTAGTACAACGTTGGGAGACAGTTCACGGGCTGCTCGTGTTTCTTCACAACTCTCAAAGGCTGTTGTGAACAGCCTTTAAAAACAGTGCTTCATCCAGATCAAAGGGCAGATTTGCTTAGTTACTATTTGAAAAGATTCAGGTTCCCTAAGCTCAGGGTTCCTCTCAGTAACACAGGTCCTGTTCAGTAACATGACCACACCTCGCTGCAAAGGAGGCTGGGAAATGTAGTCTTTAGCCAGATAGTCAAGTGCTCAGCTGAAATTTCCATTTCTGTGGAAGAAGGGGAGAAGGCAATGGCACCCCACTCCAGTACTCTTGCCTGGAAAATCCCATAGATGGAGGAGTCTGGTGGGCTACAGTCCATGGGGTTGCAAAGAGTCGGACGCAACTGAGCGACTTCACTTTCACTTTTCACTTTCATGCATTGGAGAAGGAAATGCCAACTCACTCCAGTGTTCTTGCGTGGAGAATCCCAGGGATGGGGGAGCCTGGTGGGCTGCTGTCTGTGGAGTCGCACAGAGTTGGACATGACTGAAGTGACTTAGCAGCAGCAGCAGCAGCAGCAGTGGAAGAAGGGAGAATAGATACTGGGGAGTTGGCAGACTTTGCCGTAGTGACTCCAATAAACTGAAGTTCTTTTAGGGAGTTGGGAGAAAAGTGCTGGAGAAGTGATAATACTAGCATAGTAAGTGATGTCTTGGTCCTATTTTACAAATGAGGAATTGAGCTCCTGTAAGGGAGGTGTCAGCGACTTAAGGTGTTCCCATCCTTTTTCTGCTCCTTCATCTGTATGATCAGGTTAGGCTGGGGGCCTTCTCTTTCTCCTCAATCACTCAGTTCCCCTGGCTTCCGTAATCCTCTCCCTCCTGCTGTTTGTCTCTGGTGTTTCTGTCTCCTTTTCCACCTTCTCCTCTTCCTAGCCCATCACGGCCGAGTTCCCAGGCTCGGCTTTCTCATTTGTGCATGCGTGTGTCCACCTGGCCCATGGCATTAAATAGTGACTCCTTGCCAAGACACTCTTACTGCTGTCTGCATTTAGGACTGCTCTTTGTGATTTCTTTCTTTTTTTTAAAAAAATAAATTTATTTATTTGGCTGCTCTCTCATTGCAGTGCACAGGCTTAGTTGCCCTGCGGCATATGGGATCTCAGTTCCTAAGCCAGGGATTGAATCCATGTCCCCTGCACTGGAAGGCAGATTCTTAACCATTGGACCTCCAGGGATACACAAGTGCTTTGGACTTGTATAGCCAGCTGCCCACCAACACCCCCTCTGCACATTGCTTTCAATAATAATCATGAGTCACCATAGTAATAGTATCCAATAAAATATACAGTGAAATTTTTAAATTGAATTTCATATATATACTCATTATGGTAAAAAATAAAGTAAAACAAATACTATGGTAAAAAAAGAAATGGGTGGCGCCAGGTCTTGGTGCCAGAATAGTGGCTTCCAGGGGAGCTCCTGCTGATGACTATTCCCCAGGACCTCTGCCACTAGTGTCCTTGTCCCCAAGTGGGCCACAGCTGCTCGCCCCCACCTCCTCAGGAGACCCTGCAAGACCAGCAGGTGTTACTGAACGAATGCGCCTGAGCCAGGGAACAGTTGAAGCACTGAATGCAGTTCATGGATTCAGTGCAGAAAAAATTTGAGAAATGCCCCCCAAATGTAGCCAAGACAGAACCATTCTAGAAGCTCAGACCACGATTAACCCAGATCCGATCAAATAAACATTGCCATCTTCCCTAGCTACTACCAAGTCCTCTCCATCTGATGCCATGATCACTTCCAGAGCCAATCAGGTCCAGTATCATTCATTCCATTATCTACACCGTACTTTTCATGAGTGATTGCCTGCACACTGGAAAGAGAGAAACTGGTTGATTAAGGAGGTATTTGTTCATTCACATATATGCACCATCATAAGACTCCTGAGAAAGAAGTATAAATTATTCCTAAAAATGTATATGCATTTTTACCTTTAGATAACAAAAATATATTCACACAGTAGACTACTAGAATTTTGGATGTTCCCCTTAAAATTATGACTTTGTAGAGCTTTGAGGGTCATTTGTTGAGTTGATGTTTATAATTTCCCTTATTGTTTTTCCTCTAGGATTCTTTGTATGTAAGTTAAGGATATAATATATGTAAAAAATGTATAAATATGACTTACTAAGTAAAGGTATATCTTTAAACGTGAATGCATTTTTCTTTGCTTTTTTATTTCAAATATGCCTTATTGTGTAACAATTTTAAACATTTGATGAAGAGTATTTCTAGCAATCTTAAAGTAACTGGAAATTGCTATTTGTGATCATTTTAATGCTGTTTAACAACTCAGGAAATGGTACTTTCTTAGGGTTTAATATCATTTTCTTTGCTGGAGAGGCAAACTTTGCAATTAGAAATATATCTTAGTTTGACTTGATGATTGTTTTGGTACTGAATATTTGTAAGACATTCTTAAAAAATGCAGCTGTTCTTGGCACATTTAAGGAAATAATCTAAAATATTTTGTGTAATTCACAGCCTTATGGTACTTTAACATGACAAATGTTGAAAAGTATATTTATTTAAATGATTAACACAAAAAAGAAATAGAAGAGTCAAAGATTAATACTTTTAAATTACATTACATACTTTTTTTGACAAAAGAGAAAAATGCATGCCTGTATCGATGGCAGTAATGAATAATGTTATACTTTCTGTTTTCCACCCTTCTGCACGTCTGCCAATGACTTTGTCAAAATTATCTTGCATATTCATGTTTGAGAAATATCTTAGGAAGATTTGTTAATTTATCTTTGGTCATAACTGACCAATGAATATTTTCATTAATTTTTATTTGGAAAATTTTTTTCTCAAATGAAGAAACAGATGCACAAATAGTTAGGGAAAGCCTTAACCATAAGGATAAGTTTGGCAGAAATTTTGAAAAAATCCATGTCACAATAAATGGGAACCACAGTCCAGTTGACATGTGTTTCTTCAGGACTGATTCTAGCAGCTTTCAAATATCTTCTCAGTTGAAAAGTTTTCGATAAATAAAAAGTCCAAATGATCACATAGAACTAGGCTACCAATGTTTATTTCAAACCCACAGTTTAAATGAAGGACAGTACAACAGGTATTCTAGACACAACTTTCCTCTGAAGTGAACACGAACCATTCTGAGCCCATGTGTTGGGCGTGGTGCTGAACAACTGGGAATTCTCCCAAGTAACTTCCAAATGGAATACAATGCTCCTTAAAGGATAAGTTATAAAAATGTGCTAATTTGAAACTTACATATATATTATAAAAAGTCAACAGCAACTGAAGCAATGGTTGAGGTCTTAAACCACAAGAAGAATTTTGGGGGAGGGCGTCACTTAGAATGGCTGGTACACAGTGATAATAAAAAGCAGACGGACTTTTAGTGGTTTCTGATTGTTTTACAGTTTGTTACTGAGGATACCCCCTCTTGCCTACATCAGGGCACATGCTCCTACCACCCCACCCTCAGCACACCCTCCTTGCTACCAACTCTGTATATGTCCCATGAGGCTCTTACCTTGATGACGGGTGTCTCTGTGTCGTGACTTCTTTGTCATCTTTCCCCCAGTAACGTGTCTGCTCTGTGTGGTGGTCGCTGCTCTGCTCATGCTTTGCGCCCCAGCTCCCAGCCGAGTACCTGGCACCTACTAGGTCCACAGTACTTATCTGTTGAATAGGTGCAGGTGAAGAACTTGGCACACAGTATGCACTCACTAAAGGGGAGCCGTCATCACTGTTGTCTGCAGCATGTTTATAGTCTGAAATGTAAGGAACTTTGGAATGCCTCCACATTTAAATCGGCAAAATGCTGCCTGAATTTTGAAGCATGAATTTTTATCTTTCCCAAAGATCATTCCTGAAGGTCAGCAGTCCCATCTCGTTCATCTCTGGGGTCCCTTGAACCCCAATAGAGGACCTGGCACAAAACGGGGGCCAGTAAATATTCAATAGCCAGAGTTTACTGAGCATCCATTACCCACCAGGAGTTTTCTTTTGCGTACATGGTTTCTCCAGGGTGAGTATGAGCACATTCATTTTACAGATGAGGAAAGTGAAACCCAGAAAGACTCGATGACTTGCCCAAGACAGATCACAGAACCAGTCAGTGCAGACAGCTTTTTAATTTTTTTTGGTCTGCCCCAGGGCATGGCATGTTACTGAGGATATCCCTCTTGGGATTTCAGTTCCCAAATCAGAGATAGAAACCCAAGTCCCCTTAACCACTTGACCAGCGAAGCCCTCAGATGAGCTTTAATTCAGGTCTGCGCGGTTCCAAAGCCTCTCAGATCTTTCCAGGACTCCAAGCTGCTCCCCCTGTGGGGTGTTGGGGAGATGACTCCAGTTCAGGGTGGGACTGGGTGAGGGTTGGGAGCCTGTCCTTGGGCCCCAGTTTCCTTAGGCTGGGGGGACCTGGGCTTCGCCTTAGGCACGTGTCAGGCTCCTGAGCTGATGCAGACTGGTCAGCACCTGTGCACTTGCATGGGGTTGAAGCGCCCAAGTGTGGAGGGGAGGCTTGGGGGTGGGGGTGGCAGACATGAGTTCCAGGGCAGGCAAGCTCCCACCACCAAGAGCCGTGCAGCCTGCAAGGCACGGAACCTCTCCAAGCGGTGGAGAACGCCTGGTGACGAGAGCATCCTCTTGGGGGTGAGAGACAGTGACCCGGGCTGGCCCAGGGCTGGGGCCCGACAAGCTTCTTTTCTTCCCCGCCGCTCCCTCTTACAATCCAGGAGGAGCACGGTTCACTGAGGGGGGCCTTGCAGGGAGGGGGCGCTGCACATCCGACAGGGCACCTCCAGGACCCCGATGATGCTACCGCGGTCCAGCCTCCAGGTCGCGCTGGATGCAAGCGCTCCCGAGGCTCCTTCCAGAAGGATGTCCCGGCTGTCGCACCGCTGCGCTGATAGCTCCCCGGGCAGCCGCCCACAGCCTGTTCCCCTGTGAACGAGGGCCCCGCGCGGGCAAGGGCCTGAGCGGGGACGGGCCTGCGGCCGCGGGCGGCTCGAAAGAGGAGGACGGGTCGGGGGCCCGGGTGGTCTGGGTCTGGGTGTCTCGGGCGATGTCCCGGCGCCGCCACGTGGCTGTGCCTGGCCTTGCCGCGCCTGCTCCGAAAGGGGCGGCGGGCGAGGGCGCGGGGGCTTGGGGCTGGGCCAGTTTGAACCCCTGGGCTGTGACGGTGCGACTAACCTCCCGCCCCTGTTCCTGTCTTTGGAGGGAAAACCAAAGCTTGAGGGACCCTGAAGCCTAGGGCAGCGGGAAAGGCGGGGAAGGATGTGCCGAGAGGGACCTGTTCAGGGAGGTCGGGATGAGGGTGAGGACCCCTCCCGAAGCTCAGGAAGAGAAAACCCCTCGAGTTTCCACACCACGTTTTTTTTTTTACGGCGCCCGAGTCCCGCTGCCGTTCCAGATGTTCACCCGTGGTCAGAAGTGCCCATAGCATCATCCCCTCTCTCCTGATTATTGAGGACGGTCGGGGGGCTACCTGGAACCTGAGTTTCCGTCTCAGAGAGGAGCTTCTCGGGCCAGCCCGGCTCACTCTGGGGCCTCCGGCTTCCGGGCAGCTCACCTGTGAGCCGTGGGCTGTCTGTCCATCGCCCTGAGATCCCTCCAGGCCAGGCAACCAAGGGCAGCAGACAGCAGCATGGGGGACTCTGGGCCCCTCGGGATTCCCCAGGAGGCCCCAGGACCCTCACCAGCAGTGTCCGAGGCCGCGCTGGTCCCTGTTGGAGGGAGAGGACTGTTTAGGCCTGTGCTGGGGGGTCACACAGCCAAGAGGTGGCAGAACTATCGCTGGAACACAGGTCTTCTGGATTTGAATACTACATACTCGGATCAACGGGATGTGAATCCAGTAAGAGTATGTGGAGGGCAGAGGAGGGGCGGGGGTGGCAAGGAAGTAGGTCTTTCAGCAGGAAACCAGGAGCAGGTGACCTCCAGGGATCCAGGCGGTGCCAACAAGGCCTATGGTCAGGTGGGGGCGGGGGAAGGGGCAGCTGAGGCCTCAGGACAGTTGCTGGGGAGGGCAGGGGAGGTGTATCAGGGAGATAGAAGTCCTGGCAGGGATGCAAACAGTCACCTCTCAATGCCATTCACCCCCCTCCCTGGCATCACTACACTATTATAGCACTCTTTTTGTTTTGCTTTAATCATACTTATCCCTGGTGGCTCAGTCAGTAAAGAGTCTGCCTGCAATGCAGGAGACCCAGGTTCAATTCCTGGGTCAGGAAGATCCCCTGGAGAAGGGCATGGCAACCCACTCCAGTCTTCTTGCCTGGAGAACCCCCTTGGACAGAGGAGCCTGGTGGACTACAGTCTGTGGGGTTCCAAAGTGTCGGACACAACTGAACGACTAACACATACATAACACACGCACATTTAAAAGCATTTGAAGCACACAGAAAAATGCAGAAAATGATGTAACAATTACCTATAACCCTCCAACAAGTTTATTTTGTTTGAAATATTTTATTTGTTTCAGAATATATATATATTTTTTTCACCCTTGGCCTCCCTCTTTCTCCCTTCCCTGAAGTCTTTTTTCACTCCTGAACACATTTTAAAGTTTTTATCAAATAGCTATCTATCCATAAATAATAAGTGGTATTGTTTTGTGTTCTAAAATTCTACATAAATGGTATCATAACATTAAATATCATTTTGCAAATCGCTTTATCTCAACATTGTGCTTTTGAGGTCTATAAGGGCTGATCCATGCAGATCTAATCCACTCATTGTAACCTCTGCATGTCTTTTATCTGATGCCACCCACAATTTATCTCCCCTCCTGCTAAGAATATTTCATGATTATGATCCATAGGCACACAGAACTTTCTTGAACACGTCTCCTTGGGCATGCACAACTGTCGGCAGTTGTCAGCCAGGAGTAGAAATTCTGGGTCATAATGTTTACACATCTTGAACTTTACTAAGTACTGTCAAATCTTTCTCCAAAGTGGTAACACCAATTCCTAGTCCCACAAACAAACCATACATACAACTCAAGTTTCTTCAAGTGCTCCTTTGAGGCCTATTACTTCTTGCCAATCTGTTGAGTGTGAAATGGTTTTCCATTCTTGTTTGAATTTGCATTTCCCTACTTGTGAGACTAAACAGCTTCTCTTGGCCATGGGCGGCTGCTCGTCTTTAAAAGGTCAGTTTATCTTTTTCTTCCTGATTGTTGGTTGCACTGACTGCCAACACTGTCCCAGCCTTTCGGCTGATCCTGGACGCGGATTGAGGACCAGTGCTGGGATGGATTAGTGATGTCTGCCACAGGTGTCTGGGCGGCCCCAGGGCTTTGTTAAGGCTGCAATACTGAGGTTGCAGTAGGGAGGTCCAGTAATGAGACCGGGACCAGTGAGGAAACTACATCACAGGCACAAAGTTCAGTAATGAGGCCACAGCAGGTCTAGGCAAGTCAGGTCAGCAGGTGAGGCCTGGTCCCCAAATTAGACCTCTTAAAATTGTTGTGAGAGACCTCTGAGAAGCCCAGGCGGGTTTTGGCCCTGCTAGGATTTCTCTAGTTGAATTGTAGAATTATGAGTATCCCTAGCAAGGGACACTGCAGGAGACGTCATTACAGGCTGTGTGTTCAGCACCCACCTGGGCCCCTGCACATGGCCCCCTGGGACCTGCCGGACAAGAGGAAAAATGCAGACTCATGCAGCTCACAGAGCTCCGAGTACTAAATTCTTCTCTCTGACAGAAGCTCTCATCTCTTCTGCCGAAACCTGTGAAATGGTGACCACCAGGTAGCTTGTTAACTTTCAAGTAGGGCAAAACCTGGGACTCTTCACAGCCTTTCCCAGGGTCCTTACTAATACCATCTGTAGTGGCCCTTTGACGTGTCTTGTGGCTGCTACAGCATTAAAAAATAGTTTGAAAATTGTGGCTAAAAAAAAAAACACACCATATTTTCTATGATAGGGTTTGTTTGCGTCTCCTCACATCTTCACCATTTAACTTGCTTGCTATTTCTTCAGGCGTTTCAGACTCCCCTTCTGTGATTGTTTGCCCTCCTCCTCAAGTCCATCTTCTAGTGCAGGACTGATAGTGGTATGCTCCCCAGCTTTGTTTTATTTGCAACTTGTAAATAATTATAAACTATAACACATGTATAGAAAAGTGTGTAAGACACAAATAAATGGAATGAGGACTTCCCTGGAGATCCAATGGTTAAGACTCTGAGCTTTCAAGGCAGAGGGCATGATCTCTGGTCTGGGAACTAAGATCTTGCATGCCACACTCTGTGGTCAAAAATTAAAAAAAAAAAATGGACAGAGTTACTATAAAACGGACGCTAAACCCCCGAACTGTTCCTTTTTCAGTCATGCCTCAGGAACTATCCTTTTATGTTAATTACATCCTTGCTTCTTTTTTAATTCTACCTATATCTTTTTCAAACTCTTAATTTCCTGGTCAGTACTATTTGCCAGGTAATTTGAATATAGCTTGAGCTCACTAATTTTCTCTTCTACTGTGTCTAATGTGCCTTCATAAGGTTTTTAATGTCAGCCGTTAAATTTTTTATTTCTTGAATCCTATTTTATCTATTTTGGGCTGTGTGGATGCTGGGAACTTAGTTCCCTGACGAGGGATCGAAACTGTGTCCTCTGCAGTGAAAGTGCAGAGTCCTAGCCACTGGATGGCCAGGGAATTCTCTTGAATTCTATTTTAAAATCTATCTGTTCATTCTTAATAGCCTTTTGTTGAGTGGTTTCTTTATGACTACACCTTTTATTCAAGTATTTCATAAATATACGTCCCATATTTTGTATCTGAAACCCTCCGATCTCTGTCCTTAGGGATTTAAACCTGCAGTTCCTTTTTTCCGCTGCCTCACAGAGGCATGGGAGGCGCTGCCTCCCATGTGCTGGTCACCTCTGCGTGTTCACTGTTTAAATCTGTAGGAGTCTTGAGGGCCTTGGGGGGGTCTTGGGGAAGCAGTACTACAGGCAGCCTTTGCTTTTCCACTTGTGCTCGTATCAGAGGCACCACTGAGCTGAAGTAACTTCCTCTCACCTTGAATGAGGGGCCCCAAGGCTGCCCTTTCTCCACTGGGACTGGCTTGAGCTTCAGTTTCCCAGTGCACGTGTGCGTGCTAAGTTGCTCAGTTGTGTCCGACTCTTTGTGACCCTATGGACTGCAGCCCACTATGCTCCTCTGTCCATGGGGTTCTCCAGGCAAGAATAACTGGTGTGGGTTGCCATGCCCTCCTCTAGGGGATCTTCCCGACCCAGGGACCGAACTCTCATCTCTTGTGTCCCCTGCACTGGCAGGCGGGCTCTTCCAGAGCAGCACGGGAAGCCCTCAGTTTCCCAGTAATGGAGGGGAATTTGTCAGCTGCCTATTGCCCCAGCCCTGCCAGGCCCTGGCCCCTCTTCTAGGATCGGCTTTCCTTGAGGATGTCCCATATCTTTCATCAGATCAGCCACATCACAAGTAAATATGTTTTTCCGAGTTTGGCTGTTCTCCTTAGCCATGATGCCTTAATTCTTGAAGCAGAAGACCATTTATATTTTCTAATCATTTCCTTCCTACTTAAGCCATTGTGCTTGGCAGTAAAGACCAAATGTGAGGGTGGGGGTGCATGTGGAAAGGGGAGCTGGGACCTCATCCCCTGGCTAGGCTGATCTCCCCAATGACCACTGAAGCAGTGGAGAGAGGAGAGGAGGGCAGGCGGGGCGGAAGCAGCAGAGGGCCTAACTTGAGGGTTAATGGCAAATAGACGGGGAAACGATGGAGACACTGAGAGGCTTTATTTTTGGGGGCTCCAAAATCACTGCATACGGTGACTGCAGCCATTAAATTAAAAGATGCTTGTTCCTTGGAAGAAAAGTTATGACCAACCTAGACAGCATATTGAAAAGTAGAGACATTACTTTGCCAACAAAAGTTCATCTAATCAAAGCTGTGTTTTTTCCAGTAGTCATGTATGGATGTGAGATTTGTATCATAAAGAAAGCTGAATGCTGAAGAACTGATGCTTTTGAACTGTGGTGTTGGAGAAGACTCTTGAGAGTCCCCTGGACTGCAAGGAGGTCCAACCAGTCACTCCTAAAGGAAATCAGTCCTGAATATTCATGATGCTGAACATGAAGCTTCAGTAATTTGGCCATCTGATGCAAAGAACTGACTCATTGGAAAAGACCCTGATGCTGGGAAAGATTGAAGGCGGGGGGAAAAGGGGACAACAGAGGATGAGATGGTTCGATGGCATCACCGACTCAATGGACATGAATTTGAGCAAGCTCCAGGAGTTGATGATGGACAGGGAGGCCTGGAGTGCTGTGGTCCATGGGGTCGCAAAGAGTCAGACACGACTGAACTGAACTGAACTAGGGGTCCCTGGGGGAAGGGCTGGCTACTGGGCAAGGGACCCTCAGCAACAGCAAAGGTGGGGTGGACCCTAGGGAGGGTGCTGAGGGGTGGTGGGATGGGTGGAATCTCACAGGGCGCTGATAGGCAGGGGACCCTGCTGGCCCACTGCCTATCCCATGAGATGTCATTCACAGCAGGGAGATGCTGACGCCCCAGGGAGGTGATGTGGGCAGCTCCTCATCTCTGCCTTCCTCCTGCTTGGCAGGGACATGACCCTAATGCGGAGGGAGTGACCACTGTGAGGTGAGTTTCAGTTGGCTCTGGGCCTGTTTGTACATGAACATTGCCAGAAAGCTGAGATGGTGGGAAGGAATGGGCAGGAGAGGACAAAAGCTGGATTTGGGGGAGAGAAACAGAGCGACTTGTGATAGAGCCCCCCTGAACTGAGCCGTCCTGGGGTCTGGGGACCAGTGCAGCCTCCGGGCAGGCACCCACTCTGTGCCCCAGCGGCCTGCTCGGGGTGGGGGGGCCCTCACTGGGGGGCAGCATGAGGCACCCCTGGAGTGAATGGCCTTGCTCTTGCTGGGCACGGTGTGGCCACAGCTGGTTTCCAGGGGAGGGGGCTCTTCCGGGTTGTCAATCCCACCCAGGAAGCCCCATCCCAGGGGCCGGTAGACTGAACCCTTGCTCTCTAGGGAGCAGGCTCAGGCCAGGATCAACTGATGGCAGAGGGCCCTGGAGGCCCAGAGGAGTGACGCCCCTGGACGCTGGGCACAGGCTGAGACCCCGGCTGGGGCTGAGAGACAAGGCGGGGCTCCTGGGGTCCCTGAGCCCAGGCCTGGCTGTGGGCTTGGTCAGCGGGCAGCGGTAGGCGGGCCACCTTGGGCCCTGGCGCCCCAAGGGGACAAAGCTGGAAGGACCAGGACCGTGCCTGTGCCTGGGACCAGCTGACAGCAGGCTAGAGTGAAGGGGGTCCCAGACCTGGTTTCCTCGTTTCCAGCCCTTCGGTTGGTGCGGTTCCCTTACCACTGAATTTGTAAGGAAGGCCTTTAGTTTAAGCCTCCAGTTTGCTGAGTGAATGATGGGCCCAGGTGTGTCCACCTGGTGGAAGATGCTTCCAAACACAACCTTTTGGAGCCCCAGCTCCCTTCCCTGTAAAGGGGATGATGCTATCTACCTGGAGGGGTCGTCGTGAGGGTCCGGGACTAGGGTGAAGGGC
Source organism: Dama dama (assembly GCF_033118175.1). Lineage (NCBI taxonomy): Eukaryota > Metazoa > Chordata > Mammalia > Artiodactyla > Cervidae > Dama > Dama dama. Next base: position 10,920,150 of record NC_083687.1, on the reverse strand, counting down.
CCTGCCCAGGGCCCGGCCGCAGCAGGTGCTCGGTCAATGGCCGGTGGTTATTCCCGCTCCCTTCACGCCTGCCCGGGGCCCCAGCGCACTTAGGAAGGAGGAGCGGGTGCGAAGGAGAAATGCACAAAAGGGGTGTCGGCGCGCCCTCTGCTGGCCAACATCGGCCAGCGGCCGAGCTGGAAACGAAGGCCAGGAGAGGGGCCGCGCCCCCAGGGGGAGAAGCTGACCCCAGACTCCCAGGGCCCCGCGTGGGGGCCGGCGGAGGACAGGGCTGCCTGGAGCGCTGTCCTGAGACACCCTCACGGGGCGGAGGGGGCAGCTTCCGTCCCTGGAGATGCCTGTGTACCTCTGCGCCGGCGGGGACACCCAGCCCCCAAAGCTGACCCTGAGGGTCTCGTGGCTGCCAACACTCACTGCGCTGTGGCTGGAGGGAGGGGGCTCTGCGCAGGCCTGGCGCTCCCGGTCCCCTGTCTCAGGCCCACGGCTTCCCTCTCAGGTTGCTTCCTGCCCCGCGGGCCAGACGCTGCCCGCCCCACTGATGCGCATGGTTTACCCTCAGCCTCTCACTCCATCCTTGGCAGCCAAGTGAGAGATTTTCATTGCTGCCCAATGGCCACTTTTCATAGAGGTCAAGTGACCGGGCCAAAACCAGCTTTGTGGAGGAGTCCGGGATCCCGTCTCACCGAGACCCGCCCCTCTGCCCACCGCCTGCCAGCCATCCTGGTCTTGAGCGCTCCTGAGCCCCTCCTCCCAGGTGCTCAGTTTGGCTCTGCCCTCTTTGCTCTGCAAAGGTGAGGACCTGGGCTGGAAGGAACAGAGCCCCCTTCAGCGGGCACAAAGGCGCACTGTGGTGAGCGGCAGGGGGGACCCCGCCAGGCTGCAGAAAGCCTCATTTTCTTCATCTGTCTATGGCTGGGGGGGTTTCCTTCTCACCCAGGCCAGGGGCAGTTTGTGATTTGCTTAAAAAAAAAAGTTGTTGTTTTTTTTTTTTTTGCCATGGCACACAGCATGTGGGATCCTAGCTCCCCAATGAGGGGGTGAACCTGTACCCACTGCACTGGAAACATGGGGCTTTAACCACTGAACTGCCAGGGAAGTCCCCCACTTTGTGATTTTCCATCCAGGCACATTGTCATCTCTTTGTTTCTTGTGCAAGATCCTGGGGGGTGGAAAACATCGGGCTGGGTGTGCACCCAGTGCTGTGTGGGGCAGGGGTAAGGTGAGAGCCCCAAAGTGCCCACCACAGTAGGCTTCTCTGAGATCTGGAAGACGCCTTCCTTGTTGTCTGTCTGGGCAACTCCCTGCTACCTCCAGCTCCTAACTTCCCTGACTTACTTCAAGCCTGGTTCTTTCCCTCTAGGTCCCCAGAGTATTCTGAGTTCACCCTGTGCAGTGGTCAAGGTCTACTCGGAACCCCCTTCTCTAGGAAGTCCCCCCATAACGTATATAGCAACCATATTCTTGTATGGCCTCAGATCCTTGGCTGTGGCTGATGGGATGAGGAGGAATCATGTGATTGGGATGGGGCCAATAGTATTACCACAACCCTGGCTAGAGCCAACTGGATCAAGGAAAAGAGAATTAATCCCTTCCCTGCGGATTTTTTGAAACTGGAATCCAAGGAGTAGCGGTCAATCCTTTTCTCATGTGGAAAGCAGCATGATTTCAAATTCAGACTCTGGAGGCCCTGGGGATAGAACATTTGTGCTTTTCCCCCCTCATCCCTAAATGATAGCCTCCTGATTTTCTTTTGGGAAGCGCCCTCCTCCCTGTGGTCTGATAGGGCAGACGAAGGGGTGGGCCCATCAACTGGGCTGGACCAGTGGGATTCTCTCCTGGGGTTTGGACCTTGTGCAGAAATTCACAGGGAAGTGAGATGGTTGGGGCTTGGCTTCCACCGCAAGTCCTGGAAGACGAGGATCACTGAAGCTCTGCTTTCACTCTTGTCCTCCCTGAGACCTGATTAGTATTTAGTGTTAGTTGCTCAGTTGCGTCCGACACTTTGCGACCTGGTTAGTCAACTGTGTTTTTTCCCAGTTCTATAAGCTGGGCATTTCCAGTAAATTCTCCCTCTCTTTCTGTTCTCCAATGCCCCCACCCCACCATGTGCACATTGGAAATTTTAGAAAGTTGCAAATTTGGAAGAATAGTGCAATGAAATTATTCCCTTCACTTAGGTTCACATATTTTGCCACTTTGATCACATACATCCTCAAACTTTTTTTTCTTTTCTTTTTGTCTGCATTTTGCAGCCTGTGGGATCTTAGTTCTCTGACAAGGGACGGAACCTGTGCCCCCTGCGGTGGAAGTGTGGACCCCTAACCACTGGACCGCCAGGGAATTGCGAAGCCCCATTTCTTGACTGGAGGAGTGTCTAGGAGTTTGGGGGAATATTTTAAAAACTAACACACAAGCACACAAGCGACTTCCCTGGTTCTTTTCCTCTAGGTCTCCCTGGTGGTTCAGTGGTTAAGAATTTGCCTTCCAGCACTGGGGATGCAGGTTTGAATCCTGGTGAAGGGACTAAGATCCCACATGCCACAGGGCAACTAAGTCTGAGCACCACAATTACTGAGCCAAAATGCTCTAAAGTCCATGCGTCACAACTAGAGAGAAGTCTGCATGCCCTGACTAAGACCTGGCATAGCCAAATAAATAAATTAATTAGTTAAAAAATGAACAAACAGAAAAAGCTAACACACAACCCCATAAATTCAATGCTGACACAATGTCGTTCAGTCGCTTAGTTGTGTCCAACTCTTTGTGATGCCATGGGCTGCAGCACGCCAGGCTTCCCTGTCCATCACCAACTCCTGGAGTTTGCTCAAACTCATGTCCATTGAGTTGGTGATGCCATCCAACCATCTCATCCTCTGTCGTCCCCTTCTCCTCCAGCCTTCAATCTTTCCCAGCATCAGGGTCTTTTCCAATGAGTCAGTTCTTTGCATCAGGTGGCCAAAGTATTGGAGCTTCAGGTTCAGCATCAGTCCTTCCAATGAATATTCAGGATTGATTTCCTTTAGGATTGACACAGAATCAATAATATTATCTAAAACACAGTCAACACTTAAACTTGTCCCAGTGATGTCCTTGATACCTGTTTAAACAAATCCAGGATTCAATCCCAGTTATACACTGCATTTAATTGTCATGATTCTTTAGTATCCTAGAACAATCCCCCTGTATGTTGTCTTTCAGGACATTGCCATCTTTAATGGAGTCCAGTTGTCTTGCAGAATATCCTACAATTCATATTTGCCTGGTGGTGTCTGCATGATTTGATTCAACATTTTTGGCAAGAATACTACTGAGATGGCATTGTATACTTTCTGCAGCACATTTGGGCCACCTATCATTAAATCAAAAGACATATAAACTCTCTCCCCAGAAAACATGTCATTCATTGATTTATTAAAAGCTTCACCACTCTACCAATAGAACAGGGTGCTCTAGCACTAAGAACGCTAATAAAAGTCACCCAAACCTCTCATCCTATCCACAAATGCCTATTATTGCTGGTCAAGGGAAACAGAAGATAGTTCAAAATGAATGAAAACAATCAGACAATATACAGTCAAAGAAAAAAAGATGGAAGATGAGAATCAAAACATTTCAGCTGCTGAAGATTCTCCTCCATAAGAACACTAGCAGGCAGAGGAAAAGTTGAACACAACACTCCAAACTGCACTAAATATTTTTTTTTTTTCAAACTGCACTAAATATTCTTAAACAAGCCTTTGTAGATATGAAAAAAACCACTGTAAATCAGAAATTTTAAGATATCATACAGAAATGGACCTAAAAATGAGAAACAGGAAATGAGAGTTAGCAAAAATCAAGAAAGAAATAGAAGAAAAAGTCAACATCATCTAACAAGCAAAGATTAAATTGCAATGTACTCAACTGAAAATATCATGAGAGGTAGTCATGTCATAAAAGGAATGAAAAAAATCCAAGAGAACAGAAAATCAATCTCAAAGTAAAAATGTGTCATAGAGAAAGACATGGCTAAAGATAAGCAAAGAGGGACTTTCCTGGTGGTCCAGGGGCTAAGACTCTGCACTCCCAATGCAGGGAGGCCTGGGTTCAATCCCTGCTCAGAGAGCTAGATCCCACGTGCGGCAACTAAAGGTCTTGTGCACTGCAATGAAGAGCAAAGACCTCACATGCTGCAACTTAGACCCAACACAGCCACATAAACAAATATTTTTTAAAAAGATAAGCAATGATGACCCAACATACCCATAATTGGAGTGCCCAAAGACCAAAAAAAACAAAACAATAGAAAAAAACTGAGATCACACAAAAGTGTAACTCCCCACAGAAAAAAACTTTCCAGGAAAAGCAGTATGAACATGAAAGGGCCTATCAAGTACTCAGAAAAACTGTCCTGAAACGGTCAATTCTGAAAAAATTTGGTAAACCTAGAAAAAAAAGAAGGGTGTCTTGATCATGCTGATGGTAGGGGTGGGGGCGGGGGGCATGGTAGTGTTATTTACTCTCCCTGTCATCCTGAATGGCTTTGGGAGGATGTGTGGAGAGATTTGGATTTTGGCAGCTGCCGTTATCTTAAGGGAACCTGGAACCCAGCCTGGGTCCTCTTGATGACCTGGCAGAGACCACTGGGAAGTTACACATGAGTTGTCAATTCAGTTCCTGTTACTTAAAAAATTTTTTTTGCTTAAGTTGGCCAGAGTCATCTTGTTGCTTCCACCCAAAGGTTCCCATCATGTTTCCTGCTTTCTGGATGAGCTGGGTGGCAGAGAGAAGTAGATGTGATCTGGAGAGAAAGGTGAAGGAGCTTTGGAGCCCTCATTTCAACCCATTTAGAATTCTGTGTATTTATTGAAATTTTTGCTGCAGAAAAACTGACTCTCACAGAATGAACACAGCCATGTTGTTAGCACCCAGATAAAAGGGGGAACATACAAACCCGAGAGGCTTCTCACACTCCTTTAGGTCACTGCCCCCTCAAGGGCAGCCAGTATTGACTTCTCTCAGTACAGGTTACCGTGACCTGTTGTTACACTTTGTGTGAATGGAATCACAGAGTCACCCAATATATATATTTGGTCTGGTTTCTTTTGCTCAGTATGACATCTGTGCGTTTCACCCATGTTGTTGTAGGTTTAGGATCCATTTTGGAGGTGGAACAGACAGGACTTGCGGATTCATTTGTCCAGTGCCCTTGGACAAAGCATATCACCCTTTTGAACTCAGTCCTCTCATCTGTAAAATGGGACCAAAATGCTAATTCACAGCTGTTAGTGCTTCTTTTTCCTCACTGAGCTCCTTCAAAGGGTCTAGAATAGAGCAAAGGTCCTAGGAGCCTTCTCCCTCCTCTCGTCTGAAAGAGTGTAGCTGGGATGTCGGTGGGAAGGTAAGTTGGTGGAGCCACTGTGGAAAATAGTCTCAAGATTCCTCAGAAAACTAAAAATAGAGTTACTATATGATCCAGCAATCCCACTCCTGGGCATATATCCAGACAAAACTGTAATTCAAAAAGATACATGCACCCCTATGTTTATAGCAGCGCTACTCACTCTAGCCAAAACATGGAGCCAACCGAAATGGCCACCGACAGGAGTGGATACAACGGATGTGGCGCATACATGCAGTGGAATACTATTCAGCCATAAAAGGAAGGAGATAATGCCATTTGCAGCAACATGGATGCAACTAGAGATGATCATACTAAGTATGTCAGAAAGAGAAAAACAAATACCATGTGATACCACTTATATGTGGAATCTAAAATATGACACAGATGAACTTGTCTACAAGACAGACCCAGAATCAGGGACACAGAGAACAGGCTGACTGGTTTCCAAGGGGGAGGGATTTGGGGGAGGGCTGGGGTGGGGGCTGGGGGGTTAGCAGATGTAAGCTTTACATACAGAATGGATAAACAGCAAGTCCTACTGTATAGCACAAGGAACTGTATTCAGTATCCTGTGATAAACCATAATGGAAAAGAATGTATATATAAAAAGAATGCATATATATGTGCGTGTGTGTGTAACTGAATCACTTCATTGTACGGCAGTAATTAACACAGCATTGTAAATCAACTGTACTTCAATTAAGAAAAAAAGTCTGGCTGTGGCTGCCAACACTGAGGCTCGGTGGGGTCCCAGTGGGCACTGCCCGCCCCCCCCCCCCCCCAGCCCCCCACTGCACTTTCCAGTTTGGAAAAAGCTCTTTCCCGGGTTTCCCCGCTCGTCCCATCTCTGCCCTGTCTCCTCAGTTCCCAGACCGTGGGAGGGCGCGGCTGCGCTCTCTGGAAACACACTGGCCCAGCTGGGGCTGACTTTCAGTTGAGGAGCCTCAGTTTGCACAGGCCTGTCTAGGGGGCTGGATGCTTGTTCAGCTCCAGGAGTCTCTGTGATGAGCAGGCCGTCTCTGGACCTCTCAGGGCTGTGATGGGGCTGACAGGGCGACCCCGGGACAGAGCCCGCCGACCCTGCGCCTGTCATGCCGGCCCCGGGGGATCTGACGCAGCTGCAAGGTGCATCCCGGGGTGACCGCACCTGCTGGCCCCACAGGTTCTAGTTCGACTGGTTTGAGGTGCGGACGCACATCGGGAGTTTTGAAAGCTCCCCAGGTGACTCGAACGCGCTTTGAAGTTGGCGACCAGGGCCAGGCTCACAGTGGGAGCACAGAAATGTTGACCTGAGTTGGTTGGGAAGGCTGGAGGGGGCGGCTTCAGCTGCGGGCTCTCCTCACTGCAGTCCACCCCCCTCACTCTGCCTTCCTTGAGCCCGGGAATCTAGGACAGCCCTCACCTGATACCTCCCGTGCCTCTGCACTTGGGGGAAGTGCCTCCCCGACTCCTCTCTGCCTTCAGCGCAGGTGAGCCCCGCCGCCGCAGGAATCCGAATCCGAGGAGGCGGTGGCCCAGCCAGGAGGGAGCCCCGAAATAGACCCCATCCCCCGCCGCCCCCGCTGCCTCCTCCCAGGATCTGCTCCAGTGAAAAACAGCCCTCGAGACCCGAGTGTTTCTCCAGGCGTCGGAGCGCGGAGGGCTCTGAGTCCTGGGGTGGCGTAGACCGGGGCCCGGGTCCGGCTCAGACGCGCGGATCCACCCGGGCCAGGCCGGCGCGCAGTGCGGACGCTCGGCCACCCGGCGGCGCTGCTGGTCCGCGAAGGGAGCCGCGTGGCGGCGGAGGCTCCGCGCGCGCTGGTTCGGGAGGGGGCCGGCGCCCGGCCTCTCAGGGAGGAGGCCCCTCAGGACACTTCCGCGGCCCGGGGGCGTCCCTGCATTTCGGGGGTGGGTCATGGCCAACGGGGTTCCTCATCCTGAGGAGGTCGGGGCGGGGTTGCTGGGGACAGAAACCGGGCCACCATCTCCATTCTCCGCATTCTTTTATTTTTTTGGTCTCACATTTCCCACGTGCTTCCCGAGGACTGAACTTTGGGAGGAGTCCATCTAACTAGTCTTAGTCTGTGTGTCCCTCTAGCTGTCTACCCGCAGGCTCTAAACCAGCTTGTTGTTCAGTCGCCCAGTCTTGCCCAACTCGGCCTGGCCCCATGCGCTGCAGCAGGCCAGGCTTCCCTGTCGTGAAAGACATCTCCCGGAGTTTGCTCAAACTCATGCCCATCCAACCATCCCATCCTCTGTCGTCCCCTTCTCCTCCTGTCTTCTATCTTTCCCAGCATCAGGGTCTTTTCCAATGAGTTGGCTCTTCGCATTAGGTGGCCAAAGTATTGGAGCTTCAGCTTCCCCATAATTCCTTCCAATGACTATTCAGAGTTGATTTCCTTCAGGGTTGACTGGTTTGATCTCCTTGCAGTCCAAGGGACTCTCAAGAATCTTCTTCAACACCATAGACTGAAGAAATGGGAGCTGGGTAGCAGACCCTCCCCCCTCCCCAAGTCTTGGGAATTGGGTGTCCTGGAATTCTGGCCCCGGGGTGACAGTTAAGCTGGGCCTTGAAGGTCAGGGAGGGGGTTTCTGGGTGAGAAGAGCAGGTGATTCAGCCACAGAGCTGGGAGGGACCTTGGAGGACGCAGGGTCTCTGGCTGGAGAGAGCCAGGAGCTGCATACACGATCTCACCTGACCATCCACTGGTCCCACCCACGTGGGTCACCGTGGTGGGGGGGGCTCTCCTCCTGATCAGTGAGGAAATGAGGCTGCAGAGGTCAAGGGGCTGACAGTGGCCCCTCTGGTGGTAAGTGTTCAGTTAGGGATGATTGCAGGTGTATTAGGCTCAAGTGGAGAAAGAACTGGACTTTAACCACAGAGCATGTTAACCAAATATACGGGCTGGGGCTGGGCTTCCCAGGTGGCGTCAGTGGTGACTCTACTGCCAACGCGGGAGACACAAGAAACGCAGGTTTGATCCCCGGGTTGGGGAGACCCCCTGGAGGAGGACACGGCAACCCACTCCAGTATTCTTGCCTGGAGAATCCCATGGATGGAGGGGCCTGGCGGGCTATGGTCATAGGGTCCCGAAGAGTTGGACACGACTGAAGGGACTTAGCATGCAGGCACGCACGCACGCACGCACAGGCCAGGTCAGCCCTGGTCAGCTCGTGGTCCTGAACACCTCGACACCGGCCTCCTGGGAACACAGGGGGCCTCTCTTGCTCCCAGCTTCCACTCTGCGCCTGGAGGTTTCTCCTGCTCTGCTCTCCTCCCTACTCACCTCCTGCTCTTGGAGGGGTCTGTCTGCCATCAGCCGTGGCCTCTGCAGTTGTGGGCAAAGTCTTTGCCCCTGGGAAGGCAATTCAGGCTCTGCCAGCAGGTTGGGCATGCGGGGTGGGGTGGAGCCAGTGCTTCAGGATCCCCACTCCTCCTGTGACCACTATGCGCTGGGGCCAGAGAAGCCATGGGCTGAGTGGCTGTGGGCTCGGAGCCAGGCTGTGCAGAACGGGGGCCAAGGGCAGGGGTCAGGCTGAGCGCTGAAGTGACGTTGCTGCCCAACCCTGGGCTGTGGCTCTCTCTCTGGGCTTCAGTTCCTCATCTGCACCCTCAAGGGCTGGTACAGGTCTCTGAGGTGGGGAGGCCGGGGTCGGGGTTCCCAGGTCTGGGAGGCAGGCAGGTGAGGGGCAGGTGGACTGGGCGGGAGGCCCGGGTCCTCTGGGCTGGGCAGGGCCCATCCTCCACCCGCCCCCCACCCACCTTCCTCCTGCTGGTCCCGAATGTCACCCGTTGTGGGGGCCTCAGACCGCACTCCAGCGGGTTGGAGTTCTATTAATATTTCAGTTGGATGAATTAGAGAGTCTTTCTCCCCTCCTCCTTCTGATGTCCCAGGAGGGAATTAAAAGCACATCCGATCCAATCAAATGCTATTAAATTGCAGCCCATGAGGGCAGGAGATGGTGGGTGAATGAGGGCTTTTCTTTCTTGGCACCGCTTTGTCCCCCATGGGGGGCTAGGTGATGGTTGATCTTCGTGGGTACAGGAGGCAAGAGCAGGCTGAGGTGGGGGGAGGCGAGGGGTGGTCAGCTAACTGCCGCTGCCTTAGAGGGAGCAGAGCCCCCGAGTGTTTGGCTCAGCTTTCCCGGACAAGTGAGGGTGTGGGGATGGGCAGGGCAGTGACCTGACCATGACCCCCCCAGCCATGCAGTATTTTCCGGGTCAGCCCCGCTGCCCTGGCTCTGCGTGGGGGGTGCTGCGGGCAGCCGGCTGTGAGGATGAAAGCCTCAGAGACAGCAGGGGCTTGGGGATCCACCCTCCTTGAGGCGCCGCTAACAAGAGGGCTTGGGAGTCCTTTCTGGCTTTCTGTCCTGCCTGCTGTCTGACTCCACCTTTGGGAGCAAACGCTGGGCTTCCTTCCCCACTGCCCAGGTGGTCCCTGAGGAGGGCCGAGGCTGGTGGGGTGTGTGGGGTTGATGGAGGGGCCTGTCAGGGGTTCCCAGCCCTGCTGTCAGTCGGCCAGCTGGGCTGTGTGACCTTTGCCCCAACCCAAGGTCCTGTTTGGAGGACAAGCTGAAGCTTCAATCATAGGGGTCCCTTAGACCTGAAAAGTTCTTCTCAGCCCCCTCCATTCCTTTCGTCCCAGAAGATCTCTGAGTGGCCGCAGCATCATGGTCCATATTCGCTGGAGGAGGGAGCGGAGGCTCAAAGGAGGGGCGCATCGTGGACACATGCCCTCTAGCACAGGTGCTGGGGACAGTGTTTGAGGCGGGGCTGCTCTGTGCCTGTGATGATCAAGGCGGTGCGGTGGGTGAGAAGGAAGGGATTGGGAGGATGTGGAGAAGGCAGGGCGGGGAGGGGGTGCAGCCAGGAGGAGAGGCGTCCCCCTTCCAGGCTGCCCCCCCTCCGCCCCCTTCCCTCCCCCGCCTCCTGCCAGGCCTGCTGGGTGGCAGCCCCTCCTGCCCTGGCCCCTGGCTGCTCTCCTGACGCCCAGAGCCCCTGCCATCGGCGGAGGAGCAGGCCAGCCACGAGGCCCAGGGCGGGGCGGGAGGGGCTTTTCAACATTAATTGTATTTTGACATCCTGGCTGTGACATTCATCCTAATGACACCGGGCTCACAGCTGACAGCCCCTGGAGGAGCGTGGAGCGAGAGGGATGATAAGTAGTTTTAAATTGCAGCGTGGCAAAGAGGCCGGAAAATCCAGAGTCTTAAGAAAAAGCAGGCAGAGGGAAGAGGAGGAGAGACTGAAAATCAAGGAGGAGGGAACTTCCCTGGTGGTCCAGTGGCTAGGACTCCACGCTCCCTAAGCAGGGGGTTTGGTCCCTGGTCAGGGAGCTATATCTCAAATGCCACAGCTAAGACTGAAGATCCTGCATGCCGCATCTAAGACCCGTCATGGCCAAAAAAAAAAAAAAAAAAAAAAGATTAAAAAATCTAGGAGGAGGAAGCATCCTTCTCTCTGGGGCAGGGATCAATCATTCGTTTAACAAGTGAACATTTACTGGGCCCCCACTGCATGCTTGGCGCAGGCTCAGCCCGTGGAGGGTCAGGTGGCCAGGCAGGCTGTGTACCCCACTCCTCCACAGCCTGGGCGCTCAGCCCTTCCAAAGCCTATTCCTCTTTCAGGGTCTAAGAGATGCTTCCTCTGGGGGCCCTGACCCCCAGGCCTCCCTTCCTGGGCACTGAAGATGTTGGGGATGCCGCAGAGTGCCCCCTGTTCTTCCTCTTCCATGTCCCCTCTCTTTAGCAATCTGGGGCTGACTGTCCCCTCAATCCTTACCCACCTGGTCCGGCTCCTGCCAGGTCAGGTCCCCAGCGCTGGGGTTTAGTAGAGCTGTGTTCAGAACCGGCTCTCTGTTCCCTCTGGTCTCTTTCCTCTTTCCATATGTTGTGGGCCGGCGTGGTGGGTAGGAGGGTGTAGACAGAGCTGTGCTGTGGACCTTGGAGACTCTTTGGTCCAAATAGGATGATTCCAGGTGCATAGGCCCCGGGGGGCCGGGTGGTTTTGGAATTGAGAGAGATAATATGGCACAAATATGATGTAGTGTGCAATATCCCCAGGGGGCCTGGGGTGGGACCCCCAAAACAAATATGTTGGCCCTGGTTCCTGAGATAAAAGAGACTTCTGCCACTGAGGGAGCAAGACAGGGACAATGACTGGATTTCACATCAGGTTTTGCAGCCAAATGAGTAGGCCGAAAATTTATGGACAAACTGCTTTACAGAGCCTGTAGGATATTGGAGTTGTGGAATGGGTTGGCTTTAGCCAGCTCCTTAGTCCAAGTCAAAGACCTGAGAAAGTCCCAAGGGGTGTGGGAAGATTCCTGAGGTTGGAGCCATCCCAGCCTCAAGGGTTGGGGGGTGGTCACTCCCTGGGCTGTCCGGGAGCCTGGCCTGGGGGAATTTCCAGGTACCCCGAGCCCTTGAGACTCAGTATCTCTGTGGGGCAGAGGGGGAGAGCTGGGCTGGCCTGGGAGGCACAGCAGGGATGACTTACCCCAAGATGCTTGACCCAGGCCCTCACGTCTGGCCCCAGCTCTCCTCAACCCCACTGACCTGCAGGGTGACTGAGAACTCTCTGCAGAGCCTGGGGCTGGGCCTTCTCTTGTATTCAGCTCTTCATCTCGCAAATGACCTGCCAGGGCATAGTGATTGTTTAAACAACCCCCCCCAGCAGAGACATCTCCATCTCATGGCCTGGTTGAGGGGAAACCAAAATTGAAACCTGTCAGACACGGTGGGTGAGGCGGTGGCTCAGCCCACTCCACGTGGCGATCATTTCTCAGGTGTTCCAGGCCTGCCAGTCTCTCCACAGGCCCCTGTACCCTCAAGCTCACTTTGATCTGTTTCAACAAATTCTAAACTGCAGGATTTTACAAGACAGTTGTCGTCTTAAAAAAATTTTTTTTGGGGGGACATACTATACAGCAGGTGGGATCTTAGTTGCCTGATCAGGGATCAAATGTGCACTCCCTGCATTGGCAGGCAGAGTCTTAACCACGGATCACCAGGGAAGTCCCAAGATTCTTCTGAAATGGAGAGGTCCTAGGGCAGCTTGGTGAGTTTGAGTTGCCAACCCAGTGGGTGGGAAAATGCTGTCAAGGTGTTTTTCCTTGCTGAGGAGGCCAGAGTGAGAGCAGGAAGAACGAGTCTGTTGCAGCAGGAGGGAGTGAGGTCAGACCTCGGGAAGAACTTCCAGGTCACACCGTGCAGAACTTTGTGTGATTCTTTCCTCTAGGACTACCTGCCCCTTTCTCTCCCCTCTAATCTGCCTGTCCTTCAGTGCTGAGATGGTGTCTCCTTTCCCTAGGGAGGTCTGTGTATGCAGGACTGGTGGATTAGAATGTCCCCCCTCCGGCCAAGGACCCCACCAGTGTCAGTCAGGTAGCCTCCTTTAAAGGTTTCAGAATAAGACCCAACACCAAATCCCAGCATCTTAGAGAGACTGTGGCCCAGCGCGTCATGTCACTGATGGGAAAACCAATGCTCCAGAGAGGCTGGGCAGCTCCCCCAGGCCATAGAGCCTTAGCACCGAGAACCTGGCCTCCCGCTTTTAGCCTGTGCCCCCCTCCCAGTCAGACCACAGCTCTGAGCAGTGGGATGACTCGCTGAAGAGCAGTTTGGAATCCAGGCCCTTGTGGCCGGCCTAGGCCCGGGCCTTGCTACGCAATTCCTTGAGGTCACTTGTACTCACCCTTCTCCGGGCTCTGTAGTTCCGTTTTCTCCAGGAAAGGAGACCCCAAATGACATTCCTAGAGGTATGCATGAGGGTTTCTGCACGTGTGTCTGAGGGTCTGTGTGTGTGTATGTCTGCGAATGTGTATCTGAATGTATCACTTTGTCTGTGGCAGGGGGGTGTCTGTGTGTTTGTGTGTGTGTCTGTATGTCTGTTGTTATGCTAAGTCAGCCATGAGTCAGCATGAAGGAGGTGTCCCCGCTGGACCAGGCTGGGGGTCCCAGGTGAGGGCTGGGTGGCTGGCCACACACAGTGGGGCTGGAGACCTGGAAGCCTGGGATGGGCCAGGACGGCTGCCCAGAAGCGCTAGGCCTCAGGCTGGGAAACTTCAAACTGGACGAGTCCACAAACTCAGCCATCTGCCAGCCAACAGTGTTTCTTTTTTTAACCCCTGAAAAATATAGCCTGCCCAGCCTTCTGCGACACAGCTGGTGGGGGGTTGGGGGTGGGATAATTATGACCAGAGTGCAGGCAACGCTGAGGGCCAGGGGGTGGGGAGAGCGACTGAGTTCCTTTGGTTCTCAGTAAACCACGGCCCATTTATGTTCAGTTTCATTCATTCATTCATTCAACAAAAGGATATTGAGGACTATATTCTATGTTAACAATGGCAGTGGCTTCCATTTCTGGGCACCTAAATATGGGACCGGGTGCCCTGCATCCATTGTTTTATTTCTTCTTCATGACGGCCTTGCCAGTAGGGCCCGGGGAATGGCCTTTGTGGACCTTGAAAGGAATCAGAAAAAAGACTCCCATCTATTCAGCAGACTTAGGCTCAAGACAGGATGTGTCATGTGTCAAACCCAAAGCAGGTTGAACTTGAACCTCCCAGCACCCCTCCCCGGGTGCATAGCATCCCAGCAGTCCCGTAGTGAGGTCAGCATCGTGGTCCTTTTTGTACAGGTAGGAAACTGAGGGGCCCTGGGCAGGAGGACCCAGCTACGTCTGGGGCCCAGTTGGAACCCACGCAGGCTGTTCCCACGGCTATGGCCTCTCCTGGGGTGACTTGAGTTTTCCTCCAAGCCCAGAGCAGTGTACACTTGGCTGGGCAGAGCTGCCGGACAGCACAACCTGTGGTGGCCTTAGCTCATTCATGCCTCTCTGAAATGCGTCGGGCCGAGGTGCACGTGGCCACGGGTGCAGGCTTCAAGGGCAGGTTGCGGCGCTGTTCTCTGTGTATTTCTGGGACTGGGAATGGGGCGGGAGCTGGTCAGTGCTGATTGCATTTTAAAAAAACAGGCATGAATGAGTCCATGATCTCGGCCCTTCCACCGGAGACTTTAGTTTGACTGGGTAAATGAGACATGTATTTGAGGCTATCACATGCGAGCTTTACAAAGACAGTTCATGCTTTGCCAACATGTATTCATTCACCAGACATTCATTGAGCTTTCGCTATGGGCCAGGCACAGTGCCAGGCCCTGGATGAACCTTGGTGAACAAGATGTGGTTCTGGCCGGGTGAGTGGTGTCTGGAATTCTGGAGGAGGGGGTGCCTGAGTGAGTCTTTGGGGAGACACAGGGGTATTGGATGGGGAGCAGGGAGGGAGAAAGGGCAGACCCATAGGGCAGGGCCAGGCCCTGCTATTCCCAGGCCCTCCCAGACATTCCCCTGATCTAGAAGAAGAAATCATCTGTGGAAATGAGGGGTGGGGCTGTGGGGGCACTGAGTCCCCCAGGCCTGGGCACACTGGAGCCCAGTGGCACTCTGCAGGTCAGCCAGGACGACTGATATGGGGGAGGAGGAGGCTGGTCAGCCGCTCCCCCGTCTGCATCCCCCCCTCCCCTCCCAGCTCCCTGGCACTGTGCTTAGCACCCTCCCTGGGACAAGGACAGTCACACACGTCACAGCTCTAATTGAAGACGCTTCTGCAGTCTGGGACGAGATGCTCTTGCAATCCTAAGAGGCTGCAAGGCTCCCTCCCGCTCTTCCTCCCCTGCCTGTCTCTAAGGCCAGCCTTCTAGGGGATTTTTCACAGCATCCCCCCACCCCAACCCAGGGGGAGGAGGACTAGGGCTCCAGCTTCTCCCTGCTTGAGAGTTTCTTCCCCAGGCTCGCTCCTGCCTGCTGTCTGGGCCACTTGTTACACTTTGCGGCCCAGTGCTGGACAGAGACCAATGGGCTGTGGGCCACGGGGTGGAGGTTCTCCTAGGCTGGTAGAGATCTGGGGTGGGGCCGGCCTCAGTAGGAAGGAGCCCCTGAAGGCTGTGTGAGCAGGGTCAAATGGAATCCCCGCCCCCTCCCGTCCTCTATCATTTGCTCCAACCAGGAGCAGTGGGGTGTAGGAATGAACATGCCACTTGGGGGCACACGCCACGTGTGTGGTGCAGATGCGTGAGAAGCTGGCCCAAGGTGGGGTCTCAGTGATGCTCCGGGGGCGGGCGGGAGTGAGGAGCAGTGTGACCCCGTGGCATCACTGTGTTTTTTGTACTTCTCAGGGAGTGCGTCAGGAGGCCTGTTCCTTGACCCTCGACCTTTGGGGTCAGGAGGGGTCCCTGCTAGGTCCTCCGGGTCGAGGTGCAGACATCCACCCTCGGGGGTGGCGGGAGAAGGGGGCTTCCAGGAGAGGGCGTCGGTGGGGCGCGGTGGGAGAGGGAGCAGAGGGCGGGGCGGGTGCGGAGGGGCGGCGGGGCGCGGGGTGAGCCCCAGCCTTGCGGCGGAGAGGTGCGGGGTCGGGGGTGGGCCCCAGGCAGCTCCCTCTTTAAAAGGCTGGCGGAAGCCGCGCGCTCGGCCTCCACTACCGCGCAAACTTGGCGGGCCGGGCCCGCGCCTTTCCGAGCGCGGCCGCGGCCGTGGGCGCGGGGCTGAGCCGCCGCGGCCCCCTCGGCCCTCGTGCTCCCGGAGCCCGCCCCTCTCGCGTCTTCACTGCTCTCCGGTCTCCCGCTCCCTCTCTCGCTCCCTCGCTCTCCAGCGCGCTCTCTCGCTCGCTCTCCTTTTTCTCCTGCTGCCGTGCGGCTGCCGCGGCGCCTCCGGGCGCCCGCATCTCGGCCGGCGGCGCTCGCGGCTCGGCTCCCGCTCCACCGCCTTCCCAGCGCGGAGCCCTCGGCCGGACGCCGCTCGCGGAGCCGTTCCCTCTCTCCCCAGTGCTCGGACGCCGGGCTCCGCGGCGGACGGAGCCGAGCCGCCCGCCGCTCCCTAGCTCGGCGGCTCGCTCTCGCCGGAGCAGCAGCCGCCCGCCGCGCGCTCGGAGGCAGCCCGGGCCGGGCGACCGCCAGCTCCTCCCCGCTGCGTCCCGGACTCCGGGCGGCTCCTCGCCGGGGTCGGTCCGCAGCGTCAGAACCGCCCGCCGCGGCCCGGGCTCCGGCCACCGCGAGCCGCCAGCCTCCGGCCGCCGCCTCCCTGCGCCTCCGAGCGCTCGCCGGCGCGCGGTGAGTTGTGGCCCGCGGGGAACGGGCTGAGGGGACGGCGCCCTCCGGCCTCGGGGGCGCGAGCTGCGGCGGGGACTCCGGGGCTCCGGGAGGTGGCCTCTGGCTGGCTCCCGCGCTCGGCGCTGCCCAGAGGAGGGCCGGTGGACCGGAGCTCTCGGGGCTGGAGGTCGCGGGACCCGGGGTAGAGGGTCTCCCTTCGGGGCTGGGACTGGGAGTGGGGCAGCGGCTCTTCTGCGGGCCCGGGGGAAAGTGTCCCCGTGCCTGGGGTTGTGCCGGGTTCCCCGGCTGGGGGTCGAGCCCGCGCTCAGGTGGGGACCGTGGCGTCAGTGCGCCCCCTCTGCGGAGAGGCAGGGCCGGCGGGGGCGCGGGCCGTTCTGTGCCCCGGTCCCCGCGGTCTCCGGGCGGAAGGGCAGCGCCAGCCGTGCGAGCTCCTTCCCGCGGGCCGGCCCCGCGTCCCGCTCCCGTGGCGCCCCAGCGTCGCCTTGGTCTCCAGCCGGCCCACGGCGCCCGCTGGCGCTCGGCGGAGGCGGGATGGGACGGCACCCCAGGGTCTGGGGTCTCCCCAGGGCCCCGGGACTTCAGGGTCAGGTGTTCCTCAGACACTCGGGACCGATCCTCTCTCGGACCCTGATGAACCTTTGCTTCTACGCGACCGCCCGGCGGGCAGCCGGCGGAGTTGTGTGTGTATGTGTTTGGGGGGAGGGGTCCCCTCCGGGGTCGAGCCGAGTGTGTGTGTGCGTTGGGGGGTCCCCTACGGGGTCGAGCCGAGTGTGTGTGTTGGGGGGGGGTCCCCTACGGGGTCGAGCCGAGTGTGTGTGTGTGTGTTGGGGGGTCCCCTCCGGGGTCGGGCTTCCCCGTCGCCCTGGAGCTGGAGGCGTCTCCTCCCCGCGCGGGGGCGGGGCTGGAGGTGGAGGCCCGACTGCGCGAGGCGCCCCCGCACCGGGGCGGTCTGAGGCTGTTTGTGCTGAAATGGGGCGGCAGTGGCGGCGCAGGGAGTCCTGAGGCCCAACCTGGGAGCGCCCCTCCCCCAGGCCTCGAGTGACACCCCCGCCTTCAGACTTTCGGCCCTTGTTGGAGGAGGCTCCTTGTTTCTTTCCCCGTTCTGCTCACCCTCCTCTCCCTGGTGCGGGAGAAGGCTGCTCTGCGGGACTGCGCCGGGCTCCCTAATGGGGTGCCCCGAGCCACGTGTCTGTTGGAGCCTTGGTGAGTCTGTCTGCTCCTCTGTCAGTGTGGCAGAAAGCCCGATGATGGTGGAGGGACGATCGTGTGTGTTTGTGATCCTCATATTCCTCCCCACTCTATTCTGGGGTGAGGGTGGAGGCGGAGGGCTTCCGGTGGGGGGCAGCTCTCTAAGGGTCTCCATACGGGGACCCCCATTCCCACAGCCTCCCTTCGCTGGGCCAGCTCATGGTGGAAGTGAAGAATATTCTAGTCCCCATGTCCCCTTCCCCAGGAGACGCCCTGGTCCCCACTTTCTCCCTGGCTCCACTTGGAGTCCTGGGCCTCATGCTATGGGTGGGCCCCTCTGCTCTTCAAAGCCTCAGGGCCTGAGGTGGTGGGAGAAGTTCCATGAGAAGGTGAGGACTTGCAGGAGCTTTTCTAGGGCCTCTCCTGATGTTGCAGAGAAGTCCCACAGAACAGTCTGGAGGCCCCTGGGTGTGGTCATCCACCGGTCAGGACAAGGGGCTTATGTCCTCTCCTGGGCAGGCCCTGGGGCTAGTGTCAAGAACGCTACAGTGGGGAGTAGGGATCAGAGTCCCTGCCCCTCCCCTGGGCCCTTGGAGGACCACTTCCCCGTCCTTGGGGTGGGTGGAACCTCTGGTGATGGTGCCTCTGAGCCTCTGTGAATTTGGTGACCGTGGTCTTCATCTCCCCCCAACTTCTGTTATTCCAGCCCTCAATCTCCCCCTGGCTGTCAACATCTTCACCCCTGTCAGGGACAGAAATATCAAAAAGTTCTCGGGCCTGAGTCACTTCTAGGGCTCCCCTCCCAGGTGCGTTTGGTTTCAAGAGTCGGAGAGGAGGAAGGCAGTGCTTAACCCAATGGAGTGCTCTACTGGTGGTGGATATCTAGGAGAGCGGTGAATGGGATGTTGGGGGGGCATGCGATACACCCCATGAAACAGGGCCTGAGCTGGCTGACGGGGAGGAGGGTGCCTGCCGGGGTTGCGCTAGCCGCTTGGCCTCGCCTCCCACCTGCCTCCTCCTCTCACCTTCCTCTGTGTGGCTTCCTCCTCTGGAGGCTGGGTGTCTCCAGGAGGGAGCGCCTGGCACAGCGGCAGGCAGGCAGCTGAGGTCGGTGAGGGAGCCTTGGCAAGCAAGTGTGTGAGAGAGCAGTGTGCTGGCCGGGAGGGTCAGGGGGCAGCCCCCACCTGCTTCCTGAGGGGTCCTCTGCCCAGCTTCTGGGGTGCTCAGACACACCCAAACCCGCCCCGCTGCAGGGGGCAGCTGGCACGAGATGGTGGGACCAGGACCAGCCTTTATAAAGGCTTCTGAGCTTTATAATTACAGATCCTAGACATCCTCTCCCCCAGATCAGCATGGAGCCAGCAGCCCCTAATTACCACCCACCCCAAGACATCTGCCCACCCCGGCTGTCCTCCTCTGCTCAGCCTAGCACCCCATTTTCCAGTGGGCAGGCCCCGCTGGCAGCCTGGGCAGCTGGGCCCGCCGGCCGCCGGCTGGAAGGTTATCTCACTCCTGCAGAGTGCGGCTGCCTGTGCCACCCGGAGGAGGCGTGGGGGCGCTGGCATCTGGGCGCTGGCCCGGCTTGCTGGGGCTGATGGGGCTGCCGACGGCTCAGGCTGACCTGAGGGAGGAGGCCGGGGGGCTTCCCCTGGTGGGCAGCGGGCCCAAGCAGAGGGCACCAGCTTCCGGTACCTCCTGCCACTGCCCCCCCAACCCCCCAGCCTGGTGCTGGCTCCTGGAAAGAGCAGGGAGGGCTTGTGTCTCGGTCCACTCTGCCCTAGTTAGCAGGGGACTATCAAAAATTAATTTCGAGATCTCACTGCCTTTGGCCCTTGCCAGCGTACAGACGGCCTTGGCTCCTGGGCGCTCTGGTTCCTTCCCTGCTGTGCAGCTTCTGGCTTCCCTCCGTCCTCTGCCCAGCCCTAGGCTGCAGCTCTGCCTTCCCAGAGCACTTCCTTCTCCCCACCAGGCCTGGAGTCAGGCTCTGGGCTTCTGCCTCGCGCCCACCCCTCTCTTGCTGCCTGCGCCTGGCTCCTGAAAGGGAGGCTTAGGAACTTAGGGACTTGTTCAGGGAAGGACGCAGCCCACCCCCCCAGCCTCCAGCCCACAGGCCTGTCCGAGTTTCTTTTGGCTCCTTGGGAAAAAACGAGCGCCACCAGGATAGTGAAAATCACCCCTTAAATTAAAGCTGATGACTCCCGTCGAAATGTTTTATTATCAGCCTCACCAATGAGCAATCTCATGGCAGCAGCGAGGCATAAATATATGTGTACACACGTATATTAAATAAATTGGGGAATGTGGTGCATAATGACATTATCTGGACCCCATTCAATTAAGGCAGATATTATCTGTGGTAATTGGGAAATGCCAGCCTCTGATGACAGTTGGGCCATTCTGGGCCTGAGCCTGGCTGACGGGCAGGCTGCGGTGTCCCTCTGAGCCTCCCCCTTCTCCTGGAGAAAGCCCCGGCCACCTGGGGGCTCTGATGACGCCCCCAGAGAACTCAGCTGGCTGCTCATCCCAGGCTGGGCCACCCACGTGGGGATCAGGAGGTTTGGGTCCTGCCCTGTCTCCCACACTCAACCCGCCCAGCCGCCACCCTGTCCCTCAGGGAGACAGAAACCAGCCTGTGGACCTGTGTCCTGGCTGGGCCGTGACTTCTAGTAAACACACTGCATTGCTATAGGGTTATTTTTAGATTTGGATATAGAAATAAAGACTGGGGACTTGACCTGGATTCTGAAGTTTCTGGCGGGTGATCACTGCTTAGATGTCACGGCCCCTTCTTTGTGCTGACCTCAGGGTGGATTAGCGTGGGGAGTCTCCCCCACAACTGTGGTTCTGCTCGTGGCTGTGTGAGGCAGGAGGAGTTGGACGTGGACTCGCCAAGCTCGTGGGCCCCAGCTTTCCAGGGCGGTGCCGGGATTCGGGAGTGGAGACCGGAAGGAGGAAGAGACAGCATTAGTGGGAAACCCTCAATAGCAACAGCTGCAAACAAAGACACTTGCCCCTTTGGGCGCTGGGCTAGAAAGCTGGGTAGTCCTGGCAAGAGGAGATGGGGTGGGTTGAGGTGGGAAGGAGAGATCTGAGGGCTTGCATGGAGGTGGGGGCCGCTGCAGCAGGAGACACCGAGCCAGCAGGAGCTGGTGGCTAGCCCCTCTGCCCTGGGAGAGGGGGACGGTCAAGGCTGGGCATTTTCTGGGGCCTTCCCTGGTGGTCCAGTGGTTAAGACTGCACATTTTTAAAGCAGGAGATGCAGGTTTGATTCCTGGTCAGGAAACTAAGATCCCACATGCTGCGCAGCATGGCCAAAGAGATTTTCTAAAAAAGGCTGGGCATTTTCTGGGCTGAACTGGTGGCCCCCAGTGCCAATGAGATATGCTTGCTTAGCCCTCCAACTGATGCGAACTGCTGTGGCCTGGCATGGAGGTGGCTGGCGTGGAGCCTCTGGTTTCTCTTGTCCCAAGTCCCTGCCTGCTGTGCTCAAAGTGGGCCCTGCTTTCTGCATCCATACCGTGGCCCACCAGGCCTTGCTTGATTTTGTGCTTGCAGCCCCCGCCGCCGACCTCCTCTCCTGCTTCTCCATCTTCCTACTGCCCTCCAGTCATACTGACCTCCTTGCTGTTCCTTGAACAATGACTGCTAATTGTGTGCCCACCTCAGGGCCTTTGCACTTGCTGTAGTCTACCTGGGATGCTTTTCTCCCAGATACTGATTCATGCCCTTCCTGTTTTTAACCTCTGCTCTAATGCCACCTCCTCTGGGAAGCCTTCCCTGCCTATCCTTTCCTTCACAAAGCCCCCGCCCCGCCATCCCCTTTCTTCTTACCTGCTTTGGGTGTCTTCATAAGCCCTGGATCCCTATCTGTGTGGAGATGTATCTGTTGTCTCCCCTGCACCACTGCTGGGATGTAGGCTTCACAGGGCAGGTATCTGTAACTGTTTTCGCCCCCAGCACTTCCCCAGTGCCCAGAGCAGAGTCTGCCACACGGCGGGATCTCAGTACACACTTGGTACACATTTGGATGGCACGTTGCGTAACCAAAGGGTCAGGGATTATGTTTCACGCCCGATCATATAAGCGAGTTGTAAGAATTCAATGCAAGGTTTGAGTGCCACTCTATGGACCTGGAATGCTGCTGCCGACCCCTACCCCCTGCCCTGGGTTCCCGCTGGTGAGGGTGGCGCTACGCTGGTTCAGGGCAGGGACCTGCCTTTGATTGTTGATGGAGAATTGCCTGTGTTCTGAGCCTTGAGCCAGGCCCTGGGGATGCAGAGATGAGGATGGTGCTGCCCATGTGGCCCCAGACGTGCTCCCAGGCTCATCAGTGCTAGAAAACCACGTACAGAGAGAGGCTTTATGGCATTAATCGTGGAGGAAAAGGGCCCCCGCCCCCACTGTGGCCTCCTTCTTGCTCTTAGAACATGGCTCAGGCTGGGACAGTGCCTGTGAGCAGGGCTGCCCTTTCTGTTCATCTAGAAATAGATTAGCTGGGAGAGGAGGGTGGGAAGGGCCCAAGGATCATCCGTTCATGTCCCCACACCCAGGTGGGGGACACCAGGCGTGGTGCAGGCTGGGGTGCAGAGACATCAAGGTGAGGATGACATGGTCCCCCCAGATGTGGTCCAGGTGGGGAGAGGGTTGTGCTGCTGGGGTCTGAGGAAGCTAACGGAGCATCCCCTCTCCCAGGGACTCAGACAGGTCGAGGTTTGTTGCTGGTGCCCCTGGGGTGGAACGGACTTCTGATGACCTGCTCCCTGGGTCTAGGCCTTGTCCATCTGAGAGGAGACTGTCTGGCAAACCTCACCTCTGCCCAGCCATTGCAGCTCCCCAGGGGGACAGGGGAGAGGGGGGCCTCAGAGGTGGCCTGCAGTGCAGTGTTTTGGGCCCGGACTCCCGTGGAGGTGGGACTGCGGGCGGTGGAGGAAGGAGGGGGAGGCCTTAGGTTCTCTCTCACGGTTCCATGTGGGGAGTGGAGCCCCAGCCCCTCCTTCCGTGGAAACGTGAGATGTGGGTGACAAGGCATCTAAACAGCTCAGGAGGTTCAATCCTGATCCCACATATCCATTCACAGTCCCTGAGTTCTCCAAGTACCTGGGCTGGGCCAGGCACTGCAGAGGTCACAGTGAATCCAGCCGAGGCAGGTGCTGGAGGGAACGGGCAAGCGGAGAGGGAGGGGCCGCTGCAGGTCTGGAGGCTCAGGAAGGTGGGGAGGGGGCGCAGGGGGCCCAGGAGCCTGCGGGACCCTCTCTGGGCCTGGCTCTCCTGGCTCTGCCCGCTCAACGCTGGGGGCTGGTCTGCTGGCCTGCAGAGGAGCCGGAAGCCTGAGTGTGTTGGGGAGGAGTGGGGAGGGAAGAAGATGCTTCCCACCCCTGGGAGCCAAGTGCGGGGTCCCTCCCTGTGCCGCTGTCCTTTATTTCATGTTTGGGAGAAGTCTCTTTCTTTTTTTGCTTCGGGAGAAGCAAAAGCAGCTCGGTGAGAACCAAATTGGAGTTTAGTAAATCGCAGCAGCTCTTCTGGTTGTCGGTTGTGGTTTGTGGTTCTTTCTGGCCCAGACCCTGGCTGGAGACGAAGCCCCGAGGTTAGGCAGGAGAAAAGCCTGGAGTCCTGCTTGCTGAGGCCTGGAAGAGGCAGGGGTGGCCAGTTCCTCAGATGTCTGAGAGACGCTCAGGTGGTGGGGTGGCTGGGCTGGACTGGGGCAGACTACAACCCTCTGCCGAGCACCCCCCTCCCACCCCTTTCACTGAAGAGAATGTTCTGGAAAATGCCCACTGGCCAGTGAACTATTGCTCTACCCTATGCCCTCGTCCCTCCCTGCAGAATCGAGCAGGTGCCACTGGAGGAGGTGCTCCAGTGGCTGGGGAGTGGGGAGGGGGAGCGAGACTGCGCACCCAGGGGAGACCCACCTGCCGCCGTCCTGGTGATTTCACCTGGGGAGGGACCCTTCTAGCTGCCCCAGAGTTGAGTTTCCCTGGCTGTTTTGGACCTGGTGGTGGTGGTGGTGGGGGGTGGTCTGAGGGCTCCCCCATCCTCGCAGAGGGACGCGCCCAGCCCTGGGGCAGGGCAGATCAGCCTGGCTCCTCGCCCCCGTCCACCCCCGGCCTCTGTTCTGCCGGCTCCTTTCACTCACAGGTATTTTTACTTTTCCCTGGTGCCTGTTATGCAGGATCAAAGGAAGGAGGGGAGGCTGACAGAGGCGGTGGTTTGCCCGGTTCTTGGAGAAGCTCAGAAAAGGCAGGCCTGGTGGGACCCACGGCTGCAGAGGGCCCGCTGCAGGCGGCCGGTGACCCAGTCAGTGGAGGGCAGCCTGGGGCTTCTGACCAGCTGGGGGCCGGGCCTGGGGCCTCGATTCTCATCTGGAAAGTCCTTGCCTTTCTCCTCACTGAGGACTCCTTTCCGCGTGTGCCTGCTTCCTCCTGCCTGTGGTGTGTGTGTGTGTGTGTGTGTGTCTATTTGCTTACGTTTGGGCTCCGCTCAGCCCAGAGGTGCTCACGTTTCAAGAAGAAGCCAGTGTTGATCCCTCATGAAGGATCTGGAAGCCTGGGAAGGCCCGACCGGCAGAAGCTGTTGTGCGCTGGGTCTTGCAGCCTGAATCTGCCCTGCTGCAGCCTCGCTCACTGCCTTTCCCTATGCCCCAAATCCCTCTATTGAAATAAAAAAAACAAACCACCCCTGACCTCCCAGGATGCCAGAACTGGGCAGGGCCTGAGAGACATCTGGCGGGCCAGTGTGGTGGGGTGGTCAGGGGTGGGGTCTACACAAGTTCTGTGTTCCTGGGCTGTCTCACCATGTGCGGCTTGATGCCTCAGCTTCATCACCTGTGCAACGGGGCTGAAAATCCCACCTAGCTCATAGGGGTGTGTTACCTGAGACGACGCAGGCAGAGCGCTTGCCCGGTGCACCGCGCTGTGTGGTCCTTTGCTGTTATTTCTCCGTGGGGCACCGTTGGCATTTGGACAAGACCGTGTTTCATCGTGGGCTGTTCTGCCCTGTCCCTGCCTGGATGCAGGCCAGTAGGTGACTCCCTCCCTCCATCGTGATCACTGAAATGCCCCCACAGGGCCAGGATGGCCTCCGGACTGCGTCCTACTGCAGCCCGTCCATTTTACAGATGTTGAAACTGAGGACTCCCTGGGGGACAAGCATGGCCTCCAGCACGGCAGCAGTAGGACTGCAGGGTGGTCCGGGACTCCCGCTCTTTCTCGTCTGAATTGTCTAGAACCGGCCTTGGCAGCCAGCACCCCACACCACCCCTCGCTCCTGGGAGAGACCTCAGATAACTCACACGGAGTGACTGCTCTTGAGAAGTCCGCACAGGTGTAGCTGCCCCTTGCCTGTATTTTGACAGATCTTCAGCCCTCCCCAGAGCGCTGACCCCCAGCCCTAGGTCACTGGGTCCTGGCTTCGTGCTGGCCTCCCCAGGCGCTCTCGGCGTGACCAGTGCTGGATTTGAGTCCTCACCCGCCTTGAGTAGGGAGTCACCTGGTCCCTCTGGGAGACTGCTTCACCTGCAGAAGGCTGCTGAGGAGAATTACGAGCCCTCCTCTTGGCCTCTGAGACCTAACAGAGGGGGCAGCATTTGGATGAGGGGCGAAATGTGAGGTGAGCGTCCAGAAGGCGCTCACTGGAGAAGCCCAGGAGCCAAGGCTGGATCCTGGGGCGCGGGCCCCCCATGCTCCCCTGCCCCTTCCAGAGCCCTGGAAGCCTCTGGGGGGATGGTGGCTCTGAGCCCCCCACTTGGTCTTCGTGGAGGGACCAGGTCTCCAGAAAAGACTCCCAACCCAAACACAGGCTCTTTCACACAGTTGGGGAGACTGAGGCACATCGGGCGAAAGGCTGCTGGTCTTCATTTGACAGACGCACGGGGAAGGGGCCTTGAGGTCCCCCCACCCCGCCCTGACTCCACTTTCAGCCTTTCTCCCGGGGCCTCCCAAGTCGAGGGGAGGGAAGCTGCTGGCACTGAGGGAAGGCTGGGCCCCGGGAAGGAAGCCCTGGGGAAATTAGCCCAGATTAGCAATGAGAATGAGGAAGAGCGGGTGTTCTCTCCTCTCCCCTCGCAGATAAATATTTAATCACAACAACAATAATAATGACAGTCATCATAATAATGTGCACTAGCCCAGGCCAGAACCTGAGCCTGCTCTCAGAGGGAGGAAGTGGTGAAGAGAGAAGGAGCGAAGAGAAAAGGAGAGATAAAGACCCCTGGGGCGGGGCAGGGGGCCCAGCAAGGGAAAAGGAACCCCTGCTGGGTTGACGCTCTGGCGGGGTAGTAGGGCGGCTGGGGTGGAAATGGAGGTGGGAGGGTCCACCCGGCTCTCCCCAACTCCGGGTCCACCCGGCCCTCCCCAAACTCCGGCAGCCCCAGCTTCTCTTGGCCTTCAGATCGAGTGGCTCCCAGCCTGACATCTCCTGAGGCCCTGTTTTCTTTCCTCACCTCCGAGTCCTCCAGGAGCCTGTGTGTCTGGTTCCAGAACTGGGGGCTGGGCATTGGGTTCCAGGCGGCGTTCTGCTGTTCACCCCCTGTATGACTTGGGCCAAGTGCTCTCCTGCTCTGGGCCTCGGTGTCCCCATCTCTGAAATGGGTTGTGTCCAGCGGGGCCGGTTTTTGCGTGCTTGCTCCTTCCCGTGGGTGCCTGTTGAGAGGAGACCCCTCTTCTTCCTAAGCCTCCGGGGGTCCCCTGGGGAGTGTGTTCTCTGAGGCCTCTGGTCTGATGGCAGTGGGCACCAGGAACCTTGAGACATGACCCAGTTTCTGCCTTCAGTTCTCTCATTTGCACCAAAGTCGAGCGGCAGGGGAGAGGAAGCCAAGTTCAGGAGGCCTGTGGCGTCTCTGACCACAGCCTCCAGCATCTCCTGCTCCCAGGCTCCTGATGAGAGATGCGAACAGCTAATGTCTCCTCGGGCTTCTCTGATTCCCTCTCTCTCTTTCTCAGGCTGGTAAGAGGAGAGCCCTGGAGCTGTTTTCTCCTTGATGCCAAGATCTGCCCAAGCTAGGAGCACTCTCCACCTTTCACGGTCATCCACCGAGAATAGGCCTGTGGGACGTGGGGACGAAGACCAGAGCTTTGCTGCGTCCCAGCTCCTCCCTGCTGTCTGAGTGTCGCCTGTCTCCGGGACCGAGGAGCACCAGCATGGTTCCGCCCGTCAGCCGCCCTCAGCCACCCTGCTGCTGACGCTGCTCTGGAGAGACTGGGGGGCCGCTGTGCCCATGCTCGTCCAGGCCGTGGGGCCTGGGGCCCGCCAAGGCTAGGAGCGAGGCCTGCCATTCATGGGTCTCTAGGGATTTCCGAGATGCCTGGGAAGAGGGGCTGGGGCTGGTGGTGGGCCCAGCTGCCCCTTTGCCTGCTCCTCAGCCTTTCTGGGCCCTGGGTGCCTTCCTCCCTGGGGAAGCCCAAAGGCCACCCCCACATGAATTCCATCCGCATAGACGGGGACATCACTCTGGGAGGCCTGTTCCCAGTGCATGGCCGGGGCTCAGAGGGCAAGGCCTGCGGAGAACTCAAGAAGGAGAAGGGCATCCACCGGCTGGAGGCCATGCTATTTGCTCTGGATCGCATCAACAATGACCCGGACCTGCTGCCCAACATCACGCTGGGCGCCCGCATTCTGGACACCTGCTCCAGGGACACCCATGCCCTGGAGCAGTCGCTGACCTTTGTGCAGGCGCTCATCGAGAAGGACGGCACAGAGGTCCGCTGTGGCAGTGGCGGCCCGCCCATCATCACCAAACCGGAGCGCGTGGTGGGCGTCATTGGTGCTTCCGGGAGTTCCGTCTCCATCATGGTGGCCAACATCCTTCGCCTCTTCAAGGTTAGTGCCTGCCCAGCTCCTTTCTCCTCTTCTCCTCCTGAATCCCAGGGAGAGAGTGTGTCCCCTCCTCCCCAATACGCACAGTGGTGTGTGAGAATTTGCGGCTGACCTGCCTGTGGTCAGAGAGAAGGTCCCTGCTGCAGGCAGCCTTTTGATCAACTCTGCTCCTCTGCAGGGAATTCTGAACCAGGAGGGAAAGGAAGTGCTGGTGAACAACAGGAGGGAGGAAGAGAGGGGAGGACAGAGATATAAAAAAACCCCAGACAGATGGATGGACAGAAATATAGGTAGATAGAAAGGTACACAGGTTAAAAGATAGACATAGACTGGAAGTGTGAATGTTGGAGATTGCCAGGGAGAAAAAGCAAGACTTTTGTTTTGACATTGTTTTCCAATAATTGCAATTCCCAAGAAAGATCTGTTTTTTTCTTCTGGGTAGTTGAGAAAGCCCCGTGTGGCCCTCCCGCTCCACCTCAGGATTATAGTTAGAAAATGTGTCCTGGTTTTTTGCATGAGGCATTAGCTCTCAGCCCACAGCGACTGGATCTGCAGATGGGGAAGGCCTGGAGAAGCGGGTGGTCCCGTCTCTGATGCCCTGGGTCCCCAGCGGAGCTTCCCCAGCTCCTTCCTTCCTTCTGCCCCTCTTCCTCGCACACCTTTCTCCCTTCTGGAGTCCCTCCCTGCCCCCTCTCTGCCTCCCCCTTCCTCTCTTCCTGGGGCAGGAGCTGCTGATTTGCAATTCAATTGGAGCCAAGTGCTTCGCTAAGCTGCTAAAACAACTGAAAGCTACCGGGTAGAGAGAAAAACATTACAAGCATTTTACCAATAATTATATGCCCGCTCCTCTCCGGGAGCCTCCTCGTTTGCTCTGTGTGTGTGTGTGTGTGTGTGTGTGTGTGTGTGTGTGTGTGAGAGAGAGAGAGAGAGAGAGAGAGAGAGAGAGAGAGAGAGAGAGAGAGAGAGAAAGAGAATAGGGTGAGGGAGGAGGAAGGGAGGCGTAAAGGGCGCCTCTGCGTCCCTCCTTCACTCTCCTGTTAGATTCTTGGCCTCTGGAGTTGGCTCCTTGTCTCCTCAAAGTCTCCAGAGTTGGGGAGTGCACAGAGAGGCTGCTTGGCCTCATGCAGGTTGGGAAGTGCTGAGGCTGGAGCCCTCTCTCCTGGGCCTTTTCTGGAACCCATTTGCCCAGTCCCATGATACATTAGTATTTGGGGGCATTTCTGGGAAGCCTGGGGTAGAAGTAGGGATGAATGGTGTGAGTGTCTCTGTATTGGCTGTCCTGTCTAGCGGGGCAGGGTTGGAACTTTGCCACGGTCTGGTCTGGGCCACGGGTGCTGTGCAGTCTTGACTTTGGGCCTTCTTCCTTGGAGTGCTGGGTTTGCTTAATGATCTGGATGAAGACACTATTTTAATTTTAAAAACAAATACATCATGAAGGATGCAAAATCATGATGCAGTAGGAGACTTGAAGGAAACTTTGCCTTGCCAGTGGACAGTTTGAACAACCCCTGGGGAGCAGTGTTGCCCGTGGTCATTCATTGGTGGGGTGGGGTGGGGACTGGGAACCTGGTCCAGCCCCTCCACCCAATTCTGTAGTGAGGAGGACAGACCCAGGGGGACGGGCAGCAGGGCTCAGGGGTCCCAGCCCTGGGCCTACTGAGGTTTGGGCCAGCTGAGTCATCATTTCAGCCTGCCTGCCCCGGTGGTGTTGGGAGGGGAGGTGACCTGGGCCAGCAGGTGTCATGGAGCAGAGGCCCACCTATCTGAGCGGGTACAATCCCCCACCTATGAGAAGGCCAGACCACAGGTGGGCTGCTGCAGTGTCCTCTTCTGAGCTTTTACTAAACACCTTGGTGACTCTGGGTATTTTAGAATGTGTTTTATAAGGACTTCCCTGGTGGTCCAGTGGCTAAGACTCCGAGCTCCCTACGCAGGAGGCCCCAGTTCCATCCCTGGCCAGGGAACTAGATCCCATATGCTACAACTAAGAGTTTGCAAGTTGAAACTAAAGATTCCACATGCTGCAAAGACAATGGAAGATTCCATGTGCCACAACCCAAACCTGGCACAGCCAAATGAAATACAACAGATAAAAATAAGTATTAAAAAGCGTGTTGTAAAAATGTTAAAACAACATGATCAGGCCCTTGGAGGTAGGACATAGGTGAGGGTCCCTGTCCACCATCTCCCGGGCGGAGCTAGTACCCTCTTTATAGGGAGGTGGGAGAGATCAAAGGGGCTGAGAGGTGTCACTGGACAAAGGGTCTAAGAAGGGCTGCTGTCAGCATCAGGCCTTGAAGCGGGTTCTGGGAGGTCCCCTGCGGGAGTGGGCTGCGACTTTTGAGCTGACCCCTCCCAAGATGGAAAGGTCTCGGGTGAGGAGGCCTGGGGCCAAAGGGCCTCACCTGCCGGAGGGCCTCGGGTGTTCCTTTTCCCCAGCCCATCTGGTCACACACGAGTGTGACTGTGGCCTCCGTTTTGTCTGCACCTCCTGAGATCACAGGGAGAGGAGTGGGTGGGGGTGGGAGTCAGGAGACCCCCAGGCTCGCAGAGAATGAGCTGGGACTGGGAGGGAGAGGCTTGGAGATGGGAGAAGGAAGGGGGGGAACAGAAGGGGGCTCTTGGGAAAGGAAAGTGGGGGAGTGGTGGGGGGGACGTGGAGAGAGCCAGAAGGAGACAGCTGGCTGTGGTCCTAAGTCCCTGGGTCCCTTTTAACAGCGTTAATGTTCCAGGCTGGCGACAAGAGGGCTCCTCAATAATTAAACTGATAGAAATGAGGCTGGGCGAGAAACTGAAAAGCCATTTACAGAGGCAAAAAGATTGAACTTTGGGGAGGGAGGTCAGGAGCAGAGCCTCAAGCAGGAGAGGGTGAGGGAGGGGCCTCTGGGGCTGGGGAAGCTGCGGTGTCAGGTGTCCGTTTCAGAGGGCAGAGGGCACTGCTGTGCCAAGGCTGCTAGTGGGGCCTGCTGGAAACTCCCCCAGAGGCTGTGGTTCCAGCCCTCTCCTTCCTCCACGAGGTAGATTTCTGGCGCACATCTCAGAGAGGGTGATTTCCTGCTGGGAGAATGCTAGCAGAGTTCCATCGAGGCCGGGGTATGGACAAAACTCACACCTGCCAGAGCTGGGAGGGGCAACGTCCATCCAACAGCAGTGGACACGGAGCCCTGATTGAATGATAGGGCAGGGCTGGGGGTCAGAGCCACAGGGCTGGACGTGGGCCTCGAACCTAGGCCTGCATTCGAGATCAGAAGCCCTGACTTTGGGGAGTCGTGGGTCTGACAGCTTGTATCCTTTACCCTCCTATTTGCACCCCCTCCTTCATCTTCATTTTGGCTCCATTCTCCTAGGACAGGGAATATTGATGGAGGTGAGGAATACATTTTGGAGGAGAGCCTAACCCAGAGGAAGTGGCTTGTGTGGTATCATGTTGTGGGGACAGCCCAGGTTCTGAAAGCAGTCAGGTCTGGGTTTGAATCTGTGCCACCAGAGTTACCTCACCATGCCCACCACATCTAATCACCATATCAGTCATTTACACCATAGTATGAATGAGCCAATCCAATCTTTTCCTGAAAGCAATATTTCTGGGGGGAGAAAGAACATAGGAAGTGCCCTGGAAGAAAGCATTTTTCAAATCCTTGAACTATAAGAGCTCAGAAGGATCCAGAAATAATTGCATTGAGTCCCTCATTTTTGAAGTGGAGGGAAAAAAAAAAACTGAGGCTTGAAGATGGAAATGTGAGCTAGCATCATGATTAAGAAATTGGACACTGGAGGGACTTTCCCAGTGGTCCAGTGGCTGAGACTCTGCACCCCTCATGCGGGAGCCCAGGTTCGATCCCTGGTTGTGGCACTAGATACTGAGTGCTGCAACTAAGACCCAGCAGCACCAAATAAGTAAATAAATTAAAAAAAAAGGATTTGGACACTGGGGCCAGACAACTTTTGCCACCTTGGCAAATGCCTCAATTTCCTCCTTTGTAAAATGGGGGTGATAGTGGTCTCCTCAGCCAGGTGTGGGAATTAAGGGTTAATGTCCAGAAAAGACTTGTCTGGTTGGTGCCTGGCACACAGTCAGCCCGCAGGAAATGTCACTGCACAGCTTGTAGCCGGACTTGAAGTCAGCATGAGGGACTCTGTCGATGTGGAAGAGGCTGGACCCGGTGGGCAGGGACAGACGGTGACCTTTGAGGCTGATCCTGGAGAGGCCCCACCATCTGCTAGGCCTTGTGCAGTGTGGAGACTGAGTGGCCAGCTTGACTGGCAGATAATGAAGGTTTTCTGCTGTCACCACAGGGGGGGCCTGAGCATTGGGGATGGGCTGGAGTGGAGGGAGGACAGGAAGGGGCCAGCAGGAGAGAGGGTGGAGGGGATGCCAGCCAGCAGGGGGGGGCAGGTGCCCCGCTTCCTAGGAGAGACGTTGGCCCTCTGTGTGCCACGCCAGCCTGGCCTGCGAGGGCCTGTCCCTCCTGGGGATGGAAGTGCTGTGAGGGTTTGGGGTGCTTAGGCTTCCCAGGTGGCGCAGTGGTGAAGAATCCGTTCACTGATGCAGGAGACGTGGGTTCAATCCTTGAGTTGGGAAGATCCCCTGGAGGAGGAAATGGCAACCCACTCCAGTATTCTTGCCTGGAAAATCCCACGAACCGAGGAGCCTGGTGGGCTACAGTGCATGGGGTCGTGAAAGAGTCAGACACAACTGAGATACGACACGACAGTGTGTTAGAGAAAGCAGCCTGCCTGGTACTTGGCTCACCAGGCCAGCCAAGGGGAGACGCTGTGGCTCAGCTGATACCGATGCTCTGTTGAGGACGTGGCATTTGTGTCTTCAAAATGTTTTCACTGCACAAGCAGGAGTAACTTTGGAGAGGGCCCGCCCCCTCTTCTGCAGCCTGCCTGTCTGCCGTGAAGGCAGCTTCGTCTTTCCAGGGCCCAGGCAGAAACCTCGGTGGCGTTTTGACCTCCCTCAGCGTGCGGTCACACACCCTGCGGGCTGTCCTTGTGAACGTGTGCTGGGGACTCCCCGCCACCGTGGCCTGGGTGGTGTCACCTGGACCCTGCTGAAGCCTCGCTCTCCTCTCCCTGCTTCCAAACAGGTCTTTCCACAGCCAAACCTTTGCTCAGTGGCCAGAATGATCTTCCTCAAGGTCAAATCCAACCAGCTCACCTCTCACTTACACTTTTTGTTGGCTTTGTGTTGCTTTTCGATTAAAATGCAAACTTCCACGCTGCTGGCCAGTCTGAGAGGCCCTGTGATACCTGGTGCCCTGACCACATCTTTCAGCCTCTCCTGGGTGCACTCTGCACCAGTCCTACTGATTTCTTTACGTTCCTTGAAAACACCGTACTGTTTTCCCACCACAGGGCCTTCGCCCCTGCTTCCCCCTCTACAGCGGGACATTGGAATGTCCTCCTCCTACTCTGAGGCTGGATCCTTCTTATTCAACCTAGAGTTTCAGTGGACTGTCTTCAGAGGAACACCCTCCACCCCCCCAGTTATTCTATCTTATCTTCACATCTTCCCCTTCATGACCTTCACCACAGTTTGTTGTCGTCATGTTCGTGTTTCTTTGTTTTCCTGTTTCTCTTGGCTTCTCCTCTGGCCTGCTGCCTGTTTTTGCATAACCCATGAGCTGAGAATGGTTTCTGTGTTTCAAATGGTTGAAAAAAAAAAAAAAGCAACAAGTCATGACAGGAAAATTATGCAAAATTCAAATTTCAGTGTCTGTAAGCTCTTATGGACGCACAGCCGTGCCTGTTCATGTACGTACTGTCTAGGATTGCTCTTGAGCTACACTCTCGGAACTGAGGGGACAGGCGCCTTCAGCTGAGCCCTGCTGGCCTGTAAGCAGCACCTACAGGACCCCAGTGGAGGCTAGGCCCATGGGTGCCCTTGGGAAATCTTAGCTGAATGGACTCATGGAGAGCAGGGCATGTGCAGCTCCCAGGTCTCCCCAGACTCTGCGATGACAGCGGGGTGGCCCGGTCTGCAGAGCCTGTGTGAGCCTCTGGCTGTGGGGGTGAGTGTAGCTGAGCTCGCCTTGCCGTGGGGTCCAGTCACTGCCCACCGTTGCCTACCAGTGCCCACCACTGTGGTGACCTCTGGGCCACCTAGACGTGTTTGTTGTTGTTTAGTCACTAAGGCATGTCAGACTCTTTGCAACCCTATGGACTATAGCGACCAGGTTCCTCTGTCCACGGGAGTCTCCAGGCAAGAACACTGGAGTGGGTTGCCATTTCCTTCTCCAGGGGATCTTTTTGACCCAGGGATCGAACACAGGTGTCCTGCCCTGCAGGCGGATTCTTTAACCGCTGAGCCCCCAGGGACACTGCACAGGATGCCTGGTTGTGTTTCGATGTTACTGTTCAGTCGCTCAGTCATGTCCAACTCTGCAATCCCATGGACCGCAGCACGCCGGGCCTCCCTGTCCATCACCATCTCCCGGAGTTTACTCAGACTCATGTCCATCGAGTCGGTGATGCCACCCAACCATCCCATCCTCTGTCCTCGTCCTGCTTTCAGTCTTTTCCAGCATCAGGGCCTTTTCCACCCTCCAGGTACATCCAGCTCCTCTATGGAATCCCTTTCACTTAAGGTTCTGTTCCCTGTTAAAAGGTACCCCCATGTCCTACTGTTGGCTGTTATTAGAGATTTGTCCCAAGAAGTCTCGCTCCGCAAATGTGTGAAGAGTGAATGAGGGGTTCTCCTGAAGAGGCTGTTGGGGTACAGTAATCCCAGCATCCACACGGCACACTTCCTGCGTCAGGGTCTGCCCCAGACCTCATAGCACCTACCCAGGGTAGGCGTGTGGCGCTATCCTCATTTCACAGATGCAGGACCGAGGCGGAGAAGCTAAGCTGCTTCCTGAAGGTCACCTGGCTGGTCAGTGGGGGAGCTGGGGGAGGAGTCCCAGCGGCTGCCTCTTGTTACCACTTTTCACCACTTTTACCTTTCTACCACTCTGCCCTCCTTTCTCTTGGCCATCACGTAGGCTCGGTGGGACCTGGCCCATCCTCAGTGTGCAGGCCTTGCTGAGCCTCAGTTTATGCGTCTGTAGAGGAGTGTGCAGCCCTCACCTGGCAGCAGAGATGATGGAGCAAAGCCTTTAGCAGGTGCTTAGGGGGTGCTGGTGTTACCAGACACTGGGGGTGAAGGGGGAGGCGGCGTAGAGGAGGTGTGGGAAGGGTGACCGGCAGGGGCTGTTCCCCCGGGGGGAGGACCAGCCCCTCTCTGCTGTTACAGACTCTCCTTCCCCAAACCCTAGGTGTCCCTTTGTGGTGGGAGTCTGGGGAGGGGCCCTCAGGACCCAGGGTCAGGCCCAGGCCTGAACAGAGCGGGCAGCTGGGTGAGGAGAGGGAAACACGGCCCCAGGGGGCGGTGCGACCCTCCCCGCGGGTGGGGCACCAGGGTACTGGGTGCATTGCCCCGGTAGCTCTCAAGCCTGGCGGCTCGTCATAGTCACCTGGGAGCACTGGACTCCTGGGCCTCCAGCTGGTGAGGAGCCCTGGGGCCCGGTCTGCATCTGCAGACCTGTTGGCAGGCTCGGCAGGCTGCTGGACAGATGCGCTGAGCCCTCCTCGGTGTCCGGGAATCCTGTTCTGTCTGCCTTCTCCAGGGAGCGCTCCCGCCCACCCAGCACCCTCTAGAGCCCACTTCCTCCCCGGTGCACCCTTGGGTTGCAAGACCTGTCTGAATATGGGAAGTTTGGGGGTGGAAGCAGGATGGTTTCAGCCCTGGTCGCTGGGCCGGCAAACAGGCTCATTATGAGGAATAGAAAGAGGGGTGGAGGCTTTTCAGGGCATCTGGGTCGACTTCCTGGAGATGCGCTGGAAGGAGGTGAGTGACACTGTGGAGGGGCTGAACCTGGGGAAACTCAAGTTTATGACTACTGGTTTCTGGCTCCCTGTCCCTGATCTGGACCTTGGTTGACCCATGTGTAAGAATCCACTCACTGGGGACTCCCCTGGTGGTCCAGTGTCTAAGACTCCTTGCTCCCAAGGCAGGGGGCCCGGGTTTGATCCCTGGGCAGGGAACTAGATCCCACATGCTGCAACTAAAGAATCCTCATGCCACAACTGAAAAAAGAGATCCTGCCTGCCACAGCGAAGAGTAAAGATCCTGAGTGCTGCAGCTCAGACCTGGCGTGGCTAAATAAATAAATAAATAAATAATACATATTTTAAAAAAGAATCCATTCATTCACTCACTCGTTCATTGATTCACTCACTGAATCTGTACTGAAACATCTCCTCCAGGCCTCGCTCTGCTGGCACGGTGGTCTCCATCTGGCTGCACTTTGGAATCAGCTGGGGAGTGTAAAATACCCGGGTATCCGAGCCTCATTGCAGGAATTCAGGTTTAATTGATATGAGATGGGGCCTGGGCTCCCCAGCTGATACTCATGTGCAACTCAGGTGGAGAACTGCCACGCTAAGCAACTTTATCCACCAGGAAACAAAGCAGATGGGGGCCTGACCCTTGAGGGTTTCCGTGTTTGAAGGTAAGGCAGGCAGTGAACAGGTAAAACACGCAAATGTGTAATTGTCAGAGGGGAGCAGTTCCCTGCAGGACAAAGCCAGGAAGTGGCTGGAGAGCCATGGCGGGTGGGAGTGCCCATTGAGAGAGGATGGCTGGAGGTGAACTTATTATTTCTTTAAACTTTTTATTTTGTATTGGGGTATAGCTGATTAACAGTGTTGTGATAGTTTCAGATGAACAGCAAAGGGACTCAGCCATTCTCCCCAAACCCCCCTCCCATCCAAGCTGCCACATATCATGGAGCAGAGTTCCATGTGCTATACAGTAGGTCCTTGTTGGTTGTCCATTCTAAATATAGCAGTGTGTACCTGAGGAGTGGACTTTTTGAAGAGGGGACATAAACTTGAGTGGAGAGGGTTGTCCTATGGCTATCTGGAGAAAGAGTGGTGCAGGGAACAGCAAGTGCAAAGGCCCTGGGGCAAGACTGTGCTTTGTTGTTGACCCAGGAGCTCAAGCAGGAGGACCCAGCGAGCCGGGGGCAGGGAGGGGAGGACCAAGGAAGCTCAAAACCCACCTCCTGTTCCTTCTGTTTACAAAGGGTATTGTGTGTGGGGGGCACACCAGGACTTTGGTGACCTTGGCAAGTCACTGGTTCTCCCAGGAGTTCAGTACCCTCACCTGTAAGACAGGAAAGTGGTTCCTGACCAGTCCTTGTGAAGCTGCGGAGGCGATGGGGAGACATAAGGACAGGGCCCTCCGTGTGGGAGACGTGTGCTTCCCCGGGGCTCTCCCTTGCTGCCACCCACTGCCAAGCCCCTGGTCCCTCTCCCAACTCCTCCCCCTGCGTTTCCCGGCTCTCCTCACCCACCCCCTGCTGGCCTGAGGACAGCAGAGCTGGAGACTAGAGGGAGGCGGGTGGGGACCCCCAGGGGAAGTAGCAGTCGGTGGTTAGAGCCTGTGCCCTGGGCCAGATGGCCTGGTTCATACTCCTGCCCTGCCATTCATCACGTGAGAGGCACCTCTGTGTGCCTCAGTTTCCCTGTCTATAAGGTGGAGACCCTTGTTGCCCCCGCCTCACAGGGCCCTGTGAGGGTTACGTGAGGAATACACAGAAAGTGCTCAGGGCGGTACCTGGCATGGAGATTCTGGATACTAGCTGAGTCCCTGGTCATGAGGGGCAGCCCACAGCAACGGCCGTAGATGCAGCCACACAGTAGGTCCCTCAGATCCTGGCCCCTGGATCACTCAGCCTCTCTGGACCTCACCATCCATCTGTAAAATGGGTAGAGTCACTACCTTTCAGGGTGCAGATGTTGAGTGATAAGAATGGGCAGCTGAAAGCACGGTGGGCGCACAGTAGGGTCAATCGTTTTGTTCTCTTCTGCTGTCAGCATCCAGGGGGCCTCTGGGGGGTGTGTGGGCTGAGCCAGGGCGGGGTGCGGGCTCTGTGGGGCGGAGGGGCAGGTCACTGGCTTTTGGCTGAGGCATGACTGGTGAGTGCACCCAGGTCTCCCCGCGAGATGGTCCTGGGGTTCTCTCAACTCTCACACTGTTAGGTGAGGGGGATGGTAGGGTGAGGGTAGCCCTCGGGGGAGGGCTGAGGGTCCCCTTACCAGAAGCCTTCCACAGCTCAGGGGCCTGCGTCCTGGGCCTGGCTCACTCTGGGCCTGGCTGTGCTGCTGACTCACTGTGCAGCCTTGCGTCGTTGGCTGCCCTCTGCGAGCCGACATCGTGGGATTAAGTGGGCTCTGACCCTGGTCCTTAACCTGGAGCCTTCCCTGCAGGAGCACTCAGCTCACTCCCCGGGGTCCAGGCTCCACCCTGGGCCTTCCTGGATTGTGGGCCAGGCTTTCCAAAGCCCACCTCCGTGACTATGCCTGGACCAGGCCCTCCTCCTCGAATGCCCTTCTTGGGGTCTGATGGGCAGAGTCGGACTCCTCCAAGTGCTGACTCAACATCCTTTGGATGTCTTTGACTTTCCTGACCCCCCAAGGGCTGAAATCCTGGGGTACATGGTGGGGGGGGGGTCTCTCCTGTGGCACTTGTGGGTCTCCCTGAAGTTCACCAGCATGTCGAGGGCAGGATTAGGGTGGTTCTTTCTTGGTCATCCCCTCATCCCCAGTGCCTGGCCTGAAGCTGCTGCTGCTGCTAAGTCGCTTCAGTCGTGTCCGACTCTGTGCCACCCCATAGACGGCAGCCCACCAGGCTCCCCCGTCCCTGGGATTCTCCAGGCAAGAACACTGGAGTGGGTTGCCATTTCCTCCTCCAATGCATGAAAGTGAAAATTGAAAGTGAAGTCGCTCAGTTGTGTCTGACTCTTCACGACCCCATGGACTGCAGCCCACCAGGCTCCTCCGTCCATGGAATTTTCCAGGCAAGAGTACTGGAGTGAGATGCCATTGCCTTCTCCGGCCTGGCCTGAAGACAGACAGACAAGTCAGGGAGCCTGCCAGCCTTGGGACCAGGTGTTGGGGAACTGACCCTGCCCTGGGGGCAGGGGCGGGGCTCACAGGGCTGAGGGGGTAAATCCAGCACACTTCCCCCTGCACATCCTGGAATGGACTGTGTGCTTCTCAGTACCTCCCCCCCCCCCAATTTATTAAACTAGCATTTTTATGACTGAGAAAATGAAAAGAAGGCAAATTCTACTTTATATTCCCATTGACCTTTACGCTTGCCTCTGGCTCAGAGGCCCTGGGATGACGAGATGCAGGCTCCGCCTTCGGTCGCTGGGCGAGGGAGCAGGGACGCCCTTAAGTCTGAGGCCCTCTTTCTGTCCCTGTGTGCGGCTCTCTGCCTCATCCTGTGTCTGTCGTTCTGTTTTCCTCCATGTCCTCCTCCTCTCCCTCCCGGTCCCTTCTGGACTCTCTCTGGCTGTCTCACCAGGTGAGCTGGAGCGGCCTCATTCCGGGCCCTGTGGTTCAGGCAGGAGCTGGAAGCGGCCGCCAAGCCCACCTGCTCCTGGCCGCGAGACCCCCTGCCTAGCGCCCACCCTGGACGCCCAGCCACCTCACGCCCGACCCACGCAGGCTCCCCTCCTCTGACGCAGGGCACCCCCGACAGAGCTCCAGAAGGTCCCTTGGAAGTAGGCCTGGCCACGGTCAGGGCTCCACTTTGCTGGCCTGCGGGCAACTGGGGCTGCCTCTGCGCCCTTCCCAGGGCTGTGGGGAGGCCAGGCCAGGCCAGGCCCAGGCGTGTGGGCCTGCTTCTGAAGGGAAATATCCCGGTTCTGCCACAGACTGCTCGGTGACCTTTGGCAGGGCACATAACCTCTCCGAGCCTAGTTTCCGGTCTGTGCGATGACTTGGATGGCTGTAGAGCGGCCAGCACCGGGCCTTGTACCCAGAGGTGCTGAAGGGACCGTAGCTGTGGTGGGGGGTACCCTGTGCGCATGTGTGAGGCGAGGCCTGCGGCTCTCCCTGCTCCTCCCCCTCCCTCCCTCCTCTCCCCTCCCCCTCCTCCCCCTCCTCTCTCCTCCCCTTCCTCCCCCTCCCCCCTCCTCTCCCCTCCCCCCTCCCTCCCCCCTCCTCTCCCCTTCCTCCCCCTCCCCCCTCCTCTCCCCTCCTCTCTCCTCCCCTTCCTCCCCCTCCCCCCTCCTCTCCCTCCCCCCTCCTCTCCCCTTCCCGTCCTCCGCCCCCTCCTCTCCCCTTCCCGTCCTCCGCCCCCTCCTCTCGCCTCCAGGGTGGCCCCCCTTCAGAGGGGCAGGAAGACAGCAATGCTTAACCCTTAGGAGTGAATTCAGGGTGGGAGATTTGAGGTTTAGGCCTGGGTGGTGGGGCTCTGAGGGATGTGGCTTTCGGGGTTAGCTCACTTCAGAGAGGAGACCAGCGGAAAGTGGGGTGCAGGGAAGTGGGGTGCCCCCAGCTCGCACAAAGAGCCCCGTTTATTTCATTAAAGATGAATGGCATCCTTCATGTGGGTCTGGCAGGAAGGGATTTCCCTCTCGCAGCAGGCATCATATATTTTAATAATGTACTCTTTCAAGCATATGGGAAATTATAGAGAATAAAATAATGAACTGCCCCTGGCTTGGTCAAATATTGATATTTTACTCTAATTGTGTCAAAACTTTTCCTTTTAAGAAAGAAAACATTGCAAATATAATCAGAGGCCCTGGCTTATGTCTCCTCCCACTCCTCTTCTTTCTCCTCAGAGATAGCCCCCAACCTTCTCCTGGATGAGTTGTTTTTAATTCCTTTAATTTCTGTGCAGTTGGAAAAAAAAAAAATATGTATGTGTGCTTAGTCACTCAGTCGTGTCCGACTCTGCTACCCATGGACTGTAGCCCACCAGGCTCCTTTGTCCGTGGGGATTCTCCAGGGAAGAACACTGGAGTGGGTAGCCTTTCCCTTCTCCAGGGGATCTTCCCAACCCAGGGATTGAACCCAGGTCTCCCACATTGCGGGCAGATTCTTTACCAGCTGAGCTACCAGGGAAGCCCACATATACGTCTATCTCTCCATAAATGATACTTGGTTCTGTTTTGCATGCAGTAAGGATGATGGATACAGGACCATACTATGTGTGTTCTATGGGCGAGTAATGTCATACTGCTCCATGGTTTGCCTGTTTTTAAAAATGTTTATTTATTTGGCTGTGTCAGGCAGGGTCTTTTGTTGAGGCACACAGACTCTCTCGTTGTGGTTCAAGGGCTCTAGAGCACGCAGGCTCAGTCACCCCATGACATGTGGGACCTTAGTTCTCTGACCAGGGATCAAACCTGCGTCCCCTGCGTTGGAAGACAGATTCCTAACCACTGGACCACCGGGAATCCCTCTGAGGTTTGCTTTGTTTGCCTTTGCCGCGTAGCTCTCCACTGGGACAGTGCCCACTTCTGTTCCGTGTGGTCACCTGGGCAAGTTCCCTGATGTGACTGATGTTCTCTGTGTGGCTCTCTCTTTGCCAGTGTCTCCTTGTGCTCTTGGAGCGTTTCTCGTGGGTCTCACCCAGGAGCGGAAGTACAGACTCCTGGGCAATATGCCTCTTTTACTCTTCCCAAGGCTGCCACATTGCTCCCCACATTCTGTGCCAGGACACTGGTTTCCTAACCAGCCTCACCGCTGGGATCCCCAGGGCCTTGTTAACACAGGTGTTCCCGGGCTGCCTGGGCCTGAGCCAGCCCTGTTAGGAGACACTCAGGGTGTGGAGTCTTATTTTATCAGGTCCCTGGGGGCTTCCTGGACCTGCATTTAGAGCTGCCCCTCCTGGGTCTGCTGTGTTCTCATTGTGCAACTT
The DNA here is from genome assembly GCF_033118175.1 of Dama dama. Taxonomy (NCBI): domain Eukaryota; kingdom Metazoa; phylum Chordata; class Mammalia; order Artiodactyla; family Cervidae; genus Dama; species Dama dama. The sequence continues at coordinate 10,878,973 of NC_083687.1, read as the reverse complement.
TGGGCCAATTGCTGGATCTCTCTGAGCTGGGGTGCCCTTATGTGTAAAACAGGGATGATGGTGGTGGTGAGGAATCAGTCAAGCTGGCCCAGGGTGTAGCCTGTGGTGTGTCCAGGGTGGCCACAGCCTGACTGGGCTCCAGTTCCATCCAGAGGAGGAGTGTCCCCTCTGACACCACCTGTGAAGTCATGGTTGGATTCCTTGTTTTGCTCAACAAACCTCAGGGCCCCCTGCTTTGTGCAGACTGTGCCATGCTCTAGGAACATGAAGTCTGGGCAGAGAACCTGAGCTTGGGAGTTAAATGGGCAGTGATTCAGTGACAGACGCGAGTGCTCTAATGGGGGCGGGCTAGGTGCCCTCAGGTTGGGTGAGAGGGGCCCCTTGACCCGCCTGGGGGGAGAAACCAGGGAAGGCTTCCTGTAGGAGGACAACTAGCTGAGACGCACAGCCAGGAGACAATTAGCTAGGTTGGCGGCGTGCTGGAGGGCAGGGGAAGGCATTCCAGGCAGAGACCCGGTGGTGAGAGTGAGAGGTGGGTGGGGGAGCCCGGCGTGCCCGTGGGGTTGGCTGTGCTGTCCACCTGGGTGCGGGGCTGGGGCAGACCAGGCACCTGCCTTCCCTGCAGGGGCCGCTCTTGACTGCGGGGGCGGGGGGCCCCTCCGGTGGCAGCTGGAAGGGGTTTATGGGAAGCCTGAAGTGTGAGGAAATGTTAAGTGCGTTCTAAGTACTTTGATTATTTTAAATTGCTTAAGTGGTTTCTAAGATGGTCCTAAGTACTCTGGTGACACAGACACAAAGTCAATTAGGGGAGCACACCACACTCACAGGGGAGAGCCCCTCCCCTGCCTTCCCTCCCCCTCCCCCGGGCCTGGACCCAGACCCCCTCCTCTCTCCTCCCAGCACCAGACCGGGGACCCCCGCCCCCAGTGCTGGGCTCCCCTGACTTTGAGTCCTGGCCTCTTTCCCAAGCATCTCAGGTGGGGTGAGAGGGGTGGATGGGGGGAGAGGGGGTGTGGGGGGCCCACGAGGGTCTCCTGTAAAGATGCTTCTCTCTCCTGAACGAGCCTCTGGCTGGCTGCAGGGCACCTGGAGCACCCTCGGGGTGACTTCCTGGTCAGAGAGGGCATCACCGTGTGAGTGCGTCCAGTCTCCCCTGGGCGCCCAAGCTGGACCCCAGCCCTGGCCTCTCCTGGGGGCCCCACCCCTCCCCGTGTGCCTCTCAGAGAGCTGTCAGCCTGGGCGTGCCTGCTGTGTCAGCCTATTCCAGGCATCGTTCACCAACGTGTGGGGTGTGTGCACACGCGTGTTCTCCCCTCCATTTTCATGCACCTACAGCCCCCACTGGGTGAGCTCATGGCGTGTGGCTCCCAGGACCGCCTGCTTCCTGTCTCCTCAGGCCTGACCCTTGGTAGCCTCTGATCTTGTACTTTTATAAAACAGCCTCGACGGGGGACTTTATGATTGGCCACTTCGCACATCTCTGTAGGGGGATTCCTACTAATGAGTGCTGGGCCAGAGGGCAAGTGTGTGTGTAACTTCTTGCACTCCTGCCAGCGAGGGGTGAGGGCTGTACTCGGCAGTGCCCATGGCCAGGAGCGTGGCCCCAGAGACAGCCCTGTGCCCGGTTCTGACTTGGCATCCACGCAGCCTCAGGTAGCAGGTTGTGGGAGTCAGGGCCAAGCTGGACCCTGGCCCCCAGCTCTGGAGCTGCCTGGAGGAGCCAGTGGGCTTGTGTCACGCGGGCTTGTGTGGCTGGGGGTGTGTGAGGCGTCTGAGCCACCTCCTCGGCCATGTCTGTGCACGTCCAGGGGACCCTCTTTACCAGGAGACGTGGCGGGGAAGGTTGGGGTGCTGGGTGGCGGGGTGCAGGAGTGGGAGGGCCCTACTTAACTGGAGCGGTTGTCCTGGGAGTGACAGCGACAGTGTCTCTGGGGGGTGGGTGGAAAGGTGGACGTGGCAGGTGGGGCGTAGGAGGCAGAACCAGGTGTCCTCGGGGATACTGTGGGCGCAGGACTCAGGGTGGGGAGAGGTGCCCAGCTGGACTGCAGCCCTGAGGCTGGGGGACTCTGGCTTCGCTTGATTCCTGCTCAGGATGAAAACTCCCAAAGCCCAGGAAATTCAGCTCTGGGATTGCAATCCAGTGTGGCAGGGAGGGGAGATGACCTCACTGGTACCATTTGCTGTGGACACGAGGGATGCATGGGGAAGGAGGCAGGAGCCCTGGGGCTTTGGCAGCCTGTCTTGTCCACCTTGACTCCAGCGCCTGCCACAGCCAGTCCACTCTCCTGGGTCCCTCCGCAATTCCCCCGCCATGTACAATCTGCTAGCCTCTGCTTCTGATGTTCCCTCAGCCCCTGAAGAATGCTCTGTCCATCTTTTCTTTACATTAAAAAAAAAGAGGTATAACTTATACACAGTAAAGTACAAACTTCAGGACACTACTTGATGAACTTCTGTAAGTGTACTAATGCATACCTGTATGGCCCCAAGATACAGAAAGATTCAGAACATTTTCAATTCTCTAGAACATTCCTCTGAGTCCATATCCCTCTCTCCCCAAGGCTAATCAATAGCCTGCTTTCTAACAGCGTAGATTAGTTTTGCTTGGTTTTGAGCTTTACGCAGCCAGAATCGTACAGTCAGTCTTTTGTTTGTGGCCTCTTTCACGCACATTATCTGTGAGATTCCCCCACATAGTTGGACATTTTGGTGATTTTCTCTTCTTCATTACTCTGTACTATTCCACTGTGTTGGAATTATTGCAAACAATATTTCATTGTTCACAATAGTTCAGCATTCCTTTACCCAGTCTGCTCCTGCTGGACGTCTGGGCTGAAGCCAGTGTTTGGCTATTAGGAATAAAACTCTCCTGAACATTTGTATATATATCTTTTAGTGGACGTAAGTGTTCATTTATATTATATTTATAAATGTTGGTATATATGATTGCTGACTCTTTGGCTGCATGAATGATTAGATTTAGGAAGAACTGCCAAACACTTCCCCAAAGAGATGATACCTTCTGGCTACATTTTATTTTGCTTTGGAAAGTCCACCTTTGCTTCGAAGGCCTGTCTCAAATGCCAGCTCTCCTGACATCCTGATGGATAACAGCACTGGTCACTTGGGTGTCCGCTCTAAAGACACAGTCGTGTCCCTCTTCTTCTCTGTTCTATCTGTAGGGCCTGGAACCTCATAGGTGCTTCACGAAATGAATAGTTGAATTTACATGCCTGGCCCTGTGTCTGGAGTTTCACGTAGGTTATGTGATGTAAGTCGCTGGTGGGGAAGTCGGTAGTCCTGGCCCTGTTCTACAGGTGAGGAAACTGAGGCTTGTCCGGAAAGCAGGGGAAGCCCGCAGCACTGTCTGTCCCGGAAGCCTCTGCTCATTCCACAGCTCTTGGCGGCATGTGTTTGGAATTTCTTGCTCTTTTTCAGCTCGCCCACTTTGATTTCACTCGGCCTCATATTCTAGTCCGGGGGTTGCTGAATTAAATCTCGTGGGTGACCTAGTTAGCTTGTGACCCAGCCAGCTCCTGAAGGATCTGTCAGCTTTTTCTCCATCCTGAGTCTGTGCCCTAGAATCAGGGCTTTCCAGGTTGGGATAGGGTGGGAAGGCCAAAGAAACCCACCCGTATGAGATAAAAGCCCTCTTCTGGCATGGCCAAGGTTTGTACCTTGTCAAAATCCCTTTCCATTGGGTGTGACAATCCCTGAGACCACAGGCTGGCCACTGTCACTTGCATTTTCCAAGGGAAAAAACTGGAGCCCAGGGAGGTGATGTGACCTTCCTAGAGTTGTCAAGGAGCCAGGGGTGAGGGCCTTGACCTTCCAGCCATGTGCTGTAGTGTTATAGGGATGGTCTGAGAGCTGATGGAGAATGGGAGTTAGGCTGAGAATCCAGCAAGGCTTGTCGCAGGGCCGCTTTGGGGAGCTGGAAAGGCTCTTTCAGGTCATTGATTTACTAAGTGCTCTTTCAGAGCCCTGAAAGCTCTGTTGGGTGTTTCAGGGGCAGATCCCCAGAGGAGCCTGGCGGCCACTGTCCATGGTCCTGAAATTGGACTTGGCTGTTCGGGAGCAGAGGAGGGCAGTCGAGCTGGCCTTGGGTGTGCTGTGGTGTCCCAGGAGGTGTTAGCCTGCCAGTTTTGGTGGGAGCTGGGCATGTGGCTGGGCAGACGGTGCGGGCGCCTTGATATTTTAATTGAAGCCTGGAGACACGGTTGCTCTCTCTGCTGCGCTAACAATGTACAGAATAAATAATTCAGTGGTGGCTGTGTTGTGCCTGCTGTTCCCACCCGTGGGGGTGGCCACACGTGTGCCCAACGTGCAAGCTCCCGGGTAGGCCAGGAGCTGCTATTATGGGCTGGTGGCCGGGCCAGAGGTGGCATGTTGCCATTTTAACAGGGCCCTGGTCACCTCTCAGCCCCTGAGAATCAGTTTCCTCCCAGGCAACTCCTGAGGAGAGGTGAGTGGAACGCAGAGCCATCTGCTCCCATGTGCTGCAGTTAAGTGGCACTTAAAGGTCCGTTTGTCCTCAGAGCAGCCCGAAATGGCAGCAACCTGGAGGAAAAGCCCCTCTTAATGGGCATTCTCCCTGGGCTGTGTTTGAATGGGTTCCATTGGATTCAGCAAATATTTATGGAGCTCTAAGTTTATGCAAGATACCGAAGCAGGTGGTGGGGATGGGAGAGAGTGCCAGTGAATAAATCTGGGTCCTTCCTGGATGGGGTGGTAGGACACGCATCTGATTTGTCACAGCTCAAGTTGGAGGTGGGGGAGGGCTGTGGTGGAGGTGCAGGTGAGGGTGTGGGGGTGCTCAGAGGAGGCAGAGGTCAGTTCTGACAGGGCATGCATAGGTGGCTGCCTGGAAGAGGTGTCCTGCAGGCAGAGAGGGGGCCACGACGGTGCTCCAGTGGAAAGGACAGGTATGGTTGGAACTTCAGATGTGTCTGGTATGGATGCAGCAGGGCTTGTGACCTGGGAGAGGGTCACTGGAGAGAGAGTTGGGAAGGATTAGGGGCTGAGGCCAAGAGTGTGGACTTGATCCAGTAGGATGGTGTCTTGGTCCGGTTTGGGGTTAAACTATTCCTTTGGATGTGTAGTGGAGGGTTGGTTGCAGGTTAAGACCTGAGGCTGAGAGAGCGGTTAGGAGACCAATGGAACATTTCAGGCTGGACGTTATGGTGACCTTAAACGTGGTGTTATTCATTCACTCATTCATTCCTTCATTTACCAATCAGTGAGTCATATGTTAGACTAGGTTAGGAGCAGGGCAGGGAACAAGACACATGCAATCCCTGCCCACACGGAGCTGAGCCCCTAGCAGGGGAGGAAGACAGTAAACAAGCTGTAACTCAAGTGGCGACAGGTGCCGTGGAGGAAAATTGCAGAGGGCCAAAGGTTTTGAGAGTGATGGAGGAGGTGAAGGGCTCGTCTATATACAGTGGTCGGGGAAGGGGCCTTTGAATATAGACCGAGGCAAGTGAGGAAGGGAGCCAGGAGCCTGGCTGGTGTGGGGTGAAGGGCACGGCCGGGGTCAGGGCCCCAAGGCTGGAGCAGCCCTGGTCCATCTGAGGAATGAGGAGACTGCTTGGAGAAGAGGAGGGTGCTACTGAGCTGGGTCCACAGGAGCTTTGGGTCCCAGGACAGAGAGTGGCTGTCCACTCCAGGGGCATGAGCGGCCTTGGGAGGGTCTTAAGCAGAAAGTGATGGGATCAGATTTATGGTTTCAGAGGCTGCCGCGTGTGGACTGAACGTGTCGCCATGTCCGAGGTAGGCACGGAGGAGTTTGTGTGTGATAGCCCTCCCTCCCTTTCTCCCCTCCTGCCAGGGACAATCCGCCCCCAGTCCCCCTCTCCAGAAGGCCCCCGAGGGGGCTTCCTGGAGGTCTGGCAATTCCACAGAGCCCTGTTCTTGCTTCCCTCTGAGTCACACCCTTGGTCCCCAAACCTGAGCCGCCACAGCTGGGACCCCAAGCCTGCCTGGATGGGCCTGGTCCAGGGCCCTCTCTGAGCCCCAGGCACCTTGCCTTGAGCATCACGGCAAATGTCTCCCTCACGGAGCTAGTCTGAGGTTTAAGTGGGAGAATGTCTGTGGAATCTGTGGAGGGAAGGCAGGCCGTGATTATTACAGGTTTCAGAGCTGGAGGGCAGAGCAAATGGGAATGGTCCAGGGGGGCCCTGAGAGTAGTTATTTAGGAACCTGTGACTCCAGCCCTGGCTGGAACATACGTGGGTTCAAAGCCTGCAGGGAAGAGGTGTTTAGAGAAGTGGATGCTGGACTCACTGCTGAGGAGGTGGAGGGTGCAGGGCGCACCCTGGCCCTGAGGGTGAGGGGTGACCCCTCATGCCTGTGCCCCAAGCTGGGGACTGAGTCCCATCCTTGCAGGAGATACTGCCTCAGTTTCCCCTGTACCCTGAGTGCCCTCCAGCCCCTTCCCACCAAGAGGTGGGAGCCGGGAGGGTCAGGAGACGAGGCAGCCTCCTGCAGCCTGCTGTGGGCATCAGGAAGGGCGGAGTGACCCCTGCAGTCAGGCCTGAGCTGGCTGGGGGCTGGGGACTCCCCAGTTTCTCTGTGGGGTGGAAGATGGGGAGCGTGAGCAATGCCCTGCCCCGCCCCCCCCCTCCCCCCCCAAATGAAGACACTCCGATGCACACAGCAGGCTCCGTCCCTCCCTGGGACTGTGGTTGAGTTAACTGTTGCTTGTATTTTTGGCCTCTGGAGGAGGGCATGGCAACCCACTCCAGTATCCTTGCTTGGAGAATCCCCATGGACAGAGGAGCCTACAGTCCATGGGGTCACAAGAGTTGGACACGACTGAGTGACTAAGTACCCAGCACGTGTTTTTGGTAGAGAGCTGGCAGTGAGGCCCAGACTGGGGGCACGTTCATCGCGGGGCTGCTTCTGGGGAAAGCCCTCCGATTGCTGTGGGGAGCCACAGGCCTGCTGAGGTCCTCCAGGCACCGCTGATAGAGCTGTGAGCAAGGAGACACTGCCTCCCTGGGGCGGGGGTGCGGGGACTAAAAGAAAGGGCCCGTTTAATTTAATTCTCTGTTTTATTGCTCATTGGATAAATAACCTTCATTAAGATGGAAGCTGGGGGATGGACCAGGAAGTTTGATTAATTTCGAGCTGGTTTCTCATTTGTTAATTTTCTCCCAGTTCAGCAGGATTATTAAAACAAATTACAGACACTGCTCTCTCCTCCCTGGGCTGGAGGGGAGCTTGGTTCACAGGGGGGACCCTGGCCCCCTTTTCTACTACAGTTATTTAGGTACAATTTGGGGTGAGGGACAAGGCCTTCTCCATCTCAAGGTCTCTGGGCAAGGCCCTTGTTTTTCCTTTTGGGGGTCTTCACATCCCTCAGCCTCATGGAAGAGCTGGATGTGGAGGGAATGGCAGGGGGTGCTGGTTAGCCAGGGCACCCCCCCTCCAGCAGGGCCTCCTGGGGTGAGGGGCAGACCTGCCAAGTCCAGCCGCCACCCCCACCCACGGTATTCAGGGGAGCAGGGCAGGTGGCCGAGCAGGGTGGTTGGACATACGGCCTCTGGGTGCCCCCGCGGTGCCCAGTCCCTTGGCCCCCCTCCACCCCCCGACCCTGTCTAGGCCCATTAGCCCTCACCCACTGTGAGCTCTGGCCCTGCTGGACTGGATCTCCCATTGGCTGGATCGGCCCACAGAGAAACTGCCCCTTGCTGGGTGGTAGCAGGCGACAGTAGTCCGCACTTTCCTGCTCACTGTGGGCAGTTGCGAATTCCAGCTGCTTGATGGGCGGCTGGGCAGGTGGTGATGTATCGGGGGATGTTGTGAACATTCTTTTGTGCTCCCCAAATGTACAGTAAATGCTGCCCCTGCCAGTCCTGATTATACTGGAGTGTGTGTGTGTGTGTGTGTGTGTGTGTGCGCGTGCACACACATTCAGGTTCATTTATCACCATGAGCCAGTGTCAGCATGTGTGTGCTTGTGTGTCCAGGGTGTGTGTGTGTGAGACTCAGGGTGTGCCCATGTCAGCTTGTGATCCTAAACACGGGGCTGGGTGTGTCAGGGACCCTCAGGAAGCCCGAGTGTGCGTGCCTGGCTCAGAGCATGCCGTGTGTCTCTAGGTGTATCTGTGTGTGACTCAGATATATTGATACTTCTGTATGTGTTGTGTGTGTGCATGGCCGTGTACCTGGGTGTATGTGAAGTGGGCTGGGGTTAGCGCCTCTGTGTGTGTGTGTGTGTGTGCGCGCGCGCGTGCGTGCCTTTCCGGGACCCCTTGGCGTGTGCAAGTGAGTGGGCCCGTCGGTTTGGGTGGACTGACCGAGCCTCCCCGTCCCTGGCAGGCCTGCGCGTGTGCTCCTGTCTGCGTGTGCTCTCTCCTTCCCGGCCCTGCTCCCATTGGCTGATACTCTGCAGCGTGAGGCTGGGTTATCTGGAGTGTCCACCTGGCCCCCGCTGCCCTGGGGGTGACCGTGGGGAGACCTGTCTCCGCCTACCTTCTTGTGGCCTGGGGACCACAAGAGTCCCCTGGAGAGAGGCTGCCCTGGGTTGGCTCCTGACCCTCCACTCCCTGAGCGCACCCTGGAGGACCAGCCGTCTCATCTGCAGGCCTGAGCTGGAGGAAGGCGCGGATGCAGGAGAGCTGCCAGGCAGGCAGATGGCCCTCCAGCTGGGGCCAGGGCAGGGGGCCAGCCTGACCTCTGACTCCTGCGCTGAGGAGCAGGCGAGATGCCTCTGTCCCTGTGACTCACAGGCGGTTGGGGCTGCCGGTCCTGTGAGGCACAGCTCACTTCAGACGCCTTCTCCAAGAGAGGGGAGTTATGTTAAGATGGTGAGAAGGGCCAAGGGTCAGGGGACAAGGATGGGTGGGGCTGCTTCAGGGGAGCTGTTCCGAGACAGCCTGTCTGAGAAGGTGATGCTTGATCAGAGACAGGGATGAGTGAAGGGGTGCACCCTGTGTGTGGGAGTGGGTGGGAGCCAGTAGGACAGCGGGCACAGCAGGTGCAAAGGTCCTGAGGCCAGACCACGCTGGGGCTCAGGGACTGTTCCGGGAGGTCAGTGTGGCCTGAGGAAGCGAGTCAGGGGAGGGGGTTGGTAAGAGCTGACGTTGGGGAGGCCGCAGGTGTGGGGGAGGTGTGAGGGGAATAGGAATTAGGTGCCTGTGGCCTGCTGGCCCCTAGGAAAGGCCTGGGTGCACTGGAGGCAACATCCCTTGTCAGGCTCTGCTCCCAGCGGGACCTGCTGGGGCCTGGCTTCATGGGCACTTCCCTGGTGGCCCAGTGGCTAACACTCCACACTCCCAATGCGATCGTCGATCAGGAAACTACATCCTGTGTGTGTTAGTTGCTCAGTCTTGTCCGATTCTTTGTGTCACCATGAACTGTAGCCCCACAGGCTCCTCTGTCCATGGAATTCTCCAGGTAAGAATTTTTGAGTGGGTTGCCATTTCCTGCTCCAGGGGATCTTCCCACCCCAGGGATCGAACCCAGGTCTCCTGCATTGCAGGCGGATTGTTTACCATCTGAGCCACCAGGGAAGCCCCAGATTCTGCATGCCACAACTAAGAGTTCACGTGCCGCAGTGAGGATCAAAGATCCCGCGTCCCCCAACTAAGACCCAGTGCAGCCAAATAAATAGATGAGCAAATCAATATTAATAAAAAGCAGGCAGACCTTTGCCGCCTCTCTGGCTTTTATGGAGATTCTGGGGCAGGGGCCCAGGTTGTGGACGCGGTGGAAGGGACCGAGATCTACTCCGGGCTTCCCTCTGAGAGAAGTGTCAGCTCAGATCACCAGTTGCTGGAGACTGGACATGGGCTGGGACAGTGGGCGCCTGTGGGCATGTCCTGTCTGTCTCCTCATGGTTTGGACAGGCCCCAGACGTGCTGGTGGCTCTTGCCGTGGGCTCGGAGGGAGGCTGAGCAGCAGGATGGAAGGATTCCCGCCTCTGGCCTTGGTGGACCTGGGTTTTCATCAGTAACTGAGGAATTGAGGCTAACGATTTCTTTCCCGTCTGCAGGTCTTTGCCTATAAAATGCAGAGAGTAATGTCCACCTGGAAGGGATGTTGTCAGGGGTAAAGCAGCGAGGTTGAAAGGCATGGTCGCAGGTCAGAACCCAGAGCAGACCTGGGATGAGCATGGTGGGTGGTTCTCCTGAGAGGCCCCCTTGGGATGGAGGAGAGGTTAGGAGGGAAGTTCTGGGGCCAGTGCCTCTGTGAGCTGGCCCCTTGCTGGCTGCCTGGGCCTGCCCCCTGGGGCTGCTGGGGGACAGCCGAGAGCTGGTCCTCAGTGCTGGGCAGGACTGTGCTGTCCCCACCCTGTCCCAGTACCGGGTACTCCGGGAACAGGAGGAATGTGATCACTGGGTGGAATCAGACGTTTGCAGGTTTCTGCAGTAGATGGAGGGTCTGGGGAGAGATCCGCCCCAAATCACAGCTGTTATCCTTGGGTCCTTCCAGGGTGAGGCCAAATTTCTGGACTGAGCATCACAGAGGCAGCACAACGGAGCTGAGGGTGTCTGAGGTGAATCAGTCCCTCCTTGTTTCCCCGGGGAGGTGGCAGAGCACGGTGGCAGGGGGAGCCTGGCAGTGAGGGTTCAGATGCAGGTCTTCCGGCAAGTGATTCAAGTCCTCTGGGCCTCTGCTGCCTCACCTGTACAATGGGCTGAATGCTAGTTCCCCGGCGACAGGTGTCTGGTGAGGAACATGAGAGCTGAGACCAGAGCCTGGCGCACAGGAGGCCCTCACTCAGGGTTAGGTATTATTGTGATTGTTATTTCACGGTTATTAGGTGAGAAACCTGGGGCACAGGACGGAGGAGGGTCTGGCTTGAGATTACATGGTGAATTAGTGACAGGCTAGAACTCAGGCTCTTCCATCCAGCCAGCTTCCGGAGCAGCAGAGGGTGCTGGCAATAGGGCTGAGTCCTACTGCCTATGGGCAATATGCTGTGTTCTCCCCTCTGCCCTGGGCTGAGTCCCTGGCCCCTCCTCACCCTGCTGTGCAACTGGGGCAGCTGCAGAACCCCCAGAGCCTGGGTATCTTGAAGGAATGGGCCTGGCCCCGAGGGCAGGCAGGCAGTTGGCCCTGGAGTACTTGGTTGCCTGGGTTCCAGCTCCGGACTCTCCCTCTGGTCTTGGCTGGGCTCAGAGTTTAGGGGAGGGCTTACTGAGAGTTTGTCACAGGAGGGAAACACTTGGAGCTGGAGGGCTTTGGGGGACGCGTCATACGTCTCTCTATCTCCGTACACACCCGCGGGCTAGGCCACCGTCACCTCTTACCTGGATAAGGGCAGGAACCTTCCCTCTGCACTTGGTGGTTCCCTCTTAACCTCGGATCTGGCTTTGGTACACAGCTGTGTCTCATGCTGTGTTCTCCCATCCTCTCTGCGATTTTGCCTTTCCTCGAACCAGCCATGGGCTCCTGGCCACAGGGCCTTTGCACCTGCCTCATCTTCTATCTGGGTTGTTTATCTTCCTTCCTCTGGATATTGCCTACCTGTTCTTCAGGTGTCAACTCATGCCTCCTCTTCAGGGGCCCTCCCTGGGTGCCCTAACCAGACTCAGGGCCTTATTCCAGGTTCTCACGGGCCCCAGACCTCTTCCCAGCACATCTCAGAGGCTGGATGTGTTGCTATGTGTATCCAGTTAGACACCATCTCTCCCACAGGACTCTGTTCCGTGAGGACAGGGGTTGGTCTGCGTTTGCTCACTGTGGCCTCCCCAGTGTATACCTTGGCACGGGGCAGAGTGAGTGCTCAGTAAGTATACCCTGAATGAATGCGTGAAGGGATGAGAGGCCCGTATCACCTCCGTCCTTGCCGGGGCCCAGGAGAGGTGGAGGTGGAGGGGAGATGGGACTTCCACAGCAAATGTCCCCGAAGAGGGGCCCCTGGGGTGGCATGGCCTCCTTTCCGAGAGAGCTGGTGAGAGATGGGTCAGCGCCAGGTGCCCCCAGAGCCTGAGGACAGCGGTGGTGGGAGGGCAGCAGAAATGGGGGAGGTCCTTGGAGGTAGGTAGGTGGTGCCCTGCAGGCTGGGTTCTCAGCAGCTGGCTCTGCCCCAGGGCCGGTGGGGAGACAGTGCTGGGTCTGTGCTGGGGACAGACAGCAGGGAGCAGGGGGAGGTGACGCTCTGCGAGTGGCCGCCTCTAGCCTGCCTGTGGTCTTGGCTGAATGGCCGCACTTGGCCAGCCCCTTCCCCACTCCGCCCGGTACTCAGGCCCCATTGCTCCAGTGGGACCTCCTCCCTGCCAGCCTGGTGGTGGCCAGGCTGTGACATAAATTTCCTGGAGTGATGGTGCTGTGACTTTTATTGGTTCGTGTGTTCAATAATGTTCACATGTCTCATTATATCATATTATATTAATACAGAGCCCTATATTCCACGCAGCACAGCACATTAACCTGACTTGGTAGGACACTGGGCAGACGCCGTGGTTAATCCCTCCACCCCCGGCCATGCCCCCATCACTGGCCTCCAGAAGGGTCCTTCCAGATGCTCCAGAGGCACCCTGTTAATGAGGTTGTCCCGGCCCTGCCCCCGACTCCCACAGCTTGGGGGGTGGCTCAGCGGGTTCTGTGGACCAGGCTTCTGGATGTCACCCCCACATTGTGGAGGCCCCGGCCTCTACCCTTACCTTTCAGGGCCAGGGGGTCACTAAACCTCCATGGAACAGATGTGGAAACAGACTCAGAGATGGGAGGTGTTGGGATCTAGAGATGTGATGAGGAAAGGCCCAGAGTGAGGACTCTTGGCTCCCTGTGCTGGCTGCTTCCCAGGGGGGTGAGGATGGTGTGGGCAGAGGGCAGGAGGCTGGCAACGAAAGCGGAGTGCGTGCCAGGGGCGAGAGAGCCCACGTGCTAGAGTCAGACAGAGTCGAGTTCAGATCGTGCTTTGCCACTTGCTGCGTGACTTTCTTTCATTTTTGGCTGCACTGGGTCTTCATTGCAGCACGTGATTTCCTTGTTGCAGCTCACGGGCTTTCTCTCGTTGCAGAGCACAGGCTTAGTCACCCCCTGGCATGGGGGATCTTAGTTCCCTGACCAGGGATTGAACCCCGTGTCCTCTGCATCAGAAGGCAGATTTTTAACCACTGAACCACCAGGGAAGTCCTCTTGCTGTGTGGTTTTGTTTCCGTATTTTCTTGGGCCCCAGTGGTCTCATCTGAAAAATGGACGTAATATGTGTGCATTATATGAGAAAGTCCCTGTGGGGTGCTTGGCGTGGAATAGGTGCTCCTGAGACGGTAGCTCCTGGGCCCGTTCGGATTCCACTCACAGCCTCCGCCCGCTGCTGCCCCGCCCGGCTTGCAGGATGCCCGGTCCTGGCCCAGCCTGTTCCAGGTGTCGGGTCCCTGCTGAGCCTCACTCTCAGCTTGGCCCCCAGGGGTACAGCAGCACCTTGGGCTGGTCCCGAGCCCCTGGCCCTTGGACACGTGGGCGTGGCTCACAGGCAGCCTCGTGGCGCAGAGGGAGCCCCGCTTGGCCGTCAGGTGGGCCGGGCTGGGATGCGGCCAGTGACCCTGGGCACAGGCCTCAGCCCTGAGCCGCGGCCTCTCGTGTCAATCAGGGTGAAGGTTTCCTCTCTCCTGGCGCGGGGAGAACCAACAGGAGTGTCTGTGTCAGCAGCTACTGCGCCGTCTAACTCAGATGCATAATAGTGGCTCCCGGCAGCTTGGATGTTTGCGTCTCTTTCCAGGCTTTCATGTCTGTTCACTCATGTGAGCCCCACAGGGAGGTTGACAGAGGCCAAGTTCTCACCACTGTGCCCACTTCACAGATGAGGAGACTGAGGCTCACAGGGGCGGTAACTGGCCTGTGGTCACGCAGCTAGGTAGTGGGTAGAGGGTGGGGCGGCCTGCTTCTCGCCTCTGGAAACCTGGGCCTTGGACCCTTCTAGGCGAAGGGGGTGTAGGTGCTGTGACCCCACGGGGCTCCCCCCTCAGTCCCACCCCTCCTCCCCGGCCTCTGGGCTCCTCCGTCCCTCCGCCTCCCCCCACGTATGGCTCTTGACAAGGTTACGGAGTCAGCATGTAAGACCTGCAGAAGTGAGTGTAATTTATTGATCTACATTTCGCTTATGAAATAGGACAAGTGCTGATTTGAGGATCTTGTTTGCTCTCGCCCTTGCGCCGCCCGCTCCCCCGCCCGCCCCCTGGGTGCTCTTATCTGCGGTAATTCCTCCGAGCCTGCATCAGAACCCGCTTCTTTGTCAGCCTTGCGAGGCTCTCCACTCCATGCCCTCTATTCTTCTCCAGCCCCCATGCCTTATCGGGGGGCCCCCCCTTTTTCCTGGGCTCCTAAGAAAACATATAATGTTTAAAAGGGTGAGACAAGGGACTGAATAAAGCGCTTTCTGGGGAAATATTTGTTCAAAGGCCTGTTGCCTGCATCTGTCTGGTTCTCTCCTGGAAAACATAATTCAGAGCAGGCCTGGAAATTAATCCAAGTGTCCGCTTGCTTTCCTGATAAGAGGCTGGGTGGGTCCTGGGGAGGGGAGACAGGCGGGTGTGGGATGGCTCCCTGCGTGATTGTCTTCTTGGATATCAGTGTGAAATCAGGAGGACAGGGCACAGCAGGCCCACTCCGGGAGAGGCCGGAGCTGAGCCCTGGGGTGGGAGGAGGGAGCCTTCAGCATCTGTGAGCAGGGCGCTGCCATGGAGCAGCCCCTTTCTGAAGAGCAATGCCCTTCAGTTGCCCAGATGAGGCACCAGACCGTGTGGGAGTCCGAACTTGGCTGTGTCTCTGTGACTTTGGCAAGGCCCCGAGGCGCTGAGCCTCGGTTTCCTCACTCGTCTAGGGTGCTCAGGGGTCTGCTGAGCTTGTCCTCAGGTTGGTGCGAAGGGAGTGAAGTGTTCCCTGTGATCACTGGGCCCAATGCTGTGCCAGGCGTCCGAGGACAGAGTAGGGAATAAAGAGAGGCCCCTGGATTCATGCAGCTGACTTTTTAGGGGGAGATGATAATAACTGAAACAAGGGACTTCCCTGGTGGTCCAGTGGCTAAGACTCCGTGCTCCCAATGCAGGGGACCTAGGTTCAATCCCTGGTCAGGGAACTAGTTCCCACATGCCACAATGAAGATCGAAGATCCCCCAAGCTGCAACTAAGACCCGCGCGGCCAAATATGTAAATAAAATACTTAAAAATAAATGAAATAAGCATGTAAGTATAGAGCACGTTAGAGAGTGATCATTGTCTTGGGGGAAACCAAGCTGGGCTTCCCTGGTGGCTCAGAGGGTAAAGAATCCTCCCGCAATGCTGGAGACCTGGGTTCACATCCCTGGGTTGGGAAGATCCCCTGGAGAAGGAAATGGTAACCTACTCCAGTTTTCTTGCCTGGAGAAGTCCATGGACACCGGAGCCTGGCAGGGTACCTGTAGTCCATGGGGTCGCAAATAGTTGAAGGTGACTTTCACTTTTTCAAGCAGGGGGTTGGGGGGGTGGAGACAGGGTGCAGGGGAGGGGAAAGCCAGATTGGTGTTAAATAGCGGGGGTCTGAGAAGGTGATGTCTGGGTAGTCTTGAAGGCAAGGATGTGAGCGAGTGGGCCACGTGCCTATCTGGGGGGATTGCAATCAGGAGGTGGGAACGGCCAGTGCAAAGGCTCTGAGGCAGAGTGTGCCTGGCGTGTTCAAGGGAACAGCAAGGAGACTGTTGGACTGCGGCCGTGTGAGGGAGGCCGAGGTGGGAGGCCAGGATGGGAGCTGGGGATGAAGTCAGAGGTAATGTGTTGAAAATGCTTTGTTCAAATGCCAAGTGTTGTTGATCATTTTGACAACTGGCCCTAGGCTGAGCTGTAAAGGGCATTTTATTAGCACCCGGCAAGGGGCTCCCCGAAGAAGGCTGATGCATGAATTTCGCAGGAAGAGCGGAGGGCTGTGATGTCTTCTGTCTTCCGCCACCCTAAACATTTCAGTCCTTCCGGCTGCAAGATGATATGAGCTCTTTCCAAGCTATTTCCCTATTATGGTGCCTTCAGGAAAAAGAGACCCGTCGTGACTGTGGTGCCGTGCTGCAGGGGTGGGAGGTGGGTGAGGGGTCTGGTGAGGGGTCTGGTGAGGGGCCCGGACCTGGTCAGTGGGGTCCTGGTGACAGTGCAGGGACCTACAAATGCTGGCTGTATCTGGGGTCTCGGGGAGGGGGGAGTCAGGGGCCATGAACCCACTCTTTGGCAGCCACGGGTGGGGTTGGTGATCCTAATTAAAAGCTTGGATCCAAAAGGCTTGATGAGGGAATTTCTAATTAAATAAATTTCATCTCATCTGGGAAACAGAGGTTTGCATATGATAAGCATGAAATTAATAATTACATTTAGAAATTAGTTGTTGCGTGAAGCCAAGCCATTTACACAACCCTCAGGGTCCCCTGGCCCCGACCCCTGCCCGATCCTTTGTAATGGAGACGGATGGACCGCTTCAGCCCGCTGTGTGACGGTCAGGAGCAGAGGCGGTGGCTGAGCAGAGGGGAAGCGGGGCTGGCCGTCCCCTCTGTGGCTGCCGGCAGTGTGGGGAACCCTCTGAGTCCCTGGAGGCAGCAGCTGTCTCTGTGAGATCCTGTGTGTGTGCACATGTGTGTGTAGGCCCACTTGTGGAGTGGGGAGGCTGAGGTTTCACCTCACGGTAAACTGGGCTCTGGAGCTCGTCCCTCTGGCTTTAAATCATGGCTGTGTGTCCTGGGGCAAGTTCCTTGACCTTTCTATACCCAAGCTTAGGGGAAATGAGGAGGATAAGAGAGCCTACTTCATATGGTTATCATAAGATTAAAGGTGTTAGTCCTATAAAACCACTTGGCACAGTTCTTGGCACACAGTAAACACTCAATAAATGCTTATCCTCAGGAAGATGATGATTACATGTGTGCATGTGTGTATGTGAATTTAATTCAGTTCAGCCCAAGCCAGCCTGTGATGGGTGTGAACCTGGCATTTCCAGGCTTTTGAGGTGGAGGAAAATAAAGCTCATCTCTTGCTCTCGGGGAGGTAGAGCTTGCGCCCCTGTGTCTGTCATCATCAGGAGGAGACGCTGCAAGGACAAATAGCCCCCACATCTCTGCGGCTTTAAATACGTAAACTGAATATACTTGCCATGTTATATGTCCACGTGGCTTGGCTGGGTGCTCTGCCCACCTCCTCAGGGACCAGCCTGGCCGGGAACGCTACCAGTCATGGTAGCAGGGGGAACACATACCCCATAGGGTCTCACACTGGTGAAGAGAAGCCCTAACCCTGAATTGATGGCATTTCCTGCTCGCAGCTCAGGGGCCAGAACATGTCAGGTGGCTCCGGCCAAGCATGAGGGGCGCATCGTTGGATTTGCCAGGTGCTGGGGAGGGAGGGAGTGCACGTGTCTCTAAGGACGGCACCCATGTTAGTCACGCGTGGGCTCACTGAGCATCGTCTCTTCCGCTGGAATGTCAGCTCCGTGAAGGCAGGGATTGGGCTCTGTGGGTTTGCCCCAGTGTCAAACATTCTGCAAAGCGCTTAGTAGGTACTCAGGGAAGCACTGAGTCAGTTCCATCTCTCAGTCGTGTCCGACTTTTTGTGATCCCATGGACTGCAGCACGCCAGGCCTCCCTGTTCATCACCAACTCCCGGAGTTTACTCAGACTCATGTCCATCGAGTTGATAATGCCTTCCAACCATCTCATTCTCTGTCTTTTCCTTCTCCTCCTGCCTTCAATCTTTCCCACCATCAGGGTCTTTTCCACAGCCTTATCTAACTCAGTGAAGCTATGAGCCATGCCAAGTAGGGCCACCCAAGACGGGCAGGTCATGGTGGAGAGTTCTGACAAATCATGGTCCACTGCAGAGGGGAATGGCAAACCACCTCAGTGTTCTTGCCTTGAGAACCCCATGAGCAGTATGAAAAGCACTGCTGATGCTGCTAAGTTGCTTCAGTCATGTCTGACTGCGCGACCCCATGGACTGCAGCCCTCCAGTCCCCTCCGTCCATGGGCTTTTCCAGGCAAGAGTACTGGAGTGGGTTGCCATTGCCTTCTCCGAAAAAGCACTGAGTAAGTGAATTCATAGTGAAATCAACAGTTTCTGGGGGTGGGTTGGGGTCCCCTGGGGGAAGGGGAGGCTGGTGGCCGCGGAGAAGCCCGGGTGAGAAGGGACCACATGGTGGTGTGGACAGAGTTTACTGTCTTTTTTTTTTTTGGCCGCGGCATGTGAGATCTTAGTTCTCTGACCAGGGATTGAACCCTCGCCCCATGCCTGGAACCCTAACCACTGGACTGCCAGGGAAGTCCCCGATTTTACTGTCTTTTCCCATAGCACTTGCTGCCTTGGAGACTGATGTCTACTTTTCAGTCCAGGAGGGGAAAGGCTGCTAGCCTGAGGGGCCTTTGTGACCCCGGCAGAGGTCTGTGTCCAGGCCTGGGGTGGGGGCAGAGAGGGGGGCAGAAGGCCGAGTCCCGGAGCACCGGGGTGGTGAGCTGCTTGATGGATCGCCTTGGGGCACAGGGCGGCGGGCCCCCAGTGACCTGACGCTCGGGGGTCCGGAGCCAGTGGCCGGGCTGTGTCCTCCGGGGAGTGAGGTCTGGTTAATGAGGGTGCCCTGAAGTGAGTGCCCAGGCTGGCCTGGCCTGGATTCCCTCAGGGTCTGTGGGGCAGGGGCTAGTGGCCCCCAGCTGGCCCAGTGGGTGGGGGTGGGGGGTCGGAACATGGTCTTTAGGGGGAAGGCCCCAGTCTATGGCCCGGGACAAGGCCCAGCACAGGGGGCAGACCGTCCTTCCATCGGGCCCACCCCAGCCCTTCCGCAGACCACCCAGACACCATCCCAGCCTCCCCCAGGGCCTCCCCCACCTTCCAGTCTCTGGAGGCCTGCTTCTCTGCTCCTGCACCTGGGGGCCCCTCCGGGAGACGGGCCTGGTCAGGACTGAAGGCAGGGGCCCCTCTGCCGGACCCCAATTCCTCCCCCTAACTGCCCTCCCCAGGCACCCTCAGCGCCCCCTGCCTCCCCTCTCTGTGTGCCCCGTCTCTCCTCCCCAGTCCGTCCGCACCCTCGACTCGCCCTGCCAGCCTCCACGCTCTCCTCGGGACACACAGTCCCACTTTCCCCGGTGAATCCCCGTGTCCTCCGACCCGGCCCGGAGCTTCAGCCTGGAGGCATCTCACTCTGGGGAGCTCCTTTCTGGCTCCTCCAGCGGCTGGTGCTCTGAAGGTGGGTTATTTAAATCCACGTCCCCTGCACCTGGCTTCCTCTGCATCAGGAGGTGGTGGCTGATCCGCAAGGGTGTGGGGGGCGCCCGCTGTGTGCCTGG
The DNA here is from genome assembly GCF_033118175.1 of Dama dama. Classification (NCBI taxonomy): domain Eukaryota; kingdom Metazoa; phylum Chordata; class Mammalia; order Artiodactyla; family Cervidae; genus Dama; species Dama dama. The sequence continues at coordinate 10,859,732 of NC_083687.1, read as the reverse complement.
CTCTCAGTGAGATGCCCTCTGCGCCCCCAGGCTCCGGGGAGGGAGGGAGGTGGACAAGGGCATCTCTGCTTCTCCCGGTGCCGGCTCTGCAGCAAAGGCCTCGGGGAGGGCGCTTGGCTCAGCTGGCGAGCGAGGTCGGGGTGGAAGCTGGGCCCTGAGCCTTTGGAAGCTGGCCTTCCCTCTTGCCGGCTCTCTGAACCACACTTTCCTGCCTGAGCAGCTTTCATGTACCCAGAAGCCTGGCTGCCTTTTTATCTGTGAAGGAAACAGCTGATGCTGAGAGCCGGGAGTGGAGGCACCGTGTAGCCGAGATCAGAAGGGCAGGGAGCAGGTGGCCGCCCCAGGGCCTGACCAGCCTCACGCAGGGTCTCCCTCATCCCAACTGAGAGGCGCTGTGGCCAGGCAGGTGGGGGCCCTGGGGTCGACCTGGGTCCTGGCCTGGACTGTGCTTGCGGGCAGAGGAGGCCGCAGCCCCCAGCGGTGGCTGCCTGGCCTGGCTTGTGGGTGGAACGGAAAGAGGAGAGTCAGCTGGGAGGATGGGCAGGGCCCCAGGCCAGGAGCTGGGTATGGGGACTTCCTCGGTGGTCCAGTGGCTAAGACCTTGGAGGAGTCTTAGGGATTGATGCCAAAGGCCCGGGTTCAATCCTTGGGTTCAGTCCTTGGGGAACTCGATTCCACATGCTGCAAGTAAGAGTTCACATGCAGCGTGGAGATCCCACATGCTGTGACGAAGGCCCAGTGCAGCCAAATTTAAAAAAAAAAAAAAAGAGAAACTGGGTCTGCATCTTGTTTCTGATTTCTCCTGATGGCTCTGCTGCTCATTGGGCACTTTTCCCTCTCTGAGCCTCAGTTTCCTCACCTGAAAAATGGGCACAATGGCCCTATTCTTGCTTCCCTGTCTAATAATATCTAGCGTTTGCCGAGGGCCCCGTGTGCCAGGCACAGTTTTCAGTCCTGTGTGTTCTCTCCGGCATGGTCCTCTCTGTTGTTATTTGGGCCACTTTTTAGGGGTGGGGAGGCTGCTTGCTTGTCTAAGGTGGCAGAGCTGGGTCGCACAGCCCTGGGCAGGCTGGCTCCAGAGAGAGAGGTCTGAGGCCAGGGTTAGGGAGGCAGAGGGAGGAAGAGGAGCATTGATGCACATAACTCAGGGGAAGAGGGCTGGGGTTCCTGGCGGGTGGCCCTAGGTTCCCAAGTGATGGCCCCGGACATCCTGCTGCGTGACTCAGGCTTCCCCAGGTCAGGGTGGAGCACTGACTGCTCTGAACAAAACGCTGGCCTTGACGGGGCCCCGGCCTTCAGAGGCCATGGGGTCTGGGTCCCGGGTGGGCTCTGAGATGCTGGGCAGCTTTTTCACCCCCTCGTCCTCCTCGGGATGGGAGGGGGCTATGGCGGGGACCTGCCACTCTCAGGGGGTCGTCAGACTATGTTGGTGTGGGAACCAGTGGCCGTGTCTGAGCTGTTGGCACCTGGGCACCACTCACATCCCGGCTGGAGTTGCCATGCCCGGGTGGGTGTGTGGGGCTGCTGGCTGGGCCTGGGGCAAGTTCAGAAGAGATTCAGGATCCAGCACACAGACATGCATGCCTATACCTGGTCCCTCACATGTGCACACATGTACACGCATGTCCCCTCTGCCTGAAAAGCCCCCCTGCACTTACGTGGCCCCTCCTTCACCATCTTGGGGTCCTGACTCAGCGTCGCCCTGCCAGAGGGGCATCCCTGGCCCTTTTCCCTCACACCCTCTGCGTGCCCTGCTTTCCTCTTCCTCCTGGCTCCCTGGCCCCATCTACCCACTCTGCCTCACCTTTGCATTATCTGCCCCCATCCACACGGGGAGCCCACGGGTCAGTGTTCCCCTGCTCTCAGAGCTGGGCCCGGCAGGCTGTTGGGGCTCAGTGACTTGGTAGGAGGAATAAACCAATGAGTGTGCGGTGTGCTCGTGTGCTCAGGGCACATGCTCCAGCACATGCTCACACGTGCACATGTCACACACACACACACACGCACGTGGTTGACATTCATCTTTATTGTTGCTCAAGCCCAGAAACAGCTTTTGTCTTCCCTGTGTGGCAGGGACCTCCTTGTCACTCCAGAAGCCAGAGAGAGGGAGGGTGAGGGGGAGTGTTTATTCAAGTGCTGCCCCATTCAGTCCTTTGGCCCTTCTGTACTTTCGTAAGGGAGAGACTTGGCTGGGTGCCAGTGTGCCACTCTTGGTCGTCCCACCTGCCTCCTCCCCCTGCAGGCGACCCCCAGATGCAGTGAGTGTTGGGTTTGGGGGTGGGATGAGCCCAGTTCCCTTGGCATCTCCCAGTGACCTTGCCCAGTACAAGGAGGGAGCCTCAGAATACTTGTTGAATTGTTGGGCAGGCATCCTAACACCCGGGAGGTTGTGCTCGCTGCCCCAGAGTAGCCCGAGTGCCCACAGGGCTTGGCGCTGTGGGAGGTCTGAGCAGGCTGTTTGGAGGATGAGGGCTCCTAGAGGGCTGCCTGGAGGAGGTGACACAAGCTGGGCATTGATGCACCAGGAAGATTTGGATGTGGGGAGATGAGGTCATGGGCTTTGTGGGCAGAGGAAGACAGACAGAGAGGAGGGAGAAACAGGCAGACAAATGGCCCCAGGGTAGGACGGCCGTGGTTGTCAGCTGCTGCTGAAATCTGGCTTCTTGCTGACTCTTGCCCCAGGAGGGTGTGGCATCCCCAGTGCCTCGGCTCAGTACACTGTGGGTGCACGGGGTGTTAGGTGAGACGAGGAGGGAGGCAGGAGCGGGAAGCGCCGGTGGGGAGGCGGGTGTGGTTGTTGTGGAGAGGAGTGTGCTCAGCTGGGCTGCAGGGCAGGGCTTCCCAGGCGGTGCTAGTGGTAACAGAAGCCGCCTACTGGTGCAGGAGACTGGAGGAGATGTGATCCCTGGGTCAGGAAGGTCCCCTAGCAAAGGGCGTGGAAATCCACTCCAGCGTTCCTGCCTGGGGAATCCCATGGACAGAGGAGCCTGGTGGGCTCCAGTCCACGGGGTTGCAAAGAGTTGGATGTGACCGAAGCGACTTTGCACGCACCGGCTGCAGAGCGATGAGAGCTGGGGAGGTGGCAGAAGCCCACTGAGCCAAGTTGTCACAGGCCCCTGCCCACGGGGCGCTCCTTGCCTTTGCCACCCAACTCCAGGCTGGGGTGGGGATGAGAGGGAGGGGGCTTGGAGGGCCAGCCAGTCCCAGGAGGTCTCCCCACTGAGCACAGTGGTAACTCTGTGACCTCAGAGAGAGAGAGCTGGGGGTGGGGGGAGGCCCTGGGGACAGTCCGGGGGTGAGAAACAGTCAGAAAGGGCGCTGTCCTGAGGAAGGGCAAGGGGACGGATGACTGCCTCATTAGTGCTGACCCTACCCTCGAGTGCTGACTACCTGCCAGGCGCCAGGCGCTGCCTGAGTTTCTCCCATGAATTCCCGCAGGTGCGACTCACAGCCTCAGGAGGAAGGGATTGGAATTATTTCCATTTTGCAGCTGAGGAAACTGAGGTCCAGAGAGGTGACATTACCTGCACCCAGGTTTCCCACACCAGGAATTTGAATCTGAGCACTGTAGCTCCCAAATTGTTGCTTGGACCCATCCTCCGGGGAACCTCAGGAGGGTCTGCAGCCGAGGGAGGGAGCCTGCGGGGGCGGCAGGCGGAGCTGGCAGAGGGGACCACGGGTAAGAGGATGCTTATCCCCTGGACCCTGAGGCCTCCTGCAGGCTGACACACCCTGAGGTGACCCCGCACTTGGTCCTCTGCCCTTTATGGGAGGTGGTGTGTGTGCAGGGGCAGGGGTGGGCCTCCTTGGAGGAGGCTCTGAATCCCGGCACCTGGACAGCCGCCTGCCTGCCCGCTGGCCTGGCCCAGGCCGAGTGCCCAGCCTGGGGGCAGAGGGGAGGGGGTTGGAAGCAGGACTGGGCCTCCCCCAGACCTCCTGGCCCCCCTCTGGCGGGCCAGGCGCTGTTGACTCCAGCCCCGAGGCCCCATGTTGGGAGAAAACATCAAAAGCACGAGACAAGCTGCTTCTAATTAGGAGACAAGTGCATTTCTGGGTGTGTGATCAGGGCCGGCAGAGGTGAGCTGGCGAACAAACAAAGCCCCGGCCTCTCTCGGGGACCTGCTGTGCTGGCCCCACGTCTCTGCCGTCAGCTCCAGATTCAGGGCGCGTCTCTTCAGAGCGATGACCCTGGGGGTGACGTTTATTTTGTTCTGTTTTATTGTCCAAAAATTTTAAATGTGGCCATTTCAGACGCACACAAAAGTACAACAGACAGGGCAGTGCGCCTCCGTCACATCCACGTCACCGCACAGCCGTCAGCTCTGGGCCAGTGTCATCTCTTCTTCCACACGTTCCTGCCTCGGTTCTTTTGAAGGAAATCCCAGGCTTCCCATCACGTCATCCCTAAGTATTCTAGTACATGTCCCTGAAACAGTGGGTCTCAACTGGGGACAGTTCTGCCCCCAGGGGACATTTGGCAATGTCTTGAGACATTTCTGGTTGTTACTGGGGGAGGACGAGCTGCTGGTGTCAGTGGGTAGGGGACGGGGTGCTGCTTGACAGCCTGCGGTGCACAGGACAGCCCCCCAACAAGGCATCACGGCCCACTTCCCTCCACAAGCATTAATAGTGCTGAGGCCGGGAAACCGCGCCAAGAGCTCGGGACTCTTAAAAACCAACCAAGCAACCACAGCTATAACACCATCGTCAGACCTTAAAAATGACGATAGTTTCTGAATTAATCATCAGGTATCCAGCCAGAGTCCACCTTGTAGGGGGTGCTGCGTTCATGCTAAATGCTCTCTAGGGCCGCGAGGACTGGGCTGGTTTTCAGACTCTGCTGACTCAGGCAGGCAGAGGGACTCATGTACTCTGGAACATTCCAGTGGGGTTTGCTCTCTAAACACGTGCTGTATTTGCATGGTTCCATATGGAAAACTGGAGTAGGAGATGGCAACCCATTTCAATATTCTTGCCTGGAAAGTCCTGTGGACAGAGGAGCCTGGTGGGCTGCGGTCCACGGGGGTCATAAAGAGTTGGACACAACTGAGCAACCGACCAACCACACAACATGGAAAAAATGCAGAGCGTGTAAGGTGGAGTGTCCCCTCCAACCATGCCCCCGGCCCCTGCTCTCTCCAGGGAGGCAGCGCTGCCCTGCGGAGTTTCAGGGCAGTCTGAGGATGTTCCGCTATGGAAGCTGGACCCCCACTGTCCCTGGGGATGGGCAGAGGCCAGGTGGGCAAACCCATGTGCAGGGGGCTCCCCGAGTCCTCCTGTTCTGGAATATGTTCCCACCCCCAGTTGTCATGTGGACTAAAGTTCTGGCCGTGAGGTTTTTGCAGTCAGGATTGAGCCTTAATGATTCCCTCGGGGAATCAGTCTTAGATGTGACATTCGCCCAGAGCGGTATGCCTACCCTTTCACCCTGTCACTGTGGCCAGCTGAGAGCAGGGAAGAGGGGACACAGGAAGGGTAGGCGATGGTGTGGACCAAGCCTGGGGGTGGACAGCGGGGGCCACTGGCAGGGCCTGGGAGCTGGGGGCAGGCGAGGACCCTGTGAGGAGGGCACAGGGCAGCGAGCAGAGGTGGAGGGGGGCTCGGGAGAGTGCACGCAGCCCCTTGCAGCCCCTGTGGATGCTGGATGTCCGCCACAGGGGAAGGGCGGCTTCGGGCCTCTGAGTCCCACCTTTGCCTGGGGCGGGGCAGGAAGGCGCCCTGTGACTGGGGGAGCTGGCCGAGGAGGACCACGAGGCCCGGAGTCTGCAGGAGCGGCTGTGGCCCCGGGCAGGCCCTGCTCCCGGGGGCTCTGGATCCCAGGCTGTGGAGAGAGACCCCATTCCCTCTGGCCTCCCAGGAGCCCACCCTGGGGTGGGGAGGGGGCAGGGGAGCTGGAACTGGGCTCTGTGCCCTCTGAGCTGGGCAGGAGGAAGGAGCCGGGGCCCAGAGGGAGCTGTGAGGACATGGAAGGCTCCTGGGGGGCAGGGGCTGGACCAGAGAAGCCCTCAGGATCCCTCATCCCCGCTCCATCCCTGGGCCAATGCTCACCCATCCGGGGCTGCTCCCCAGCTGGGATCTCCCAGCTTTTTATGTCAGCTGAGGCCCCCAGAGGCACCTGCGGGGGTGTGTATGTGTGTGTGCATGCACACGTGTGTGCATGTGTGCTATCCATGATGGCTCTGGGGTGTGTATGTGTAGGTGACGGAAGGCCCACCAGCCCCAGGATTCTGTTGAGGTGAACTGGGAGACTTTCTGGAGGAGGAGGGCTTGATGCTTACCAGTCACTCCCTTCTCACCCTGGTGCCTTCTGGGAGTTGGGGGAGAGGTCTGGGAAGACATAGGATCCGGGGAGCTGAGCGGAGGAGGGGGTCGGGCTTTGGGACCCTGAGCAGAGCCGGGGCAGGGCTGACCAACAGCTGGCCCAGCTCTCAGCCTCGGTTTCCTCCTCTGTCGGGTGGGGCTGGGACCTGCTCATCCCACGTCAAGAGGGCCCCCCTGGGTTGAGAGGAGGCCGTGCCCGCGGGAAGGGCCGGGATGGTCCCTGGGCGGGAGGCTGGTTGGGGTGTAGGGGCTGGCCCTGGCTGGGCAGGGTGGGGTGCCAGCCACCCCCATCAGCGGCCCCTCTCGCCCCCCAGATCCCCCAGATCAGCTACGCCTCCACAGCCCCCGACCTGAGTGACAACAGCCGCTACGACTTCTTCTCCCGCGTGGTCCCCTCGGACACGTACCAGGCCCAGGCCATGGTGGACATCGTGCGCGCCCTCAAGTGGAACTACGTGTCCACGCTGGCCTCGGAGGGCAGCTACGGCGAGAGCGGCGTGGAGGCCTTCATGCAGAAGTCCCGAGAGGATGGTGAGTCTGCCTGTGGGCTCCCGCTCAGGGCCGGGGCAGGGGGTCCCCGCGGGGGCCGCTCCCAGGTCCTGTCGTGGGCTCTCCTCCTGCCCCGGGGCCCCCTCACGGGCCTGAGCCTGTGGCCTCATGGGCGGGCGGCTGGGTGGCTCCTGGAGGCAGCGGGTGGGCGCGAATGGCTTCTGCGGACATGGCCAGGCAGATGGAGGAACCGTCTATATTTGGGGCACGGGAGTCAATGGAACGGCCCCTGTTCTTGGGCAGAGAGGAGGGGAAGGAGGTGGGCATGGAGGGAGCCTTGTTCATGGGGGTCTCAGGGACCCAGGAGCCAGAGCCATCCTGGGAGCAAGGGTTTGTTTGTGGGACTGAGAATTCAGACTCCTTACAGCTGAGCCGTCTGCTGGGGTGAGCGGCAGGGGCTGCGCGGGTGGGGCCGTAGGCGCCCCGTGGGTGGCATTTGGGGGGAGGATGGGACAGTGGCTTGCTGTCCTCGGACACTCCCCACTTACCACCAGCCCCTCTTCCCCCACAGAGCTCCCCGCACTCCCAAATTGCAGTCCTCAAAGTGATAAAGGTTTCAGTTATCAGTGAGTATTAACAGGCTAAGACAGGGTGAGCTCCAGCAGGCCCACCCTTGGGCCTCTGAGCCGGCCTTTCCGATGGCCCTGCCGGGGAGGGCAGCCGTATGGGACAGTGGCGGGGGCTGCATCCAGGGCAGCAGACTGGCCTCTGGGTTGGCTGACTCAGGGCAGTGGGCTGGAGGGACGGCTCCCCTAGTGCATGGGAGCCCCTCCCCTCCTGCTAGACCCCCTCCCCGCAGAGGGAGCCCCTCCGCCTCCTCTCCCAAGGCCCTGTCTCTAAATAGCTCACTGTGGAGCCCTCGACCTTGGGGATGGCATCTATATATTTATACCAGGATAACCCCGGGACTCTAATTGCTTCTCCTAAGGACCACAGAGTGTCCAGAGGCGGGCGTCGGTAACACCCTGCGGGTATAATCCTGCTATAAATCTCGGATAAGCCCCTTTAATTGTACAGCCGAAGCCACGGGTGGTTGTAACCTGGCGGAGAGGGCGGCAGGGTGGTGGAAGTGGGGCAGGGCTGACGGATGGCTGTAGCCCCGGGCCACCGCCCCCGCCCTCCGCTCCAGCAGCTGGGCCCCCGTGGAAGGAAGCCAGAGTGGTCAGAGCCCACTCCTACCTGCAGGCAGGCTGGGCAGCATCAGACCGCAGCCCCCAGCCCCTCCCTCTGAGGGCCCGCCAGTCCTTGGCTCCTTTGCTCAGATGGGCTCCTCTCCGCCCCAGCTCCATCCATCCTCCCCAGCAGGCTCCTCTCCGCCTTGATGGCTTAAATCCTTTCCCGAACAAGCCCACGGGCTGTTTCAGCTGCAGTCGGGCAGATTTGGGGACAGAGGTGCTGGACGGGGGCAGGATGGAGGTTCAGAACTTGGCGTCCAGGGGGACCAGGAAGACAACCCCGGACTCACATGGCCCTCCCCATGTCCCTGGCGTGTGCTGAGCCCCTGTTTACACCTGGTGTCCTGAGTCATCCACCCTACCTGGTGAAGTAGGTACCCACATTGTACAGGGGAGGAAGCTGAGGTACGGAGAGACCACATAATAACTGACAACAGGTCACAGAGCAGGTTAGAGGTGGAGAAGGGGTGTGAACCCAGGAGAGCTGGCTCCAGGACTTGCAGGTTTTATCTGTGTTGTGTTTTTGTTACTCTGTCTTCTGCCCATTTCCCAGCTGCATAAACTGAGACACGTGTGGACCAGACCTATGCAGGGGATGGGGGTATGACAGTCTCACACACACACACACACACACACACAGCCCTTCGGCCTGGAGGGACACATGCGTTGTAGGAAAGGCTTGGGATTGGGGTGAGGTCTGGGCATTGGGTTTTGGCTGAAGCTGAGGCTATTGTCTGAGTTTCTGTGAGCATCTAATCAAGCATTGAGTTTTTTTCTAGAAAATAGAAAGTCTGCTGAAGATTTTGTAAAGGACCTCTAGAAAAATAAGAGCTCAGGGCCCTCACAGTGCCCCTGCCCCCTGCACTCCATCCTGTCACCAAAGGTCCGGCTTTCCATCGGGCCGGACCTCCTGCGTCCACAGACCCCCGCAGCCCCGGTGCGTCTCCCTGCCCTACCTGCCAAATGAAATTTGATTTGGAGAACTGTCTTTAGTGAATGAAAAGAAAAGGGGAGAAAAAGCCGCGCTTCAGCAGCCCAAATTGAAATCAGAATTGAGCAGCCAGTAGAAAGGGGCCGCTGTACCTTGTAGCCTAATCCCTGCGAAAGATTAAAGATGTCTCTGGCCGTATATTGTATTGATTTGTTCTCTGAAGTATAAATCATCTTTGAGTTGCTCAGAGGCGTGCCAGGGAGTGGGGTGGTGGGGCGGGCTGAAGGTGCACGTCAGAGCCCTGGTGAGAGTGGGGCCAGCAAGCCCTGGGCGCCGACCATGTGCTGGGCTCTGGGTCCTGCAGGGAGCATAATCATGCCCATTTCATAGATGAGGAAACTGAGGCCAGAGAGGGTAGGTGGCTCTCCCAAGACCACATAGCCAGAATGTGGAGGGGCTGGGTTTGGAACCAGCTCTGCCCTCTGGGTGGGGCGCACCCGAGCACCCAGCACCGATGGGGCCTTTGGCAGAGGCCTTGGAGAGAGCCCCGATGCTGCGCTTCCTGGTGCCCATCAACAGCGCCCTCCCGCCCCAGTCACTGTGTCATGCGGACCCTGCCCTGAGCAACCCGTGGCCCTAGACTGAAGTCTGCGCTGTGGCAGGCTCACACGTTGCACGAATCCTGGTGACAACCTTGTGGTCCTCGTGTTCTGTCCTCTTTTCCAGGTGAGGACACCGAGGCTCAGAGGGGTGAGCTTGCCTCGGCTCATAGAGCGAGGTGCTGGAGCTACTTGGAGCCAGGCTGTCAGATCTGGTGCCCCCACCCCAGGCTACCCGCCTTCCCCACATGGCGCTAGCCACGTGTGGTTAGGAGAGCGGCCGTAACAGACATACCTGGGCTCCGACTAGGCCACTCACTGGTCACACGATCCTTGGAAAGGCACTTAGCCCCTCTTGGTTTTGGTTTCCTCATCCGCAAAATGGGATAAAACTGGTTGTTATCAGAATGAAACGTGCTGGCCGGTGGAGGTGGGCACTCAGGAGCTCACATTGGAGCGTTGTTATTATTACAGGTCCTCCCTGCTGCCGGGCATTCCGGGGGAGGCCTGGGAGTGTTGGAAGGCCTGAGGGGGCCGTGCTGGGCCCTGCAGGCCGTGTCCAGGGACAAGACGAGGGATGAGACCACGGGAGCCCTGGTCAGCCTGCTTCTTGAAGGCGAGCTGGTCTGGTGGTGAGCGGGCAGTGTAGCGAGCCCCAGAGGCAGCCAGGGCAGGACGTGTGTGTGTGTGTGTGTGGGGGGCATACTAGGTGATTCTCTGGGCTTGTGCCTGGCGGGCCTGCCCTGATAGCAGGGCCTGTGTGAGGTGTGGGTGCCCCTCTGTGTGAGGTGTGAGCGCCTCTGTGTGAGGTGTGGGTTCCCCTCTGTGTGAGGCATGGGTGCCCCTCTGTGTGAGGTCTGAGTGTCCCTCTGTGTGAGGTGTGCGTGCCCCCTCTGTGTGAGGTGTGGGTGTGTGCCCCCTCTGTGTGAGGTGTGGGTGCTCCTCTGTGTGAGGTGTGGGTTTCCCTCTGTGTGGGTGCGTGCCCCCTCTGTGTGAGGTGTGGGTTTCCCTCTGTGTGAGGTGTGCATGCCCCCTCTGTGTGAGGTGTGGGTGCGTGCCCCCTCTGTGTGAGGTGTGGGTGCCCCTCTGTGTATGGTGTGGGTGCTCCTCTGTGTGAGGTGTGGGTTTCCCTCTGTGTGGGTGCGTGCCCCCTCTGTGTGAGGTGTGGGTTTCCCTCTGTGTATGGTGTGGGTGCCCCCTCTGTGTGAAGGTTGGGTGCCCCTCTGTGTGGGTGCATGCCCCCTCTGTGTGAGGGCTGCTGCCGTCTCGCTGCAGGGCTCCCCCCTCTCTGCCAGGTGGAGGCTGCCCAAGGGTGAGTTGAGTGGCAACAACCAGTGCTGGGACGAGGTATGCAGAGACCACGTGAGTCACCCTGGAGGGGGATGCAAGCTAGAGGGGCTGGCAGGGGGCCCTGCCGTGAGTGCCTCCCACCACTGTCCTGGGTGCTCCCAGGGGCTGGGCTCTGGAGTGGAAACTTCTATACCCCCACAGCTTTTCTGTATCTGCAGGGGCCTGTGTGAGCCTGTTTACTTGCGCTGGTGCTCCATTTCACAGATGAGGACAACTGAGGCTCAGGAAAGTCAAGGAGCTGGTCTAAGGTCACAGGGAAGTTGAGTGTCAGAGCCCAGGGCTCCTGTTTGGGTGACAGGTGAAGGGGTGATTAGTAGGTAACATGTACGAAGCCCCCTGTGAACCAGACCCTGTTTTATGGGCTTCATAACTCATTTATGGAGTTATTCATAACTCTTGAGAGTCCCTTGGACTGCAAGGAGATCCAACCAGTCCATCCTAAAGGAGATCAGTCCTGGGTGTTCATTGGAAGGACTGATGTTGAAGCTGAAGCTACAATACTTTGGCCACCTCATGCGAAGAGCTGACTGATTTGAAAAAACCCTGATGCTGGGAAAGATTGAGGGCAGGAGGAAGAGGGGATGACAGAGGATGAGATGGTTGGATGGCACTACCGACTCAATGGACATGGGTTTGGGTGGACTCTGGGAGTTGGTGATGGACAGGAAGGCCTGGCGTGCTGCGGTTCATGGGGTCGCAAAGAGTCGGACACGACTGAGCGACTGAACTGAACTGAATTCATTTATCTTTCAGGACAACTCTGTTATGTGGGGGGCCATGCTGAGGCTCAGAAAGGTTAAGTAACTCTCCTGAGGCTACACAGGTGGCAGGTAGCAGGAGGGGAATTTGAATCCAGCCAGGCCTCCCCGTCTCTGGTGCACGTGACAGTGAGTACACAGGTCAGCTCTCAGCAGGGGCCTCTCCGTGGGGTCTCCTGGGCAGTCTGGTACTCCAGCGAGTGATTCCAGTTCCCTGGGCACATCTAGGCCTGTGCTCCTAGGGTGGGAAGGAGAGGGCCTTCCTGAGTGTGGCAGGAAGAGGCGTGGGGGCCTTAGGAGGATGCCTTGTCCCTTGCACGGTGGGAAATTCTAAACCTCCTCTGCCTGCTGGGTCCCCGCGTCCCCCATTGGTATTCCGGAGATGCTGGTGCATCAAGCTGTCGCTTCTCTGACCTCCAGCTCCAGCTCCCTGGGCAGGGTGTCAGGCCTGCATTTAGATGGCCCCTGTCCACATGGCTGGCTGGCAGGGCTGGCCCAAGGCTGGGGCACCTCTTCCCTCTGGCTCTGTGACATCTCTAGACTCAGCTTCTCGGGCTGTAAACAGAGGCTCTGAGAGGTAAGGGTTAGCCACCTAGAAAGAGCTATGCTGCCTGGGGGCTGGGGGGCCCTGGTGCTGCTCATTTTTCTGGGAGAGCAGAGAGGAGGTTTGCCCCAGGGCACCCCCAGGACCCAGAACCCCCAAAGGGGAGGCCACTGGAAGTGCCCACTCCCCTTTCTGCTGCCCACCCCCCAAGACCTTGTCTCCTTCCGCTCTACCGGTCTCTGCTGCAGTAATACCAGCCTCCTCATGGCCCCTCTGACACTCCAGGCACACGCCGACCTCAGGGCCTTTGCACTGGCTGCTCCCTTGACCTGGAAAGCTCTGTCCCCGGTGGTCTAGGCGGCCTCTCCTCAGGGCACTTGGCTGCCTTCTCAGCTGTGCCCGCGTCAGGGGAGCCTCTTTGTGTCCCACTGTGTCCCCAGCTCAGTCCCTCTTTCCTGCTCTGTTTTTCTTTTTTAAAAGACTTCTTCTTTGTCTTCTTTCTTTTTTTCATTTGCCTGTGTTGGGTCTTAGTCACGGCACGCGGGATCTTCACTGTGTTACGGGAGATCTTTAGTTGCGTAGCATGGACTCTGGTTTTGGCTCACAGGCTTAGATGCCCTGCAACATGTGGAATCCTGGTTCCCTGACCAGGGATTGAACCCACGTCCCCTGCGTTGCAAGCCAGACTCTCAGCCGCTGGACCACCAGGGAAGTCCTCTGTTTTTCTTTATAGCACTTGACAAGTACACTTTTATTTGTTTATGGTCTGACAGCAGGGCTTTTTTTTTTTTTTTTTTGCCTGTTTTGTTCTCTGATGCCTCTCCAGCCTCTAGCACAGTCCCTGGCACATAGTATTCACTCAGTAAATGCTGGTGGGATGGGTGATTGATCACGAAATTCAGCCAACTACTCACTTCGTAAGCCCTTCTTCCTATTCAGGCCTGAAAGGTTGCTCTCCCAGTCCACAGAAAGGCAGACTCAGGCTTCTGGGGTCAGGCTGCCCTGGGACCCTCTCCTGCCCTCTGAGTTCCGGCTGCCCCCAACTCTGTCCTGACCCACCAAGGACAGAAATCCTTCCCACTGCAGCGCCTGCCTTGGGATGCTTCGTCGTGGCGTGCTGCCTGCCCCAGAAGGCAGGAATGGGAAGAAGCTCAGCCCTCCAGAGCCTGGACTTCATGGATCTATTTCACATCCGCTGGGTACTCAGCCCCCGTGTGAGGAGAGGAAAGCGGCCGTGGGCCCTGCTGGCTCCCAGCGGGCGTGGGAAGAGTAGTGCCCAGTCAGACCTGGCACCCTGCCCTCCCGCAGGAGGGGCCTGGGAGAGTCTGGTTGAATAAGTGAATGAAGGGATGTGATGATGCCTGTGTGGAGGTGAAGAGATAAATTCCAGGGCCGCAGGGGGCCCCGCCCAGCAGGGCCTGGAGGAGGGGCACACTTGGATAAGTGGGGAGGAAGGAGGGGGTGTGTGCCAGGTGGGGGAGCAGCGTGAGCAGGGGCCTAGAGGAGGTAGCAGGCAGATGGGACCACAGTGAGGGGCCTGGCCTGGTCCTAGTGGCTGTGGGACGGGGACCCATGTGAAGCGGAGCTGCGCAGTTTCTTTCAGGCCAGTCTTGCCTTTAACAGTTTTCTTGGCCCTTGGAGTTGGTGTGTCCAGCTGCTGTGTCCAAGTTCCTTAGGGCCCTGGGGAGTCTTCTCTGCCCATTGCAGCGGCTCTGAGCCAAGGCTCCTTGCAGACTTGCTGACCCATGGAGACCTGTCATCTTCCCCTGGGGTTGGCCTCCTGGGAACCTCAGTTACCCTTGCCCCAGTGCCTGCTGAATTTCCCCTCTTCCTCTCCTGCTTGGCTGGGCCCCTTGAGACCGGGTAAGGGTAGGACATCTCCCTCCTGGCTGTGTGCCCCTTGCCCTCCCTTGCACATGGCGGGGCCTCAGCAGATGTTTGTAGGATGAACAGATGTGCTCTCAGGCAGGTCGCTGCCCTTCTGGGGCCTCCATCTCTCATCTTTAACAGGAGCGACGTGTCAGCTCACCTGCAGGGTTGGCTCTGACAGCTGGCAGGCTGGGTGCCCCTAGTCCGAAGCCTCTGCCTCCAGGCGTCCTTCTTGTAAGTGGAGGCTCATCATGGGGGCGCTTCAGGCTTGGTCTTTTGGTTCAGGGATGATTGGGGCCAATTGCCCGGAGACAGAGCCTGGAGCGTGTGACCTTCTCACCCTCAGTCAGGTGACATGTGGTTGAGATCAGCCAAGGTTAGGGGTAGCCAGATTCAGGGAGGGGTCCTGCCACTGGCTTTTTGGGTTGGTGTATATGATGGCTGGTAGCATCTTCCTGGGGGGAGAGCGCAGCCTCGCCGCCCAGGGACCTGCAGCTGGGGCCCAGCATCCCCTGCCCGCTGACCAGACTGTGGGTGGAAATCAAGTGGACCTGGCTTGGGCACCCCGCTCTGAGCCACGTGGCCTCCCATGTGCCAGCTGTGTCTCCTGCCCTCCCGGGAGACTGGCAAGGTGCTGGCGCCAGTGTGACTGCTCTGTGATGGCCACGTCAGTCTCTGTCCTGCTGTGAGGATGCACCCTGAGCTGCCTGGCCCGCCGTGGGGACTTTGCCTGTCCACTTTAATTTCTCTGCCCTCTGGCCTTTGGTGCGAGGCTGGCACCTCTTGATTTTGTGAGTCCTGTGGGTTGGGTGTCACCAAGCCACCTCTCCTCTCTCCCTGACTCATCTCTGATATGTTTGCCCTGACTTATCATGACGGGGACATGCTCCCATCCGAGTTTGCCTCTAAGCTTGACAGGAGTGGCAGGAGGAAGGAGATGGTAGGCACCGAGCCCTTTTCACTCCAAGTTTGCACCCCTTCCCTCTTGGACAGTTGAGTTCAGTCACTCAGTCGTGTTCGAATCTTTGTGACCCCATGGACTGCAGCACGCCAGGCCTCCCTGTCCATCGACAGGAAGCAACTTTTTCTTTCACTGGCCTTTTTTGTGGAACGTTTGAAGATTTCTTCTGGGCCTAACATTTCTCTTTGCTGGTTGTAACCCCTTCGTGGCTTTGGCCCTCATGCCGTCTTCCCCAGATGGTGCGGTAGGGTGGGGGCCTCAAGAGCCACCATGAACCGTGCCACCCTGAGCAGTCACTTAGGGGCTCTAGGCCTCAGTTTCCACCTCATTCAATGGGAAAATTAATAGCACTTCCCTTCTGGCTTGCCATGAGCATTAAATGAGTTAATCCATGTAAAGCGCTAGCACAGTCAGGGCCCTGCACTCAGCATTGAGCTGCTGGAGGTGTCACTGTCACGGTTACTCATCAGAGAGGGGATTGTGGGTCGGGTCCCAGTTCTAGCCTTTGGGTGGCTGTGTAGCCCTGGGCTGGTTACTTTCCGTCTCTGAGCCTCAGCTTCATCCCTGATGTGAAGGTGATGTGTCAGAGGTGACCCCTGTGATTTGGGTCTTCGTGTGCCTTACCCACCTCTCTTGGTTTTTCTGTCCTCACCATGTGGAGGTCCGGGCATCACCGGGTTGGCCTCTGGCTTCTGCTCTGCCTGTGTTCTTGGGCCCAGACCTGAGCCCATAGAGTGGGCTCCTTTGGCCTCTTTGGTTGTGTTACCTCTGAGCCTTTTGACGAATGAATCTGTCAGCCTGGTCTGAACCCCACTGTCTTTGAGTTCATTTCCTGCCCTTGTTTCTTCCTCCTCTCCTTCTCTGAGCCTCTGCACTGGGAGCACGCTGGGTTCTGTCCTCCCAGGCTCCCATGTTTAGGGATCCCTTCTGACTTCTTCCCCTTTGTTAAAGAGCAGGTGGCAAAGGCATTGAGTTTTCCCTGCCCCCACCCAGTTTGGGCCTTGACTTCCGGAAAGCCCTCTTGACCTCCTTGCTGACTACTGAGTTTGAGCCTGTTTTCCTATCTGAGGTCCCAGTACTCCCAGCCCCCTACTCTGGGCTTCTTAGGGGTGTCATCCAAGCAAGCCCCAGCCACCATTTCCCTGCAGCCCCGGGACACTGTGAGCTCGTGGCTTCCTTCCCTCCTGTCCTGAGGCTCCTTCTTCAGGGGCTGCTGAGTGTCCCAGGAGGGTTCTGGCCTCAGCATCACCCCCTACTCCTGTGTGACCTTGGACAAGTCACTGCCCCTCCCGGAGCTTTCCATTTCTTCATGAGACCAGGCAGGGGCTGTGCACCTTCTTCAGTGGGCACATGTACATCATGGACACACAGAGGGATGTCTGCAGCTATTTCTTCCCCTTGTTACCCTGTGTCATCCACCCAGCCCTCTTCCCAGAGCCTCTGAGCCCCAGGCTCTGCCTCCTGCACCAGCCCCTCAGCCAGCCCACCCTGGCCTGTGTGAAGCCTCCTGGACCTCCTTGTGTTTTAATATGCGATTTTCCAAGGAGCATTTCATTAACCACACCCACTGCAGCTGCCGGGCCCTGGCCCCAGCCCCTACACAGATGCCCTGAGAATTGTCCCCGTTTTATGGAGGAAGTGGCCATGGCCCAGGCTGCCTGTGGGCTGGCCTTCACAGCATGTCAGAGGCAGAGCTTTGCATTCAGGTCTGTGTGACTCCAGAGCCCGAGGGAAGGAAGGAGGGAGGGGCCCTCCTTTCGATGACATATGTGATGTCTCACCCAGCTTCTCTGGGGAAGTGCTGCTGGGTCAGTCAGATGGACGGACCTCGGAGGATGACCCCGCCCCCTCGGCACACACAGGCTGGAGGTTCCCTCAGGACCAGGGAAGGGGGGCGAGCAGCTTCTGTGATGCGGAATGTGAGTGTGATGGGAGTTACTTAGTCACGTGTGGCTGTGGATGAGCCTGCGAGGGGCTCTGTCTAAAGGTGGGCATCACAGGGCCTGGAGCTTGGGGGGAACGCATCCCTGATGGTCACCTTTTTAGTGATGGCTTCCCTCGGGCTCCTGGGGTTTTCGAGGACTCAGAAGAAGGGAGTCCATGCCTCCAGATTGTAGAGCCTGCTCTGTGGGGATATGGCTGGTGAGGAGGGCAGTGGGGGCACTTTCTCAGCCCTTTCACCCCTCAATTCTATACAATAACTTATTCATTTGCTGGAAAGATATTTATTGAGCCCCTACTGTGTGCGAGGCGTTGAGCCAGGACATGGGGGATACAGCAGTGGACTAAAGAGATGAGGATCACTGATCTTGTGAGCTCATGTTTGGGGAGAGGGATAGGGGCAACTTATTGTAAACAAGTAAAGACTTCACTGTATGATAGACTTTCAGATAAGAACCAATGAGCATTGCTATAAAGAAGAAGAAAGCTGCATAAGTAGACAGAGGGGGAAGGAAGGGGAGACTCATATGAGTGGTCAAGGAAGGCTTTTCTGCAGAGGCGAACTTAGGACAGAGGCCTAAATACAGTGAGGGAGTGAGCCACGAAGAGATCTGTGGGAAGAGTGCCCCGGGCAGGGCTACTGACAAGTGCAGAGGCCCTGAAAGCCTTCCTGGGACTTGGAGGGTAGCCAAGAGGCAAGAACAGAGCAATTGAGGGGGCAGAGAAGTGGAAGAGGAGGGGAAGATCATGGGGGGCCTTCTGGCCTCTCTGAGGACTTCGGCTTTTGATTTGAGTGAGACGGGAGCTGTGGGAGGCTTGTGAACAGAGAAGAGATGTAGATGGGCTTGGGTTTACTAGGGTCCCTCCGGCCATTGTGTAGGGAAGAGACTGTGGGCCTGAGGCAAGAAGGCCAGTGAGGAGGCTACTGCTGTCCTCCAGGTGAGACGTGATGATGACCAAGGAGTGGGAGTGGTGAGAAGGGACAGGTCTGGGGTATGTTGTGAAGCACTAGCCCGCACGTCTTGCTCCCAGGTTGTGTGTGGGCGGAGGGGAGGAGAATGGCCCCAGTGCCCCTGGATTCAGCACCACGGACAGCGCCAGCACCAGCCCAGGGGAAAGCCCTGGTTGGCTCGGGTCCCCAAGAATGGCCAATCCCTGGATGCTGCTCGGGGCCTCATCTATAGAGTGCTGGTCCCTTACAAATCTCTCTTTTAGCCAAATATGTTTATTTCTGGGCACTGCTGTGAATCCTTTTTGTGATCAGGCAGGTCTGAATGCAGCTATATAGCTGGGATGAGGTTTGGAAGCAGTTGTTTCCCAAAATCTTTGCATCTAGCCAAATTGTTGTTGTATGGGGTGGGGTTGGATGGGGTGGATGGGGGGTGCAGAATGGGAACTGGGGGAAGGGGGAAGGGGAGCTTCCTTGAAGAGCAGATGGGAAGAGGAGAGTCTTAAAGAACCATGGGCCTGTCCCAGAGGAGCAGCAGGGTGCTCTGGGTAGGGGAGCTGTGTGACTAAATTTGGTTCTTCATGACGCCTTCCTTCTGAGAGCGAGGAGGGGCTGCATTCCTGACAATAAGGGGGGTGGGCCACCTCAGGGCAGACAGTTCTGACCCTCAGGCTTGCCATGGCCTTGCTGTGTGTCTGGAGAAGCTACCATTCTTTGGCTCTCAGTTTCTCCGTCTGTAAAATGGGGGTAATTGCAGTCCTTACTGTGCCGATTATTGTATGACAAGAATGGGTAGATTAGCCATCAGAAAGGCCAAGAAAGGGCTGGAGGGGTGCAGGGCTGCCTCTGCGGCCTCAGGCCCCGAGGGTGAGCATGTGGCCTTTTCCTGGCTGGCCACACCCCCGCCCCTTGTGACCATCATCCTCGTTCTCCCTCACTCGCATGGTGCATTACATCTGTGCCTCATTTTGCTATAGACAGAGTGATCATATGGATATTCTATGCAAATTCTCATTTTTAATGAGCCAGAAGGAAAGCTAACGACCATTTTGCAGACGTCTTGGGGCACAAGGGAGGCCTTGGGATGGGGGGAAAAAGCAGGACAAAGTGACATGTGAGAGGAGAGAGGAGGGAGGGAGGGGGAAGGGGATAGAGCGGGGTGGGGGGGATGCAGTAGGGGCTGTGGGTGGGGGGAGGGGAGGGGAGGGGAACAGGCTCTGTTTCCCATCTCTCAAAACCACTCTGCCTGCCCCGTTTTAAGACAGGGAAACAGGCTTGGAGAGAGGTGGCAACTCGCCAGACACCCGACTCTGGGAAAGTGGGAAAGAGAGACATACGCAGAGGCAGGGCAGAGGGAGCAGACGGGTTGGAGAAAGGGAAGGTGGCGGCATCCGAGACTAGGCTCTGGCTTACGGGATCAGTTTCCTGATCTGTATAATGGTCGCAGCACCTAAGCCGTGGGCTGATTGAGAGGAGCTAATGAGAAGACAGGTGCAGACATTGCATGACCAAAGGGTGCTGCCAGAATGCGTGGGCCATGGGGTCATGTGTGTGAGGGGGGGAGGAGGGGGCAGGGGACTGGGTGGGGAGACAGGGAAAGGAGGGCAGAGGAACAGGAGCTGGAGATGCAGTACGAGGCCTTCTGCGCAATAGGCCAGCTCCTAGTTAGTCTGTTTGCTCATTTGCACATTCATTCATTCCTTCTTTCATTCTTCAGCATCTGTGGTCTAATTCATAGACAGAAGTCAGCTCCCTGAGGGCAGGATTCTGGTCTGTCCTATTCATGGCTGTCCCCACAGCATCCAGGGCAGCACCTGGCATGGGAGGGCCTTAGTGAATCATTGCTGAATCAGTGGATGCTCTGTGCCCAGAAATGGGCCCGGCAGTGGCCACTCCCTGGAGGCATCTAGTCCAAAAATTTCCCTTCCCTGTGCTAAGTGCAGTACCTGAGTTATTGGGATGGTTACGGGCACCCAGCAGAGAAGGAGCCTGGGGACACCTAGGAAGACTTCCTGGAGGAGGAGACCTGAGCTGAATCTTCAAGAACCAACAGGAGCTGACTTGAAGGAGTCCGGGAAGGGGAACTGGGCATAGAACAGAGGGAACAGTCTGGTGTTGGGAAGTGCAGGTCCTGCTGGAGGCAGGGAGCGCAGAAGATGAGGCCGCAGGGCTTCAGGACCCGAGGGAGGTGAGGTGAGAGCGAGTGGAGGTGGAAGGGAAGGGCATGCTGGAGTGGGATGGGTTTTGGTGGGGTGGTGGGTGCTCGGGCTGGACAGGCTGAGGTTTGCATGCCTGTATGGGGCTCTGGTCTGGTCAGGTGGTGTCCACAGGAGTTGGGGACAGGGCCCAGGGGATCAGAGCCTGAGAAGTCAGCTGGCTGCTGCCTCGGGTGAGGCTGGACCTGTCCCCGGAGCTCGGAGCCAGCCTGGAGAGGGGGCCGGGGTGGCATCTCTGTGACTGCCTTGAGCAGATCACGAGCCTCTCGGCTCTGGTTTAGATTTAGAAAAGACCTCTCAACTGCGGGCAGTCCCACCCGGGCCACAGTGCCTGGGGTGCGTTTAAATGTCAGTGTAAATATCACAGTGGCTCAAGTCCCCTCTCATACTTAGTGCCCAGAGTCCCAGGATGTCTTTTTGTATTGCAACACGGGACCATCTCTTACTATGAAAAATGTCTAGCCCCAAAGGCCTATTGAGAAAAATCAGTAGCTGTTGGGTCCTCTGCCCCAGCTTTGGTGTTCCACAGAGAGGGCAGGATCAGCTGAGCACCCCTCCCCATGCCCCTCCCCAGATGCCCTCCTGAGACCCACTTAGGACTGCTCCTGGGATCCAGGCTTGGAGGCCCCTTTCCCTCCCAGAGCTGGCCAAGCAGGCTCACAGGCTCTGGGGCCCCAAGCTTTTCCCCAGCATCATCGGGAGAGCCTGGGACGGGTTTTGGAGGGGTGGGGTGAGCACTTCCCCAGCTCAGGGCCACATCTGGGCCTCTGCCCCTGACCTTTGTCCACCAGCTCTTGCTAACCCCAATCGCAGGCAGCTCAGAGCCTAAGAAAAGCCTCCGATGGTCCACAGGGCCGGCTGGTGTCTGCTCTGTCCTCGCCACGCCCCTCCCCCATGGCCAGTCTCGGGGGCACACTCACACCCACTGTCTGTCCTGCTTCCCAGTCGAGGGGTCAGCAGCCCCATTTCCTGGCTGAGGAAGCTGGGGCCTCACCCCGGGTACATCCAGAGTTGAGGCTGGGCTCAGCCCGCTGTTCCTTCCACATCTTGCTGTTCTGCCATGAGAAGGGTTGGCTTGAAGAGCCCGAGTCAGGCTCCTGTCGGGGAGGGGGTGAGGGCTGGTATGGGAAGGTCCGGGAGGACTTCATTACCCAGTGCCTGCTTGGGGCACCTTGGGAGGGCCCGAGCCTGCCGCCGGCAGGGAGACATGCTTGGCCTGCCTGAGTAATTACATCTCAACATTTCATTTTGCTTGTCAGTTTCCACTTCCTGGGGATGTGGGCTCCTAAATATTTCATCCCAGTCTGCAGCCTCCTGTTCCTCTCCCACCAAACTGCAGGCCTGGCTGCCGGGCTGGAGCTGGCCAGAGGTCATCTTCTCCATGCCCCTGCCTCTCAACAGGTGTCTCCACCACCAGCCCAGAGCTGGCTCCTCCTCCCAAGGGGTCTGGGGTGAAGAGGCCAGGCAGACAACATTGCCAGAAACAAGAGTCGGAACACCTGCTGTGCTGGAAATCAGGGAGTGAGGAAAGAGAAAAATGCAGTCTGCCCTTGAAGGGGTTTATGGGCTGATGGAGAAAACAATCAAGTGTTACAAGAGCAAACTTTGAGTAGTTGTGTGCCAGGCACTGCTGCATGTATTAATTCAGTTGTTCTTCATGCTTATGAGAAGACAAAACCCAGAGAGGTGAGTAACTTGTCCAGAGTCCCACAGTTGAGAAGTGGCAGAGCAGGATCTGAACTCAGGCAACCTGGCTCCAGCCCTCATGCCTCAAAGCACAGGAGTTACTGACCCAGCAGCCTCGGCAGAGGATGGTTCCAGGGGAGAGGGGTGTGATGAGAGCCTGGGTGGGCGGCGGCACATCCCCATTGCAGGAGGATCTGGGGTGTTTTGTGGGGGAGAGGTGGAGAAGTGGAGCCCCGAGGCAGGGCTGGGCAGGTGGGCAAGCAGGAGGGGCTTTTCCTGCAGGGGGACCAGCCAAGGCTCCAGGGTAGAGACACTCGAGTTGCATTGGAAAAAGTGGTCTTGCTGTGGAGTGTGGAGTTGTGAGATCAGGGGAGGGGCTGAAAAGCTGCTCTGTGACCTCGCCCTCCAGCTGTGTTGCTGGAGCTGGGGGCTTGTTCTGAAAGGGGTTTTTCAGCAGAGGACTCTGAACTAGCGCTGAGCAGTGCTGGGTCTGACTGCTGCTCAGCCCGACTTGCTGTGGGAGCCTTGGGCAGACTCCTTTCCCTCTCTGAACCAACTCTGAGAAGTCGGTGGGATTCCCTCAGCTGAGGAATACCCCGCGGGGGGACTTCTCTGGTGGTTCACTGGCTATGACTCCATGCTTCCAAAGTAGGGGGCCCAGGGTTTGATCCCTGGTCAGGGAGCTAGATCCCACAACTGAGACTTGTCACCGCCAAATACACAAATATTAAAAAATTAATTATTATTGTATATAAAACAAGAAGAATGCCCGGGAAGGCCACTGAGAACAGAGGAAGGTGGGCCCTCAGGGGCTGGGTTGGGGCAGGGGTCTCCGGCAGGTGGCCTGGAGCGGGCCGGGGCCGGAACCAGACACCTCCCTGTGCCTTCCCCCACAGCCCCCTCCCTCCACCACCTGCCTCCAAACACCTTCGCTTCCTTCTCTCCTCTCTCTTTTTTCTCCCAGCTTTTCTCACTTCAAAGGTGTTTTGCCTAAATGGGTTTGTGTTAAGATATTAGGTCGATCACTCAGCAAATTTCCCTCTGCTCAGAGCTGCGCACCATGAATAATGCAGCTCTGAACAGCCCTCGCTGCCCAGCGGCCTCACAGGGAGGGGGCAGCAGCGCTCAGCTCGAGGGCTCTGAGCCCCACAG
Source organism: Dama dama (assembly GCF_033118175.1). Lineage (NCBI taxonomy): Eukaryota > Metazoa > Chordata > Mammalia > Artiodactyla > Cervidae > Dama > Dama dama. Next base: position 10,836,731 of record NC_083687.1, on the reverse strand, counting down.
CTGCCCTGGCTGGTCCCCGTCGCAGCGTGCCTCTTCCCCGTCCCCAAAATATCCCCCCAGGGGCCGGGCTGTCCACAGGTGACCCCTTTAATCCTCACAACACCCCTGCTGCGTCTGAAGGGTGGCGAGCACACCATCCCACTTTACAGATGCGGACGTGGAGGTTCAGAGAGGCTGGGCGACTTGGCTCTCATCACGCAGGGGCCGGATGTGGGACGAGGGCCCGTCTGCGCCCAGCCTTGGCCCCCCATGTCACAGCAGGCCGACTCTCTGATGGCGGTGTCCCTGTACCCGCAGGTCCTGCTCGGGTCTCCCGGGGGCAGGTGGGTGTGAGTGGACGGCCTGGTTGCAGAGGGAAGATGTGGATTTCGCCCAGAGTGGGGCGCTGAGGCGGTCGGGCGAGTAGTTGCTGGATGACAGAGGTGCTGTCTCCCTCCACCCAGTGCCAGCATCCCCCAGCCGGGCCCCCCGAGCACTGGTAGAAAAGGTGAGGTGTTGATGGTGCTAAGGATTGGCTGGTGGCTCCAAGGAGGTGTGGGCAGCTGACCCGTGTGTCTGGGTCTGCGGCTGTGTGTAGGGTGTAACCTGCGGAGGTTGGGTGTGGTGAGTGTGGCTGTGTGAGGCGGTGTGCTTACTGTGTGCGCTTGTGTTGCTGTGATCTTGTGTGGGGTGGCAGTGATGTCTGGTGTGTGACCTTGTGAGGGTGTGTGTTACCATGTGTATGGGCAGCGGGGGGAGATGAGCTGAGAGTGTCCGGGAAAGGAGGGACGTGTGTCCCGCCTGGGACAGGCTCTGGGCCTCTAGGCTGAGGCCGAGGGTTCTGCCCAGCAGGCTCTGTCCCTGGAGACAGAGCTGAGTGTCGCCCGGTTTCTCTGGCCCCCAGAGCATCCTCACAGCCCCGGGTCCTGACCTGAGGTCCTGACGAACTCCCTGCCCCTCTGCCTTTGCAGCCCCACCCCCACTAGGACTCATTCACTCCCCAGAGGCTTTGGCTCCCGGAGGCTGACCCAGGCTTTCACAAATACCATTTGACCCTCACGCTAGCCCCATCAGGTGGAGTTTTTTAAAGTCCTGCCCTATTTTACTGATGGTAAGCCTGATGCTCAGAGAGTCTAAGTAACTTGTCCAAAGTCACATAGCCAGGGTCTTCCCTGGTGGTCCAGTGGCTAAGAATCTGCCCTCCAGTGCAGGGGACATGGGTTCGATTCCTGGTTGGGAAACCAAGATCCCACCTGCCTTGGGGCGACTATGCCCACACAACTACTGAGCCTGTGCGCCGCAGTAAAGACCCAGCACAGCCGAAAAACAAGCAGAACCCAAAAAGAACAAAGTCACACAGCCCGAAGCTGTGGAGTTGACATTTCTCTTTTGTCTCACAATGGAGGGGAAGAGGAAGCTGAGAGCAGGTGTGAGATCCACACTTTGCACAAACCTTTGGTGGGGTGCATCATGGGGACCCTGCAGGTGGGAAAGTGGGGTGACTGTGTCCCCTTCACTGCCCTTTGGTACCCGGGTCTTCCTGGCTCCAGCCAAGTCTCTCCTAGTGGGCCCACTGTGTCCCCTCGGGCTGGAGTCGCCCTGCCCTCCCGGGCTTCTCTACTGGCCCAGCTGTCTTCAGCCCTGGGCCTTTGGGGCCCTGCCAGTTTGCATGGCTATCTTATACTTTTCCACTTGATCTTTTGCATGTGCATTTCTTGAGCACTCATAACAAGGAATTTACATCTAGGTGGAAAGGTAGATTCCCAGCAGAAGGCAGGACTGAGAGAGAGGTCCCAGTGTGCATGACGCCCACGTGGGCTTGGAGCTTGCCAGTGCATCCTACAGGGCAGGCCCGGGCCTGGATGACCTTTGCAGCCCAGAGCCTGGCACAAAGTGGCTGCCCAGTGCTGGTAGACACGTAGACATCCGGGCACTCCGTGTGACCAGGTGGTGCTCAGAGGGGAGGTCACAGTGGGCTGCAGGGGTCAGGGAGGTTCTTAGAGGAAGTGGGCAGGTTTGAGCAGGTGGCCACTTCAGATTCCTACAGCACCTCCACCCCCAAGCCTGTGCCTACTGCCTCCTGCCCTGCTGGCCCTCCCATCCCTGTAGTCGGGTGCTCGGTGGCCCATTTATCTGGCAATCGTGGGTCATGGCCTGTTGCAAGCAAGCGCAGTGTGTGTGCTGGGCACCGTGAGGGCTGGAGCAGAGACAGACCGGGAGGAGATAAGTAAGGGAGGCGGACTGAAGGGGCGGCCTCTGTAGAGGAAGGCCTGATGTGGTGGGATTTTGTTGGGACCAGACCTGAGGGGGAGATGTGGGCCTTGCATGCCACTTGTACACATGCACACGCGTGCACTCACGCACACATGCACACACACTGTGGGAGCCATGTATGAGAGGAAGGAGGCTGGAGTGGACTGGTGGGGAGAAGGGTTGGGAGTGGGAGCAGAAAGGGGGTGCTGGCCGTGAGCCAGGCTCACCCCACCCCCCCGCCCCGGAGAGTCCTTGAGCCCTTGCTGGAGCCAGAGCTGCCCCTCGCTGCCCGCCCCCAGCCCCAGCCCTCCTGGACAGCCACAGGTTAGGGGGCTTCTCTCAGGGCCTGGACGTCTCCCTGACCTCAGATGCCCTTTCAGCCACAGCTCTGCTGCCTGGAATCTGTTGCACAGCTCCATTTCCTTAGACCAGGGCTTCGTTCCCAGTTGAAAGTAAAAGTAACATAATGTTGGTCACTGATGCCTCTGAATAGCTCCCTCTCCTGAGAGCAGGTGTGGGGAGAAGGCCTGACTTTGGAGAGGGTGGTCGGGGGTGGGGGGGGCATGGGGGGGGGACTCTGTGTGCGCATGCGCTTGCTTGCTTGCTTGCTTTTGTGTGTGTGTGTGTGTGTGTGTGTGTGTGTATGTCTGTATGAGGGTGTGAGCCCATATAGTCCAGGGTCTCCCCCAGCCTCCCTCCTGCCTTTCCCCTTACCTCTGTCTCTGCCAGGAACCCAGGGAAGCTGGGGAGGGGACCCCCTCCTTGGGTTGTTTAACAACCCCCATTTTCTCTGTGTTGTAATTTGCTGCCTTCACATTTTGCCTTAATGTAGATTCTTTCCACTTGATTTCCTAGCGTTGGTCTCTCATTGTTTTTCTCCATTTTTAAATTTGAAAGGCCAGGAAAAGAAAGGGAGAGACAAAGAGGAGACGAGCCCAGTATCCCTGGGCTCCTGTGTGTTGGGTGCAGGGAAGTTTCTCAACTCTCCAGAGGGGGTTTTTCCCCAGCTTGGTCTGGAGCCCAGAGCCCGGGGTGCTGTTTGGGATGAGGGAATGGCACCCCTGGGCTCTGGGTGCCAGAGGAGGAGGGCACAGGTGCTGGGTCCCCCGGGATCTGTGGGCACGGTGTGTGTCTCGGCCACCTTGCTGCCCACTGCCTATGGGCTGGCTGCTTAGCTGCTTCCTGGCAGGGGCGGGCCTCCTGGTGAGTGAGATAAGGAAGAGGGGGCGGTGAGAGGATTCCCAAGCCTGGAGGATGTGACGGACGGCTCTGGAGAGGCACAGGGGAGCCCAGGTCCTCAGCTGCCCCATACCTGGGGTGAGCCTGCCACTCCGGGGGGGAAGCCCCTTGGTTCTGCCTTCTCTGGGTCGCCAGGGGAGTCCACAAGTTGGCGGGCCCTGAAGGCAGGGGGTCTGGGGGCTGCTTGGAGCGAGTGGGGAGGACTTATTCAGATGGGTGCAGTAGAGAGAGCCCCATCCTGCGGGGGGCAGGGAGGTGCCCAGAAAAGAAGGAAACTGAGCCCAGTGAGTCAGACAGTGATCAGACTTTGTGTAACCCACATCTACTGGGGCGTTAGGAGTGCAGATGGAGGCAGACACTAACACAGATATATCAGCTGGACCCAGGATACCGGGAAAGGTCACCAGACCACAAACAGAAAGGGCTCAGAGACCACAAGATACAACAGGAAACCCATATCAAGTTTCACTGGTGGAACTTCCATGTCACGTTCAAGTCAGGGCAGGTGTGTGAAGCCTGGCGGAGGTGCAGGGTTCCAGTGCCAGGGGAGGGCTGGCCAGGAGAGAGCCTGTCCCCAGGGGGAGGTGAGATTTCAGGAACCAGGAGGCCGGCAGTAGGAGGGCAGCCCCATGCGCCTTCCTCTCTGTGTCGTGTGGAGGCCTCTAGCCCGGGAGTGGCCCGGTGGCCCTGCGTTATGAACAGAGCGGCTCAGGGCGGCACGTGTGGGGACTAGGATGCCTTCACTGGCGCTTGTGTCTGCACGTTTGGTCTGGCTTGGGTCCTGAGCTGCACAGTTACCAACCATTTACGTGTTGTCATATTTGCTTCTGATTATTTCCAAGAAATGAAACAGGGATCATGCCTGGGAGCCCTCCTGTGGGACCCTCAGTCTTGTTCCATCCCTGCCTCCCTTGAGGTACCCACACCCTGCAGGGGCTGGGTTCCCTTCTTGTCTGAGTCATTCAGCAAGCATTTATGGAGCACTAGTGTGTGCCAGGCACTGGGGAGATCACAGTGCGTGCAACAGGGAAAATCTCCTGCCTTCTTGCAGCTTTTGCTCGTGTCTATATGTGTGTCCGTATATAAGACCTTGTATTGTATGTGGCCTCTAATTTCCACATGAAAGGGACAGAAAGTGGTGCACTTGGCTTTAACAGTCAACTTTGCATTTTCAGGGTTTTGTCATGCTGATACATGAGAGCTGTTTTATATATCTTAGCTACATAATATTCCATTCCTCTGTTGAAAAGTACTTAGGTGGTTTCCATGTTTTCGCTGATTCAAGCAGTGCTGCAGTGATCATCTTTGGGCACATCTCTTTGTGCCCGTGTACGAGTTTCTCTGGGAAGAATGTGGAAGGGGACATGCTGGTTTGTAGGGTTCTAGACTCCCTGGCTCAGTCTCCTCGGTCCCCAAGAGCTTGGGCCGGGAGCTCTCCAAGGTCCTGACTGCCCCCTTGGGCTCATAAGCTCCTGGCACGAGCTTGTGGCTTCCTGCCCCTGGCCCTGCGCGGAGGCACTGGCTGGGCGGACGGTGGAGCTTGCAGCTGGCACAGGGCAACCGGTGCCTGCCAGGGGGCTGGGGCTGTGTTGGGGGTGAGGGGCTTGCCAAGGGTGACCCAGAAGGGCCTAAGTGGGCCGTGGGGAGCACCAGACTCCTCCATACCCTTATGATCCTGTTCCTGGAGCCTGGTAGAGGTGAAGGGTTTCAGCCTCTGTGCAGAGACAGGGCTTGGGTGTGTTCCTTGCTGCTTGGGTTTAATTTGATTACTTTTGCTCTCAGTATGGACTCATGGATTCTTATGTCCCAAGGAGAGAGACCATGGGACAAAGGAGTGGGGGTACAAAAAAGTGCCCCCACCCTGGTAGAAGGGTTTGGAGAGGACTTCCCAGGGGTGTGCTAGCCATGGCCCCCACAGTGATGGGGCTTCAGAAGCAGGGGCTGGACACAGGAGGGGACGTTGGGGAAGTCACTTAGCCGCTCTGTGCCTCAACATCCTCATCTCTAAATTGGAATGGTGCTGGACTTCCCTCGCAGTCCAGTTGGCGGTTGGCATGGGACTTGGGGTCTTCCCAGAAGTGGAGACGGGCTGCAGGTGTTGGGGTTAACAGGGACCTAGCGACTACAGTCTTCCCTTTCTCTGCCCAAGGGAGGCTCTTGACCAGACCTGGCTTACAGACCCACCAGCTGGCTGTGTGACCTCCATCAGGCAACTGAGCACCTCTGAGCCTCAGTTTCTGCATCTGTAAGATGGGGCCATTAGCAGCTGCCCCAGGCACTCAATGAGTGCCAGGCATGCAGTGGGTGCTCAGTAATGTGGGTCCCTCTTGGGCCACCGCAGTCCTCTCTGGCTGTGGCAGGGGACAGGAGCACTGTGGAGCCAGATCCTGTGCTAGTTACCCCTGGAAGCTGTGTCACCCTGGGACAGCCTTGGTCCTGTGCCGTGGTCCCCAGAGCAGCCAAACTGACCAGCAGGCAGTGACGCCAAGGGGCCCGGAGGGTGCCTGGCTCCTCCTTGTGGGGCCAGTGACACCCCTGGGTACTTGCCCCAGGGCAGGCCCTGCCCCAAGACATGTGCATGGGCCCTTGGTGTCCCCTGACCTGGCTGTGGCCGGTCGGGACATACTGGACTGCGTGAAAGTGTGCTCTCTGGAGCCGGGCGGCCCGCACTGAGACCCTATGCTGTGCCTGACTGTGTGACCTCGGGGAGTCACTTAGCTGCTCTGTCCTCAGCGTCCTTCTCTCTGAACTGGAACCGTGGTGGACTTCCCTTATGGCCCAGTGGTCAAGACTCTGTGCTTCCAGTGCAGGGGGTGCAGATTTGCTCCCTGGTTGGGAAAATAAGATCTCATAGACCACATGGTGTGGCCAAAATAAAAATAATAATAAGCTGGAGTTTTGCCGATGATACTGACTTCAGATGGGTGAATCTATGCAAAATGTGCAGTGTTAATATTCAAAGGCACCAGATACTATAAACATTCACTGTTACTGAGCTCTATTTGAAACGCCCCAGACTCCCCTCAAGTACCCCCACTCTTGTGGTTGTCAGAACATTGCTCCCTGCTTAGACTCTCTCTCATCTTAAGTGCCTTGTGACCTGCTGACCGGGCTGTGGTCATCCGAGTCTTCTTTCATTAGTTAAACGAAGCCTGCAGTGTGTACCCCGGGGTGGAACCTCTTAGAGGAGCACCACCCAGAAATATGACTTAACCTAAGAGTCTCTCCTCTTTGAGAACAATTATCTCCCATTCTGTGCCTCCCTCCCCTCTGCCCTCTGGCCCCCTTCTCCCTCCTGGGGCCAGGTGGCTCATCCTAACCCCCTGTCCAGCCTCCTCCTCTTGTCCATCTGTCTCCCCAGATGGGGGGAGAAATGTAGCAATTGGCCCACTTTCTAACTGGAAAGGAACCATATGGAGGATTTAGCTAGAAGCTGAGTGTCTGTCTGGCCGCTGTTAGGGCAGGGCTAGCGCTGGGGGGCAGGAGACTGGCTCCCCCCGGTTCTCTTTGTGAGCTGGGACTGGGGGGTCCCGTCCTGCCCCCAGACCCCCCCTCCCTCCCCCAAGAGCCCCTGATAACCTTACTCTTCTTCTGTGCTTGGCGCCTCTGTGGGCATCCTAGGAGGACTTGAGGTTCTTGTTCTGCCTGTGAGTGGCAGAAAGTAAAGGAGGTGGGTGCTGGTCAGGGTGGGGGCCAGAGGCCGTGGCTGCCTCACCTGCTACACAGAACCAGGGGGTCCATTTCCTGGCGACATGAGAGCAGGCCTGTGTCGGGTGGCTCTGGGCCTTGCCGGCGCCTGGCACAGAGTAGCCCCCTTCTAGAGTGAGTGCCTTGTTTCCTCAGAATGTCCCCTCCCCGCCCCCGGTGGCTCGGTCCTCCTGCTACGAAAACTCAGCCACTCAGCGCAGGGTCAGCACCTTTGGGCAGCCTTCCCTGGTTGCCACCTACGCCCCTGAGTAGAGCGCCCTCCCTGGGCGCAGCTGGGTGCCGGCCCCTCTTCCTCGGGGTAAAATAGGTGGGTGGTGTCTCCCCGCACTGGGAACCCTTGCGGCCCACCTTCCACACAGAGGTGCGTGGAGCCTGCTCAGAGGGCTCAGGGCACCCCGGCCTGGACTGCGAGACGTTCGGAGGCTTCGGAGTGCCCCAGGGTGGCAGCCAGGTGCCCGGCCAAGGTGGGTAAGTTTGACTGTGAGCCAATAGGATCCCATGTGAAATGGAGCTGGGCTGAGATCCTTGAGTAGGACCCGGAGGAAGGCAATGATCTGAGATAAAGGATCTGCCTTCATCAAGAATACTCCTTAAAACTTTTCAACCAACAGAGCCCTGACTCTGCCACCAGAGGGGCTGGAGGTCTTATTCCCTGGGGGGGGGGCCCAACTCTGTATCCCAGTGGGGCAAGGGACTGTGTGGCTTTGGGCAAAACACTTCTCTTTTCGGAGCCTCAGTTTCCTCATCTGTCAAACGTGGTTGACACTAGAAACGGGTCCACAAGTGCTTTTGTAGAAGGAGATTCGGGGAGACTGAGATAACACGAATGATGCCGGCCCCCCGCCAGCACTGGAGAGACACAGCTGAGGCCGGGGACTGGTCGGGTGAGGGGGAGGGTGCTCCCAGCTTTCTGTGAGCCACGCGGCCTGGCTGTGAATCCTGGGGTGTGTTGACTGCATCGTGGTGGTGCCTGCAGGCTTGGGGGCTTCTTGTAGAGGAATGAGCTTGAGAGGTAGGCAGGCCTTGGGTCCCCTCCCCCAGGATCCAGCCAGGTAGGCAGTGGCCAGAGAGAAAGGAATGACAGGAGGGCCCCTAAAGACCTTCCGATCCCAATCAGAGCTCCTCCAGCCCCTCCGCCAAAGCAGTCCCTTAAGCATGGCCTTCCTGGGCTCTTCTAAACTCCCTGCTGGGAATCTGACCATAAATAAGATGGAGGGAGGCTGGGTGTCATCACACCCTGTTGGGTCAGGGAGGAAGCTGGAGAGCCTACATACTGAGTGGCCTGTGAGTGCCCAGAAGGGAACTTAGGAACGTCCGCATATGGGCAGTAGCTGGGTTTACAGCATCACTGCCTGGGATGTGCAGGCACAAGTCAGCAACCAGCATGCTGCCCTTATGAAGGGGCCTGATGGTGAACATGGGGCCCGGGGCCAAGAGCCCTGGTAGGTGTGTGTGGATGTGGGTACCGGAGTCTTTGTAATGGCCCAAGGGGGGCAATTTGTTCTCATTCTCAGATTTGCACCTCCAAAAAATCTTATGAAGTAGTTACATCAAAAAGAACCAATGTTTACTTAGCACTTACTGTGTGGCAGATGTTACTATATATGCATGAACTCCCTTAGCTTTATAACAACCCTGTGAAATAGGTGGTATTATTATCTTTATAGATGATGTATTTGAGACAACAGAGAAGTTCAGTAACTAACCTGAGATCACACAGCAGTAAGCAGCAGAACTGAGATTTGAACCCAGGCAATCTAGCTTTAAGCCCGATGCTATATTGCTTCTTGCTAGCAACCTATTTTATAAAGAGAGGCACAGAGAACTTGAGTGATGTGTCCAGGGTCGCCCAGCTTGGTGAAGCCAAAATTTGCACTGTGGCTGTTCTGACTGCACACGCCCATGCTGGATCGGGACCTGGGAGCAAGGCAGGCCAGGGGACCGTGAGTAGCCCCCAGGAGTGTGGGCCGCAGGGGGAGACCCTGTCCGCCCCAGGCTGACCGGTGCCCTTCCTGCAGGGGGTGTGTGCATCGCCCAGTCTGTCAAGATACCTCGGGAGCCCAAGCCTGGGGAGTTCGACAAGATCATCCGGCGGCTCCTGGAGACGTCAAACGCCAGGGCGGTCATCATCTTTGCCAATGAGGATGACATCAGGTGAGGACAGGTGGCAGTGGGGTGGGGCTGGGGCGCCAGGGACCCCTGCTAGAGACCTTCCTGGGCAAGCCTGACCCACCCTGAGGTCCAGAGAGGTGGGGTGAGCCAATGAGGGGGTGGTGGGGAGACCCCTCTGTCTGGGGCACAGGCTATGGCTCACGGGCTCCCCTTCCTTTCCCCCTCCCCGTTTCCTACATTCATTCTACCAACTCAGGATGGTTAGCGGGTCCTTTTACAGAGGGGCTAAGGCCGTGGGCTTGGGGTCAGAGCCCCTAGGTGGGAATCCTGCTCTCCCTTCAACTAGCTGTGTGACCTCAGGCAAGTTTCTCAACCTCTCTGGGCTTCTTTTCTGCTTAAAAAAAAAAAATGGAGCTAATGAAGCCTGCTTGATAGTGTTTCTGGAGCACTGAATGCAGGAATGTGCACGAAGGAAGGAGCAGAGGCTGGCAGGAGGTAGGGGTGGCTGTCTCTCAGCCCCCCGTCCTCCCTTCGGTGAGCTCAGGGAAGTGGGAAGAGGCCTGGGCTGTGGTTCTAGTCCTGATCTGGGCACACACTCACCTGGGCAGTATCATCCCCTCCCTGGACCTCGGTCTCCGCATTTGCAGAGTGGGCGCAGGTGGACTCCAGGTGCCAGAACCATGCGGTACAGAAACCCTGGAGCAGTCCGCCTCCCTGCACACCAGCCCCTGGGTCCTGAGTCGCAGGTCAGAGTCTCAGGTGTCCTCAGAAGGTGACGCCTGAGCACCCTTCCTAAGGCACTTCCCTTCTTCCTGCTCTCTCTCTCTACCACCTCTTTAAGACTGGATGTCACGGCCAAGAAGGGCCAGCCTCCTTGATTCCCTAGACTGAGGGGGAGACACAGCGCCCCCCCCCCCCCGAGAATCTGGTCAGGGAGGCACACCCCATGTTTGCAGAGGAGATGTGGTCTCCCCAGACTGCCTCCTTCAGACAGCTGGCCCACCTGCCCACCTGCCCAGCCCAGCTTGCCCGGTCTACCCTGCCTCCATGCGGCCCCCTCCCCATTGCTAACCAGCATTCACTCTGGGTCTGCTCTTCTTTCCAACACTCTTTCCCACTTGGAAAGACCTCATCCTAGACTCCTGAGTTGCAGCAAAACAGATTTTCTCCCAGGAGATATTGCTGGGTGCTAGCAGGGATGGAGGGGAATGTTCTGGAAGGTCATTAAGGCCTCCATAGCTGTAAGTGCCAGCTCTAATGGGTGTTTCTCAGGCAGCAGAGGCTCAGGGTGTGGGACCCCTCAGGGTCCACCTGGCACCTCTGAGCTCCTGGTCCCCACAAAGCTTTCAGGGTCCCTAAACGCTGGCCCTGGGTGTCCCTGTCTCCGCAGGTCAGCTGGCACCTGGAGCAGGGGGAGGTCCTTCTGAGCTCTTCGCCTCCCTTCAGTCAGTCCCTGCCCCCTGCCCACACTCCCATGTCAAAGCCCAGCACCACTCGGGGCCCCCGACCCCATCCAGGGACACACCCCACTCGCGGCCTCCTGAGCGGCCCTGATGGACCCACAAGTGGGGAGGGGAGATGAGGGCACCAGGCCAAGGGTCCCAGAGAAGGGTCACCTGGGGGAGATGGGGGAGGGCCTTAGACTGACTCCCTGAGCAGCTGGGTGGTATGTGGGAGGGGGGGCGCCTTTCTGGAAATCCACATGCGTTTTCAGAAGCAAACAAGGTAAAAATAAACCCAGGTGACTTTGCAGAGCTGGAGCCTTGGGAGCTCTGGTCATCTCTGGCTGGCCGGATGCAGGCGGCAATAATAGGGCTGCGGTGTGGGTTCTGAGAGCAGCCTCGCCTACAATTAGCGGGCCCTGCGGGGGCTGCAGCAGCCTTGGGGGCCTAGGAGAGTCAAGAGACGGTGAGGAGGGCAGGTGTGGGCCCTGGGGTGAGGAAACACGTTTCTCCCTGGCAGCCCGAGGCTTCCTGCCCCAGCTGGCCGCCTCCTGCACAGGTCTGGCAGTCGCCCCAAGCCCCGCCGTCTGTCCTGGCCTCGTCCAAGGGACAAGCTGGCCAGTTTCCAGTATCCTGGCCTCTCACTTGCTGTATGATCTTGGGCAAGTTGCTTGCCTCCTCTCTGCTCCCGTCTGTCCCCATGGGATGAGATAACATGGGGGAGGGGGGAATTCTGCCTCGTCCTTCCTGTTTTTCTGCTTCTAGAAGATGTCTCTGAGGGGCCACTTAGTTCAAGCATCCATTAGCACTGACTGAGCGCCGTTGTGGGCTGGACCCTGTGCGGGGCTCCAGGGCCCCTGACTTGGCTAGGACCACTGATACTGTGCCCTGGGTGGCGGTGGGGAGCCTCTGGCTGCCTGCACCCTTTCATCCATCCGCGAGGGCAGTGGGGGCGGTTCTTTGGAGCACCTGGACTTTTGGCACAGAAGGAGGTGGGGTGCAGAGGGGGACAGGTGTTGGGGTGTGTGTGTGTGTGTGTGTGTGTGTGTGTGTGTGTGACAGTGGATAGAAATGTGACAAAGGGCCAAGGGTGTGGGTCTGCGAGCCTCAGAGAACAGAGCTTGGGCAGATGTGTTTCTGGGGACCCGGGTCAGACATGGGGCAGGTCCAACTGGAGGGAAACAGGCATGGTCTTGGCAGGGACAGAGGTAGCCCCAGGGGTAAGAGTGGGTCTGGGAGACCACACTGGGCCCGTAGGCAGCTGTGGGCCCAGGGCACAGGCAGTTATAGGGGTGCATTGTGGGTGAAAGGCAGCTGTGGGCCTGTAGGCAGGTGTGGGTCAAGGCAGCAGGGAACCGGGGGCCTGGGAGTCCAGGCGTGGGTGCTGGGATGGCTGTGGGCCCCAGGCTCCTGTGGGTCAGGATGGGGGATCCAGGTACAGGCTGCGAGGGGGACAGAAATGAGCCTGGGGGGGAAGGGCAGGTGTGGCCAGGACGGGGAGCCCGTGGGCAGACACGGCTGGGCTGGGCTGGTGCGTGTCCCCACAGGCGTGTGCTGGAGGCGGCACGGAAGGCCAATCAGACCGGCCACTTCTTCTGGATGGGCTCGGACAGCTGGGGCTCCAAGATCGCCCCTGTGCTGCACTTGGAGGAGGTGGCCGAGGGCGCCGTCACCATCCTCCCCAAGAGGATGTCCGTGCGAGGTAGGCCTGGCAGCCACAACAGCGCGCCCACCACCCACCCCCGGCTCCGTGCGCCCCGCTATCAGCATCACCCTCACGGGTCCTTCTTATCGTCCCCCCTCCACCATCCCTCTCCAGCTCCTTGTCTTCCCGCATCCTGTCTCTCTTCTTCCTTGGCTCCCAGCTTCTTTGTGCTCGGGTTCTGGGCTGGGAGGCCTTCCTGGCCACACTCGTCCCAGTGGGGTTAGAAGCCATGCTCAGGGTCCTTCTTTCTCCCGTCTCAGATATTCATGGGTGTTGCAGGCGGTGGCAAGTACAGGAGGCTCATTTACCAAGACTTCTCCTTCACCCCCATATTCTTTCATCCCTTCTCCCACCTGGGACAGATGAAGTGAGACCCCTGCCCCACTGGGAACGTGTCCTCTGCTAGAAGGGCCTGGGAGCTGCCAGCAGGTTACCAGAAAAGGGTGCCAGGCTGGGGACAGGGGCCTCCTTGCAGAGTCCTGGTGGGCCCTGGGTGGGCTGGGGGTGGCGGGGGGGCCTGCCCTGCCTGGTATCCCTTCCTCCTGGGACAGAACTCAGTCACCCTGGGCAGGAACAGATTGCTCTGGCCGGAGCCTCGCTGTGAGTGAGGCGCAAAGTTCCTATTAAAGGCCCAGTTTGGCAGGGACCTCACTGTCCTCCCCATGGTGGTGGCAGGCTCCCAGGGGCTTCTCCCCTGCTCTCGCTGAGGTCAATAGACATCAGCATTGATGGAGCTGGGAAGCCTGCAGACATCTACCTCCACCAAACTTTCCAAGAGACCGAGGTCTGAGTAGGGGAGGGACGTGGGTCACATGGCCATGTCCTCTATTCACCCTGAGGCAGAAGGAACACAGGTGCCAGAAGTTTCCACACCGCCCCTCTCAGCTTCAAGCCATGATAAACACAAAATAACAAACACTACGGCTCTTGGTACCCACAAATGCCATGTCCCATACAGACATCTCATTTAGTCTTTCCAGCAACCCCACATTTAGTAAGTGAATACATTAAGGCTTAAAGAGGTTAAGTGACATTTGGTGGCAGTAAGTCACACATACTTGCTATTAAGTAGCAGAACTAGGATCTGAACCCAGGACTTGCCAGACAAATCCCTTTTCTCTCTGGGGCACCAGAGAAACCACGCAAGCAGTGGTTCTCAGCAGGGGGTTATTTTGATCCCCAGGGACATTTAGCAATGTTTGGAGACATTTTTAGTTGTCATGAGCAAGGAGTGGTGCTTCTAGTGGGTGGAGGCCAGGGATGCTGTTCAACATTCTGCAATGCCCAGGACAGCCTCCCCCGGCCATTGCCCACCCCCCCACCAGCAAAGAGTGAACTGGCCCAGTGTCAGTAGTGTTAAGGTTGAGAAACTCATTCAACCAGTACCCTACCAGTGCCAGCACTTCCCCGACACCTCCAACAGACAGTCATTGAGCCTCCACTGAGCCCTGCCACCGGCAGGAACTCTTTGCTGGGTGAACTTTTAGGCTTTCCAGTCTGTTCCCAGCAGCTCGGTCAACTGTGAATGTGACGTGGAATGGTCATGGTGCAGAAGGCAGGGGGTGGAGAGAAGGCCTTATTCACCCACCAGCCTGCCACCCTGGCTCTGGGTTTTCTGGGCTTGGAGCAGAGTTGATAAGTCCTCTGGAGCATTTGGAGAAGGAGGCTGCCTCAGTCAGCGATGGGGAAGTTCTGGACTGGAAGGAGGACCATTCAGGCCCCTGTCTTGCTATGTGACCTGGGCCAGTCCCCATACTCTCTGGTTCCATCTCCTCTTCAGAACCAGAGAGCTCACGTGCTCCCAGGACTGGGTGCCGACCCCCTACCCCCACCAGCGTCTCTGCTTTCATCTCAGGATCTCCAGGTGGTTTCTTCTCCAAGAAGTCCCATATTAGCATTTCCGTAGTTAAGAACCAGCCCAAACACCCTCATCCTGTACTTCTTCCATAAAGGCAGCCGTTGTTTGATCACACAGGCTCCCCCTGGAACTTAACCCAGCTCTTTTCACCAGAAAGGAAATGAAACGTCTCACGTTTCCCCCTGGGTCCTGGATCAGAGGGTGCCCTCTTCCTCCCCACCTCGTCCGCCCGCGCTTCGTCTAAGCGTCTAAGCGGCGAGAAGAGCGAAGGGCTGGGGGCGGGTGGAAAGAGGGGCTCCGGGTCCTGACATCCTGGTTCCCCGCCAGGCTTTGACCGCTACTTCTCCAGCCGCACGCTGGACAACAACCGGCGCAACATATGGTTTGCCGAGTTCTGGGAGGACAACTTCCACTGCAAGCTCAGCCGCCACGCGCTCAAGAAGGGCAGCCACGTCAAGAAGTGCACCAGTGAGCACGCGTGGGGGGCGGGGCCAGGGGCGGGACCGGGGGCGGGACCGGGAGGTGTGAGGTTAGGAGGCGGGGTCAGGGGCGGGGCTGGGATGGGCCAGGAGAGGCGTGACCAGAGGCGGGGCCAGGGCGGGGCCATCAGGGGCGGGGCCTGAATGGGCAGGGCCGGGGCAGGAGAGGCGGGACTATGAGGGGCGGAGTCTGTGGGTGGGGCCGGGGGGCAGGAGAGGCGGGACTTTGAGGGGCGGAGTCTGTGGGCGGGGCCGGAGCGGGGCCAGGGCTGATGCCAGGTCCGGTGGGTGGGCTCTCTCAAGCTACCAGACGTCGGTGACGCTGCTTATAGGGGAAGGGGTTCCTGGATCTGGCAGAGCCGCCCTCTGGCTGACCACCTTGGGCTTCATCTGGACGTCCCCCTGGCGAGCCCACAGAATTGACTGACTCCAGCTGCCCCGTGCACCCTGCCACTCACTGGTCTGAGAGTCTCTAACACCTTGAGGGTCCCGCAGTCACTCTACAGACATCAGTTTGACTCCCAGCGCCTGGCCTTTTTCTAAGCATCGTGGATATAGCAGGGAATGAAAGTCAAAAAGCTCTTGGCGTTTTTATTCTAATGGGGAGACAGACAATAAACAAGATAAAAAAAGTAAACTATAGTCTATGCCAGAAGGAAAATGTGCAGTAGAAACAAAATAGATAAGAGTCTCGCTTCCCTGCAAGGTAACGTTTCAGCAGAGTCCTGAAAAGGACAGGGAGTGAGCCATGGGAGGATGGGACAACGGGTCTGTTTTACAGATTGGAAACAGAGGCTCAGAGAAGGTAAGTAAAGGAACCTGAGTTCCCACAGGTGGAAGGCAGTAGAGCAAGATGTGGGCCCAGAACTGAGCTCTCAATCCTTGGCCCGCTGCTGTGGCTGCCTTGGCGTGTCCACATTAGATATGGTTGGATGTGGGTCCCTGTGAGTTCTTGGTCTGGATAACTCTGCTGCAGGACCTGGTGTCAGGGACCGTGGGAGGGCTCTGGGTACCCCTCAGCCTGAGCCAGCTGTGCCCTCTCGGGGCCTTGACTTTCTCATCTGAAAGATGGGATAGATGATGAGCCAGCCCAGAGGGTGTCTGGGGATGCAGGTGAGAAGACTGATGGGAGACACTTCGTAAGATGGTGGCTCTCATGAAGTAATTAGCCTCCAACTAATAAAAATAAATGGAAAAAAAAAAAAAAAAAGATGGTGGCTCTTAAGCCTGGCTGTGCGTCAGCATCACCTGGAGCTTTAGAAACTCTCCCAGGTCAGAATGGCTGTCATCAAAGATCCACAGACAGTAAATGCTGGAGAGGGTGTGGAGAAAAGCGAACCCTCTTGCACTGTTGATGGGAATGTAAATTGATACAGCCACTATGGAGAACAGTATGGAGATTCCTTAAAAAAACGAACAAACTAGGAAAAAAACTACAATGTGACCCAGCAATCCCCCTATTGGGCATATACCCTGAGAAAACCACAATTCAAAAAGACGCATGTACCCCAGTGTTCATTGCAGCACTATTTACAATAGCCAGGACATAGACGCAACCTAGATGTCCATCAACAGATGAATGGATAAAGAAGTTATGGTTCATATATACAGTGGAATATTACTCAGCCATAAATAAACAAATTTGAGTCAGTTCTAGTGATGAGCCTAGAGCATGTTATACAGAGTAAGTCAGAAAAACAAATATCATACATTAACACATATGTATAGAATATAGAAGAATGGTACTGATGAACCTTTTTGCAGGGCAGGAATAGAGATGCAGACATAGAGAACAGACTTGTGGACACAGTGGGGGAAGGCGAGGGTGGGACAAATTGAGAGAGTAGCTTTGAAGCATATATATTATCGTATGTAAAATAGATAACTAGTGGCAAGTTGCCGTATAACACAGGGAGCACAACCCAGTGCTCTGTGACAACCTAGAGGGGTGGGGTGGGAGGGATGTTCAAGAGGCAGGGGATATATGTATACTTATGGCTGGTTCACATCCTATGGCAGAAACCAACACAACGTTGTAAAGCAATTATTCTCCAATTAAAAAAAAAACAAACCTCTACCAGGGCCTCACCCCTAGACCCACCAAGCAGAGTTTTGGGAGTGGGTTGTTTTTCAAGCTCTCCCAGTGTGTATTTAGGGTTGGGAATATCGGGCAAGAGCAGCTTTGTTCACATCCAGTCACTTGGAGTTCTTTTCAAACGCTGATGCTTGGCTCCTAGCCCCAGACATTCTGATGGAATTGGTCCTGTGTGCTACCTGGGCACTGGGATTTTTTAAAAGGTGCCCCAGGTGGTTTACTGTGCAGTCAAGTATGGGAACCACTGGCTTGGAAGGAGAGGTGGGTGACAGGAGGGGGAATGGCTCATGCCCCGGGTGAGGGGAAGGCTTGAGCAAAGCAGGAGAGCCTGGGGTGAACTCGGGGTGGCCAGGGAGGACCGAAGGACAGCGTGTTCCAGCTGACCTGGATCCTTCTTGCTGCCTCGGAAGCCCCAGCAGAGGCTGGTGAGGGTCCTTGTGTGGCCCCAGGCCAGGCACAGTGAACTCGTCCATGTCTGGGTGACGTGAGGGGTGGGGGAGCTGTGAGAACGTTTGTGGAAGCTGAGACCACCCTGGATGGGGGGAGGCAGCCCTGGCTTCCCGTGGCCCCGCCCAGGTTTGAGCTGAGCTGGTCCCTTGGAAGAACATCTTAGGCCAGGAGGGCCCGGGTGACACCCGTGGACTATGGGCTTGGGACTCGGCACCTGTCAGTGCGTCAGGGACTGGGTCTGACTCTGCTTCCTTCTGGCTCTGTGACCTGGGACAAGTTATTTAACCTGTCTGAGTCCCAGAGAGGGCAGGGAAGCCACCACCCATCTCAACAGGTTGTTGGGAGGATAGGTGATGTGTTTGAAGGGTATGAAGAAGCTGGCTGAAAAATGATGCATATGGTAAATGCTCATAAAATGGTGATTGTTGGGGACTTCCCTGGCAGTCCAGTGGTTAGGACTCTGGGTTACTAATGCAGGGGGCAAGGATTTGATCCCTGGTATGGGAACTAAGACCCTCTATGCCTCAGGTGGAGTCAAAAAAATATAAAATAGCCTACTTCCAAGCTTTCTTTAAAAAAACATTGGTGGTAGTTGTTAGAGAGGAAAGGGGAGAGATGGGATTTAGATGCAATTGGGTAACTTAACAGCTCAAGTCTGTTGTAAGGATTCTGTTAGCTGTAGGATCCCCGATGACGGAGGACAGCATCATAATTGTTGCACCCATTTTACAGAAGAGGACACTGAGGTAACTGGTGAACATTGCAGTGCTAGAGAATTGGCAGAACTGGATTGGTACCCAGGCGGTTTGGCTCTCCTGCCTGCCTCTCCCGCTGCCTTCCCTTCCATGGTCTGAGCACCCCCTCTCGCTGGCCCTCCGCCAGCCCTGTGTTCTCCACCTGCCTCACTCTCTCTCCAAGCCTAGCTTCCCACTCACCTCTCCTAGGATGCTGGCTGTCTACGCTGGTGGCATTGGGTGGGTCCACTCTGGTCCCCGCGATGCTAACGGTTTGGATAGTCGGCCTCTATCTCAGTCCCACGGGCCCTGCTGCCCTGCCCACGATCTCACTGGGCGCTCCTGTGTTCCCCTGCCCTGTGCTCTGCCAAGTCCACGCCTTCCCGCCCCAGGACGAGAACGTGCCTGGTGACCTTCCGAGAGGGTGGGAAGGACCATCTCATGCTGGGGTCTTACACTTGGGGAGATCTGATTCATCCTTCAGGATCTGAAGGTGTTAAATTGAATTCCCCTCCAGACTAGGGTTTGACGGTTAGTTGTTTCTTTGGGAGGGGATCCCAGGAAACTTTGGTTTCGGAGGTAAGGCGGCCATCAAGGGTGTGATACCAAGCAGGTCACCCCCGCGAACAGCTGGAGCTTTACTCCGCTGGGGTCTCTGGGGACAGGAGGAAGCACGCCTGCCAGTCATCTCACTGGAGGTGTGAGGGAGCCAGGGTGTGTGTGCACCAACTCTCGTCAATCGTTTTTTTTAAAATTAATCAATTTTAAATTATTTTTTGGCTGCACCATGTGACTTATGGGCTGTTAGTTCCCCAACTAGGGATTGAACCTCGGCCCTGGCAGTGAAAGTGCCAAGTCCTAACCACTGGACCTGCCAGGGCATTCCCTCCTGTCAATCATTAACAAAAAATTGATTATTTAATACTTTTTTGGCTGCACTGTGTGGCTTGTGGGATCTTAGTACCCCAACCAGGGATTGAACCTGGGCCCCAGCAACGACAGTGTGGAGTCCTAACCTGGCAGGGGAGCCCCTCCTGTCTGTCATTGCTGCCTCTCCCCGGAGGATGTTAATTCTTCAATGCCTCGTCCAAATGGCAAAGAGCCTCAGAAGAGCAGCAGATACTGGCAATTGGAGATTGGGCTGTATGTGTGTTAGGCGCTTAGTCGTGTTTGACTCTTTGCGACCCCATGGACTGTAGCCCGCCAGGCTCCTCTAGTCCATGGGATTCTCCAGGCAAGAATACTGGAGTGGGTTGCTATTTCCTTCTCCAGGAGATTGGGTTGGTGTGTCTCAAAATGGCAAGGGGTCGTGGGCACCCATTCTTTCTCAAATGCACAGCTGTGAGAGTCCCCCTTAGCTGGTATGAATCCTGGTGCTGCCACTTTCCTAGCTGTGTGACCTCGGGCAGGTCACCTCTTGAGGCCTCAGTTTCCTCATCTGTAAAATGGGAATCGTACTACCCACTGCCATCCCTTGATCCCCATCCCGAGCAGAGCTGCCTCGCTCACGGTTTCCTGGGTAAGGCAGGGGAAGTGGTCTGCAGGAAGCACAGCAAGGCGGCCTGCGGCCGGCCCCACACCTGAGCGAGACAGGGGTCACTGAGTGGCATCTCTGCAGCTGTCAGGCCTGTGGGAGGGCAGCGCCTGCCTCCCTCCTCTTCTCCTGGCCCCTCCCTGGGAGCCTGCAGAACAGGGCTTGGGGATTAAACCTGTAAACAAGGCAGATGTGGCATCTGTCTTCTTGACAGCTCTGCCAGCCAGGTGATGGCTGAGCGGAGGAAGGTCTGGTTTATGAGGAGATAGGAGAATTTACTGCCTGCCGCGTCCAGGGGCTGGGAGCTGTGAGAGGGAGGGTGGCCACGTGGCCGCTAGGAATGTGTGGGGAGATGCCCATCACCCAGCTTGTGTTAGCAGCAGTAACAATAGTAACAGCTGATATTTATATAGCGTGTATTACATGTCAATTTCTGTTCTGATATTTTGCATTTAGTCTTCATGGCAGCCCATTTTACAGATGAGGAAAGTGAAAAGTGAAAGTGTAGTCGCTCAGTCGTGTCTGCCTCTGTGACCCCATGGACTATAGCCCGCCAGGGTCCTCTGTCCATGGAATTCTCTAGGCAAGAATACTGGAGTGGGTTGCCGTTCTCTTCTCCAGGGGATCTTTCCAGGCCAGCTCTCGAACCTGGGACCCCCACATTGCAGACAGATTCTTTACCATTTGAGCCACATGGAAGCAAAGGAAAACTGAGGTACAGAGAGGCTAGAGACTTTCCCAAGATCATTCAGGAGTAGAGAGCAGAGCTGGGATTTGAACCCTGGCCATCTGGTTCCAGGGATGTCCTGCCTCAGGCCAGCTGATGTCCTATCCGCAGGGCCCTCCTGGCTGTTCCAGCCTGGCTTTGACAGTTCTTTTCACTTCTACACTCCTAAGGAAACTGGGGAGAGGAATTTGGGATTACCTTTGCGCCAGGCTGTGCCACACATTCGGGGAGCTCACATTTGCTCAAGCCATCAGCCATGTGGTGGCCAGAGGGGTCCCGAGCCCTTCCTCAGTGCTGTTGCTTACTCATTCAACTGGCATTTACTCAGGCTGGCTGCGTCCCCAGCCCTGTGCTGGACTCTGGGAGGGGAACAGGCCTGCCCCCTGGAGCTCCCCCTGCAGGTGGGAGACTGTGTGGCCTTGCGGACCACATGGTACACGATGGTGTGGTCCCAGTAGTCAGAGCCGAGGGCCTTCGGAGAGCTTAATCCTGAGACAGGAGAAGACAGATCCAGGAGGCCCCCTCCTAGAGAGAAATTGAGAGTGCTGGGAGACCAGGGATGTGGCACTTTTAAATTAGGAGGTCCGAAGTCCTCACTGAGAAAGTGACTGGGAAGGAACTTGCCAGGCAGAAGGTACAGCATGTGCAAAGGCCCTGAGGTAGACTCAGGCCTGGCAGATCGGGGGAGCAGTGAGGAGGCCCACTTGGCTAAAACAGAGAGCAACAGGTAGCAGCTGAGGTCTGAGGGGCAGGGTGGGGTGACACAGGGTGTGTGTGGGGCCTGGTTGGCCTTTAGTAGGCATTTAGTCATTATTAACACAGAATGAGACAAAGCCATGGCAGGGTTTGAAAAAGGATAAGACTTATGTAATAATGGGCTCATTCTGGCTGCCCCCTGGAGCAGAGCCAGAGGTGAGTTTGGGGCTGTAGGCTGGGGTGGGAGCTGATGGGAACCTGGAGCAGGTGGTGGCCATGGAGATGGTGAGGAGTCTGATTCTTTATCAGTTTTGTAGTGTGGCTGCAGAGTTTGCTAAAGGATTTGCAGTGAGAAAAAGATGACAGAAAATTAAGGAGGACTCTGAGGTTCTTGGCTGTACTTTGAGATGCAGGGGGGAGCGTGGACAGTCAGGCTGAGTCATGGGGAGATTCCTTGGAGAGGTGGGTGCAAAACCCAGGCTGAAGTTGGTCAGGAGGAAAACGGAGGAGAGACATTGATGACGAGTAAGTGAGCAAGGATCACTCTTCTGA
This sequence comes from Dama dama, assembly GCF_033118175.1. Taxonomy (NCBI): domain Eukaryota; kingdom Metazoa; phylum Chordata; class Mammalia; order Artiodactyla; family Cervidae; genus Dama; species Dama dama. The sequence continues at coordinate 10,815,168 of NC_083687.1, read as the reverse complement.
GAAGTTTTTGTTGTAAAAGAGAGAGAGAGATGCTAGCTGGTGAAAAAGTGGGGTCAGGCGAGGGTTTTGTTTGTTTAAATGGGAGAAATTAGAGCATAGTTGTATGTTGCCAGCAAAGATCCAGCAGAGGGAAAGCTAGAAGCTGCTGGCGGGAGAAGGAGCATGGCTGGGTGATGGGGGAGAAGGGACATCCACGTGAGAGGCTAGCTGTGACTGTGGTCCCCTCCCCGGAGAGCTCTTGGGCTGGGGGTGGGGTGGAGTCTCAGAACCAGTGAGGGGCAGAGAAGGGCCTTCCCTGGGAGCTGGCCTGTCCAGGTGCTAAGTGGGGACTCTGCTACACATATCACTCTATTCTAATTGTCCCTGGAGCTACCCTCATTTCAGACAAGCCAACTAAAGCCCAGAGATACTATGCGACTCAGCCCATAAGAGGCTGTGTTGGGATGGGGAGGGGGACAGTGTTTCAAGCTGCTCCCATCTGGCTGTATGTCCACATCCTGTTTCTCGAACTTGGGTCTGTGGACATCTGGGGATACATTCTTTGTTTTGTTTACTTTTTAAAGGTCATTTATTTGGTGGTGCTGGGTCTTAGTTGTGGTAGGTGGGGTCCTTTAGTTGCAGCACGTGGGATCCAGTTCCATGACCCGGGGTTGAACCTGGGCCCCGCCACTGGGAGTTCAGAGTCTTAACCACTGGACCACCAGGGAAGACCCTGAGGATACATTCTTTGTTCTGTTTGTTTGCTTTTTAAAAATAATTTATTTGGCAGTGCTGGGTCTTAGCTGTGGCATGTGGGGTCCTTTAGTTGCAGCGTGTGGGTCTAGTTCCCTGACCCGGGATCGAACCTCCCTCCACTGGGAGCTGGGAGTCTTAACCACTGGACCACCAGGGAAGACCCTGGGGATACATTCTTGAGGTCAGACTCTCAGGGACCCAGAGTTCCTTGATGGTTCCTGAACTTCGCATTTTCATTCAATGGCCATCCAGAAGTGGTCTTTACTGATTCTGAAGACGGCTTCTCTGCTCCTGTGATTGTTTGCAGTTGCAAGCCAGTGTCACCGCCAGGATTTCAGCTTCTGATGTGTTTTCACCTTGGGATCTTCCTGGGACAACCACCTTCCCTCAGAAGGGGACTGGGGCTGGCTCAAGGTCGGGGAGCCCTGGGCTGCACCAGCCGTGAGAGCCCAAAAGGGAGCACCTGGGAGACAGGAGCTCCCCCTCCCCCTGCACCCCTCTACCCCGAAGGTGGCAGTAACCACCGTGAGGCACTGGGGTAGCTCAGGGTTCCCTGGGATGAGAGCTGACAGAGCTGAGGCCAAGTTTTGGAGAACAGACCTGGGTGGAGGGGGCCAGGCCGAGTTGTTTAGATGTCCCCTAACCAGAAAGTCCACGCTTATCTCGTGAGGGGGGCGGGGATAGTCAGCACATGCCAGGCTGCATGCAGAGGGGCAGCCAGGCTGGGTGGAGGCCTTGGGCAGTGGGGAGTTATTCCTTGGGGGTGTGTTAGGGAGGAGAGGAAAAGGGAAGCTTGGAGAACAGTATGTACATGGTATGACATCTGTGCCTCCTTGAATCCTATCAGCTGCCCCACAAAGTAAGCATTATTACTGTAGATTTACATCTAGGGATGTAAGTGTTGCTTAACCCGGTCATAGGGCTGGTCCAGGGCAGAGGCACGCACCAGCTCTCCCTCGGAAGACCCTGGGACCCTCCTATCCTGCGCCCTGAAAGTTTGCCCGACGGATGAAAACCGGTGTGGATGTTGGCCTGTCTGTATGTAGATGCCAGTTTACAGATCTGTAGATATGTGCAGTATGTCCACACACCTATGTCAGTTACCCGTGTGGACTCGAGCCTGGGGGCACGGACCCTGAGGTGTCCCCCTGGCGGCCCCCCAGCACCACTTTGCCAGTGGGATGAACTCCCCCGGAGCAGCCTTCGGCCTTCAGCTGGCAGGGGTGGGGCTGTGTGTTCTCTCAGATGGGCCACCCTGAGGCCTAGGCCCCCGCTGTTCTCTGGAGCCGCCCGTGGGCGAGACTCATACCAAGCATTAGCGCTTTCCCTTCACGCCCTCGTCTCACTTTCTTACCCGACTCGTGCTTTCAGCATCACCTCCAGATAAAATGCTTGTGCCCACATCCTTGTCAGGACCTGTTTGTGGTGCTTCTCCGCCCGGCAGTGAATCTGAATAACCACATGCGTGTACAAGTGCTATACTAATCATGTAGCTGTGTATGTAGAACATATGTTTATGTGGCCACTTGTGTTTCCGTATGTTTGGACAAGGATGTGTGTATAGAGATGTGTATAAATGCGGGCACGTTTGTGTTGTGACTCTACATGTGCAGATGTGAAAATGTGTGAGTGTATATGTGGTTGATTTTCCATACCTTTCTGTGAAGAAATGTGTGTGTGTGTACACGTGAGCCTAGAACTCAGGAGGAATGTGGCTGGGTGGGGTGAGTTTTGAGGAGGTGAGGGGGGGAGACCGGGGGGAGCTATGGTTATTTCAACCTTGAAAACTCATTTCAATTACAATTTACAACCTGCAGACAAAGGCTGCAGTCTCCGTAGTAACCGCAGCTGCGGGGGTTTTGACGTGGGGAAAATCCTTTCGCTGATGGTTCCGGGGCTGGCTGTCACCCGTGGCCGAGCCAGACGCCTCTCCGGCTCACTGTGCCTCGGGACACAATTAGGACATCTTCAAACTGTTGCTGCTGTCATCGCTGCCATGTGTGCGGAGTTGATCTCCTCCAGGAGCTCTCAGAAATCTGTCTTGCTTCCTCCCAGAACTGCGATTCCCCCGCCTTGGCCTGGGGGTCCCTCCCTCCCCGCCACAAGAGGGGGTTCTCTGACCCTGGCTTCCCTCCACAGCCCCCTGCCTCCTCTAGCCCTGCAGACAGGGACACGTAGCTCCTGGTTAGGCCTGGCCAGACGCCCCAGAGAAGGGGAAGGAGGCAAATCAGGGTGGATGGAGAGAGAAGGAGGGGACAGTTCAGGGTGGCAGAAACTCTTTGGGAGCCGGAGGGATCTAGGTTCAAATCCCACCCACTCACAGGCCAGGCCTGTCCCCAGGTGTGTAGGAACACCTGCCGGTGGTCAGGATTCCCGCAAGCCTCGGTACTGCACTGGACTACCTGTGAACCTCCTCCTCTGTGAGGGCGGCCGGTCCGGCCTGCCTCTCAGAGGCTCAGGGCAAACGAAGCATCGGCCACGCTACAGGGTTATTTGCTGGAGTCAAGGGTGTACAGAGAGCCTCACTGGTTACGGGCGCGGCTTCCAACATTCAGGACAGCGTGTTTTGACCTTGTTGAACTTGTGTTTGTGACCCCTGCCCCCTCCCCCAAAGGGAGCACACTTAGGCTCTGTCATTGTTGCTTCTTGTGGGGCTTAGGGGAGGGGCCTTGTGTGTGTGAGATGGAGTGTGTGTAGGAGGCAGACTCAAGGCCTGCCACTCCCTTACAAATAAAGACCCTTTGCAGGGCTCCTCACTGCCCTGTTATCTCATTTGTCATTGGGGGCAGACTTGAGACAAAAGTCAACCATGTGAAAGTGTGTTGGGGAATCTCCAAAAGTTGACAGCTGGCCCTGTGGCCACTCTGGGGGCAGGGGATCCCGAGGGGCTGTGGTCCAGGGCCGCTGACAGCCCACAGGACCCCGGAGCCAGGCACAGGTGGGCGCCCCTGGTGAGGGGCTCCCGTGAGGTCGTCTGCACTCCATGTGTGACCCCAGTGAGATCATGTGGTCCTGGACCCGTGTGGCCCAGGGATGCATGCTTCAGCTGGACGGCTAAGGGAGGCGTGTCCTTGGCCTGGGGAGAGCCCTGCCCCCTCTCTGCAGCGGTCGCAGCCGCCCCCTCCATCCCGGTTAATAATTCAGTCTCTCATCCATATGAAATGAGGGCCTGATGGGAGCTCTGGGGGAGTGGAATGGTGGGATGCAGACAGAGGACAAGACCCGGGGGCCGGGGGTGAGGGAGGGGCCCGCGGCTGGGGCTTTCCGCACAACCCTGCACCAGCCTCTTCTGTCACCCTCTGGGAGCAAGATTGTCCCTGGAGCTTCTTTCCTGGCTACCAGAACCTGTGATCAGAAGCGTTGAACAAGAGGGCAGGCTACTGAGGCCGGAGAACCTGCCCCTCCCGTCCATTCACCTGTTGTGCTGTGGCTGAGAGACAGCTTTGCCTGTTGGCACAGCTCTGCCTTCCCCGGAGCTCCGAGTTGGGCGGGGCTAAGACCTCTCTGAGCCCTCGTGTTTAACGCGCTTCTGCAGCACTTGACAAGCACCGGGCCTCTCCATGACCTGTTGTGAATGTAAACCTGTTTATCCTCGCGGGGTCCCTATCCCAACCCTATGAGCTAAGTACCCTCAGCATCCCCATCTTGCAATCTAGGAAACTGAAGCCCGTGAGGTGAGGTGGCAGGTCCAAGGTCAGAGCTAGATGATGTGTTAGAGCTGGGGTTCCTGCCCAGACAGTCTGGTGCGAGTGCAGTGCAGTGGGGAGCCAGGGGCTCAGCCTTGAAGACCACCCCGTCTCCAGCCCCAAGGCCACACTGCAGAAGCTGTGGTATGTCTGGAGCCAGCAGTTCCCCCGGAGCCAACTGGGAATCTTCCCCTAAACTGTCCAGTCTGGGTACTGGGGGCCTGTGATCTGACCCCGAGGTTAGGGTACTGGAGTCAGGTTCTGACCTCGGTCACAGTGTCTTGGTGGCCAACATGGGCATAGGAGATGTGCCACCAGCTCCATGGGAGCCCTGGGCAGCAGGGCACAGTGACCATGAATTAGCTAAAAGTAGAGAAACTTAGGAGTGCTCTGTGGATCCCTGAGGCCTCAACCTGGCTCCCACGTGACACCCTTTGAAGTCCCGGGCCCATGGCCCCTTGGGGTTCCACTCACCCTGCTGGCCACTGGGGAATAACCTCTGTAAGGTGTGGCCCTGGCCCTCTAGCAGGGAGGCATGGGTGTGTGTCTGTGTGTTTAAGGGTTAATTTCATCATCCTGGCGGTAAGGGAGGAGGCTGCCAGACAGGCTGTGTGCAGGGCTGTGGGCTTGGGAGGGGAAGCTGGGGTCCCTAGCACTCTGCCCATCCTCCTCCTTCCTCTCCTCTGCCGTCCCCCTGTCCTCAGCTTAGGGCTCCTGCCCCTCCGCCACTTTCCTGCCCTCCCACTTTCCTGCCCTCCCTGCTTCCATCCGGCTCTTACAGTCACTCAGGTGTGCAGGCTGGGGGCTGGAGCACCTGGTCAAAGCCAGCTCTGTGTGGTCCTGGAATGCCAGGGAGCTTTTCTGTGCCTCCGTGTTTTCATCTCTGTAGAAATGAATGGGGATCATTACCTCATAGCATTGCTGTGATTATCTGATGACTTACATACATAAAGAGCTTAGAACAGCACCTGCACAGAGTAGATGCTCCATAGAAGTTAGCAGCCCGTATCCTCCGTCATCATTGTGACCCAGGCCTGGGGCTCCTCCTCCTCCAGAAAGTCTTGCTGGCCTGCTCTAGCCCCGCAGCCTCTGTAGCCCAACTTAGAAACCCTCTCTTCTGAGCGTTTAAGCACCGTAATGTGGCTTGGTCAGCTCCTCTGTGCCACGGGTTTTCTGTAGCTCATCTCATATACAGCACTTCTGTGGGGCAAGATGGTGATCTTTTTACTGACAAGTCATCGAGACCCCAGGCAGCCAGAGAGTTTGTATAGGACCCAGAGCAAAGGGCTTGGGTGTGTCCAGAGCCCAGGGGGTGAGGATGGGAGGCCTGGCGCCCTAGGGAGCCACTGCTGTTTGCAGTGAGAAGGCGGTGCGGTGGGGTCCCCATTTTTCAAAGCTCATTCACCCTGGCTAAGGAGGGGGGTCACTGACAAGGGGGAGGGTTGGGGGGTCACTGATGGGGGGAGGGGTGGGTGGTGATGATGGTGACTTCTGACGTCTGGGGCATCTGGAAGCCACTGAGGACATTGGGTGTCCTGAAGCCTGAGGGACCTGCGGCCAGCCCCTCACCCTCTCTGGGCCTCAGTTTCCCCCCCCCGTACCCCATGGCAGGGCAGCAGCCCCTGGCTGGTGGCTACCCACAGCTGAGCTGCCTTAGGGCATCACTGCCTTCATCCACAGACGCAGTTTCTGACCTGGCGACTTCCCGGCTCACACAGGGTCCAGCTGTACAGTCACGAGGGCAGTGGGCCTTTCAGGACCATCCCCCAGGTGCCCCCACGAGACCGTCTCCTGGGGTGATGAAGCTCGCCCTGGGTCTGGGGCCAGGAGACCCGGGTGTATCCCGGGGAGCCTGCTGTGGTTCCCGCGGCACATCTGTGAGCGCTCATGGGCCGCGTGGGCACTCCCGCCCTGAACGGTTTTGTTGCAGACCGGGAGCGCATCGGGCAGGACTCGGCATATGAGCAAGAGGGGAAGGTGCAATTTGTGATCGACGCTGTGTACGCCATGGGCCACGCGCTGCACGCCATGCACCGAGATCTGTGTCCGGGCCGCGTGGGGCTCTGCCAGCGCATGGACCCCGTGGACGGCACCCAGCTGCTCAAGTACATCCGCAATGTCAACTTCTCAGGTGGGGGCACCACCCAACCCCGGGGAAGGGGTCCCAGGGCTCCATGGGTGGGAGTGGGGGAACCTCTTCAGATGCTTCCAGGGAGTAAAACACCCTGAGACGTTCCATGCAGAGGTGTTGCTGCCCGGGGCTCACGCTCCTCCCTGTCTCTGGGCAAAGGCTCAGCAAAGAAACGGAGTGTGTGACCCCCATGGGTGCCCCCCCCAGGCATTGCGGGGAACCCTGTGACTTTCAATGAGAATGGAGACGCACCCGGGCGCTATGACATCTACCAGTACCAGCTGCGTAACGGCTCGGCCGAGTACAAGGTCATCGGCTCCTGGACGGACCACCTGCACCTCCGAGTAAGTCCCCGGAGGGAGGGCAGGGTGGGGGGGGCTGGGGAGAGGCCACCCGGCCCCGGGAGGGGAGCCCTGACGCCCGGGTTTGGTGCTGCCGAGTTGGGGCTTCCTTCTGTCAGAGAGCCCTGAGCCCCCAAACTCCAGGACAGAAGAGCGGGGCAGCTGGGCCCCCGCCCTCCCTGCTGCTGTCCTTCCCCGTGGCCTGGGCCCTCCTGCCTGCTCCCCTCACAGGGCCAACCCTGCAGACAGATGTATTCATACTGGGGTGCAGGGGCTCAGAGTCTTGGGGGTGGGAGTGGGGATGGGGAAAAAGTGTGAGGCGGGGAGAGCTGCGTCTGGACAGAGGAGGATGACAAAGAGCTCGGTCACACAGTGGGGTTCTGCTGGTGGGTAGCTGTTTGAGAATGACTCCATCAAACCACATGGGAAGGCCATCCTTTTCCTCAGTGGCGTGAAGGGGCTTCTCCTGGGTCCCCTAGCTATGCTGTTCGAGGTCATGGCTATGCCAGGGACTCGGGATCTCCCTCCTGCCCTTGATGTCCCCGGCTACGAATAATGCCATGTTTGGGGATAAAAGGGACCTGTGGTTGGTGCCGCAAGGAGGTGCCTGTGGACTGACTGGTCCCTGTGCTGCGTGGAGGGTGAGCTGCATGGGGTGGGCACAGTGTGATGTCCAGGTGGACTGGACAGGCTCGGGGGGCCCAGATTCTGGGAGAGTCACCCCTCGTCCCTGCTGTCCCCTCCTGTAAGCATCTCGTCCGGCTGCAAGCCCTGGAGCTCTTTAGGGTACTCTCTGCCCACGATCTCGTTTATCCCCGACAATCTTCCAAATCAGGAGTATCTCGGGAAACCCAGCCCTAGGGATGTTCCAAAGGCCACACAGCGTGGCGGGGCTAGAGCCCGTTCCCACAGTGATGCTCCTTGGGTTGCTGAGCGGGTGGGAGCAGTGTGGGCAGCGTGGGACCCCAGCCCAGATGGAGGCCTGTCTCATTCAGATCCGGCGTAGCGGGGAGGGGCAGGGCCTCCATTCACTGGCAGTGGCAGGCAGCTCATCCTTACAGAGCACCCGCTGTGACGGCTTCTGTTCTCAGCAAGTTACCTTACTGTGGGGATGCCAGCCCTGCGGGGCAGGCCCTGTTATCACCCCATTCTGCAGGCGTGGTAAGTGAAGGCAGGACTGGGGGGTGGGAGTGATAACGGTCCCCTCCCCAGGAATATAAGCCCCTCCACCAGTGTCGAGCTGGGGGGAGGGAGGAGGTGACGCAGGACTCATCCTCAACCTCCACACCTGCCCCATCCCTCCCAAGGGCTCTCGCTCCGGTGGCCAGACCTCACTGCTTCTTGGAGACTCTACCATGATTCACTGGCCCCACCTTAGGCCAGCCCTGGGCTGGGGGCTGCAGATAGCAGGGAAGTAACTCAAAGGCCCTGTCCTCCTGGGGCCGATGCTTTGGAGGAGCAGACAGAACTTCCAAGTGGAAGCCATCATAAGTCACAGAGGGCTCTGGTGGGCTTGTATCTGCTGTCTTTGGATCAGGCGGGACAACAAAGGCTCAGAGAGGCTGAGGTGTTTGCTCAAGGGCAGACAGCCAGCTAGCAATAGAACTGTGACCCCAACATTTGACCTCATTCACTGCTCTTTCCACTGGAGTCAGAGTTTTCTGGAACACCCCCCATCCCCCTGGATCCCTGGGTCCCCCTGCAGCGTCACAGGTCTGGTGCCCATAGATTGTCCTGCCCCCTTGTTCCTGCAGGATGGGAGCTGGCCCTGGTCACTGCTGTGCTCGTTGGCTTCTAGGGGACGGTCATGCCCAGAGCTGCAAGGCGAATTTCCTCCTTGAGATTTTTGTCCCCATCTACCATGAAGCCATCTTTGGATTCTCCACCCTGCCTACTCCAACCCACCCTACTCACCCTTTTGCTCAGCTCTAAAAGCCTCCCTTCAGCCCCAAACCAACTGGCTATTCCTTCTGGAGTGAGCTCCCAGAACAAAGGGCCTGCTGTTCTCTAAGCGTGAAAGTGAAAGTGTTAATTGTTCAGTTGTGTCCGACTCTGTGACCCTCTGAACTGTAGCCCACCAGGCTCCTCTGTCCATGGGGATTCTCCAGGCAAGAATACTGGAGTGGGTTGCCATGCCCTCCTCCAGGGGGTCTTCCCAACCCAGGGATTGAACCCAGGTCTCCTGCATTGCAGATACTTTACCTTCTGAGCCCCAGGGGAAGCCCCAAAGCCATTCTCTAAGCATGACCCTTCCTAAGAGCTGATGCTTGGAATATGGCTCCCAAGTGTGGCCAGGCTCCCTTTGCTCAGAGCCTGGAGCTCTTGGGGGCTCTCGCTTACTTTCCAGAACTTCGTGACACACTCCGTAGGGCATGCCAGCTTCTGTGGCTGCTTTGCTCGCTGCAGTTGTGTCTTCAGGGGCATGTAACAGAATGCACTCATTCAAAGCAAGAGGCAGAGAAACACTCACCCCAGTCACACCTTACAGGCTCTCTGAGTAAACTTTTGTTCATTGTTCTCTGCTGAACCTGACTCCTGTGCCGCCCGGAGGAGGCCCTGGGGGCTGAGCCACAGGCAGTGCGTCTCCCGATGTGTGCACACACCAGCCACCTCGGGGGTTTGGTTAAAACTCAGATTCTGGGACTTCCCTGTGGTCCAGTGGTTAAGATTTCAGTTTCCAAGGCGGGGGATGAGGGTGCAGTCCCTGGTCAGGGAGCTAAGATCCTTATACCAGGACATGAAACAACAGAAGCAATTGTAACAAACTCAATAAAGACTTTACATTAAAAAATACACATTAAAAAAATATATTAGAAGAAAAAAAAAAACAACAACTCGGATTCTGAGTCAGTAGGTCTGGGGCGGACAAACATTTACATTTCCAACCTGCTCCTGGGTGACGCTGATGCGGCCGTTCGGGGACCACCGTGAGTAGCGAGGCCTCACAGGGCTGGGAGTCCGGGCTGCTGGCTCTCCGCACTCTGTCCTGTGACTCTAGATTGTCACTGCTGGCCTCTGTATGACCGTTGGGGGTTTTGTATTGGAGCAGGATCCCCCGAAGGTCATCTAGGTCTAAATCGTGCCCGGGAGCTTATTTAAATGCAGCTGTTGGAATCAGTTGATCCTGTCAGGGCCAGCCGGGCAGCTGGGTTTTGCCATCTGATGGAGCGATTCAGACGCAAGATTCCAGGGTGCCAGCCAGGGGGCTGGTCTAGGGCCCTGGGTGGCGTGTCCTGAGGCTGGCTCCCCTGCGCTGTCGTTGACAGATAGAGCGGATGCTCTGGCCGGGGAGCGGCCAGCAGCTGCCCCGCTCCGTCTGCAGCCTGCCCTGCCAGCCAGGCGAGCGGAAGAAGACGGTGAAGGGCATGCCCTGCTGCTGGCACTGCGAGCCCTGCACAGGGTACCAGTACCAGGTGGACCGCTACACCTGCAAGACCTGTCCCTACGACATGCGGCCCACGGAGAACCGCACGGGCTGCCGGCCCATCCCCATCATCAAGCTCGAGTGGGACTCGCCCTGGGCCGTGCTGCCCCTCTTCCTGGCCGTGGCGGGCATTGCCGCCACGCTCTTCGTGGTGGTCACCTTCGTGCGCTACAACGACACGCCCATCGTCAAGGCCTCGGGCCGCGAGCTGAGCTACGTGCTGCTGGCGGGCATCTTCCTGTGTTATGCCACCACCTTCCTCATGATCGCCGAGCCCGACCTGGGTACCTGCTCTCTGCGCCGGATCTTCCTGGGGCTCGGCATGAGCATCAGCTACGCGGCCCTGCTCACCAAGACCAACCGCATCTACCGCATCTTCGAGCAGGGCAAGCGGTCGGTCAGCGCCCCGCGCTTCATCAGCCCCGCCTCGCAGCTGGCCATCACCTTCAGCCTCATCTCCCTGCAGCTGCTGGGCATCTGCGTGTGGTTCGTGGTGGACCCATCCCACTCGGTGGTGGACTTCCAGGACCAGCGGACACTGGACCCCCGCTTCGCCAGGGGGGTGCTCAAGTGTGACATCTCAGACCTGTCGCTCATTTGCCTGCTGGGCTACAGCATGCTGCTGATGGTCACGTGTACCGTGTACGCCATCAAGACGCGCGGTGTGCCCGAGACCTTCAACGAGGCCAAGCCCATCGGCTTCACCATGTACACCACCTGCATTGTCTGGCTCGCCTTCATCCCCATCTTCTTCGGCACCTCGCAGTCGGCAGACAAGGTGAGTCCCGGGGGCGGGCTGGGGGGTGGGGGGCGAGCGGGGAGCAGCCTCCCGGGGCTGGCCGGCCCCTCTGGACATGCTTTCCTTCCCCTGTCTCAGTTTTCTCTCCAGCTTTTGCGTCTCTCTTGCCTCCCTCCCTTCTCTTCTCCTGTCCTCTCCCTTTTCTCTCTGCACCCCACACCCTGTCTCATCTCTGTCCTTCTTACTTCTTCCCACCCTCTCTCCACCCTCCACCTTCCCCAGCTCTTCATCCCTCCTCCCCATCTCATTCCCGTCTTCCTCTCTGTCCCCCTGAGATGCTACCCACTCTTTCATTCTTCATTTTTTTTTTTTTTTATGGCCAAGCCGCATGGCTCATGCAATTTTAGTTCCCTCACTGGGGATTGAACCCAGGCCCTTGGCAGTGAGAGTGTGGAGTTCTGACCATTGGACGCTCAGGGAATTCACACTCTTTTTTAGGCTTCCCTTTCCTCTTTCCCTGCTCATCCCTCCTTCCTTTCTGTCCATGCCTCTCTTCTTCCCTCTCTCTCCTCCCTCTATGCTGCCCTCGAGGAGCCCCAGGGGTCCCGGGGGTGGGTGATGTATCGGGCACTTGCTCCCTCCCTTTCCAGCCCCAAAGCCACCCCAAAGCCTGGGATGGGGAGGCCTGGCAGTGTCAGCTCAGGGCCCTTGCTCCTCCTGCTGGAGCTGCCGAAGGGCTGCCGTCTGCTGGCTCCACTGGGCTCTCGGGTCAGACACATCCCCCCCGCAAGGGCCTTGTGGACTCTGCCCACGTCACAGCCCCAGTGCTGCCTGGGTTCTGGGGTTTTATCCTGGAGGACTGGGAGTCCCTGAAGTCAGAGGCCAGACAGGGGGCAAACTGGGGGGACTGAGGACCCTAGCTCATGTCTGACTGTGGGATCCTGGGCAAGCCAGCTGGCCTCCACCTCAGCGTCTTCATCGTAGAGTGGGCCATGACCCACTGTCTGCAGTCCTCACAGGTGTTGTAATAATCTCTCGGCACGAAGGGTGTAGAAGCCACTTGCCCACTGTAAGGACGCAGGGGCTGGGCAGTCTGGGGGAGGGTGGGCACAAGGTGGCGGGGGGTAGAGATGGTGCAGATGGCCTAGGACCCAGAGGCCAGGGGAAGGATGCTGCCTTTTCCCAGGAGTGAGAAAGGAGCCGCTGCGGGCTCCGAGCAGGAGGGCCGTGGTGGGGTGTAGGACCCCTCTGGGGTGAGCCCTGTGGGGGGCGAGCGGGGAGCAGGGCAGCAGGGCGGAGGCGGTGTGACGGTGCCTGCAGGCGTGTCCGGGGGAGCGGGGGCTGAGATTCTGGTGGAGCGCTTGAGTGAGAAGCACAGAGGGGGGTCCCCGGTTGACACCCCCCCCCCCCCGGGTGTTGGTGTGAGCAGTGGGAAAGGGGGAGTGTCCACACGCGGGGGACAGGATTGGGGAGGCAGCGGAGGAGCCGATGGGGCCGAGATGGGAAATGCCTGCGGACGGGCTGAGTTTCGGAGCCCCTGAGACGGCCGGCACAGCGGCAGCGGACAGCGGCTGACTCAGTGGTTGACTGTGTGAGTCTGGGGTTCAGGGGTGAGGGCCAGGCTCGACCTGCACCCAGGGAGTCACCATCATGTGGATGGCATTTAAAGGGTGAGCCTGCCTTTGAGCTCCTAGGGACGCTGGGCCCCAGTGAGGCTGTGGTCAGAGCCGCCACGGCTGGCTGCTTGTCATGTGCCAGGCAACTGGCCTGGTGGTCAGCAGGTGCCACACGACGGGCCAGGGTACATTCACCATCCGTGTTTACAGATGAGGCGGAGGGAGCTGGAGTGACTTGTCTAAGGTCACCCAGCTGGCAGGACGCAGGGCTGCCCGTGACGGTGCCCTAGCTCAGGAGCCCCTCCCCACCCCACCCCTGCAGCTCCGGGGCAGCTCCCCAAGCCTGGGCCTCCCTCGGGATGTGCCCTCCTCTTTTCCAGCAGCTCCTTGAAGGCAGGAGCTGCGCCCTCTGCCCTGTGTCCCTTGGGCCTGGCGCAGGGACGCCTGTGGCCCTTCTTCTAATGTGGCCCTGGGGGCTGGGGGTTCTGAGACGCAGACCCTGAGGCTGGCAGTGAGCGCCCCGAGGCCCGGGACCAGGCCTGGCTCCTGGCCACCCTGCACACTTGAGCCAAAGCCGCTGCCACTGGGGAGCAGCTCACACTGTGGGCCGGGTCAGGATCTCCCCTCCTCCAGGCCTGCAGGAGGCCCCCCTACTGTGGGCAGGTGCGGGCAGAGGCCCCTGGGCTCCGCAGCGCCCAGGGAGCACGTGGAACCAGCAGGGGAGGCCGCCCACACCCTAGGAAGCTGGCAGCTTGAGAAATTACCCTCAACAATCCCAGGAGGCCCCTTCCTTCACCTCCCTGGGGAGTAAGGCACGCAGCTGGGAGGCTGCCGGCAGGGTGGTCTGGGCCCCGACTCTGCCTTCCTTTAACTCCCCTGGCTGGCGGCCAGCGCGCGGCTCCCCGCGTGTTCCTGTCTCCTGGTCCCAGCCCCTCCACCACCCAGCCCTCTCTCAGTACCCCAGGCCACCCCACCTGCCTCTGATTTCTCCCTTTGTAGGAGGCGCCCCTCAGTACTGATTGTGAAAAGGAGCCTCTGAAATGATCTCCTCTGAGGCCCAGAGAGGGACAGGGAGCTGCCTCGGGTCACACAGCAGCCTGGCCCACACCAGTGTGTGGCTGTGACGCCCAGGTCTGCCCCTGATGGCGTTGACATGGGATTCGCCTTCTCCTCCTCTGGGCTTCTGCATGAGGCGAGGGTGGGGACATGAGGGCTGAAGTCCCTCCAGCTCAGAATACCAGGCTTCTTAGAGGCTCAGGCAACCCTGGGTTTGGATCTGTGCTGTGTCACGTCTGAGCTACAAATGGCCCCAGTGAAAGCTGCAGGCCCGGCTGCATCCCTCAGTGGGTCAGGGTGGAGTGGAGTCCGGAACCCAGTCCCCGGACCCCCACCCAGGACTGTGTTCACTGCAGGCCTCACTCCGCCCAGACAGGAGTCCTTGAGCCCTGTCCCACCAACCTCGTTTTGGCCCAACGGTACCTCTCCCCATCACCAAGGTGGGGGCAAATGACCTAAGATGAATCTACCCTGGAAATATACCCAAGAATCCCCAGTGTGAAAGAAGAGACAACCCTGCCTTCAGGGATCCCCAAATCTAATGACAGAGGCATGCCTTGTCCCCAGGGAACCCCCAGTCAATGGTGAAGACCCAGATAACATGCCTGTTCTTGCTAAAGTCAGACCTCCACTATCTTCTCCAAGGGTCTGTTATGATACTCTGGAGCCTGGACCCCTCCACCCCTTCCACCCTGGGGCCCCAATGCCATCTCGGGGGTGGGAGAGGTGACTGGCACCCTCCACTGGCTTGTCATGACCTTTCCTGTCCGCATACTGGGGGGTAGTGCTATGCCCGTGGGTGAGAGTGTGGGTCATGTGTGAGGACAGAGGCCTGTGTGCTCACTGGGGAACAGGCTCCCATTTCCCTGGGTCTGTGACATTTTCTGAATGGTGGCCTCGCCACACTCCCAGCCTCCTCCCCCACACCCTCTTTCAGTGCCCTGTAAGTTTCATGTGACCTCATAGTCTGTGCTTGGGTATCCTCGTGATTTGGGTGAGGTAGGTGCTATCATCCCATTGTGCTGATGAGAAAATTGAGGGCTGGAGAGGGGATGAGACTTCCCCAGTGTCACACAGCTCTCTCCTCTCAGACCCTCCAACTTCTCCAGCTCCTTTCCAAAGGCAAGAACCCCGGGGAAGGGTGGCTGAGATGCAGGCCTTCAGATTCAGGTCATGAGGTATTTATGGGGAGGGACAAGGGATGGGGAGAATATGAGAACAAGAGGACCTGGCCCCTCTCTTCAGGAGACTTTCCAATGAGGCTAGGGCTCCTGTGACCTCAGGACTCAAGTCTAGACCTGGGCCCCCCACTGCTGGGCTGGGTGCAAGGAGTGAAGGCTGTCTTGGGGGATTGGCTAGGATCTGGGAGTCAGGAAGAGCTTCCTGGAGGAGGTGGTACATTAACCAGGCCCCAGGGGAGGGATCCCAGACTCAGAAATGGCAGATCTAGGAGGCAGAGAGCATTTTCTGCTTTCCCATACCCAGACCTGGGGGCCACAGCTTGGGCTTCCCCTGGCCCCACCCTAGCTGAGGAGGCCAGAGGGGCAGCTGAGACCTGGAGGCCCAGGAGGGAAGGAGGAGGTGGGGAGGGGATCCCAGGCTGGGGCGGTGGGAATTGTAGGACCCTGCCTGGAAGCCCCCACTATTGAAGAATGGATTACCCGACACCCAGATTAATGGGCTTTCATTTTGCTAAACATCTGTCACTGTTAGTGCTGGCGAGTGAGCGTGAAATGAGCTTTGACTGGGCTGCCATCAGTGGATCACGACGGTGCCATGGCTCCTGTGCCAGCCACCTGCTCTGCAGAGTGGCATGGGGGGGACAGTCACTGAATGGGGGTCCTGGCCACGGCGCTGTGCCATGGCCACTGGGAGCTACTACAAGGCACCCCAGATGTTCACCTCACTCCCAGCCCTGTGCAGGGGGCTGCTTCAGGGGAGGGTCAGCTGTCCCCTGAGAGCCCCGCCCCTGGGCCTCTGCCCAGCACATAACAGTAGTGAACACTTGTGTGCACCGACCACATGCCAGATATTATTTTACATGCCTTTGCCATTTATTAAGTAATTTCAAACTCACAGCAACCCTATGAGGTAAGGACTAGAACTCTCATGCCCGGGAAACAGAGGCCCAAAGGATGTGGCTTGTCCAAGATCACGTAGTGACAGAGGTGGAGCCAGGCTGATTCCAGGCTCTATACCATGGCTCTCTTCCGCCTGAAACCAGCAAGACACAGGGAGGGGCCCCCAGCTGTGTCTGTCTGAGGGGTGGCCTTCGGACAGGGCCCCCCCGGGAGCCCGGGGCAGAGCACGCCCTGACACCGCCCCCGGCCCGCCCCCAGCTGTACATCCAGACGACGACGCTGACGGTCTCGGTGAGTCTGAGCGCCTCGGTGTCCCTGGGGATGCTCTACATGCCCAAGGTCTACATCATCCTCTTCCACCCGGAGCAGAACGTGCCCAAGCGCAAGCGCAGCCTCAAAGCCGTCGTCACCGCCGCCACCATGTCCAACAAGTTCACGCAGAAAGGCAGCTTCCGGCCCAACGGCGAGGCCAAGTCCGAGCTCTGTGAGAACCTGGAAGCCCCCGGTGAGTGCCCGGCCCCGCCCCTCTCCCGCTGGACCAGCCCAGGCCCCACCCCTCTCCCACTGAGCCCGCCCAGGCCCCGCCCCTCTCCCTCTGGACCAGCCCAGGCCCCGCCCCTCTCCCGCTGAGCCAGCCTAGGCCCCGCCCTCTTCCTGGAGCAGGTCTGCGCTTCCCCGCTCCCAACTAAGTCTGGTCCAACGGGGTCACTGGGAGAGCCCTGAGGCCAACGTGCGGGGTTCCCACCCAGGAGAGCCTCGAGGCACCAGCTTAACCCGCTTTGCCCCGCCCCGTCCTGGGAGGGGTACTCTTGCCTCTCCCTTCCGGGGAACTATTCCCACCTAGGAAGAGGCTATGGGGGGCCTGGTTCAGGCAGGGTGACCTGAGACTCCGGGATTTCTCCACCTTGGCGTCCACATCTGGGCCTGTGCCCTTTCAGTCTCCCTGGGGAGGGGGGCACTATCTGGAAGCAGTTGAAATCCCTCAGCTTGGCTTTGTCCAGCTGCCCCAAGGCAGGGTCCTGAGAGAGGGGGACTCAGGACTCCGGTCTTGGAATGGGTAAGTGAGGCCTGGGGTGGGGAACAGGGCCTGCAGAGCTGTGGTTCTTAGGGAGATGTCCAAGGAGAGAGAGGTAGGGCATGGGAGGGACAGGTTGGGCCTCCAGGGACCAGTAACAGTGGTGACCATTTCTTGAACCCCCACTGTGGGCCACACCTGCCAGGAACCACTTTTCATCTTCACAGCAACCTTGAAAGCAGTGATTTTTAATTATTTGAGGCTACATATGAGGAAGGGCTTCCCTGGTGGCTCAGATGGTAAAGAATCCACCTACAATGTAGGAGACCCGGGTTCGATCCCTGGGTGGGGAAGATCCCCTGGAGAAGGAAATGGCAGCCCACTCCAGTATTCTGGCCTGGGAAATCCCATGGAGAGAGGAGCCTGGTGGGCTGCAGCCCATGGGATCACAAAAGAGCTGGACATACCTGAGCGACTAAACAATAGATGAGAATAGGAAGGCTCAGAGGCGAGGGACTCCCGGGGCGACATGGTGGCAGGTGATGTCCCGCTGCCTCTAAGTAGAGACAGAGGCCTCTGGCCTGTGGGCTGGGACTGTACGGGCCTCACTGCCGACTGCTTCTAGGTGGACAGGGTGGAGGGGAACTTGTGGTCCCATTGCAGACCTTGACTCCCTCCCTGGACCCCCTGTAAAGGTCCAAATGGTTAAAATAGCAGCCCTTCCTGCCTCCCCACTTTCTGAGAGTCTTGGGGGCCTTCTGTTGGTGGCAGAAGAGATGAAGAGCCCCTTTCCCAGGAGAGGTTCAGATCCTGGCCCTTCGAGGCAGCACTCCGCTTCCGCCCCCTAGTTCTGAGGGAAAGGCCGCAAGCGGACATTGTTGGGAGCAGCAGGAGGGAGATTGGCGAGCACAGTCTCCAGAGAGGGGCCCCTTTGTCACCCACCAAGAGATCAGGAGAAACAGGAGACCTCCCTAGCAGGTGTTTGGGCTGGGATAGCCCCTCCTACAGGCTCCCCGCCCTGGGGCTCTGGCTGAAGCATCTTCCGTTATCAGTCATTCCCACCTGTAGAAAAAGTAGAAAGGAGGAAAGTCCCTCCCCACATCCAAACAGATCTTTCCACTTCCCAGAGATCTCTCCCCTTTGAATGGTCTTCACAGCAGTCCTGTGAGGCCTGGCTTGGGCTGGATCCCCAGCTGAGGCCCAGGGAGGGTGAGTGATTCTCCTGAGGTCACACAGCAAGCTAGTGACTAGCTGGCCCCATGCAGTGTCTTCCTCTTGACTCTGACTCCATATGTCCTCCCCATCTCTGTGCAGAGCTGAGTACCTGGCTTCCAGCATGCCCCTCCTTTGCTTAACACCCCTGATAACACTTGGCCATACCCTCCACCAAATGACATGTTACTCTCTACAGTGTACACTTCTTTCCAACTTCCCTGTACCTACACACAGCCTGGGGCTCCCTTCAGACGCCACATGGACCCTCCGCCTGTGATGGGAAGGGGTGGTGTCCTCATGGGCCTTCCCGCCTCTGGTCTTTCGTGTCCACTCAGATGTGCAGAACCCCCAGTGCAACCCCTAACGAGGTCCTTCTGTCCTGAGCAGGGACCCCTCGCTGCTTCCCACCCCACACTCCGGACTTCCTTTTCCTCCTTCCCAGGGAGACTCACCCTCCTTGGGTCCCATCCCTCCAGGCCCCACTTTGCTCCAGGGCTCATGAGAGCAAGTGGGGTATCAACCCGCTCAGACCCCTGTGTCTAGCAGGAGAGAGCACCCTGACCCCGGAGGGTGGCGCGCATAGTGCTATGACCGGCCAGAGGGAACCCCAGGGCTGACATTGTTGCCTCTACCTCTACTCGGGCTGGGCCTGAGGACAGGGGACAGGGAGGGGCCCCTGTGCGGGCCTGGCAAGGGAGACTCAGCTTTCCCAGCCTCCTGCTTCCCGAGAGGGCAGGGTGAGAGCTGGTCCTCCCCACGGCCCCCTGCACTGAGGACGGGAGGCCCACCTTCTCAGCTCGGGGACAACAGCGGCCATGGAGGCGCGGAGCGGGAGCCGGGTGATTAATTCTGGGAACAGCCAGATCGTGGGGGTGTGAGCCGGAGGAACGGGGAGGTGTCATTCCGTGGAGCAGGGACATTTTTCACTCTGTCACTGGCAGGCCACGTATCTTTAAACAAACAACAGAATAAATAATTCAGGGGCCCGATTGCAGGCAGATTAGGCGAGAAAACACGGGGACGACAAATGGGGGCTGACAGCTCGTGCCGCCACTGCCCAGCTAATTGTTAGCTGAGGCAGCGGCACTGAAAGCCAGCAGCCAGGCGGCATCAGTGAGGGATGGGTTGGGGCCCTTGGGCCACACCTCCGCCCGTCCCCCTCCACGCTGCTGCCACCCCTGGAGTGTCGCTAGCCCCATCCTGTCCTCATCGATATCTTAGCCCGGCCCCTTCACCTACCATTTTTCAGGGTTTAGGGAGTATTTCTATCTACCCAGTTTCTGAGAGCAGGTAAGGGCTTATGATCACCCCATTTTACAGATGAGGGAGTTGAAGTTCTGAGCGGTTCACTTTGTTAGAAAGTCCGTGTGGCAGGGGCTGAGATCCCCTACATACCAGTGAGGGCAGGGTTGGACCTCAAGTGTCCTGACTCATGGCCAGAGCGCTTCCTTTTGAGCCTCAGCTCCTGGGTGCTGTGGGTGGAATAATTGCTCCCATTTTCCAGAAGGTCAGACTGAGGCTCCGTTGAAGGGCTCTGGGGCTGCTGGCTTATAGCAGAGGGTTGAAGGCACTTCCAGGTTCTGAAACCCATGGATTGGGTTTTCTAGAGGAGGCAGCTCTGGTCTTGGAAGGAGAGGAGGGGCCCAGCTGTCCCTCCCCCACCCCCACTTTCTCTGTCCCCGCCGCTCTTCCACACCCCCACCACCCCCACCTCAGGCTCTGTGTCCCTGCAGTCAGCGGCGATCTTGCTGCTGAGGTTTTCCTTCCCCTCTGAGCCAGCAGCTGCCGATGGGTTTACAGGTTTGAAAATTCAGTCTTATCAGTTCACCTAAGGGGTGATGGAGCCCTGGAGAATTGATGCTCAGTAGCCTGGCCCGCGGACGTGAGAGTCACTGTCAGCGGCTGGCTCTTTTTCTGAGACTGGGGGAGAGAGTGGGTGGAGAGGTGGGGGCGGCTGAAGGGGAGGAAGTCTCCGCAAAAAGGGCCTCTCCCCTCCTGCTGTAGGCCGGGAGACCTCACAGGGCAGGGGAGGAACTGCCTGAGGTCACAGCCGTGCTCCTTCTCCACCCTTGGTCCTCCAGCCTCCCGGAGGGACGTAGGCCGTTTTAGAAATGAAGGTGGGTGTCCTTCACATGCTGTGCGGTGCTGTGCTGGGTGCTTATTGCTGTCCTGGGTGTCGTGGACACCATTGCCTTCCAGTAGCACCTGTCCAGGTGGCATCTAAAACCTGAAACTCCCTGCCCTTGCCCAGTGATGGTTAATCTTCTGCTTGGATATTTCTGCTGACAGGGCTAGTTCAGCTCACCTACCTCACAAGGCCACTCTCAGCCTGGGCCAGGAGGGAGTTCTTCCTTTATCCTCCCCGCTGGTCCCCTGGTGTCCCCCCTGCTCACCCCATCCTGGCAACCTGGGGGACCCTCTGAGAGAGGGTCGCTGCAGTCCTGCCTGTATGAGTGAGCTGCTATGACAAAGAGGCCCCAGGACAGAGCTGTTCAAATCAGATTTGTTTCTCTCTGATCTCGTGGTGCATGGTGGGAGCAGGGACCTGGGTTCCCTGTAGCAGCAGGGACCTGGGTTCCTTCCGTGTGTCTTTCCGGCGGGTCCTAGAGGGTTGTCGTCATCCTCATGGCTGGGGCTACTCAACCTCGATGTCTCTTCTGGCCATAGAAAAGAAAAGAGAGGAAGTAGGGAGGAAACAATCTTTTTTTTTTCCCCCCAAAGTATGAGCTTGATCATTTTATGGTAACAAATAATTCTGCCAAATCTCAGTGGTTTAAAACAATAAAGGTCCATTTCCCACTCCTTGTGCATGGGAACAGTCTATTTTCATCAAATGGTATGGACGCTGCGCACAGCCCTTGACACTTGTCATTAGCAGGAATGTGGTCACACGAGGCCACTCTGGGCTGCAAGGGAGTCTGGGAAATATGGTCCTTAACTTGGCAGTGAAAACTGGTAGATAGATGGCTGGGGGTGGTCAGGGTGCCGCCCACCATCCTGCCGTCTTCCGCGTTACCTTCTCCAGGCAGACACCCCTGGCTGTGCCCAGTAGATGCTCCCCACTGTCCTGAGCTGTTAGGGTCCTGACAGTCAAGGCAGTTTTATGACCGAGGGCGCCGTGATGTCCCCCATCCAGTCTACTCTCTTGGCACCACAGACCAGCCTCCCTGACTCCCCAAAGGTGTCTGCAGGTCATAGAGGGAGACCCTGAACCCTGGCAGGACAGGAAAACCCCCAGGATTCGGGCTGGGCTCCTCACCCCTCTGGTCTCAGCTCCTCAGTATTCCAAGAGGGTGATGCTTACCTGGCCTCTTCCCGAGGCTGAACTCCAGCGAGAGGAGGCGCTCGGGACACCCGGGGTCGGGGTGGGGGGCAGCTGACATGGTCCCCTAACTGTGGCTGGGGGGAGCGGAGACACCCAGAGAGGCAGCCCTGGCCCCCATAGTGGGTGAGCGGGAGCCAGAGTGACACATGCAGATAAGAGAGGCTCAGGGCTGGGGTGAGATAGGACCCCCGATGGCGGGGGGCAGGGAACGAGGCTGCATGAGGCTGAGGGCCCCCGAGGACTTCCCTCTCCCTGGGGGTGGGAGTAGGGCCGAGTCAGGCACACGCTCCAGTGCCCAGCCCCCTGAGGCCCCTCTCTGGTTCCGTTATCTCCTCTGTTTGCATTTCTGCTCATTCCCCCAAGGCAGTGTGTCTGTGTGTATTCTTTACATGTGCATTTCCAAAGTGTGTGTTTAATGTCTGAAAAACTCTCCCCTGGTCATACTTGAAGGCTGTATCATATCACAGATAAACACGATCCTCTTAAAGCCTGGTGGGATCAGGAGGATGCAGGGACTCCGTGGGGTGGAGGGTGACACCCACAGAGGGATGGGGTCAGCAGGGAGAGCTCCAAGGAGGGTCTGCCTAGGGGGACAGGGTGAAGACGGATGGGCCCGCCAGGCCAGCAGCCCCGGTGTGGGGGTGGGCGGGATGGGTCTGGGGGAAGTGCCGCAGTGGGCGGGGTGGGTGCTGATGCCCTGGGCAGGGCCATGCCTGCGGAAGGGGCGTCGGATGAAGACAGCCCCTGACTCCTGGCTCCCCGGTCTCTCTCCTTCCAGCGCTGGCCACCAAACAGACCTACGTCACCTACACCAACCATGCCATCTAGCTCAGCCCCTGGAGCCGCCCAGGAGGAGGAGGACGGAGACCCTGGTGGATGGTGCGTCGGGCCAGGGCCACGCCCAGGGGCCCAGCCGATGTCCTTCCCGCCTGTGGGCGCCCGTGGACATGGCTTGGTGCTGCTGACAGTGGGACCCCCGGCAGTCACTGCTGGGTGCCCTGGACAAGCTGGGCCGGGGCCAGGAGGAGGCTGGGGGTGCTGGGAAGCCTCAGGCCACCTGAGCACCTGCGTCCTGGACCACGGCCCCTCCCCACCCCAAACCACCGAGGCTCAGGTTGGGAGGCGCCCCGCGCTGGTTTTCTCCCTCGTCTCTGCCTGTCCTGTTGGTGACTCAGTCTCCATCCCAGTCTTTCGTTCTCTTCTCTCTCTGTATCACCTTTTCTCGCCGTGTGTCTCTGTCTATGCGCTCTCTGCTTTTTCTGTATCTCCCCTCTTTCTGTCTCTGCCTTTTCTCTGCCGTCTCCAGCTCTCCCCGTCTTTTCTCTTCTGCTCCGCCCATCTCTCCTCTCGTGCATTTTTGTTTCCTGTCCTCAGCCCCCTCCTCGCCTTCATTTCCCTCTCCCTGCCATCTCTTGCCAATTCACCAAATCCTACATGTCACTAAAGAGAAAAAAAGGGAAAAAAAAAAAATCAAAACACAAAAAAGCCAAAACAAAAACGAATCTCGAGTGTGTTGCCAAGTGCCGCGTCCTCCTGGTGGCCTCTGTGTGCGTCCCCGTGGCCCGCAGCCTGCCCGCCTGCCCCCCGCCCGTCTGCCGTGTGTCCTGCCCGTCTGCCCGCCTGCCCCTCCTGCCGATGACACGGAGTTCAGTGCCTGGGTGTCTGGTGATGGTTATTGACGACAATGTGTAGCGCATGATTGTTTTTATACCAAGAACATTTCTAATAAAAATAAACACATGGTTTTGCACCCCGGCTGCACATCCACTGAGGGGCCTGCGGTCGGACCCACGGCTCAGCCCGAAGCTGGAGGGCCTGTGGTTACAGGGAAGGAGGAACTGGGTGACAGGGATGCAGGGCTGGGGGCAGTGGAGGCTGCTTCCTGGGGTGGCCTCAGGTGGGGTCTTGGAGAGTCCCTGGGCAGGGAGGGGCCAACCATAATCTGATCCGCTCCTTCCCTCCCAGCCAGGAGACGCTCCTCTGGAGACCCTGGGTCCAGGGTTCCTAGCACCCAGAGCGCTCCCCTCCTGCCCGTCCTGTCTGCAGGTCACAGGTGCTGGGACGATGTGTGGCTGCCTTGTGATGAGTGTGTGGCCCGTGGCCAGGTGGGCCAGGTGCATGCACAGGAGTATATGTGTGTCTCCCCCCAGCCCTGGGCATCTGTTTTGTCTCTGTGTGTGTGTGTGTGTGCACTCCTGTACCTCCATAGGCAAGCTCATTTGTCTTGTGGGGGTGTCTGTCTGCTTAGGCTCCAGTGGGTGTGAGTCCACATCACACCCATGTCACGAGGATGCCGCCCCCTGCAAGTGGAAGTGTGTGTTCACAGCAGCTGGCGTCCGTGGCAGGTTGGGAGGTGGGGAGCGAGCCGCTCAGGGGCTGGGCCCTGCCAGGGGTAAATTACAGGGCCACCGACACAGCGAGGCCCCAGGCGGCAGCTGCCGGAGCCGCCCCTTCCTGCCTGCCCCCCCCATTCCCGCTTCCTCTGATACCTGGAGGGGCCCGGGTGGGGGCTGGCGGGGCCCGGGTGTGGGGCAGGTGTGGGCGTGTGTGGGAGGTGAGGTAGACGTTCAATCACGTGTCAGGCCCCTCCGTCCTCCTGGGGGGCTACTCCCGGGGGGCGGGCTGTGCTCGAGAGTCAGTTCTCCTGGGGGCCCGTGTGAGAGTGTGTGTGTGTGTGTGCAGCCCCTGCCATGTGCTCAATAGATGTGTGTGTAAGGGAGGGAGCGGGGGAAAGGGGTCTCACACCATCATCTTGCTTTCGCAGGGTGGTCCCTGAGACTTCCTCGGGGATAGACCCGGATACCCCCTATTCGGAGGGTAGACCTGGAATAGATTCTACTCACTGCCCAGTGTAATCGGTCAGAACTAGGTTGTCAGTCCCAGAGCACCTTCCAGAAGCTTCCAGGCAGTGTATTAGGGATGGAGTGAGGGAGGGGATGTGGAAGGGGGGCAGCTCTCTGACCGCACTCCCTGCCCGGGCACCTTGTCCCCTCATTGGCCCAGGTCCTCTGCGGTGATTGCCGGGCTGGGTCTGGACTGAGGGCCTGGCCTGGAACCCAAGGGCTTGACACTCAGCCTGGGACTTCCCCAGGTGCCCCCCATGTCTGTGGGGCCCCCTTCTAGGTTCCAAGGAGAGTCATGTTCCTTCCAAGGCGGGTGCTGTCCCCTCTGTCCCCCTGGCACTCAGGAGAGGGCAGTGAAGCCCAAGGGCAGTTCAAGGCCTCCTAGAGGGAGGAGGAGACTGAGGGTCAGAGCGGGTGGGCTCTGCATGGGGCTTAGGCCGGCCTGCCTGGGGCTCTAGAAATGCTGATGAGCCAAAGCAACATGACAATGGGGGTGAGTGGGTTAAGTGGGGAAGCCTTGGGTAGGCTGTGCATTCCCAGCAGGGATCTGGTGTACAGAGGAGAGGTGAGTAGGTCCAGAGATGGTCCAGAGATGAGGAGGAAGGCCCCGCTCCCAGCAGGACTTTTGAGAGGCAGGCCTGCTGCAGCTCTGTGAGATAGCGGGCATCCCAGGGGCCCATCACGATGGAGACCTAGTCCCGTGAGGCTGGGGCTGGGGCTGGGGGCCCACAGGTGTGTGCGGATGGGGCCTGCCCTGACGCACATTGTGGGGAGACCCTCCCGGGCCAGTTGGCTGCCCATCTTTGCTCTCCATCCCATATTATTAATTCCTAGGCTCAAGGGACACCCAAGAAATGTGGATAGATACTTGTATCTTCAGAACTTTCTATTTCAGTAAGATGGGGGGATCTGCAGTGTCCTTGGCCCCCTGGAGACCTTTGCTCTGCGCTGTGCTCAGCCCTCCTCCAGGGCCTCAGCCTCCGAGAGGCCCCAGGGTGAGGTCAGAGGCAGCCCCCGCCCTGCCCAGGGCAAGATATCAGGATTACCTAGTGGAGATTCTACCCCCACCAGAACCATTCAGAAGGACTCCATCTGAGGTCCCCTGGGTGGGGCCCACATAGGTCTACTCTACAAGCTCCCCAGGGGATCAGGGACAGCTCAGTGGGCTAGGGAAATCAGTGTTCCCTCAGCAGAATCTTAAATCTGCATCAGCATTGCATCAGCATCTCTGAGAACTTGTTAGAAAATCAAATTATGGTGGACTTCCCTGGCAGTCCAGTGGCTAAGACTCTGTGCTCCCAAGGCAGGGGGCATGGGTTTGATCCCTGGTCAGGGAACTAAGATCCTGCCTGCTGCTTGGCATGGCCATGGGCAAAAAAAAGGAGGAAATCAAATTATGGGTTTCTCCCCACCCCAGGCTGGCTGGACCAGAAGCTCTGGGGTAGGGTCCTTAAGTCCATTTACAGGCCCTGTAGTTCACTCCAGTGCAAGACCAAGCTACCTAACACTAGCTGTGTGTTAAAAGGCCAACATATGGGATTGAAATACATTTATGTGGGACGGATGGAGGGTGGAGTTCAGACCTAGGGTTTCTGGGGTCTCAGGGAGTTCCTGGGCTCCTGGACTTTCAGTGCTAAAACCAAGGAAGTCTGGGGAAAACCAGACAAATCTGGTACTAACGCTTCCCTTATTCATTCAACAGATACTAAGTGCCTACTATGTACTTCGTGGGTTTCCCTGGTGGCTCAGACAGTTAAGAATCGCCTGCAATGGGAGAGACCAGGGTTCGATCCCTGGGTTGGGAAGATCCCCTGGAGGAGAGCATGGCAACCCACTCCAGTGTTCTTGCCCGGAGAAACCCATGAACAGAGGAGCCTGGTGGACCACAGTCCACAGGGCAGCAACGAGTCGGACATGACTGAAGCGACTGGGCGCGCACGCACGCGTGCAGGTACAGGCCAGGCCGCGGGATGCAGTAGTGAGCAAGCCGGGGGTGGTACCAGCCCTTGGGGTTTCTGTAGCCAGCGTGGGGACAATGCCACTAAAATGCTTTCTGAGGCTCAAAACCAAGACTAAGCTGCTAACTGCCCTGAGCAGGGGTCCACTGGGCTCCCAGGCTAGCTGGGCACACGGGCCACCTCTGTGGAATTGCCGGGACCCTGGGGGCTCAGCTGCAGGGGCAGTATCCAAGCTCGGATCCCTTCCAGCTCCCTGGGGGCTAGTTCTGAGTTCCGATGTCCTGGGGTCTGTTTCTTCCATCGTGTCTTCTCGGTCCCTGGAAGCAGAGGCAGGGGGCCCAGAGAGTTGTCTCGTAGCCCCACTCTAGGAGCATTGCCCCACTTCAGCCTCCAGGCCCAGGGAGGGGTCCTTGGGAGCCCACAGGAGGATGTTTTATTTTCTAAGGGGACTGTGGGACCCCTCCCCAGCCAGAGGTCAGACTATGGGCCTCTTTTTTTATTTTATTTTTAAATTTTATTTATTTTGTTTTTTTGGGGGGGCCTCTTTTTTTTAAAAAGATTTTTTTCTTTTTTTTTTTTTTTGATGTGGACCATTTTTGGGCTTCCTGGATGGCTCAGCGGTAAAGAATCCGCCTGCAATGCAGGATCTGCAGGAGATGCGGGTTCAATCCCTGGGTTATGAAGATCCCCTGAAGGAGGGAATGGCAACCCATTCCAGTATTCTTGCCTGGAGAATCTCATGGACAAAGAAGCCTGTGGGGCTACAGTCCATGGGGTCGTAAAGAGTCGGACATGACTGAAATGACTTAGCACTCATGGACAATTTTTAAAGTCTTTATTGACCAACCTAGACAGCATATTAAAAAGCAAAGACATATCTTTGCCAACAAAGGTCCATCTAGTCAAAGTTATGGTTTTTCCAGTAGTCATGTATGGATGTGAGAGTTGGACTATAAAGAAAGCTGAGCGCAGAAGAATTGATGCTTTTGAACTGTTGTGTTGGAGAAGACTCTTGAGAGTCCCTTGAACTGCAAGGAGATTCAACCAGTCCATCCTAAAGGAAATCAGTCCTGAATGTTCATTGGAAGGACTGGTGCTGAAGCTGAAGTTTCTATACTTTGGCCACCTGATGTGAAGAACTGCCTCATTGGAAAAGACCATGATGCTGGGAAAGAGTGAAGGCAGGAGGAGAAGGGGACGACAAAGGATGAGATGGTTGGATGGCATCACTGACTCAATGGACATGAGTTTGAACAAGCTTCAGGAGATGGTAAAGGACAGGGAAGACTGGAGTGCTGCAGTCCATGTGGTCGCAAAGAGTCAGACAGGACTGAGTGACTGAACTGAACTGAATTGAATTTGTTACAATATCGTTTGTGTTTTTTTGGGCCATGAGGCATGTGGGATCTTAGTTCCCTGACCAGGGATCAAACCCGCACCCCCTGCATCAGAAAGCAAAATCTTAACCACTGGGCCACCAGGGAAGTCCTGTGGACCCTTTTCTTTTTTGGGTGCCCTTCCCCCAGCCTGGGGTTTCCATCTAGCCACTGAGCATTGAGGGGTGACTGAGGGGCTGTCCTCTGGCATGAGCGCCCCACCCCCGCCCCTGTGCCTGCCCTGCCCTGCCCTGATGCCCCACAGGCCTTGGCCCTGGCACTCTGAGCTTTCCTGGGCTTGGAACTCTCTGCAGACACCCCAGGGCTGAATGGTGCACGGTGCCAAAATCTCACTTCAGTTGGCAAAAGCAGCAATTAGCATCTAATGAGGCTTCTTGCTTTATTTTTAGGTAACCTCCAGGGCCGTGCCTGTGTAATTCAGCCCACCATTGCTTGGCAGATAATTAAAGCATGTCACCATAATTTGCCTTTTTTTTTTTTTTTTTTATAAAGCCCATAATTATGTTTTTATTGTGAGTGAGGGGGGAAAAGAGGAGGGAAAGAAAACAAAGAGATGAAGTTGGGGCAGGAAATGGGACTTGGCTCCCTCGGTCAGGACCCTCTGCTCCATCAGCAGGCCTAGGAGCCCTATCCTTGGGGCAGGTACCCCAGGGGCCTCCTAACTTCATGGTCTGCCCTGACTACTCTATCCAGGACTCCCCCCTTGTTGGCTGCCCGCACCCCTGCTTCTGGAGTCCTCCTCTTTCAGGTTAGGTTTGGGGGAAGGGGAGCTTCTGTTCTTCCAGTTCTTTCTTTATAAAACCAGTCCCAGTATTCCGGAAAAGCCAGAGGCTTCCAGTGGGCAGAAAGGGCATGGAGCTGAAACCAGAGTGACCCTGAGTTGATAATTTTGGGGGGCTGCTCTGGGTCTTCATTGCTCCATGCGTGGGCTCTTTCTGTGATCAGTCGTGTCCGACTCTTTGCGACCCCATGGACTGTAGGACCCACCAGGCTCCTCTGTCCATGGAATTTTCCAGGCAAGAATACTGGAGTGGGCTGCCATTTCCTACTCCAGGGGATCTTCCCGACCCAGGAATTGAACCTGCGTCCCTTGCGTCTCCGGCATTGGCAGGCAGATTCTTTACACAGCGCCACCTGGGAAGCCCCTTAATTTCTTAACCAGGTATCAAACCTGTGTGTCCCTTGCATCGGAAAGCAGATTCTTAACCACTGGACCACCAGAGAAATCCCGAGTTGATGATTCTTGAGCTGCGCTCAGGCATCTGAGAGTTCATGATACCATTCTCCTGCTACGTATGTTTGAAAATTTCAGCAAAACTCTTTCCCCAGAAAGGGGTCTACCAGCTGAGCTGGGCACCTGGTTCTCTCTCAGGAGCTTGTGACTTGGTGTTCTCTCTAGCTCTGAGCTCTTTATCTTCCATTTACTGCACTTTAGTCATTATTTTGGTGCCTGTGAGTGGCGGGGGGTGGGGGGGGGTGGGGGTGGGGGTGGGGGGGTGGCGCGGGGAGGGGGGCGGCGATCCGTTCTAGGCATCTGAAATTAGACTCTGGAGCCTGCAGGCCATGCTGGGAACAGACAGGGCAGCTGCTCAGGTCGTTTCAGGGAGGCCCCTGCCCCCAAACGTCTTCCAGCCTGTCATCTGTGCTTCTGCAAAGTCTACCGCTAAAGCCTAAGGCTTCTGGGTCAAAGCACGTTCTCCCCAAACACGGCAATGGTTGGTCATAATACAGGAGTCAGGTTTCAAGACGTCAACTGCTCTGAAGGTGTGGAATGAGGACAGGTAGGTTTTGAAAGGACTTCCCAGATTACCCTCAGTCAAGTAGCAAGCATTCCCTCCACTGCTTTATCTCGGACGTCATCGTAACGTGCCTGTGGCCTGTTCCTTGTCTTCATCCTCCCACCAGAAGGTCTGATCCACCAGGGCAGGGATTTTGTGTTAGCTTGATTACAAATCACAAATGTCAGTTTAAGCTGAATCTAGAACAGTCCCCGCACATAGCATATAATAAATATTGTTGAATGACTGGACTGGGGGGAGGGGATTGGACCAGAGACCCAGAGGGACCTGTTTAGCTGAATCGCCACCTCCACAGCCTCACCCCCAACCCCAGCGCTCGGTTCTATCACCGAGTCTCTGCCCAAAGTCCAATGGCTCATTTCTTCATTGCAGCTTCTCGAGGTCTTCCCTGGAGGCCCGAGGCGAGCATGGATGTAGCGTTCTGGTCATTGGATAGGGGAGTAGCCCCCATCTGCCCCATTACCCAGCCCCCCACCCCAAGATGATGAGCAGCTTGGATTTGGAACCAGGAGACCTGGGCTCTAAGTAAAGGCTTGGCTGCTAACTCATGTGTACCATTGGGCAAGTTGCTTTCCCTCTCTGGGCCCCAGTTTCTTCATTCATTAATGGAAGTACTGAGCTCTGAGCCCCCAGAGCCTGGGTAGGCGGCCAACATTCCAGTGGTACAGAAAGGGGAGGCGACTGCAGAGAAGAGTCTTTTGGGGCTGGTTGCTATGGCAACTGTGCACACACTAAGGGTGGGGGAGGGGCTTGAGTATGCAAATCAGACCCTTGGTTGGCATCCCCAGCCCCTGCAGGCCTGTGTGTCATTGGAGGAAGAGGTTTTATTGGTGTTGGGGGGCAGTGGAAGGGGATGGAGAAACGATGGGGGTGGCTGGGGAGCTGGGGGCCAGTCCTGGGTGGGCCTGCCAGCCCTGCCCTCTGTCACGTGGTGGGAGATGGACTCACTGGCGAAGTAGGTATAGAACTGATGTCTAAGTGCGGCAGGACCCCACCGACCATCCACTCTGCCCCCTCACGCATACAGTAGCCGAGGAGGAACCTGAGGCCTGGAGAGTCAAGAGGTTTGTCAAGATTCGAAAAGCCCCAGAAGACTCTCTCCACCACCATCCTGGCCAACCTAGGAAGTTAGGGGAGGTGTGGTTTCCTGAGAGCCCTGTAAACCACCTCCACTGTCCCTTCTGAGCTTGTACTTGGGAAAGTTGGGGCGGGATGGAGTGTGGTCTGAGCTTGGAGGGCAGGGGCAGTCTGTGCACACCATCCAGGGAGGTGGACAGCTGTGCCCAGCTCTGCCTCTGTGACGCAGGCGCCCGAGTCACACTCAGCTCTCCCAACTTCAGTGTCTGCACCTGTGAATGGAGAGACTACCTACCGAAGGAGATTTCAGGACGACAAAAGCATCGGAAAAGCACGACAAAAAATCGGGGAAGCAGGGCCGGTCAGGAGGGGACACGGGCCCACCCTGGAGTCTCGGCTGCCTCGCTCTCCAGGACAACGCGCCCTCCTCTCCTTCTCTGCCCACCCACCGCCCTCCTCTGGGGCTTCTCTTCTTCCACCTGCTCCTCAAACGCTAGGGCTCCCTCTGCGGCTCCAGGCCGGGGGCCGTTTGCTCCTCTCTTCTTCTTCCTCCTCAGCGCTTTCCCAGCACGCCGTGACCTCCCCTGCACACCGCAGCCTTGCAGTTGGGTTGAGTCCACGTGACCAGTTCTGGTCAATGAACTGTGAGCAGCAACTGTGCCTGTCGCTTCCGGAAGCCCACAGGTCTGCCTCCTCCGGGCCTTCCTTCTCTTGCTGTGGCGACCTCAGAAGTTGCACAGTGAGATGGTGGCACGTAAGATGCAGGTCACCTAGGTCTCTGAATCACTGGTTGGGGGAGAGCCTCTGCCATCCCATGGTGAACTTTGTATGCACAGGAGATAAATTTCCTTTTTTGCTAGGATGCTGTGATATCAGGATTGGTTTCTTTCCTTTTCTTTTTTTTTGGCCATGCTCCATGTGAGATCTTAGTTCCCCGACTGGGGATCGAACCTGTGCCCCTTGCATTGGAAGCATGGAGTCTTAACCACTAGACTCCCAGAGAAGTCCCAAGATTGTTTTCTAAGTTGTAGCTTTTTCTATCCTGCCTAATAGATCATCAAATAAATGCCAAATTTATCTCTCTTTAAGCTTCCAAACCTCGTTCTGAGCACCCCACTGGCTGCAGCTCTTCAGGGTTCTCTCTGTGAGTGGTCCACAGTGAAAATCAGTCTTCTCCTAAACGTGGTCTGCTTCCTTGCTCCTCATTTTGGTGATCAGAAGCCGGCACCTTCCCCTAGACTTCCCCTTGACTTCCCCTTCCCAACTTCATCTGTGGCTGAGTTCTCACCACCCTCTCTGCCCTCTCCTCCATGCCCGCCGCCACCTCTGGACCTCACTTCCTCACCACCTGTCACCCCTGGGTGGCGAGCCCAGTCTCCCAGCTCCTCTCCCAGCTTTCAGCCTTTATCTTTGTTCTTTAAAGATGTTGCTCCCGGTCTTCCGGCTTCTGTTGTTTTCAAGGAGAACGTGCCATCATCCTTATCTTTGTCCCTATGGATGTACTGTCAATTCCCTCTGGCTGCTTTTACTGTTTCTCTTTATCACTGGTTTGAAGCTGATTATGACGTGCCCCAATGTGGTTCTCTTTGCATTTCTTGTGCTTGCATTTGTTGAGATTCTTGGATCTGTAGGTTAATAGTCTTTGTTTGTTTGTTTGTTTGTTTTTGAAAGATTTTGGTCATTATTTCTTCAGAACAGTTTCTGTCCTCTTTGTATCTTCTCTCCTTGGGGGACTTCTATTACATGTATGTGAGATCTTGTTCCAATAACTCAGGGATGCTCTATTCTTTCTTTTTTTCCAATCTTTTTTCTCTGTGTGTTTCATTTTGTATAGTTTCTATTTTTTTAACTTAAAATTATTTATTTAAGTAAAACTGACTTAAAATATTTTTTAGTTTCAGGCATAGAACATAGTGTGTTGATATTTTTATACATTACGAAATGATCACCATGATATGTCTAGTTACCATCTGTCACCATACAAAGTTATTATAATTATTATTAACTATACTCTGTATGCTGTATAATACATCCCTATGGCTTAGTTATTCTATAACTGGAAGTTTGTATCTCTTAATCTTCCTCACCTATTTCACTCATCCCCTGATCCCTCTCCAGTCTGGCAATCTTGTTCTCTGTATCTGTGAGTGTGGTTCTGTTATATGCATTCATTTGTTTTATATTTTTCAATTCAGTTCAGTTCAGTCTCTCAGTCGTATCTGACTCTTTGCAACCCCATGAACCACAGCACACCAAGCCTCCCTGTCCATCACCAACTCCCGGAGTCCACCCAAACCCATGTCCATTGAGTCGATGATGCCATCCAACTATCTCATCCTCTGTCGTCCCCTTCTCTTCCTACCCTCAGTCTTTCCCAGCATCAGGGTCTTTCCCAATGAATCAGCTCTTTGCATCAGGTGGCCAAAGTATTGGAGTTTCAGCTTCAACATCAGTCTTTCCAGTGAACACCAAGAACTGATTTCCTTTAGGATGGATTGGTTGGATCTCCTTGCAGTCCAAGGGACTCTCAAGAGTCTTCTCCAACACCACAGTTCAAAAGCATCAATTCTTCAGCACTCAACTTTCTTCATAGTCCAACTTTCACATCCATACATGACCACTGGAAAAACCATAGCCTTGACTTTATATTTTTAGAGTCCACAAACATGTGAAGTCATACGGTATTTGTCTTTCTGTCTGACTTATCTTATTTAGTTTAATACCCTCTAGGTCCATCCACTTGTCTCAGATGGCAAGAGTTCATTCCTTTTAATGGCTAAGTAATATTCCATTATATATATACCACATCTTCTTTATCCATTTATCCTTTGATGGGCACTTCAGTTGCTTCTAAGTCTTGGCTTTAGTACACAATACTGCAATGATATACGGGTGCATATATATTTTCATGTTAATGTTTTTGTTTTCTTTGGAAAAATACCCAGAAGTGGAATCACTAGATTGTATGGTAGCTCTATTTTGAATTTTTTGAGGAACCTCCATACTGTTTTCCATAGTGGCTGCAGCAGTTGGCATAAACACCAATAGTGCACGCAGGTTCCCTTTTCTCTCTCTGCTTTTACAAGTGTCTCTTTTAATTTTTTTGCTATTTTAATGACAGTGTGTCTTGGTGTAGACTTCTGAAGGCTAATCTTTTTTGGGACTCTGTGATTCCTAGACCTGGATGTCTGTTTCCTTCTCCAGGCGAGGGAAGTTTTCAGCTATTATTTCTTTGAATAAATTCGTTGCCCCTTTCTCACTCTTTACTTCTTCTGGGACCCCTATAATTCAAATGTTAGTTTACTTTATGTTGTCCCAGAGGTCTCCTAAGCTATGCTCATTGAAAAAAGTGTTACTCAATCAGTCGTTTCTGACTCTTTGTGACTCCATAGACTGAAGCCCACCAGGCTCCTCTGACCATGGGATTTCCCAGGCAAGACTACTGAAGTGGATTGCCATTCCCTTCTCCAGAGGATCTTCCCAACCCAGGGATCGAACCTGGGTCTCCTGCACTGCAGGCAGATTCTTTGCCGTCTAAGCCATTTCTTCAAATGTATTTTTTATTTCAGTTATTGTATTCTTCACCTCTGCTTGGTTCTACTTTATACTTTTTAACTCTTTGTTAAGTTTCTCATTGTATTCATCCATTCTTCTCCTGGGTACTTTGAGCATCTTTATTTTATTTATTTATTTATTGGCCGTGCTGTGTGGCATGTGGGATCTTAGTTCCCTGACCAGGGACTGAACCTGTGTCCCCTGCAGTGGAAGTGTTGAGTCCCAACCCCTGGACCACCTGGGAAGTCCCTTTTGAGCATTTTTGTGATAATTACCTTGAACTCTTTATCAGGTGAATTGCTTATCTCCCCTTTGCTTAGTTCTTCCAGGATTTTGTCTTGTTTCTTCACTTGGAACATACTCCTCTGTTTCCTCATTTTGCCTAGTTTTCTGTGTTTATGTATTAGGTAGGTCAGTTACACTTCCTAATCTTGGAAAAGTGGCTTTATGTAGGAAATGTCCAATGAGGCCCAGCAGCATACCTCCTCTCTGGTCACCAGACCTATATGCTCAAGGGGTGCCCCCTGTGTGCACCTTCTCTTGTGGCAGAGCTGGTTATTGCCGGTGCACAAGTGGGCGGGGCCGATCCCTGGCCTGGTTGACTGCTGCCTGCTGGTGGGTGGGGCCAGGTCCTGGAGCTGGGGCCAGCCCACCGATGGGGTGGGTTGCGTGGGCAGGTCCCAGTGTGGCTGTCTCTTTGGTTCAGGG
Source organism: Dama dama (assembly GCF_033118175.1). NCBI lineage: Eukaryota > Metazoa > Chordata > Mammalia > Artiodactyla > Cervidae > Dama > Dama dama. The sequence goes on along the minus strand of NC_083687.1, from coordinate 10,780,467 downwards.
GGGCCTGGAACTAGCGCTGGCCAGCTGGATAGGAGGTAAGGTCTTGGCAGTAATAGACTAGATGGAAGACTCCAAAACGGTGCTTGCCAGCACCAGTGTCCTTGAGGTAGAACAAGCCCCCCCAAATGACTTGTGTTATAAGAACTATTTGAATATCCTTGTCTACTAATTCTGTCATTGTGTCATTTTGTGTTGGTTTCAACCGATTGATTTATTTTCTTATTATGCATCGCATTTTCCTCTGTCTTTGTATACCTGGTAATTTCTTATTGGATGCCAGGTATTGTGAATTTTACGTCCTAGGGTGCTGGCAACTTTTGTATACATAGAAATATTCTTGAGGTTTGTCCAGAATGTGGTTAAGTTACTTGGAAATGGTTCAATCTTTTTGTCTTGGCTTTAGGCTTTGTTAAAGGAGACCAGGACTGCATTTAGTCAGAGACCCCAAGGGAGATCATCCAGGACCTGACAGCATGCAGCCAGAGGGCCACTGGGAAGCCCCGCTAATGACCTCTGGATGTTTGCGTGTCCAGGGCTCAGGCCACAGACTCCTTTACTTCTCTGGCTGTACCCTCTCCCTAGAGGCTTCTTCTGTGGCTTTGGCTCCCAGATGTGCATCTCCAGCTTCCTGCTCTTGCACCTGAACTTGACTTGTGTGGCCCCCTCCCCAGTCCCCAGTTCTGCCAGGAGAGGGAAGGGAAAAGTTTTCCGTGACCCTCTTAGGACCCTGGCTGGATCTGACAATTAAACTGACAGATTCCCAGGAGAAAAGTATACACATTTAATTCACATAGTTTTACATGATGACACAGGAGCCTTCATAAGGAACAAAAAACTGGAGACAGAAGACCTGACTCTTTTTGTGCTAGGTTTGATGAAGAGTAGCCAGTTGCATAGAAATATGACAGGTTAGAGTGAAAGGTAAGTGTAATTAACTAGGGGAACTTGGCAAGGCCTGCATCCATCATGTCATCATTTTGTCTTTGGAGATGAGGAAGCTCCTTTCCTCTGGGTAACCTTCCTGCTTCTGCTATTTTTAAACACGCTCAGCTTAAAATATTTACTATCCAAGGTGCCATATTTTGGGGTAGCACATTCTGAACCCCATCACCAGGCAGCTCCATCTTAGTGTGTGCAGATCCAGACGTTTGACCACCCCCTAACCTGCCCCTCTCTCCTCTCAATAAAAGGCCCCACCAACCTCAAGGTCAGAAACCATGGGATCAACTTTGATCCCTAATCACCACCCTGCATCCAATGTGTCAGTCAGTCCTTAGTGACTTGCCTGTAGGAGTTTCAAAATCCAACTGCTTCTTACCACCTGGTGCAAACCACCATTACCCTTATGAACCTGCACAGCTCAGAGGGGACTCAAAAGTGAAGTCACTCAGTCGTGTCTGACTCTTTGTGACCCCAAGGACTGTAGCCTACCAGGCTCTTCTGTCCATGGGATTTTCCAGGCAAGAACACTGGAGTGAGTTGCCATTTCCTTCTGCAGGAGATCTTCCCTGACCCAGGGATTGAACCCAGGTCTCTTGCATTGTAGGCAGATGCTTTACCATCTGAGCCACCAGGGAAGTCCAGATGGGACTCGAACCCAGCCAAAACCAGACTTGAACTCATGGGCTGGGACACGAACCTACTGTTTTTTAATTGAGATTGTACACCTGGTCTCAGGAGGTTAATGGTTAACTTAATGATGTTCAGGTTCTTTATGTCTCAGTACAGAAGGAATTCAGCGAGGCAAAGGGATAGGTAAGTGGATTTATTTAGAGAGATACACATCCCATAGGCAGAAAGCAGTCTGTCTCGGAAGGTGAGAGCGGCTCTGGGAGAAGCACGCTCCATAGACAGAATGTGGGCCATCTCAGAAGGCAGGAGGCCCTGACACATGGTGTGGTTAGTTTTTATGGGCTGGGTCATTTCATAGGCTAATGGGTGGATCATTCCAACTATTTCAAGGAAGGGGTGGGGACCTCCAGGAATTGGGCCACTGCCTACTTTTTGGCCTTTTATGGTCGGGTGGGTGTGTCATTTAGCTAATTGTGTTACAATCAGTGTATAATGAGGCTCAAGGTCTACTGGAAGGCGAATCTCCCTCCATCTTGGTCCTCATTGGTTCTAACCAGTTTATGTCATATCCTTGATGGCTGTCATTCTTAAAGAGTTGTGCCCTGGCCCCTTCCCTTCTATTTCACTTAACCTGGGTTATTTTAGAACCCCCCTCCCGCCCCCACTCCCTCATACAGGTCTGATGCTTCAGCCAGGGGGACCTTGTGAACATGTAAATTACAATCTTTCAGGTCCCTGCTTTAAACCCTCCAGGTTTCCCGTCAGATCTCTAGCCAAGGCCTGTGAGACTCAATGGGGCAGCCCTCTGATGTTTGTCCAGTCCCCTTTCCTTCCTTTCTTTCCCTTTCTCTTCCCAGGCCTCTCTCCCCTCCCCTACTTCTGGCTCACTTACTTTCAATGAACAAAGTGGCCTTCCCAGAGAGGCATTTCCTGACCGTTCCTCAAACAGAAACCCCCATTCGCAACCCTGCATCACTCCAGCCACTGACTCACCTCATTTTCTTTCACAGATCTTACACCGCTTCCCCTTCCCATCCCATAGTATATTGATTATGTCTCTCCCAGGAGAACAAAAGTGCTGAGTGGGCAGGGACTTTATTTTCTACTAAATTTCAAATGCTTGAAACAGAGCACATGGAATTATCCTACAAATATTTATTGAAACAAATGAATGGAGTGAATGACCTTGGAATTCCAGGGGCCGCTTGGGTCACAAAGACCTTGCCTTGCTCTTTCCAGGGTGAGGCCAGTTGTGGGTGGCGGCAGTTTGGGTTTCCGAAGGTGGAGAACTAAGGCTTTGGAACAGGCTGCCTTGGCTTTTTCTCCATCCCAGGCTGGGCCCTGTAGTTACAAACAAGCAAAAATCCACCCTATTTGTTCTTGGAGGAAACTGTAAAGTCACTACAAATTGGAGCACAGATGCTGCAGTTTGCAAGGTTAAGTGTGCTATTTAGTTATGGAGATCAGGAGCTCCTCTAGCCTGGCTGTGCCCTTGAAGCATTAGAGAAATGTTTTTCCTAAGTGTGCATTTAGACCAAAGCTGTGGCTGTCCCAACATGTTGTCACTTTGAAGCTGAATAACCCAGAGGCCAGGAAATATGAGTACACTTAGTATGATTACCTTGCCAGACCCAGAAGCAGGGCCTCATCCATTCATTCAACTGGTCAACACTGAGCACCTCCTGTAGGCCCAGCTCTGGATTCCAGAGTGGACAAGCCTGATGCAGACTCCAAGGGATGGGATGCATATTCTTGCTGCAGGAATGGCTTGAGTCTTGGGTTGGAGGGAGGAAATGACATTCTTTCTGAGGTTGTGGGTGAGGGTGATGAGAGATCTGGAGATCTGGGGGGGAGGGAAGTTGTGGAACAGTAACTGATGTCGGTGGGGACATTATCACACCCTCTCAGGGCTCTTTGAGTTGTCTCCCAAACCTTCAGTAACTTTCGTGGGGTTCCAGGTGTGCACTGGTGCAGGGCGAAGGGGTGAGACAGAGAAGGTAAGAGGTGAGCGGGAGCAGCAAAGTAGAGAGGTGGACACAGGCGGGAGGACAAGTGGGTATCCTGAGGCATCTCCCACCACAGAATACCCAGCCATGCTCTATAAGAGACAATGATTTTTTAAGACACAACTATTTTTTAAATGCATGTCTGTGTTTGCAGAATGAATGAATGTGAGGAAAATCTTTAGGCTGTCAAACAAAAAGGGGGTACTGGAAGCCTGAGTGTTAGGGAGCCCTGAAGCTTTGGGGAGACCTCAGGTCCTTTGCCCATATATTTCCATGACCGAGATCACAGTTTCTCAATAGTAGCACTGTTGACATTTTGGGCCAGATTATTTTGGGTTGAGGAGGGGCTGTCCTGTGCATTGTAGGATATTTGGCAGCAAACTTGGCCTCTACCCATTAGATGCCAAAGCAACTCCCTTCTCCAGTTGTGACAACCAGAAATGTCTCCTGGGGGACACAGTTTGTCCAGGCCCAGAAATAAAGGTCTAGAGGCTTGAGTGTTGAAGGCTCCAGGAGGAAGAAAGAGATAGGTTGTGAACACTCATGGTAGGGAGTTATAATTGAGACGTCTATAAAAACAAAACAAAACATAAAACAAGGCTCTCAAAGCTATACCTCTTGTGAAAGGACAGAGAAAGAAATTCACCAGTGGCAAAGAGAAATGATAAGAACATTTGTCTATTTCAGCTTGTGTTCTAGGTAGAAAGAAAAGCCTTTATGTTTATAACCACAGGCCTGCCCACACAGAGGTTTCGGGGAAACATTCCTATGTTCAAGGAAACTCCAAGTAGTGAAATTAACTCCAAGTGTGTTGGTAGCCCCTGAGGCACCTGGCTAAAGCAAAGGCAAAAGCAAATTCTCTTGGGAAGGACACACTCTCCCTCAACTCCTGCTGTGCAGCTTTTGTATGGGTAGAACCCAGCCAAGCTTGAATCTGCGATACAAAATTACAAAGTACATGAGGAAAAAAACTGCTTATGAGTGAGTCAGTAAAACAACAAATGGCCAAATTAGACCTTTAAGATTTAAGATACTGGAATGGTCAGATCCATAATATTAAAAAAAAAAAAAAAAAGAATTGTTTAAACTATTTAGAGAAATAAAAATGTGGCTAGGAAAAGCAGGCAAATATGAAAGTGAACACAGATTCAGAAATGAAAATGATAATGTTGAAATGTAAAACTTAATGGACAGGTTAAATAGCAGATTAAATACAACTGAAGAGATAGTTAGTGAACCGGAAAATAGATTTGAAGAAATCATTAGCCATAACACAGCACAGAGAGAAAAATATGAACAAGAGGAAAAAAGATGTGGGATATAGAATAAGGAATTTAACGAATGCCATCTAGGAATTCCAGAGGAGATAATTGAGGGGATTGAGCAAGGTAACACTTAATAATGTTGATTAGGAATTTTCCAGAAACTGTTAAAAAAGACAAATCCCGGGAAGGAAGCATGAAGAATGCAGGCAGAGAAACCCAGACCTAGAAACACTGTGGCAAAACTGGAGAAATCCAAAGAGATCTTGAAAGAAGCTGGGGAGAGGAAAAAAAAAAAAAAAAATCAAATTACAAATGACTCCAGGATAAAACTGTGAAACATGAACACTTGTCCTTGGGAACCCCAGAAATTACCTAAGGAAAGGGTACCTCAGGAGAAATCCTGACTACTGCATGAGCAGGTTGAGCCTCAGACTGTTACTGGTAAATTATTAAAAGAAATATGATCTTCGTGTTCGCTCAGGCCGAGTGGTGGTTTCACAGCCCAGTGCGTTTTGTAGGGGTGGAGGGGACACACTCAGTACCGTCTGGACACTCCACAGACTGTGAGCGGTTACTTTTCCCGTAGCAGGCAGCCAGCCATCTTTGGAACACTTTCCGGACACCGCCAGGGGGGTGGGCAGTGAACGCGAGGCAGTATGAGAATTAGGGGGCCTGGAGTGGGCTCTGGGGGCAACAGAGATGGCCAGGGAACTATCTCTGGACTTCCCACCCAGTGTGTGGCCACTGCCTTCATCTGGAGGATGTGAGGGGCCACTTTTCCAGTCCACAAAGGCTTCCTGGAGGAGGTGATGGGCTGCAAGAAGCAGCTCAGAATGGTAGTTGGGGGAAAGCAGAGGCGGGTCTGGGTGTGTGCAGCCAGGAGGGAGATAGAGGCGAGAGGGCTGAGGGGACTCCTGGGAACTGCCTCTATTTCTGGCTAAGTGCACCAGCTCCCACCCACTTCACACACACCTCAAGCACACACATCCCCTTTTCCATTCTTGCTATGAATTTCTCACTAAACAAGCTTCATTAATCGTCTAATAACCAGATTAATTAAGGACGCTGAAAGTAAACAGCAAGAAGGTAATTTGCTCCTGATTACTGCTGTAATTGCGGGAGGATGAATTCATTTGCATATGCAAAGAAGCCTCCACACACAGCAAGGACCACGGAGAGAATGGGGTATCTGACCCGCACCCCTCCGTCCCTCCCTTTCACTTCCTGCCCCAGCAACGCCCCTCCTCACCTCTCTTCAACGCTGGTGGACAGGCCGGCAGTGTTCCCCATCCGCAGCTGGCAAGGGCTGCTCCCCAAGGCCCTCGACCCAGGCCTGCTCCTGCAGCTCCTTTCCTTCCCGGAAAGGTGGGTCTCACAAAACAGGGATGGGGAATTCTAGCCCGCCTGGGCCCTTCCTGAATGATACCGGCAACACACCTCCCCGTGTGCATCGATTTTCTTAACTGTGAAATCGGGGTTTGCAATCTGCTCTCTGTAGCCCTTGGGAGGATTCAAGTAAGGAAGAGCTGGCGAGGGAGCCTTTTATACATTCTAAAGCCCTGGGCCAAGGCTTGCTGGGCCTTATTTTTCGCCTAAGCCTGGGATCTGCTGAAGGTGACTTTTCAAAGGCCCCTCAGAATCCTGCCTCATCCAGGAAGCCTCCCGGGATTGTGCACTTCACGAGAAGTGGCTTCTCTCTGGGGACCGCAATTTGCTCCTTTCTGGGAAAGAGCTGCCCCGTGTCTCCCGCTAGAACCCCTTCCCCTGGGGGTTGGGGAGGGGTAACAGCCGCAGGGTACCTCCTCCCTTCCCCCTCGCCAAGACTTAAGCTCCGGCTTGAGGGGTGGGTACTTCGTTCTGGCGCGCCCCCTGCCCCCCAGGGCCTCAGACGCCAAATTGTTTGCTGATGGCGGCCTCCGTCTCTCCTGAACTCAATTTGCGTTTTCAAAGCAGCTAATAGACGCATTAAAAAATCCATTTTCACTCGGGATTGAATCTGACTGAAGTGAGATCAATGCGCAGAGGCCGCTCTCCTCCCCCACCTTCTCCCCTCTTTCCCACCCTGCTCGCGTCGCCATGGCGACCGCGGAAGGCACCGCGCCCAACGAGACTCCGGCGGATCTGCGGGGCTGGGGGCCCTCTGCTCACCAACACCCTTCCAGGGCCTCCCCGCACGCCCCGTCCCGGCAGTCGCGGTCAGCTTGGCTACTTGGGTCTGAATCCTGTCTCCACCATTCAGTACTGTGTGGTCTTAGGCAGGTTAGTTAACATTTCTGTGCCTCGGTTATCTCATCTGTAAATTGGGGCTAGTAATTGCGCTGACCTCAGAGTGCGGTCCTGGGGATTAAATGATTCAAGTGCACGGGGGCGGCATGAAGAAGTGGCACACAGGGCGTCCTCAAGAAGTGTCAGCTCTGTCTCAAGCCTTCTGCCGCAGTCTCTATGGAGGGGGAGGCCTCCCAGGCCTGTCTCTCCTTTTCACTCTGAGAGCAGCCCCAGCGGGGGAGGCCTCCCAGGCCTGTCTCTCCTTTTCACTCTGAGAGCAGCCCCAGCCCAGGAGCGCCTGGGCCCTCCAGATCTCCTCGGCCAGGAGCAGGGGCACGGCAAACCTTGCTCCTGTTTTCCTTCTGTGCTTCAGCCTTTGTGAAACAGGACACCTGTGTGGGCAGGGAGGTCACCTCTCATCACCATTCCCTGACCACTCTCTGGCCTCTCTGACTGCCATCCTCCGGCCCCGGTGCCCCTTGGTTTTGCCCTCAAGCCCTCCAGCTGCCTCTGAAACCTCTTGCCTCTGCTCTGGTCTCCAGAGAGTTGCTTAGTGGACACAGGGTGGGGTGGGGGATAATTGGCCTGGCCTGGCTGTTGGATGAAGCAGACTCTGGAGCTGAAAGGACCTGGGGGCCCAGGCTACACCCCTCCTGGCAGCGGCTCTTCATTAGCGTGCACCTTTGGTTTTGTGTGGCTCGGCCCAGCAACACAACAGTGCAGTATCCCTCTGCGGAAAATATGGGCTTTGAAGTCACAGGAAGCTGTTCAGTTCTCAGGGTCTCCCCAAGCTGGCCAGAGCTCCCAGGCCCTCTCAACAGGAAGGTCAGCCTCTTACACACACACACACACACACACACACACACACACACACACACACACACACACACACACACGGCATAAGACCAGCCGCTCTCACCAAAAGGGGGGAGTCCCCTCCCCCCCATTATCTCCTTTCTCCGCCTCCTCCCCACCTCTGGTGCCCAACATGGGGCCAGGCTGGTTGGACGCACAGAGAAAATCTGTCTCCACTGAATTGCACTGGTGTCTTTGTCCTGGATCAATTGACCGTGTATGGGTGGGTCTATTTTTGGGTTTTCTCTGTTCTCTTTTGTTGGTCTGTTTGTTTACCCTTAAACCGTGTCTTAATTGCTGTAGCTGTATAGAAAGTTTTAAAATCAAGTAGTTTAAGCCATCCATCTTTGTTGTTCTTCATAATCTGCTGCATGCATGCTCACGCTCAGTCGTGTCCGACTCTTTGCGACCCCATGAACTGCAGCCCTCCAGGCTCCTCTGTCCATGGAATTTTTCAGGCAGGAATACTGGAGTGGGTTGCCATTTCCTTTTCTAGGGAATGTTCCTGATCCAGGGATCGAACCCACGTCTCTTGGGTCTCCTGCATTGGCAGGTGGATTCTTTTACCACTGTGCCACCTGGGAATCCATCTTGACTATTTTGGGTCTTTTGCATTTTCATATACATTTTAGAATAGGCTTGTCAATTTCCACAAAACACTTGCTGGAACTTTGACTGGGACTGTGCTGAATCTACAGATCATTTTGGGGAGAATTGACACTATCAATATTGAGTCATCTAGTCCAGGAACACGGTGTAGCTCTCCATTTACAAATGTCTTCCTTAATTTCTCTCGGCATCCTGCTTTCTGTTTTAAACCCCACTGCATTCTGGCATTTGGTGGAAATTAACTTCCATCCCTGTGACTGCTGTTGCTTGAAGGAAGTTTGTTGTCTTGTTGCAGCTCTTCAGAGAGAAACCCAGGGACAGATGGGGTCCTGGGAGAGGGAGAGGGGCAGGTAGAGAGATCTAAGGAGGGAAGGGGGCACCCGGGACCCCAGCCTCAGTCCTGACCCCTGGACACCTCTCTGCCCTGTGGGAAGTCTCCAAGCTCAGCAATTTCCCGAGCACTTCATTTCAGTTTTCCTATCTGTGAAATGGGAGTGTTGTCTCAGTGTGAGACAACAGATGTGAGGAGTGAAGATTATGTATTGCAGGGCACTTATTAGGTGCTTGAGAAATCATATTGGTGTTTATTTTTGCCTGCAAGGGAAGACCGATGCCACCAACCTGGACGCAGAACCAGAAAGGACCAGGCTCATGACCGCCTCCCTCCAGTGGTGCTTTTTTCCCCCTTTTAAGGACAAACTGAGAGTGTGCCTTAGTAATCAGAGAGATGGAAAAAGAAAGATGGTATGTGTGCAGAAAGTTTGACTAGACAGTGGAGGATGCCTGGTTCAAGTAGCTTGCAGACTTTTTGTTTACTTGGCTGAGTATTAGCTGTGGTATGTGGGATCTTTGACCCTTCAGTGGGGACTTAGGGCTTCTATTGAACCCAGGCCCCCTGTGTTGGGAGTGTGGCTTCTTAGCCACTGGACCACCAGGGAAGTCCTGATGCTAACTTTCTATTCCTCTTGTTAACACTAGACTGTTTATTCTTTCAATTCACTTGCATTTCTTCCTTCCTTCCATCCATCCATCCATCCATCCATCCAGTCTGTGGTATGCATGGTGAAGGAATCCTTGGGCCTAGAAAACAAAACAACTGTCTCAAAGGCCCTTGCTGAGTCATCTAACTTCGGGGAAAACAAAACCAAATTTTAAGTCCCACCCTGATGCTCCCAGCTGGTTGCATCTACATGGATCTTATCACCCTCTGCCCAGAAACCTCCCACCCCCTACATCTACCTGGGACTTATCACCCCCTGCCCAAAACCTCCCACCCCCTGTTCAACTACAAATGCCATCTCAACTAAAGATTACCCAAAACATCCCGGCTGACTAACGTTTCCCTTATCGCTTCCACAAACCTCCCTTTAAATATGAAGCCTCCCTCATCCCTCTTGCGCTCAGCCTGGTCATTAGACCGACTGTCGCCCCTCCTTGCCTGAATAAAGGTAACCTACCTCCGTTGAGGTCGTCTCTTCTTTTCTGCTTCGGCCCGGAACTATACGTTACATTCTTGGTGCCGAAACTGAGAGAGGGTGAGGCACTCATCTCTCTCTCTGTTTCACTCCCTCGCCCTCTCTCTCACTGCTTTCCCTTTACCTGGAGTCCACCGAGCTCACTTTTCTGCCAGGGCTCCTAAGCTCCCCTCGGGACACCTAGTGCCTTCGTGAGCGGTGCAAGCCTTGCACTAAGGCTTTATTGGTGCTTTGTATACCCCCAGGCCTCGGCTCTACCCCCGCCCCCCCCCCCCCCCCCCGCCCCCCGACGACCTCCGGAACAGGGAACTCTTGCCATTTGATTGCTCTACATGCAACCCTCCACTCAAGCCGGGCCCCTAGATTAAGGTAAGCTCTGGATGGTGTTCTAGAGGTGACCTAGAACCCAGTCCTCTCCGGGTCCCGGGGAGCCCCGGCCTAAGGCCACTCTATAGGCGACGGTGCGGGACGCTCCAGCTCAACACAGAACTCTCTTCTCATGACTCCTATTGCAACTACGGGTGACAACTCGAACTCCCCATAGGAGTTTGCCTTTCAATTATGGGGTCTGGCCAATCTGTCCCAAAAGATTCCCCCCTGGCCTGTGTTCTCAAAAATCTCAAACCGCTCTCACTCACTGAACTCAAAGCTAACCGCTTAAAGCAACTCTGTATACAGATCTGGCCTCAATACCAATTGGACAGTCAAGACTGCTGGCCTGAATTCGGCACATTTGACTTTAACATTCTTCAAAATCTCACCAACTTCCTTGAACGGAATGGCAAGTGGTCGGAGGTCCCATATGCCCAAGCCTTTTGGGCCCTTCGGAGCAGGCCCTCCCTATGCCAGGCCTGCTCCACCCCCGAGGTCCTTCTCTGCACCTTGCCTCCCAAGCAAAAGGGCTCTTTTTCCTCAACTAACCGCAGATGGCAACCTTCTGCACCCCTGGAGTTTGACCGCACGGACGAGCCCCCTCCCTACCTGCCACCCCGCCAACCATCTCCTTCCCCCTCATCCAACTCACCTACTGACTCTGCAACTTCTCCTGACTCTCCTTCAACCCCGCTACCCCATTCCTCCAGTTCCCCCTCTCCCCTTCTCTCCCCCACTGCCACACGATCACATCCCCAACACATGTTTCCCCTGAGAGAGGTGGCCAGGCCAGAGGGCCTCACCTGAGTCCATGTGCCATTTTCATTGTCAGACATGAGCCAGATAGAAAAAAAGTTAGGATCATTTTCTGAAAATCCTGTCAGATACAGAAGAGAATTCCTGATACTCTCCCAGGCCTATAACCTCACATCGAGTGACGTGTATTATATCCTAAATGCCACTCTCACCCCAGATGAAAAAGACCGTATCTGGCAAGCGGCAAAAGCCCATGCCAATCACCTACATAACCAAGACTGGGACAGCCCAGTTGCTGATGAGGCGGTGCCTCAGTTAGATCCCCACTGGACGTACCAGCCCAGTGACCCAGGTATCAGAAGACTCAATCATATGATTACCTGCCTTCTAGAAGGAATGCAGAAAAACACTCATATCCATGTCAATTATGATAACGTCAGGGAAATCACCCAAGGGGCAGACGAAAATCCAGCCTTATTCTTGGCACGCCTCACAGAGGCAGTCCAGAAGCATACCAACCTAGATATCACCACCCCTGCTGGGTTACTCTACTTCCATATTCAATTCATCAGCCAGTCCACCCCTGACATTAGACATAAGCTTCGACAACTAGAGAAGGGCCCTGAGACCCCCCCAAAAGACCTTCTAGAAGCAGCCTTCAAGGTGTTCAATAATAGAGAAGAGGAGGCTAAGAGAGAAAAAGACCGTGAAAGAAAAGCTAAATATGCCTTTTTGGTGGCAGCAATTAAGGGACGAGATCAGCCTGGCCCAAGTCATCCCAGACCAGGGCTTAAGACCCCCCCGGACCCTGCTTCTGATGCAACCAGTCAGGACACTGGGCAAAGGCATGCCCGAACCCGCGGCCCCCCATAAAAGCGTGCCCAACCTGTGGTCAGTGGGGACACTGGAAGATGGACTGTCCCCAGGGACGCTCTGGCACCCCTGGGGAGGTCCCCACCTGCCAGACCTGGAGAGTGGAATGTCCACAGGGATGCCCTGGCATCCCTGGGGAGATCCCCACTTCTCCCCAGAACCCCAGCCCAACCCTACGAGAGTTGCTCCAATGATAGGGCCTGGGTTCCAGCCCCCTGACCTGTGTCCTGGACATGAGCTCGGAACTTAGGGTAGACGGGGTAGTTGGCGGGGGAAAAGACCTCCTTTATAGTAGAAGCTGGAGCCGCTTTCTCTCTCTCAACTTCCTACTCTGGCCCAACTCAAGACTCAGAACTCACAATCAAGGGAGTCTCTGGAGTTCCCTTAAGGCCAAAAATCAGCCCTCCATTACTCTGTCAATTTGGAAAATTGACCCTTATACACTCATTCCTCATAATGCCTCAGTGCCCCATGGCACTCCTAGGGAGAGATTTGTTATCCAAATTGGGAGTCTTTATTACCATACCCTCCCCTCAATACAGTCTCTATATTCTGCATGCAGATGGCACCTGGACCGCCCTATCCCTCACCCCTGACCTTCCCTTGGATCTACCCGCCTCAGACCCCCAAGTCTGGGACACTGATCACCCATTCATAGCCAATCATCCCCCAGTGCACATTACCCTAAAAGACCCCTCAACTATAATCACCCAGCAACAGTACTCTCTCACCCCAGAGGCCCACAAGGGACTTAAGCCTATCATAGACCATCTTCTTCAAGCCTCCATCTTAATTCCTACCCATTCACCAGACAACACCCCTATTCTGGCAGTAAGGAAGGGCCCAAACTCTTGGAGACTGGTCCAGGATCTTTGAAAAATCAATGAGGCCATCACGCCAGCATTCCCAGTAGTCCCTAACCCTTACACCCTTCTGTCTACCATACCCCTGACTGCAACACACTTCATGATATTAGATCTCAAAGACCCCTTTTTCACCATCCCCCTCCACCCCCTCTCCCAACCCTTTTTCGCCTTCACCTGGCAAGACCCTGAGACCCACGTTTCCCAACAACTAACATGGACAGTTCTCCCCCAGGGGTTCAGAGACAGTCCCCACTTTTTTGGACAGGCTTTACAAAAGGACCTACAGACACTTGACCTAGCCATGAGTCATCTCCTCCAATATGTAGATGACCTCCTCCTTTGTAGCCCAACCTGAAAGCTCTGCCTCCAACATACTGCCAAACTCCCTGGGGCACTGGGATCCTGGGGTTATAGGGTGTCCTGATCCAAGGCCCAATAGTACAGACAGATGTCATCTACCTGGGGCACTCCATATCCCACCAACAGAGAACTATTCCCCCAGATAGAATCCAGGCCTTATAACTGTCCACTTCCAAAAACAAAAAGGGAACTCCTGTCTATCCTCAGCCTCCTAAATTTTTTCCATATCTGGATCCCTAACTTCTCCCTCATTGCAAAGCTGCTCTATGAGGCAACTAAAGGATGTCTGGATGAGCCCCTCTTTAACCCCTCCTCACTTGCCAATCCTATTCACCAGCTCACCCAGAGCCTCCTCTGAGTGCCAACTCTCCACCTGCCAGATCACACCAGACCATTCTTTCTCTTTGCCCATTCCAACCAAGGACAGGTCTTGGGACTTCTATGTCAGCGGGCCAGAGACACCTGGGCTCCCAGAGCCTATCTATCAAAACAGCTTAACATGGTGACCAAGGGGTGGCCTCCCTGCATACAGGCCATGGCTGCTATCGCAGCCCTTGTACCCGAAGCAAATAAACTCTCTAGGCATGCCCCTTTGAGAGTCTGTTCTCCATACACCTTCTGAGACTTACTACCACATTGGGCTTTCCCCTCCCTTCCCCCTTCCAGGGTACAGGTCCTACATGCCTTTCTCCTTGACCCTCAGCTCTCATTCTCCCCCTGCTCTCCCCTTAACCCCGCCAGCTTATTACCCATGTCCTCTCCAACAGACCCCCTCCTGCATAGCTGTAGCCTAACAGTAGATCTTACCCAAAACCCCTTCCAACATGTAACAGATCAGCCCATCCTAGACCCAGACACCCCACACTGGTTTATTGATGGCAGTTCTCAAAAATCCTCACCCTTCGCAGCAGGATATGCCATCATCCAGTGTGGTCTTCGTCACAATCACGGGACCCAGACAATTGAAACCTCACCTCTGCCACCTCACACCACCTCCCAACAGGCAGAACTGATAGCTCTCACCAGAGCTTTGACTCTGGCTAAAAATCTAAGGGTTAACATCCACGCAGACTCCAAATATGCCTATAACATACTTCACTCAAATATCCTAATATGCAGAGAGAAAGAGGTTTCCTAACCCAAAGGGGATCCCCCATCATTAATTCAGACCTGATCCACGAATTTCTAGAGGCAGCACTCTTACCAAACAAAGCTGCCATCCTCCACTGTAGGGGACATTGAAAGGGAAGTCTCATATCAGCCTACAACAATGCTGCAGACCAGAAGGCAAAGGAGATAGCCCTGTCCCATCCTTCCCTCCAGTCCCCCGTCATCTTAGCTCTGACTCCATCCGACCCTCCCACAACCAGAGAAATCCTCTCTTATCTACACTCACTTTTTCATCCCTCATCCAAGACACTCCAACAGTTCCTCCATAATCACTTCCCCATATCCACTGCTGACCAACAATATTTAGATAATCTTACCTGCTGTCAGACATGTCAACGTACTAATCCCAATTCCAACCTTAAACCGACATCCTTTCCAGCCCATCAAATGCGAGGCAGCCTCCCAGCACAGGATTGGCAGATAGACTTTACTCATATGCCCCTGGTCTGGAGAGTCAGATACCTCCTGGTCCTTGTGGACACCTTTTCGGGATGGGTAGAAGCATTTCCCAGGATAAGCAAAAGAGCCCACACCGTGGCCCAAATCCTCCTCACAGAAATTATTCCCAGGTTTGGCCTACCTTCATCCCTACAGTCTGATAATGGCCCGGAATTTATGCCCAAGGTCACCCAACAACTTGTCCAATTCTTACAGATACCCTGGAAATTTTACATTCCATATCATCCCCAGTCTTCAGGAAAGGTAGAAAGGATGAATAGAATAATCAAAGAAACTCCTACCAAACTAACCCTCGAGGTGCATCTGGATTGGCCTAAACTTTTGCCGATTGTTCTCCTCAAAGTGTGGGCTTTGCCCAGAAAGCCCCTGGCGCTGAGCCCCTTTGGGGTGATGTACGGAAGGCCCATGCTCCCTCCTGGACTCCCCCTGAGCCTCCTCCCATACCAAGCTTCCTGCACTCCCCTCTGCTGGCAGAACTCCACGATGTCCTCTGGAAATACGTCAACCACAACTTGCCCGCCCCTGACCCCCAAACCTCCCTGCCCCCTTTACAAATTGGGGACATGGTCTGTCTGATAGTCCCCAGGGTGACCTAACCCCAAAGTGGCAGGGACCATTCAAAATCATCCTCCTTACCCCGACTGCAGCCGAGAAGGTCACCTCCTGGGTACACCCCTCTCGCCTAAAACGGGTCACCTCTGATCCTGCGCTGCCCTCCTTAACTGATCCCTATCAGGTCTCCCTCACAGGGCCCACCTCCTTAAAATCACCCGGCGACAACCTGTGTTGACCATCCAAGAAGACACTGAATGACCTGGACTCTCTTCAACCTACAACTGTTCCCAACCCAACTCTGCCTACCACCAGACCTCTGCACCAGCGCCCCGACAGGAATCTCCTTCGAAGAGCTGACCACGCTGGTGTCTCAGCTGTGGCTTCGGGGAACCTTCTACAACCTGACTCCAGACGAAATCGATTTCTTTACTCTCATTCTCTACATCATTCTACATCCTTATGAACAGTCTTCCTTTTCAGACTCAAGCTACCACAAAACTCAGGGCCTTCCGCCCCTTGCCCTGACTGGCCTCTCCCCGTCTAACTATAACCTCACTCTTAATCTCAGTCCTTGCCATAGGCCTAGTAACTGTCTCCCCTGAGGACTGGCCACCTATCCTTCGTCTCCTTGTCAGTATCCCCTACATTGTTACCTGGGTCCTACTCCTAGGGCGCTATTTCTTCCCCACTGCCTAACTGACAGACCCATGACTCAGACATTTATTCCTATGTTTATTCCTCATGTTATAATACGGCTCCAAGACCGTGCACCATGACCCTCGGGGAGGCAGGGGGGGGGGGGATGTCCAAACCCCTACTCACTGTTAAAGTACAGAAGAGAGGGAGTTTCCTGAGCACCTGCCATGAGCCAAATGGAAAAAACATATGTTTCTATCCCATTACCCACTGGGGGTACTCAGACGGGGGCGGGGTACCAGGTCAAAATCGGGAAAAGAAACAAGTCATAAAGAACATAATTTCCTGGTTACAGGCGGCCCCTGAGCCTTATAAACACCTAGACCTCCTTTCCCAATTACGGCCTGTCCTAAAACCTCCCTCTGGCAACCCAACACATTTACCCGCCTTCTCAACTCTTCTTTCCAATTCTTCCAGTACACACAGCACACATCCCAGTGTTGGATATGCTTGTCACTGTCTGCCTCACCACACACAGCAATTCTCTTACCCTCAACCTGGCTGTCCCAGGGCAACTACACCTCCCTTCGCCAACAAAAACTACGCAACTCATTGGGGCAGTCTCTGACAATGTCCTTCTCTCAGCCTCTTCAAACCTAACCTGTGTCAGCTACTCTAGTCCCAGCTACACTGGTCTTACAAACTCAGCTCCTTCCTTCTGCTCCACTTGGGTTCTCTGGAACAGCATAAATAATTGCACCAACCTGGGAATCTTCATTCTCTGAGGGACCTATGCATATTCATGTCTCTCCCTTGACCCCCTTGGACCTTGCATCTTGGTCTTTCTGACCCCGGGTCTAACATTCCTCAAAGAAGAAGAGATAGAACAAACAGTCTACCCACAAGGGGAGCTTTCCCACAGGAAAAAAATGAGCTGTCATAGCCCCCTTCCTGATTGGGACCGGCATAGCAGCAGCCCCGGGCACCAGTATTGGGGGCATCTCGACCTCAGCCCGTTTCTACTACAAGCTGTCCCAAGAACTCAGTGAGGACATGGAGCGGGTAGTGGAGTCCTTCGATTCAGTCCACACAAATTAACTCATTAGCCTCTGTGGCCCTACAAAATAGGCGTGCCCTTGACCTTCTCACCACGGAAAAGGGAGGGACCTGCCTTTCCCTAGGAGAGGACTGCTGCTACTTTGTTCATGAAATGGGCATTAACAGGGAAAGTCAAAGAACCTAGAGACAGAATCAAACGCCACAGAAAAGAGTTACAGAACCTTTACCCTCCCCAAAACCTGTTCCAACTGGCCCTCCCTTGGTTGCTGCCTCTCTTGGGACCACTGGTACTTATCATTCTATTCCTCTTATTACGACCCTGTCTCTTCAATCTCTTTCAAAGATTTCTCCAAGAATGGATTCGGGCCTTCTCTCGAGACCAAGTCAAGACTATTCTTCTCGAGAGCCTCACCCCGACCTCAGGAAAAGGAGACCCTGGGCCCTAGGATGATCCTCTGTTCCAGACCCAGAACCGTCGCCCCTATCCAGCAGGAAGTAGCCAGAGAGATACGGCACCCTTTTCCCCATTTTTTATGATTTCAGGGTCTGGAACGAAGGCATCCTTGGGCCTAGAAAAGAAAACATTCTCAAAGGCCCTTGCTGAATCATCTAACTTCGGGGAAAACAAAACCAAAGTTTAAGTCCTGCCTTAATGCTCTGGGCTGGTTGCATCTACCTGGGACTTATCACCCTCTGCCCAGAAACCTCCCACCCCCTGTTCAACTACAGATGCCATCTCAACTGAAGATTACCCAAAATGTCCCGCCTGACTAACATTTCCCTTATCGCTTCCACAAACCTCCCTTTAAATATGAAGCCTCCCTGATCCCTCTCGCTCAGCCTGGTCGTTAGACTGACTGTCGCCCCTCCTTGCCCGAATAAAGGTAACCTACCTGTGTTGAGGTGGTCTTTCCTTCTTTTCCTCTTCGACCCGAACTGTACCTTACACATGGTCCCTCTAACCTTGAACTTCCTTGGCTGTTGAGGGTCGGATGCCTACCAGCTGAGCCCTGGGCTCTGCCCATTCAACTCAGCTTGTCTGCCGGCCAGGAGGGGCCTGGTGCTCCCAAACCAGGGTGTGCGGGCCGCCCCCAGGCTGGTGTCCACTCCCACCTGAGCAGGCCTCTGGGTTTGGCCTTAAGTGCTAAAAGGAACTAATTAAACCGATGGCAACTTTTGCTTTGTTTCTTAATCACTGACTTTGTGCTGACAGAAGCAGTTTATTCCAGATTATTCTTAAAGGGGGCAAACCCTTTTCCTACCGAACATTTTAAATACAATTACATGAAAGAGAGTGATTTTAAAATACACTTCACTAAGCACTTCCCTTTTTATTTAAAAAACACTTTTATAGCACTTGTTATGGGCTAAAAACCTTACAGATATGATCTCATTTAGACCTCACACTCACCCTGTTGTTATCACCCCCGTTTTTTAGTGAGAGGCGCCCATAGGGTAATCAACGTGCTGGCGGGCAGCTAGTGGGGGACAGAGCCAGGATTCAAGCCCAGGCCACCTGGCTCCACAGCCTTGGGGTTCAACCTTGGTGCTAGTCGCCTCCTTGGAAACATCACCCTTGGGCAGCTGGCCTCAGAGTGGAGTCCTTGGGGGCTTCCCACCCTGTGACTCTCTACTGGCCCTTTAGTCACACGCTCCAGGCCGTCTGCAGGAACAGACCTTGCCCCAGTCTGGTTTCTGGCCCACCAGATCCAAGCTGGGGAGCCGCAAAACAGGCAGTTAGGCATTATGGCATTTGGCTTTGAGTCAAAAAGTCAGGGGACTTGGCAGGCAAAGAAGGCAATGCTCTCGATTCCTAGCACAAAGCCGTTTATGTGCCTACCTATTAACTAGGGCTGGCAGGTGGGGCTGGTGGAGGGTCCAGGGCTGTGGGGTGGGGGGCACTCAGTCGGAGGAGGTCCCAGGGCAGCCTGCTCGATTCACTTCCTTTGAACCTAGTTCAGCATTGTCCTTCTCCTGAGCTGCTGGAGAGGGTGAGACAGAGAGACCCAGGTGGACTCAGGATTCAGGATGCACACCCGGTGCTAACCAGAATCCCACCTCACGGCCTTTGCACTTGCTGCCCCTTCTGCCTGGACCACCCTGGCCCCAGACACCCATATGGCTCAGCCTTTCACTCCCTTCTAGTCTCTGCTTAAAGGTCATGTCCTCAGAGAGGAGCTGCCCTAGCCACCCCATTTAAAATAAGACACGTGTCCATGCTCTAGCCTCTGGTGTTGCTCTTTCTTCATAAATGCTATGAAAACATTGTATGCTTCAGTTGCTTATTTGTTAATTGTCTGTCTTGTTCCCTCTAGACTGTAAGCTCCATGAGGGCAGGGACTCTCAGCCCTTCTTCGTTACTGTATCCTTGGTGCCTTGAACACGTCTGATGTAGTGTATGCTCAGTGAATACTCGAGGTGCGGCTGATTGCTGAGCGCTGGGAGGCGGCTGTGCCGCCCCACGTCTGTGCCCACATACCCGCGCCTGTGTGAAGGGGAGCTGGTGGCTGTTCTCCTATGTGATGGGGGAGTGTGCGTAGTTGTCGGGGCAGGCTGGGTTATGCTGCAGTAACAAACAAGCCCAGAACCTCAGTGCTGAGCCCTGATTTTCTTGGGTCTTGCCTCTATCTCATCTTTCATGATATTTCAGGTGTCTCTCATCTCTTCTCATTATAAGGAAATGCTGAGAGAGGCTAATGGGGTAGTGACAGGCCACTGGTATTTTCAGTGAGTCCCATCAGATCTAATCTCCTCCCTCCACAAAGTGCACCGTCTTCTTAGAAACTTCCTGCCACCTCCGGGCCTTATGGAGCCCAGCTGGTTCCTTCCCAATAACTCTCTTTGTAGGTTGTGAGTTCTTGAATTTGCCCCTGATCGTCCCATCCTCCCAAATCTGACTTCCAGAAACTGAATCCAGCCGTGTGTTCTACTTGAGTCTTTACACCTGGGCTTCTGACAGCCGTGTTCTCTTTCAGAGGAAGCACAGATTTTCACCAACAGGTGCAAATGCATGTTGATGCTGAATACTTACCAGTGAACTTAGGGCCTGATTGGAAAGACAGGCAAAAAGCAGCAGGAAGGCCACTTCCTCAACCCCCACTCCCCACCCACCCTCCAACACACACACACACACACACAGGAGTTGCTGCACACAGAGATAGGTTGGGGTGGAGCAGAGTGGGAGTACAGAGAAGATGCTTCTCACCCTGGGGCAGGGGTTCAGGTAGGGCTTCCTGGAGGAGGTGGTATCTGGGCTGAAGCTCAGAGGTTGCAGCTGTGAGCCTGGTGAAGGGCAGGAAGCTGCAGAAGGAGGAGGGGAGGGAGGGAGAGGCAGAGAGACTTGGGCTTGGAGCTGTGGCCCTGGCGACCCGAGGATTGAGCGAGGCTTCTCTGCAAACCTGCTGGGGGAAAATCAATACCTAGTCGGGTTCCCCAGACTCCGCATCTGAGCACCATGTTCAGAAACTCCGGAACAAAGCAGGCTTCTCAAACCTCGCTGAGGGGAATTAGCAGTGCCTTTCAAAATAAAAAATGGCTTTCCCTCCAATCTCGCATTGCCACATTTCCCTGCGGGGCCGGGGTGGCTCTGTCCTCTTCAGCCTCGGATGGGGTGGGCGCCCTCCGCAGTAACTGCCCTCGCTTGCCTGCCTGCCTGCCTGGTGTCAAGGCCCCTGCCTCCCTCCCTCTGTGGTCTCCAGTCCGTCTGCTTCTTTCCTCCCACCCTGCGCCCACCCCGGCCACCGCCCTGTTTCCTGACGGCGCCTGTCTCCCCCAGCCCCAGCCTTGACCCGGACGGTCCATTCCCCAACTTTCAGAGCCCTGCTCCCCATTCAAGCCCCGCCCCCCCCGGCCACTCCCTCCCTGTAGCCTCGGTCAGAGCCTCGCCTCTGGAATGGTCACCAGGAGGGCCGACTAGGAAGGGTGGCAAGGAAGCGCACGGGCTAAGAACCTAGAAGAGGGAGCTTCCCTGGTGCTCCAATGGCTAAGACTTCACACTCCCAGTGCAGGACGCCCGGGTTCGATCCCTGATCAGGGAACTATTTCTTAATAGATTCCACATGTGGCAACTAAGACCCAGTGCAGTCAAATAAAGAACCTGAAAGAAAGGTCTGGACCAGGAGGACCAACGGACCAAGGAGAGTACAGAGGGATACCTCCCAGCCCCGTCTATCCTCATGTTTGGGGAGCGGGGGAGGGGGTGAAGGAGAGGGGCTGGAGTTACTGGGAAGGAACCGGCTGGGCTCCTTAAGGCCGGGAGGTGGCAGGAAGGTTCTAAAAAGATGGAGCACTTTGTGGAGGGAGGAGGTTAGGTCTGATGGGACTCACTGAGCAGGTGGTGTGTGGATCAGAGCAGCAGGGAAGCTAGGGGGATGTTTAAGTGATGAGGGGAGGTCCCTAGGGCGGACTTCCTTTGACTGCCTGGGCCAGCTCCAGGAGGCAGTGGCTCCCGGGGTGGGGATTTTTGATCAAGGGATTTCTCCCAATCAAAGAGCAGGCAGCGCAGGGAGCAGGTTAGTGCTGTGTGTGCGGCTTGTTTACACTCAGATTACTGTTGGGCTTCCCAGGTGGCTCAGTGGTAAAGAACCCACCTGCCAATGCAGGAGATGTAGGAGACTTGGGTTTGATCCCTGGATGGGGAAGATTCCCTGGAGGAGGGCATGGCAACCCACTCCAGTATTCTTGCCTAGAGAATCCCATGGAAAGAGGAGCTTGGCGGGCTGTGGTCCATAGGGTCACACAGAGTCGGACACGACTGAGCGACTTGGCATGCAGGCATAGACTACCGCCAGTGGGCTACACAGAAGATGCTAGGAGGATTTGGGTGGCTAGAGGATGGGATGGAGGCCAAGGAGACTTTTTTTGGGCCATGTTGCTCAGCTTGGGTTGCAGGAACTTAGTTCCCCGACCAGGGATTGAACCCATGCCACCTACAGTGAAGCACGGAGTCCTAACTACTGGACCCCCAGAGAATTCCCCCAAGGAGCCTTCTTAACAAACAGTTTATTATAAAGCTTTTCAAGCGTGAAAGAATTCGATGGAGAACGCCCATCTAAATTCTGCAGTTAACGTCTCCCTAGGTTGACTTTATCTCACATCTTTCTGCTCACCCAACCATCTTGTTTTTAGCTGCATTTCCGATTGCAAACTTCAGTATACTTCACCCCTTACACTTGTGCTTGAGCGTCGTTAACAAGAGCTCAGCATTTGTTTACAGTTCTTTTTTGTGTTTGTTAGCAATGTTTAGAGATAATATTTACATAAAGTGAAATTCACAAATCTTAAGTAGATCATTCCTTGAGCTCTGAAAAATGTATGCACCTGTGTAATCCAGTCTCTGTCAAGATAAAGAACATTACATCACCCTGGAAAGTTCCCTTGTGTCTGCCCCAGAGAATCTCCTCCAGAGACTCTTCACCGTACATCTTGTGTATGACTGATGTTCACCATTCTGTTTTTCCCTGGAGCATGTGGCTCCCCAGGAGAAGGCTACATGCCCCAATCTTCCTTGTATGTTGGTGTGGTTATGTGATGAAGTTCTGGTCTATGGAGTGTGAATAGAAACATCACGAGGGAGCTTCTAAAAGCCTTCCTTAAGGGACTTCCCTGGTGATCCATTGGTTAAGACTGCGCCTTCCAATGCAGGGGACTCTGGTTCCATCCCTGGTCAGGGAAGCGAGGTCCCACATGCCTTAAAATGAAAACAAAACAAAACACCTTCCTCAAAAGACAGCTGGCGTGTCCTTGGCCCCTTGCTTGGTCTTCTCCACCTCCTTCCTGTTGCCTGGGACAGAGCTATCACGGCCACCATGTGGACCATGGTGGAGGGGACATACCCAGGATGGTGGAGCTGAGAGCTGGAAGGAGCCTGGGTCCCTGAACTCTCCTGGATTGCTTGCTTCCTTCGACTTTCACGCAAGAAAGAAACACCTACCTTGTTTCAGCCACAGTCAATGACAATCTCTGTTACAGTCAAACCCAGTCTTAAATGGCAAGTTTTGTGCCTTTTAAATGTTGTATTGTGCATTTATTTCCTATTAAAAAAATGAATAAATCACAGGGACTTCCCTGGTGGGCCAGTGGCAAAGACTCTGTGCCCCGAATGCAGGGGGCTGGGGTTTGATCCCTGGTCAGGGAACTAGATTCCACATGCTGCAACTAAGACCCAGCACAGCTAAATAAATAAATATTTTAAAAAAAATTAAATCAGAATACAAGACTAAGCAGAAGATATTGAGCAGAGATTGTGCTGTGACCGGTCCCTCTCATGCCGGCAGAGGGGTGATGAAGCTGCGGCTGGCTCTGTTAGCTGCTACCAAGAATGGATGCTGCGGCAGAGGCCCAAATTAAAAGGGCCTTAAAAAGGTAGAAATGTATTTCTCTGTATGTGAAATCCCGAACGAAGCCGATACCGTGCGTTTGTGGCCAGCTCCCCCTCGCCGGGTATTCCAGGTCACGCAGGATGGCACAGGGCTTTGCACCTGAGGGGGCCACAGGGTGCAGGCACCTTCCAGGAGATGTAGGACCCCTCTGGTCCACATTCTGGCAAGCCCTCTGGACAGAGGCCTCTCCCGCCCGAGGCAGACCCTTCGGCCTGTGGGCGCCTCCAGCACCCCACCTCTCAGGACCAGCTCCCCTGCCTGCGCTTGCAGGCTGGGTTCAGGCTGCCTCCTCCAACCCCAGACATCTCTCTCAGGCCCCCAGGGCCCTCGTCCTAGGGCTGCGGGGATGTGGGGGGGGGGGGAGTCTCCTTATCTGGTCCCCCAGCAGGCTATCGGCTGGACTCCTGCCCTCTCGCAGTCGTTCGGTGACGCTGACACATCGAACCTTAATCTTCTTAGGCCAGTCGCACTCGGAGCTGTCAGATGCGCGGAAGTCCCCGAGGACCCCAGTGTCACCGTGTCCTGCCCCCATCCCCCCGCCTCGCTGCAGCGGCCTGAGCCTCGGCTAACGGCTCCCGTGGTGGGGCCAGGAGAGGGGCTGTTTGTCTGGCAAGACCAGCCCTTAAAAATCACTCTTGGGGGACTTCCCTGGCGGTCCAGTGGCTAAGGCTCCATGCTTCCAGGGCAGGGGGCCTGGGTTCGGTCCCTGGTCGGGGAACTAGATCCCACATGCCACAGCTAAGGACCCTGCAGGCCACAACGAAGACCGAAGATCCTGTGGGCTGCAACTACGACCTGTGAGGCCACATAAATACATATACTTCCAAGGATTGCTCTTGGAACTGGGGACTGTCGTCAGACTGGCAACAAGAATTTTAGTAATAGTAATATTATTATCAGAGTCATTGGGATATTGTCATTACCGTCATCATCAGAGCTGTGCTGTGTGTGTTCAGACGCTTTGGTCGTGTCTGACTCTTTGAGATCCCCTGGACTGTAGCCCGCCAGGCTCCTGTGTCCATGGGATTCTCCAGGCAAGAGTACTGGAGCGGGTTGCCATGCCCTCCTCCAGGGGATCTTCCTGACCCTGGGATCATACCCACGTCTCCTGCAGTGGCAGGTGGGTTCTTTACTACTAGCGCCACCTGGGAAGCCCCATTGTTAGAGCGACTGCCTTCTAAAATACCTGCTAGATGGAAGATGCCTCTCCGAGGGCAGGCGTTATTTGTTCCTCTTTTACAGATGAGGAAACTGAGGCTCACAGGTGTTAACAGACGCTCCCAAGGGTTGGAATCCAGGTCCAAAGCTGCTCTGCAGCTGAGTCCTTACCAACGTCAGGAGACAGGCCGGAGTCCAGGCCAGCTTGGGCACTCACTGCCTGTGTGGCCGGGCACGCCCTCTGCCTTGCCAGCCCGGGTGTCCGCACGTGTAAACGTGGGAGTGGGGATGGCTGGGGCACAGCGGCATGACGGAGCCCTCCTCTGCCTCTGTGACCCTCCCGTCCGTCTGCTGTCCAGGGCAGGGCCCCCTCAGGGCCTGGGTCCCCAGGGCCTGCGTGGACACATCTTGGAGGGACCCACGCAGGGGAAAGGGGGTGTCGTGGGGGCTCCTTAGGGTGGGGTGGGGAGGAGGACCAGGAGGTGAAAACAGGGGGGCGGTGTGGTCGTGGAATATGCACAGAGCTCTGGAGAAGCTGGAGTGGCGAGAAATCGGGGCAGAGAGGGGGGCGGTTTCTGAGCAGGGCGGAGGGCCCGAGCAGCCTTGAGGGGTGGCCCTAGGTGGTACCCCACACAGCGGCAGGGGCCATAGCCCCGGGGTTTGGCTCCCGTGTGGGCCTCTCTTTAGCAGGGGGTCTCGGTCCCTCACACGCCTTCTCCACCACCCCAGGCTCCACCCGCACGCAGGGTGGGCGGGGTGGGCAGTGGGTGACGGGCGGCAGGACCGTGAATTACAGACAAACCTGCCCGCCCCCCGCGCGGCCTTCGGGGTGGGGGCGGGGGCGATTCGGAGAGCAAACTCTAGGTTGTTTACCCAGTGGAGCGGCTCCGGGAGCTTATTTACTTTCCTGCAATTCCGGGATGGGGACAAAATGAGCAGGGGGCCTCGAGGGGCCTCAGCAAAGAGAGGAGAGGCGTGTGTGTGTTAACCGATGCTGTCGGCGGGCTCGGCGCCTCCCGGAAGCCGTTGGCATGCACAGCGGGTCTGGGGAGCCTGGGAGGCCCCAGAGGGAAACGCGGAGTCAGGGAGGCTGGGCCACCGTCCTCCAGCCCACTGCTTGGAGGAGGAGACTGTGGTCCAAAGAGGGGCGGTCACTCCTCGGAGGCCACACAGCACCAGAGCTGTACCTGTCCATGAGGCTCAGGTCCCAGGATGGGGAGAGGGAGCGTGGGGAGGAGGAGCGTGGGGAAGAGGCATTTCTGGGTGAGGGCCAGGACTGCTTCACCTCTGGGCACCCTGGGCCAGGCGGGGCACTGCTGTCGGAGCCCTGGGCCCTCCTCCAGCTGCTGTGCAGGCTCTGGTGTCCAGGACCCTGGTGGCCGTGGGCTCAAG
Source organism: Dama dama (assembly GCF_033118175.1). NCBI lineage: Eukaryota > Metazoa > Chordata > Mammalia > Artiodactyla > Cervidae > Dama > Dama dama. The sequence goes on along the minus strand of NC_083687.1, from coordinate 10,754,384 downwards.
CCCCGGACGAGCCCTTAAGTTCTCCCGTGTCTGTTTCTCTGACTGCTGCATAAGGATGAGAGGATTCGCGCACTGTTTTGAGGGGAGCCAGGGAAATTCCCCTGGCCGGATGGGGTTTTGTAGAATTCCAAAAGCCAACAGAAACATGGGGTGTAATCATTTCCCAGGCTGTTTTGGGGGTGGACACGATTCTCTTCTGAACAGAGAGGTCGAGCTGTGCCTCAGTCTCCTCACCTCTGAAATGGGTATGATGCAAAAAGTACCCACCTCAAAGGGTGCTGTGAGGGTGATGAGTCAGCCCTGGGAAGGTTCCCGGAGAGTGCTTGGCACCGCTGACTCTGACTCTGCACCATCTCTGTGCCGAGGACCCAGGGACAAGGTGATACAGTTTCTACCTTTAGGGGCTCAGACCTCAAGGTGTGATCCCAAGACCCTTTCGGGGGGCTGAGAGGCCCAAACTGTTTTCGTAGTAGTATGAAGACATGTTGTTCACTGTTTTCACTGCATTGATATTTGCAACTGATGGTGCAAAAGCTATAATGCCTAAAAACGTTGGTGCCTCTGTACAGACCTGGGTGGTGGTATCAGATCATGCCTTCCTTCCCCAGAAAGCATGGCTGAAAGGAAGAAACCAGTTTCACAGAGTGTCCTTGATGAGCCAATAAAAATCATTAGCTTTATTAAACCCGTGTCCCTGAGTATACACCTTTTTAACATTCTGTACAGGAGCCCCCAGTGGATGTCTGAAAGCACGGATAGTGGTGAACCCTATGTGCACATAGTATGTTTCTTTCTTTCTTTTCTTTTTCTTTTTTTTTTCAGTGGGTTTTGTCATACATTGATAAGAATCAGCCATACTTTCTTTCTTTTCTTAAAAGGTATTTATTTATTTGGCTGTATCTGGCCTTAGTTGTGGCTTTCAGGCTTAGTTGCCCTGTGGCATGTGGAATCTTCCCATATCAGGGATCGAACCCACATCCCCTGCATTGCAAGGCAGATTCTTTACCACTTGGCCACCAGGGAAGTCCCTCATTCTCCATTTTTTAAGTTATGAGAGAACGATAACATTTTAGAGGAGACTTGGCAAATACAGAACAAAGTCACATATAGTTCCACTGTATATTACAATGAGTTTTTAGATAAATAAAAATTTTTAGTTGGAGTCTCAATGTCAAACTCTTGCTAATTAATAGAATGGGGACTCCCCTGCTGGACCAGTGGCTAAGACTGTGTGTTCCTAATACACAGGGCCTGGGTTTGAGCCAGGGGAACCAAGATCCCACATGTCTCAACATGAGTTTGCATGCTGCAACTAAGATGCAGCACAGCCAAATAAATAAAATTATATAGTTAAAAACTTAATATAATAAGTAGGCAGAAAAATAGAAGGATATAGTAGACCTGAAAAGCACTATGAAGCAATTCAACATAATTAAGATTTATACAATTTTCACACAGCAGCAAGATACAAATTCTATTCAAATTCCCGTAGACTCTAAACTGGAAGACTCTAGAACATATCCAGGGACATAAACCAAGGTGCAAAAATTTCATGGTCTAAAGATATTGAAATCATTCAAAGTTCTCTTACTGTGGAGTTTGTTAGAAATTTAAAGATATTTGAAAGTAATCCACATATTCTCAAGTGCAATGTGACATTTGCCAAGAGAGATCTTTGACTTAGCCACTGAAAACCTCAATAGAGTTTAAAGACTGAAAAAACATAGCCTATTTTTTCCTGTACACACACACATCTGATCAAGTTTATAAATTAGGCGCAGTAAGAGACGAGCAATGATAATGAAATACAGCAATTATAACAATGTGCTGTAATGAGAGTTACGTGCAGGTGGCCTCTCTGTCTCTTTCAGAATATCTTAGGGTACAGATGTAACGCCTTTTCCATCTTAGCACGCCCTGTGGCTGTAACTTGTATAGTTGGAGGTGCGAGAGCAAAACTAGCACGAGGTTCTTTTTCCTTCATCACAACTTCACAGATAAAAGATTCGTTCTCACTGTGGATCTTAGCAGCCTCAGCATACGATTTTTTTCTTTCCTGCTCCAGTTGAGCACTTTCACCTTCTCACTTTTTAAAAAATATTATTTTTATGTATTTGGCTGCACCGGATCTTGTGGCAAGTGGGATCTTTGGTTCCCTGACCAGGGATGGAACCCAGGCCCCCTGCCTTGGGAACCTGGAGTTAGCCACTGGACCACCAGGGAAGCCCCTTGCCTTTTCACTTTAAGGAAGCCCTTTATGGCCTCTTCTTGATGTACCGAGTTGCCAGCATCACTGCCCTTGTGCTTTGGGGCCATTATTAAGTAAAATAAGGGTGACTGGAACACAAGTTCAAGGTGACTGATACCCTGACAGTTGATCTGATAACTGAGAGGGCTACTAGGTCACTAAGGCTGCAGTGTGCTGGACAAAGGGATGATTTATGACCCAGCTGGAGGGAGTGGGATGGTGAGAGATTTCATCACACTGCTCAAAATGGTGAGCACTTTAAACTTATGAATTGTTATTTCTGTAATTTTCCATTTAATATTTTTGGACCACAGTTGACTGTGGATAACTGAAACCCAGAAAAGTGAAACTGCAGATAAGGCAAGACTATTGTATGGTAATTGTCTCAGAGAATAGCGCTTACTTGATTGAGTAGTAAGCTGATTCAGCCATCTTTTTCATGGAGCACCAATTTTAAGAAAAAGAAAAAGTCTTGCTGTAGACAAACAGTAGTTTTTAAGTCTCTGGTATTTGACACACATGTACTTGAAAATGAATGAAGGGAACTTGTCAGTTCAAGGAAAACAACTGACAGTATTTTTTGCCAATGATAAAGTTCAAACTTTCAAGCAAAAATTTTGGATTTTGGACAACTTTTATCTACAACTATGAGCTTCCCAATGCTTCAAGGCTTTTTATTTTCAAATGCATTTCAAATGACAAATGCATGATGTTACAAAATCATCTATGGGTCACAGATTCATTCAAAGTGCAAGGTAGACCAATGGATTCAAATATAATAGAATAACCAACAGAAGTTTCAGATTCCAGAATCTACCACATGTCAAGATTTGGTGTAGTATCAGAGAAGAATGCCCACAACAATGGGAAAGACTACTAGAATTCTTTCCTTTTCCACTCCATGTCTAGAGGAGGCCAGATTTTCTTTATCTACTTCAACCAAAACAACATATTGCAGGAGGCTGAACATGGAAGACGATATGAGGGGACCCAGCTGTCATCTATTAAGCCAGACATTTAAAAAGATCTGCAAAAGAATAAAACATGGCCACTCTATTTTGTCTTATCTTTTGCAAAAATATATTTCTTTGATTAGTGTGTGCTGAGTTTATGGGGGGAAACCCATATATTGGAATGAGTGTCAAAATTTTAATTTGGCACAGAATGGACAGTGGATGGGCAACTAGCTCTGATGAGCACAGACATCTTCTCTTGGAGAACTCATCTTTTCCTGCAGGTTTCTCCATGCCAATGCCTCCTAAATTGGTCTGAACCACCAGCTTCTGTCCTGATCAGTCATTCCAACTGCCTGGTCCAGTTTCACCTTTAGACCACAGGTCCTGAGCCCAATGAATCAAGACAAGTTTCTCTTTTAAAAAAAAATATTTATTTTTATTTATTTATTTGGCTGTGCCGAGTCACGGCACATGGGATCTTTAGTTGCAGCATGTGAACGCTTTGCTGTAGCACGTGGGATCTAGTTCCCCGACCAGGGATCGAACCAGAGCATGGAGCCTTAGCCACTAGACCACCAGGGAAGTCTTGACACGCTTCTGTTTGTAGTTCAACAATCCCGCGGTTCCCTTGGTCATGCAGACTGGAAATAGCGGGCCCCATCTCTGTCCACCACACCCAATGCCATCGACGTCCTCCCAGGGCAGCCATCTCTGGTCCTGACTCTCCCGCTGCCCCATCCGAGCTCCTCTAGCCTCCCTCCCCTCTGCCCAGGACCAGATCTGTCTAGGACACCCGCCTATCTGCTTGTGGTGCTTCCTGATGCTCTGGGCTCCCATGACCCGGCACAGCCCACTCTTCTGGCCCCTCATCCCATTCTGTATCCTGACCTTCCACATCTTCACATCCCCCAGGGACACAGGCTCACATCTGTTCATACAGCTGCGCACACACGTATACACATGCTTCCCCAGATACCCTGCTCTGCTCTGGCACGGGTGGACCACTCTCCATCCCCATTCCAGGAACACCACTGTACCTTCCTTGCCTTTGTATCTTTACCCATGTTGTGCCCACTGCCAGCATGCCCTTCCTGCTCAAGTCCTAGTTCACGTATTTCTCGGTTCCAAACGTTAAAAAGAAACAATAGGCTTCAAATGGAGTCACTTATGCTAAGTTCCATTAGGCCTACAATAAAACCAACTTGATTGTGGTTGCAGTCTCTCCCAGGAGTAGAATTTTAAGCCAATTAGTCTGGAATTTCCTGATCAACACTAGTGAGGTAATCTGTTTGATAAGCCCCATCCCCCCAGCCCCCTGCTCCAACCCCTGCCTTCCCTATCTTGCCTTTGCTCAGGGCACCGAGTGTATCCCACCAGCTCCATGCCACCCCTTCACTCATCCTCAGTACCTGCTGCTCTGTGGGAGCTGAGTTTTGAGCCCTGCTGGTTCCACCTGATCCTCTTACAGAGGAGGCCGAGGCCCAGAGATCTCAGCCAAGGTCCGCTGCCTCACCCATGGAGGCCTGGCCCAGGACCCCTGACCCTCAGTGGAGACCTGCCAGCTCCCTGCTCTCCTATCCCTCCCACCCCAGGGCTTGCTGATGGCTGGGGCTCTCCGCCTCGGGAATGTGGCCCCCTTCCCCTCTTCCCAGCCGGCTCAGGACAGAATCCAGTAAATAACATGCTGCCCATCGATCGGAGGTCGCTCAGGCCAGGGCCGATCGATGGCCACAGACAGCTGGGCAGGCGGGTAATGAAGTGCCCGCTCCTCGGTGGGGGCGAGCCTGGCCCTGGGCTTTAATCCCCTCGCCTCCTTGACAAGGCTCCAGCTCTGTGACAGGAGGGAAGACGGATGAGGCTCTGAGTCTGGTGTGGGGGTGTGGGGCCCTGGGATGGGTGGGGGTGGGGCACGTGGACTTGGTGAAGCTCTCCCCTCCTCTTCAGCGGCCCCCTCCCCAGGCACACTTCCCTTGGGGAAGTCAAAGAGGAATGCCTGCTCCCCAGCCCCACCCCTGCCTACCCTGCAAGACATATTCCACACCCCGACCTGACCTGTGGGTGTGAGGCTGTCTGCCTCTCTAAAATGAAGGTGGGGGATTTCCTCGGTAGTCCAGTGGTAAAGAATCCAGCTTGCAATGCAGGGGATGCAAGTTCAGTCCCTGGTTGGGGAACTCAGATCCCATACGCCAGGAGGCAACTAAGCCTGGATACCAGAACTAGAGAGCCCGTGTGCTGCAACTGCTGAGCCCGAGGACCACATCTAGTCTGTGTGCTGTGGTGAAAGAGCCTGCGAGCTGCAACCAAGACCTCTCACAACCAAATAAAGAAATGTTTAAAAAAAATAAAATGAGTGTGCGCTGAAGGTTGGGAAGGACACGGGAGGCAGCACATGCCGGCTCAGCGTCAACTGAATCAGTCTTCCCAGCAGTCAGTCTTGATAAGTATTATGCCCATTCTACGGACAAGGAAGCAGGCTCAGAGAGGAAGAGATGTTTAACAATTAGAGCTGATCCATCATGGACCAGACTGGACCAGGCAGCCTCAGAATGTGGTGAGTTCCCCATCGCTTCAGGCATTCAAGCAGAGACTGGAGGACTAGCTGTTGGGCCACTATGGAGGAATGACTGCAGGTGGATGTTGGGCCCTGTAGCCCTGGGGCCCTTCCGAACTCTGAGCCCGTCTGACTCTTTGGGTATCAAGGAATGTGCTGGATTCTGAGGGGCAGGGCCCTGGCCCCAAGAGGAGGGACCGCTAAGTGAGATGTGGCCATAAAGGCCGTGCCTTCCACACCACATCTACAGACCCCTGGGGTACTCTGGAGGCACTGAAGAGTCCACAAATGTTTGACTCAAGTCCATTTTCAATACCATTTTTATGATAAGACAGTAATTCAAAACAAAGATAGGTTGACAATTATGTTACCCAACTTTTAACCCATGCAAAATCACCAGAAAGGTTGATTTGAGTGGACCTGGGACTTTAAGATGCTCCTGCATCTGTATTTAACTGAAAAGCATTGCAAGGAGGGATAATAAAGAAACCAAGCCCTCTTTAACTTGCAATTACTTATCTGTATGAATAAGTAATAATGTACAACAGAAAGAAAATGTGGAAACAGGTTGGAGGCTGAGGATAGAAATCATCACTGAAAATCCCTTATTTTTATCTTATATTCAACCAAACAACCTTATTCTCATCTTATCTAATCTTACAGTAATTGTTCTCTGCCACTACAATCAGAATATGGCATCCACGTGAGCATATCAAATGCATTTGTGTGAACAAAATAAGACTTTTATCTGTTTTGCACATGGTGACTCTACTTAGATTTCCTTTGAGAAAAGAACTGTGCTTTGAAAATAGCAGAGTGTCACCATAGCAAAGTGACCAGGCTGACACCCTTGCCAAGCAAGGTGGGATGAGGGTTTATAGCCCCTGGTTCTCCTGACGCATAGGCCACAGCCTCGGTGAGCCTGGCCCTTTGGCACTCTTGGTGGGCACCTGACTGTGAGCCCCAAGCCCATGGCCAGTGGCTGGGGAGGAGCCTGACCCGTCTACCAGGGAGGCAGGGAGCATGGAGACAGGGTGCTGCTTGATCTACGACCTTTCCTGGGAGGGAAGGCTAGGCCAGAGGCAGTGGAGGTGGAGAAAGCTCCGTCACCCACAGAGAAAGCTGCATACAGCTTCCTGCCATAGTAGGCAGGTGTGAGCAGAAAAGATGCGCTGAGTGGAAGCCACAGGAGGGTTTTTGAAGGGTGGTGAGAGTTTGAGTCGGTGAAGGGAGAATAGAACAGCGACTTAAGAGATGGCGCGAGTTGAGGTGAAGCTGTCGGGCTGAGCGGGCAGCATCAGGGTAGGGTGTCTAGGCTGACGCGCTGGCCGGGAGGAAGCCTGCGGGGCTGGGGTCAGGACGGAGAAGCAGGGGGACAGCCAGTTCCAGGGAGCCAGTGCTTTGCCAGATGCTGGGGACATGGCGGGGGCTCAGGCAGGGGTGGTGAGGGATGCCAGGGCCCAGGGGGCTGACAGCCACGTGTTTCCTATACCCGCCTCACCTCCTCCAACACAGTCATCGTTTCATCCGGGCTCACCCCGCCCACCTCCCCACTTCTAATCTCGTTTAGCACGGCAATTAAATTTTAAAGGCCCATCAGCACAGTCCCTCGCAGGCCAGGTTCTTCCCAGATAGAATTATTTAATAGACTGGATGGCAACTCTGCAGGCTCCGGCAGGGACTGCAGACCCACCGAGGCAGAAAATTAATACACATGGCTGCCGCCCCCGCCGCCCTCTGGTGGTTGGGCCTGGCCTGCCTCTGCTCACTCTCCCCTGCCACGGAGGGGCCAGCAGGGAATTTATCCTGGGCAGGGGACCGCAGGGTTTGTGGGAGGAGGGACAGGAAAGCCTCAGGAACTTGGCAGATCATCTCTGGGTACTGGAGCTGTTCTGGAAGCCCTATCTGCCACTTATTAGCTGAGCAGCATGGGACAGGTTACTTAACCTCCCTGGCCTCTGTCCACTCATCTGTGTAATGGGATCATGGCAGGGCTCATGGAGTGATGTATATAAAACATTCGGCACAATAACCAGCCTGAAGCTTCTTCCCTTTCCCTCAAATAATCCCTATTGCTCTGCTGAGGTCCAGTCATCTGGCTAGGTGTAGGGGGTGAGTGGGAAGCAGTGACCACACTAGTAATCGGGTGGCTCTTCACTTAAGCTAAGGGCTCACAGCTCTGTGGGTAGACTGGAATTTGGTCCAGTGGCATCCAACACCATGCATGGGGATCTCACTTGTTGTGTATCCTTGGACAGGTCACTTAAGCCTCTTGGGCCTCAATTTCCTCACCTGTAAAATGGGCACAGGTACCAACTTCATGGAGTATTGTGGTAAGACTTGGTGAGTGGACAAGGCTGAGCATGTGGCACAGCAGGAGGTACCCTGGTGATTCTGTTCATCCCACCTGCAAGGCGCCAGGTGGTCCCCACATGGGGACCCCCAGGTGTGAAGGGGGACTGGGAGAGGGGGACTCCACTAAGGAAATGTGGAGTATGCTTCTGGGGCACAAGGGCCTGACCTGCATCCCAAGCTTGTGTCTAGGGGCAGTGACTCATCCTCTGGTTGCCTCCCCATCTTATTCTACATCCAACTTCCCTCCTTGGTAGGTGGTGGTGAGACGTGAAGGTGAGGAGGGTGGGAGGGAGCCGACTTGTATGCGAGGCAGTCCTGATCTGGGGTCCTCATATTCATCTAATGATTATGGATCGAGCACCTGCTGTGGTTCAGACACTGCTCTGCGTGCTGCGGACACAGCAGTGTTCGCAGGTCCTCAAGCGACTGATGTTGAACAAAGGCTTCGATGGTGATCAGCACCATGGACAGCAAGCGAGGGGGGAGGGCATTAAATGTGCAGAAGGGGGTTGCTGCTTTTCATGTGGGGCCATTCCAGGCGGCCTCTCTGGGAAGGTGCCATTTGAGCAGAGCCCTGAAGGAGGTGAGACAGAGCCTAGTGGAGATCTGGGGGAAGGGCATCCAGCAGCGGGAATAGCCAGTGCCAAGGCCTGAGGTTGGTCTGCCTGAACAGGAAAGAGGCTGAGAAAGCAGAAGTGCAGTGCTTGGGGAGACAGGGGTGGAGACAGAGCTGCAGACGACAGAAGTCGGGGGTGGGGGAGCACTCACTGGGGGGAACTGGGGAGCAGGGGAGGGGTCTGAGTAGAAGAGGCACAGGCTCTGGCAAGGTTTTGCCGGGTTTCTGCAGCTTCTGAGGGCAGTGGACAGGGCAGGCCAAGAGGGCAGGGGCCAGTGAGAAGGGCACGTGGAGTGCGCTGGTGGGAGGTGATGCGGCTTGGAGGAGGGTGGGGACTGCGGAGGTAGGGGCGGGGCTGGGATTCTGGGCACACACACACAATATTTGAATTGAGATACAGTTGATGTATATAGCTGGATGTGTTTTGAGAGTAGAACTGACGGGAAGCACAGACCCAGGGTTGACTTGGGGGTGGGTTGGGACGGGGGCAGAGTGTCTGTGTCCCTCTGGCCTCTGGCCCCAGGCCTCCCATCCCTTCCTTGGTGCCTTGACTCTCTGCCAGATGACTGGCCCCTCTGCCCCTTCCTGGAACCTTCTAGGGCCTTCTGGAAGCAGCCTGTGGTTTGGGAGACTCTCCTACTGGGGTCTTCCCCTACTTCATTGCCCACCCCAGGCCCCCCGCCCCGCCACTGGACACCCAGGGCTCTGAAGCCTTGGAGGGGCCGGGAGGAAGGCTCGGGTGTTGGAGACTCTTTAAGGCTGGGCGGGCCGGGGCATAAGCGCGGATGCGCAGCCCCTCTGCGGGGGAGGGGCCTCACAGTCTCCTGACCCCCAGCCTTCAGTGGGGGTGCCCCATCCTGACTGTCCACAGCCTGCACGCCGCCCCCGGCCCCGCGTCCCCAGCCTGGCTCCCGGACCAGCCCCCGACCTCAGGCTGGGAGGGAGGTGGGGTTGCGGCCGCCGCGAAACCCGGCCCATCGCCTCTGCGGTCCAGCTGCCGCTTCCGGGCTCTCCCGCGCCCCAGACGGTTATGTGCAGAGAAGTCAGCCTTGCTTTCCTTCTTCCTCAGAAAGAAGAAATGAAAAGGTTTCCAAATTGCTTTCAAACAGGGGGCTTCTCGAGCCCACGAGGGGGCCTTTCAGAGGCCCCCACCCGGAGGGGAGAGGGAGGTAGGGCAGCGCCCCCACGAGGTCCCAGGACCACCAGAGGCCTCCTGTGTCTCGCTGGAATGCCGATTCCTCCCTTCCCCTGCCCGCAGCCTCCTGGGTTACATGCTCTGTATCTGCATTCACCAGCATCTCCCCCACCCCAACCCCGCTGTGTTTGAAGATCACTGGTGAGGGGTGTGTTCTGAGGTTTACTTCACAATCTGCATTTTAAACTCATGGTCCTTGGGGTCCTTGACAATTTCGGGGGCGAATTGGAGGAAAGGAGGGGAGGGTGAATCAGGTAGACTGGGGAGGAGCCCTTCACCAGTTTGGGGGTGCTTGGGAAGAGGCTAGAGTGTGCCTCTCCACACCCTCCCTTCCTGCAACTCACAACTGCTGGCTGCAGAGAAGCAGAAGGAAGCCTCCAGGCAAGGGTACCCAGCGTGGGCAAAGGCCCTGAGGCAGGAGGTATCTTCAAAGAATGAAGGAAGGGCCTGTGTGCTGGGGAGGGGGAGGATGCAGAGTGAAGGGTCGCTGGTGGGAGAGGAGGCTGGCAGATGGGCTGCAGGCCCTGTCTATGAGGAGTCTGGCTTTTGTCCAAGACCACTGGCAAGCCATGAAAGATTTTTAGCAGATTAATGACAGGGTCAAATTAAAACATTGAAAAGATTAATGTACCATAAAGAATGGACTTTTGGGGGGGTGTACTGTTCTATGAGTTTTCATACATATTACATTTCTGTACCCACCTCAATCAGGATTCTGAACAATTCCATCGGTCCCTAAAGTCCCTTGTGTTGACACTTGGTTATCACCCATCTTCTGTTCCTACCCCCTGCAACCACTGGATTGCTGGAGTTTTGCCTTTTTCAGAATCTCATAGGAATGGAATCTACCTATGTAACCTTTTGAGGTTGGCTTCTGTCACTTGGCAAAATGCCTTTGAGGTTACCCAAGTTGTTGAATCAAGAGTCTCTCTTTTTTCTTTAAAAAATGTTTTTTTATCTACTATTTTATTTTTGGTTATGTTGGGTCTTTGCTGCTGCACAAGGGCTTTCTCCAGTTGTGTCAAGTGGGAGCTATCCTTCGTTTCAGTGCGCGGGATCTCGGCGCGTGGACTTGAGTAATTGCAGCAGGCGGGCTCAGTAGCTGTGGCACACAGTCTTCGTTGCTCGGTGGTATATGGAATCTTCCTGGACTGGGGATCAAACCCGTGTCCCCTGAATTGGTAGGCGGGTTCTTATTCACTGTACCACCAGGGAAGTCCTCAATAGTCTCTTTTTATTGCTGAGTGGTATTCAATTGGCTAGTAGTTATTTGATCTCTAGTGTTTAGAGATTTACTAGTTAACTTTTTCATTATTAACTTTTAATTTAATCCCATTATGATCAGGGAACATACTTTGTATAACTTCAATTTCTAAAATGTTAAGGTCTGTTTTATGACCCAGGATATGGTCTGTATTGGTGAATGTTCTATATGCACTTGAAAAGAATGTGTATTCTGTTGTCAACAGGTAGAGTGTTGTACAGATGTTAATTAGATTCAGTTTGTTAAGGATATTGTTCAGTTCTATATCCTTACTTATCTACTTTTTCTATCAATTGCTGAAAGAAGAGTGTTGAAATTTCCAACTATAATTGTAGATCTTGTCTCTTTCTCTGTTCACTTCTATCAGTTTTTGCTTCATGCATTTCGAAGCTCTGCTGCTGGGTACATACACTTTTAGATGTATAAAATGTCCCTCTTTATTCTTGGTAATTTTACTTACTCTGAAACCTACCTTGTCTGTTATTAAGATAGCTACTCTAGCTTTCTTTGATTACTGTTTGCAAGGTATATCCTTTCCCAACTTTTACTGTTACATTGTAAAGTGGATTTCTTTGTAGGCAAAAAATGATTGTCTTGTTAGTTTTTATATTCATTTCAATAATTCTGATTTTTTAACTGGTAAGTCTATATCATTTATGTTTAATGTAATTACTGATATGCTTGGATTAGAACTTCCATTTTATGATTCAATTTCCATTTGTAACTTCTGTTATCAGTTACAGTTCTGTTTCCTCCTTTCTGCTTTTTTGGGGGTGGGTTATTTGACTATTTTTCTGTATTATGTTTTTTAAATTTACATTTTATAAAGTATAGTTGAATTATGGTGCTGCTTGTTTTACTTTAGGAAGGCTGAGTAGATTCTAAACTATTTTCAATAGTTTCTTGAGACAATACAACTGCCTCCTTGGTCTATCAAAGAATCTATCTAGATTCTCATTTTTTAGACATCTCAGAGAAGCAGAAGCTACCACTGGAAAACACGCTGTTTTATTTTACTGTGTGCATGCTATTGAGGAGCTGGATTTCCCAGAGCTGGGAGGAAGGTGCTCTCCTTAAAAGCTATGTGAACTTCCTCTGGACTTTGGTGTCCATTTTGCAGATCTTGACTTCAGCACGTTGTGAAGATTTTCCACAGGGACCTTTGCCCTGGGAATTAGGGATCTAGCGTCTGCTCTGTCCTTGGATTTCTGAAAGTGAAAGTGAAAGTCGCTCAGTCGTGTCCAACTCTTTGAGACGCCTTGGACTATACAGTCCATGGAATTCTCTAGGCCGCAATACTGGAGTGGGTAGTGTTCCCTTCTCCAGGGGATCTTCCCGACCCAGGGATCAAACCCAGCTCTTCCACATTGCAGGCGGATTCTTTACCAGGTGAGCCACAAGGGAAGCCCAAGAATACTGGAGTGGGTAGCCTCTCCCATCTCCAGAGGATCTTCCCGACCTAGGAATCAAATTGGAGTCTCCTGCATTGCTGGTGGATTCTTTACCAACTGAGCTATCAGGGAAGCCCTTTGGATTTCTGGGAACTCTATAAAAATTTCTTAATCCATTTCCATCCTTACAGAATCATACTACATTGACCACATTTTCTCTAGTCCAATGATGATGAATCTTTTCCTCTCAGAGATATGAAGTTAAGAACTTTTTCATTTTTATAGAAGTACAGTAAAAACTAGTATATTCAGCATTCTCTCAACAGAAGCACCATTAGCCAGCATTTCTTCAATCTATTACACTCTAAGTTAGTTGAATCGGAGCCAAAAGAGCCCTTAGAGATAGATCATTTAGTCTAGCTCCTCGCTTTATAGACGAGGAAACTGCAGTGGAGAGAAGTGAAGCGCTTTGCCCCAATCCAACAACCAGGCATGAGTGAGACTGGATCAGATCTCCGTGTCCCTGGCATTCAGCCCTGTGTCCTTTCCGGATCCTGGGTTAATGTTTATGTGCCTCTAAGATGCTTTATGGGGTGACTCTGAAGCATCCTATCTTTACAAAATGCTGAGTTCAGTCTTAGTGATGCTTATATTGTTATATTATAATCCTTGCCAATAGTGATGCCAAATGTGATGTATATTACCTATGATAACTTGGCTCTTTGGAATATTTGGTTAAATGGAACATTTCATTTTCTAGGCATGCCTGGTATACAGAAGGCACTTAATACAATATTAGCAGATTTAAGTTGTTGCTAGTAACTGAATTTTCTGTGCTTTTAATTATTTTTGAACTGAGAAGTGTTTTCCCCTGTTGTTTTATTTATTCTCTTTTATTTTTATTGAAATGTTGTTGATTTATAGTGTTGTGTTAATTTCTGCTGTAGAGCAAAGTGATTCAGTTATATGTACATTCTTTTTAATGTTCTTTCCACTGTAGTTTATCACAGGATATTGACTATAGCTCCCTGTGCTATACGGTAGGACCTTGTTGTTTATCCACTGTGTATATAGTAGTTTGTATCTGCTTATCCCAAACTCCTACAACATCCCTGTCTGTACTTTCAATTTTTTAATTTTTATTTTTTTATTTATAAAAAACTGAGTTATAACTAATATATAACATCATATTAGTTTCAGGTATACAGCATATTAATTTGATATTTATATCTATTACAAAATGATCACCTAATAAATCTAGTTAACATCCGTCACTTATACATAGTTACAAACTTTTTCCTTTCTTGTGATGAGAACTTTTAAGATCTACTCTCTTGGTAGAATAGATCAAATATACAATATATTTCAAATATACAATATATACAATATATTTTGAAATATATTTGTATATTTTGAAATATATACAATATATTTCAAATATACAATATAGTATTATTAACTATAGTCACCGTGCTGTATATTACATACACTTTTTAAAAAAGAGGTGAATCTAGTAATTACGATGTGCATACTTAGTTTCACTGCTACTTAGCAAAGTGTGTTTGAATGAGATCATCAGGCCACAGTGTGGGAATGAGGGGAGATCAATTTAGGATTAGGATTGCCAGTTTTTGCAAATAAAAATACAAGATGATCCTTGAAACCATCTTGAAACGTTTCAAAGATTTAATGAAATTTTAACATTTTAACTAGAAAGGGATATTTTTTAAAAATGCAGGCTGGAGAACTCCCTGGCAGTCTGGTCATTAGGATTCAGTATGTTCACCGCTGTGGCCCAGGTTTGACCCCTGGTTGGGGAACTGAGATCCTAAAAGCTACATGGTGTGGCAAACATACACACACACACACACACACACACACACACACACACACACACAGCAATAAACAAGCACAATCCCTTCCCCACCAAACAGGCTGTCAAGTTAAGCTTGAATCTCAAATAAACAATGAGTAATTGTTTAGTATGTCTCATGCAGTATTTGGGATATGCTTATATTTTTAAAAAAATCATTGTTTATCTGAAACTCAAATTTAGTTGGACATTCTGTGTTTGATCCAGTAACCCTAGTTTGATGGCAATTTTGAGTGTCCAGGACTAGCTTAGTGGTGATGAAATGGGTACAAGCAGACAATTCAGAAAAAGTTAAAGAGGCAAAATCTAGAGGATTTGTGGTAGTTTGGACATGGGGGAGGGGAGAGAGGAGCAAGGCTGATCCCAGGCTGGTGTGGGACCTGTGACCTTGTTGGATAGAGACCGCTGAGATGGGGAACCAATGAGAAGGAGTGGGTAGAGGCTGTGGTGGGATGTTTGGATGTACTGATTTCCCGTGTCTTTGACACATCCAGGTGCAGGTGAAAGACAGTGGTTGGCTATCTGGTGTGTGCTTGGGGGAGAGGTCTGTGTTGGACACACACAGAATGCAGATATCTGGGGGCCCTGGCAGACCCCCAGAAAGAGAGCATGCCGTGTGAGGACCAGAAGACCCAGGGTCCCGCCTGAGGAGCCCCTGCACGTGGAGGAGGAGGACCTGGGCAGGGTGGGAGATGGGGAGCCTGAGAAGAAGCATCCAGGGAGGGAGGAGGGAAAGCAGAGAGTGTCTCAAGGTATAGGGAGTGGGCATTGGTGCCAGAGACACCAGCACCAGCGAGGTGGAGCTAGTTGAGCTCTGGAAGCCAGAGGGAAGTGGGGTTGAAGGATGTTTCAACGTTCTTTCTGCTGGGAGGGACCTGAGCCTGTTTAGAGGTGAATGGTCCAGAAAATGACCCATAGTTTGGCCTCAGGTCAAACAACAGGTCAAACACAGCCCCGCCCATCAACAGAAAATTGGATTAAAGATTTACTGAGCAGGGCCCTGCCCATCAGAACAAGACCCAGTTTCCCCCTCAGTCAGTCTCTCCTATCAGGAAGCTTCCATCAGCCTCTTATCCTTATCAGAGGATATGAAAACCACAGTCACAGAAAACTAACCAAACTGATCACATGGACCACAGCCTTGTCTAACTCAATGAAACTATGAACCATACTGTGTAGGGCCACCCAAGATAGACGGGTCATGGTGCAGAGTTCTGACAAAACATGGTCCACTGGAGAAGGGAAAGCCAAACCACTGCAGTATTCTTGCCTTGAGAACCCCATGAACAGTATGAAAAGGCAATAAGATAGGACACTGAAAGATGAACTCCCCAGGTTGGTAGGTGCCCAATATGCTACTGGAGATCAGTGGAGAAATAACTCCAGAAAGAATGAAGGGATGGAGCAAAAGCAAAAACAATACCCAGTTGTGGATGTGACTGGTGATAGAAGTAAAGTCTGATGCTGTAAAGAGCAATATTGCATAGGAACCTCAAAGGTTAGGTCCATGAATCAAGGTAAATTGGAAGTGGTCAATAGGAGCTGGCAAGAGTGAACATCGACAATTTAGGAATCAGTGAACTAAGGTGGACTAGAATGGGTGAATTTAACTCAGATGACCATTATATCTACTAATTGTGGGCAGAATCCCTTAGAAGAAATGGAGTAGCCATCATAGTCAACAAAAGAATCTGAAATGCAGTACTTGGATGAAATCTCAAAAACCACAGAATGATCTCTATTGTTTCCAAGGCAAACCATTCAATATCACGGTAATCCAAGCCTATGCCCCAACCAGTAACGCTGAAGAAGCTGAAGTTGAACAGTTCTATGAAGACCTACAAGACCTTTTAGAACTAACACCCAACTAACACTTTTCATTATAGGGGACTGGAATGCCAAAGTAGGAAGTCAAGAGATACCTGGAGTAACAGGCAAATTTGGCCTTGGAGTACAAAACAAAGCAGGTCAAAGACTAACAGAGTTTTGCCAGGAGAATGCACTGGTCATAGCAAATACCCTCTTCCAACAACACAAGAGACGACTCTACACATGGACATCACCAGATGGTCAGTACTGAAATCAGATTGATTATATTCTTTGCAGCCAAAGATGGAGAAGCTCTATACAGTCAGCCTTTGACTGTGGCTCAGATCATGAACTCCTTATTGCCAAATTCAGACTGAAATTGAAGAAAGTGGGGAAACCACTAGACCATTCAGGTATGACCTAAATCAAATCCCTTAGGATTATAGAGTGAAAGTGACACATAGATTCAAGGGATTAGATCTGATAGACAAAGTGCCTGAAGAACTGTGGACGGAGGTTCATGACACTGTACAGGAGGCAGGGATCAAGACCATCTCCAAGAAAAAGAAATGCAGAAAGGCAAAATGGTTGTCTGAGGAGGCCTTAATAAATAGCTGAGAAAAGAAGAGAAGCTAAAAGTAAAGGAGAAAAGGAAAGATATACCCATTTGAATGCAATTCCAAAGAATAGCAAGGAGAGATAAAGCCTTCCTCAGTGATCAATGCAAAGAAATAGAGGAAAACAGTAGAATGGGAAAGACTAGAAATCTCTTCAAGAAAATTAGAGATACCAAGGGAATATTTCATGCAAAGATGGGCACAATAAAGGACAGAAATTGTATGGACCTAACAGAAGCAGAAGCTATTAAGAAGAGGTGGCAAGAATATACAGAAGAACTATACAAAAAAGATCTTAATGGCCCAGATAACCACGATGGTGTGATCACTCACCTAGAGCCAGACATACTGGAATGTGAAGTCAAGTGGGCCTTAGGAAGCATCACTACAAACAAAGCTAGCGGCAGTGATGGAATTCCAGTTGAGCTATTTCAAATCCTAAAGATGATGCTGTGAAAGTGATGCACTCAATATGCCAGCAAGTCTGGAAACCTCAGCAGTGCCCACAGGACTGGAAAAGGTCAGTTTTCATTCCAATCCCAAAGAAAGATAATGCCAAAGAATGCTCAAACTACTGCACAATTGCACCCTTCTACTCATTTGTATACTAGCGAAGTGCTCAAAATTCTCCAAGCTAGGCTTCAACAGTATGTGAACCATGAACTTCCAGATGTTCAAGCTGGATTTAGAAAAGGCAGAGGAACCAGAGATCAAATTGCCAACATCTGTTGGATCATTGAAAAAGCAAGAGAGTTCCAGGAAAACATCTATTTCTGCTTTATTGACTATGCCAAAGCCTTTGTCTGTGTGGATCACAATAAACTGTGGGAAATTCTTTAAAGAGATGGGAATACCAGACCACCTTACCTGCCTCCTGAGAAATCTGTATGCAGCTCAAGAAGCAACAGTTAGAACTGGACATGGAACAAGAGACTGGTTCCAAATTGGGAAAGGAGTACGTCAAGGCTGTATATTGTCACCCTGCTTATTTAACATAAATGCAGAGTACATCATGCAAAATGCCAGGCTGGATGAAGCATGAGCTGGAATCAAGATTGCTGGGAGAAATATCAATAACCTCAGATATGCAGATGACACCACCCTTATGGCAGAAAGGGAAGAGGAAATAAAGAGCCTCTTGATGAAGGTGAAAGAGGAGAGCGAAAAAGTTGGCTTAAAACTCAATATTCAGGAGAAGGCAATGGCACCCCACTCCAGTACTCTTGCCTGGAAAATCCCATGGACGGAGGAGCCTGGTAGGCTCCATGGGGTTGCTAAGAATCAGGCACGACTGAGCGACTTCACTTTCACTTTTCACTTTCATGCACTGGAGAAGGAAATGGCAACCACTCCAGTGTTCTTGCCTGGAGAATCCCAGGACAGGGGAGCCTGGTGGGCTGCCGTCTATGGGGTCACACAGAGTCGGACACGACTGAAGCGACTTAGCAGCAGCAGCAGCAGCAGCAGCAGTTCCTGGGGGATAATCACATGGTCTCTATTGCTTTAAAAAGGGCTGAGTCTGCACCATTCACTGTGGTAGCCATTGGCCACGTGAGACTATTGTTCTTCAGATGTGGCTGGTGCTAACTGAGATGTGCTGTTAAGTGTAGGACACACAAGAGATTTCAAACACTGAAAAAGAATGTAAAATATCTGTTGCAGGTTGAAGTAATATTTTGGATATGTTGCATTAAATAAAATATATTGTTAAAATGAAAAAAAAAAAAAAAAACCTCAACATTCAGAAAACTAAGATCATGGCATCTGGTCCCATCACTTCATGGCAAATAGGGAAACAATGGAAACAGTGGGAGACTTCATTTTTTGCGGCTCCCAAATCACTGCAGATGGTGATGGCAGCCATGAAATTAAAAGACGCTTGCTCCTTGGAAGAGAAGTTATGACCAACCTAGACAGCATATTAAAAAGCAGAGACATTACTTTGCCAACAAATGTCCATCTAGTCAAAGCCATGGTTTTTCCAGTAGTCAAGTGTGGATGTGAGAGTTGAACCATAAAGAAAGCTGAGTGCCGAATAATTAATGCTTTTGAACTGTGGTGTTGGACTCTTGAGAGCCCCTTGGACTGTAAGGAGATCAAACCAGTCCATTCTAAAGGAAATCAGTCCTGAATATTCATCAGAAGGACTGATGCTGAAGCTGAAACTCCAATACTTTGGCCACCTGATGCGAAGAGCTGACTCATTGGAAAAGACCCTGATGCTGGGAAAGATTGAAGGCAGGAGAAGAAGGGGACAACAGAGGATGAGATGGTTGGATGGCATCACCGATGTGAAGGACATGAGTTTGAGTAAGCTCCAGGAGTTGGTAATGGACAGGGAAGCCTGGCATGCTACAGTCCATGGGGTCACAATTAGTCAGACACGACTGAGCGACTGAACTGAACTGATCCAGAAAAGAGGAAATAACATCAGGTTGTGGAGAGAGCAGTGGCTGGATTGGGGAAGATTCTCCAGGAGGTGGGGGTCAGGGAACAGGTGTGACTTGGGGGGCCGGGAGGAGGGACCCCTCCTGCATTATGTAACGACAGGGAGTGGCTTAATTTGGGTTCCCTGAAAGCAGAGCCTGAGAGTAAAGACTTGGTGCAAGTTAAACTCCACGTTTAACTTGAGACAAGTTTATTTGGGAAGCACCCCAGAAAAATATGACTGAGGGAGTGGAAGGAATGAGAGAAAGAAGGGGGAAAAGCTAACATGGGGCCAGTGGCACTGAGCCGGTCGCTGTTCCAGGCAGCTGGAGGTCAGTTCTGCGTGGTGCCTCTCAGCATCGTTCATCAGAAGGACATTCATCTGCCTGCTCCCACCTTCTGTGATGAGGCTTCCCTTGGGAGCGTTGACCCCAGTCCTTCAGTCTCCTGGGCTGCAGGCTGCCTGAGTCCCACCCTTGCTCCTCCCCACTCCCAGCACAGAGAGTGGGTGAGCCCGGGGTTGGGACTCAGTGTGGAACACAGCTGGAATCCCAGGAGGACTGACGGGATGTGGACAGGGGCACTCGGAGCACTAGTCCAGGGATGGGGGCGGGAGGAGAGCAGGCAGGCGTGGGGGGTCCCCAGGTGTTTCCTTCTGCTAGCTTCTCTGGCTTGGGGGTAGGAAGAAGGAGGTGCCGTCCTGAGGGCTGAAGGAGGTGGTGGGAAGATCAAGGGGCAGAAGGCAGAGGTCATGTTCACTGCTGGAGTGGGAGGAGCCAGAGCGGGTGGTTTCGGGGGTACCTCGGGGCTGGCCGGGGCTTTCACTGCTCTATAAGGATTTGGCCGGCTTCCTCCCTGACCTTCATCTCCTTTCATCCGCCACCTCACTCAGCCTGTTCTGGCCTCGCTGGCGTCCTCACTGTCCCTGGGACCCATGAAGCATTCCTGCCTTTCCCCCGCCCTGTTCCTTCTATTTGGAACTTCACCCCGCCCCCACCCCCGCAGGGCTCCCTCCTCCAGACCTCTGCCCAGTGGTCCCCTGACCAGAGGGGCCATCAGGAGGGCCTGAGATCGAAGGCAGCAGCGTCGCCCTCACCCTCTTTCCTTGCCCCGCTCCACCATCGGACATTATCTCACATTCTCTTTAGTCCCTGCACTTGTCATCACCTCCTGCCCATCGCGCTCCTCGAGGCCAGGGCTTGTGTCTGGGTTGGTCCTGGCTGCATCGCAGATGCCTGCTCAGTGCCCAGCACGTGTGCTGAGTGAATGAGCCAGCAGACTGAGGTCCAGAGAAGGAAGTGACTTTGGTGCCCCCAGGGGTCAGCACACCACCGCCTTGCTGCCCCAGCAGGCTTTGTGCTGGATGCAGAGGAGACAGAGAAATGGGCAATTGGGGCCACCACTCTGGGAGAGGCCCTCGGGGCTGCGGGGCACAGGGGAGGGCTTCCTGGAGGAGGTGGCACCTGTGTTCTAAAGATGACAGGGCTTAACTGGATGAAGAGTGGGGGACAGAGCACTCCAGCAGCATAAACAGTGTGTGCGGAGACACAGCATCAAACAGGCTCTTTCTGGAAATTAAAAGAAATGGTGGTGGGGAGGAGGGACCATGAGGCTCCACTCGGCGTGATTTCTAGATACACAGGCAGGGGCTGGATCAGGAAGGGCTCTGTGCACAGGGCCACAGAAGCTTGAAATTTATAACTTAAGCTGCAGGGAGCCCCTGAAGTGTCATAAGCAGGTGAGGGACACGATCGGATTTGTAATTTAGAAAGATCTCGGTGGCAGCCACGCAGAGGGGAGTGGGGGTTAGGAGCTATTAAGTCAGTCATGCAGGAGGCTGAGATGGGAATCTGAGAGCCGGAGGTGCCCGCGGGAAGAGGTGCTTGGGAGGCTCCGTGGCGGGCTGGTTGGGGAGGCGTCCAGGGGTCCAAGTCTGAGGGCGGCGGCACCGGGGGAGGGATGTGCGCTCAGGTCTGGCGGTGAGAGCAGGAGCCTCCGCTCAGGCAGCCTGGGTGAAGAGCCGTCCTGGCTGCATAGTCAGTGGGCCCAGTGTTGGTGGGGCCCCTTGAGTTTTCAAGTCAGGGGTCCCTTGTTGAAAAATCATTAAGAATTTTAAGAGGGCAAGGGCAGAGTGATACACAAAGCATGGGGCCCCACGTGACATGGACAGGGGACACACTTGTGAAGCCAGCCGGGGACGGGGTAGATTTGGCTCACAGAATTCAGCAGAAAACTCAAAGTCCGGGACGTCCGGGCTTCTACGTGGCCTGGAGATGGCCAGCATCAAGAAACGGAACCGCTCGTGGGACCCCAGCCACCAGTTTGTTTTTTTTTTTAACCAGAGAGAAAGGTGTGAAACTTCACAGCAGAAATAGGGGAGGGCCTGTCTGGCTAGGGCGGCTCTTGGAAGGTTTGGAGATGACATTGAGATGCACAGAGCCTGGTCTTATGCCGCCCTGGGCACCTGAAAGGTCATCCCACTGGCAGCCCATTCGTGCTCAGAGTTCCTCTGCAGCAGGCATGAGTTTGGCTCTTTGAGCCAGACTGTGCTGAAGGAGAGGGGTGGATGTCCCGCCTGCCATCCAGACCATGCAAACAGCGGCCCCTCACCCGCACCCAGCTGGTGTGCCAGAGGCTGGGATGACACCCCGTCCTCCCAGAGGCTCCAGATCCTCCCGAACCTTCACATCCACCCCGGCCCCATACAGGCCCCTCTGTGCTGCTTTCCAGCCCTGGCCTTCTGCTGAAGGAGCTCACTCTTCACTACCCAAGGGTCGGAAAAGCCAACTCAAAGGGGCTTAGCCAATATGAATTTTTATTATTTCTATTTATTAAACACCAATATTTCCAGGCATATGTGCAGGCATATTTTAAAGAAGCTTACAAATAATAACTCACTTTAATCCCCATAACAATCCTATGAGGCAAGAATTATTATTATCATGTTGCAAATGAGGAGGCCGAAGTAGTTTGCTTAAGGTCACAAGCTTGCTTAACAAAATGTCAAGAAGCTGGGTAGATACAGAATAGGTACAATGGCTTAGTACAATATCCTTACTTCATTTTTGTTCATCATTCCACTCAGTTATTCTTAGAGTATCTGCCAAGTTTCCCCTCATGGTCACAAAGTGGCTGCCACATCACATACTCATACCACAATAACCAAAAGCAGGCAAGAAGGGCTCCTATCCTAGGATATGGCTTTCTTTTTTTTTTATCAGAGAGTAAAATCTTCTTCGGAATCGTTCCTGAAAACTTCTTTTTATAACTTATTGGCCAAAACTGGGCCACATGCCCACCTTTAAACCAATCACTGGCTAAAGAGACAAAATGGACTTGCTATGATTGGCTTTGGCAATTGTGGGTAGCCCTGGGGGGAGAGACTTCTTTCCTTGAGTCCCCACACACGAAGATGGGGGCATGTCTGTTGGGTGGGTGTCTGTCACAGCTCAGCTTCTCAAAGGGTCAAATCCTTTTATTTCCTACATTTCTGAAGCCATTAGGGAACTCAAACAAGTGTTTAACAGAATCTAAAATGGCTTCTTCCCAGGCATGAATGACTATGGCGTATCTTGGGGGAGATTAAATCAAAGCGGTTGGCTGCAGCAGCAGGTTTCTCAGGAAAGAGCAGACAAATGGTTAGGAAGGGAGGCTGCAGGAGATTAGGGAGGACTCGTCCTGGCAGCCCGAGGAGCCTGGGACTCTGTTTTGGGCAATGGGGAGCCAGTGAGTGATTCGGAGTACGGGAGGGAGTACGGGAGGGTAGGGTGTGGTGTCCACAGTCTGAGCAGTAGGAATGAAGGCGAGGAGTCCATCTTCCCTCTTCAGGCCCCCCTTGTCTGGTTAGTCATGCTCTCATCTGCCCTTCCCACCCAAAGGAGATCACCTCCTCAGCCCCCTCTCCTGTTCCCATCATGTCCCCCTGCAGACCTGGAAAGAGCTCCCCTCTGTACTTCCTCGACTCCCACCCGCTCCTCACTCCTGCACAATTGTCTTCTGAACCCGTCTTGTCCCAGGGGCCTCAGGAAGCCCACCAAGGAGCTCACGGTGTAAGGGAGCCCTTGGGGAAATCAAGATGAAGATAAAACTCCATCTCTGCAGTGTGTGGGGATGCGGTGGGCTGCCAGTAGCCTCCTAGGAGGACAGGAAGGTTTGTCTCAAGGCACTTGGTGCCCAGGGGCCCCTGACCCCCTCCTGCCCATCTGACCCGCTCCCCAGGGCTCTGCTGACGTCACTGCGCGTCTCTCTGCCCCTGACCCCCTCCTGCTTCTCACACCCCTGCTTGGGCTGCTTTTCCTGTGCCTGCCCCTTAAACGTCGGGGCTCCCCAGAGTACACCCTGGTACCCCCTTCTCCGCTCTGTATACACCTTCCCATCCATGTCCCCCGTTGCCGGAATTCCCAGCTCTGGACCAGCGTGTCCCAGGCTTCCTCCTGTGCTCCGGACTCCAGTCTGCACCTGCCTCTGGGCGCCTCCACCTGGACGTCCCTCCCCAAGTCCTCACCCAACAGACCGACTTAGAATCATCACCTCCCTCCTTGTTCCTGCTCTTCCACCAGTGGCTTGTTTCTTCAACTAGTCATGCAAATCAGGAGATTTGGGGTCAGTTTTTAATTCCTCCCCAGTCTACACTTCCCTGATTGGGGATTGAACCCATGCCTCCTACAGTGGAAGTGTGGAGTTTTAACCACTGGACTCCGGGGGAGGTCCCTACACCTAAACAGACTAATGAGCCTAACTACCTACTCAGGATTGTCTTTCAAATCTATTTGCAATTCCACAGCCTGCAGCCACCCCCTGCTTCAAGCCTTTAATCATCTCTTGCTTAGACCACTCCTAAAGCCTCCCTGCTAGCCTCTACTTCCAGCCCTCCAGGTGTTAACCTAGTCCTCCTAGATTAATCTGGTTAACTAGTTAATCCAGTCCTCAGAAGAGCCTTCAAGAACAATGCGTGCCAACTGCAGAACTGGCCCTTCAGGGGAGCTGTAACCTCTGCTCCATCATGACAGTTGGAGGATCCCCAGGTCACCCTTAGAACCGTGAGTTTGAGAACACATCCCGCCTCCTGGGGCTGTGATCAGGGGTCAGGAAGCTGGGATAAGGATGGTGCTGTATCCATTGCAGTGGTCCCTCCAGGAATGGGACACTGGATGCTGGATAACGGAGGCAGAGTCTTCTCCCCCTGCTTGCCAGCGGAGGACAGGCAAGGGGGGAGATGGCCCCACCCTCACTGTGCTTTCCAGATGGTGGCAACTGCTTTCACCTGGTAGAACCAAATTCATATTCCAAAACTCAGCCCAAGTGAGTCTGGAAATGGAGTGTTAGTCTGCCAGGCCCCACGATACTTGGTGGGCACAGCAGACAGGAGAGGAAGGATGCTGAGGCCAGTCTGTAGCCCTGTTCTCAGCTACCCTACCTTTTGCACCAGAGGAATGTTCTGAAATTCAGGTCAGGTAACGTCACTTCCTATGCTAGCCTAACCCCTCTGGAGACTCCCACTGCACCCGGAAGGAAGCCTCTTCTTTCTGTCCTGAGAGCGTGACCATAGCTACTCGTGGATCTGGTGGTGGCCACGTTGCACCCTTACCATGGCCCTGCATAGCTGGGGGCTGGAATCTCGTCTCTGACTGGTCAACTGCTCCCATTCCTGGAGACTCAGCCCCACCCCCAACCCCCAGATTTGCACTTCCTCTAGCCTGTCCCACGCTACCTTGAGTGTATCTCAGGTGTAGCACCTTCTAAATGATAGTGGGTGGGTTATAAGTCTCTACCGCCCTCCTCCGTGGGGTCCTCACACATGGGAAATGTGTCTGATTAGTCATCATACTCACAGAACACAATCATCGCAGGCACACAATCATGGCGCCAAGCGTTAAGGGTTTTATATGTTTTAACTCATTTGATCTTCCTAAGACAACTTTACCAACAAAGGTCCATCTAGTCAAAGCTGTGTTTTTTCCAGTGGTCATGTATGGATGTGAGAGTTGGACTATAAAGAAGGCTGAGTTCTGAAGAATTGATGCTTTTGAACTGTGGTGTTGGAGAAGGCTCTTGAGAGAATCCCTTGGACTGCAAGGAGATCCAACCAGTCCATCCTAAAGGAGATCAGCCCTGAGTAGTACTGATGCTGAAGCTGAAACTCCAATACTTTGGCCACCTGATGCGAAGAGCTGACTCATTGGAAAAGACCCTGATGCTGGGAAAGATTGAGGGCAGGAGGAGAAGGGGATGACAGAGCATGAGATGGTTGGACGGCATCACCGATGTGATAGACATGAGTTTGAGTAAACTCTGGGAGTTGGTGATGGACAGGGAGGCCTGGTGTGCTGCAGTCCTGGGGTCGCAAAGAGTTGGACATGACTGAGTGACTGAATGGAACAACCCTCTGAGAGCACGTGGCAGGGACTGCACTGGCCCATCACGGTCCCCTCGCTCCTCTCTGGGCGCACGACCTGACCTCATCTCCCGGCCTCCCTTGCAGCCACGGGAGCCCGTATAACCCCTTCTCACCCACGTGCAGAGTGGGCGTCAGAGCTCTCAGGAAGGCAGCCTTGCTCTCCCCATGCTCCTGGTGTCCAGGGGGACACCAGGCATGGGGACCCAGCCCGGAGCACCACGGCAATGGCAGAGCCCCCTGGGGCAGCTGGAGCAACAAGAGGGAAAGAGCCTGGGCCTTTGGCGTCACCGTACTGCAGGGACCCGCCTGCTGGTGAATGAGAAGTACACCATTGCTGAGTCTAAGCCATTGTATTTTGGGTCCGTGAGGGCAGGTTAGCCGGTCCTGACTGAGGCAGTGGAGGCGATGATTATGGCCCACGTGACAGTCCCCATTCTAGAAGTGGGGAAACCGCAGCCTGGGGCGTTGGGTAACTGGGCCAGGGTCCCGCTGCTGGTAAGTGGAGTGCTGGGGTGAAACCAGGCTCTGATGGAGCTGAAAGCAGAGAGAGGGGGCAGTTGGAACCTGGGAGGCTGGTAGTCTAGGGGCTTGGGGGAGAGGCTGGGAGAAGGGAGCAGTCAGAACCAGAAGTTGGGCCTGGGCTCTCAGTATCACCTACGGGAAACAACCTGAGAAGGAGGCACTGGAATGATAGGCAGCTAGCGGGCAGGGCAGCTGCTGGTGTGTGTGGTTTACAGAGAGGACGGTGTGGGGCCCAGGAGGACCTTGGGTGCAGCAGTTAGCGCGGCAGATCTGAATGTCACTTATAGAGCTCTTGCAAAGGTTTAGGACTCCAAGGAACCTTGGCATCATCTGGCCCACCCGCTTCTGAAGAGGAGGCCGGTTGGGAGGGGTTAAGTGGCTTGCTCAAAATCAGTGTTTTGTTTTTTTTTTTTTAACTGCAGAAGATGGCTTGTGTGGCACATGCTTCACACCAGACTCACATCTGGAGCCCAAGAGAGCCAGGCGCCCCCGCCTGCCCCCAGCTCATCCCGGCGTCACTGTGCTATTATTTTAACTATCGTGCTCATAGAGAAATACTGCCAGCATGTTAAAGACTGCGTTAATTAATTAACCAGGCACTTCATTGAGAGTCAATGGTGTAATTGTTGTTCGTGGTGGATAAATACTAATTGAATATTAAGAACATATTTGTGCAGAAGGAGCTGCTTCTGATGAGCCGTGCCCTTTGTCAGCCAGATGTTTGGACTCGTTTTGGAGGCTGAGTCATTAGCTGGGAGTGCCCTGGCATTTGGGCTCTGCTGTTCTGTGTCTGAGAAGGAAGGCAGGCAGCCTGTGAAGGACTGGCTCCCAAGCAGTAAAAGGTGGGTGCAGGGGGGGACCTTCACAGACAGACTCAGAAAATAACAGTTGTATTAAGCAGATGACAAATATGTATCAAGCTTTTTTTAAAATTGAAGTATAATTGATTTATAATGTTAGTTTTAGGTATACAGCAAAGTGATTCAGTTATATATATATATATTTTCAGATTCTTTTTTCCTTACAGGTTATGACAAAATATTGAATATAGTTTCCTATTCTATACAGTAGGTCCTTGTTGGTCATCTGTTCTATATATAGCAGTGTGTATATGTTAATTCCACAACTCCTAATTTATCCCTCCCACCTATTGAGCTTTAACTGAAGCAATTCTAGGTGTGATTTTAGGCATTGGAGAATCACTCCCTCCCTTTCAAATCCTTCAAACAGATGCTTTAATCCCTGCCAGTGAGGCAGATAGGGTGGGGCCTGTCAGCATTTACGGTGGGAAAATTGAGGTTCTGTGAGGCAAGGTGACTTCCTCGGGATCATGATGCGACAGAATCCTGGTCTCTGCCCTTCCAGCTACTCCACATCGCCCCTGTAGCAGGTGCCTCAGGCCTCCAGACCCCTGAGGAGCCAGGGGAGATGACTGTCTTCCCTTGGTTCTCGGGGTCCGTGAGTCTCAAGACTGTTTGACCCCAGCAGTCAGGGCCCTCGGCAGACTTCCAGCTCTTGTGACTGGCTCGGCCCTGACAAGGCTGCATGAGGAGTGTGGACTCTGAAGCCAGAATTCTTGGCTCCAGAGCTCAGCTCCGAATCTTGGGCAAATCTTGAACAAATTTCTTAAACTCTCTGTGTCTCAGTCTGCAAATGATAAAATGGAGATAAAATAGGCCTTACCTCCTAAGCCGTGAATGGCCATACTGTGCCTTTCCATAGATTAAGAAGAGCTTCCCTCTCCCCTCCAAGGGTCATAGGTATATGCTGGGTATGCTGCTTGGGGAGATCATGGTCTGCTTTCTTGGCCAGATGCCCTTGTTTAGTGAACAACTTCCCAACTGTACATGGCAGCCCTGCCTACAAAGTTGTCATGAGAAGAAACAAAACATCACACAGTAAGTGCCTAATGGTGTTAGAATCTTCTTGTTTTCTGACCCCACCTCCTTGAGAACTGGGCATGACTTTGCTGCCACCCATGCCCTGCCAACAGCCTCACTTGGAAAGACTGATAAGAGGATGTTGACACATGAACCAAGAGCAGGAGAGGAGACAGCTCCTGTCACCGCACTGAAGGCAGCAGAGGGTCTGCAGAGCCTGATGAGAGAGCGTCTCCCCAAAGCTCTGGCCCTTGGAGCCGCTGTGGGAGGACTCCTCCCTCCACCCCAGTTCTAGCATTAGTCCCTGGTCTCGGGGATTGCCGCCCACAGCTGTGCGAAGCTCAGAGGTAGCCCAGAGACAGAGATTCTAATCCCATTGCGCCCAAGTTGAACTGGGAGGTGGTCCCAGGACACGCTGGGAGTGGGGTGGGGAGGGAGACAGGAAGGGAGGGCTGCGATGGGGGCCACAGGGGCTCTGGGGACCCCTGGGAGAGACCAGAGCTCCACACCAGGTGGGGCTGCCACAGGGCTGCTGCTGGGGGGCGGTGCTGACACCAGTCATCACTCCTGGGCCAGGAGGGCCCCTTCCTGTGAGAGAATTCCTAGTAGAGACCCGGGGCCTCGGTCCTCAGGACAGTCCTTGCTGTGCCCCAGGCACTGTTGTATTAGGCCCCGCCCCCCGGCTGCAGGGACACGTGAGGCTCAGAGAGGTGGAGTGGCTTTCCTAACATCACAGAGTTAGTGAGTAAGAGCCACAGGCTCGCTGCTCTGTGTGAGCCGCACTGTTGGAAACCCACCAGGCATGAAAGGGTCTACAGGCAGCAGCCCCCACCTTGTCCCACAGCCTCCCAGCGCCCCTCTCTGAGCGGATCTGAGTCCCTCTCCGCAGGGGCAGGGAGGTTCCCCTTCATACTGACTCAGCTCCTGGGCTGGGAGAGGGGTTCCAGCCTTGGGCAGAGGCCCAGGGCCCTTCTGTGCCTCCTATTCAAACCTCAGCCCTGCCCGCTGAGGCCGTTCTTACCAGTCAGGATCTGTGAGAATCCTGGCAGCTCCCATCACCCCCACCCCCACCCCCCTCCAGGGGCTGTCCGGGCCAGACCAGGGCCCCGCCAGCAGACTAGAGGACGCCCTTCATAGCGTGGGAACTCCAGGCTGCCTGGAGCTGCCTGCCCTTAAGGACCATCCCTTTCCGCCCCACTCCCAACTCTGATGGGCAGAGCAGTGCTTCTGGGAGCGCCCAGTCTGGCTGGGGAGACGTAGCTCCAGGCCTCGGGGCAGCTCTGTCTCCTTTGCCTTCTTGACAGGGCAGCAGGGTCTGAAGAAGCCCGTGTGGACACTCAGAGAAGCCAGCAGAAGCCGGGAAGGTGGGTGGGTGCCGGGGTGGGCGCGAGAGGAAGTCTTTGCGCTCTCCCTTCCCGGCGGGGACAGCCGAGGCTCGGAGGCCCAGGCAGAGCCTTGCTGGGAGAGTGAAGCCTTGCTGGGAGAGTGAGGCCAGCTGGGAGAGTGAGGCCAGCTGGGAGAGTGAGCCCAGAATCTTTCTCAGTGCTGGTACTTGAGCCCCTCCACGAGAGGGCGGGGATCTAAAGGAGATTACCATCTCATCACGGCCCCCAGGACTAGTAAGCGCTCGGTTGGGTGGGATAAGCTGACAGATTTGGAGGTGGCGTCAGGGAAAAGTGCCTTTGTAGGTGTCTTCGAGGTGCACAAGCCATCGCCTGACCGTCCGCGGTGCGGGTCCGCGAACAGCCGGGAAGATGCCTGGGAAAGGCCGGAACTACCAAGACCCCGGCCCCCAGATGTGTTGGGCTACGCCCCCAACACCGCTGCCTCCCCGTCTCAGACCCTGCCATCGCCCCGCCTCACCCCAGCAAGACTCCCCTGGGGAGCTGATGACATCAGAGGTGCCCCAGGAAGCCGCCCGCCCCCGGGGCGACAGACGGGACTATTTATACGGAGGAAACGCAGCCCTGTCACCCTCCGGCTCCACGTTGCCTTCTGCTTCCCGCGCTTCCCCCGCTCGCGCTGGGGCTGCTGCGCCTATATTAGGAGCGCGGCAGATGGAAGCGGCGGGACCTTCCGCGTCGCCCCGGGCTGGGCTCTCTGCACGTGCATCCCGGCCCTGAGCCATCAAGGACCTGGCCCACCCTCCCTGGGCTGTCTGAACCTCCCTGGCACCCTAGTGGGTAAGGACTCCGTGTAGACGGATTCTAGGGGGCGAACCGGAGGGACCCAAAGAGAGGGTAGGATAGTAGATTGAAGATGAGTGGAGGAGACAGACTGTTGAGACAGGGGCGGAGACCAAGGAGCAGGGAGGAGGGGTAAGATCTGAAAGGAGGGTGTAGGGCAGGAGAAAGAGGAGTCTGGGGTCTAAGGGGCCCCATTCTCTACAGTGACGGTGTGAAAATCAGGAAAAGGCGCCCTCTGCGGGTTGATGAATTAGGAAAAGGTGTAAACCAAATGTGTCAGTGCTTGGAAAAAAAGATCCCCTTCCTCCCAGAGGGTTGGGCCCCCCCCCGAGCCAAGTCACCCAGCTTGGGGAGTAGGGGTGGGCCTCGTGGCAGCGCCCTCATGATCTGCACAGCTGTACCTGGCAGGCTTCTCCCGGACTCGGAGCTGGGGGCTGCTTTGGGGACACCCCAATGCTCTGCTCCCAGCAGCCGGGTTCTGCCCACCCAAGAGGCAATCCGTTTAACCACGTTGGCAGGTAGACGAAGAGTTCTTGCCATCTCCCAACTGAGGGCTCCAGGTTCACCAGGGAGCCCAGGCTCATTAGGAAACCACAGAGCACGTGGCCCCGGTCAGGCAGAGAGCCAGCAGGTGTCCCGTGGCAAGCTCCAGCCCTGTCTCCAATGGGGTGACAGACAGACCTCCAGCCCCACTTCTGCCATCAGCAGCTGCTCCCCTCTCCCGGAAGCCCTGGAGACCAGCGTCTGGCTCAGCATCCCAAGCTCACCTGGGTCCTCGCCTCTGTCCTCCGCTGCTTTGTACACCAGCAAGTGGGGCCTCTCACCACACTGGGTGACTGGGGGTGGGGTATCCTGCAGCTTTGATCCCCAATTGTGTTCTGTGGCTTTGGCACTGGGGAGGTGTCAGACACTGAGGTGCAATTTACATTTTAATAAAGAAAGTTGTATTTCAGTTATTTGCATTTAAATAAGGGGCTGCTTCCTCCCCTGCTAGTGGTGACACCTTTGGGAGAAGAAGGCTCCCCAGGCCTCTGGTTTCTGGCACCTCCTCACTAGCCAGCTTGGTGGGGTGGGGGGGGTAGGGGGGTGGTGATGGGAACAGCAGGGATCCTCCACCATGCCCTCACTCAGGCACGCTGTCTGCGGAGAGTGTATATACACATGTGTGTACATAGCTCATGCCACCGGATGCATGCACAAACACCCTAGTTTATGCACATACACATATGTGCATGCCACATGCACATGCAAACTCATACGTGCTGGCCCATACATGAAGACATGCATGCATGTGTGTACTTACTATACACACACACACACATAAGCTCTCACACTTACTACTGAAAATACCAAGATGTCCTCATGCCTTGCGCTCTAACCCCAGGTACCCAACCTGGTAAACCAGCCCTCAGAAACTTACACCTGTCCAGCAACACCCATGAACCCATTCCATCTGAAGAAGGTTCCTGGGAAGCAGGAGGGGCTGAGAGGCCTAGTGGCCATATCTGGCAGGGGAGGGTTGGCGAGTGGGGGCCTCCTGGCCCAGCATCACCCCAGGGTCCCTAGGAGCCCCCTCCTCACCCCAGCTTTGCCGCAAGCATCTTTGGCCCCGAGGGTGCAGCTGTGCTGGCAGCTTCCTTCTTTCATTGGCTCAGTGTGCGCCTGCCAGGGAGGTTGCCAGCTCGCTTTTCCTGGCTGGCGTTCTGTCTCCTGCAGCAGCCTCCAGCCCTTGTGTCCCCTCCAACGTCCCAGTCCCCAAACTCACAGTTTCTTCAAGACAAGAATTCTCTTTCTTCCCACGTGAGCTGTCCTCTGGTCCCCGCCTCCCAGCAGTGCTGCAGGACAGGCACAGATTTTCTCATCTCCAGGACCAGCCTGGACTCCTGGCGCGGGCTCTGCTTCCTCATTCCGGTGGGGACAGCTGCACCTATTCCTGGACTTGCGAGGTCAGACAAGTCCCAGAGTCGGATGCTCAGCATGCAGTCGGGGTTCCATTAATGAAGGCTGGCATCCCTGCAGACCCACATGAATGCACACAGTCCTCCTCTCTGGGCATAGTGATGGGGCCCCAGGACAACCTCAGAACTCACATGAGTCTAGACGAAAGCCCCCTCACTCAGTCCAGTACAAGAGCTGTGGGAGGAAACCCACACCCCCACACAGCGGCAAAGACTTGGACTCTATGTCACTTTGTCCCTCAAAGCCTCGAACTCCCTATCGAGGGAGCATAATGCCCATAAAATGGGCACAATGACATCGGCCCACTTTCCTTAAAGGACATAAAGGGGTGCCAATGAGCAAAAGTGTGCTTTCACTCTAGGGAGGGATTTGATTTAGATCATACCTGAATGGTCTAGTGTGTTTCCCTACTTTCTTCAATTTAAGTCTGAATTTGGTAATAAGGAGTTCATGATCTGAGCCACAGTCTGCTCCTGGTCTTGTTTTTGCTAACTGTATAGAACTTCTCCATCTTTGGCTGCAAAGAATATAATCAATTTGATTTCAGTACTGACCATCTGGTGATGTCCATGTGTGAAGTGATCTCTTGGGTTGTTGGAAGAGGGTGTTTGCTATGACCAGTGCGTTCTCTTGGAGTCTTTGTCCTGCTTCATTTTGTACTCCAAGGCCAAACTTGCCTGTTACTCCAGGTATCTCTTGACTTCCTACTTTTGCATTCCAGTCCCCTATAATGAAAAGGACATCTTTTGGGGGTGTTAGTTCTAGAAGGCCTTGTAGATCATCATAAAACTGTTCAACTTCAGCTTCTTTGGCATTACTGGTCAGGGCATAGACTTGGATTACTGTGATATTGAATGGTTTGCCTTGGAAGCAAACAGAGATCATTCTGTCATTTTTGAGATTGCACCCATGTTCTCTTGGGACTCTTGTTGACTATGAGGGCTACTCCATTTCTTCTAAGGGATTCTTGCCCACAGGAGTAGATGTAATGGTCATCTGAGTTAAATTCACCCATTCCAGTCCATTTTAGTTCACTGATTCCTAAAATGTTGACGTTCACTGTTGCCATCTCCTTGGTCCCTCAGGGGACCAATTTTACTTCTAGTTTACCTTGATACATGGACCTAACATTCCAGGTTCCTATGTAATATTGCTCTTTATAGCCTCGGACTTCACTTCCATCACCAGTCACATCCACAGCTGGTATTGTTTTGCTTTGGCTCCATCCCTTCAGTCTTTCTGGAGTTATTTCTCCACTGATCTCCAGTAGCATATTGGGCACCTACTGACCTGGGGAGTTCATCTTGCAGTGTCCTATCTTTTTGCCTTTTCATACTGTTCATGGGGTTCTCAAGGCTAGAATACTGAAGTGGTTTGCCATTCCCTTCTCCAGTGGACCATGTTTTGTCAGAACTCTCCACCAAGACCCATCCGTCCTGGGTGGCCCCACATGGCGTGGCTCATAGTTTCACTGAGTTAGACAAGGCTGTGTTCCATGTGATCAGTTTGGTTCGTTTTCTGTGTTTGTGGTTTTCATTCTGTCTGCCCTCTTATGGATAAGGATAAAAGGCTTGTGGAAGTTTCTGGATGGGACTGACTGTGGGGGAATCCTGTTCTGATGAGCAGGCCATCACCGCATCAGGGGTAATGGTAATGGTGACCTCCTTCAAAAGGACTTAGGTCAGCACTGCTGTAGTCAGTGCCCCCAGCCCTGCAGCAGGCCACTGTGAACCCACGCCTCCACCGGAGGCTCCCAGACACTCACAGGCAAGTCTGGCTCGCTCTCTTGGGGTCACTGTTCCCTTTTCCTGGGTCCTGGTGCATACAAGGTTTTGTTGTGCCCCAGTCCTATGAAGTTGTGTAACCAAGTCCCAAAGTTAAATTCCCTGGGGCTTCTCAGTCCCTTTGCCAGATTCCCAGGTTGGGAAACCTGTTGTGGGTCCTAGACCCAGCAAATTTGGAAAACTCAGCAGTGGCCACAGGACTGGAAAAGGTCAGTTTTCATTCCTGTCCCAAAGAAAGGCAATCCCAAAGAATGCTCAAACTACCGCACAATTGCAGTCATATCACACGCTAGTAAACAGATACTCAAAATTCTCCAAGCTAGCCTTCAACAGTACGTGAACTGAGAACTTTCAGATGTTCAAGCTGGATTTAGAAAAGGCAGAGGAACCAGAGATCAAATTGCCAACAGCGGTTGGATCATAGAAAGCAAGAGAATTCCAGAAAAACACCTACTTCTGCTTTATTGACTACGCTAAAGCCTTTGACTGTGTGGATCACAACAAACTGTGGAAAATTCTTCAAGAGATGGGAATACCAGACCACCTGACCTGCCTCCTGAGAAGTCTGTATGCAGGTCAAGAAGCAACAGTTAGAACCAGACATGGAAAAATGGACTGGTTTCAAATTGGGAAAGGAGTACATCAAGGCTGTATCTCATCACCCTGCTTATTTAACATAAATGCAGAGTACATCATGCGAAATGCAGGACTGGATGAAGCTCAAGCTGGAATCAAGATTGCTGGGAGAAATATCAGTAACCTCAGATATGCAGATGACATCACCCTTATGTCAGAAAGGGAAGAGGAACTAAAGAGCCTCTTGATGAAAGTGAAAGAGGAGAGTTTAAAAATTGGTTTAAAATGCAACATTCAGAAAACTAAGATCATGGCATCTGGTCCCATCACTTCATGGCAAATAGATGGGGAAACAATGGAAACAATGTCAGACTTTATTTTCTTGGGCTTTCAAATCACTGCAGTTGGTGACTGCAGCCATGAAATTAAAAGAGGCTTGCTCCTTGGAATAAAAGCTTTAACAAACCTATACAACATATTAAAAAGCAGAGACATTACTTTGCCGACAAAGGTCCAACTAGTCAAAGCTATGGTTTTTCCAGTAGTTGTGAATGGATGTACAAGTTGGAACATAAGGAAAGCTGAGCACCGAAGAATTGATGCTTTTGAACTGTGGTGTTAGAGAAGACTCTTGAGAGTCCCTTGGACAGCAAGGAGATCCAACCAGTCAATCCTAAAGGAAATCAGTCCTGAATATTCTTTGGAAGGACTGATGCTGGGAAGCTGAAGCTCCAATACTTTGGCCGACTGGTGCGAAGAACTGACTCATTGGAAGACCTTGATGCTGGGAAGGATTGAGGGCAGGAGGAGAAGGGGACAATAGAGGTTGAGATGGTTGGATGGCATCACCAACTCGATAGACATGTTTGTGCAAGCTTCGGGAGTTGGTGAAGGACAGGAAGCCTGGCGTGCTGCAGTCCATGGGGTGGCAAAGAGTCAGACAAGACTAAGCGGCTGAACTGAACTGAACTGATGCTAGGGAGGCTGTAAGGCATTTGGGAAAGGGGGCTGGTCACCCTAGGGCCCCAGTCACCATGTTCCTGCTCCACCCAGGGGTGCCCAGCCACCATCGTGGTCCTCATGGCCAACCCCAGGAAGCCAATGGTACCATCCCATTTACAGATGAGCCACTCCGAAGCCAGATCTTTCCACCACCTTAGATCTCTGGTAGGTCCTGGCAGTGGCTGGAACTTGAGCTGAGATGAGAGGGAGTGATGGTGACAGGTCACATGGACATTTGGGTGGAGAGCAGAGGGCCTGACAGGGGTGAGTCCCGACGCAGGGGCGCTGGCCTGTTCAAGGCCAAGGCAGATGCTGTCAGGCACGGCTCTGTCCTCTGGGTGCTTGTGAGGCTGGCTGCCTCCGCTCCCTCATCCTTGTTCAGAGTGTGCCATGACAAAGGCTGTCATTTTCTGTGTGCGTGGTGATGGGCAAGAGGTCGGGACGCAGGGTTCAGGCAAGAGGCCAGCCTTGGCTCCCTGAGTGGGCAGGACGAGAGTGCTGACCCTGGGGAGGCCGGCTTCAGGCAGGAGGACAGGGAAACTCACACCGTGGGGCGCAGGGGCCACGTTTGTCCGTGGTCCTCAGGACCCCCTTCCTAACGGTTTGTCCCAAGTGCCTTCCTGGCACTGCCACCCTCATAAATGCCCTCAGCCTCACAAGTTAGAGTCTTGGCGGATTGCCCATATAGGGGCATGATTCAGACTCCATCCACACCCCCTACACAAGCGTGTCTGCACAGGCAGGACCCTCAGCCCTGCTGCAATGGACGGGATGCCCTCTGCCCGGTCCCGGCCGGTGGCCCAGCCTGTCAGGTGGGGCCCTGCATCTCCTTAGAATGCCTGGGACCCCTGAGAGGGGAGAGCTCTGTGGGATGCCCATGTCTTCCTGGCTGGGAAGCCAGATCCTTGGGCAAAAGCCTAGAACTGGGGAAGGAACGGCATTGACCAAAACATGCCATAATTTATGAAGCATTCACTGTGCACCCGGCCAGGCAGCAAGCACACAGTTTCATCTTCACAAGTATATAAGGAGGTATGCCTGACCCTATCTTACAGGTGAGAAAACTGAGGCTCTGCCCATTTCCATGATACACCCAGGGCTCCACGTTGGGCACATCATGGAGCTGGGTTCACCCAGAGCAGTCTGATTCAGGTTCGGTCTCACCACTAAGCCTTATCCACTTCTGTGCTGGCTCTTCCCCTCCCCTGCTTCCCCCACCCTCCTCCGCACCCACATATCTTCCACCTTTATTTTGTCCTACTTTGAGTCAGGCCCTCTCTGCACAGAGCTTCCATGTAGAACAGAGGCTCCTCACTGATGTGACTCCGTGGACCTCTCTGGTGTCTGGGAAGGGCGATAGACCCCCTTCTCAGAATAACATTTGTAAATCCATGCAATGAAATTTCTAAAATTCAAAGGAAACCAATTACATTAAAATGCAGTTATCAAAATATTAAGAAAAAATTGCGATGGAGTAATACATGTGCTCCTTTATTAATGCACTAAATAATAAGATCTAGCAGTGGGTCTAATAAAACCACCATCATTTTGAAGTAAGGTTGAGCATAAATGATATTTCAAGATTTCTGCTGCAATTATAAGACGATTTGAAATGATCTGCACTTTCCACGTGTGACAGAGCCACGGGGTCCAAGATGACTACTGTGGTTTGCTGCTGACATGCACAAGGGAAGGAGGTGCTCAATTTTAACTGAAGATTAGTGAAAATAAAGATGTGACTTTTTTCCCCATCCACATGGACAGACCCCCAGAATTCTATACAGGGGTCCTTGGGGATCTGTAGAGAGCAGGCCTCTCCCAGTAGCAGGAGATACACTGGAAATAGATAAAATAGCCAGAGGAGTGAAATGCAGGGAAGACAAATGAGGAGGAGGTGGGGGAAGGAGCCGAATCACTGGGGGCCACCTGCAGGAAGTGAGGGAGGGAAGCTGGGGGTACCTGGGGGAAGACGGACGGCAGGAAACAGGGAGCCAGTCCTGGGCGGGGAGCATAGTGGGTATGCCTGAGTGGGGTGAGCATGATGACCACAGGGTTGCCGTTTCCAGTCACGCTGAAAATTTGGATGCATTCTGGGGAAGGCTGGGCGGTGGGACCACGGAAACCAGAGAGGGTGGCTCTGGGTGTGTGTGGAGGACCTGATGTGGGGCAGGGGCACCCAGGAGGGGTTGACTGCACTCTTCCTGGCTCACCCAGAATGGCAGGGGGCGGGGGGTGGTGGCGGGGGGAGAAGTGGCTGGATTTGGGGCACACTTTCAAGGTAAACCAGTAGGATTTCTGAGTTGACGGTATGAAAGTGAAAGTGAAAGTTGTTCAGTCGTGTCCAACTCTGCGACCCCGTGGACTATACAGTCCATGGAATTCTCCAGGCCAGAGTACTGGAGTGGGTAGCCTTTCCCTTCTCCAGGGGATCTTCCCAACCCAGGGATTGAACCCTAGGCCTCCCACATTGCAGGCGGATTCTTTACCTGCTGAGCCATGAGGGAAGCCCAAGAACACTGGAGTGGGGAGCCTGTCCCTTCTCTAGGGCATCTTCCCGACCCAGGAATTTAACTGGGGTCTCATGCATTGCGGGCAGATTCTTTACCAACTGAGCTACCAGGGAAGCCAGCACAGGATGAGAAAAAGAGAGGTGCTCAGGACGCCACCCAGCACCCTGGTGCCCCCATCAGTGGCTCTGGGCCTTGGCCCTGCTGCTCCAGACGTGATGGTGGAGCTCTGGTTCTGCCACCTGTCCCGAGCCTGAGAAGGTGCCCCGAGGAAGCTGTGGCAGGGACCACCGGCGGGAAGCACCCGATAGGGGCCGAAGGTCAAAGTCACCTCTTGGTTTTTCAAAGCTGATGCTCTCTCCTTCCCATGAGTTAATATTGCCTTTTATGTGAAACCTTTGGGGACACCTTCCTGCTGCTTCTACATGGGACTGGCTTCGCTAAATTACTTGCTTTGCCAACACCCGGGATTCCCTCAAGAGACTCCTTACCTGCTCCGTCAGCACAGATGTCCTCTATCTGTTCTCACTCCCCAGGCAGCAGAGGGACGTCCTTGGAAACCCCAACA
Source organism: Dama dama (assembly GCF_033118175.1). Taxonomy (NCBI): domain Eukaryota; kingdom Metazoa; phylum Chordata; class Mammalia; order Artiodactyla; family Cervidae; genus Dama; species Dama dama. Next base: position 10,715,701 of record NC_083687.1, on the reverse strand, counting down.
CAACACTTCCCCTCCCCCAGGGTCATTTCCAAAGACAGCTGCAAGGCTGGGAGGCTTTGTCTCACGCTGAAAACCAAGCCACCCTTAGTAGATGCAAGGGGAAAAAATGTTGACTGCATGAATAAGGTGGGTAGGGGTGAGGAAAGAAAGACGACTTGTCAGCTCCCTCTGGGTCTTTCTCATTTACCTTGAAGTCTCAGAACGTCAGATGCACCCGTGGTCCCATCTGAGGGTAGGAGTAGGTCCTGGGTCCAGATGCTGAGGCCCGGCCGCCCTTTTGGATTGTCCATGCCCCCACACAAGTCAAGCAGCGGGAGACTGGCTACATCACTCCATATCCATGACTGTTTGTTCATCTGTGCTCACACCCTGCCTTTCAGCCTCTTTCTGTCCCTCATGGGCCATCTTTTGAGGCTATTTGATTCTCTGGTGGAACCAGGTCTGTGCCCAGTTTTTTTGCCTTCCAGCCTCCACCAGCAAGTCCATGTGGTGGCACTTCATATCCTCGGCTCCCTCCAAGGGATCGTACCCCAGGGAATTTCTCTTTGGGATGCCCAGGGAGTCCCAAAGATTCCTGAAGCTTCAATCTGGGGTTGTCAAACTCTGGCCTGTGGGCCACATCTGTCCTGCCACTGGTTTCTAGGTGGTCTCAGAGCTAAAAGTGGTTTTTACAGTGTTTTAAGTGACTGCAAAAGAACCAAGAGAAGAAAATTTTGTGATATGTGAAAAATGACTTGAAATTAACATTTCATTGTCTGTAAAGAAAGTTTTATTGGCACGAGGCCTCAATCAGTGGTTTCTGTATGGTCTATGCTGTCCTGCAGTGTTGAGTAGTCGTGACCCAGATGGTATGGGGTCTTGTTTTTGTTCAGTTGCTCAGTTGTATCCAACTCTTTGCGACCCCATGGACTGTAGCACACCAGGCTTCTCGGTCCTTCATCATCTCCTGGAGCTTGCTCAAACTCACGTCCATCAAGTCGGTGATGCCATCCAACCATCTCATCTTCTGTCGTCCCCTTCTCCTCCTGCCTTCAATCTTTCCCAGCATCAGGGTCTTTTCCAATGAGTCAGTTCTTTGCATCTGGTGGCCAAAGTATTGGAGCTTCAGCTTCAGCAGCAGTCCTTACAATGAATCTTCAGGGTTGATTTCCTTTAGGATGGACTGGTTTGATCTCCTTGCAGTTCAAGGGACTCTCAAGTCTTCTGCCACACTGCAGTTCGAAAGTATCAATTCTTCACTGCTTAGCCTCCTTTGTAGTCCAACTCTCACATCAATACCTGACTACTGGAAAAACCATGCTTTGACTATATGGACCTTTGTTGGCAAAGTAATGTCTCTGCTTTCTATTTTTTTATTTTTCCATTTATTTTTATTAGTTGGAGGCTAATTACACTACAATATTGTAGTGGTTTTTGCCATACATTGACATGAATCAGCCATGGATTTATATGTATGCTCCATCCTGATCCCCCCTTCCACCTCCCTCTCCACCCGATCCCTCTGGGTCTTCCCAGTGCACCAGCCCTGAGCACTTGTCTCATGCATACAACCTGGGCTGGTGATCTGTTTCACCCTTGATAATATACATGTTTCGATGCTGTTCTCTCAGATCATCCCACCCTCGCCTTCTCCCACAGAGTCCAAAAGTCTGTTCTGTACATCTGTGTCTCTTTTTCTGTTTTGCATATAGGGTTATCGTTACCATCTTTCTAAATTCCATATATATGCGTTAGTATACTGTATTGGTCTTTATCTTTCTGGCTTACTTCACTCTGTATAATGGGCTCCAGTTTCATCCATCTCATTAGAACTGATTCAAATGAGTTCTTTTTAATGGCTGAGTAATACTCCATGGTGTATATGCACCACAGCTTCCTTATCCATTCGTCTGCTGATGGGCATCTAGGTTGCTTCCATGTCCTGGCAATTATAAACATTGCTACGATGAACATTGGGGTGCATGTGTCTCTTTCAGATCTGGTTTCCTCGGTGTGTATGCCCAGAAGTGGGATTGCTGGGTCATATGGCAGTTCTAATTCCAGTTTTTTAAGAAATCTCCACACTGTTCTCCATAGTGGCTATACTAGTTTGCATTCCCACCAACAGTGTAAGAGGGTTCCCTTTTCTCCACACCCTCTCCAGCATTTATTGCTTGTAGACTTTTGGATAGCAGCCATCCTGACTGGTGTGTAATGGTACCTCATTGTGGTTTTGATTTGCATTTCTCTGATAATGAGTGATGTTGAGCATCTTTTCATGTGTTTGTTAGCCATCTGTATGTCTTCTTTGGAGAAATGTCTGTTTAGTTCTTTGGCCCATTTTTTGATTGGGTCATTTATTTTTCTGGAATTGAGCTGCAGGAGTTGCTTATGTCTCTGCTTTTTAATATGCTGTCTAGGTTTGCCATGGCTTCTCTTCCAAGGAGCAAGCATCTTTTAATTTCATCACTGCAGTCACTGTCTGCAGTGATTTTGGAGCCCAAAACGATAAAGCGTAAAACTCAAATGCTTCCTATTGGCCCTTTTTTGAACACTTGCCCGCCACCCATGATCTGTGAGTTTGGCCCTAGAGCCCAGCCCCTGACTGGCTGAGAGGGATGAGGTTACACAAGCAGGTTCCTTCACCCCTCTCTCCAGGTGTGTCTTCCCCCTTTAACTCTAACTTCCTGCTGTGGTTGGTTGGAAGATGGCCCAGAAGCAGCTTGGGTGGCATCTGGCCCTCGTGGGCCCTGGTGCCAGCATCTTTCGGAGGCTCACACAGTGAGCCCCTATTGGCCCTCAGGAGGTGAGGCCACCCCCTGGCACATGTGGCACGTCTTACCCTGGAGAAAACAAGCTTTGGGGACAGTGGTGGGGCAGAGTCACAACAGCGTCTCTTAGGGGCTCCTTGGTCTTGGCTCCAGGAGAAGACCCGTCAGGTTTGCCCACTGCCTGCTCAAGTGGGCGGAGGCAGGGGAAGAAAGGTGTGGGCTGGGGGGCCCAAAGAGCCCTGCGCAGTTGGTCCCTGGGGCTGTGGGCAGCCGCCCCATCCCACCCCCTCCTTTCCTGGGCTGTGGTCTGTCAGATCACAGGGATGGACTTGCAGCCGCACCCCCACCCAGGAGCTGGCGGAGCTGGTCCCGGCTGGGGCATCGAATCCTCCCCACTCGCCACCCACAGTGGCTTTATTAATTGTTTATATTGGAGCCTGTTAATTGGCAATAACCAGCCTGCTGAAGTGTCTTTTAATCACCCCCCTCTCAGGGCCCTAAGGCTGTGAAGGATTGGAGGATTCAATAAAGTGAGAAGAAATTAGCACCCCATCCTCTTTATTAGCACAGTTAGATAAACTGCCAACACCTGTCTCACAAATCAAGCTGGAAAGAGAAGTAGCCCCTCAGGAACTGCCACGGCTGAGGTGAGACGCCAGCCGGACCACGCTGGGTGTTGCACACCCACCCCCCACCTCCGTGCATGCACACAGAGGCGTGCCCAGGTGTGTACAGACTCCCAGGCTCACCTCCTGTGCTGGCCTGGAGCACACCCATTTATTCACTAGGCATTTCTTCAGCACCTATTATATGCCAGGTGCAGGATTCCCTGCGGTGACAATAATCTGTCACAGCCTTTGAGGAAACTGCAGTTCAGCAGGAAGAGAGCCCAGAGCAGGCCTCCCTCTGGACTCTGGAGCCACACGCCCTATCCGGCATCCCCTGGACTATCTGCTTGGGGAGTGCGTATGCACCCCGCCTGCTGCACATCCTATACTGAACGCGTCTGAACGGGTCTCTCGCCACCCCCAACCGCAGTCTGCTGGCCCCTCCACCACCTTCCACCCCTCCTCCTCTCCCCCACCCCACCCTCCAAGCCCCGCCTTGGCAGGTCCACCGTATTCTTGCTTCCCTTTACCTCCGCCTGCCCAGGCCACCGCTGCAGCATTTGACCCGTTAGAGCCCTCACCCTCTCCCCCAGCCTCCAGGCTCCCCTCTCCCCACCCAACGGTGGCCCAGCTGCTGGGAGCTCCTTCTAAACACATGTTTGTTTGGGACAGACTCTCTCTTTGGTCTCTAGTTCTCAGGGAGGGTGCTGTGGTCTGGGGGTACTACTCCAAATGCCTGGTGGTGGGTGTCTCGAACAGGAGAGTCCGTGGCTCCAGCCTCCTGCAGAGGGAGATGGAAAGCTTTCGCCATCTTGGAGGTGCCTTCAGGGGTGCACGTCCCGAGAGAACACGTCATCCTGCCTACTGCGAGTTAGATTCGTCATCCTGCCCACTGTGAGTTAGATTCGGCTGAGCCTTGCTGGGCCCCGGGAGACAGGAGGGGCAGGATGACCGACAGGCAGCCTCCTATGAGGGGAAAATGTAAGGGCTGCCTGGAAGAGCACAATGGGGACAACACCTGCCCTCCCAAGAGGCTTTCTCAGTCAAGGTGGCGAGCCTTGTTACAGTCAGAGATACATGCAGGAGGGTAAATGCGCCTATCCCTCACTCCACGACTTTAATTTCAGGAAAAACCACTCCTGGATGAAAAACCATAAAATGAAAAAATATTTTCATTAATTTTAATGAAAAAAAGGATGGTATATTCAACCCCTCGCCAAGACAGTTTCTCACAGATAGAAAGACACAGCCACTGAATGAGGAAAACAGGTTTATGTAAGGAGTAAGCAAAGACTTGGAATTAAATACTGTGGCTCCTAACTAAAATGTAATGTGATAACGATTTCTCTGTCCCATTTGTGAGACAAGCAGTGTGGGGAGGGGCTTATAGAGTCACAGCAGAGAAAAAACACTTCTGGGCAAAGTGAAGGCTTCCCAGAGAATACTTTCCAACAGATGGAGCCGGCTTCACAGGCAACAGGAAATGGCCCCCTAACGCCGCACTGCCTAACCCCTAACCCCAAACAAGCAAAACATTGGCCCGGGACTCAGACGTGTCCCCCAGGACCATCTCTGCTTGAGATGAGACTGGACGGCAGAGTCCAGTAAACAAGCTGAATATGACTTCATTGAAAGCTGTAATGCACAAATATAACTTTGAAAAGTGTGTTTCGTTAGTTGGCTTTGGGGTGAAATGTTTTTTTACAACAAAAAGGCAGGGGTGTTGTCATGAAAAGCGGTGTAACTTCCAAGGCAGGGCAGAAAGTCTGCAAGCGCTGAACCTGAGCCCAGGCCTGTGGTGACCAGGTTTGCAGACATGCTGGTGGATATTCAGGAGAAATAGCTGAAGTTGAAGCTCTGAGGTTTTCCCTGCTGCCCTCCACCAGGGGCTATGGTTCCCTTCCCCTCCTCGCAGATACCAGAGGCCCCAGAGAAAGAAAAACCCCAGGGACACGAAGTCTGGGAGTTTATAGGATTCAAGCCGAAATGTGGTTCTACAATGAAATCTGATTCCCTTCCCCTCCCCTGTGCCCTGCGTGAAGCCTGCTGCTTACAGGGCTCAGCATCCATTGTCCCCACTTTTATGGCAGTGAAGACCCCATCTCCCTTAGGGCGCCACCCCACGCCCCCAGCTCTTCGTTGTGTTGCTTGGATAGGACTGGCTTCCTTCAGCCCCTGGATGTCTGCTGCCGCCCAGTGAAGCTCCCCAGACACCGGCATTGGTCCGCGGACGGGCACGTGACCCAGTTCAGGCCAATCAGACACAGGCTGCTGGAGGATTCTGGGAAAGGAGCGCCTCTGCTTTCCCACGAGGGGCCCGCAGAGCTGCGCTCACTGCCGCCGGACTTGAAGGAGGAAGCGGAGGAGCAGCAGGAATGCTGACAGCCATCCCGAGGGAGCCATGTTAGGATAAGGTTAACACCGTGGAAAGCAGAAAGAGAGGCAGGAACACGGTCTCCGGTGAGATCACTGCGCTGCTGGATTCAGCCTCACCTGAAGCAGGTAACTTTGGCATTTTAAAAATTATGTGAGCCTTTCTACTGCCTCAGGGTTTTCTGTGGCAACTAAAATATCCCTTTCTGACACTACTGGTCTCTGCTGCCTAGAGTATCAAAGGTCACTCCCATGTGGGACAGGGTTACTGAAGATGGACGCTGCTGGGCACGCCCTATGTGGGGTCAGGGGGACTGATGGCATCTGTGAGGGGCATCTCAGGCTGCTAACTGCTTCATGACTCAAAGTCAGATATTCAGTCTCTCTACAGCCGTGGCAAGGAGCCATTTCCTCAAAGGAGAAGAGTTACTTGCTCAAAAGCTCTAGAGGCTTTCCTGGGGCTTTCCCACTGGGGCTTGCTGCAGGGGAGCCCCAGGCAGCATCATGCCCTGCCCTGGATGCTCTGGGCACCGCTGGCCCAGGCCTGAGGCTTGCAGTACAGCTTGGCCCCTGTGGAGCCTCTGCTGCATGGGGCCCCTCAAAGCTGGGCACCTTTGGGTTCCTTAGAAAAGGAGTTGATCTCCAGGCTGCTCCCAAAATCCAAAGTCCACCGAGCATTCTGCATTCTGTTTAGAGACAGTGGGTTCAGGTGGCAGAAGATTCTCTTTCCTCTGAAGAGAGTAGTCCACAGATCTCAGACCTTGGACCTGCCGGATCCTCGCTGAGGCCCTGAATTACAGCCCAGTTTCTGTCACATGTGCATCTTACCAAGACATCCGGGACACCGTGACTTCTTTCTGGTCCTATCCTGCCTGCATTTTGCTGCCAATGCCGAGGATAAACCTATTGGCAGGGTGATGTCCAGGGGATGGAGAGGTGGTCCAAGGCCGCAGGAGGAACTCTAAAGCCAGTGTTCTTGAGGCAGGGCAGTAACCTTTTACTGTTCTCCTGGTCAGATGCAAGCAAATGGCTTCTGGTGTTTTCTGTTGATCACGTGGAGTACATTCCACTTTCCAGATCGGTAACTGGATACCAAGGGCCGGGGCTGGATTAATTTGCTCTACCAGAGAGACTACACCTGGAACGGCAACTGCAAACCAAGCCACCACCCGCTTGAGTTTACAATGCGCCATTGTTGCTGGCAAAGAGCTGTCTGTTCTTCACACTAGTGGGTCTGTGTGATAGCATCGGGGGTGTGACCGGGCCATCACAGGCCAGCTTTCTGGTGTCAGACGGGGACGCCCAGCTTTGTGGGCTCCTTGGGCTTGCAGTGTTGCTTTGGTTCCCTCCATTTGCAGGCAGGGAGAGCATAAGTGGCTTCCCCCTGGCCTTTCCTATTGTAACTGGCCCTCGTCTTCCAGTCAGGAAGCTGAGGTGGGCTTCCTGTCACCCACAAGGGCCTTGATTTCCTCTCAGGAACTTGGGAAGTAACTACTGGTGGGGGCTGATGTCTCACTGACCTGGTGTGTGGTGAATTCAGGTGAGAACTGCCTTCTTCCTGAGCTGTCGCAGGACCACTCTGACCTCCAGGCCCCCAGGAGTCAGAGTGAGCCAGACACTCACCCGCTCGTCCTCTCCGCCTGTGCTCAGCGACCCAGGAGAAGAGTGGCGGCTTTCTCTGGGGGACGTTCGGTGGAAGATGCGCTGTCTCTTCTGTGCTGTGGCAGCAGCTCCTTGTTCAAAAGTGCTGCCCACCCCTTTCTTTGAGGGTCGCTGGGTCCCAACCAGCCCTGGTGAGGTTGCTATCCCAGTTACAGGCGATGGAGGGAGCCCACAGCACAGAGGATTTGGGTTGTGGACTCAGGTGAGTGCCCGGTGGGCTGCTCTCTCATCTCACCCCGAGAGACCCTTTATCAACTTCCCCGAGTCCGGGGGTCTAGAACCCTCTATGGAACAACTGGTTGGGTCAAGACTGAGAAAGGAGTACGACAGGGCTGTCTGCTGTCACCCTGTTTGTTTAATCTATACACTGAGCTCATCACAAGAAATGCCAGGCTGGGTGAGTTACAAGCTGGAATCAAGATAGGCGGGAGAAACATCAACAATCTCAGATATGCGGGTGATACCACTCTAATGGCAGAAAGCGGAGAGGAACTAAAGAGCCTCTAGATGAGGGTGAAGGAGGAGAGTGAAAGAGCCGGCTTAAAACTAAATATTAAAAAAACTAAGATCATGGCATCTGGCCCCATTACTTCATGGCAAACATCAAAGGGGGAATAGGGGGAAGTAGTGCAGATTTCCTCTTCTTGGGCTTTAAAATCACTGTGGATGATGACTATAGCCATGAAATCAGAAGATGTTTGCTTCTTGACAGGAAAGCCATGATAAACTTGGTGTTGAAAAGCAGAGACATTACTTTGCTGACAAAGGTCCGTATAGTCAAGGCTGTGGTCTTCCCAGTGGTCACAAATGGTTGTGAGTGAAAGTCACTCAGTTGTGTCCAACTCTTTGTGACCTCATGGACTATACACTCCATGGAATTCTCCCGGCCAGAATACTGGAGTGGGTAGCCATTCCCTTCTCCAGGGGATCTTCCCAACCCAGGGATTGAACCCAGGTCTCCCACATTGCAGGCAGATTCTTTACCAGCTGAGCCAAAAGGGAAGCCCAAGAAAACTGGGGTGGGTAGCCTATTCCTTCTCCAGGGGATCTTTCCAACCCAGAAATTAAACCAGGGTCTCCTGCATTGCAAGAGGATTCTTTACCAACTGAGCTATCAGTGGGATGGTTTTGAGAGCTGGACCGTAAAAAAGGCAGAGCACTAAAGAATTGATGCTTTTGAACTGTGATGCTGGAGAAGACTCCTGAGAGTCCCTTGGACAGCAAGGAGATCAAAGCAGTCAATCTCAAGGGAAATCAACCCTGAATACCTGTTGGAAGGACTGATGCCGAAGTTGACAGCTGACTCATTGGAAAAATCCCTGATGCTGGGAAAGATTGAGGGCAGAAGGAGAAGAGGGCATCAGAGGATGAGATGGCTGGGTGGCATCACTGATGCAACAGACATGAACTTGGGCAAACTTTGGGAGATGGTGAGGGACAGGGAGGCCTGGCATGGGGTCACAAAGAGTTGGGCATGACTTGGTGACTAAACAACAACAGCAACACACTTCCCAGGCTGCACCCGTCCCAGCTGGGCCTGGCGGGGGTACCAGGCAACCACCCCCACTCCCCACCCGGGTCCTGTCGAGGGCGACTTTGGCTCCAGGACTTCCTGGTAGCCTTCCTGAAACTTTCTCAGAACGGTGCGGCTATCTGGGACTCTTCCCTCGGTCCTTCTCAGGGGTCAGACCGCGTGGTGATCTGATGACCCTTCCTCCTACTCTGCCTCCCTGATATTATCCTTTGCAGGTGTTTTTAAATCCCATCATGGTGTCTGCTTCCCAGAGGACTCGAACTCCTACTTTCTATATGTTAGGTTGCATAAGAGGTTTCCGGATGTTTGTTGTGTTGTTCGTTATGCCTTTTGTATATCTGAAATATGTTACTAATATTTTGGTTATAAAAGACAAGATCATGACTTTGTCTCACTGATAGAATCCGCAAGGGAAGTAGGAAGAAGAAGTGACCTGGAATCTGTGCCCATCGATAGATCCATTCGGTGTTCTTGGCTGGTTGTTTGGCCTTCCTTCCCCTACTTATGCCAGGGATTTTTTGGTCCTTTTTAGCCAATTAGTGCAGATCATCACTTGATTCAGATTCGCATTAATGATTTCTGCAAATGTCAGAACGTCTGCCAACTGTCTGCAAGAGCACCTTGAATGCAAGATTTCTGGTGACGGCGCCCATATCAGTAAATGCAGTCCGGCCTCCACCCGTGTCCCTCCTACTTGATACAGGCACTCTCGAGATCCTCCCCACACATCTTCCTCACACCTTAGAAATATAAATGAGTGCATTCCTGCAGTCCTTTCTGAGTATAACTCTTCTTTTCCCCTGATTCTTCATCATCTCATCTGGACCACGAGGAGTCTGAACTCTTGACTATTCAGGGAGAAAATGTGAGAGGTGATGGGGAAGCAATTCAAGAGTGAGGCTGTGAGCTGCTTAGGCTTAGGGTCCTGGTAATCCCCCCAGGTACCACCACTCCAGTAGGAAACTCATGTTTCCTGACCACTGACCTCCTGCTCACAAAAGGGACCAAGTGAGGTTGTGAATTCTACTGACACTGTAATTCAGGAACTTCAAAATCAATCTCGAAGTTCAGTCTTCAGCAGTTTCAAATTCTGTAGCAATATGCAATAAAAGATTCTTTCATATAATGGCCCTGAATTTTATTCTGTGCCTTGAGGCGAACATTTTGATTTGAGCCTGTCATTTTCTTGCTTTAAATTATCCAATGTTAGGAACAGCCGTCCAGCTGAAGGTCCCAGCTTTCCTCATCCTTTATAAATTGGCCCACAGCAGCTGCTGGAGTCTCTCACATTCAGTCGGCACTTGGTCCCAGGTGACCGGAATGTGTGGCATGATTACCTGTTCACCACTGCATACCATTGGTAACCTCTTTTCTGTTGAATAATGTGAACCAGAGTCCTTCTGATTTTGGCCCCATGAAGCTAAGAAAACCAATTTCAGGTAGCTCACATATCCCTAAGGTTTAATGTCATAAATTCCACTTGTGGTACTAATTTCTGAAATCAGGGTTCTTCAGCTGCAAGTACCAAAAATTGACTGATGAAAGAGTGAAATAAGAATAGGGGATTTATCGAAGAGACAGTGAAGCAGGGCATGGAATAGAAGGAAAGGCTAGACACTGAGGCTCGAGAGGCACAGGACCCCCGCAGCTCTGGGCATTCGGGTACTGTGGACACTCCCCCCGGGGCACTGCTACACGATGCCTCAGCCCTTACCACCTTCCACCCCCGTGTGTCTCCATTAGAGATGCAGACTTTTGAGGGAGGCTCTGATTGGGCCAGACTGAGCCGTGGACCTAACTGTGTGGTGAGGGACGTGGGGGTGGTGATTGGCCATCTCCCGGAAGCAACAGGGGCCCAGGGAAACTGAGGCCCTCCTCCCCAAGGGAAAGATGCCGGGCAGAGGAAACCAGAGTGTGGATTCCACACACCACTCCCTTTCAGTTCTGAGCCTTTTCACTTTCCCTTCTCCCTGGAGGGCTCAGACTCTCCTGTGGCATAGATGTCGTTTCCCGTAGGGAGTTGCTGGGAGCATCCCTGCCTGGGATAAGTGCCCCTCCTAGGTGATTCCACAGCCCTTATCTCCCTATATTGTAATTGTTTGTTTATTTATTTTTCTTTCTCATGGGATTGTGAGCTCAGTGATAGGAAAGAGTGTTTGCCTTGCTTACAGTTATTAACCCCCAAATGTACACAATTCATGGCACACAGTAGGTCCTCAATAGCAATTTGTTACATAAGTAAAGGATGAAGACCTTCCTCTCTCACTAACTTGCTATGACCTCAGGGAAGCCCCTTCCCTCTGGGCTTTCATTTCTTATTCTTAAAATGCAGAGTAGCAGCAGGTCTTGTTCAAGGATGGTTTGAGGGCAAGAGATCGAAATTCACTTAAGCAAGCTCAGCAAAGATGGGTATTATGAGGGATCAAGGATGTCTCGCAGAACTGAGGACATCACCAGGAGCTGAAAGATGTCAGGAATCAGCAGTTTCATCTGCTCCCTCCCTGGGGCCAGGTACCTGTCTCTCGCTGGGCTCCAGGCTCTGGCTCCCATCTCTGTTTGTGGATGACATAGTCTCTTCAGCCCTTGTAGTTCTTGCATCATGGGGTTGGCTTCCCTGGGAGGCAGCTCTGAGATGGAGTTTATCCTGGAAGATGTTTAGTTTGGAAGGTTCTCAAGCTCAACATCTGTGGAAGGAAAGGAAGCATTCAGGGGTGGAAAGAGGGAAAGGTCAGGTTGGGACACCACCCTCCAAATGTCATCAGCTGATCTCACAGAAAGCTCTGGACCCAGATGGTGAGAGGACTGGACTTTTAACACACCTCACCCACCCACCTCCAACTAGTCACTGGAGTGGGCCACCTAGGAAAGAGGGCATGACCTCTGACAGGGCTCTCTTCCACTGAGGCTGTCCTCGAAGGGGTGGCAGCTGAGAGATGTCTCCCATCAGCGGCAGGTAGGACAAGATTGCTGAGCTCTGGGGCTCTGGAGCCAAAGCTCTGTGTTTGAATCTTATTAGCTAGGAATACATTCAGCAGTGAGGAACAGAGAATGATGGTAGAGGGGCTTAAACAAATGAGGGGTTTCTTTGGCTCATCCAAGAGCCGGGAGAAGGTAGTCCTGAGCAGGTACAGTAGCTCAAGGATGTCACTGGGACCTGGCATCCTTTGATTTCCCATTCCATCACATTTAGCAAACGAGTTTCTCCTCATGCTCACAAGGTGACTGTTGCACCTCTGGTCATAATGTCTGGGTCCCCCATAAATAACCAGAAGGGAAAGGGGCCCCCAGAGAGGAGTGGGGAAAAGGGGGGTGAAGGATTCTTCTTTAGCTGGGCTTTTTCTTTGAGAATAGGTGCTCCAAAGACTTTTGCCTCTTGTTCATTGACTAAAATTATGTCATGGGGCTCTTCCTCGCAGCCAGGGAGGCTAGGAAGGTGAGCATTTCAGCTTTCCAGCCATAAGGGAAGGAAGAGAACCGGGGCTTGATGGCGGCTTCTGGATAGTGCCTCCACTGTGCGAGCCGCAGCCACGTGCTGCCTGTGTGGCCTCGGGGAGGCCACTTAACCTCTCTAGCCTCCATGTCTCCACTGAGAAAAGGGAGCCAATCATAGCATCTACATTGTTAGATGAGTTCATGGAACCAGCACCTGATGCATGGGGAACTCCCAGTAGATGCTCACCAGTATTGTCATTGCTGTGATCACCTAGGATTCCGATGGTGGGGTCCGAGGCACTGTGGTGGGAGGGACTGTGGAAGGTGCCTGTCACGCCCCATGCTGTGGGGTTCTGCCTTGGAAAGCACAGCTCACTGGAGTGTGCGTGATGTGACATCTTCTGGAGTGCTGAGTGGGGTGAGGATCTGGTTTCGATTAGAAATGTTTGGGGTCAGGGAGAGGGGCTCCAGGGGTCAGGATGCAGCTGGGGTGAGTGTGTCCCCATCTCCTGGGGCCTTCAGACAGCCTTCAGGTTGGGGGTCGGCACAGCTCAGTGGAGGGCAGGGCAGGTGGCATGTGACAGGCTGGCCGGGCCCCCTCTGGCTGGCGCAGGTTCATTTGAATGAGTGAAATCTGGCTCTGGGGCCCCAGTGCCTCATTTCTCTTCTTCAGTGTTGGGGAATCAAACCAAATTGATTGCGAGCAACTCTAATACATTGATTCAACTTGGTGAACAAAAAAGGCAAAAGGGGGGCAGGCAAAATACATATTGCTTCCAGTCATGAGGCCAATGGTTAATCTCGGCTTCGTACCTCTGTCCTGGTGGTGGCTTAAGTAATTAAGTGGAGTGAGTGCTGGCTAACTGATGCTTCCTCCCCATGTTGGCTTATTCACAGGGGAGCCAATGGCCTGTGGAGTCGAAGCACTGCGTTCCTTCCCTTGGGGCCTGCAGTGGCGTGTGGACCAGGCATCCAAGTGGGCTCAGGGCATGCATGCGCCCCCCACCCCTGCAGACCTGACTCCTTGGGGCACACATGCACCTGGTCAAGGAGGAAGCCCTTGAGCAGTGCACATTCTCACAGGTGGGTCCACCCCAACCCTTAACCGAACCAGCTTGAGAAGTTGGCCGGCTCCTTCCCCCCACCCCCAGCCTTGGTTTCCCCATCAGTAATATGGGCTTTGGAACAGGCCTCGGAGGGCCTCAAGGTGACTGGTGGAAAGGAAGCTCTTTGAACTGCCCAGGCCTTGCTCAGGCTTGCGTGGGCTTGCTTTCAATGCCCTGCTCCCTCTGACCCCACCTATCCCTGGCACCCAACTCAGGTCTGTTGCATCTGTTCCCAGAAAAAGACCCGGTTCCTGGTGACCTGGCTGTAACGTCCTCTTGTCTCCTCCCAGAGGACCTGCGTCTTGAGACTTTGGTCATTAGGTCCCTTTTGCAGGCTCCAGACAGAGTGGTTCAGAGCCCAGCTTTGGGGCCCCACTACCAGTTTGTGTGACCTCGGGCAACTTACTTAACCTCTCTGTTCCTCAGTTTCCCCGTATACCCTGGAACATAACAGTAGGTCCCTGGCTTGTTGCGAGGAGCCAGTGAGTGTATCAAGCACATAGAATTGCACCTGACCTACAGTGAGCACAGGTACGTGTTAGCACTCTCTGGAGCAGCAGCAGGGTGCTGGTAAAACTGAGGGGGTCCCCTAGGTCAGGCTGGGCGTCTCATCCGGGAGGCATGCTGCCAGCACCCGGAAACTAATACATTAACAGCCACACCAAGGCCTGCTCCTGACTACTGAAATGATCTCCGGGTGTGAATAGGCCATCAGGGTCGCTAAAAGTCCCCGTGCGTGCTAAGTCCCTTCAGCCATGCCCGACTCTGTGTGACCCTGTGGACTGCAGCCTGCCAGGCTTCTCTCTCCATGGGATTCTCCAGGCAAAAATACTGGAGTGGGTTGCCATTTCCTCCTCCAGGGGATCTTCTGGACCCAGGAATCGAACCCACGTCTCCCATGTCTCCTGCATTGGCAGGCAGATTATTTACCACTAGCACCGCCTGGGAAGTCCAAAAGTCTCCAGGTGATTGTATATAGTGTGCGGCAAGCCTGGGACCCACCAAGCTGGACAGTTACAGGGAGGGCAGTCCATCCAGGTGACAAGCACAGTCCAAATGAATGGAGGTGGTCTGAGAGAACCAGCCAAGCATGACTGCTGGAAGGCTTCCTGGAGGAGGGGCCAGGAGAGGGGAGGGAGAGGGGTAGGAGGGGCTCTGAGGCCCAGGGGCAGTGGGGTGCCCCTCCACTGGCTGCTCCACCCTCACGGCTCCCCACCTGCCTCTGCTCTCCCCACTTCTGTCTCCTGGGGCCCCTGAACTCCAGCTGGTGCCCGCCTCCTTAATAAAGGCAGATTGCTGCTCTGCTTGTCCCCAGTACTCCTGATGGGGCCATTAATATTCCAGGGAAGATTAACTCCCCCTCTGCTTCCTCCCCTGCAGCTTCTGGGCTCCTCTGACTGATGAGGGCCTGGGGCTCAGACAGAGATGTTGCTGGAACCCAGGCAGGAGATTGCCTGAAATGACCTCTGGAACTTAGGTGCTGTCCTGCCTCTGTGGCCCCTTCCAGGTTTCAGCTGAGACGGGGGTGGAGGGAGAGGGTATGGGAGAGGCTATGTGGAGCTGCCTGCGGTCCTGGGACTCTGGATGGAAACTCAGGGCTCTCGTTCAGTCATTTTATTTTGCTCAGAGAACGCACAGTCACATGGGGGAGCAGAACCCAGAACTCCTGACTTTTGGCTGAGTGACCTTTGCATATATCAGACTCAGGGGCCTGGGCAGGTGGACAGCACCCCTTCACCATCCCCAGAGGCCTTTAGTGACAAGAATGGTGTCCTCTGGGGGCTGCTGGCAGGGCGGCCTTCACGAGCCTTGCCTGCTTCACTGGGCGGCCTCCGCCCGGGCCCGCTGGAGAGTGAGGGGGATGCGGGCTGCCTGACAGCGGCCCGGTGACTCTGGAGGTGGCAGAGGCACTCCAGGCAGAAAGTGGGAGGCAGCAGAAAAGGGAGCCCAACCCCCCAAAGCTGATGGAAAGGCACACGTTTCCTTCGAATCTCAGTTATTCTCTGCCAGCCTCCAGCTCCCAACCACGTACAGGCACATAGACCCACTTCACACACTGCACCTACCACACAGCACACAGCACACACACCCACACACCCACACATACACACCCACACACCACGTACATGCTCAAGAGCGCACAGAATGCCTCCATTCCCTGGCTTTTGGTTAGCACGTACATGCTGCTGCTGGTGCCCAAGCCGTGTCTCTGGTCCAGCCTCCCTCCAAGCTCCAGACTCCTACCTCTGTGACACCACACCTCCCGGGATTTGCACCCTGGGTAGTCCCTTGCCCTTGAACTTGGGCTGGCCCCAACCACATGGCAGAAGCGACGCCATATGGCTTTCAAGGCTGGAACATGAGAAGACTCACCGCCTAGTATCCTGGGGTGCTCACTCCTGGGACACTCCTTGGAATCCCGCCTCCATGCTGGGAGAGGCGCCGGTGGCAGCCTCGATTCAGCTCCCAGCCCTCACCGCCTGCCCGCTGTATGAGGGAGGCACTTTGGATGCCCAGCCCTGTCGCGCTTTCAGATGACTCCTTCTTCCAGCCACCATCTGACTGCAGCCCCCTGGGAGATCCTAAGTTAGCAATGCCTGGTAAGCCCAGAAAAACCGTGGGAGGTCAACTGACGTTTGAAGCTACTAAGTTTTGGATGGTTGGCCATAGATCATCAAACACAGGATAAGCCCAAGAGAGACTTAAGTCAGACGTTGGTGGACTTTGGGGGAATCCTGTCTATGCCACTTCTGTGGGTTGTCTTGTGCGGTCACCATCAAGGGTAAAGTGGGGCTTCTCCTGAAAGGAATCAACAATCACTCATCCTGGGCACAAATGAATTTGGGCAGAGGAAAGGAGGATATGGGCTAAGTTTTAGACGTGGGATGTTATGGGTAGATTCAGCTGCAGTTAACAGAAAATCCCCAAATAGCAGTTGCTTACAGTGTAGTTTGTTTCTCTCTTATTTGAATGATGATCAGAGGTAGATGGTTGAGTCTGACTTGGCACCATACAATCAGTGGCCCAGGCTCCAGGGTGTTGCTTTGCAAATTTTGGGAATATCTTTCCTATTGTATTCTGCATTCTATTTACCATAGTATACAACATAAAGGGTACTCCCCGAAGTTGGGCAATGTAGATACTCCCAAACTTTCTTCTTTCTTGTTGTTAACTGTGTGTGATTTCCAGTTCCAAGTTCTCCACAACATCATGATCCAAAGTTGCTGCTAGAGTGCCAGACATTGCACCTGCATTCCAACTGTAGGGAAGGAAGAATGATGGCAGGTCACACCTTTTTTCCTATAGACACTTATAGCAAATGGTACTACCCACTTATACCCCCATTAGCAAGACTTAGTCATATGACCACATCCAACAGCAAGTAAGGTTGGAAAATGTTATTGTGGATGGGTACATACCCTGCTGCACATCCCAGCTGTCAGCCCTCTCCCACGTGTTCAGCCCAAAGTAGACAGCTGGAGACATGCTGGACTCCTCCATCTCACCCCCAGCCACCCTAATCCCGTCACCAAGGCACTCCTCCTCCCACTTAGCATTCTCTACCTCTACCTCCATCAGCCTCTTGTAATCTCATCTGGCAGTCACCTCTGAATGACTTGTCCCCTCCTCTGTCTTCCCCTTCTCTGCATTGCCACCAGAGCCTCCCACCCTGGCCAGCTTTGG
Organism: Dama dama; assembly: GCF_033118175.1. Lineage (NCBI taxonomy): Eukaryota > Metazoa > Chordata > Mammalia > Artiodactyla > Cervidae > Dama > Dama dama. Next base: position 10,698,552 of record NC_083687.1, on the reverse strand, counting down.
AGCTGAAACAGCTCCTCCAGCTGTTTCCCACTGCCTCCTAGGTAGATAAGAGTTGCAGCCGCCTTTCTCACTTCAGCTGCACTGAACTGTTGGGAAGATTCCTCTCCGCTACACACCTGCTGCACATCTGGCCCCTTCCAGCAGATTCTCGACACATGTTATTGCTAGTGCTCAGAACCTCCTGTGACAGGGTGAAGTTTCAGTAGAGGAGCCTGAGGCTCGGGGAGGTTAGGACACATGCCCAACATCCCAGAGGCTGAGCTGGATTTGAACCCAAGTTGGCCTTACTCCAAAGTTGGTGCCATCTCCTCCAGCTGTGCCCTAAGTGGCCGACCTCCAGCATGTCACATACAGTCCTAGTCTCTTGTGTTCACCACATACTCAGCATACACACTATCCTACCCTTGGGGCCTCGTTCTAAGACAGATGCATTTTCAAATTCTCAAAGGTGGCTTAATGTAAAGAATCTTACCCGCTTCCCTGAGGGAACCAGCTGCTCTGTCCAGGTAAGTTTTTACCTCCCCTGGCCTTCACACGTGCTGCCAAGCCCTGTCTGCACTGCAGCTGTACGCTCCCTCCTTCTTGCAAGGCCAGCTCCGCCTCATCTGCGAGGCCTCAGCTTCAGTGTCACTTCCCTACAGAATGTGAAATGGTGAGACTTTGGAAAACAGTGTGGCAGTTTTTAGAAAGGTTAAATGCACCACATAGCCCAGCAATTCCACTCCTAGGAAGCTACCTGAGAAATGGAAATACACATCCACGTGAAGACTAGCTGTGAAGTGTTTATAGCTGCTTCATTCATAATAGCCCCCAACTGGAAGCAACGTAAGTGTCCATCACCTGTGGAATGAATGAACACAACAGGGTCTGTGCATACAATTGAGTACTATGCACAGTAAAAAGTCATAAACTACTGCTACAATGTGGACCTTCGAAACATGCCAAGTGAAAGAAGCCAGACATATGAGATCATATATCATGATTCCATTTATATAAAATTTCCAGAAAAGGCAAATCCAAAGGAACAGAAAATTGATTAGTGGTTAGTCCAGCTAGTGGAACAGGACTAACTGTATATAGGATTAAGGAATCTTATCAGGTGGATGAAAGTGTTTCATAACTGGATTATAGTGATGGTTGCATGACATTGTAAATTTACTAAATATCATTGACTTGCACATTTGAATATATAACTCAGTAAAGCTGTAAAATAAGATATTTTAAAAAGTCACTTCTCCAGAGCAGCCTTTGCTAACACCTGTTCCCCAGTAGTCTTTGCCGTGTCTCATGGCCCATGCTGCGTCTCCCTCATGGGCCTATGTCACGTGGGAACTCTCCGTTTGTGGGGTGATATGCTTCCTGCGGACTTTCTTCTCTAGAATGGAGCCTGCATAGGGAAGGGCTGAGTCCATTTTGTTTTAAAATAATTGAGATATAATTTATACACCGTAAACCTACTCATATATAGTTTATTGAGTTAGTATATTCACAGATAAGTTCAGCCATCACCAGTTTTTTAAATTTGGCCATGCGGCATTCAGGGTCAGTTCCCTGACTGGGAACTGAACCTATGCCCCTTGTATTGAAAGTGCAGTCTTAACCACTGGATCACCACGGAAGTCCCCCACATCAAGTCAATTTTATAACACTTCATAAAGCCCCATACTCTTCAGTTACCACCTCCTAACCCTCTACTCAGCCCCCTCTCCTGCAAGTCACTAATCTACATTGTAAATTTCCCTGCTCTGGACATTTCATATAGATGAATCACAATATGTGGTATTTTGTGTTTTACTTTCCTCACTTAACATGGTGTTTTTAAGGTTCATCCATGTTGTAGCATGCCACAGTACTTCAGTCCTTTTTATGTCTGAATGTGATTCCATTGTATGGATACTACATTTTGTTTATCCATTCATCAGACACTTTTTTCCCACACCTTTTGGCTAGTGTGAATACTGCTGCTATAAATATTCATATACAAGCTTTAATGTGGACATATGTTTTCATTTCTCTTACATGCCTAGGAGTGGAACTGCTGGGTCACATGGTAACTATGCTTAGCTCTTTGTGCTCGACCACTTTCCACAGTGGCTGTACCATTTCACGTTCCCAGAACAAATGTCTGAGGGTTTAGTCTCTCCACATCCTCACCAACACTTGTTATCTGATTTTCAGATGATAATGCTCCTAGTGGGTGTGACGTGATATCTTCCTGTGGTTTTGATTTGCATTTCCTGATGACTAAGGATGTCAAGTGCCTTTTTATGTCTTTATTAGCTCTTATTTATCTTCCTTGGAAAAATTTCTATTCAGATTTTTTTATCCATTTTTAAATTGGTTTGTCTCTTTTAATTAATATAAGAGTTTAAAAAAATTTTTTGCTATGCCAAGTCTTCATTGCTCTGCACGGGTTTTGTCTAACTATGGCAAGCAGGGGTTACTCTCTAGTTGTGTGGGCTTCTTGTTGCAGTGGCTTCTCTTGTTGCGGAGCACAGGCTCAGCTGTTCCAAGGCGTTGGGGTCCTCCTGGCCTAGCAATTGAACCCGCATCCCCTGCATTGGCAGGCAGACTCCTAACCACTGGCCCAGCAGGGAAATCCTGTAGGAGTTCTTTGTTTTAGATACAAGTGCTTTCTGGAGATCCGGTTTGCAAATATTTCGCCCTATTCTAGTGCTTGTCTTCTCACCGTCTTGATGGTGTCTTCTGAAGCACATAAGTTTTACACTTTTCTTGAAGTCAAATTTATCTTCTCTTTTGTACTTGTGCTTTTGGTGTCACAGCTAAGAATCCATTGTCAAATCTGACATTCTGAAGACCTGCCCCCAGGTTCCCTTCCCAGAATTTTATGGTTTTTTGCTTTCATGTTTACTTCTTTGTTCCGTTTCGCGTTACTGATGTCACTTAATGCCGTTGGGTAAGGGCCCAACTTCATTTTTTGCACGTGGCTCTCCAGTTGTCCCATCATCGTTTGTTGAAAATACTATTCTTTCTCCCCAATGAATGGTCCTTTTACCCTTGTTGAAATCACTTGACTGTGGACATATGGTTTTACTTCCGGACTCTCATTTCTTTTCCCTTGATCACATGTGTATCCTTAAGCCACACTGTTTCAGAGTTTGTTGCTTTTCTTCACTACATTGCCTGGAATATGGTGAATCAAATATCTGTGGGATGTTCCAAGCCCAGCAATCAAATACCACCAGGAACACACCTGTAATAAAACATTTAGGCTTATTTAGTTTGCTGTGGCAAAGGAGAACATACCTACCAAAGATTCCTTCCCCAGAGTGTCTGGAAAGAAGAGTTCTGAGAGGGGCATCTTGGAGGGTTTGGGCTGGTGCTGAGTGATTTGGAGGAGAAGCTGGGGAAGCAGAGGCTAATCTGGGGATGGCACTGCCTAGAAGGGAGGCTATTCATGGCTGGGGTCTTAGTTCTTATCTGGGAGGTGGGAGAGTTAAAGTAGGGAGACAGCTGTCCCTCTAAGAGGCTGGCCCCCATGGCCTTGTCTGGGTGCTCCCTGATCATAGTCTTGGTTCCTTTGGGAACCTCTTGTCTGATGGTCAGTAGGGCTGTTTTTAACTTTGTGTAAGTAAACAAATGGTCCCTGCTAAGGAAGAACTAGATAGCAGGCCAAGACCGACCCTGCCTATCCTATGACACCCACTCTGATGTTTGTTTTAGGGGCCAAGCCAGGGACAAGGTGCATGTGGGGACAGCAGGAGGTACCCTCAGTGGATGATGTCCAGAGCCTGGGCCACTGACTTACCGTGTTGCTTGGCCAATTATTCTGCCTCCTTGGCCCGCAGTGTCCTCATCTGTGATATAAGGAGATCAGATGAGACAGTGTCTGGGTCACCTCCTAGTTTCTTATCCATGATCTAGTTGTATTCCTGGGCTAATTCAGAGAGAGGGAAATTTCTGCTGATAAACCTCCCTATTTCACCAGTGCCCCCACACGAGCGCATGTGCGTGCATGCACATAGACACACACACACACACACACACACATATTCTGACTCATCTGGCCTGAAGTCCCTAATCCAGTCTTTTAGCTCAGCATCTCGCAGACATTTGGATTGGATACCCTGGCAAAATTTTCCAAAAACACCTATTTTGAGGATCCACAAATGGTTGCCAATATTTTATTCTGTCAAATAGGATATTAAAAATCACAAGTACTACCACCTCTTGCAAGCCCTGTGTCATAAAAGAATAATAAAAGATAAATTAAAATATAGGATAATACTCTCAAATTGCCCACGTTCTCCTCATTCTTGGATGACAGAGAAAACTGATGGAATGAACAATTCTGATCCTTATCTGAGTTTGGGAATGGCTGCTTTATCTTATAATGGCTTTAGCTTTCATTAAAATGCAAATACTGTGGGAGAGCCGGCCTCAATAGTCCATAAAGCAGTGATGGGTTCTAGGACGAGGGTGGGAGGTTGGCAGGTGAAAGTGGGGCTGGGAAGTACTCAGATGGGGCTTTGAACACCAGGTCTCTGGCAGCTCCAGTGACCTGAGAGGGAAGGACCAGCACCCATGTCCCCAGGCACATCTCAAAGGCCTCTCTAAATATGAGGCTGGAAATACTATCCTGGGAGAAGGGATTGGGACCTGGTGCTAATCAAATGAAAGCAGAACCAGACAGTCTCCTTGACCGTGAAGCTGAGCCTCTTGATGCCTCCTCAGTTGCCACCTACTACTTCCAGTCATTTCCACCTCCAGTGTTTGCCCAAAGCCTGTGAGAAATACTCTGTGCTCTGTGTGTGTGTGATTCCAACAATTGCCATAAGTGTTTTTTTGTGGCAGACTGTAGGAAGTGGAGAGTAAATAGTCCACCCCCAGAACACTGTTGTGCTACTTTTTTTTAACTCTTGTATCGCAGGACAATACATGGTACCCATGGGTTCACTCTGGACTGTGAGGAATTGCATCCAACGAGGGGATTCCTCCCATACCCCAGGTCCATTCTCCCAGTGCCAAATGTGCACTGTGCTACTGTTCCTTTAAAAAGTACACCCATGTTGCCAGAGGGAGCCAATCAGCAGGTGGGGGAGGAGCTATTTGGGGGCCTGACCACCAGTCACAGCAATTAAAAGCCCCGTGGGACGCCCCAAGAGTGACAGCCTCCTTAGGGAGCCTGGGCAAACCTGCTTAAAGGGACAGTGTCCCAGATGAGTTGCTTGGGTGTTATCAAACTCCAGAGTCCCTGAACTGACCAATGCATTCTCAGAGTGACTGCTGTCCCCACCTTCCCACAGATGATAATTTGCTGGGAAAGACGAGTGATTTATCTGTCTAATTGGGCTTTTATTTGCATTTTAAATCACGCTCTTTTGCTAAACTAATAGACCCCCTATTTATAGATGACTCCAACACAAAGTGACTACTAATTACTACAATTAATATCACGTTAAGGGCTTGCCAGCCAACTTCACAGCAACTTGTATCGCCTACTCACTTTCAATTAAGGCACATTGACAGGGAGAATACGTGGTTATTAAGAGCAGGCCCTGGTGTGTAATTACTGCTCACAAGGTCATTAAGCGACTCCCCTGCAGAGCTGGCACCTTGGAGCCTGGGGACTGGGGGCATAGATCAGTGTCCCACCCAGGGCCTGGGAAGCCTCAGTGCCCCCAGGTCGCTAGTGGACGGGGGCCTGGCTCTGAGCTGTCTGGAGGTGGAGCAGCTGATGTCTGGATGGCTTGGTGCTGGGATGGGAGAGCCAGGCAGGGAGGCTGGAGGGGATAATCTGCCCTCTCTTGAAGACAGCAGTTTGTGGCAGCCCCCAGAGAGCCGCCAGAACTGCAGTCCTCCTGGAGTAGCTTTCAGCAAGTGTCTGTGGGGACAGACAGGAAGTCGGCAGCAGGGCTGGAGGGGTGAGGGGAGGAGAGGCCAGGAAGAAGACAGCTGCCTAGCACAGTGTGGGGGTGGGCCGGGGAGCCTGGGAGGGTGAGTGAGCTCTGTGCCCCATATGGTGGGGAAGAGTCCCTTCTGACTATGAGGAGGTGAGGGAACGCTGTGGCAGAACAGAAAAAGGATTGGCAGGGGTGGGTGGCAGTGGCAGAAGCCGGGGGAGTGGGCACCTCAAGGGGGTGCTCTGTAGCTGACTGTCCCCCAATTCCTATCTACACAGCGGCCATGGCTGACCCGCCAGGGTTAAGGTACAGCGGGACAAGGGCCAAACCCAGGCCAAGCAACCTGTGCACTCAGGGCCAAGACCCTTGGCTGGACTGGGGACCTGTGACAGGCAACCCTGGCGGGGGTATGCTGGAGTCACCCCGAGAGCCAATGGGGGGAGGGGGGGTGGCATGCCCCATTCAGCTTTCAGGGACTTATTCAAGGTTTAGCATTGACATGGTGGAGGATTTAGACCAGGGAAATCTGCAGATGCTATAGCTTGGAGAACTGGTTGTTAGATATTTACCTGCTAAGCCAGCTAAGCCTGCTGGGGGAGTGTGCCCTGGGCACTGCAGTGCAAGGCCTTCTTTGAGTTACATCCTCAGCACTCGGCCCCATGTACACATAGTGTACACAGCATCACCCTGTGTGTTTCCTCAGCTGAGTTCAACAGGGCCCCGCTGCACTGACAAACCCTCCCCAGGCTCTGTCCTCCTTGCCCGCTCCACCCTGCTGCCTCGCTCCTGGGCACCCCGGCCCTTTCTGAGTCACCTCTCCCAGCTTCCCGTCCCACCCCTGCTCTCCTCAGTGACAGAGTCGGTGGAGGGAAGGGGGGCAGGCAGGGGCTGTGTCAGGATCAGGTCGGCCGGCACAGGAACGGGGCCGGCTTACATAAGAGAGGCATTTTTCCTCCACCTTCACGTGGCCTGGTGGTCCTGGCCCGGTTCTGCGTGGTGCCGTGGCCATCTGGAGCCTGTCGCTCAACGTGCCTTCTGCCACGTGGGCAGAGGTAGCAGCCATGGCTTGTCTGCCTGCAGGCAGAGCAGGGGCACGCTTGTCCCTTTGAGGCACTTCCTGAAACCCAAGCCCGGCAGCTGTCCCAGGGTGGACGTTGGTGAGGAGGGCAAGGGCACCTGGCCGCAGCTGCTGCTGGCTCACGCCCCACCATCGCTGCAGCCAGGGGATGTGCAGAAGTGGCTCAGAATCCAGGAGCCTGGGGAGCCCGGACTGGCCACCAAGCCTCTCCCTGCTTCCAGGCCCGGGACTCAGCATTCTCACCTTGGAGCTGGGCAGCCTCTGCCAACAGCACCGGGGTGCACGGCTGAGATGTGGCAGGAGCTGGCTGTGTGGCCTCCAGGGCACTCCCGTGGAGGGTCGGGGAGGAGCCATGGGCCTTAGATGCAGAAACGGAGCGTGGGAGGGTGGCATGCGGCAGGGTCAGGGACGAGATCAAGGGCATTTCAGACTGACAAGCAGCAGAGGTCACAGACAGGCAGGGGGTGTCTGGAGCCAGGCTGGCATTTAGGTGGGCCCAGAAGCATGGGCTGGGCGGGGAGCCGGGTGGACCAGGGCGGTTAGGGAGCCCGCGTGCAGGTTTGGGGTTCTAAGAGCACCTGTTTGGTGTCAAGCATTTTGCTTGGAGTTGGAAATGCCCAGTCATGTTTTTTCCCTCACCGAGCTCCTCTGAGAGGCGTTTTCTCCCCATTTCACAGTGGAGGCTAGCGAGGCCCTGAGGGGTTAGGAAGAGCTGCCAAGCCGGGGTTGGGGGGGGTGGCGGGGGCTGCTGCTTACTCACTGCCAAGAAGTCACCTTTGTGCTGGGCTCAGGGGCTGGGAAGTACTGGGAGGGCGATAGAGGGCCCAGAGGGCTGTCCTTAGCCCTGGGAGTTGCGTCCCAGCCCTGCAGAGCCAGGAAAGGTCCAGCCCATCCCCACTCACTCAGCCGCCACCCTTCAGCCACCGCCCCCCACTCCTGTGTAACTGTGGGCAGGCTCCCTGGGGCGCCCACTGCCCTTTGACCGCCCCTGACCTCCAGCAGCTAAAACCTGTGCCTCCTCAAACCTGTGCCTCCGTGTCCCTCCTCCTCCCACTTCCTGGCTCAACTCGGGGTTCAGAAGGCTGTCAGAAGGCTGCACCTCCACCCCTGGGTCCTGTCCTCTGCTCCTTGGAGTGGTCTAGAACTGGGAGGGGGGTGGGTGGGGAACAGGCTGTCACTGCCCACCAGTGGGGAGAGAGCATACAGTAGACACTAAATTAATGCTAATCAATGCTCTTCCCCATCAAAACACAAAGAGTTTTGTGAGAATTTCTGGTTATTCATAAAAATCTGTGAATATCTTCTTTTATGAGAGTTTAAGCAAATGAAAGATTAATCCCCCCCCCCCCCCAAATTTCATGCGCTAGTGAAGCTGAATATGTTTAGATATGTGGTTTTGAGGCCCAAACAGAGGTTTTGAGTGCCATGCTGAGCAGATCCAGGTGCCTGTGCTTTGGAAGGGAGGAGACGGCGGGGGTCACCTCTTCCTGGGCTGGGCGTGGTGGTCACACCCCTGCCAAGTCCACCTGTCTTCTCCCACTTGCTGATTCTGCTCCACCAGAAAGTGGCCCATGTCCACTCTACCCCTGGGCCCTTCCTTTTCCCTTGATCACGGCTCCTGATCTCACTCTGGTCCTCTCTGCCTCTGGCTGCTGGGCCTGCCTCAGGGCCCATTGTCTTGGCCAAAGCCTCACATCCATCAAGTCAGCTCATCATCACCTGTCCTGCCAGGCCCTTCCCCCTGAGCAGCTGGGCACCGCTGCGACCAACCGCACGTCCCAACAGGTCAGGCAGGCTCCTAGTTAGCCTCTAGCTAGCACCTAGGCAGAGTCTAGATAGTCCCGTCTGATCCCCAGAGCCTTCCCACCTCACAGACGAATGAGCAGCAGAGAAGAGGACCCTGACCTCCCTTCCACGTCGCCCCCTTCACCCTCTCCTTCCTGAGGCCTCGCCTTCCCAGTGGGAGCACTGCCCTCGCTCCTGTGAGGACCTTAGACACAGGGGCCATGCTGGGGCCAGACTGTGGTCCTCCCGGGGACCCTGCAGCAGCTGAGGGAGGCTCCTTGCTTCCTTTGCCCAGACTGCTCCCAGCTGCACCCCACGCGGCCCCCTCCTGCTCAAGGGCCGGGGAGGCCCCGACCCCAGGAGCAGCGGCTGTCCGCCTCTGCCCTGCCCTGCCATGCTCTGGTCATAGTTCTTTCGACGCACACACAGCCGTCTGACATCACGATAGCTTACGGTGGATGGTGCCGGTATCTGTGGCTTGCAAAGGAGAAAATTTCACTCCGGGACCCAAAAGACATGGGTCTCAGTCACTCAGAGCTTTGTGTAACAAAGTTTAAAGAAAATGACAGGGAAAGCCGTCAGCGAAAGGCCCTGGGAGCGGGTAGGTGAGTACCCACCCTGGCGAGTTTAAGTGGGCCTCTAGACTTTTCAGCTGGCTGCTGAGAACAGATGAATACCTCAAGGTTGGAAGAGCTCCACCAGACCTTTTCCCAAGGCATAAATCCTAAGATAGCTTCAGCACAAGGCGAGCCAGGGAACGCAGGGTCTGGGCAACAACTCTGGGCTGGATATACCGTGGCTGGGCAGTTAGGGGTACAAGTCTCGAGAAACAAGTTCCCAGGCAAGATATGTCACAATTATAACCATTAACGTGGTAAGACATTGTCTTCCTGTGTTAATTATCAGCTCCGGACCTAAAGCAAGGCCAGTTCTCGGGCAAGATACATGGCTGTATGAGGAAAGCATGAGCAAGAATGTTCACCTCCTCCTTCAAGGGACCTGGGCTCCCTGCCTAAGTTGGTCTCTCAATAATGTTCGTTTTGTCCCTGACCCTCCCAGCTGGACCCTCAGGTCTAGGCAGGTAGGGGCTTGCCTGTCTTATTCACAGATGGGTCCTTGAAAGTAGCCCATAAATATTTGTTCAGTGAATGAGAATATGAGAGAATGTTTCCTATCATTGTTTATACCAGTGAGGAACCTAAAGCAGCTCATCCCCTCCCTGGCCCCTCAAGTCTTCCGGCTTCAGCCCTGGGCACCCCGTTTTCCATCCTGGGCTCCTTGTCTGCCTCTGTCTGTGTTTGGCCTGAGAGGTCCTTGTCTCTCCGGGTTCACTTCACCCCATGAAGCCCAGCTGTGTCTCCTCCTTCCCTGACGTGCACTCATGTGCAGGGTTCTTAACAAGTCCCTCAGGCTGGTTCCAGAGGAGAGGGGACTGCCTGCTGGCATACATGACCTTGAGCCTGGGCAGCAGGGACGTCTCAGGACAGGCGCTGCCCAGCGGCGGCGCTCAGCTTCACCTTGCTGTCTGTTGACTGATCCCATCCCCCTCCACTCTCAGCATCTGAGTCATTGAGACTGGACTTCACGGGCTCTACCCCCAAACCTTGCAATGAGTCAAAGGCCCCTCATTTTCTGGAGGATGAAACTTGCTGGGCAGACTCACAGTGGTGCCTCTCAGGATGGACCCCAGATCACTGCCTCTACCTGTCTCTAAGGGAGCTAGGGGTGGGAATTTTCTGGAGTCCCCCTGATGGTTAAGTCACAGCGTGGGAAGCTATCCTTGCCTCTCCGACCAGAGTGAGTGTGACTGTGATGAGTCAGAGCTTTGGCGGGTGTGATCGCCTGCAAAGCCCACTTCGGGGGGCCCCAGGCCTCCAGAGACGGGCGGGAGCCGCTCGCCCTCCACAAATCCCTTGATCAACCAAGAGGCCCAAAGAGGCTGCTGTTCCCCTCCCTGCCCCGTACCCCCACCCCCACCTTGCTACCCTCAAAGCCTCGCGAGCAGAGTTTCCCCACGTGAAGCCAGGAGCCAGAAGGCCGTGTGGACCAAGTTTGGGGTGGGAGCAGGGAGGGTGAGCCGAGGGAGACCTCCTGGATGTCCAGGCCCACTGCCAGGCCTGAAAGGCGGCCCAGAGGATAGCAAAGGCTGCTTTTCACACCTCCCTCTTCCTTCTCCTATTTCCTGGCTGCCAGCGACACAGTACTTTTGTCCCTGGAGACAGCCTCGCACTAGGCGGGTGCCTGGAGGGCCGCAAGGTCCAGACCAGAACTCTGCCAAGCTCCGGGACCGGATGCCCATCCCACTCGTCTCTTTCCTGGCATGCTTGCCCCCAGCCTTCCCCACCAGACACGGCCTTTCCCGCCTCAGACGGGCTCCCCTGTGCCCCCTCCTGCGCTGAAGGCCAGCTCCCCGAGCAGCCACGTTCCTGGGCTAGCAACCACCTGCAAGTCCTGTGTGCCCCCTCCTCACCCCAAGCCTGAGGGCTCTGTCTCTGGAGTCTCTCGCCCTCCCCGCGGTTCCCCGAGCTCAGGCCTCTGTCACCCCTGCCTTTCTAACAGCAGTCGTCCGCCCGATTCCTCCAGCCCGGCTGGTACCCCCTGCAAGTCCAGGGCTCTTCTCCAGCCCACGCTGAACCCACCTCTGCCCCAGCGCCCCTGGTCTGGCCCGGCCTCCTCTCCAGCTGAATTCCCTCAGGTTTCTTGGCTGTGTCCTTTGCCACCCTCACTTGCTCCTGTCCATCTTGAGATCTTAGCTCGGACACCTCCGCCTCCTGGAAGCTCTCCCTGCCCTTCGCCCCTCCACACTGGGCTTTCCATTTGGGCTCCTATTTGCTTGGCAACCCCCCGGGCTGCCCCGGCCTGCACCTCACTGCACCACGCTGCCCACTCCATGCTGGCAGAGGCCACATCCATCTTGCTTTCCGCCAGTCAACACTTTAGGGGCCAGCGGGAAAGCTGGTGAAGCCACGATCCCGCCCTCAATGTGAGGACCCATGTGAGATGGAGAATCACACAGGGAGGCAGCTGTGCCAGGGCACAGCTGGTGGGGGTGCTAGCCTGCACCCCAAGGCCCTACCTACCTCAGTGACAGAACAGAACAGAAGGGTGTCTCATGAGCTGATTCCAGCTGATGAGCTGTAAGCTGAAGGCACTACACCTAAAAGGGCCCGGTCTGCCCATCAGGCCTTTTGTCCCTCCCCTCTGTGCCTGGGACCTAGAGGAGTGTCAGCATCTTGTAACCACGAGGATGGAGGTGACCCAAAAAGGTTGGCAGAAAGATGGACAACATCCCGATGGCCTGGACCCCAAGCCTGCCAGTGTCCACACTTCCTCTCCCAGTGGACATGGGTGCTGTGCCTGGGCTACTGGCTAAGACCCTTGGGGAGATTCCTCTGCCCCTCTCAATGTCCTGGCTGCCCACTGGGGACCCGAAGGCACCTCTTCTCCCTGTCACTGTGCCATCCCCTTACACAGGAGACCCCACTCCAGGCATGCTCCTGGGCTGAGTGCCCAGTTGGGGTATTCCCAGGCTCTTACAGCCTTTAAAAATTTTATGCTTTAATTCTCTGTCTGAGCTGTTTCCCTGGTCCTGCTAGCCCCTGGAGGAGGGGGTTGATATGCAGTCTGATCTCCAACTCTGGTCTATCTGGCTCCCCTGCCTATCGGGGTTGTGGCTGCTAGAAACCCCCATTACTTGTTCTCCTACCCCTGGGGGTTCACTAGGAGGCCCTGAGGAGGTATTTCACTGACCCGACCCCTGGGGATTATCTGGACATTGAGGCTGGGCCTGGGGAAGGGCAGCCAGGCCCACCTCTCTGACCCAAGGCCCAAATGGCCATGTTTGGCAGGCCCACTGTGGACCTGGGGCCCAGGACAGTCTTACAAGACTCAGGACTCTCAGCCCACAGCCATCTGTGGGCCTGGTCAGTATCAGCACTCCACTTTCTGTTTCTCAACACTGACGACCGTGTAAATGTCTTGAAAACCACTGGGGAAGCTGGCGGCCACGGCGGTCTCTTGGAGGTAGAAGGACCACTTCCCTGATGACCTTGGCTGATGGGGCAGAGCCGCCACTTGTCACCAACACAGGGAAAATGAAATTTCTTTATTTGGTCTATAGCTTTAAAAAAAACTGCACAAATGCCCAATATGACAAAGTGGAGTCCCATTCAACATTGGAGAGTCTCCAGGCCCAGATGTGGCCTCTCTGCCCCCAGGGAGGGGCTCTTTGCTTTCCTGGGTGCAGGCTTGTGGCTTCTCCTGGCCATTGGAGCCAACTGTGGCCTCCACGTGGTCCAGCCCACCATCCACACTGGAGCAACCACAGCCCTGGGTACCTCTGCAGCCAAACAGCTTCTGGGTCCTGCCTATCGCACATGCAGACCAGGGCAGATCAAGAAAACAGACTCAGTGACCCCCCTCGGCCTGCAGGAAAGATGGCCCAGGGGCAGGGCTGTGCCCAGGTGACCACAGGGCTGCCCGCCTTTGCTTTTGGCTTCTTCAGCTGGTAACGTGCGCCCTGCTGTGGGGGCTGAGCCCTGGAGAGGGCCTTCTCTCTCCCTCCTTCTCTTTGCCAGAGTGCCCTGGGCAGGCAGTGCTAGCTTTGAGCCTTTCGTTTTCCGCCTGGACCTCACTTAAGTAAAAATTCCATAGTCCAGCTCACCGGGCCTGGCCCTCAGCATACTACTGAGGGTAATTAAGGAGGTTAGACACTCTTCTTTCAGAATCCAAACCTAGTTTGTTAACTCCTGGAAGGACGGCTTATGCACTGCTCAGAACCAGAAGCTGGTGATTACTTTCTTGGCCTCTTTAACTGTGTCTGGGACAAATCAGAACAGGAAAAAGTGGAACACTCCCACATTTCATCCTTGCTGCACTGTTGGTCCACCCCTCTGAGTTTTACTCCTGGATTTGCTTCTTGGCTCTTAGGTGGGGTTTTTGTTTTTGTTTTGGCATGAAAACTGGCTAGTCCACCACAGTAGCTGATATCCCTCTAGTCCCATAAGACCCCAAAGCCCCATTCTACTCTGAAACCACCCTCATCCCAGTTCTTGTGTATATTTTTTTTCCAAGAAGTTGAGGCCAGTGGGCTGCAAGTTCTCTGTAGACGCCAAAGCGTCTCTGGCCATCCAGACCAAGTTCAGGGCCAGGCCATGATCCAGAGCAGCCTGACTCCATGGACTTTTACCTGATGCAGGGCCCTGCCATCAGCTCCTCTCCACTCCTCCAAGCTGTTCATCCAGGGACAGGGCTTTTTGTCCCCTTCCTGCCTCTACTGTGCTCTCTGCCAGCAGGGGCGCCCAGAGGGGCCATTGTCGCTCCTGCGCTTCCCCTGTCAGGATCCTGGGTGCTGCAGACAAGTTTCTGCTGTGGCAGCGCTTTGGGGCTAACTGGCAGCCCTCCATCCCCTTAGATTTACTTACTCGAACTTGCTCAGCATACATATCCTCAGAAACCAGAACCGCAGTGATGTAAACCTCGGAATCTCTAATAACCTATCCTTACAAAATGGCATTTCTCCAAACCTTGACAACCAGATACCCCAACTTAGATTTCATTACCCCTCACTTATGAGCCAGACTACCAGGCAGGATCAGTCCCCAAGGGGTCCCCTCATTTGAAGGCCTTCTGTGTGGACATTCCTGCCTGGAAAATCCCCTCCCCCTAGACCATTCATGGAGGGTTACTTGAGACTGTTTACTAGGTCTTCTCTGATCGAGAAGGGGGGAGGATGAGATGGTGAATCCAGCCTGGAATAAATAACCTGAGTCGGAAGGGCGGTGGCGAGCACTTACCGTGAGTGGATTGATCTAGAGCTGGAAGGTTCTAGACTTCAGGGGCAAGTTAATTAAGGGGCTGAGGAGACAGGATTGATGGGTGTCCAAGGGCTGCCAGGGAGGCTCGGAAATGGATACACAGACCTGCCGTGGCTCCGTCGGTCTCAGGCGGTGTGTCCCAGTCCCCACCATCTGGGACAGGGGTCCTCCTTCCTGTGCTACCACCACCGGCTGACTTTGGCCCCCCGATTTCCTGCTGCCTGTGAATTCACAAACAATGACCAGAACGAACTAGATAGATCTCAGCTGACCTTAAGGAGACCAGAAAATCCTAAGACGTAGGAAAGTGAAGACAGAGCCTGGAACTCCAGGGAACACAAGAGAGGGTGGGGCTTTCCCGGCCACTGACATTTCTGCTGGTCAGGGACACGCTCGATGATCATCGTTTCTGAGATTTCTCAGACATCTTATGTTGTTTGTTGCCCCACTGTCGCTAGCAGAGAGGCATTTGAAATGAACTTGGGACTTCCCTGGTGGTCCAGTGGCTGGGACTCTGCATTCCTGATGCAGGGGGCCCGGGTTTGATCCCTGATTGGGAAGTTGGCTCCCACATAGCACAACTAAGAGTTCACATGCCACAACTAAAGATCCCACATGCCACAACTAGGACCCAGTGCAGTCAAATATTTATTAATAAATATTTTTTGTAAAAATAGAAAATAGATTTGTTGCCTTCCATGCTTGACTGGAGGTGACGAGGAAGCATGGAGCTGGAGCACCCATGGGTGGCCACTGGCAAGGGCAGGGAGAGGAGCCTCAGAAGGTAGGGTAGGTGGTTGCAGCTGTGAGGGGAAAAGGGGGCCACACCAAGACCCTGAGGTCCAGGCAAGACAGGGACCCCCAGGGATTAGACACAAGATCAGGAAGCAAGTTGGGGCTTAATTGGCAAGAGCCCCATTACAAACATAGGGGTCAGGGATGATGAGTGGGAGGCAAGTAGTGTGGGGAATTTGAAGGTGACCTGGGGAAGGAAGTAGGTTTGGAGGGCGGTGGGTCCACAGGGAGGAGATGCCCAGCAGGCACCTTGCTCTGTAGGGACAATGGTGTGGAGGCCCCAGAAGCTCATCAGATAAGATGCCCGAGGGAAGAGGCTGGAGCACAAAGCCTCATCCTCCACCCGCTATGCTCAGATACCAAACCCCAGAGGTTCCTCCAAGGTTCAGAGTCCTGAGTGTTCTTTGGTGACACGCTGGGAAGCTTACAGATCTTCCATTAAGGGTGAGGGGCTCAGGCAAGGCCAGATAGACCAAGAGTTCACAGATGAAGAGTAGGGCAGCCTGCCACCCCTACCCCTGCTCTTCATATCGTTTTGTCCAGCAGACACATTTGTGTGGACCATGCTCCAGCCCCAAATATCGCCATCCAGACCGGTATTCAGCTTGAGGTTCCATTTTCCAAACTCAGATGTTGTCTCTCTTAAAAGATTGGAACTCCCTAGCCAGTATAGAAAGAGGGAAGGAACCCCTTAGAAGAAAGAGGCATCATCAACTATTCTAGAACCTACCTTCAGTCAAGTTCTTGAGTCCCTCTCTGAGCTTCCCTGCCCCATCCCTGCCTCCACTGATACTTCCTGTACTTTAGGGGGGCCCGGGGGGCCTTAAAGGAGGAAATCTCAAAGCACCTTCTCTTCCTTGGGCTTCTCAGTGTGGCCAGGCTGGGGGCTCAGATGCGGCACAGACAGTGCGGCCAGCTGGAGAAGAGGGCAGGACAGGCGCCACGCGCTGAGACTCGAAGAGGCCCTGGGCAAAGCCTCCGTCTGGCTCACCCAGAAGCCTGGGTCGGGGTGGGGTGTGGCAGTGAGGCAGTCCTGCCCCTCCTGCGCCCAGCACCAGTCCCTCCCCCCCTCTGCCTGCTGTGGGGCTGGCCAGTGTCCCCTAAGGACTGGGACACTCCATAGGCTGGCTGTGCCCAGTGCCCCCCCCTCCCTCCGTCAGATGGCCTGGGGTGGGGGCACACTTCCTCCCTGCCCTCAGGGACCCCCCGAGACTGTTGGATCCCATACCTGAGCAGGGGGAGTGAGACTACATATTTTTGGCACTTCCTTTCCCAGAGTCTAGGCTCAAATGAAACTGGAATTGCATTCCATTCCACAAATCTCTCAGCATGCCATCTGTCAGCCAACGCTGGCTGGCCCTGACCCAGAACACGCTCTCTACCAGCGCCTGGAAGGCCCCCTTCCCTGGCTGGGCCAGCTCCCCTGGATTGTGTGCTGGATTAAGAGTCAGGGAGCTTTGATTTGACCCCCATCCCACTCAAGACCTGTGTCTGTCCCCCTGTTGTCATCCACCCATTCATCCATTCAACAAATACTCATTGAGTTCCTGTCGGTGTTAGGCCCCATTCTAGAAGCTGAAGGTACGTACGGCTACAGCCAAGAATGACCAGACCCTGCCTGCCTGGAGCGTAGCTCTCTCCAGGGAGGAGAGACAGACAACCAACAAGGAAACAGAGATGGACGAGATAAACCCAGATAAGGGTAAGTGCTATGAGGAAAACGGGACCAGCGGGGTGACAAGGATGGCCTTGCGGGGAGGAAGCCCAGGGGAGCTGTGGGGCATCAGAGAGGACTTTCCTGAGGGGGATAGCTAAGGGGAGTCGCAGGGATGAGTACCCCTTTTGTTCAGTTCAATTCAGCCTGTATTCGCTGGCCACCCTGAGCGCCCCAAGTCTGTGCCCTGGTTCGTGTCATCCTGGAGGTTTGGCTGTGGACCCCAGCTCTGGGCCCTGGGAGGGACCTTATTCCTTTCCCTCCCTGTGCCCCAGACCCTTATCATATCACTACCCTTCACAGCCCATGCTCTGAGCTTATCTGGCTGCGAGAGGACTAAGTAAGTGCCCCCCACGTCCCATACACAAAGCAGCAGTTCCCAAGCCCAGTCCGCCAACTTAGACAAAGTCTGGCTTAGAAAAAACCCTGCTGTCTGTCCCCTCAGTCTCCTCCCCAAGCAGGCGTTCCCTTTTTGGTCCCCTTGCCCTCTGCCTCACCCCCATCTGCAGGTCATCTCAACCTCTCCTACATTCCCTGGATCCCGAGAGGGTCCCAAGCAGCAGGTCTAGCTTCTTCATTGCCCTTGGAGAACCCCTCTTTTCCACCCCCCACTGAGATGCCATCGGTTGTTGGAGCCAATGTCATTGTACCTCCAGCTAGCGCCCAGGCGGACCCAGCACCCTTTAGCGCTGAGTTATCAGAGCCCCTACACACAGGCAAGCAAGCACACAGGCCAACTTCCCCCAAAATTCTTTATCCCCCAGGGTGAGGGGTGAAGGGCTTTAAAAGAAGTGCAGGGTCAGGCCTCCCCTCAAGGAGTTTATTACCTTGCTACATAGAAGAATGCCCAAGAAACTCTTAGAGATGAAAGCAGAGCTGAGACATCAATGGAGTATAATGAAGCACTAAATAAAATAAGAGATGCAGACAATAAAAGCCCCCTGCAGTCAGCGGACTGGGTGGGGGATGGTGATGAGCTGGAATGGACCAGGAAATCTTCCTGGAGGAGAAGGGCCCCAGGCAGACTGGGGGCAGAGTGATGAAGTGAGGGGCAGGGTGGGAAGCTGTTGGTATCTAGATACCGAAAAAAATCAAGAAAGCCAAACCCAAACAAAAAAAACCCACCATACTCTTTAGACACACTACAGGATGAGTCCTGGGGCTGGGAGAGATGCACCCCTTTGGAGGGCTGGTTCCTCGTTGCTTTTCTGAAGCCATGTGGAGGATGGGCTGGAGAGGCCCAAGCCACCCTCCACTCTGTGTGCCCAAGAGGACATGCCCCCTGAGGGCCGGGGCAAATTCTGGAGAGAGTCAGCTTGCGGGAGACGAGGAAGCAGGCGGGGAAAGCCCCTGGCAGGGAGGGGCTTCGGTCGTTTGGCTTTGAGGTTGTGCAGGGTGGGGAAAGGCAGACCATGTGGCACTGGGCCACCTCCATGCCCGAGGAAGAGGCTGACCGTGGACTCTGTTATGGGCTCAGGCAGAGGGGAAGGCAGGAGCAGGGGCCACCGCCAGAGACAAGCCTTCCAAAGGAGCTGCAAGGCCACCCTGCCCCGAGCGCACCCGTGCGTGCGGCTGCCCCAGAGCAGTTTCCATCAGCTTGCCGACCACTGGCTTGTGTGTGGGCGACCAGGTGCCAGATTCTGCAGCGCGAGACTAGGGCCCGGAACGCCCGTCCTCCCAAGCCACTTCACGTCCACAGAGCATCTCACCCTGGCATGAACCTTCATACCTCCTCTTCTCTCTCCATAGGTTGGGGTCTTCTCCTGCTGCCTCTCTCTGCTTCATCCTGTCTCCTCAGCCCCTTAATTAACTTGCCCCTGAAGTCTAGAACCTTCCAGCTCTAGATCAATCCACTCACGGCAAGTGCTCGCCACCGCCCTTCTGACCCAGGTTATTTATTCCAGGCCAGATTCACCATCTCATCCTCCCCCCATCTCCCCAGGCCGGCTCGATTCACTTTCAACACCAGCTTCCCCAGCCTACCATTTTCCTGTTCAAGTCCTCTAACAGAAGACACAAGACACGGCAGGGCTTCTGAGCCTGAATGGATGGGTTGAATGAATGGTTCTAAGATGCTGGCGGTGAGACTCAAATGCAATCAGGGTAGTTTTTCAACTAAAATGGAGCAAATGTCAATCAGCATCAACCTGTATGAGATTCTGACTGGTACCTACCCTGTGACAGGCAGCGATCAGGAGGGAATGTAAAGAGATTTGAAAAAAATCAGGGCAATGAAGAAATGTGCCCATGTAATCTGGCAACCGACAGGCCCGGGAAGTGGCAGAAAAGTACAGACAAAGTATCTAACTGTTTCTACACTCACCTCATGAGTGGAGACATAGGACGGACTGTGCAGCCTTGACCAAATCGGGTGGAAGAGACCAGGAGGAAGTTGACCCACGGCCGTGACTCTGAATGACCGGAAACTGAGGTTCTACAGGAGGCAGGAAGATATAGGAGCTGCTCCCCCGGGCTGGTTCATCAGCCCACCCTACAGTACCTGGGTGAGCCAACAGTCGTGTCGGAGCTGCAATGAATGGGTTTGCAATAACTAAATCTCATTTCACTAATTGTCCTGAGGTGTCCCCAAAGCTTTCTAGAACTTTCTCTCTTCCAGTTGCACCATTTTCTGGATGATGAGTTGGTTCCATGTGTTCTCGTCAGTCAGTTGCCATTTCACTACTCGAGATAAAACTCCCCTCAGTTGGCTCCAACTGCTGATTTCTCTTCAGGACGAAACACTGAGGTGAGGCTCACTTGGTTAAGACAAATGCCTCCCCAGACCAGAGTCTTCTCATCCCATAAAAAGAGCAAAAAGGCTGGTTTTGTTCTCCAAGGCAATAGAACCTGGAGCAGGAGGGGTCCCTGGGTCACTGCTGTCTCTTCACGACACCTGATAGCGCTTAAGGCAGTGTAGTGGCAGACAGAAAGGAAGCCCAGATACGCCCCTGTGCGTCCTCTGTTTAAGAAAGAACTTTGATCAAATGTGCCTAATAGTAAGGTAAAGAGCAAAACCCCACCGGAAGCCTTGGAGAATACTAGAAAACAGGAAAAAACTCAAAAAACCAATTCCCCCACCACCACCCTGCCACAACAAGTCTTGCAGAACAAAAAGTCCAGGCCCATCCATGACCAGATGCCACCATGAGCAGAGAGAGGGTCTGGGAGCCGGGAGCCCCTGACAAGGGCCCTCACAAACCTCAAAAGCAGGAACTAAAGAATAAGTGGGATTGCAGATGGAGTCCATCAGCAAAAGGATGATGGCAGGAGGCATAGCCCCGCGGACACACACATCTTGCAAACTAGGGACAGACGTTTATCCAATCTGCCAGGGACACGCAGAGATGAAGGAGAAGGGCTCTTGTGGCCAAGAAGCCCTCTCATGGACTTCCAGTTGGCTCCAGTGACCCAGCGAGGAGAGATGCTTCTGTCCTTCCTGCCAGAACCTGGGCCAGGCCCTGGTCACGGATTGTCCACACAAGTGCCGTGAAAAAGCAAAAGATCTTAAAGAAGCTCTGCCATGCACAAGCGCTGTCACTATCGTTAGTGTAATGCTATGGTACAACTCTCACATTCCCTTTTCTCTGGACCAGACATCATCAGACCTAAAGAATGTTTGCCTGGCAATTCTAGCAGGGGTGTTGAGAATCGCTTGGGCACCTTTGGGCAAATTAGAAAAAGGCACCCCCTCTGGGTGGGTCCAGGGCAGCTGGGCCTCGCGTGGCCTGCTGGGAGCACTGGTTCCATCTGTCAGGCCATACCTGGGGTTGCTGACACAGGGGGCATGACCCCAAGGCCTGGAAGATTCCAGACGGGAAACGGCCTCTAGTACCCATGATGTGGTTAGTCATCTGGAACATCTCTCACCACCACTGGGCAGGGGGAGCAGACAGAGGCGGCCAGGTCTTCAGCTGGCACGGCACCGGCATGGGAAGATTTGTTGTGTTGATTGTGCAGTTTCCAGCCCGAAGGAGGCCCAGTATCCTCTGGAGGTGACCTCAGAAGTGATTGGCTTTGTAGCCCAAAGACACGGCTCCATGTAGTCTCTCTTGCCCCCTTTTTAAAGTAAACTTTTTGCTGAAGTAGAACATATACACAGAAAAATGTCCACGTCATAAATGTATATAGGCTGATGCTCTCACTCAGCCAACGGCTCTGTGAACTAGCTTGAGATCAGCTAATAAAGCAGTAACGGTCAGTCGTTCCCCATGAGAAACCACTCTCCCCAAGGGAAACCACTTTCCTGAAGTCTATCCCCTCTGGTTACTTTCACCTGTTTCTTGAACTTTACGGAAGTGATTGCAAATAGTCCCTAGTCGTCTATGTCTGACCTCTTTTGCTCAACAGGTATATGTTTTGGGGATGTATCCACGCTGTTACATGGAATTGTATAGCATCCCATTGTAGAAATATACCACAGTTTATTTATCCATTATACTGTTGATGCGCATTTGGGTTACTTTTCAATTGCTTTTTTCCCTTATTACAAAGATAAACAAATAGTATAAAAATATCCCCATTTTCAATCTCGTAGAGAGGCCCCAGGTCCTGGGCGTCCCCTGGGGGTCCCGGCATCTGGGTTTCACTCCCTTCCTTCGATGCGTAGACCCTCTCTCACCAGCATTCACACCTCTGGGCTCTTGCCCACCTGTCTCAGCCTCCATTCAATCCCCCAACCTGGAAACAGTCCCCACCACACCCACTTCCCTCCCAAGGCCTCCAGGAGTGAGAGTGGAGGCAGGGTGGGAGGTGGAGCCTTCCAGCGCCCAAGACCCCCTCCCTGGCCCACTCGGGACTCACGCCTCCAGTCTTCTCCCTCTCTGAGGGTGTCTTCCTCCCAGCTGCTAACTGGCAGCCCCTTCCTTCCCCGCACCCACCGCACAAGCAGCTTCAGTGAGGTCCACGGGAGATGGCACCGCCCTTCAGAAGGCAACCTCCGATGGCGATGGCATTTGATATCGTCTCCTGGGCTCCCTCTGCTGACTTCCTGGTTCTCTCCCCATCCCCACCTTTCCTAGACCTCCCCACTGTTCTCTCCCTGGGCCTGCCCCTGAAGTGTCAACTTTCCCCTAACTTCTGGGTTCATTTCTTTTGCTGGACCTCTCCTCTCAGCAACCCCAACTATGGGACCACCTCCCATCTCTGGTGCCCCCTCTTACCTCACCCCCCACCCCTGAGTTCAGGCTTCCAGTTGGGTCATTCCATCTGGAGTTCCCAGAAGAGCCTCAGCATCACAGGGAGATGCCTTTTGAATAACAAGCATGTTCGAGTTCAGCTTTTGCATGTGGAGATGAAGCCATCCACTGTTTTCATAAGCTAAGGAGACCAATTATTTTCACAATCCTAACCATGCAGAGCCCGGCAGAACCTTGTGGGCGGGCTGCCGAGTGACGGCACCCGTTCCGCCCAGCCGTGCGGAGTGGGAGGCCCCCTCCTTACCCAAGAGGGGCATCAGAAAGCCTGGCTGGGCGCCGGGCTTGTGTGTTCCCTGAAAGGGAACATGGGGGTTTGAGAAGCTGAGAAGACACACTGGAGAGAAGGACCGCCTGGTCGGGGAGCTTGAGCAGAGCTCAACCATCCTGCTCTCTACACCGTGATGATTGGGGGGATTTGGGACATGCTTCAGGAAGAAATAGAAAAGCTAAAGCAGGGGCACACGCAGCTCTGCTGGGGAGGGCAGCTGGGCCAGAGCGATGGCCTCCCCCCGAGGGACCGGCCAGTGCCCACTCTCTGTAAACTTCATTCCTTCCTGATGGTGGCACCTTCCCCTGGACTGCAGCAATGGGAGATGTGGCCGTAGTCCAATCACCTCGCCTCCTGTGATGAGGCCCAGGAGCCTCAGAGGGGCTGGAGCATGGCTCTGGAGAAGACCATGAGGAGGAGGAGCGGGGTGATGACGCATCACCTTCACTGAGTCACAAAGTCACAAAGGCGGACTGTCACTGACACTGCCATCGAGACCAGGAAGTAAAACCTGGAGGACCCAGTGCCATTCCCGGAGCCGTCCCAGCTCCTCCTTATCCATCCTGTCTAGTCTGTAACAGTCACCAATCACTCGCTTCCTCAAGAGGGTCTGTGCGCCAGTGTGGGGAGAGCCAGGGCAAGGCTGCGGTAGCCAGATCACCATTCCCCTCCCTCTTGGATAAAACGTGTGGGCCCAAGCAAGAAGGCCAGAAGGTCCAGAGAGGCAGATGGGAAAAGATGAAATAGGCAAGCCCTTGGGGATTGGGTTTGAGGAGGAAGAAATCTGAGACAGAAAGATGTATCAATACTTGCACAGGTAAGAGGAACTTTGGTGGGCCCTGTCTTCCGTAAGCGGTGGGGGGAGGGGCGGGAGATGGAGAAGAAAAAGAGAATAACTAAATTCCCGGCTGCAGGAGGGGGAGGGGCTGCGGAGCCACTCAGGGACAGGGGAGTGAACGGCAGACCTGAACTTCAAGGCAGACAGAATTATGGCCTCCAGCATGGCCTTGAGATAAGGACTGGGGTCTGGGCACCCGACCACAAGACGCTGATGAAAAGGTGGAAAGCAGAATAGAACCTCATCTGAACCTGACACAAAGAAGCGGCTCCCACACGTAAGGCTTGGTTCACTTGACCTCAAGCAACAGATCACAATGCCTTTTCTAAGAGAAGGGTGCCAGGAAGCTCAAGGGGCTCAAGAAAGAGGGCTGAACTAGGCTGGGCGCGGTGTCTTCCAGTCTCTAAGGATATGTCTCAGCAGGATTGTAGTTTCCAAATCCTAGAAAACTGATTAAGACCAGGACCTGCCTTGGGGCTGGAAGAACCCCTTTAGCAAAGCAGGTACTTTCAGCAAGAGTTTTCTAAGCTGAAAAGAAACTTAAAGTAGGATTTAGATACATTGAGAGCAGGAAAGAGCTCCATGAAAGTGATAGGGAGGGCTCAGGGGGCCCAGCGCTGGGGCCACCAGGCAGTCTTGGCAGGGGGCGGCTGGGTGTGGCAGGCGTTCCAGGCCACTGTGGAGTGTGCGTGGCATTGTCACCTAGGAGCTGTTCTGGGTGTGGGGAGGAAAAGGCAGGGGAAGAGCTTTGGTCTGTAAGAAACCAGAGTGGTTTCCCAGTATCCGTTGGCCTGATGGTCAAGAGGATGTGGTGGGGCAGGGGTGGGTGGTCCAGCAGGAGAGTGGGGAGAGTTCTGGTCCAGGCCTGAGGCCCCGAGGGGAGACCCGATGCCAGTTGGAGGCCATTCTGAGCACTGTGATGTGTGCACCCGCCCGTGCACACACGGGGCTGCAGTGCAGAGAGGTGGAGAGAGGTGCCTGAAGGGGCCGCTTCCCAGCACCGTGCCCCCGTAAGGGGTCCTCCAGCAGGTTTAACTGCAGGTGGTGAGTATATGTCCTTGTCCTACGCCACCAGCCCCAGAAGCAGATCTGTTTCCAGCACCTCTTTCCACACTTCCACATGGGACCCTCTTCTAAGCAGCTTCAAGCTTTTTTGGCTTTTCCTATTCTTCTCGCCTAGCTGCTGCACGCACATGGTCATCTGCAGATGGAAAGGCAGGCCAAGTCCTTTGCCTACCCCTCTTTACCCTGGGCCGACAAGTGTCCCAGCCCTGGGGCTGGCTCTGGCTTTCGGTCCTCACTTCTGCTGCCTTCTCTTCCCTTTCTGCCCATCTCAGCTGTTGCAGTTTTCCTTCCCCAGAAGCTGCAGTTGCTGAGATGAGAACCAGGAGAAGGAAGAGTGGCCTGACTGTTGCAGGAAGGGGGACCCCCTTCCAGGGCCCAAAACTGGGCTCTTGTCTAACACTCAGAAATGAATTGTCCGAGGAGACACATGTGCTGACAAGGCAAGAGATTTTATTGGGAAAGGGCACCCAGGTGGAGAGCAGGAGGGTGAGGGAACCCAGGAGAACTGCTCTGCCACATGGCTCGCAGTCTCGGGTTTTATGGTGATGGGATTAGTTTCCGGGTGGCTTTGGCCAATCATTCTAATTCAGAGTCTTTCCTGGTGGCGCATGCATCGCTCAGCCAAGATGGATGCTAGCGAGAGGGATTCTGGGAAGTGGACGGACAGGCAGGGTCTCCTCTCGACCTTTCCCGAACTCTTCCAGCTGGTGGTGGGTTATTAGTTCCGTATTCCTTATCAGGATCTCCTGTCATAAAACAACTCATGCAAATGGTTACTATGAGTAACCGCCAGATTACTGGCCAGGGTGGGCGGTTTCAATCAGTGTGCTTCCCCTAACATGACCACCTGCTGGTGAGCGGATGAGGCCCCAAGCCTCTCTGGCATCCCAAAGACTTGGAGGGCAAAAGGAGGAAAAAGACTTCCATCCACCTGGAGTTCAACTTCCCTCCCACCTTAAGCTGGCAACTCCAGCTCTTCTGGAGTGGCCCTCCTCCAAGAGCAGAGCCTTCCTAGCCTGCAGGGGAAGCCGAAGTCCCTGTCATCCTGCCAGGAATCTTCATCTGGAGCCTTAAAAAGCCCAACCTGATAGTATCGGGCAGACGGGCAGGTCACCAGTGCCTGGGGGGAGCCCTACACCCACTCCCCAGGAGGGGGGATGAAGACCAGGATGTTCAAGTCAAATGATAAGGTCAGTAGTGTAGGGGGTGGGGCAGAGTGACAGCAGGTGACCCTGGAAAGTGGAGCTCAACCTGGAAGGTGACAGAGGGAGTGCGCCAGGGTGTTCAGGTGGAAGGAAAGGCGCTCTCGAGATCCCTGCAGTCCCAGGTCATCACCACCCACCTCCCTCCTGGCCTTTCTGCACCCTTGGCCCCACCGCTGCCCCCAGACCTCTTTCTCCCAGCCCCCTGCCCCCTGTGTCTTCAAGGTGGCCCAAAGGACAGGAAGCAGCCATCAGAGGGAGCTTTGGAAACCCTCAAGCCATGGCTGAACCAGATATGCCTGGTGTCACCCCACTCGTGTGAGTGTCCCCCAGCTGCTTCTCTCAGGAGCATCGTGGTTGTCCCTCCATGGCTCTTCACTTCCACACAATGGCTAAGGGCCAGAATCCAGAGCTGAATCCAGGGTAGAGTGTCACCGTCCTGGGTGTGGAGGAAAATCTTGCCTCTCCCCACAGGTCAGCCCCCAGATGCCCTCTGTGAGGCCCGAGGCGTGGGGAAAGGTGGCTGCGATGGGGTTGTTTGGGGGAGGTGTGCAACGAGGAAGCTGTGAAACACACAGGTTCCCACCACCCCGCATCTGGAGCCTGCCAGTCCCTGCCAGTGCTCCTCGTCCAACTCTTCTAGAAGACCAAGGCTGCTCTTCTTCCCATCCATCCCAAGTCCACCAGTGTGCTCTGCTGCCACTGGCTCCTGCCCCATCTTCCTGGCCATTCTAAGTCCTTCCTTGGTGATGCTTCCTCTTCCTCTTGGAAAACCCACCCCCCTCCCACCACATCCCACCCCATCACCACCTGACCCTCCTTCCTCCCATCTTCATCTATCAGCAGTCCCAGGGCCTCCCGAGTCCACCACACCCCACCCCCCTCAAGGCTTGAAAGGGTGCCTGGCACATAGTAAGTGCTCAATAAATATTGTTGAATGAATGAATTGAAGCTCTGGTCTCAGGTTTTATCTTTGCCCCTATACCGCGCCCCCTCCCCCCCCCCCCCCCGCCCCCGACAGCTCAGTTGGTAAAGAATCCATCTGCAGTGCAGGAGACCCCAGTTCGATTCCTGGGTTGGAAAGATCCGCTGGAGAAGGGAAAGGCTACCCACTCCAGTATTCTTGGGCTTCCCTGGTGGCTCAGCTGGTAAAGAATCTGCCTGCAAAGTGGGAGACCTGGGTTCAACTTCTGGGTTGGGAAGATTCCCTGGAGAAGGGAACAGCTATCCACTCCAGGGTTCTGACCTATATTATAGACTATATATATAGCCCGTGGGGTCGCAAACAGTTGGACACAACTGAGCAACTTTCGCTTTCATGCTGCCCCCGCCTTGCGATTTTAACAGCTCCTGAGGGACTTGGTCCTTCACTCTTATCCACTTGGGCAACCCATCCCACAGCCACACCTTGAGCCCAGACATCCCTTAAGGGGCCACCCCAGGTTGTAGAGAAGCCCTTCTAAGCCCAGCTGTAGAAGCCATTCTCTCCAGGGCTCATCTCTACAGCTACCCTTCCCAGCTCCCAGGTCTCCAGTTCTGTTCTTGTTGTTTCTCTACCTTGTGGTCAGTCCATCGAAAGCCCTCCCCTTCCCTTCCCTTCCCTCTGGGCCAGTGCCTAGCCTGGGAACCATGTGAAATTTCATTTTCTCTAGTCTTGCACTTGGGTTCCAACGAGAGAAAAACACAGAACTGCCAGGTTTTCCCATCACAGAGGTGTAATCCACCAGGCAGCTGGGCCCCCCCTCCACCACCAGGGAGCAGTCCATTCAGGAACACTTTTTCCCAGACCTTTGCCCTTAGAACATTGTCCGCAGCCCCAGCCGTGTCCCTTTCCATGACATAGCCACTCAGTTTCCTGATAAGAACCGGGGTCGTCAACTCTGAATTCCCTTCCCTGGCCCTCCCACCTCAGGTTATCCACACCAATCCCCTCCCTCACCCCCAGAACCCTTCTCACCCTTTTAGGACAATTCCTCCGCTTGGGCTCCTTGGGTTCACCTCCAGCCGAGTCTCCCTCTCCCTAGTGTCCCAAGAAATTATTTCTGATCTTACCTCCCTCCCTTCTTCCCACCGACTTGCCACCTCCCTCCAATTAGCTCTAAGACCTTACCTCCACCATGCCTCTTAGCTAGCATCCTCTTTCAAAAAAGCCACTCTCCAGAAAACTTCTGGAAAGATCTTCGCCATCCGTAGATGTCTTGCCCACCCACCCCCACCCTGTCTCCTCCACTCAGGCCATTGGCCTTTGCTCCCTAGAGGCGAATGAATCTGAGCTCCCATAGTACAACATTCCCTCATCCTTCCATATTCTACAACCTTTCCTCTTCCTTTTTATCACAGAATACATATGTATTCAAATCATACCCCAGAGAGTCAAATAGTGTGACTCCCCTCTGAGCCCACCCTGAATCCCATTCTCCAGAGGAAAGTGCTCGAGCACGTGTGGGTCCTTCCAGACTTTTTTCCAAGCACAAACACGTGTAGTTTCATGTACACAAATGGAAGTTTGTTGTAAAAACAGAAATGAGGTCCAGGTGCACACACCAAAGGAGCAGAGCAGATTCAATGAATGGACCGCAGTTTCCTCGTCAGTGACGCGCCACCCTCCCTCTCGGTGAAGCTGCCTTGTGTCTTATTCTGTGGAGGGACTGTGGATTGAACGACGTTTTTAACATTGCAGCAGCTGTCCCTGCACGTAGATCCTCAAGAACTTAAGCATTTCTGTTGGAGAGAGTCCCCACAGGGGAACCGCTTTTTATGCTTCAAACGGCCCAGCAAACAGGTTGTGTCCCAGCTTCCCTGCCCACCCACCTGCAGCACAGGGGGTGGAGTTGGGGGGCTGGCTTTTGCAGCAAAGGCCCCACCTCCCACTTCCACCTTCAAAGCCTGTGGTTGAATTACTTCTTACCTCCTCCTTCTCAAGCCTCCTCTACCACTTCACACTGAGCCATCCTCCTCTGCCAACCTCTTGAAAGTTGTTTCCTGACTTTTCCCTGTGTTTTCCGAGTGGCTTCTTATATAATCTTTATGCTAATGGGCCTTAGATGGGTCTTTTTAAAACCCCTCCCTGCAGCCTCCAGACCCACTTCTTTCTAGGTGCCCCTAGGAACTGCACAGCCAAGCCATTCAAGTGAGCGGCCCAATGAACGAGGGTTGCACAGGTGAGTGTGAGGAAGAGGAGAGCCCAGACGGCCCCTTCCATTCACACATTCTACAAATATTTATTGAGTACCTAATTAAGTGCCAGGGCGTGGCAAAAGAGGCAGGGGGCAATGGTAAACCCAACCGGGCAAGACCAGTCTTGGAGCAGAGAGAGACATTAATCAGATAATCACACAATTTCAAAGTGTGCTAAACGCCATGAGGCAGTGGCTCGTGGAGATATCCCTGACAGCTGCCAGGTCCAAGGGGCCTGGGAAGATGGGCCTCTGGGAGGACACTGGAACTGAGATCTGAATGATGGGCAGGCTTTGAGCAGATGAGGCAGATGGGGGATGAGCTCTCCATACTGGAACAGAAGGCCTGGCCAAAGGGGAGTAAGACCCACTCCAGGGGACAGAAGGAGAGAGGACAGAGTCTGATATTTACCTGAGGGCACGGGAAGGCTTGTGGGTAGAGAGGCAGGCAGTGGGGTAAATCAGATGTGAGTTTTGCGAGATTCCTGCTCTTGACCTTGCCTGCCTTTCTAGCCACAGGAAATAACAAAAAAACACTTGTTTCCCCTGCTTGCCCTCTCAGACCACGGGACCTTGGATTCAGGAGGCACTGATGGGGGTGCAGCAGGAAGCAGGGTCTTCCTCCTGCCTTTCAGCGGTTACCGTGGTTCCAGCCCTATACTCTGCCTTTGCAGATGACACCCGCCCCTTGACCGGATGCTCCAAATCCTCCCACAAGTCACTGGGGACAGAGAGTTAGCATCTGGGCTGCAGCGAGGGTGGGCAGGCTGGGCTGGCTTTTGACCAATCAATCTACTCTTCTGTTCTGCCAAGCCCACCTCTGGCCACCAGAACATGCTCTTCTCATCTCTAGGGATCTGCGCCAGGCAATGCTCTCTCCCTGGTATATATTTTTCATTCACTGGTATATATTCTGCTCTTGGAATCTGAGCACCTCTCAGCAGAGGCTAAGAAATGCTGATCCCTGCAGAGTAAAGAAAGTCACTTAACTTGGCCATGGGTCCCATTATCCATCTAACTTAAATCTCTCCAAATGGTGGTCTGACCACAGGCCACTCAGGGTCTTCCAGGGGCACCATCCTAAACAACAGAATGGGGACATGGGTCTGGAGCCCCCCGCCCCAGCCACCTCTAGGCCTCTTGGCCTTTTTGCCCAAGAACTACCCATTATCTACCCCAAGAGGCCAAGAGGCGCCTTCCTTGTCTCCATAGGCCTCTACCCTTGAGAGAACAATCCTCCTCCCCCACACTGCCACTGAATTTTGAAATACATCAGGTGGCCGGTGTCCCTTTCACAGCACCTGGGCAATCCTGTATTTGATGCCTCAACCCCCCTCGACTAGCACAAGAAATGCCAAGGCCCAGCCAAGGCCACCTCCCTGGCCATCTCATTCCCCTGTATGCAGCCCTCTCAGGCCCATGATGTGAGGACAGAAAGAAACAGGCCCCCCTAATCCACAGCAGCCCTGCATGCATTAGTCAGCCTCCCGTGACACATCACTTGAGTTCACCCTCAAGCTGTCCACACTGATTACCAACCACTAACCCGT
The DNA here is from genome assembly GCF_033118175.1 of Dama dama. Lineage (NCBI taxonomy): Eukaryota > Metazoa > Chordata > Mammalia > Artiodactyla > Cervidae > Dama > Dama dama. The sequence continues at coordinate 10,668,206 of NC_083687.1, read as the reverse complement.
GCCTTCAGAGTCGAAGGCAGCTGCTGAGAGCTGGGTCTCTAACTTTGACCTGGGAGTAAAGAGGGGAATCCCCAAGAGGGATGCAACTGTCTGGGAGACAACCCTCCTTTCTAGATTTTGGTTCTAAAAGTGTGGAAATAAGAGCCAGTTCCATTCCATTTCAAACACCTCCAATGAGAAGGCAAATGCTTCCTGCAATAACAGTACTAAGAAGTTTAGGGACAAAAATGGAGCTGAGAGCCCTTGAGGAGACTGAAGCTTTCAGGAATTAAACACTCAGTTGATTCACAGAGCAAAATGTGCGGGTGATTTCTGGAGTCCTTTCACCTGGGCAGCCACGCGGCTCTCACCTGAGTTCTCCACCTGCACTTTGGGCCCCCAGCCAGGGGTTGCTGCTTCCTGGGTCAAAATGGGCTGAAGCGCTCGCTAGTGGCCAACCCTCACTGACCCCACTTCACCCACAGAACCTTGAGAATACTCTTCTCCTGCCAGGGTAGCACCTGCGGATGGCTGCAGGGCCCGGGACACCTCCAGCAGCTCCTGGAGTCCAGACTTCAAGAAACACTTCCAATATTTGATGGAGAGTAGACATCACAGGGTGGAAGTACTTTTCCTGGGCATCTTGTCCACCCCCAGCTGTTCTCAGGGAGCTGTACACTACTCAGAGAAGGTAGGATGGGACTTGCTTCCTCCCACACACTGACCAGGACTGGTGGGAGCAATGCCCCCTCCTACTCCATGGAAACAGGAGCTGGGCTGCCCGGCCCAGAGAAGTCAGCCACCCACCTCTGCCCAGGAATGTAAATACAAGACCTCTGATGGGCTCCCCAGAAGCCCTGCTCCTTCCAAAGTTGAAAGCAATGATGATCTGCAAAAGAAATTGTTGAGAAACTGCTGAGAAAGTTTCTCCAAAGGACACTGCTAAGAAAAGGAGCCAAGGGACTTAGAACACTAGGAAAACCAAGTGGAAAGAGGGGTTTTTGGGGGGGTTGGTCTCAGATCTTCCGATCGCTGACCCCTGACTTCTGCCCATTATCAAAGGTGTGTGTGTGTCTCTCTGAGGGCCCAGGTAAGGAGGACTTGGGCCTCCAGGCTGCATTTGGGACATGATATTTTCCAGGCCCCAGTGAATGCCTGAGCAAAGGGTCGTGTGCTCACTGGCAGGGTCAGGCGCTTGTGGGAGGGGATGGCTGGGGCTAGGGGCTGCCTTCCACAACTTACAGTTCTAGGACTTCACAGACACCCTTATCGTGGCTGTGGGCAGCCACCAGCTGTGCTGGGGCAGCTATCCCCAGGGGCTTTTCTGTGCCATAGGTACGAAGGCAGTGTCAAGGAGGCAGAGTCAAGCTGCCTGCCTGCTGGGGGCGGGGGTGCCCACACCTTGTGACTGAGGGAAGGAGAAGGGAGGCAGTGCCGTCACAGCACTTTGTCCTCCACGTTGGGGTGCGGGTTTTAGCACGCATTTCTGGGCAAAAAGATACCTCAAGTGTGCTTTTTAAGCTGCCACCCCCTCTTCACAAGCCTTCTAATTAATGTCTACTATGTGAATTATTTATTGGGAACAGATGTTAGTGGTTTAGAGTGTTGAGTGAAGATCAACTAATCAGTTGATCAATAAGATCAATTGCTAATCAATTTATTTGAACAGGTTTAAGAACTTACTACAAACCGAACGGGAGATTTCCATGGCCCTGGAAGCCCATGCTCCCACCAATCTGTGCTGTATTTCCAGCTCACCACCCCCGCCCCCTCTAGCCTGCTGCCTGATCATTCACTTTCCCCATCCCCACCAAGGAGTCTACTCTTACTGGGATTCTAATTTGATCTGAAGAAAGAATTGTCGTCTTTCTCCAACCAGAAGAGATGAATCTCAGGCTAGGCCATTAAAATGTGCATCAAGAAGTAGCCTTAAAACCTAAACGAGCAGGGCTGCAGAGTTACAGAACCCCACGTGTACCTCCCTGAAGGGCTCTTCTCATGCGGGCAGTCGGGGGAAGCTGGGGTATGCTTGTCCCTCCAGCCCTAAATCCACAGCAAACTCAGGGGTGGGCTGGCTAAGTGCTGGGGAAGCTTAAAGCATTTGGGGGTCAGGGTGTGGGCTATAAATGATCCAAACAGGCAAAAGCCCCGTTCTCCCCCAAGAACGTATAGCCCAGGAGGTGGTCAAGTCTGCATCTCAGGTTTTCCTGCCCAATTGTGGTGAAGGAAAGAAAGGCAAGTTCTCCCCAGCGACCTGCTCTTCCCTGACTGCCTGCCCCCAGTTTGGGGGGCTACCCTGGATCTGGAATTACTCCTGGCAGGTGAGAGACTGAGGTGTTTTGGAAGTTCACAGAGATTTCCAGGTCTGCTACAGCCCCACTGCATCCGCCAGCAGCTGCCCTCTGGCCTCAGTGGCTCTGCAGCGGCAGAGAAACAGTCTAAAAGGCAGACGCAGTGGGCAGGAGCAGGGGCCGGACGAGCCCCTCTACCCCATGACTAATCTTCCTATCGCCCCAGCACCAATCCTACCTAGAGCCATGATCCAGAATTCTCTGATGGGTCCATAGTCTAAGGTTTTGTGGTCTCAGGGTGAGAGCATCTCCTCCTGTGAGTCCACCTTTACTTGAGAGGCCTGAGCAAGGAGGGGCCCCAGAGAAGGGTAGCTTTACTTCTATCCAGACCCCCAGGGGTAATCACTGTCTCGGGACTATGTTTTGAGGTGAGTTTCTCACTGTCTCGTATTTGTGGCTAATGTTTATCTGTGGGCCCCGCTGTAAATATTAGAGACATGCATCCAGGGAAGGAGGAAGACTCTGCAGTAACAGGAGATGTGGGGGCCAAGGGAGGGATGGATGGATGGATGGATGTCTTGGGCACAGAGGACATACAAGGACTACAAAAACAAAAGTCATCATTTCAAATAGCTGACACCCAGGTTCCATTTGACCTCATGCACAGGTAAGGAGCCTTTTTTGCTTCCCCAAAAGGAGATTTGTGGTCCTGGAGTTGAGGAGAGAAATGATCATCCCCACTTCTTCCCAGGCAGAGCTGTGAGGGGCTAGAGGGCTGGGGGCTCTGCCTCTGGCTGAAGTCTAGAAGGAATCATGACTATGACCCCAGATGAGACAGTCTCCCTTGGCCTTGTCTAGTGTTTGATTAGTTGTCACTCTCACCAATTGCAGGGGTCCCTGCAAGATGAGCTCCTGCTCCCAGGCCCCAACATAGATCGCGACAGGGACCACTGTCCAGAATTCTCTGATAATTCTCAGTTTTTTGGGGGTTGTCTAATCTTGCTTCTTATCTGCCTTTGGAAAACCACTGTCCCTGTGGGATGGGGTGCACTGAGCTGGGAGAACCCTCTTCAGTCTCCACATCCGCACAGTGAACTCTGCAGGGCAGGTGAGGTAGTTTGCCTCAGAAGAAGGTCTAGAAAGCGCACAGGTTAACATGATCTCTATAGAAGGCTTGTCATGACACCGGGGCATGCAGCTGTCATCCACGTCTGAGAAGATCCCACTTCATAGCTTTTAAAGCCCTCACAGTACACATGAGTCCCTATGTTCCTGGAGCAGCAAGCTGTCTCAGGACACTTCAGGGATGGTCTTGTGGGAACCAGCAATGTGTGCAAGACAAAGGTTCGGCCACGCCAATGAAAACAAGACAAAGCAGAGAAGGGCACAGCATCCGGGGGAGAGGGGCCTGCCACCCCTGGAGAGGGGACAGCTCCAGAGAGCACCGCGGGGTGGACACTGAAGCTGGAGGCTCAAGTCACCAGCAAGGGTACAAGACCTTCACTTTCTTTCCAGCTCTTAGATTCCGCCCAATGTCAGGACCATTTGTCACCCCCCTCAAAGACATTTCCCTTTCAATCCTGATTTCTTTGGGCCAGGCAAGCAGGCCCAGGGCTTCCTTGGCTCCTGTCTATAGGAAGCTAGCCCAGGCTGATCGGGCAGATAAGAATATGTAATCTCTATGCAATTTTTAGGGACTAGGAAGGTACCTTGGGGCAAGGGGGATTTGCTGCCAAGGCTCGTAGATAACCCAGTGTCAACCCAGAAATCCTTCACAGTCCAGCAGGAAGGGAACTTCCTACTGGCTCTTACATTCCTGAAAGGCACATCCAAGTTATCTACAAGTGTGAGCAAATGAGGCCCACTCAGGCTCCTTTTCCAGTAGTTAAATCTCATGCTGAGCCAACTCCTCGGGTACATCACGTGATTTCAATCAGCTCCCCAGTGCCTCCCCATCCAGCTGCTGATGTGGATCTTATACATGGGCCTACGGCTTGGGCCTTCAAGATACTGTAAAGATGCACTGCCAGTACCAACCAGGTGCCAGCTCAGTGCTGGGCTGCAGAGGGCCAGAGATGAAAGAGGCCATCAGGGAATCTCTCACAAGTTGGAAAATCAGGTATTGACTACAAGGGGACAGCGTCACCTTGGTGACCTTGTATGTTTCCACAGAAGCCACACAGGCAAAGTCTTGAACCACAGCTAAGCTGAGTCCTGGCCTGATGCCTTGTGATCCTCCCAGAACCAGAGGATGGAAGCCTACTTCAAAAGACCACCCCCAAGCCCCTCACTTTCTCCCCAGGAAGGCTGTCATGAGGCAGTTTCTTATCACCTCTGGGTTCTAGCCAAAAGAGAGAATATTGGGGTGAAGAGAGCTCCTTTCTGGAGGCTTGTGATGAAAAAACTAATATGCAAACACTCATGTCTGGGTCAGACACAAAGATTTTCCTTCACTCTGGTTTAATCTGTGAAAGAAAGATTATTTCTCTGAGGCACTTAATAGGGAACCTGCTAAGGCCCAAACTTCCCCTCTTTCTCCATTTGGCTGACAAACAAGATTCCATGGTCAGAAATGTTTTCTCAAAGGATAGCTGAGGACTCTTAGCAAAAAGCTAAGGAGATGACTGGTGCTGGGTGACCTGGAGCACTGCCCTACCCTCTTGCCTTCAAGCCCTCCCCCAAGCCTGCTACACCAAAACACCCTCCCTGGTCCTCATGTAATATAACCTTGGAGTTTGTCCGTGTTAACTGATTGAAGTTCATCGCATTTCCACCTTTCCCACCCCCAGAGCCTCTCTGTTGGAGCTGCCACTGATTCTGCTCTGTAAGTGCTCCCTCCAGCCCATTCCCTGAAAATGGGCTCCTTCCTGCCTCTTCCTCAAGCCCTCCATGCCAGCAATTCTTCAAGATGCCCACAGCTGCCCCTGCAGAGCAAGCTCACTTTACAGGAATCAAGTGGTAGGCTGGGTCATATAGACTCTTAAGAGCAATTTTAAAAGTGATATAGAGTTGGCAGGTCCCGGCCCCGAGCTCCGGTAATGTTACTGCTTGTTTTCCTTTTCAGCCCCAGATCCTGCACCTCTGTGGCGAACAGCCTCCACCCCAACAACGTATTCCATCTAACTTGATGCCTCCCCTCCATTCAGAAGCCCACAAACCCCGGCTTTAGTCCCAGTATCGCCCTTCGCCTTTGCTTTGGGACCAGGCAGTGACCAAGAACAGAGGCTCCCGGCAGCAGCAGGTCTGACAGCCCGGGAGTCGCCGAGAACACAGCCGACGGGTGGGGTGGCCCTCTCCCTTTGTGGGGACCGCGAGCCGAGAAGCGTGGGCGCCTCTCCTCCCACCGCCCAGCCTTCAAGGAAGACCCCGCGCCCCACTCCCACTTTCTCCCGCGTCCCGTCCTCGGACCCGTCTGCTAGTCAAGACCCGCTTTCGCCCCGTGGGAGCTCTGCGTGGCCCTGCCGCGCGGAGGGACTGAGGGAGAAGTTGAGGTTGACAGTTACTCCCGGGCGGGGTGAGGAGGGGGCGAACCTCGACGCCCCGCCCCTGCCCGCCTCCAACGGCCAGCACCGCCCAGAACTCCCCCGCCCGGGGGTGGAGCCGGTAGCGCCCCGCCCCGCGCCCCGCCTCCGCGCCTCGCCCAGCGCTTCGCCCCGCCCAGCGCCACGCCCCGTGCCACGCCCAGTGCCACACTCTCCGGCCTGCCCCGCGCCCCGCCCCTCACCCTGCCACGCCCCGCGCCACGCCCCGCGCCACGCGCCCCCCGCCTGCCCCACCACCCGACGCAGGCTGCGAGTCCCCTGTTTACCACTGCTGGGTCTGTACGGACCTCTGACTATCTGAACTCCTGGGCCCGGGGCTGAGGACCAACTGAGGGTTTCCCAAGACATCCCTGATTTCAAATATCCTGTCCCGTCGTCAGAGTCAGCTGTTCTCCCTGCGCTTCGGAGAACGGCGCCTTTCATGCACTTTCTAAAGGGCTTCAGATTAAGCTCCAGAGAAGCGGTTGAGCGTCGCTGCGGGAAGGTCTCAGCTAATCCAGATATCTTGATCCACCAGATTTGTCCCTGCGTCAGAAACGTCTGGGGCAGGGAGGAAGGGGGAGGGGGCTGTAGAGGCCGGCCCAAGTCTTTGGCCTTGAGAAGGAATGGACAGTGCCAAGGCCGAGGCCGTGGAGTGAGCAGGAGAGAAGAGTGGGGTTGCCCCAGCCCTGCTTTTGCACCTCGCCCAGTTAGACTGAGAACCCTGCCCAGAAATTTGGGGCACCTTCCAGCCCCGCTCCGCTCTGAACCCTTTCGTTTCTCTCCATTCACCTTCAAGTCAGAGATCTCCTTAGCTCCCTCGAGGAAAAAAAAGACGCGGACCGTCGCGTTTCTCCACCAGCCCCCTCCTCCCTCAGGGTGCGGGCTGACTGTATTTCCCTCCATGTTCTGTTCAAGACAGAGCCTCGGAGAATGCGCTGCCCCCCCACCCCCACCCCTTCCCTCTCTGGCCTTCTTCCTCACTTATCTCTTCTTCCTCAGCTGAGGAGACAGAGCAGCTGAGTGAAAAAACAAAATAATTTCCTTTCCGTCTAACCGCTTCTAATAGGAATCTGGAGGAAACGGAATTTAATAAACTGAGAGTGGTCGCAACCAACCTCTGCCGTACTTGCCCACACCCCACCCCACTCCATCATTACTTTCTAATTACTGAAGACCTTTTACAAAATGTAAAGCAAATTGACTGCAGCAATTGAGGCAAGCTAAAGATGGCTCTGAAATTATACCATTGTCAGTGTAGACCCATTAAAACAAAGTTTATAACTGTCCAATGTTTTCATTGATGACCCCAATCCATCCACTTGCAGTAATCGCCTTCCTCCCCTCCCATCGAATCCATCTACGACAGTTATTACTCTCATAGAAAGTCGTGATAAATTGCGAGGGAGTGTGCCCCAAAAAAGGGAAGGAAGGAGAAATCCGTTTTTAGTTAGAGCTTGGACTTTAAAGTAGCGAGAGTTAGAGGGACTTACCTTTAAAATGCAGATGTGTGTTGTGATGGTCTGAAGGGGGGAGAGGCAAAGAGATATAGAGAAAAGGGGGGGAGTTTTCTCCAGGGCTTGTGGCGATTAAGTGAACGTGGTCCCTCCACACAGAAACCAGAAAGGCAGGGCCCCAGGAAAGAGGAGATCTCAGACTAGGATGGAAGTGCATTGCTCTTGTGTGTGGGTGAGTTAAGTGAGTGGGTTTGAATGGAGCTGCAAGGGGGAATTAGGCTGGGGCTTGAGAGGGGGAAATTCACAGCCTCCCAGATTCTTTCCTTGAAGGAGTCCATTTCAGATCACCTGAAGACAGGCTCTCGACTCCCTTATGTCACTTAAGGGAGTGTCCTCAGGGATCTTGGTAATGATAGAAAGGGGAAGATGCCTGGTGGAGGGCTTAGCCAATATTAGTACTGGATAACCAGGCTCGGGGGGTCCAGATAGCAAGGCCCCAGCAGGAGGACTTCAGAATGCAGGGAGCATTTGCAGTATACCAGGGTTTCCTCCAAAGCTCTTTGCCAGCTTCCTGGAGGGACAGGGTCAGGAAAGCTCATGTTGAGGGGCAGCTTCGTTTCCTGGCTGGTATACACTTGGCATTAAAAACAGAGGACAAGGAGCGTCCGTGGTGCTTCCGGAAGGGAATCAGAAGCTATAAACTAGAGACCAGAACTGATGGGATCTTTGAAGAGCCTGTATCTTAACACTTCTGAATGTTTCTATTTTGGTCAACACTTTTCTTTAAAAAACCCTGTAGATATGTTGCAGGAAGGGGGACCCCTTCCAGGCCCGAAACTGGGCTCTTGTCTAACACTCGGAAATGAATTGTCCGAGGAGACACATGTGCTGACAAAGCAAGAGATTTTGTTGGGAAGGGCACCCAGGTGGAGAGCAGTAGGTAAGGGAACCCAGGAGAACTGCTCTGCCGCGTGGCTCCCAGTCTTGGGTTTTATGGTGATGGGATTAGTTTCCGGGTGGTCTTTGGCCAATCATTCTAATTCAGAGTCTTTCCTGGTGGCGCACGCATCGCTCAGCCAAGATGGATGCTAGCGAGAGGGATTCTGGGAAGTGGACGGACAGGCAGGGTCTCCTCTTGACCTTTCCCGAACTCTTCCAGCTGGTGGTGGGTTATTAGTTCCGTATTCCTTATCAGGATCTCCTGTCATAAAACAACTCATGCAAATGGTTACTACGGTGCCTGGCCAGGGTGGGCGGTTTCAATCAGTGTGCTTCCCCTAACAGATAGACCTTGAAAGTGAAAGTCGCTCAGTCGTGTCGGACTCTGCAACCCCATGGATTCTCTATAGTCCAGGGAATTCTCCCGGCCCGAATACTGGAGTGGGTAGCCTTTTCCTTCTTCAGGGGATCTTCCCAACCCAGGGATTGAACCCAGGTCTCCCGCATTGCAGGCGGATTCTTTACCAGCTGAGCCACAAGGGAAGCCCAAAATGTACAGCAAGGAAGTGGGGAGCAGAAAGACCGTCCCGTCCTTCTGGTCACTAGTCTTTGAGTAGAGTTAGATTCCTCTCAAAATGGGAGGGACTGAACCTTGGGGGCCCACTGTATAAAGAAAGAAAGCTGGGTTGGAGGAACTGGGCAGCAATGGGTGGTCTGCCCCTGTTGATATCACTGGTGGCCGGCCACTGATCACAATGGAGAAACCCAGGAACAGAGGATTTTGCAAAGAGGTCTGGGCACCAGGAGTGACAAGGGAAGGAACGAGGGGATCGGAGCAAGTGAAAAGCAAGGTTGTGATGGAGTAAGTTTAATCTCTCCCTTTGATTCGTTCTGTGAATTTGCAAGAAAGGCTCCTCAGGAGTTGTCGCTTGGTCTTAATTTCCATTCCTGGTAACCCTCAGCCAGGTGCCTGCAGCACTAAGTTAAATTTTACTTAAACTATTAAATGTGCCTTCAGCGGTATATTTGCAAGCTCATTCTTCCAGATCTCAGCTTATTCTTTTTTTCCCAGTCATTTTAAAGGGATTCTCTCAGACTCTCTGTTGGCTATGGGAATTGATCTCACAGTCCTTGAAACTTCCTTCCAGAATTCTCAGGAAATGGAGCTCAATGCCTTGTGAGCTGCTTAATTCTCTGCAGAATTAGCGTTGTCTCATAATATGCATGTTTGTCCTCTGAGCGTGGGTGAAATGCTCTGCGTGTGAAAGATGGTATATAAAATCCACAAAATGGCTTTGATTATAATAATTATTCTCTGCCAAACCTAGAAGGGTTAAATCAAGGCAGGTAGCTGGAAGGCGAGGTCCAAATCAGAGAGAGTTTCACCAGAAGTTTACAACTGGGCTTATAGCATGGCAATAGGAAACTCACCTCCTGAGTTGGGGGCTGACTGGGGCAAAGATTTGCCAAGACTTCTGACACGCTACCCCAATCTCTCTCCTGGCCCCTACCACACCGCCGGCATGCTTGCTGTCTGTCTAGAAGCTGCATCCCTGGGGTGGCTCAAACCTCAGGCTCCACCAGCACTGGAGCTACCTGGGCCTGCTTTCTGTTAATCATTCAGATTGCTCTTTCCCGGCCGCAGTCTTGCCTCAGGGTGGCCATTAAGGACGTTACTTCCTAATTTAAGCTCAAAATACAGTTCTGTGGGGGTTTAAACACAGAGGGACCTGTACTTATATCTTGATAAATTGTAAAGTATCTCCCCCACGTCTCCCTGTCTCACTCCTCCCGCTTCCTTGTTACCATTGCAAGTCTGGCACATAGTCTTTCAAAGAAAAAATAGAATTAAAAAAAGGAAGAAAAAAAATGAAAAGCTTATTCTTTCTAATGTCCCCTAACATTTAAACACACACACACATACACATGCACAATTATACACTTAGTGTATTTTTTCAGGGGAAATGGCATCCTTAAGGATCAACGTATGATCCTAAGGGGTCATATGTTGGCCTGATTTTGTTGTCTACCCTTGAAATGGGAATATGGATTTATTTGAACAGACTTTGAACGTGACCCTGAGAAGAACTGCTCTAGCATTTGACTGGTCGGAGCGTGGAACAGAGGGCTCTCTGTAGCCGGATGACTCACTCCAGAAATTGTACCTGCTGTTTGTGGGGGATGGGGAGTTATTTTTTACAAACAGAAATCCAGAGAGCAGTTTCAACATTTATCAGTGTATCAACAAGGTTGAATACAAATTGTACCAAACTTGCCATCACTGGAGACACTCTCTGAGATGCAGCTGAGCCAGGAGGAGCCCGTTCCAGAGCACCCTGGTCTCCTTTTCCCACAACCTGACTTCCCTCCTCCCTCCTCTCCTCTCTGAGCTGGATGATGGGGTAAAGCCCAGAGCCTGTCTGGTACAACCCTGTTATTTTACAGATGAGGAAACTGAGGCCCAGAGAGGGATTGCCCTTGCCCAATCCTGCGTCCTTGACACTTTTCTCTTCTGCCTTCACTCTCTGTACTTTCCAGTATGAATGACACCAACTTTAGCTCTCTCTGGTGCCATGGTAAAAAAAGCAGGTCTCTTTCCCTCCTCTCAAGCCCCTCCCCATCACTCCACCACTGTGAGTACTGAGGTACTGGTCCCCACCTGTGTCCTTCCATTTATCACAAACTCAGCACATGCTGCTCTTTTACCAACTCGTATCCACAAAATCATGGCATGAGAAGGTCATGCCAGCAAAATGGATCAAGAAAATGGTACTTGATAATCTACTGTAAGAATCACCTCAAACAAAAATTCTCTTCTGTTGGGATGGTGACAGGAGAGACACATTGCCACTGTTCTGCCTTCCCTTTAATCAGGATACAAAACACTCAGTAAACATGTTATATCAAAGGCTCATATCATTCAAATCTTCCCTAATCCACTGCCTTCATTTGAAGAGCCAGCATTTTGTTAAAAAACAGTAGTGTTGTCCGTGACACTGACAGTGTATTAATTTGTCATGTGAACCTGTCACTTTGCAAACGCTCGGTGTCCTGTGTGTGAGCAGTGAACTCTGTTGAGTTATATAGCTTGGCCGCAACTGGAAAGAACTCAGGAAAGTATATGCTTTGTCCCCTTGACTTACATACAGATGAGGAAACTGGCCCCTAACGAGAGCGCGGGACTTGCCTAGGGCCGCTAACCCATAGAAGATCTGGGACTAGTTCCACGAAGTCAAATGCTAAGTCAGGATCAGCCCCTACCTCACCCCAGTTTCTGACAATGGTAGGAATGCAGGATGTTGACAATAGAAAGGAGACGTCGAGGTCTTTATACCTTTTCTTCTAAATACAAAAGGGCTGGACCATCTGCATTGAGAGGAAGCTGAAGAGTTTTTCACCACTTGACAGCTACGTGAGTTAGAGACCCAGGTCCCAGGAGGACAGCCTCTCTTTTCTGGAAGTGGGCCTGACCAGAGCTAGCACATGCGTGGAATCTGAGTTACTTTCCTCTGGCTCATCCAGACTACTCTAGGGCAGGCAGTAGGTGGTCCAACTTTGATGTCACCCATAGCAGCCAATGCCGACGCTTTCCTGGCCAACTAACAGGTGGTCACATAAGTCCCCCCAGTTGCTGGGTCAGTTGCCAGGAATTTGAGGTGTCGACAGAGAAAGATAAAGACCAGGAAAGTGTTTCTAACACAGTTGGCCCAGAGCAGAGAGTAAATTGCCAGCAACGACCTGGAAGAGGCTATAAAATGAGAATAAAACAGGATGATAATTTATGATGCACAATAAAAAGAGCAGGGGAAGCTGAGGAGCCGGTGACGGTTCATTTCCTTCCACGCCCCAGCTTTTTAACCGTGCTGAGCATTTCCTGCCCAGCCTGGTGCCCCTGCATTTTGGAGAGGCCCCGCTGTCCCTCACCCATAGCATCCAATCCCACCCGCAGGGCTCCCAAATCCTGACAATGAAACTCTGTGAGGGCCTTCTACGCAGACCTCCCAGGACTGGCTCAAGGTCACGCAGCTAGTCAGTGGCAAATCCAAGGCCTGGACCCGGGACTACCTATTTCAAGATCAAAGTCTTTCTCAAATCCCATTTTCCTTGCCAGGAATAGAAGACTTGAATTTCAAGATCTAAGTAAAATCTCTTCTCTATATCCAACGTTCTCCACCCCCACGCCGCGCCCAGAAAGCCCCGGGAGGCCAGAGCCCAGACCTGGCTGGGGGGGCACCCACTCTTAACTGGCCCTCGAGCCTCATGGTGGACTGGGGCAGCTCCAGGGGGAGGCCGCTAATCTCGCTGACGGCAGATCCTATGGGCGACACGGGGGACAGGCTGCCTCTCTGCCTTGCCCACCTCTCCCACCCCTCCGTGGATTTGGGTCACCTGCAAGTCCTTGAGCCTGTGGGGCGCCTGGGCTGCCCCTGTTCCTAAAGGCGCTGTGGGCTCTCCACAAGGGCAAGCCAGGGGCCCCAAGGGGCTTGGGCAGTCCTCTCCCCATTTAGCGCTGGTTGTGAATTGTTCCAACTATCCCGATGCGTGGGGGCTTCTCTTGTCCCGTGTAGCAACCAGCCACAGAGCACCTTCTTGGTGGGGAAGGTGGAGGGAGGTGACTGGAAGCGGAGAGGGTGCTGCCCCCACCTCATTCTGGTGACTCTTTCTGGGGGTGATTTTGGAGACTCCCCTTGGGACCAGTCCTTTGCAGCTGGGTTAGAGGTGGGGTGTGCAGGAGGGCAAAGGGCCAGAGACAAGAACTCTGGGGCTAGCATCTAGCTCCGGCTGGACCACTAATCCATCACATGACATCTCTTCAGAGAAGTCACCTCTCAGAGACCCACTTGCCTTTCCTTGCCCATCTCAAAATACCGTTGGAAAGCTCCCAGGAGATAACGGATGTGCTGGGACTTTGAAAGTCTCCCAGCCCTTGGATTTGGGGTGCGGCAACTCTCACTGGCTGAGCAAAGAGGTCACCGACAGGGCTGAGCCAGCCACCGTGAGTCTTGAGGCTGTTTATGGTCAGTCCCCAGACTTGCTGCTGTCGCCATATCCTGGCCACACCAGGGACCTGCACCTTCTTGTATATCTCCCACCAAGGCAAGCCTAAAACTTAGGGAAAGCAAATACAACTATACATCAGGCCAGTGTGGAGAACCTGAGGTCACTGATGCTGAGTATCCCCCCGAGACCTCCTTTCCCCATATAATCCTTTCTTTTCACTCTTCCTTTTCCCCATGGTCCCTCAGAGGAGGGAGGAGGACGTCAGCTTCGAGCCCTGCTGTCCACCCGGCCTCCCTACCTTAAGCTCAAATTGTCCTGATCCCCACTCGTTCGTAAGAATGGGAGTCTCCAGGACCCCCTGCCTCCTCAGTGAGGGGCCTGTTGGCTCTCATTGAGGCTGTTCAGCCCAGCAGCTGCCCAGAGGCCCATCCCAGAATTCCTGAAGACTATCTGGGTACCAGATTTGGGCAACAACAGCTGTGCTAATCCATCCCAGGAATTCCAGACTCTTCTGCCTGGCTGATCCCCCTTGTTTAACCTAGTGAACCCTTGAATCAGTTGACATTTAAGGCTACAATTCTGTATTAACCCAGAGCACAGAAGTTCCCAAAGTGATTTTACACGGGTGCGATTGCCACCGCCAGGGCCTTGGCCAGTAGCCTCCCCTTGCTCTGCAGACACACAAGCGCCCCTCGTGCTGAACTCGTGAGTGTCCAACTCTGCTCTGCTGGTCTCTAAGAATTGCTTCTCTTTCCTCTCTCTTACTCTTCAACTACCACCCCTCTGCCACTCTGCTGCCTCACAGAGCTTCAGTTCCTTGGGTATGTTGCCATAAACAAGGTGACAGCTATAAAGGGATCAAGTTTTAAAGGAATTGTACTCAAGGAATTTGGGGACCAGGGGAATTTCCCAGAGGAATGAAAATTAGCAGTGTGGTGACCTCTTTGGAAAAGCGCTGCTGTGTTTAATAAACCCTAGTTCACCAGGCCTGCCAGCTTCTGTTTCCATTCAAAAACATGATCAGAGGATGCATGAGGGGGGAATCCCCCAAACCCAATTATTCACCTCCACAGAGGAGCCATGCTATAAGAAACCCCCAAACCATTTCTCCTTGGCCTGGGCATATTTTTCCAAACTCTCCAAGGGAAAGGACAGGGTTTCTGTGGCCGAATCCAGAAATGAGCTCCTGACTTTCCCTGACTGGTTATTTGGCGTACTGACAAGCTGCCTGTTCCTTCCCATCCTCTGAAGCTCTGCAAACAGGAACTATCCGGGGTCCTCCAGGTGCTGCTCCTGGTAGTGTGGGCAGTGGTGGGACGCCCCTCCAGGCGGATACCTTTGGAGATGGGTCGTGGGTGCTTCAAGCCACAGGTGGTTCCTTTCACTCATCTCCATGCAAACTGCTGGCCTCCTGCTCAAAGCCAAGGAGCTCCAGCTGGTCCCTTTTCTGCCCGCTTGCCGCCTGGCTGGGCTACTCTGAGTCAGCACAGGCAGAGCCTGGCCGCACAAAGGCGCAGTGTGCTTGGCTGAGAGTGGGCGTGGGGCTGGTCCCCAGTCTCTGTCCTCATGGAGCTTACAATCTGGTAAGGGACACAAGACAAGGATGGCCCCAAGAAGGGAAGGGCTCAAAATCACACGCAGAGGGCCTGCGGGGACCCAGCCCAGCAGGCTCTGCAGACCCTTCTCCCCAGACCTAGAAATTTGAGACCAACTTGCCTCTGGGCTGGATCTCAAGCACTACAGGTTCCTCATTAGTGGGGCCTGAGATATGAGTCTTTCTCTCTTCGTTGACAAGGCAGGTGAGGGGCTTACTAGATGGAGTTGGCTGTTCCCCAGACAGAGTTGTCTGGCTGTTTGTCTCCCAGAGCCCACTCAGCCCTCTGTCCTCCACAACCTCCCTCTGCTTATGTTCGGCCTGACAATTCTATTAATGCATTAATCCCTGCTGGGCCCGAGGAGCATTCCCGCCGAACATGCTTACGGCTCTGTCTGGGGTCCTCCAGGGGCAGGCTCTGGTGGAAGGCGGGAGGGCGCGGCACACGGTCTCCTGTCTGGGGCTGGGGTGAGGCTGGGATTGGAATTGGGTTGGAGATTTTGGTGGGAAGCAGAGTGATTACTTGGAGGGACGAAAGTGGGCAAAGCAGCTTCCTTTGTACGTCAGGCTGTGGCTGTTCTGAGGGGAAAAGGGGGTGGAGGGTGGCGCGGAGATGCAGGGCCACCTGGTGTCTTTTTGCCCTACCCCGAAACTGAGTGCGCATGCATCCATCTTGCTATCTGCTTAGGGAGGCTTGTTTTTTCCTTGCTCATCATCCATGATGAAGAGGAAGCTTAACAGAACATGGGAATGTGCTGTAGACTGCCAGAGGAATGACTAGGATTCCTTGTTGCCACCCCTCGGGGGCCTATGAGGTGTTTAGCCGAGCATGGTGTTGAGCACACAGGTCTCTCGGTGGCACCCGGTCAGGCTGGCAGCCACAGGTTTGCAGAGTGGGTCCTCCGGGTGGTCAGACAGGATGTGCTGTCTCAGTTCCCTAACTGACCAAGCATTTCCAGAACCCTCTCCTTCGAGCTGCCAGGGTTGCCTCCTACCCTCCATCTGGTGGAATTTGGAAGTCCTCCTGGCGAATCTGTCATTTGTGCAGAAATCCCAAACAGGCATCGAACCAAAGGCAACATTCAGGCTGAGGGCAGAGCCCAGAAAAGGGAGCTGCTTCTTGGTATTTGTCTTCGCTCCCTTGAAACCTTCCCTTTCTTTCGCTTTTTCCAGCTCTAGACCCCTGCTCGAATGGCCCCAGGCTTTCCACTCAAGGGGACCTCAGCTGGCCTCAGTGGGAAAGTGTGAGACATTCCTTGGTCCTTATGTATCATAGAGGGAGGCATTAAAGTGAATTCTGGAGTGGCACATTCATGCCACAGCCCAGCAAGGTATTAGGAGACTGTGGGTCAGGAAATGCATGTTCTCATCTTAGTGGGGTGGGAAGGAGGCAGGGCCTAGATCCTACTTCCAACTCTGCCATCGCTGAGTGGGTGTGCAGTTACTGATTGCATCCATGCCTTGGTTTCCTTCATGGTTGGATTCCAGAGCTTTCCCAGAGCCTCTTCTTTGGTTCTAACAGTCTAGGCTGTAAATAGAGTGGGATTCAGCCATTAACTTTCAAGTCAGTTCCATAAAGAATCATCTAGTTGGAATTATCCACAGAGGCCCCACCTTAGCCCCCAAGTGGGCAGGGTCAGAAAGAAATTTGAGTACCTACACTGCCTCATCCTCTTCACCAGAGTCCCCCCTGTCCGATGAGACTACACACGCATTACCGAGTTTGGTTCGCCAACGGATATGATCACTGGGACCTCCTTCTGGTCTACACCCAGCTTTACATAAAGAGCTATGGCTTTTTATATGGCATGCACTGGCATCCACTGGGCACATCTTCACACACTGCAACCCCCCCAACCCCTTCTCCATGAGGAATGTCATTAGGATAACCCAGTCCAGTCACCCAGGAAGGAGACCGCCCTAGTTGGCACCACTGCAAGCCCCATATCAGGGTGTTAATTTCTCTGAACACTTACTTCCTGGTGGGCCTAGTATAAAGCTGCAGGAGAAGACCCAAGGCCGGTGCCTCTGGTCAGCAAGGGGGCAGGGACGCCATCCGCCCCTCACTTATCCCCCTGCCTACCACCTACCCTGGCACCCAAGCCGCCGTTTTCCGGGCCTGGCCCAGTAACCCATCTGGGCCTCTCACACCCCACCTCATCCCACCCCAAGTTAAACTCATCATCAAGAGGGAAGCCCTTATTAGACATACATGTTGTCACCACAGAGGTGAATAGGACTAAGATTTCTGTAAAGGACAGATCTGAAAACAATTTAAAATGAGAGCATGTGATACGGTTTCTTAGGGGGACACAGAGTATTCTGTAGACAAGAAGAAGCCAGTGGGTTCACAAGATGCTTCAGGGAGCTGGGCTGCAGCCCAAGTGTGGCCTGGCCAGAGGGGTCGGGCAGGGTGGGAGAGGGGCAGGGTGTGGACCACCGAGTTTGCTATTTAGATGACTGTGAGGTTCTCCCTGCAGCCCTTTTTCCTTTCTTGGTGTCCTGAAGTCACAAGACTCCCCTGCGGTGGGCCGGAGATCAGCTGTGTGGGCTGGCAGAGGTGGGGAGGGCAGGCTTCCGTGAGCTCAGGGTGGGCCACCACCCCAGAGGAGATGACAGTGTGGGGGGGAGGGCCTGGGAGAGACTGGATAAGAGAGGGCAAACTGGCCCTGCGTGGGTGGGGCGGGGGCAGGGAGGCTGAAGGAGTGCGAGTCCAGTCCGGGTAGGAGGGATAGAAATGATAAGCACTCACAAGAATAAGCACAAAGGGGGCTTCCTCCCTGCTCTGCGTCCCGGAACCTGATACAGAGAATACCACAGTGAGCGTGCTTAGGAGCAACGGGGAACTCAGTCTAGAGATCCCAGCCTGGCCCCACCTGCACCTACGGTACGGGCTTCTCCCTGTCGTCTGTGCCTCTGCAGGGAGGCCAGAGCGCCAGCCCTTTCCAGTGTTCCCCACGTGGGCACTGACCCTCTCTGCGCCGGGGCTTTCTCCTGCCCCTCCCACCGTCCCCTGCCCCCGGGGAGGCGTCCCAGCGTCCCAGCATCCCGGTGCAGCAGAGTCTGGTCCTCTTGAGGTTCTTCTTCTGACCCCGAGTGTGGCTGCGGTGCAGGTTGGGGAAGGGGCTAGTCCATTCCACGAACGGCCATTAGCCACGTGGCAGCTTCCTCTCCACGCTGCCCCTCCCTGGGGAGGACTAGAGTTGGGGCATGGCTTCTGGTGACAGAGGCTGTATCCATGGCTGAAAGCCACCCAGAAGAGGGCCCTGCTGCCTTGGGCCCCTGGCCCTGAGGTGAGGTCAGCAGAAGAGCCTGCCCTCCCTCCTGTTTTCTCTGCTTTCCATTCTCCCCAGCCTCCCTGGCTATGTGTTTGAAGAGCTTTTTTCTCTAATGGGTAACAAGCCAGGCAGGCAGCTCCTATCCCATGGAGGTGAGAGAGACCCAGTGTTTCCTTCAGTGTTTCCTTGTTCAGCAAAAATCTCAAGAAGTTGTGTTGTCCCACATGTGGGCATGGAGTCACCTCTGAACTCCCCGCCTGACTGTCCACCATCCCAGCAGTGGGGAAAACGTGACCTGCTAATTATCTTTTCAGTCTCCTGCTGAAGTCCTAAAAGCAATTCTCAGAGCTTCTCCCTGCATCCTGGCTCGGGTGAAACGAGCCCACACCTGTCCCGATGACCTGTGTGCTTTCGGAGATGCTCGGGTTCTGGTATCTTGGTCCTGGTTTTGATGCGTCATATCCACATCCTGCCTTGACCTTTCCTGAAGTGAGGGGGAGTCACAGGGGAAGGTTGAACAGATGCACAGGAGGCCATGAGTGACACCGGGTGGGATGGGGATTGGGGGCCTTGGGTGGAAGCCCCCTCCTCACCTCTGGATGACCACACCCCCCTGGTTCCTCCCCAGCAATTCTTCCTAATCCCCTCCTGTCTTAGCGCCTCCCAGATCAGCTTTCTGAGATGCAGAATCCCTTTGCCCTACATTCTCTCTTCACCCCGCCCCCAGCCACATCTCAAGCTGACGTGCCCCCACTGACTGCCCTCAGGTCAGCTGGGACAGGGCATGGTACACACAGCGACGACTCTCTCTCTCAGGGGCAGGGCGGTTGTCTTTACAAGAACCACGAGCCCGGCATAGCAGCCACTGGAAGGTCTATTCAACTTTGATTGACATGACCAATGTCTGCTGAGCACTCACCACGGGCCAGGAACTGTCCCCAGCTTAGGTACGCTGTGAGGTCTGGGGGCTCAGGCTGGCCTCTGCCTTTCTTTCTCTGGCCCAGTCCTCTCTGGAGTCCAGCAGACGCTTCTCTAACAGACGGGAGATGGGAGTGTCTGCAGCACAGAGAACCTACTCCCCCTACCTGATACATGGATGTCCTGGGACAGGGCACCGCCACGGGGGTTCAGCCTGGTGCTGGCTGTGGCCTCTGTTTGTCTTCTTTTCAGGGAAGTGTCCATCAGCTTTCTCCCCCAGCTTGGAAGGATAAAAAGGAAGCCCTGATACCCTGATTCTGCAATTCTTCTGCCCTTGCATCTTGTCCTTTCCTCCCACCCGACCTCCCCAGGCCTCGCCAGACAGCACCCCGTCTCAGCTAACGCGGGTGGGTGTGGTGGGGAGGGTGCTCAAGGACCAGGGGCCCTGGGCCCCCTTTGCTTGCTGGCTGAGGAGCCTAGAGCCAGCCCTGGCCCCCAGGGAAGTCGGAGGAGTTGGACAGATGCTTCCAAAAGACACCTGCACGAGAGACGGGGCTTCCTGCCCTCAGGTCACTGGGACTGTAAGTGGAAATGCTCCCCGGGGAGGCAGTCTCTCCTTTCAGGGGTCTGGCTTCGGCCTACTGAATGCCCTGCAACTTGCTACTTTTTTGTGCTCTGTTGGAAGTCGTCTTGCTCCTTTTGTGCTCCACTCCCGAAGCTGTCCCTGTCCTCACCCTGAGGCAGAAGGGTGCCCTGTCTGCACCCAGCACCCTGTTCTTCTTACCGCCCTGGCCCAGCTGCACCCCTGTGCTCAGGATTGACCAACAGGGCGTGATGGAAAAGAACGAGGTGAGGCTGCACCTTGACAGCCCCCACAGCGCGGGGGAGGCCCAGGCCTGGGCTTCCAGCCTGGACTGCTGGTCAGCACCACGGGAAACGCTTTCTAGAAGCACAGGCACCCGAGCCACCTCCCAGAGCTTCCAGCCAGCAAGTCTGGAGTGGGCTTTGTTGGGCTTGGGGACAAGTAGCAGGTTCCTCACTCAGACAAGAGAAAGTTCTCCTCTTTATCCCACCAACAGTCTGCAAATGGGGGGTGGGTAGGGAAAAGAGGTGCAAAAACTGTGGTTGGGAACAGTTGTCTATAACAGTTACCAAACTTCTGAAAAAACAAGAAGCAACAAAGAAATAAAAGCAGGAGATAATTAAGTACATCATTGTACACACCACTTGTTAATTAAGCTTTTACTCCGAGAACCTGACAGAATCTGCTTATAAGGTGAGAGCATGCGGGCAAGTGGCATATGGCAAGCCATCTGCAATGCGAACGCTCTGTCAGAACTTCCCTGCCCCGCAAAGAGCAAGAGATGCTAAATGTGGTTTTCCGGAGCGAAGCGATTTATCTTCATTCTCTGCAGAAGAGGAGTTGACGGTTGGGAGGGACGATGAAAGAAAGGCAGGAAGGGGGGCGGGGGTGCGGGGTTGGGGTGGTGGTGGTTCGCTCCTCTGTATGGCTCTGACACCACGTCCTCCACACAGACCACACATCTCAGCCAGGAGAGGCCAGGAGTGTTCTGGGGACCCCTTGGATTGTTTATCTGTCTGAGAGCCAGTCCTTAAAGGCGTATGACACGCCCAGGAGAGGAGGCACGGCTGAGGGCTCTGATTAGCTCCTCTCTAAAACGTTCCTGTGCTGCGGGTGCAGGGGCATCGCAGGCCTGTGGAAGGTCCTGAGAAAGGTGGATGGATGGGTGGGGGCGTTGAGATCCCCCTTATTTCTCGACCGTCAGCTCTCCGCCTGCCATTTCACCATTAGAGTTTCCGCTGTCAGAAGTCCTTCACTTTCTCAAGCCTGGTTCCTCAGCTGTAAAATGGAGATAAATTAGCTACCCAACCGCTGCCCTGGGTTGATGTAAGACCTGATGAGGTGATGTAAATAGGGTGAGGTTTACCTGTGAATGGAAGTATCATTAAATGACTGTCAGCCTGGAGTCCTGCAAGCTCACACCTCTGCTTTCAGTTAACCCCTGACCTGCAGAGTCCTGAGCAGAGTCAAGAGCTTGGCAGGCCCAGGGCCGTGGACCCAACCCCTCCCCCAGCCCCCTTCATTCTAAGGGCTTTCCCAGTTCTGCTGCTTTGGCTCTAAGAATCTGCATGTCCAGGCTTCTGGAAGAAGGGGGGCAATGTGGGAGATGGGTTCTTTTACAATCATGGGAAGCTGATCTCTAGGAGACAGGCTTGGTGGCAACAGAGCAGGGCTGGGGTGTGGACACAGCCCTGCCAGGCCCCCACCCCAGCCCACACTGCCAACTCGGACTCACTCCCCAGCCTTCTGTACTCAGAATATGGCAACCCCCCCACCCCCGTGGAGGGGGGCACTGCCTTGGCCTCGCATCCCCGGGGCCCTGTCGCGACCCCCCCGACCCCGCAGAGCGGGGACTGCCCTGGCCCCGCGCCCCCCCGGGCCCTGCTCTGGCCCCGCGCCCCCCGGGCCCTGTCGCGACCCCCCCACCCTGCAGAGGGGGGACTGCCCTGGCCCCGCGCCCCTCCCCCCCAGGCCCTGCCCTGGCCCCGCGCCCCTCTGGGCCCTATCTTGGCCCTGCGCCCCCTGGGCCTGTCGCGGTGTGGTCACACAGCACAAAGCACGGTGACCTGTGTGTGCCAGCCCCCAGCCTTCCCCTGTGGATGCCCAAGTTTGGAATTGCTCTCTGCCCAGATTCAGGCCAGAACCCCAGCCTTTTGCTTCTCTACCCCCAAAGTTGTCGGGGGGTGGCCTCCACCTCTGTCGGTGGGCATCCATCGACTCTATACTTGTGGGAGACGTTCCCTCCCCACACGTGTTCCAGGGAAGCCCCTGTTGGGCTGTGGAGACGAGGCTGCCTTGCTTCCAGGCTCCCCTCACCTGCCACCTCTAGCTGCCGTTCCAGCAGGGCCCACTGCCCCTGTGCTCCAGGTGGGCTCACGGTCCCCTTCCTGCCACTGCTCTGGCCCTTTCACCAGGAGCTCATTCTCCCACACAGGGAGCCCCGGGAGACCCCTGCTACCGTCACACGAGAAGGACCCTGTGCGGACCCCAGTCGGCTCCCTAGAGGGAAGGGCCGTGTCGGGTCGTCATGACCGGATGGAATGGACACTAACCTCTGCAAAGCTGTCCGGGCCTTTGCTTCTGGGGCACCTGGGCACAGACCTTCTCATTCTTTTCTTACCTGAGGGGGGTGGCCAGCAGCTGAGATGGGGGAAGCGGGGGGCATGGGGCGCCCAGGGTTCCAGGCTGGGCTGACACACCCACTGATCTGGCCCTCCCCTTCTTTGAAAGTAGATGACAGTGTTGATCCCAGGAAAGACACAGGTCCCTTGAAGACAAAAACCCTTCACACTCCCTGTCTCTATGGATTTATTACTCTCTGCATCTTATTAGCAAAGGAAACCCTATCACAGAAACAGACTCTTGGCGGCAGGGAATCTCAGAGGCGGTGAAGTCTGCACCCCCTTGCTTTACAGATAAGGAGAATCAGCCCCTCTGGGCAGGGGTGACTTGCCCAAGGGCACCGAGGTGACAGGAGAACACCCTGCCCCAAGACCCCAGTGTGCATCAAGCAGGTGGAGAAGGTGGCTTCAGTACGGAGGTGGCGAGCGAGGAAAAGAAGAGAAGCCACTTTGTGGCCACCACTGGGAAGGTGGTTCTTCAGGACAGAACAGAAGGGTGTCCCAGGGACGGGCAATGGCTGCTGTGTTTCTGAGAATGAACCCCTGTTTGTATCACTAAGGGCCAGAGCTCCCATAACTTTTTCTGACTAGCTGGGATATCTTGGGGGAGAATAAAGGTGGAACTGGGGCTTGGGGTGGGGTAGAAAGTGAAGGCCAGAAAGACGAGCCAGGAGGGAAGCTCGTGTCCAGGCCCAGATCCAGACGGCAGTCTGTGGCCCAGGATAGGTGAGAGCCGTCTAGGCACCCTCTGGCTTGGGTAGGGTCTGCCCCGCTGCGGGGAGCGCTGAGTCAACACAGAGCTTGGCTGAAGCAGACAGGGCACCCACAGGAGGGCCTAAGGAACCATGGGCCCTTGTTGTCTCTGGAAGCTTGGAACCTCTGGGCTGGAGAGGTGAGGATGTCCAGCATGGGGAAAGGAGCCCTTTTGCTGGCTTTATACTGAGGGCGGGGGTGGTTGGAGAGGTGAGGATGGCAGTGGGGGTTAGTTGGGAAGGGTGGGGCAGCTTTCTGGGAATGTGCCCTCCCTCAGCGAGCAAGGGAGTGAGGAGTCGACAGGTGAGGGCCCTTGCTCCAGGCAGGGGACCCTCTCTCCCTTCCTGCCTCACCCTGCAGACAGTTTCAGAGGCCCTCCACAGAGGACGGGGTGCCTGGGTGGCAAAGAGTAACACAGACTCCACTGACCCACCCAGCACCCCATCTCCTCCCCAGCCCCGCAGTCCCCCAGGGACCTCTCTCTAGCCAGTCCTAGGATCACTGGAAGGCTTCGAGAGCTGGCCAGAGTCCCCTTTGGAGCCTTCACGGTCCTGTGGGGGCCAGCCTCCAGAGAGACCACCCTCCCCCAGGAGCTCCAGGGGGCCAGACCCCTCTCCTTAGGGCCAGCACCCGCTAGACTCCTCTTTCTGCACTTGCCTTAGAGGTCCTCCAAGCCAGGCCTGGTGGGTGAGGAGTTCTGTCCCTGGCAGGGTCCCCTGGTTGTCCAATGGGCTTCCTCTGCTCAGCCGACGGGAAGGCCCAGGTGGGATCCCAAGGGCTGGTCCCCAAAACCTAGTTCAAACACCCCCTGCCTGGCAAGCCCTCCCCAGTTTCCTCCTCCTCTCCCAGATGGCTGCTTTGTCAGGGCAGCCCCGGAAGACAGAAGCACACGTGTAGCAAGCAGTCCTGCTCCCTCTGAGCCTCCAAAAGCCTGCGGACCCTTGCTGGCTATGGCCCTGTCTTGCATCTCTGACTCCCGCACTACCCCTTGCCTCTGCTGAAGCTACAGTACCACCTCACTGCCTTTCTCATGGGGCAAGGAATTCCTGTTCAGGGCCTCTCTCTTGCGGACCCTTCTTATTTGCAGCTGCTTGTCATGGAAAATCTGGACGTGTGGGAAGCAAGGGGAAACGAGGTGCTTCAGTTGTGTCCGCCTCTGTATGACCCCACGGACTGCAGCCTGCCAGGCTCCTCTGTCCATGGGATTCTCCAGGCAAGAATACTGGAGGGGGTTGTGATTCCCTTCTCCAGGGGATCTTCCCCACCCCGAGTCTCTTACGTCTCCTGCATTGGCAGGCAGGTTCTTTACCACTAGCACCACCTGGGAAGCCCGAGGAAAGGGTGGTATGGAACAAAGGAGGTGAAGCTTTAAACAGTGCAGCCATTGAGAAGAGACTTCTCAGGAGAATATACCGAGGTGACCCCTGGAGATAAATAGCCTACGGGAGGTAGAGTGACTCTCCGGACATCTTGCCCGGGAATCATGTGGATTGGTCATCCTGGGTATAGCACTCAAACGCACAGCTTTACAGTATGGACACTTGTGTTCTTTCTTTATTATAAGAAACACAGTTTGAAAGAAGAGATTTCAAACTTCCCTCCTTGCTCTCCATGCATGAAGGGAAGATATTTTGATGTGTTTTTTTTGGTGGATTCCTGAAAACAATGTGCGCATGGATGACAATCCGGTCACCTTCGGCTTGTCTATTGCTTTTTATCAGGTCTTGACTCTTTGGTCATCTTCTGAGAAAATTCCCAGAAAGGGACCCAGGAAATCATCCTACCCACCCCGCTACCTCTGGTTCGACCCCAACTCACCCCCTCAACCATCCAAAACAAAGGAGGAATAATCTCATGCTCATAGATTTTCACAGCTGAGACTCACGTATTCCCATTCCTCCCTGATGTCTTAGCATAGGAAAGCATGCTCTCCATCCATCCATCCATCCATCCATCCTTCCATCCATTCTTTTATCTATCCCACAGCTTGGAACTTGGAATTTCCAAGAGAGTCCTAGTTGAATATAATTTCATTTTTTAAGGGAAGGTGATATTTCAACAAACCCCTTATGGGCTTGATCTTTCCTAAACCTTTGTGTGAGTGATTTCACAAAGGCTACAGGTATAATGGCTGCTTCCAAAGGTTTCATGACCAAGAAAGGGCACCGCCCAGCACTCATGTGAATTGGGAAGACACTGCTGGGTGCAGGTCATGGGGGGTGCGGCCCGTGGTAGTCCAGACAGACCCATCCTATTGCCAGGAACCGGGGCCAGGTTTCCAGCCTCAGAAAAAGGGGACCCTCAATGACTCAGAAGGGACCAGGCCTGGGGCACTGGTTCATGGGCTGTAATCTCACAAAGGGCCAGTTCCCAAAGAACAAACGCCAATTATTTATTTACATTGAGAATATAACCGTCACAGGGACCAGAGCCTCCTGTTGGACCCATCAGCACACTCGCTCAGAGAACACTCGCTGTGAGAAGGTAAATGATAAGTGAATGTTTGGGGTAGAAGTCAGACTGGAGGCGAGGCCCTTAGGCATGCATTTGTATAGTTCTCTGCTGAGAAAATGTCAGCATCAAACAAAACAGCTATGGGGGAGCTTCAGCCATCGGACAGAGGAAGGCCTGTGGACCCAGTGTGGGAGTTTGCCCTACTTCTTAGCTTCTCAGCCTCTTTTGATGCCTGGGGGTCACTCTCCCCCCTCCGAAGAAGAAAGTTTGCCTCCTTTTACAGAAAGGCAAACTACCAGATGCTCACTTTTCATGCTCTTTTGCAGCTTGGCTCTGGGGTGAGCCCCAAGCCCATCAGAGGTGCTGTGCAGGCCTCGAGTAGATGCTGGGGGCGGAGAAGCCTCCATTCCAGGGACAGTGGTGATCGGGCCATTCCAGTTTCTAAGACCAGCTGTTCTTCCAAGAGCCTCTGGCAGCCCCCAGCCTCCAGGCCTGTCTGTCTGCTATGCAA
Organism: Dama dama; assembly: GCF_033118175.1. NCBI lineage: Eukaryota > Metazoa > Chordata > Mammalia > Artiodactyla > Cervidae > Dama > Dama dama. The sequence continues at coordinate 10,642,306 of NC_083687.1, read as the reverse complement.
ACCGCAGGGGCCAGGGCCTTGAGGGTGACTGTGCGGGCCTCTGGACCAGCTCCAGGGCTGAATTTCAGATGCTGTTCCTAGTCAACTGCCTAGCAGAGTCTGAGCTGCCCGGGGTCTTTTTAATAAGTTCCACTTCTGCTCACATCCACCGGTGTCGTCCTCTGCGACCTGCAGATAAGAAGCCTGCCAGATAGATGACTCCTTGGCAATGCCACCTGTCAGCTGTCCAGTGTCACACCGCTGGCATGGCGCACCTGGGACAAGTTCCGAGCTCCCGGGGCCGCCTTGCCTGCCCTGCTGTCAGCCCAGGAGCTGCGGGGAACCACAAAGGCCACGTGTGTGCCAGAGACCTGTCCCTCCCGGCCTGACGTGGTGGCAAGAGCAGACTTTGTGGAGACGGTGGGTCGGAAAGGTGAGTAAATGGGCCGAGAGGAAAGGGGATGGTTTTCTGCAGAAAAAACATTAAACTAAGCCTGACTCTTTGGACAGTAGAGCTAGAAACTGACTCAGGATTGAGGACATGGCCCCTGTGCCAACATGTCACTCCCCTCCCCCGACCCCAGCCCTGGCTCTGAGCTGACAGCAATGGGGAAAACAGAAAAACGAGCACTTGGCAACAATTAATTGCTGAGATGCAAAGAAAAATTGTTTTGAATATTAGAATTATAGATATAAAGCTATTAGGAGCATGATTCAGAGTTTATGAAAACATTATTTATATTGATTTATTCCCAGAGCCATCAAGACTCCTTGAAAATAATTAAAGTTGACATTTCCATTGCTGAAGCTAAATGTTGATATCATGTAATGAAAATTATGTGCTTGGGATGGGCTGCGCGTCTAGAAAGCATTAAAACAAATATATCAGCATCGGGGGAATCTCGGTCTACCCCCACCCTCTTATTAAGTACCCAGCCACCCGTGGACAGGCCTCTGAGGCTCTTCACACACCAGCCCCTGACCCAGCCCCCAGCCGTCAGTCACCCCAGGGGCTCCCACAAATGATGAGCGGGGTGAGGGGCACATCCAGGGCCTTGAGCAAGGAAGGGGCCAGGCCAGAGGGGCACCAGGGTACAGAGTGCAGGGTGGTGTAGGAGCAGGTCCTGAAGGAGGAAAGGAGGCTAGGGAAGAGAGGGGAGGGAGTGTGGGGCCAGAAGTGGGGAGTGAGGACGGCAGCGAGGCTGCAGGAAAGGGAGGGCGGGGAGGTCTCCCTCCCAGCCTTGGGAAATTGCCTGCACTTGCGTGACCTCCAGGCTGGCAGCTGAGTGCCAGTCTCCACCTCTCCTGAGCCCCCGTAGCCCCTGGGGTCTTCATCCGCTGATGGCTGTATGAGAGCCGGTGGTGGTCTCTCAGGAGCCACGGCCCATGTCATCGCCTCATCCTCCAAGAGTCACTGTGCTGTTCTCTGCCCTCTTCTCGCCACCAGCCGAGCAGGGCGGCTGGCCTCTCGTGTCCACCTTTACCAAACCCGAGAGTTGGGGGGGGTGCCCTGAGACGATGGATTTCACACAGCAGGATGGGGATCCTTTGCTGAGTAGTGAAGTCAATTTCATGGGCTGTGACCAGCATTACCACACACACTACGCACACACACGTGCATGCACACGCACACATACACACACGGTAGAATATACCGGTGGATGTGGCAAGCAGTGAAGAGGAAGGTTCTGTGAAGCTTTAAGTAAATTATGTGCATGCAGATATGGGTCCTGTTTATTTTTTCTTTTTATTTTTCAAAACAATGTGAAGCTGTTTGATACTCTAGGATTTTGTCCAGATTTTAATGTTTCTGTATGAATGTGGGTGAACTTCTATTTTGATTCTAGGATATGTTTCTGGGGGTTAAAGGATGGGGTGGGGAGGGGGTTAGAATCAGTTTAAACTACACACACTCTCCCACACACTCAACCACACTCAGATACACATACATGGACACACGACAGACCAGCAGAGACTCAGTATTCATGGTCTGTCTGCACAGCCCCCTCAGGAAAAGTTAGTCAAAGGCACCAGCCAGTCACCTGGGTTCTGGGCTCACTAAAAGCCCACAGACCTGCTGATTTGCTCTCATTGGTAATTTCCATATACAGGCAAGTGCCGCAGCAGGAGCTCTGTATTGCTGCCAGACCCGTGGCTCTTAGAGGCTCATCACCTGGAGGGCTTTGGGGTCAACTGAACCTAATACTGTGCAATATTGTGTGCATTCACTCATTTTTTGCAACTAACTTTCCTGAATCATCTGTGTCCCATGCTCCATGTTAAGAGTTGGCAATTTTGAGACATTGGAACCGAGTCCCGGCCTTGAATTGCCTCCTCTGATGGGTGACAGAGCCAGACCACCACAACAACGCAGGGTCCTGTGGGCTCTGACAGCCATGAGCACCAAGGAGGGGCAGGCGGGCACCAGGACAGTCCTGCAAAGGACAGCACCCCAGACAGAAAGGCGCAGGAGCCTCAGAGGCCCCAAGGGAGAGGCCGGACAGCTGGTAGAGGCCTTGGGCACCCAGGGCAGACGTGACGCTCTTGGAAAAGCTGGACGGCCCCAAGGGTGGGGGGCGGGGAGGAGGCTCCAGACGGGGCAGGGGCTCCCCAGCATTTGCGGGGAGGCTCAGGTCAGGTCTGAGGAGAACAGCTATCCGTTAGATGCCCAGACTGTGGTCAAGTCACTGCCCTGACTTTATAGCGGGGAAACTGCATGAGTGAAGGCGCCCCTCCTCTGGGGGATGAGGCTCCAGGGAGGGAAAAGACCCACCAGCGTGGGGAGAGGTGTACCCCCTCAGATCCTGGGTCTCTCCCTCGAGCCTCCTTACCTCCAAGTGCTCAGGCCTGCCCTCCCCCACCCCCGCCCCCCAACTCAGACCCAAGGGTCCTGGATGGAGCCACAGGCGGGCTGATGGAGGGGAGGGGGCTCAGTGGGTGTGGAGACAGCACAGGTGGCCTGAAGGACATTTCCCCTCAGATTCTGGGCCCCTCCCTTTACCCATCTGCCCCCCACCCCCGTCCCCATCCTTGCCCCACAGAAAGAAAGGCCCAGAGAGGGGAGACCCCTAGGGAGTGGCCTCTGGGTGTCCATGGGGAACCCTGGCTCTCCTCTCAACTTGTCCCCTCCCTCTTTCCCTCAAGAGCCTCCGCTCTCTTTGGGGGGATCCTAGGGTTCTGGGGGGCACATGCTGCCCCAGGGCTAGACCACATGACCTGGGCTGAGCCGACTGAATGCCTTCTGGTCAGGTGACCTGCATAGCTATCTAGTCCCACTGGAATGCAGCTTGGGACACTGGCTGTTCTTTCTCACTTTCTTTCCTGCATAAATGAACTCAAAGCGCACAGCCCCTAGAGCTTCTGGAAGACATCTGGGTAACTATTGAGTGGTATCAGCATTGGAAGCCTAACTGCGGAGGACAGGGGAGCCGTGGAAAGGAGCCTGCCTGCTGGGCCCCTCACAGTCCAGAAGAGGCTCCCTGGTCCCGTGGGTTCCATTCCCAGTTTTCCATTCACTGGATGTATGACCCTAGGCAACGCAGAGGAGACAATAATGATGGAACTTAACAACACAGGTGTGAGGCTTAAAGGCCCCAAAGCAAGCGCCTACCACTGCCTGGGGGACACAGAACAGGAGCTACCATCCTCTTGTGCCTGGCCCTGCTCTGCAAGCTTTTCCGGCACTAATGTTACGTCTCATACACCAGACAGTCACTCTGGTTGAACTTTAAAAGATGAGTAGGGGGGAAATGAGTAGGAACTGAGAGAGGTGGCAAAGGCCCAGAGAAGTATAAGGTCACGTGATTCTGGGAAGCCATGAGCAGCTCATTATTCCTGGATTCCAGGAGAAACCCAGGAGCAGCAGGTGACGGAGCAGAGCCATGAGGAGGGGCCCCTCATGTGTGATGGTGTGCTTGGAGCTGAGATCATTTTCTGAACCAAGGATCACAGACCCAAATGTCAAAAACCAAACGTGAGAGCGGACGGAGAGAAGCCGGGCACATGCGAGACAAGAGCAGAGAAAGTCCAGTGGCGCCGAAGGGCAGCAGGGGCTGGTGAGGACTGCAGCTAGCCAGCACAGGCTCTCATGGGAGCCTCCCCACTTGGCCCCTTTGCACTGTTGCCTGCAGAGATTTGGACTCGATGGGGCCACATCTGGTTTTGTTTTTTTCAAGCAAAGCCAGCACCCCAGATTCATGTATGAAATCTCCTGATTTTTAAAAGATGAGTTTAAATTTCTCAGAAATACTAAGGAGGCCAGTGCCAAGAAGGTCCCAATAAATCATGACTGCAGGTTGTGTTTAACCCACAGGCCACCAGTTTGAGGCTCTGGTGTGGGTGGTGGAGGTACCCTGATCAGGACAGCAACACCCACTGTTTGTCTTTCATTACAGGGACTCTGGCAGTGTGAGAATAACTTATTTAAGGGCAGCTGCCTGGGGGGTGGGAGGGATGCTGGAACACTCCAGATGGGGATAATAAAGACATGGACAGGGGTAAGGAAATGGATCTGAATTTGAGGAAGGTATAAAAAGTACAGTCACCCCTCTCTCCAGCCCACAGGATCCCGCACCCTCCGTGAGCCCTGGTTTGGGTACTGTTCCCCTGGCACGTGACCTGCCAGGTCATCTATGGCTCACAGGCGCGGATGCACCAAGCAGAATGCAGTGCCTGGAGGGCAAGGGCCGTGCTTTCCTCCCTGCTTCTCCAGACCCCAAGACACCCCATACAGCACCAGACCCATGGTGGACCCTCGCCAAACATTTAACTCCCTTGATAAACCTATCCCAAGAGAGCCATGCCATCAGCTAGTCAAACACACGTGCACAGACCACCTCCTCTGTGCCAGGCTCTGGGACAGCCGGGAACGCGTCACCTCGGCTAGGTAAGTGGCTTGGTCACTCCGCCCTCCTGGAGCAGTGCAGGAGAGGTGGGCAAGGAGCCGGTGATTTGTCAAACCCAGGAGAAAGAGATGGCAATCAGCCCTGGGGGAAACAAAGCAGGTGCGGTGGGGATGAAGATGGAGTGACCAGGGATGCAGGGAGGCCCCTCCTGAGGAGGTGACTTGAAGGCACCAAGTGGGGGGAACGCTGGGCGGGGAGAAGTCTCCACCTCAAAGAGGCAGAGGTGGGATGTAGTTGGTGTGGCTGGACCAGAGTGAGCGAGGAGGGGGAGGCAGGAGGTGAACCAGAGGGCTGAGGGTGGAGGTCTCGGGGGCCCCACGGGCCATTGGGAGATCTTGGACTCCTGAGGGAAGACTGGAGGAACCGCAGTGGTTAGAGCAGAGGAAGGGCACGGTGCAACTTGGGGCTAACAAGACGGCCCGGCCGCTGCACGGAGCATGGGGTAAGGGCAGGAGCAGCGAGGCCAGGCTGTCTGCCATCCATCTGGAGGAGAAGGCAGCCTCCAGACCAGAGGGGGAAGGTGTGAGACCTGGCTCGAATCTGGAGGCTGGAGGCGGAGCTGGCAGCCAGTTGATGGATTGGGTGTGGGGTGTGAGAGAGGAGTGGAGGACAGCTCCCAGGACGGGGTCTGACCGGAAGGATGGGGCTGCCATTCAGCGAGAGGAGAGGAAGCTTCAGGAGAAGCAGGTGGGGTTTTTTCCTCGTGGGGGAGGGGGTGGGTGGCAGGGGGAGGGGATTGCAGATTGGACAGCAACACAGATATGATAGTTGCCGGCCGGAGCAGAGCACAGCAGGCGTGAGGCTCTGGCCCAAGCACTCTGAAGGCATAATCTCATTTAATCCAACAACCCAGGGAGGGAGGTGCTGCTTTTGCACTCTCTGGCTGGACAGTCGGTTAAGCTATGACTCTGCATTCCTTCTGCTCCTTCTCGCCTCCCTGTGCCCTCTCCCCACAACAAACCAAGACAAAATGTGCGCAGCCAGGTAGTGAAGTCAGAGAACAGAAACTGCTTGAAGGGGCTTTTCTTGCCTTTTGTCAGAGCCTGAGCTCAAAGCGAGCCAGTGAATGGTGGGGCTTGGGAAGGGGAGGCAGAGCCTCTGGCCAGGCTGTGGAGGGGTTCCTAGGGGCTCTCTGCCTCCTCCAGAGCCCCGAGCAGCAGAGCACAGTTCAGAGAACCAAGAGTGCCCCCATGTCTTAGTGACTGGAGACAGCAGATACTTGCAGGACCCTAATGGGGAGCCCAGGCGTCACTGAGAAGTTCCCTCCCAGAACAGCAAGACTGGGTGTTCAGGTCAGATTATTCTGGTGATAAATGACAGAAAACCTGGCCAGCGTCGCGTACACCCTCCTTGTGTGCAGAAGCTGGTCTGCAGGGACTTGCAGGAGCCAATTACGTGCCTCCCTTCCCAACTCCACATTCAGTGTCATCCAGTGGTAGTATGAACCAGCTACAGTGAGAGTATTTACACCGTGGGAATTGGCAAACACCACACATTAGGACCTTCCTCCCGAATGCTGGTTGCTAAACGTTGACTAGCTCATTTCTGCTGAACCCTTTTCCTCAGAGTGTATTGTGACTTTTACTGGCTGACACCACTGGGACACCCACGGCTAGGACTGACGGCCCGCCACCCAAATGTCATCCCTCGGGCTCAGACTTTCTCTCCTCGTCAGGTACCTCCCAGGGTGGCAAAACGGAGCTGGGGTCTAGCTTCAGATCCTGTAAGAACCAGCTGAGAGACCCCAGAGGAGGAGGCGAAAGCTTCTCTGCGCCCTCGCCCCCGCCAAGTCCCAGCAGAAGCCCCATAATAACTGAGCCTTGTGGGTCCCACAGGCCGCACGCTCACCCTGAGCCAACGACAGTGAGCAGGCGCTGGTGGGCCCGGCCTGGCTCAGGAGTCGTGTGTGAGCAAAGCAAAGAGTTGCTTCCTCAGCGGCAAGCCCAAGAGGAGCTCTTGGTGGAGGAAGGAACGGATGTTGGGCGGGCAACCACCAACGGGGTCTCCCACGCCTGCCCAACTGAGCGGCCCAGGCTGGGGATTCATGTCGCCAGGACCCGAGCTCCTCCTCTCGTCCTGCCGTGTCGTCCTCAGGGTCAACCAGGAGGGCTGAAAACCTGAGCCGTCACCCACCCGTCTGGAGAGCCAAAGTCAGACTCAGGGGCCCAAGGCTCCGCCCTGGAGCTTCTCCTTGTCAGGGGAAACCTCTCCGGGAGCGCCCACAGGCTTCCTTCACACCCCATTGGCCAGGGCTGGTCACATGGCCTCCCTTGCACCAATCACTGCTCACCTGTGGGGCTGGCGCTTTAAAACCCACCCCGCACTGGAGAGGAGGGTGATGGACAAGGAGGCCTGGTGCGTGCCGCAGTCCATGGGGTTGCGAAGAGTCCGACGCGCCTGAGCAGCTGAACTGAACTGAACATTGGAGGTTGGCCACACAGGAGGAGGGAACAGGGGCCAGCAGAATCTGCCAGGGGAGAGAGGTTGCAACGGGGTCAGCCACCCCGAAATAGGAAATCCAGGAAGACGCATCTGTGCTAAGCCTCAGGCCAAGAGCAAGCCTCCAGCCTGGTTCCGGGGGCTGCCCGCAGGGCCACAGCACTTCCTGGTTTGCCCAGACACCCTAGTTTAGGCCTGTTGTCCCAGTGTAATTTTGATTGCACCCCCTTCCCCTCTTGGAGCGGTCCTGGGCGGGTGGAGGGCAGCCCCTGGAGTCCTGGCAAGACTGGGGCAAGGGAGGGCTGAGGTATCGCCAGGCGGGAACCCACGACAGGAGGTGGAGTTTTCCAGAGGCCTCTTCACTGGGCTGCCAACCAGGCTGCGGACAGGAGCACAGGGCTTGCGGTGGGATTTCCCCAGCCTGCTCTGGGAGCCCGGCAGAGGTTCCTTTATTGTGAACTGAGGCCCTCCGCCACAGCTTGGCTGAAATCTCCCCCGGACAGTTGGGAACTACGCCCTGGTCCCTTAAGCCCTATTCCTGAGAAAGAAGCATACAGTTCCAGCCTTCAGGCCGGGTGGGATGCCTCAGCCAGGACAAGGCTGGAGACAGGGAACGCTAGTGGCATAAACATGCTGCTGCCCCCGGCTCTTTGTTGGGGGCATTAGGAAAGCTTTGGGGGAGCACTTAACCATCAGGGAGTGTTTTCCAGCTGTACATTGCCACCCATGAGTGGGAGAGTCAGTTCATGGTTTGCAACCAGCGTTTTTTTAGGGGTGGGGGATAGGGAAAGGAAAGAAAACATAAAATATCAGAGGATAAAGTACAGTAAGAGAAAACATGGGTTCATAAAATTTTGTATCAGTTCACAAAGTTTTGTGCCAGTTCACAAAATTTTGTCTCAGGTTTTGTAGGTACATTTATTGTATATATTTTGTCCTGATATGAAATGTATTTCAAAAAAAATTGCTATCTCAGTAAAACTGGAAAAATTTAAAAACAAACCCCCAAAAGTTTAGAAAACCGTAGTAGCTCAGTCCAGCCTTAAACAGGCAAAGTGATCTGTCCAAGGTCACACAGCAAACCGGTATGAGAACCATATTGTGGTTTTCTAGTCACCCATAGACTCAGTGGCTGATCTTTGGAGCAACTGCTGTATGCCAGGCACCGCGCTAGATCCTGGGAGAGGGCTGCTTGGATGACGAAGACGCATGAGCCGTCTTAATGCAGAACTGTGTTGGGAGCCCAAAGGAGACATCTGGGCCAATCCCCAGGCAGGGACCAGGAGTGGAGAAGAGAAAGGGTGGGAACCAGGAAAGAATTCCTAGAAGAGAGGCCTGGATGGTCAGCTGTGCCTTTGTTCAGAGTGCAGAAAGAGCTGTCTGGAGGCCCTTTTCTAGAGGGCATAGCTCCAACAGGGACAGGGTGTGATGTACCTTTAGGGGAGCTGATGAGATGCTCCTCTGAGCCTGGACATCATTTGGAGGTTCACTGCATACTCTAAACTCCATTTCAAGGCTCTGCCCTCCCACACACCTCTCTGGCTCCAGCAGAGGAGGGGATCCCACTAACAGCCAACAACTCCAGGCTGGCGTGGGCCCTCCGCCAGGCTGGGAGATGTTAGGTGAAGCATCCGACCTGGGCCTGACCTCTGGCTCCTTCAGGCCCCTGTGCTCCCTCTGTCCTCATTCTGGGCCTCTGAACTGCCCAGCCTGCCCAGGCCCTGCCAGCCTGGGTGCTCTGGAGGACAAGGATGGGGCTATAGAAGCAGGGAGGTGAGTCATAAATGCTGAGTGGGTGGGACTAGGCCTAGAGGCATCTATGCCTCCCTGCACCCCTGGCTCCTCACTCCTGGGTCAGACTGATCCCCTCCTGGGCACCTTAGGGGTGGGCAGGGTGGACTGGGTCAGGATTCACACTCCATGGAGGGGTGTCTCTGATTTCTCTCATTGTCCCATTGGAGACATTTCTGGGCTTGGGGCAAGGCGTGGGGGAGGCCAGAAGCCTAATTAATGCAAAAGGCACCAGACTGGGCTTCCCAATCTGCCACCAGCAAGCTGTGAGGTTGAGGGCCAGCAATTCCCCCATGCTGGTCCCTGGGCCCCAACCACAATAGAAGAAAGATACCCAAGGTCCCCACCAGCCCCATAGGCTGAAGGCCCGCCTCTGGCTCAGCCTCTTCCTCTGGAAATCCTAAGCATCTCACCGGCAACCCACTAGCTTGTGGCAAATAGTTGTCTCTAGGCTGAGAACCCAAGTGCTTGAACCCAAGCTCACCCAGCCTGGGGTCCACTCGGCAACCCAGCCACCACTGTCTCCCAGGAAGCTCTGTCCGAGTGGGCAGGTTGTGGAGGAGCTGAGGACAGGGTGCTCACGGACTGCTGCAGAAGCTCCACTGTGCTGGTGTGAGTTCTGGCCTCCAGGGGCAGAGGGATCCTTCACAAAGCTAGAGCCACCTGTGAATTACTCACTCATCCTCTCGTCCTAAGACAGAACCACAAGCAGACTTCCCTGGTGGTCCAGTGGCTAAGACTCCTGCTCCTGATGCCAGGGGCGGGGTTTGGTCCCTGGTTAGGGAACTAGATCCCACATGCCACAACTAAGAGTTCACTTTCTGCAGCTAAAGATCCTGCAACAAAGAGCCCTCATGCTGCAACTAAGACCTGCACAGCTGAGTAAGCAAGAGCGAGCCTTGAGGGCCTCGAGACCAGAGTGGGGCGGGGGGTGGTGTTCCAGGTGCTGCCTCTCACCCAGAAGGAACTGCTACTCTGCTCCCACCCCCAGCTCTGGCCCAGGGGGGACTTGGCTGGGCTCACTGGGGGACTCTGGGCCCCTCCTTCACAATCTCTCGTCCTGGCAACACTTCTGGATTCGGTGACCTGCTCTGACATGCCCCGGGCCATGTAACCCCAGGAGTGCAGCAGAGATCAAGACCTCGGCCTGCTGCGGGAGGCACTAGCCTGGGAGAGGGACTGACCACGGGCTCGACAGACTCCCAACCAGACATGAGCAGGCTGGCCACTGTGGGCTGGAGAGGGAGGCAATGAGTGCCACCCTGTGACATTTGCCCGACTGTCACACACACTATCTCTCTCTCTTTCTCTCTCTCACACACACACAAACACAGATGGTTGCAAGGGGTGAGAGTAGGTATCAGATGCTCCTGAGATCTTCCCCCACCCCCCACCCCCTAGCACTTGTCCTCGGCAATTCCAGGGCACCCTGAGGGAGGGCTTGGTCGGAGCAGAGGGAAGGGATGACTTAAGCCTTGTCTTGAAAGCCAGTGTCATGCCCACAACCAGGGAATCCTCCGTGTCCTCCACTAACTCCTGAGCCCTGAGAACGTCCCATTCATCCACCTGAACGAACACCTCCGTTGCTGCTTCCTAACGAAGCCATGCAGGTGGGGGCAGCCTGCCCCGTCCCCGTACGGGCACACCCTGGGCCCCTCGAGCTGCCCCTGTGTGTTCTGACCTGCACAGGGTACTGAGGCAGGAGTCACCCTTGGGAATGCCAGGGCCCAGGGGCCCAGAGCAGACCTGCCTCTTGGGGAGGGTTGCTTAGGGCTCTCTGGCCCAGGCTCAGCCAGGGGGGCAGTCTGCAGCCAGGCCTGCCCTGCTCCACAACCCATACAGCTCAGCCCTAGCCCCAGAGGACCCTCCCTCACACACAAAGCCACAGCACCCCAGCCTGCCCTGGGGGTGCCTTAGATAGACGGAGGTGGGGGACCAGGAGCGAGATGCCAGCACATGAAACAACCAGCCTAGGGTGGGGGGTGGGTGCCAGGGAGGGAGGGGAGGATGTCCCAGGGAGGGTTTCCCACGCCTCCCTCCCCTCCCACCTGGGCTACTGCCACTTCCGTTTATATAGTCTTCCTAGACTCTACCAGCAACCTTCATTTATAGGAACTTAGGTCCCAAAGTGGGGACACTTGGAGGTGGGGGGTGGTGGGCAGGCATCCACCCTCAGGCCTCCTGCCTGGGACCTCATCCCCATCTTCACCACTGTCCTTTCCCTGGGCCACTCTCTAACCTTCTCAGGACCTCAGTATCATCATCTGTAAAATGGGTACTCTGGGTTTGGTCATCTCTAGGGCCCCTTCCCTCTGGGTGAGCTGCATCATCCCAGGCCCTGGCCGGGATTATCTTTGGTCGCTAGCCAGCTGTGCTGCCTCAGGCAGGATTTTAGCCTCTCTTGGGCTCATTTACTTCTTTGTACACTGGGCTCAAAGCCGTTGTTCTGCTGACCTCAGAGCCTGTGGTGGGGGTCAAACATTATCAAGGATAGGAATGTAATTCTTTTTTTAAATTTTTTATTAAAATATAGTTGACTTACAATGTGTTAATGTATGCTGTACAGTAAAGTGCTTCAGTTATGAATATATACACATTCTTTTTTATATTCTTTTCCATTATGGTTTATTTCAGGGTATTATAATTTTCTGTGCTATACAGTAGTACCTTTTTACCCATCCTATATATAATACTTTGCATCTGCTCATCCCCAAATTCCAATACTTCCCTCTGCAACCCTCCTTCCCCTTGTCAATCACAAGTCTGTTTGTTCTCTCTGTGAGCCTGTTTCTGTTTTGTAGATAGGTTTATTTATGTCATATTTAAGATCCAACATATGGAGGTGATATCACATGGTATTTATATTTCTCTTTCTGACTTAGTTCACTTAATATGATAATCTCTAGTTCCATCCACGTTGTTGCAAATGGCATTATTTGCTTCTTTTTTTTTTTTTTTTTCGGCCACACCACACGGCATGGGGAATCCCAGTTCCCCAACCAGGGATCAAACCTGCACCCCTGGCAGTGGAAGTTCAGATTCTTAACCACCGGACCACCAGGGAAGCCCCTGTTTCATTCTTTTTTATGACTGAATAGTATTCCATTGTGGGGATTCCCAGGTGGCTCAGTGGTAAAGAATCCGCCTGCCAACACAGGAGACGCGGGCTCAATCCCTGGATTGGGAAGACTGCCTAGAGAAGGAAATGGCAACCCCCTCCAGTATTCTTGCCTGTGAAATCCCATGGACAGAGGAGCCTGGTGGGCTGCAGTCCATGGGGCCACAAAGAGTCAGACACGACTGAGGGATTGAGCACGCATACACACACAGTATTCCATTGTACATACAGACACATCTTCTTTATCCGTTCCTCTGTCAATAGACATTTAGGTTGTTTCTGTGTCTTGGCTGTGTGGATGGCACTGCTGTGAACATAGGGGTACATGTATCTTTTAGAATTATAGTTTTGTTCAGGTATATGCCTGGGAGTGGGATTGCGGGGTCACTGTCAGCTCTATTTTTAGTTTTTGAGGAACCTCCATAGTGTTTTTCATATTGGCTGCACCAACTTACATTCCCACCAACAGTATAGGAGGATTTCTTTTCCTCCACAAAGAATGGGAATGTGCTTTGAAACCATGAAAGCTGCTCCAGATGTGCGGTAGCGGGATTTCCTGACTCTGGGGTCTCCAGGTGCCAGCTAGGCTCTGTTTTGCTTGGCTGGCCGGCTGTCATCTTGTATTTGGTTGCCATTAGGCAGAGCACAGACGGTCCGGTCTGCGCCGGGCCTCCCCTCCGCCTGCTCTCTCAGAGCAGCCAGAAGCATCATAGCCTGCCTTTGTCATGTTAATATCAAGTTCTCACTCCCAACTGCAAGCTTCTGGGGTCCTGTGGGTACCTCCCAACAGGAAGATCATACGCCGGAAACACATGGCTTGTGGAGGGCCCAGCCCTCGCCCTCCAACCCCGGCCCCCAGACCCCCCAGCCTCCTGGGCCTGAGGGCAGGAAGGGGCCCACAGGTACTGCCTCCAGTCATAGCTTATGACGAACGACTCCCACGGGTTCTGAAATGACCACATCGTTTTCCCTTTTTCCAGTTAGAAATTTGTCAAGTCTCCTCCAGTCTGGCCCCCACCCAACCCCCTTCCATCTACACCCTGCCTGTGCTCCTCAGACCTTAAAGAATATTTAACCACCTGTTAAATGATTTATCCCATTGAGGCTGCAGAGCTCAGGGCATCTCACAGGCCTCCTGGAGAATTAACTAGAGCCATAAATCAAAGCGACATTTGAGAAATTTCCAGCCGTCCCAGACAGTAGGCAGTGGCTCGGGCCCAGACAGGGGAAATGGCATTTAGATGGGGGGGAAATGGCATTTAGGATGGAGAGGCAGGAGCGCCGGCGGGGAGCGGCCTCTAGGCCGGCTCTGGAGGAGGCGGTGGGCCAAGGACATTCCGCTCCCACAGGGCTCTGTGGGGACCGCGGACATATCCCCTTGGCTCCTTGTGTCAAGTACAGGCAGCAACTTAACCCCTCGCACGTCCAGAGCCTGCAGAGGGCTTTCCCACCTGTTTTGTCATCTGATTTCAGAACAGCCCAGGGAGACTGGCATGGGAATGAGGGCAGTTAGCCTAACAGTGGGGTTCTGGCATCAGCCGTCCTGTGGGGCAGGCCTGACTTTGGCAGCCCAAGAGGGACAAGTGTGGTGGGACGCAGGGACCAGACAGCTTGGGTTGAGGGCTGGTGGCTAGTGAGGCTTGTTCAGATTCGGGTCCAGGGTCCAAGGGCAACAGAGGGAAGGAAGATCAGAGAAGCTAATCATGAACTGAGCCAGTTCAGTCGTGTCCAACTCTGCAGCCCCATGGACTGCAGCACGCCAGGCCTCCCTGTCCATTCTGAGCTTGCTCAGACTCATATCCATCGAGTCGGTGATGCCATCCAACTGTCTCATCCTCTGTCATCCCCTTCTCTTCCTGCCTTCAATCTTTCCCCGCATCAGGGTCTTTTCCAGTGAGTCAGTTCTTAGCATCAGGTGGACAAAGTATTGGAGTTTCAGCTTCAGCATCAGTCTTTCCAGTGAATATTCAGGGTTGATTTGCTTCAGGATTGACTGGTTTGATCTCCTTGCAGTCCAAGGGGCTCTCAAGAGTCTTCTCCAACACACAAACGCCATCTATGTGCTAAACCCAGGGCCAAGTTGCAGAGACGAACCCCTCAAATCCCACAATAACCTAAGGAGGAAGGAAGGGAGGGAGTTCTTTAAATCCCATTTTACAGATGGGTAAACTGAAGCTAGCAAGAATCAAAGCTAAGGATTGAACCCAGATTGGTCAGACTTCAAATTAGGTGATTTTTCTCCCCCACTATGAGGTCTCCTAAAAAATAAAATATAAAATATACCGGCCATGGTACTTCCCTGGTGGTCCACTGGCTAAGAATCTGCTTTGCGGTGCAGGGGACATAAGTTCGATCCATGGTCCAGGAGCAAAGATCCCACATGCCTCGGAGCCACTAAGGCCATGTGGGGCAACTACCGACGCCTGAGCGCTCCAGAGCCCTCACACCTCAAGGAGTCTGCACGCCACGACTACCGAGGCTGCGCGCCGCAACTGACGCTGACACAGCCAAGTAGATAAATATATGCATACTTTTTAAAAATAATAAAAAATAACATTTAAAAATTTTAAAAATGTACCAGTCACTTGACTGTGCCTGGCCCTCCACCTGGCCCATGTTATCACCTAGAGTCCTTACAACAACCCTAGAGGCTTGTTTTACTCTTTCTATTTTACAAATGGGGGAAGCTGAGGCCCCGAATCCCCCAGCTCTAAGACCCCCAGCCAGTCTGACCCCAGAGCCCCTAGTCCAGCAGACACACCACACAGATGACCGCCTGGGTTTGGAGTCTCCATGTGGGAGGCTTGGCAGTACTTTCCAGGCAAGAACAAGCCAACTGGACCATCAGGCCCTGTCTTGGATGGAGAGGAGGGAGTCCCACAGTGAGAGGGGCTCAAGCCAGATGCTCAAAGACCAGGCTGGAGCCAGCAGAGAGCTGACTACGGAGGCTGCAAGGACTCTTGGAGGGTTTCCTGGGCTACCCCAGCGCCAGAGCTCTTGGCAGCTAGCCTTAGTGGGCTCCAGGCGCCCAGCCATCAACAGCTCCAAGGCAGAGGGGCAGGGCAAGGCCTAGGTTCATCTCTATCTGGGCAGGCACCCTCAGGGAGGTGTCTGCACCCTGGTGTCCTCTGGGGTGGGGAGGACTTACCCTGAGCCATCGTCTCTTCCACCCCTGGAGAGTGAAGGCTGGGTGGGGAGGCCCTCACTGCTGGGGCCAGGGCCGGCAAGGCATTTGACCATGGTCTCTGAGGCTCAGACAGACTGAGTAACTCGCCTGAGGTCAACCGCTGGTGTGAAGTAGAGCTCGGAGGAGCCCACGCCTGCTGCAGATATGGCAGCAGGGTCAAGCTGTCACAGGGTGTTGAGAACTCTATCCAGATACTCCGGCGTCATCACAGCAGGCAGCAGGCTCTGGAACCGGCAACTGGCCTCCCCTTGCTCAGCCCGGCTCATTGCCCCTGCCCCCCTCCCCCGCCGAAACACAGCCCTCCCCCATCCACCCCTTCCCAGGGTGTAAACTCAGCCAGGTGTTCAAAGAGACCAGCGCCCCCTTGTGCCTGCCCAGGGCACAGCCCGGGGGCTCCCAGCCACTCACCTTATTGGCAAAAGGATGCAAGACCCCAACAGTGGTGAGGACAGCAGAGGACGTCCCTGACCCCCCTGCACTCCGCATGGGCCTCATGCTGCCCACTTACCAACCCGAGCCCCCAAGCCCCCAGCCATCCCCTCCCATTCTCTGCCTTCTGTTTCTCGGGCCAGATCTCAGGGACCCATCGTCATCGCAGACGAGAAGGCTGCTCCGGAAAGCTGAAGCAACAGGGACAAATGAGCTCTGCATCCCCAGCAGTGCGAACACACCCTCCGCTGGGCCTGATGCCGTCGGGCCTGATGCCGCCGGCTAGCTCACTCCTCCAGGACCAGCTCCAGCCCCTCCCCAGCCACCTCCCGGTCCACAGGCCACAGGCCAGGTGGGCTTTGTGGGTTTAGGGAGGCCCACTTGTCTGAGGGAGCACACAGTCCGTTCCAGGACCACAGCAGGGCCACTTGGCTGGAGTGGGAAGAGGGCTGTGCCCCAGAGAGTGGACCCTGAGAGCTGCCACCCTGAGTGACAACGTCAAAACACCCCCGGAGGATGCAATCAATTCAGGAGCTTGCAGACAAGGGGAAGGGAGGCTCCTTTGCACATGTGCTCCGTCATCTGTCCCCAACAGGAGGCCGTCAAGTCTGAAGCCTTGTATAGAAGTGGGTCTGGAGGGCTGGGGGGTAGGCATGATACACTTCAGACCTCCGACTCAGAGAGAAAGGCCCTGCGCCTCTTCATGGCTCTGTGAGTGGCGCCCCAGGGTTGCCTGCCCCCAAGAGTGGCTTTAAGAGGCTGACAGGCTCTGACACACACAGATCATTGGGCCTCTGAGTAACACGCCCTTGTTGTTCGCCGTCAGGGGCTGGGAGGGGGAATGGGCAGCCCCTCCCTCACGTCGGGGGTCCAAGGCCCTGTGGCTGGCTGGAAGCTGCTCCAGTGGAGGGGCTGGAGAGGTGGGAGTTGTCCACTGAGCACTTCTGGGTTCGAGCCACACAATCTGAGTGGGATGCCAGTAAGTTCCCGTTCAACAGCTCCCACTGCTGTGATCGGAGGGTTCTCCGCGGCCCTGGAAGGGGCCGGGGGAGCAGGCAGCTGCTGGGGGTGGTTGAGGGGCGTTGCCCACGCTTCTCCTTGCAAGATTTAGAGGGAGCTCCGTTTCCCTCTTTCCAGCCTCAGGGCTTCAGGAACGGAGACAAAAGATCTCATGAGGACAAACTTCTGTCCTTTAGGGCTGTCATTTAAGGGGGCCGATCTCCAGAGCAGCCAGCCCTGGAGACCCCATGTTGACCAAATGAGCTAACAGCCTGAACCCCTGTGTCCCCATCTGTACAATGGGACCTACAGGTACCCCAAGATGCTGAGCGTTAGGACCGGATGAAGACCGGTTCATGCTTGGCTTGTTGTAGGAGCTCCCTGGCCTTAGTTCCCACCTCTGTCTCCACCGCATTTCTGGGGAGTAACCTCTGGGCAACGCTTCTCTCCCCCACCTGCCTCTGTAGCCAGTAAACCCCTCCGGGTCACCCACTGACTTCTTGAGTCTGGTCTGAGGGGCTGCCTTGTTGATGTAAACAGTGGTGGGGGGTGAAGATGGATACCCTGCGTCCTCAAGGATAACCCGGAGGCAAAGGGGAAAGTGCTCAGCCTGCCCGCCTCTGGAACATTCCGGCCGGCCACACAGATGTGGCCGGCAAGGCCCCAGGGCCTGGGTAAAAGTTCCCAAAGCTCAGGGTAAGCCTGAAAGTGAAAGAAAGAGGAGGACCAGGGGCCATGGGACCCGGCAGAGGAGCCAAGGAAGGAGCACCCTGGAGCAGAGACCCCAGCTGGAAGCCCTCCATGCTCGGGGCCCAGAGCGGGGAGCAGACAGTGGTCCCCAGACAGGCAGAGGGGGTTCTCACCAGAAGACAAACAGCCAGATGGCAGAGAGAAGGCACCGGCTGCAGCCTCCGCTGGGAAAATTAATTAAGCCTTCAATTAGCGCAGGCCTGCCCCTGTCGGCTCCAAGGGGCACCCAGGGCCCGGGCTGCCCTGCCCAAGCCAGGAGTTAATAACTCAGCCTCTAAGTGAACCCAGCGGAGCCAGTCAGAAGCACCCACCCTCTGTGTGCCTGTCTGCCTGCCCGCCTCCAGGCAGGAGGGAGAGGTGGGCATGCCTCTTTGCATCCCCTTTGTCACCAGGAGTCAACAAGTCACCTCATAGGCCAGCTGGAGGTGAGACGGCGTGGCGGATCCTCTTACCCCTGGGACCTGGGTGTCCTGGTACGACTCCCAGAAAGGAAGGGACCAGAGCCCCAGCATGTCAGGGAAGGAAGTTTCACTGCAACATTCCCTGTGTCCGATAAGGTGTGAGGTACTGGTAACAAGATGAAGGAGTCCAGCCCTACCTTCTAGGAGCTCACGGCTGGTCAGAGGGGTGGGGCTGCAGAGTAAACAGATATGAAACTCACCTGCTCCCTACCACGCTCGGCCAGGGCTGCCAGCAACGGCACCCTCCGAGAGATATCCAGGGAGGGGTCTCAGCAAGCCTCGCAGGTGGCCAGGTGAACACATGGTCCCACCCTTTCTTTTACAGGTGAACAACCTAAGGCCCAGAGAGGGCAGGCAACTGGCCCAAGGTCACACAGCGATTCCAGGGCAGGACCAGAACCGGAACTCAAGCTAGAACCCACCAGGGAGGCTATAAAGAGTTTGCTTGCTCAGGTCGCACACGGCAAACTGAGGCTCAGAGGACACTGCACGGAGCCCTCCTGGCACCCATGTCCAGTCCTGAGACAGGCTGGCCCTCCCAGGGTCATGCCCAGGAGTCCACTCACTGTCTTTTCTACTGGTGCAGCCAAAAAAAATCCTCCTGCCCTCTTCCCACCAGCCTCCCCAGAGGGTGCCGCTACCCTGACTTTTAACACCTTAGACCCGTCTTGCCTGCTTTTGAACTTCACGTGCTCACATGTATGGAATTCTACATACACTTGGGTCTGCTTTTCCTGCCCAACATTGTTTGCAAGGCTTGCTGAAATTGTTACGTGCAGTGGTGGTTTATTTCCTCTCACTGCGGAGTAGCGTTCCAGCCTATGATTATACCATAATTTTTCTGCGTTCTGCTGGTGGTGGGCATCATTGTTTCCAAACTTCAGGATAGTAAAAGAGGATTGCTATGAAAATTCTACTGCGTGTATCTCTGTGGACATTTGTATGCATTTCCAAAGGGAACGCATCTACGAGTAGAATGTTGCATCCTGGAGTCTGCTTGTGAGCACGTGCAACAGATACCTCAAATGATTTTCCAAAGGAGCTGTACGGAGTTAGACCCCACCCGCCTGTCTGGGAGTTTCGGGTCATCACATACTCCCCGACAGTTGGTACACGTCTCTCTTCCTTTGAGCCACTCTGGTGGGTATGTAGTGGGCTCATTTTATGCTTCTGCTTGCACTTCCCTGATGACTAATGATGTTGAGCACATTTTCTTCTGTTTATTGGTCATTTAAGCATCCTCTTTTGCAAAGTGCCTGTTCAGATCTTGTGCCAATTTTTTAATCAGATTGTCTGTCTTTTCCTTATCAATTTATAGGAGTTCTACATATATTTGGAATTCCAGTCCTTTGTTGGAGATGTGTATTGTAAATATCTTCTCAACTTGGCTTCTTGCCTTTCTACTGTTAATAATATCTATATTTTTAAAATTGAGGTATAATTGCTTTACTGCATTGCATTAGCTTCTGTTGTACAACAGAACTAATCAGCTATCTGTATACATATATCCCCTCCCTCTCGGACCTCCATCCAACCCTCCTCATCCCACCCATCTGAGCTACATATACACAGTGGAATATTACTTAGCCATAAAAAGGAATGAAAGTGGGTCATTTGGACAGATGTGGATGGACCTAGAGTCTGTCACACAGAGTGAAGTAAGTCAGAAAGAGAAAAACAAATATCATATTAACCCATATATGTGGAATCAGGAAAAATGATATTTTTTGATGAACAGAGTTTTTCATTTGAATATAATCCAAATTATTCTTGGAGGTTTTTTTTTTTTTTTTTCTTTGCAGAGGGAGAGTTCCATTTCTTGTATCCTGTGACAAGGTGATTTTACCCACATGGAAGTTTGAGGTGTGTGAGTGGAACTTTCCTAGGTGGGTGACTGTCCTTGTTATTGCTAACCCCCGCTTCCTTTCTCAGCCAGAGACAGAATTTGCTTAATCATGCCAGCTACACTTACTGAGTATTTATCCTGCTTTCAAGCACTTTATTTTTTATTTTTATTATTATTATTTTTCTATTATGGAGTGATCCTGCATCTAGGTGCCTATGTTGTGCCCTGTGGTAAAAAAACACCTTGTTACTGTGAGCTGTTCACACTGTCTGGGGCATACCCAAGTAAGCACCTGAACTTAAATGGCAGATTTAAGGTAGTCTGTGAATACACCTTATCAAAAGTTAGTAAGCTCATGAAGCCCAAGACCAGGAGCCAGTTCCAATGGAGTGCACCTTAACTGTTAAAGGCCACAGCGGGTTTCTCATCTCCCCTCCCCGCAGATGGCCACCCACGCCTCGGTCAAATGAACCTGCACATCTCACAGATCCCCACAGAAGTGACACTCGGACTCACAGAAAAGGCACAAGAAACAAGCAGAGACTGCAGGACCCTGACGTCTTCCCCAGGACCCATAACCCCAGCCCGGCCACCCAGGGCGAGTGTGTCGCTCGTGATGGCTCAAAGGCAGCGCCCAAGCACTTGACGTGTTGTGGAACACACAGCATCTGCTGTTACACGTGTGCTAAAAGCCACTCCTGAGACAGAAGGGCAAGGACTGTAGCACCAGGGTGACCCCAGCACCGTGGCCACAGGTGATTGGACGGGAGCGGACACTTACCAGGCTGAGCCTCTGAGGTTCTCTCTCCAGGGAGAGAATTTGTCTGAGGGGCAGTCCTCTAGTCCAGACCCCTGCAAGGAAGAGATGACAGGAGCTGAGACTGCCGTGAGAGCTGCCGGTGGGCACAGCTGGCCCCACCCCCTGGAAGCCATCAACACAGTCTGCAGAGGAAGGCAGAGGAAGCAGGTGTGCAGACAGGAGCAGGGATGAAGGGTGGAGTGTGCACACCGCCAAGGTCACCACTCACTTTCTGGGTCTCCATCCTCCTGCTGCACTCCCACCCAGGGAAACCCAGAAGACACTCAGCATCTTTCCAATAAGTCCCCCTTTCTGTTTAACGAATCATGTCTTGCAACCTAGGGATGATTATCACCTTAAATCCTCAGAGCTCTGGATTCTCCCTTTTTTAGAAATGAAGAAACTGAGACTTAAAGATGGCATTTAAGTGCTTTTTCTGAAACCCAGCTGCCACTAAAAACCAGAGCCAGGACGCTAGCCTCTTCTGTATGGCTCGAGTTCAGTTCAGTCGCTCAGTCGTGTCCGACTCTTTGTGACCCCATGGACTGCAGCACGCCACGCTTCCTGTCCTTCACCAACTCCTGAAGCTTGCGCAAACGCATGTCCATCGAGCAGGTGATGCCATCCAACCATCTCATCCTCTGTCGTCCCCTTCTCCTCCTGCCCTCAATCTTTCCCAGCATCAGGGTCTTTTCCAATGAGTCAGTTCTTCAAATCAAGTGGCCAAAGTATTGGAGTTTCAACTTCAGCATCAGTCCTTCCGATGAATATTCAGGACTGATTTCCTTTAGGATTGACTGGTTGGGTCTCCTTGCGGTCCAAGGCATTCTCAAGAGTCTTCTCCAATACCACAGTTCAAGAGCATCAATTCTTCAGCGCTCAGCTTTCTTTATAGTCCAACTCTCATATCCATACATGACTACTGGAAAAACCATAGCTTTAACTAGATGGACCTTTTTTGGCAACGTAATGTCTCTGCTTTTTAATATGCTGCCTAGGTGGGTCATAGCTTTTCTTCCAAGGAGCAAGCGTCTTTTAATTTCATGGCTGCAGTCACCATCTGCAGTGATTTCAGAGCCAAAAAAATTAAGTCTCTCACTATTTCCACTGTTTCCCCATCTATTTGCCATGAGGTGATGGGACCGGATGCCATGATCTTAGTTTTCTGAATGTTGAGTTTTAAGCCAACTTTTTCACTCTCCTCTTTCACTTTCATCAAGAGGCTCTTTAGTTCTTCCCTTTCTGCCATAAGGGTGGTATCATCTGCATATCTGAGGTTATTGATATTTCTCCCAGCAATCTTGATTCCAGCTTTTGCTTCATCCAGCCCGGCATTTCAAATAATATACTCTGCATATAAGTTAAATAAACAGGGTGACAATATACAGCCTTGATGTAATCCTTTCCCGATTACATGGAACCAGTCTGTTGTTCCATGTCCAGTTTTAACTGTTGCTTCTTGACCTGCATACAGATTTCTCAGGAGGCAGGTAAGATGGTCTGGTATTCCCATCTTTCTAAGAATTTTCCACAGTTTGTTGTGATCCACACAGTCAAAGGGTTTGGCATAGTCAATAAAGAAGAATTAGATGTTTTTCAGGAACTCTCTTGCTTTTTCGATGATCCAACGGGTGTTGGCAATTTGATCTCTGGTTCCTCTGCCTTTTCTAAGGCTCAAAGCCTGCTCTAAATAAGAAACACTCTATAGGACGGAGCCATGAATGCTGGGCCTGAGATCAAGGTTTCCCAAAGTGTGTTCTGTAGAACCTAGGGCTCAGGAAATGAGTCACTGGGGCAAAAAAGAAAGAAAGAAAGGATTTTGGTTTCCTGATCCAACTTTGGGGACAGGAGGCCAAACATACATTGAACAAGCTACTCTTCACTTCAGGGCACTGCAGAGCCTTTGCTAGAAGGAAACATACGGGAAATTTATAGAATGCAGAGTTTCTCTAACAAATTTGACCATGGAACCTCCTTTTGCAAAAAGCATTTCATGAGATTAATGTTTTCTGGAAAATGATGCAAGGATCAAATTTCTCCTCCCCACCCTGGAATCCCCCTGGAAGGGTGTGTTCTGTGCAAATAATTGGAAATATCCATCCCACTGGGTATGTGACCCCGAGTTAGATACATTGAGGGAAGGGGTCTGTTTTCTAAATCTGCTTCCTAAGGGTTTGATTAACCTGAAGTCGATCCCCCCGGGGCTTATGCACGCTGGATGTGTCAGTTATAACTGAATTTCGGAATCTTTCAAGTGACTGAAGGGCCTCACGATGCCTGGTCAGGACTCGAGGTCCCACTGGGCCATCAGCCTCTTCCCAGCAGGAATGAAGCCCACGAGGGGAAAAAGAGAAAAGATGAAGAAGGGAAACGGACCAAACAAAGACAGGAGGATCAGGGAGGAAAGAAGCAGTCCCTCAATGGCGGTGATCTGCGAGGGGGCACACCCGGCTCAGAAACCAGCAAGGGGGTGCGCGCCTGGGCGCTGGCGGCAGTGGGGAGCGGTGACCACCCCAGACCAGAAGGGGCAGCGGGGAAGAGCGCCCCCAGACGCCCTGGAAAGGGTGGGCGGAGCAGGAGCTCGCAAGTCCTGGGGCTGTCGGCTGCGAACACCCCTCCCTCTCGCTCTCTGAGCTCCTGCCCCGCGCACGTGGAGAGGGCGAAGCGCAGGGCTGAGGGGTGGACCAGACAGCCTGCACAGCGGAGGGAGGATTGAGAGGAGCCGGTGGGAAGCCGAGGAACCAGACGGGAGATGAAAACCCCGCCCCAGCAAAACGTGGGGCCTTGGAACGAACAGGAGAGGAGAGAGGCCAGGCGGGTGGAAGCAGCTTGGCTCTGCCCCTCCTAGAAACACTGGCTTGTTGCCAGGATCCAAACCCCCGATCTCTGTATCAGAACAGCCTACTCTGGGAGGCAGATAGCTGAGCGCGTGGAGTGGAGCGGGGGTAGCTGCTGAGGGACGCGCTCAGCTCAGCCCCCTCCCCACCCCACCGGCTCCCATGTATCCGGTGGGCGGACGGATCTCGGCTGAGATCAGCTCAGCAGACCCGCCTCTGATGTGCACCGTCCTCCCTCTATACAAGCCACGAGTGCCTGAAAGGTTGGGAGCATAAATCAATGCCAGGCGGAAAAACCCTCGTTGAAATTCAACAGGAAAACGCATCGCAGAGGATCCTGGAGTGAGTTCCTCTCCACCGAGAGCAGTTGTCCCCTGGTCGGTTTTTGTCTGAAAGCAGATGTTCAGACATTGGAGGGGCTGAAAGCGGGCCGGCTCTGTCTGTAAGATTTTCACCCCTGGAACGTTCTAGCCCCACGAGATGGGTGACGGCCCCCTCTGCCTCCCAGACCCCCGGGTTCTCTCTCTCTCTCTCTACTTCACCCCTGCAAGACTCAGTCCCTCCGAGAAGTGCCTCTCCCCATTCTGCAGAGAGGTACGCTGATGGGCCAGCACTGAGACGCCCCTCCGGCCTGCCAGCACCCAGCCCTGCCATCAGCGCGGGCCTGACTCCCTCACCACCTGCGGCCTCCCAGGACCTGGCAGGCTGGAGACACGGGGAGAGTCACCTTCCCGGTTTATTCCAAGCACAGCAGCGCCAGGCTTTTCCAGCAAGATGAAGCCAGGAACACTGTGACCAAGCTGGGAAAGTGATATGTGAGGCTGGGAAATCCATCATGGAGGTAGGCAGCGGCTGTAGATCAAAGCCTGCCCTCTCGGCCTCTACATCATCATTAGCAGAGGGCAGAGGTGGGGGAAGGCTGAGCGGCTAGGGGCAGGAGCAGAGCTGGAGGAGAGATCTTTGGAATCATAGCGTAAAGCTGGATGCCCCAGAGGTACCCAGTTGGAGGTGCGGTGGGCAGCTCCAGAGCCTCTGAGTCCAGGGTGTGGTGGGTTCAAGGCCCAAGCCGCTTGCTGAGCAAGGCTTCCCGGAGAAGGAGGCATTGGAACTGAGTCCTGATATCCAGACCCTGCTTAAGTAGGCAGACCCCTAACTAGGGAAGTCTTCACCCTTGGAGGCTTAACAGAAAGACAAGACACCACCTGAAGTCTTGAACCCAGAGACACGTCCTGTGGTGCTCATTAATGGGGTGTATGAATGGGCAATCAAGGAAGGCTTCCTGGAGGAGGTGAGCCTGAGCGGAGCTTTAAAGGAAGAGTGTGGAGAGAGATTGACACTGGGCAGACCCCCCCCACCTCTGTGTCCTTCGCAGCTGCTGTCTCAGTTGGAGGCTGTATACACCTCTCTAACCATTCAGTTAACGTCCGCCATCCATGGACTGTGGGCTCACAGTTTTGCTCATCATTGTGCTATAGTGAATGCTCAGTTAAGTGTTTTCCGAATGGATGAGTGAGTGAACAAATTAATAGCCCTAAGTCCAATGGTTGCCTGAAGGTGGAGTCAGTCCGGCCTGTGCTGGGGCGGAAGGCAGCAGAAGGCCCTGGAGATGTCTAAGCATGATGCAGCCAGAATGGCTGAGCTGAGCGAGGGCCAGTTTGGGACAGGACGACAACAAGCACGGGGTTCACTGTACTTACTCCAGGAGAAGGAGGGGACACCTGGGCAGAGGACGGGGAAGCGGGGGATGGTTAGCACTGAATATGGAGCAGGACATCTGGAGCTACAGGGTGGCTGAGCTTGCAGGAGGCAGGCTTGGAGGGAAAAGGGGCCAGGATGCAGCCAAACCTCCCACCATCAGCACCCCAACCCCGTGGCCCCTCTCCCCAGCCCAGGTTCCTCTGGGAGCCACTGTGCCCGCCTCCCGTCTCCACACCTCTCCCCCGCCCCCGCCTCCTTGGTCCGATTGCACGGAGTGATTTGTGGCCCTGACAAGTTGAATTGTGGGTAAAGCGTCTGTCCAAATGGGGAGCAAATTGGAACTGCGGCTCCAGCCGGCGGGCCATCCATCATGGGGGAAAGGCTCCGTCAGCACCTCACTGCCCCAGCCTGGCCCTCTCTGAGCTGCCTGGGGTGCAGGAGGCGCCTCCTCTCTCCACCTTGGGTTTAAGGGGACAGTGGTTGGGGGCCCTGGGCTGGGGGCTGGGTTGGGGGGAGAGACAGGGAAGAGAACTGGGATCCTCATTCCCCAGGGGGTTACATTTACAGGGTCTGCTCTGGGCTTCTCTGTAGCATGTTTATGCTGGTGAAGGTGACATGAGTCTCCCCAGAGGTGGCTACATTTACACATGGGGAAACTGAGGCACAGCACACTCAGGTTACAGCCTCAAAGTTGCTCGACATCAGCAGAAACTGGGGCTGAAAATCTGCTGCTGGGATACCCGGAATGCTTAAACAAAGCAGTTATGTCCTGCCACATGGAAAAATTCAAAAGCAAATAAGCATTGCATCTGGCCAAAATCCTAGATCCTGCCGGTGACACTGCAGTGACTCCAATATGGACCAGTGAGGTGAAGGAGACACAGAAGCCGCGTGATGCTCAGACCCTGCCGCAAGAGACTGACTGTCTGTGAAGGAGGCAGTGTGTTTGGGACCAGGTGTGTCTGCTGGGCCCCCACCTGCAGCCCCTGCCAAGCCTCTGAGGTGTGGTACCCATGCCTCCATCCATGAGGCTCAGCGCCTGGCCATGGCTGCTTAGACCAGAGGTGGTCACTGGAGCCACAGGCTGTCTTCTCATAACCTGATCACTGATCTTGACTTGGAGCCCGCCTGGAAAAGATCAGCTAAGCCAGTCAGATTGGAGGCATTTGGGGTTGGGGCTCTGAGCAGCCCAATCGGACAGCAGAGTGAGCCAAGCTGAATGGCCACGTGTGACCTCAGGACTCTTCTTCCTCAGGGGCCCTAGCCTTGCTCGGTTTCCCTCTGCCTTTCCCCCACCAGGTCTTTAGTCCAGAAAACTGCGTTGGGGGAGGGAGGCGGGGTGGGAATCGTGTTGTGTGTCATCCACCTGCCCCCCAGCTCCTGAACTGTCAACCACGTGAGTCATTTCAGGTTCCCCACGAGGGGTGCGATTTCGAAACTCACAAGTCAGGCCAGGACTGCTTGATTCTGTCTTTATGCTGAGTCATCCCTTCCCCGAGACAACAGCTGTCCTGCCAGCTACTGAATGGGAGACAGCCAAGGTCAGGATGGGGGTTACGACAGAATACAAATGAACGTTTTGATGTGTCATCCTGCCACGCGAGGCCACATGTGGCCAGGGACCCCAAACGCTGAAGCATCGGGATGGGGGAAAGTGCCTCCTTTGTGCCTCCTTCCGGCAGGGGGGCAGGGTGTATGTGGTGTGGGGGTTGGGGTGGGCATTTCTGCAGATTCTACTCTCGGTTCACTTTTCCTTGGCCTTTCCTAGTTACTGTGGCCTTGGGCCCCCTGGTGACCTGCTAGCTTCATGCTAAAAGTCCCAACTGTTAGCAGAAAGTGCATTTGTGTCTGTTTCAATCAGGGTCCAGTGCAGGGAACAGAAGCAGGGTTGGGGTTTTAAGCAAAAAGGGAATTAGTACAGGGAATCAGGTGCTTACGAAGCCGGGGGAAGTGCCGTAGAAGTCGGCTCCCGGCTGGCTGGGCATCCAGGAGTGGCAGGACAACACTGCCGAACTGGCCCATCAGGTCGGTGAGGAATGCAGAGGGCTGCAGCTGCCATCCCAGGATCTGGAAGCTGCCATCAGCATCCTGCCTGTGTCTGGGTTCCCACAGAGCTGGTGACTGGACACAGGACTGCAGCTGAAGGACATAGGTCGTCAGTAAGCAGCCAAAGACCAGGAGGCTGGTTGCATTTCACGTCCACCTTCCAAGCCTCATACAGGTGTATCCATTTAGCAAGACCTGACTCATGAGCCAAAACCTTAGGTGCACAGGAGTCTGGGAAACAGTCTGTCTTCAGCTTTGTAGCTTCCGCAGCACCAGAAGGAATAGAATATCCATTGCACCCAAGCATGAATCTCAGAGCCTAATCCCAGATTCCGCAGAGACCCCAAAGGCTGACTTGACCCACCTTCTACAGCCAGTGGGGGCTGACTGCCCTTGGTTGAGGCCTGGCTCCTGAAGAAGCTATGTAAACACAGGAGGGTTTATCTGTCCATGGAGGGCAGAGGACTGGAGAGCGAGGTACATGTCTACGAGTGTGTGTGTGTGTATATTCACACACACGCACACACCTATCTGGGGAAGAGGAGCAGGGGGCATTTAGGGGCAAGAGATGGAGCCTGGCTCCGCCCACATTCTCACCGGGCCTCAGATAACCAGAGCAGCCAGGACAGTTAAAATCTGGTGGCAAAGTCAGAGGCAGGGGGGGAATCTCAGGAATTCCAGGGTCTCCCTCCTGCCCTCCTGAGTCATTGTAAACCGAAGTCTTTATCTCTCCCTGACCTGTGTTTGGTGGGGGGGCTCAGCATCTCCAATTCAAAAACCATGCCACCCAGAGCATCCCTTTCTTCCAAATACAGTTGTGATACAAAGGCTCTGGCCTCAGGTTCCCAGTGGAGGACCCTTGGCTGGGATGGGGCACACCGGCACTGGGGCCACAGTGACAGTGGCCGGCTCTCTGCAGGGCCCCGGCCCCGGGCAGGGTGACAGATGCCAAATCTGGGAGCCATGAGGCCTGACCTCTGCCGAGGCCCTGGGTGGGCCTATGGAATAGTTCAGCTACCGCGGCTCATGGCTCCCTTAGAAGATGAAGGGGCCGCCGCTCCGGAGGAGGGAGGACGCACCCCGGGCTGCTGGTGGGGAGGGCCGGGCCACCCCGGAGGGCCACTTGCCCAAGGCCTCCCCCCTCCGGCGGGCTCCCACTCATCTCCGCCAGCCCCTGGTCCGGGGCCTCCCAGCGGAGCCACTCGGGTGTCCCACAGGGAACAGCCCCCCTCCCTCTGCCCCCACGCTGCTTCCTCCTACCTCCTCCTCCCAACTGCCCGGTCGGTGCCACGGGGCTCCCCGGTCTCCAGTCTCTGAGGCCTACGCCTCTGTCCCCTGGGGTGTCCTCCAGATGTGGCCCCTCCTCTCCCCCCCACCCCGGGGCCCTCCTGCAGGCCCGCCTCTCCTCTGCCGTCATCCTCACACAAGCCACATGGCCCAGCCCCCCTCAGCTCCCTCTCTCCCATCTGCCTTCAAGCCCCGTCTGGGTCCCCTGACTCCCCTGCTCTGACATCCCTGGGGCCCGTGGTTTCTAAACAGAGCCCCAGTGCCTCAGCCTGACCTCGGGCTGTCTGCAGCCCGCCCTCAACAAGCCTGTTCTCAGGCCATCTCCCATACAGCCTCTACCTTCTTGGCAAACAGGATCACTTCCTTATTTCTCATTGTTGTTCAGTCGCTCAGTCGTGTCCGACTCTTTGTGACCCCATGGAGTGCAGCACACCAGGCTTCCCTGCCCTCACTATTTCCCAGGGTTTGCTCAAACTCATGTCCATTGAGTCAAGGATGCCATCCAACCATCTCATCTTCTGTTGTTCCCTTCTCCTCCTGCCTTCAGTCTTTCCCAGCATCAGGGTATTTTCCAATGACTCAGCTCTTCGCATAAGAGAGCCAAAGTTTTGGAGTTTCAGCTTCAGTATCAGTCCTTCCAATGAATATTCCAGACTGATTTCCTTTAGGATGGACTGGTTGGCTCTCCTTGCTGTCCAAGGGACTCTCAAGAGTCTTCTCCAGCACCACAGTTTGAAAGCACCAATTCTAGAATATGGTTAAAACTTGGGCATTTACCTCCTGGGTTCAAATCCTGCCTCCACACTTCTCAGCCGTGAGAATTTGGGAGGCCGCTTCATCTCTTTGTGCCTCAGTTTCCTCATCTGGAAAAATGGCAGTAACAACAGCACATCTAAGTCACACGGAGACATAAGTTATAAATGAGTTAGTACATGCAAAATGCTGAGAACAGTATCTGGAGCATATAAGGACTCAGTAGAAGTGGATGGTTATTATCATTCTTATGCCTTGAATCTCCCAGTTCTGAGCCTTTGCTTGGGCTGTTTCTCTATAGAGAATACCCATCAGAGCCCCTCCGCTTCTTGAAGGACATGCAGTTTGCTTGCCCAGCATCCCGTTCTTGGGGGACCTGCCCTTTCTCCCTCCCAGAGTGATAACACTGTGTCTGTGTGGTTAGGTGGGGATGGTTGGCCCTACCCTCCAGCTACAAGGATAGGAGTGTTACTGAGGCCTGACCAACTGGAGGTCTTCTGTGCTCTGGCCACAGTGATCAGTTTAGGAATGGGCGTGTGAATCCTTCTGGTCAATTAGAGTCCTCCTCTGAGATCCTCTGGGATCCTGAGCTGTGGGGATGGTATGGTAGACTGCAAAAGTCTTCCTTCAGGACTTCCCTGGTGTCCAGGGGCTCAGACTTCATGCTCCCAATGCAGGGGGCCCAGGTTCCATCCACGGTTGGGGAACTGGACTCCACGTGCCTCAACTATAGATCCCACGTGCCACAACTAATACCCCACGCAGCCAAATAAATTTTCAAAAGCCTCCCTTACAAAGATATATTTACTTCCTAATACCCAGAGTCTGTAAACCTTACCCTTATATGCCAAAAGGGTGACTTACTTAAAGATGCCAAAGGGAATGAGTAAGTTAAGGGTCTTAAGAAGAAAAACTTATCTTAGATTATACAGGTGGGCCTTATATGACATCACAAGTATCCTTATAAGAGAAATTAGACACACACAGAGGAGAGATTAAACAGAGAAAGGAGATGATATATAAACCTAGCCAAGATGCGGCCACAAGCCAAGAAATACCAACAGCCCACAGAAGTCAAAGAGACAAGGAATGGATTCTTTCCCAGAGCCTCCGGAGAGAGGGAGCACAGCCCTACAGGCCTTGATTTTGGACTTCTGACCTCCACAACTGCAAAAGATTGCATTTCTGCTGTCTGAAGCCACTATGTTTGTTGTCATTTGTTACAGTGGCCCTAGAAAGCTAGACTGTGAGCCTCTAGATGCTGGAGGCCAACCTGGGCCATGGGGAGAAGGGGCTGCCTGTGATGACCCTGAGTCAGAGGAAAGCAGAGGTGAAGATGGAGAGAGGAGGACTAGTCCCTGAGAACTGTGGGTCATCCCTGAAGGCAGCCTTCTTTCCTTGGTCTTTTTAGCAACATAAGCTAATGAATGTCCCTACTTAAGCCAGTTTGAACTGGTCTGTCCCTTGCAACCCAAACAGTTCTGGCTAACATTCCACCCAACAATTAGCAAGAGCCTTAAGAAAATGAAGAAAGTGAAGTCGCTCAGTCGTGTCCGACTCTTTTTGACCCCATGGACTGTAGCCTGCACCAGGATTCTCCATCCATGGGATTCTCCAGGCAAGAGTACTGGAGTGGGTTGCCACCAAGAGCCTTAAACATCGCTCAAATCTTTGACCCAGTTTTCTTCCCCAAGGAAACAATCTGAATAAGGACCCTCACTGCTGCATGAAAAAATAGGGGGAAAAAACCTACATAGGTAACCACAGGATATGGCTTCATAAATTATGACACATCCCTATGGAGGGATATTATGCAGCTATTAAAAATCATGTGTTCATGCTCATTATAAAATGTTAGGTGAACAGCAGGACATTAAAAAAATATAGAGAGACACAAAACACATATATACATACATTTATATATTTATACATATAAACAGAAGGATCCCCATTTCATTTTTATTTTGCTTTAGATCATTTTAAGAGGTAAAGATTACGCATGCAGCTGAAATCCTGTGCGTACTTCTCTACAGTTCCTTATATAAACCCCTTCCCTCTGTCACTCAAAGTTGGCATCATTCCCATGCATGATTTTAAACATTTACTACCCGGGAATGTATCCATAAGTAATACATAATATTTGTACCTGTTCTTACATGTTAATAAATAGTATGAGACTCTCTGCAACCTGCTTTTTTACCCAAAGAATAATACGTTGGTGCACTAATCCATCTTGATAATATGTAACATTAATTTTAACTGCTGCCAAGAATTCTATTTCTGAGTATCCCATGCTGTATTTATCCTTTCTCTGGTTAATAAATGCCGAGATTATTGACAACATTTTTTTTCCTATAAAATGCTGCCACTCTCCGGTCTCTTTGCACACACGTGAGATTGTCTCCGGGGATGTACATGCAGAAGAGGGTGGCAGGGGGCTCATCTTCATCTGTACATGTTGCCGCTGAGTGGCGGTACCAAGATCGAGTGAAGAGTTCCCGTTCCCACATCCCTGATGGAGAACCATTTTCATTTTTGTCAATCCAGCGGGTAGGAAATTGTATCTCACTGTGGTTTTCGTGCGCCTTCCCTGTTTACGGGGCTGTCCATCATCGTTCCACGTGCGTCCAACTCAGTTTCCTCTTCTGTTAAATCGCTTTACCTGCGTTTGCCTTTTGAATAAAAAGTATATCAGCATGAACTACACCCCAACGTTAACAGTGGTTGGACACTTAATCTGGGGGAATGTCCCTGTCTGCGATTCACCTACTTCAGAAAACACCACCCCGCCCAACCCCGAGTCTTCACACTCCCACTGGCTAGCACTGTGGACCAATGGGAGCCGCCAGCCGCTTCCCTGATCCTGCCCTATGATTGGCCCAGACTTGGGCTCTGTGACCCAAATCGGACCAATCAGAGCCCTTCCCTGGGATCTCCAGACCTGGAGCTAGGGGAGAGCACCCCACCCCTCCCTCAACCCCGAAATTTGAGGGTGTGAGGTCCAACCTCACCGAGACAAGGAGGCTGAGACCAACAGAGCCGCCTGCTGAGTGAGGGTGGAGTAGGGTCCGCCAGGCATGTCTAACGTGCCTCAGCCCTCCGGTCACTACCGGGACCCCCGCCTCCCGCCCTGGGGGACAGGCTCCAATCAGCGGCCCTGCATGTGGACGCAGGAGGGTTCCTGCTCACACGTAAGACTTGTCTGCAATTTTCAAGTTTTCTGTTAATACGATAGGCACATCTGTTACTATATGTCATCAGAAATTTAACACATTGTCATTGTTTAATCTTCCTTATCTTTCAAGGTGAGGCACAAACATCTCTCTTCCATGAAGGTTTTCTGATCGTGCAACCAAGAGCTGCGACCATCTGCCATCAGCTGCTGAGGCCCGTCCTGGAGTGTGTGGAGGCCCCGGCCCAGGAAGGGGTCCCGGTGGAGATGGGGAGGGGAGGGACAGACAGAGGGGAAGGTCTGTTAGGGAAGTGGGGGCCCGAGTGAGCCTCTGATCTCCACTGAATAGCAAGGATTTAGCAGATGAAGCCCAACCAGAAACCTGCCCCTGCAGCCTGGGGTTGCAAGCCTTCTGCAAGGCACTAGCCAGGCTCTGATCCGCCTAAGGTGGGGGAGGACCGTGCAGACTTTGGCCTTTAGCTTGAAGGGTAGGGAGAAGCCTGCTCCAAGGGCCAGGGGTTCTGCACAGGACCTGGGCCCGCCGACCTATAGGGAGATGCTTGTCAAGGTGACCCTGGACCCTGGCCCCTGACCCGATGAATCTTGACCTTCCCCTTCTCACTGAATCTAGCAGCTTAAAATGAGAAGCATGTTCCAGCAGATGTGTCTTATGGGAAAACTTCAACCAAATCAATTAATGATAAAACCCTTGAGCAAACACAGCTACTTTTATCATTTTAGAATGTGGTGATTTGAGCAGCAAAAGAAATTAAATTAAAAACGCAGAGACTTGGGGTCAGAACCCCAGCCGCTCTCATTGGTTTTTAATCTCCTGTTAAACAATATATCTTCTGATGGCTTTTGTCAGCTTATTCAATGTAATAACCCAGGACACGTGGCCCACTGACCTTCCTCATTCCCTCCACATGGCTGAGGGGGGAGGATGCATCTGGCTGCTGGTCAACTAACAAGCCTAAACTGGGGCTGGGTGGGTGGGCCAGAGTCAGGGGAAATGACAGAGGCCGCACAGGACCCTGGAAATGGACATCCCCGGAGCTGTGATGGCCCAGGGCAGGGCCGTGAGGTGCCCTGGGCCTGACCCACATTACAGATTGGGTACCTGAACCCCAGAAAGCAAACATTTTCCTGAGTCACACTGAGTCAAGATTGGAACTCAGGTGTCCGGACACCCGACCCACAGCTCATTCTGTTGGACACCTGCACAGGTCACCAGGAAAGGGACTGGGCTTGATACGGGGACTGTGGTCCCCCTCTCTCTGTCTTCTCTTGAGGCATTATCCATGGGGCTTATTGAGCTCAATCTGGGGGATAGTTAGGTTCCATCTTTGGGGAGATCCTGGCCTGATGAGAGAGGCAGTTCCCATGGTTGGGAACGTCAGTCTGATGGTGGAGGCACAACCCTGACCTCAGGAAGCGCCCAGTCTGATGTCCACACAGTCAAATGCAGACAGCCAAGCCTACAAGTACATCATTTCAGTAAGAACACCCCATGACAAGACAGAGTAGGTTGGAATTTCTGTCGGCTTCACCATGGAAGGCTTCTAGGAGGAGGCTGAACCGTAAAGAGAAAAAGCTGGTCTCTCATAACTGTACTCCAATAAAAATTGGGGGAAAAAAAAAGAAGCTGATCTCAAGACAGCTTCTGAAATCTGAGGCAAGAGAGAGGCTGGAGCTGGTGAGGGAGATGACACACGCAGTGAGCTGCCTCTGTGAGTTGTCTGTACCCACACACAGCCACACTGATAAACACACAGGCCTGTTTGCACACACTCACGCCTACTTACACAGACTCCTCCATGTACACTCATAAACACATGCTTGTGTGCCACGTGTGAACACACAGGAGCTTTCTCCTACCTCCATGTTTACACAAGGATATGCCCACATGCATCTATGTACACATACCCATACATGTGACCATATATAGACCTACACATGGGCCAGCCCCTAGCTTTGAACATAGCTCAGATGTGCTCTGTTGGGCACACATGTGGGGGGCCTGCACTACCGCAAGCCACACTTGGGGTCCCCCAGCAGCTAGATCACCTGCCAGACATTCCTGAGCCCCCCTGCCTGGGCTCCGTCTGCACCCCTGGGCCCCTGCCACGGTCTGTGGATCTGCAGCCTCTCCTCTGGGTTGGTGGATGGGCAGGGAGCTGAGACTGACCTGGAGGAGAGAGACTCTTAGGGAGCCCCCTAGCACCACCCATGGCCTTGAGGACCCACAGGCTAGGGAGGGCTTACAGTGGAACTCTCCGGTTCCTTCTCGTTTACCCAAGGTCTCTGTGACAAGGGCCTGTGAAACAGACTCAGAGATGGAGATTTGTATGTAGACTTCCTGGTGGTCACCTGACCCCTGGGAGGCGAAGGAGGCAGGCCTGGGCAGAGTGAGAAGCTGGGTTGTGACACAGTCATGGCCAAGGCCTCAGCCACCCCCTGGGAGCTGCGGAACGGGGCTGGCCTTGCTGATGGTCCCATGCGGTGTTAGGCAGAGCATCCTATGCCTTTACTAGTCACTGGATTTGGGCTGCCTCCAGAAACTAAGGTAACCTTGAGGGAGGAGGTTCCCTTCAGCTAAGAACGCGCACAAGGAAAAGAGGCTCACCTTGGAGCCGGCAGCTGCCCATGCTCCCCAGCTGGAGAACGGGCACTGGGGGCCTTGGGGGTGTGGGGAGCCATGATGTCCTCCATTGTCTGCAGAGGATGGACATCCGCTCCATCACTACTGCAGTCTCCCTCCGGTCTCTCCTGCTGCAGTTGGATGCTCCTCTCGGGAGTTTTTCTGGGCCCGGCTCCCTTGTCTGTCCCTCCTACGTCATCCCATCTCATCTCCCTGGACCGGTGTTGACAGCTCCAGGCTGAGGCTTCTCAGGAAGCAGGGGACAAGGCTCCCTCCAGCGCCCTCCTCTGGCGGGGCCGAGAACCCCTGGAATACAGGGGGCTGAGGAATCCGGCAGGGCTCCCACATGCTAGTCCCAGTGACTCAGATCAGTGGGACTCGGGCTGAGGCCACCCATTTTTTTGCTCTGGGCTCACGAGGCAGCAGCGTGGGCTTGTGCCTTTATTATTCAGCAGGCTCTGTGGGAGGCAAATTATTTCCCGCTTTTGGCTGACAGGACCCCCTTCTGCACTTCCCAGTCTCCTCTCACACAACGCAGCCCCAGCAAGAGTGGGAGCCGAAAGCCTCTGGATCCAAGGATTCCACCCCTTCCTTTCCAGGGAGGACGGGAGCCAGACAGGGGCAAGTGCAGAGAGGAAGGGGAGACAGCCAGGCTCCACCCAGACTGAGACTGTATTTCATCTAAGATGTACGTTTGTTTTCACATTTTAATAATGCTGAAACGGGGATATGTCTAACAGTCGATGCCTTACCCGGGTTTAATCAGCAGCAATTTTTTCCCCCTTCATGGTACCTACTATAATGGTTACATTTTCACTGAACAGTGTCTTAGGTTTGATGCAGCTGAGAGGCGATGCCCATCTCTACTGGAGATGGGGGAGGGGAGGGCGTTGGAGCCTGGCCACCTCTTAGCACCTCCTGCGTTGGCTTTTCAGGGCACAACTTCAGGATCCAGTCCCTCTCAAGCCCTCCTGCAGGCAGATGAAGAGCAAAAACGGTTCCAGAGCCAAACAGAAAATTATTTTTAGAGACTCGGGGCTGAGGTTTGCTTCCAGGGCTCCGCAGACCTCATCTGCCGACGGCCACAAGCCTCCTTCTGAAGCCTAAATAAAAGTAGCTGGAAGCAGGTTCTGCTGCCTCGCAGCTGGGAGGATGTCAGAGATGTAAATGTGGGTGCAGACATTCCGGGGAAGAGGGCTTGGGGCTCTCTTTTAAAATCCAGGCCTTTTAAAGTGGTGATGGGCCTGGCAGTGTCTCCAGGTAAGATGATCCACCCTGCGGGGGACCAGATGTTAAAAGCCTGGGAACCAAGAAAGAGAATGGCACCAGGAGGGGGGAGGACGGGCGGGGGTAGCTTAGGGCAGAGAGGCGCGTTCTGGACCTCATCCGGCCCCCTGCAGCCAGGAGGCCCCAGAGGCCGACGCAGCGGCGGAGCCTTGGTGAACTCCCAGATGGCCATCTGAGTTAGACCCCTGGGGAAGGAGGTGGCAGATGGGTGACAGTGGTGTCCAAACCTTGACAGCCAGGTGAGATTTCAACCAGCAGCAGAGACTGCAGGCAGGGGCAGGGGTGGGGACAGAGGCCAGCCAGGCCCAAAGGGAGACAGCAGGGGCTGAGGAGGCAGGAGGGCCGCTGGACCGCGTGTGCGTCCTCCTTGCCCTCTGACCCGGGCCGGAAGCCCCTCGCAAGGAGCCCTGGGCTCCTGGGAAGTGTAGTTCCCAGGGGAAAGGGCGCGCTCTGGCAGTACCCAGCCCTGCCTGGCTCCCTAGCCCAGGCCAGCCCGCAAGCTTTCGTTCACTCCACCAACATCTGCTGAGCACCCACTGCAGGCCAGATGCTGAGTCGGGTGCTGGGGATTCAAGCAAATAGGCGAAAATCCGCACTCTCAAGAAGCCTATGTTAGAAATGTTATCTCTAGCCGGGAGAAACATAATAAAATAAACATACAGAATGCCAGCGCTAAGTGCCACAAAGAAAGAAAACGGGGTTGGGGTGGGAAAGGAGTGCAGCTTTCTGTAGTGTGGGCAGGGAAGCCCCTCTGAAAAGATTTGACTGGAGCCCAAATGAGATGTGGGAGTAGTCAGGAGGGTATCTGCAAGCTGTGTGCTTCAAATTCAACAAGCAGTAGATGCAAAGGCCCTGGGGCAGGAGTGGAGTTGGGATCGTCAAGAACTACGGGAAGACTGGTGGTCAGAGTGGAGGGAGTTGAGGAGAGAGGAGGAGGAGGCCAGGGCAGGGAGAGGTAGCATCAGAGACTTTCTGGGCAAGGCTTTCTGGGCCTCGGGAAGGACTCTGGCTCACACTGTGAGTGACATGGCGAACCTTAGGGGATTAAGCAGAAGGGTGGAATCTGACTCTCGCTTTAGCAGGAGAAGAAACTGTAGGGGCCAAGGGGC
The DNA here is from genome assembly GCF_033118175.1 of Dama dama. Lineage (NCBI taxonomy): Eukaryota > Metazoa > Chordata > Mammalia > Artiodactyla > Cervidae > Dama > Dama dama. The sequence continues at coordinate 10,604,774 of NC_083687.1, read as the reverse complement.
TCCGGAGGCTTGGAAACCCACTAAGAGCCTCTTGCAAACTTCCAAGCAAAAATGATGGAGGTTGGATTTGGGTATATTTAGAAGGCAGAGCTGACAAGATTTGCTGACAGACTGGATTCAGGGGTGCTCCAGTTTCCTATTGCTACATAACAAACCACCCCCAATGCTTGGTAACTTCAAACCACTGCAGTCATTTATTTTGCTTACGAGTCTGCAGTTTGGCAGGGTTCAACAAGGAAGACTCGTCCGCTGCCCCTGACATCAGCCACCCTGGCCTGACTGGAGGTGCTGGCGCCACTGCCAAGGTGAGCCAGTCTCAGCAAGTGTGTGCGGACGTGGCTGCGAGCTTCGCCTGGGCTGTTGGCCCCAGGTCTCGGTTCCTCTTCACACAGCCCTCTTTTGGGGCTTCTTACGACACAATAGCTGGGTAGCAAGAGCAGGTGTTCCAGGAGACCAAGGAGGAAGTGCCTTGTGATCAAGGATCAAGTCCCAGAAAGTAATTCCACGGTCTCCTTTGGTGAAGTGAGTCTCCAGACCCAGCCCTGACTCAGGGGAGGGAGATTAGATGCCTCCTTCATCTTTCAGTGGCAGGAGGAACATTGAGCCATCATTGATCAGGAGAGAAAGTCAGGGAGACTCCAGGACTTGGGGGCTGGGCCCCTTACCTCTGGATGGAGGATACCATTACATCCCAGTTATCTTACCGTCCAGTTAATTGAGCCCCCAGAGACCCTGAGGCAGCCCGCCATGCTCCTGCCCCGTGCTGCCCGCTCTGGGCTCTGGTGGGAACTCTGATATGCTTTCCCTGGTGATGAAGAGGGACAGGAAGTGGGGATTGCGGGGTGAGGGGTAGGGGGTGATACAGAGGCTGTGAGCGCACCCGGGATGGCTGAGGGTCTATATATCCAAACTTGGTGGGATGTAGACCCTCCCCTGAAAACACTCTGGCACAAACTCTCTTGCACCACTGACTCTCCTGGGCAATACTGTTAAAGTGCTGAAACTAATACGGAAGGTCCCAGGCTGGAGGAGAGCGGGGTGGGGGTGGGGGGGCGCATTGCGAGACTCTGCCCTTCTAACCAGCTCCCAGGTGCCCCCACTGTTGCTGGTCCACAGAGCCAGGGTCTGGTCGAGCCAGACCCATGGCTTCCTGGGTGGACACCGCAACCCCAACAACCCATCCCAAGGGCCCATCTTCCACCCCTGCCCCGTGCTGCAGACTCGTGAACAAGAGCCCCAGGCCCCGAGCACCTGCAGTGTCACAAACCACCCAAGGGGGTGAGCTGTGTGACCTTGGGCAAGTTCCTTCTGTCTCTGCTCATTTGCAAAACCAGGGGAGGCCTAGAAAGTGGGAGAGAGAAGAAAGGGTTGAGGGAGGAGGGGAGGGGAGGGGAAGGGACAGGGGGGAGGGGAGGGGAGGGGACAGGGACGAGGGGAGGGCAGAGGGAAAGGGGGCAGCAGTTAAGGGACCCTGAAGACAAAGGGGTCTTGCTGAGAAAACAAGAGTGAGGAGGGAGGTGCTGGCCTGCGGGAAGGGGGTGGTGGACGTGGGCGTAGGACAGGTGGGCGGGGACGGGAAGGCAGCGCCAAGGGGCCTGCGGTCTCTTCTCATCTCCTCCCAAGTTCTCAGGCGCAGGGGAGAAATGAGATTCTAGCTGCAACTCTTCTGGGAAACATCTGCCTTTTCATTTATGAGGAAAAAGTAGGAAAATGACCGGGGGAGGCGCCGCTACTGTTTTTTTAAGCAACGCAGCAAAAATGTCACCGCTGGGAGCGTAAAGCCCATCAGGATGGTTAAGTAATAGCCTGCTGCCTTCATCAGGCTCAGCTGTCCGCAAGCCTCCCGTTCCCCGGGCCATATTTCACCCCAGGGCCCTGCAGGCCAGACTTGCCTGTAAGCCCTTAATGAGCTGCAGGACGGATGTAAAACCCCCACCTCCGTCTCACCCACAAGCCAGGTGCTTCTGATGCTCGACCCAGAGCTCGGGAGGCCTGGGCCGTCCCACCCCAGTTCCATAACGCAACTCGCAGAAGGGCACCAGCACAGGACTATTCCCGAGCCCCTTTCTGGACCCCCAGGCCTGTGCCTTGCCCTAGCTTTCCCAGTCCACTCAGGGCGCTGAGGGCACCAGAGCTGTCCTTGAGATCAGGGGACGACCATTTGGGGGCCTCCTTGAAGAGAAGAGAAGTAATATCTGTGCCTTCCTGGAGTCCAACCCCTGGATGGAAATGCTGTCTCTGGATCTGTGCTGGGTGAGGGCTGGCAGTGGGGAGAGAAAGGAGACAAAGGAATGACGTCAGTGTCCTGCCGAGGGTAGAGGTTGGCACCGCAGTCCTCTGAAAGGGGCCACGGCAGGGAGGGCACAGCGTTTGTATGGGGACAGGGAGGGCTGTGTGCCCGCAGCCCCTGACGAGCTCAGGCTGGGGGCTGGGGGCTGGGCCCACGCATACCCCTGCACGGGGGTGGGGTGGCAGGAACGGCCCCTGCTGCACCTCAGCTCACACTGTACCTTGGCCTGGGGTTCCCTTTCCCTCCCATGCAATCGTGAGTCTCCTCACCCTTCAAGGTCCAGCCCAGAATGCTGCCTCCTCCAGGAAGCCCACCTTGAAGCCTCCAGCCTGCCGACTCCCACCTTCCCAACCTGTCTGAAGCCAGTTTGTGAGGGGAATCCCATCCAGGGAAGAAATCCCACAGGGCCCCGAGCTGCACGGTCTTCTGTGTTTCTCCAAATACATCAGAAGCCCCTTCAGGGCAGAGCCTGGCCTTCACCCTAGCTCAGGAGTGGCATGAGGGTCCCCTGGACCCCTGGCTCTGTGCTCCGGGGGACTCTCCCATCCCACCCACCTTGCCTGCTCTCTTCCTCTCCACAGCCCTTCTCCCCAACACTCTGTCTGCACACTTCTTTGCTTATTATCTGCTTCTCCAGACTAGAATGTAAACTCCATCAGGACAGCTGTTTTTGCCCAGTTTCTTCATGGCTGTATCCATAGCCTATATGGAACAGTACCTGGCACATAATAGGCGCTAAAGAAATGTTTGTCATGTCCCATTCTTTCCAAAGAGTTGAATTTACGGGCCGAAGTCTTTCTTTGCTTCAATCCATGGACACGGTGATGTGAGTGATGGCGGGCAGTGTGTGTCCACACTGGGATCGCACAGGGAAGGGGTGAACCCTTTTATGTCACTTTCGGGACTTGCCCTTTCTCTTGGAAATCCAAAAACTGGTGGCATCTCCCCCATAAAATTCCCTGTGTCTGGACCACAAGCCCTCAAGAGAGCTGAGAGCACAAATTTCTATTGTTGCCGCTCATGTATTTGCTAGGGCATGTTTGGACGGCATGTAGAGAGGAACTACCTCTTTGAGACGAGGGGAGCATGGCAGCCTGCCAAGTGTCACACAGCAGTTTAGTGGCCCAGGCAGAGCCCCGCCCCCAACCCCAGCCTGGACCCCCGGGGCTGGGAGAAGACGCAGGTCATCAGCCCAGTGACTCTCCTCCACCACCCACTGAGGCTGAAGGAGGCAAAAGACAGGTCCTTCGCTCACCTGGGGTCTTGCTCCAAATTCCTGCGAGGGAGGCTGCACTTGCCCCTCCCCCGCAACTCCTGCTGGGATCAGGGCCCCCAGCACCCCTGCAGCCCTTGAGAGCCCCTGCAGCTGGCTCTCAAGCTGGGACTCCAGCTCTTCTCTCCTGCAGACAAGAGGGCATCTCCCACAAGCCTGTGTGGCTGGAAGGGGCACCCTCTCTTAGAACTTCTGTCTTGGCAAGAGTGCTCCCTGCCCTTCGCAGGCTCCCACTGGGGATGTTGATATGGAGGGATAAGGGAACAAGGGATTTCTTTTTATTTATCTACTTCGGTATGGTGAGGGATATTTAAAAGTCCATAGGGGTGATTTTTAAAGTTTTCAAGGAAAGACAAGTGATCTGTGCATGGTGCAAATGGCAATTATCTGTTCAACCTAACAAACATTAATTATGCCCCTACTGTGTGCAAGGCAAAATCTTAAAGAATAAGACCCAGAATCCCATTCTCTGGACAGGGAAGGGTCAGACGAAGAATGAGACAGACAGAACACCCCTAAAAAGAGTCCTCACTGGAGGTCTTGGCAGGCACAATGGGAGCACAGGGGGCAATGAATCCCACCGAGGCAGCAGGGATGCTATCAGAGGGAAGGTGGCATTTTTGCCCAGCTTTGAAGGACCCAGCCAAGGGGACCTTCTTGAACAGAGCCTGAAAAAAAGGTAGTTGAGTGTTTAGGGAACTGGACCAAACGCCTGGGGTGCCAGGAGGCCTCCAGGATGGTGGGTGGAAGCCACTGGAGGTGAGGCAAAAAAAAAAATGGTGGGGTGGTTGGGTACAGAAGTCCTCGTCTATGGAGCCACGTGGCTGTGACTTTACAGAGAGCCCTCCAGCTGAAGGAGAAAGGTGAGTCTCTCAGCTATTTCCGAAGGACATCTCAGAGGTAGGCGGGTTGAGTGGGAAGGAGGCAGAAAAGAGAGTCTGGAGGCCAGAGAGGGGTGATGGGGCTCTGGGCTTGGGGACAGTGAGCGTGTGAACACAGAGAAGGGGCCTCGTGGATGCCTGGCCTTGAGAAGAGAGAGCAGGGAGAGCAGACCCGCTCTGAGGTTTCAGCTTGGACGCGGGGCTACAGTGGCTCCACGTGTGTCCTGTGACCCTGCCCTATCTCCCCAGAGCCAACTGGTCCACGTCCAGGCCCGTGATCCCACTGACGGGGGGAGGGACACAGGGGGGAGGGGATGGAGACCTGCTCCAGAATATTCCTTTGCAAAATATGTATGGTTAAGGGCGCAGCCTTGATACCCTCCCCCTTCTGGTCCCAGCACAGGACTGGGCCCTCAGCATGGTATTCCCCGGAAAGGAGGACAGAAAGGGCTGGTGCTATCAGGGAGGGCTTCCTGGAGGAGGGAGTGGGCTTCAGATGGGCTGAAGGAAGGGCAGAGCCGTGGCAGACACAGGGCTAGGCAATCCTTACTCTCGTCCCGCTCCAGCCCTCTCAGGAGAGGGGCCCAGGTGCGTCCTGCCCCTGTGGAGGGGCTCCAGCCAACCCGCCCCTTTGCCCCCAGGGCCGGTGCTCTCAGAGGGCGGTTCTGGCAGAGTCCAGCCTCCCTGCAGCTGTTGACCTCAGGTCAAACTTCCAGTTAGCGGCCCTGCAGGGCCTCAAATCCAGGTCTCTTTCCCCTGGGGAGGTGATCAGGCCAAATCTCCCAGCCCGTGTGGGACACCAGGACAGGCCCAGGGACGCTGACTCGGGGCCTGGAACGGGGAGGCTCAGCTGACCTGATGCAAGGCCCCCCAGACGCCCTTCCAGCTTCAGCTGCAGGCCCCTTGAGGCCGGGAGAGGACGCTGGGGCTGGGGCCAGGGGATCAGGAGACCTCAGGATCCTCAGCCCCAGGCCTTCCTAGCCCTCATTCTAGAGACCACCCACCTGACCTGGGGGTGCTCCGAGCCCTCCGTCCAGAGCATCAGCCACAAGCTGCCAGGTGGTGGGTGACAGGGAGCGGGCCCCCCCCCCCCCCCGGCCTCGTGCTGAGACCTCGTCCCATCTCCCTGGGCCTGAGTGGAAGTGACAGCATGACAGGCACCCACGCCCAGACCTGCAGATCGATCCGTCGGTGTCTGGTGGAGGGAGGTGTGCAATAGGATGTGGACTGGCCCCCCCCAAGTGGGGATGAACCCCATCCTGGTGACCCGTCCCGGCTGGGCGGCAGCAGGTAACACTGCCGGCTCCTCTGTACCAAACCCTTCTCTCCCCAACCACACACCCCATCCCTCTTTCTCCCACCAACCCTGCCTACTCCCCCTACCCTACCTGGGCTTGGCCTTCTTTCTCCCTCTCCCTCCTGCCTGTCTCCCCGCTTGCCTCCCCTCCCTCCTCCTCTCTGGAGGTTCTTCCTGTGGGTTAACCCTCACCCTCCTCCTCTGTCCTCTTTTTAAACACCCCTGGGGAAATTCTCAGGGAGTATCAGCCATTGCCTTTGATGACAGAAAGAGACCTTGGCAGGGCAGGCCTCTGGAGGAGGAAAGTGAAAACACAACAGGAGTGGACAGGTGCAGAACACCCCCATCCTCAGCATGGGGGGAGGGTCACGGGACTTCCATTGACCTCTTTGGGCCCCGCTTCATGAGTTGCAGCAACAAGAGGAGACAGGATGGAGAAAGGAGAAGCTGGAGAGCTGAGAGCCGTCAGCGCGGCCTGCAGGGAGTGGAGTCGGGTAGGCAGAGAGAGAGCTGGACTGACCCCAACTCTCAGTCCCAAGAGCAAGCGAGCCAGCGCCCAGAGTCCTGTCCTGGTGGGGGCGGGACCTGGGCCATCTGCCTTCCCCCTGAACCTGAAGAGTCTTGTCTCGCCTGCCTAATGCAACGCAGCAGGCGGAATGGGGTCACAGGTGCAAAGGCGGCCCCCCACCCGCATCACACACATAGCCACATGTGGCAGGTCCTTAGCAGGGTCTGGCCAGTGGCCCTCCCACCGCACCTCCAAGCAGCCCTGAGCCCCCTGAGTTTCCAGTCTCCTGGGGAACCTTGGGTCACGTCACCCTCACCCCTGTCTGTCCCCCAAGGCCCATCCTCAACCCAAGCACCCCAGCCCCCCGGGAAGCTGTCAAATTCCGTCAGAAGTTCCCTGCATCACAGGCCAGCCAAGCACAGCCTACAGGGAACCTCATGTTCCCCATGCTTGTGCTACCATGCTGATGCTATTGTGGTGAATAAATTCCAAATGCATCCAAAGCATACCTTAATCCATTGTGGGTTTCATCCTTGTGAATTTCCTACACGGTGACTGGGTAACCAAAAATACAGTTGAAAGTTTTTGTTTTCAAACAGAGTGGCGCTGCTGGTTTTTCTCTTTTCAAACTTTTGTATCATGGAGAATTTTTAAAATACACAAAAGTGCAAAGGATCTAATGAAAGCCCAGGTGCCCATCCTCCAGATTAACTCAGTCTTTGCATCCACCCCCCAGCCATGCCCCCTCCCCTCTTATTGTGAAGAGAATCCCAGCTATAGTATCATTTCATCTGTCAGCATTTCAATGCGTATCTCTAGAAGATGAGGACCCTTCACTTGTAAACAAAATCATAATGCTGCACTTAACGGTAATTCTTTCATATCCCAGTCCGTGTTCTAAACTGTCGGAAGTGTTCTATGTCGGACATGGATCCTTATCCTTGAAAAGTCAGGCAGCCACGGCCTTCGTGTCTTCCTGTCACTGGACTGTAACTGGGCCTTGGTCTCCATCGCTCCCCTCCTCCAACAACCCGAGGCCGGAAACCGGGTCAAAATCCTCCTCTCTCCCCAAACCCAAAGGGGAGAAGCGGGTCAGGACCACCACTGAGGGCTCCACAGTGGATGCTCCTTAAATATGTGTTCAATTGCCCTGAACTGCACTTTTGTGCTGGAACACAGCTCAGGAAGACAGTGACAAGCAGAGGGCAGCCCTCCTTTTAGCAGGAGCAGGCCCACCAGGAGAGGATCCAGGTCCAGACATGGGGTCGGGAGACAGAGTCTGTTTCCCCCTTGCTGTCCAGAATAGGGTTGCATCCCCAGCCACTCTCCTGCAGGGGGGCCTCACCCACTTAACCTCTCCCCCAACTCCCTCAGGCCCTGTGAGAAGCTATTCCAAAGTACCCTACTCTCCACTCTGCATCTAAAGGCCACCTCCTCCAGGGAGCCCTCCAAGAGCCCACCTACCATTAAAAGCCCAGCAGCCTTTGTCCTCTCGTCCTCCAGATTGGCCCACTCTTTACTGTGGATCACTCACTGCAAGCTCCTGAAGGACAGGGGCTGTGCCTGGTCTCTCCCAACACTGCCCCCACCCCCCCACCCGCAAGCTCTCGGTAACTACTTGCAGATGAACGAGGAGCAGCCTCTTTCCACCCTGAGATGTTTCTTCTCCATCCCACCCTTACTGATTCTCTCCACCCCTTTGGCCGTTTTCTTGCTTTTTAAACCAGGCTTCTCACCCACAAATCTGTTTATTTCACAAGCTGTAATTAAGCACCACTGTGTGCCCGGGGCAGGGCCAGACCCTCAGGGCTTAGAGAGAGGAGGCGGCGAGGTCAGCGGGGTGCAGGGCAGAGGACAGTGTCACACCTCTGTCGGCATGACTGGCTGAAGCTTCTCCAAGCCCTCCACGTGTTTGGAGGCTCAAGATCCCCACGAGGCCTGGATGTGCCACACACCCAGGCGTTTGCAGCTCAAAGTCAGACACGCAGGCCTGCCCTTGGCAGAGATGACTCTTAAACTGCAAAAACATTTTCACATCCACGTCTCATTAAACCTCAGACCAACGCAGGAGTAAAGCAGGGTTCGATGGGGTTAACAGGTCTAGCTGTTGATGGATGAAAGGAAGACACAGAGAGGTTGAGTCTTGCCCAAGGGGCACACAGCGATGCAGGGAGGCAGAGCGCCTGGACGGAAACCCAGCTGTCCATGCCTTTCCGTGGCCCGCCCAGCCAACCTGCAGAGGCCGCCCCACTGACAAGAGACCTGGCCCCACAGCCCCGCTCGGCCCGGTCCCGCCCACAGTCACCGGAAAAGCCTTCCTCCCTCCTGTCTTTGGTGTCAGAGAGGTGAGAGGGGCGTCCAAAACCCTGCTCTTCAGCCTTCTTTTCCCCCAACTCCTTATGTTACAGTTGAAGTAATCGAGCCAAAATAGGGAAATGCCACAGCCTTTATTGAACACCTTCCACATACACCAGATTCCTTACCTCCACCGTCTAATTAACACTCACACAGCCCCAGCAAGGCTGACCTTAGGATCCCCACGGTTCACATGAAAAGGCATTTTATCCAAGCTGAGCCCCAGTATTTCTGCCATCTCAATGGCCAGAATTGGGAACAGACTTCTATGTCAAAGCTGTCAGCAATGCTCTGATCCATGTTGTGGAAAGAGAGCTCTTTTGCTCTGTGGGAAAATAATTTAGCAGGTTTTGGTGTAAAAGTGCAGCCACACTGCTCTTCTTGACGGAAGGATGGAGCTGATGAGAAGCGCACGATTCTGGAAACAGTATGGTGTTTCTCCCCCACCCTCTCTCTCCTTCCCCTATCTCTCCTCTCTCCTCTCCCCCCTCCCCAGTCTCCCCAGTCTCCCTCACTCTGCCCCCCACCCTGTGTCCCTTCCCCCGCCCCCCCTCTCTCTCCACCAGGCCAGCCGAGGTCAGGGCCCAGGCCCTGGATCATAGTGCCGTGGCCAAAGGCACTCTCGTTAAGGATATGAGCAGGCCCCAGGGGATCAAGTCCAGCTAAGGTGAGAGCCACCCAGAGCGGGAGGTCTTGGGGAGGCGTCCACAGAGGCACAGGGCCTTCAGATCCCGGAATCAGGGCACCTGCTCACCCGTTTTACTTTACTGCTGGCTAAGCCCCCAAGGAAATCTTGCTTAAATTCTGCAGCTTAGTCTTAGCCAGGCTTTGCAAATTATGGAAATTAGGATCCTGTCAGAGCTTGGAAGGGTGGGGTTTGAGGAGAAGGGAACTGGCCTGAAAATGCCCACAGTTGGGAGGTGGCGGGTAGAGCCCAGGAGCAGGCACCATTCAGTTAATTGCTGGGGGCCCTGCCTCCATGGGTTGCAGGACACTTTGGAGAGGGTTCTGGGGAAGGCTGGGCTTCCTGAGCTCAGGGGACGGCACTCAGAGCATCACGTGGGCATAGAAGGAAGCCCAGTCCCTGCAGGTTCCCCATAAGAGCGAGAGTCTGGTTCCTGCAAGACTCTCCAAAGCCCCTGCTCCCCCTGAAATAAAGAGATGAAATAAGAAGGCAGATCTCCTGGTTCTGCACTCCCCATTCCTCATTGAAATCGGCTCCCACTCTGGGCCCAGTGAGTCGCTGGCCAAGTTCCCTTGGGTCCCTATCTCCTTGCCTCTCAGTCAGAAGCTCCTCCACCAGTGACGGGATCCCAGGTTCTTAGCACGGCAGGCAGCCTGCCCTGACATGTGTCTGCCTTCCACATCAGCTCTGATTGACTTTTTACTTCCCTGCTTGTCCAAGCAATAATTAGGATCCCCTTTTTCCATATTAAGCAGCTGCTGTCATCACCACTTCATGCTTTTTCTAATCACATTTCTCCTCCTTCTCTTTATCCTGGGGGCAGGCTCCTGACAAGTCTGCTCTTTCCACTTCCCTGCACAGAAAGGCAGAAGGACGTTGGAGAGGGAGCTGGAGGGTGCGGGGGTGTGGGGTGTCTTTCCTAGACTATGACAAGGCCGGCTATGAGTTCCAAGGTGGACCTGCCCAAAATGGAACAGAAAATCACATCCAGTCTCAGCAGGGAAACTAGTAGAGACCCCCGTGACGCCATGGCGCCCAACTCACCTGTCCCTGATGCCTGAGTCCCCTCCTTAGAGATTTAGCCCTTTGGAAAGGGCATGTTATTAACATAAATGTTTCTGGAGGCAGACTAGTTAAACTGCTCTGTGATTTCTAGTGGGCACCTGCGCTGATCCCCGCCCGCCCTCTCCTGCTCAGCTCTAGCCCAGCAGCTACTCCCAGAAAACTACGTTTCCCAGTCTCCTCGTCTGCTGGCTTCCTGTCAGGTTTGACCAATGAAAGCCTCTGGCTGGAGACTGGTAGTGGGGAGATGAGGAGCACCCTCTCCCTGACTGTGGTCTCTGCCTGTGCCTGCTTATGTGGCCGCATCTCTGCTGTGGCCTCAGCTCCCCCAGTCTGTCCCCTCCACAGTTCCAGTTCCAGCCTTGAGCAGCCCCTTCCCCACATTCCCAGCTCCTACCTGATCCCCCCAGATCCTGGGCTGGGGGGACCATCACCTCTTTCCCCTGTACCTCCTCCTAGGCTGGGGCGGATTCCTGTGATCAGCAGTCTCTGGGCTGTTTCCCCATCTCCTGTTTTAGCTCTACCAGCACCTCTGTAACCAGTTCTGCATACTCTGTTTCCACTATTGAAACTACCTGGCAAAAGTTCTCTCTTTTTTTTTTAACATGGACCACAACTTACACAGCAGCTTACGCTTAAAATGTTCAGTGTGTATGGGTGTTAGTCCCTCAGTTGTGTCTGACCCTTTGTGACCTTATGGACTATAGCCTGCCAGGTCCCTCTGCCCATGGAATTCTCTAGGGAGGAATACTGGAGTGGGCTGCCAGTTCCTTCTCCAGGGGATCTTCCAGACCCAGGGATCTAACCCAGGTCTCCTGCAGGCAGTCTTGTGCATTGCAGGCGGATTCTTTACTGACTGAGCCACCAAACGTTCAACGCGGAACCATTAATTCCACCTCCCCAGAGACTCATCTCTTCCTTCCTCAGTCTTACCCAGCTCTGTAAATACCTCCACTGTCCACACAGCGCAGCACCCAAGTCAGAAAGCTGAACGCCCTCCTTGTTTCTTTTGTCCATACATCCAATTTATTACCAAGTCCTTTTGCAAAGTATGTATCCTGAACCCTTGGTTTCCATCAACGTCATCACCTCTCACCTGGCCTGGAGCCCCCGAACTCATGTCCGGACTTCTTTTCTTTCCTCTTTACCATCTACTCTCTTAATGGGCTTTTAGAAACCAAACTCAGATCCTGTCCCCCAGCCCCCTGCCTAAAACCTCTCAGTGGACCCCATTTAAATTCAGACTCCTGTCCAGGCTCAATCAGGATGTGTCCATTCATATATAACATCACCTGTTTCTGGCAAAAGCATAAGAAAAAAAAGGCTCTGCTGAAAGACACCTGGGCCCTCAGAATTGACGACAGGAGATTCTAGGTTTGGAAAATGGGAACAAAGCCTCTTTTGGTAGCACAGCCAGGTCAGAACATGCCCAAGTCTGCTGGGCACCACATCCCCCATCACTCCCCAGAGCGAGCCTGACTTTCCTCCCAGCTTTGGCTACTTGAGACTCAAAGTCTAAAGCAGGAGGGAGGTGTCAGCCAAACCCGCCCAAGTGCCATAACCTAGTCAAGAGAGAAAGAATCTAGCTCTCTGCCTTTTGTTGCTCTGCCGTCCCCCCCCCCCCCCCCCCACAAAAAAGGAGAGGATGAATGCTGGGCAGACAAAGCGTGACAGAGACCCACAGGTGGCCTTCAGGCACTACATGATCCAGCTTCTGCTTCTTCCTCATCCCCAGCTTATCCACCCCTCACCACCACCCCCTGGGGTTCACTCCACACCATGCTGACCTGTCGGTTTCTAGAACACAGTCAAGCTCCTCCTTCTCTCTGTATTCCCTTTCAGGGCTGCCCCTCTCCGAGGAGTGGTGACTCGTGACCCCAGCTGCCCTGCATCTCCCAGTTCCCCTGCTGGAGGGGTGAAGGAGCTCATCCCATGTCCAGCAGATGCCCGGGCCGTGATCCAGTCCACTGTGGTGTGACCCTCATCCAGCCTCGGGGGCAGCATGTTTTTTCTGAGTCAGGAGTGTTGCCAGGGCTGTTTAGGGCCTCCCCTCTGGAAGGGAGCACCCTTGGGTGCCTGCCGAAGTCTCCTCCAGACCCAGCATCTTCTTCCAGAGCCAGGCCCATCCCCGGTGGGCACGGGCATCCAGTCCAACCAGTCCCTTCTCCCCAGACGCACCTCCCTCTTCCTCCCCCCACCTCCCCTCGCCTCCCCCCATCTCTTCACCACCAACAGCTGCAGAATCTCAGAGCCAGAGAGCATAAGAGACAGGTGCTTGTCTTTAGTTTTATTCTTTTAAGAAGAAAAACAATGAAAGAGACAAACCCTAGGAAATCAAGTGGGGGAAGAAACTCAGCCCTGCATTCCGGGGAAATGTGAAATCAGCGAATTGAAATGCCGGAGATGAAAGTGGGACTGTGGGGTGGAGCCTGTCACACCCGCGCCTACAGGGACAGTGTGGAGATGGTGGGGGACAGACGCAGGGCCTGGCGGGGGGGCTTGACATCAGCGCCCCCACTCTGCAGCTTCCTGAGTGCGTCCACCCCTACAACTCACAGGACAGGCTGTCAGCCCCTCCCCACCACCACATCCTATTTAAGTCCCCTACACCCTTCATCATTTAGAAGAGTGTTCCCTAATGGCGGTGTGATATGGATTTATAATAAGAAATACATCTTTGCCCCCCCACCCTCAACTCCTAAAACCCTTGAAAGTCCGTAAATGATCAGAGCAAGGGGAGCATTGTTTGTTATAATATATTTGGTCTTTTGTCCTCTGTTCCTGAACAGCCCCCTGCCTGAGCCAGAAAGGTGAAGAGTCTTGTTATTCATAACAAGTCGCTTTCAACCAACCTGAGTTTATGTTAATGAAGTGACTTTTGGAAACCCTTAAGCATGGGGGCTGGTTGCCAGGGGAACCAACCGCGTGATTTGAGGGTTGGCACTTTCTGCCCCTCCCTGCCCCCACTCCAGGGATGCAAGAGGGGCTGGAGATGGAGTTCAATCGCCAGGGCCAATGATTTGATCAATCATACCTGTGTAATGAAGCCTTCATAAAAAAATCAAAAGGACAGGCTTTGGAGAGCTTCTGGGTTGGTGAATGCAATAGACACCAAGAGTGGTACCCCTCTCCATGGGGGCAGACGCTCCCAGACCTCACCTGTGTATCTTTATCCAGTTGTCCATCTGTATCCTTAGACACAGCATCGTTTGCTGGTGTTGGAAAAAATACAGGTGGCGCCAAGGTGGACTCAGCAAGAGATTGTGGCCTCCTTGGGTTTCTACGAAGCACTTCTTTCAAGACCCCATGGATGGAAAGTCGCCCTCCTGCCCTTCTCTGTCCTAGGGAGAGTTTGGCCCTCAAGGAAGTGGACTGCATTCCTGGTTCCAAGGCACTGACCCCATAGTCCTCTAGTCATTGACTATGACCCTGGATCTACTGGACACAGGAGGATTTCAAGTGGGTTAAGTTCTCAGGGGAAATAAAAGTGGAGAAAGAGATGTGTGACATCTAGAGACCCATCCGATGGAGCTACTCACTGCTAGGCTGTGAGCTGGGGTGTAGGGGAGGGAACAGAGAACCCCTGGGGAAGGCACAGAAATGCAGAGCAGCAGCCAGAGAGGTGGAGCGGTACTGCCCCCTGGGTACCTTCAGGGTGCCCCCTCCATAGAACCTGAGCTGGACCCAGGCCCAGAGCTGTCATGTAGGACCTCTGGGCAGCAGCTTATGAGATGGAGGGAAGGGCCTGCTACCCACCCCATGCAGTTACCACCACACCCAGAATGTTTATACCTCTAATGAGCCTTCTCATCCCCACACAGCATCTGCCCATGTGATTCTGTGGGAGCCTGGCCTCACTAAGCAGCTGAGAGTCATTTAGGACCAAGTGGGAGCATTCTCTGTGGCATGATGCAGAGCCTGTTGTGATGAGCATTGAGGGAAAATGATGAAGGGACAAACTGGACCTCCAGCACGGGCCTGACCAGGCCAGAGGCTGGGGGAAGGAGCCAGGCATGGCTGCCAGGCCGGCTCTTCTTTTCAGGGCCCCTCTCCCTTGGACCCCACCCACAACAGGAAGGTTGATGTTCCAAATCTCTTGTTCTCCCAGCTCCGGTCAGGGCCATTCAACCTCACTTTGCCACTGAGTACCCTTGAATGAGGGGTAATCATTCCAGAGACGCAGCAGGCAATGTTTTTCTGCCCTTAGGGGAAAAGGAAAATATGTCCAAGTCCATTCGTTTAAACTATTCAGCCCTCTAAGTTCCAAAGCTGCTTGTAGGAGAGCCCTTCCAAAGCCAGGGTGGCCAGGGAGCCTGGTTAACTGAAGCCGCCTGGGCCTTCAGTACCACGGACAGCACCCATCCTGGCACCCCCCACCATCCAGGTTGGAGGACGGGCAGCCGGTGGTGCTGGGCCTAAGAAAACCCCATTCTTGAGGCCCTGGGAGTTTGTCCTTTCACCGCTGCTTGAGGGGACATCGGATAAGGAATGTCACCGCTGGGGCCCAGATGCCTGGTAATCAACCATTTTCAGTGCCCTGCATGGAAAGGCAATTAAAACAAGAATTAAAAAGCCATAGCATCATTTAAAATCCAATAACACGGCTGGCCTGAAATGTGTCCTCAGTCTCTGGGGAGGGTGGAGGTGGCGTGTGGGGAGGTGTGGAGGACAGAGGGCTGTGGCGATGAGGGAAAAGAGTCGGAAAGAGAGAAGACGGTGGCATGGGAATGGAGGTTTCTGAGCCTCACTTGCCTGTCCCCCAAGTAGCCAGAGTCTGCTCACCCCGCTCCAATCCCAGACGACTGGCCTGAAGGAGGTCCCCTCCCCTGGAGTCCTCTAGCCTACTCCCCTCTCATGGTGTTCAGCTTTGATTCCTGGCTATGTGTGCTCCTTCTCAGCCAGAGCATGTGCTTCTGTGGGGATGGACTGTAATTACATCATCAGTCCACAGTCTTGCCCCCCATCCCCTCCCACCAAGTCCATCCCTACACTGAGAATAAGAAAGACCAGAATTCTCGCGAGCCTGTGTGTTAAAACACAAAGCGAGTCTGGCCATTTCCCCCTTTTGTTTTCAGTAACTTAAAAGGGTCCATGTACATCCCTTCATGTAAAAGCTCTGAGTTTGCTCTTCACTCCAAAGAGATCCAGAGAATTTTGAATCTGCTAAGATGACGTTAACCCTTTTCACATCAAATAAAGGCCTCCTGCAGGTAGTCTTCCTGTCACAAGCTGACTGCCTTGATGTGACTTGGAAGTGAGTGGGGAGACTTGGTCCCTTTCATTTTCCCTCCTCCTTAGTCAAACCCTAAACCAGGAGGATTCGCGTCTGATAGGAGCTGTGCTCGCAATTTACGCCTCCTGTCCCTTGGGAGCTAACTCGTGTCTATTTTAAATAAATTCCCTCTTTTTTCTCTCCTTTTTACAAAGGACAACTGCAAAGCTTCTCTGAAGATGGCTTTCCTTTGGGGTGGAATTCAGTTCTGACAGTCAAACATTCATGAGACAGGCCCTGGGTAAATAATGATTAAATGGATTATCTCTGTGATTGGGTCTTGTCTGAGACCTGGGGGTATTCCCTCAAAGTTCTGGAGTGTTTTGGGCGGCAGTTTCCCAATAACTTTCTTGCTCTTTCAAGAAAAATAATATCCCAGGGAGTGGAAAAGGAAAAGAGAGATGAATGCTGCCAGGGGGGATGAGGGTGAGCTCTAACAGCCCTGTCTTCAGGCTGCTCTGGGCAGTTCGTCCTTGTTTTAGGGCTGGGTAAGTGTAACTAGGGCTTCCCAAGAAACCCCATGGACAGAGGAGTCAGACACAACTCAGCAACTAAACAGCAACAACAAAGAGTCGCTAAGGGCTTCCCTGGTGGTTCAGTGGTAAAGAATCCATGTGCCAATGCAGGAGACATGGGTTCGATCCCTGGGTCAGGAAGATCCCCTGGGAGAAGGAAATGGCAACCCACTCTGGTATTCTTGTCTGGGAAATCCCATGGACGGAGGAGCCTGGGGGGCTACAGTCCATGGGGTTGCAAGAGTGAGCATGGCTGAGCAACTAAACAATGACAACAGGAGAAGTTAGGGCTTGCCAGTATCTAAACTGCTCTCTCCAAATTCATCTTCTTGCCAATGTCCTGAACTCTGTGGTTTGAACACAAGCATGCCTCAGTCTAGTCCTGTTATCCCGACCGGGATTCTAGGACCTGCCCACTGGCACATCCTTCACGTTGATGTGCTGCACCATAGACTACAAGGGCTCAGGACCTGAGACCATGCTCATTGTTGGGGGAAACCAGGTCTTTGCTCAGCCAGGCATCCACAAAGAGGCCAGAGCTGTGAATAAAGAGGCCCCAACAGTGAACAATGCCCCCTGAGTTCCTCAGTGAATTCACCCTCCTACACACTTGCCCAGACCCCCTCCTGGCCACCCAGCCCGAGCACTGGACCACAGAGGAAACAGAATTCCACCCCCTCCTTTCCCTGCCATTGCAGAGCGGGCTGGTAAGAAGAAGCCTGCCTGACCGCCACAACTGTCAATGGCAGAGGCTGCGTGTGGCCCGCCCCTCCCGTTAGCAGCCGTTGGCAGCCCCCCAAATCCAAAAAGCATCAGCCCAGCAGATGTGGGGGAGTCAACAACTGAGGGTCACTGATGCAAAGGAAGAGAAGAAGTTTGGACAGCTAGCGCCTTTTACCTGAATCTACCCTGGATTAGGCTGACATTTGAAATGACTTTGGCTCCCTTCCATACAGCATAAAACCTATACCAAGACTTCTTCTTAAACATGAGAGCACGATCTTTCCTCAACCACCGGCTTCCCTAATCATTTATGAAAATGTGTCAGCTGTCCTTGCCTCCTTGTTCTAGCGCTTCATGCCCTGGGATCAGGGAGCTGGGAGCTGCCTGCCTCGAAAGGGTTGAAGAGAAAGGACATGCTTCAGCTTATGAGAGGCCAATCTTTCCTTAAGATGAATTTGTCACTTGCAAAGTCATCTGCTTTCTCTTCACACACATTCATCATCCCCATGAAAATATAAATACATACAGTTAAAATTCAGTAAAAACATGACCCGGTGTCACCAAGCTCAGTTTACAGAAGGCACAAACTCCACGGCCGCCCAGGTCGCAGACCCAGCTCTTAGCTAAACCTGCACCGTCCCTGGAAGGAAAGTTATGTGACCTCGTCTTCTTAGAGTTTTACAGCAGCAGCTTTCGTGATAAACCCCCATAAATAAAAAGGGAACCCAGAAGCAGGTTGGTGACTGCAACATTTCTAGGAGTATATTAACCACCTGGGGATGTATTGACCGGGAAGTCGGCAGGAATGCTGTTGTAAAACTCAGCCGAGTCCCCAGGTTCTGTCACACTGTCGATAGTCCATGAGGCTGAACTGAATAGAATAGCATCTTATCGGATTGTTTCGGGTCCAAGTTGTGGGCGTCCTGTGGACTCCACGGGAGACCAGAGATACGGGAATGTTCATTCAAGTAGCAGATGTAACACACAAACAAGAAACTCAACAAATCAGAAGTTAATTCAGGGTCTGCCCTCTACATGTTCATGTTTTCCTCTCCACGGGCACTGTTTCTCTCCCAGGGGCTCTTGGTCTACGGCAATATCTGCTGTGTATCATTTCTCAATGAATCATTTGGGTGTTCTGAAAAATGACCCTGAGCCATAGAAGGAAAAGCATAAAAATACCCCCACAGGTCACTAAAGCCTGTGTCTCCTGGGCCAGGGCATAGTCATTGCCTAAAATACATCTCTCAGTGCTTTGCCTGCCCTAGTTTTAAATGCCATGCCCATCAGCTAGGATTTTTGCCCATGAGCCCAGTCACACAGCTCCAGCTCCATGGGGGGACATCAAGGGCTTGGAACCGAAGGGGTAGCAATAGCTATCCTTCCCCTCAATCACAGCTCCCACACTTGAGAAGCCAGGTTCTTTGCCTCTCCTTGGCCTTGGCTTAAGGTGAGCAGGGCACATTTAATCCTTACCACTGTCCTGGGCATCTGACCTTGGGAAACCTTTCATTTTACATTTTGATGCCATAAGCTTCGGCACTCTCATCAATCCCGGACTGTTTCTGCTCACCGGAACTCTGTCATCCTCTAGACGGCAGTCTCTGCGTCAGAGGGCATTGTTTGAGCCGCCACGCCTCCCCTGATGGGCCCCCAGGTGCAGATTTCCTTCTCTGCCAGCCCCTCCCTGCCACCCACATCTCCTGTGCTGTGTCCTCGGTGCCTCGATGACACACGTCCAGCAGCTCACCTGCCCGTTTCCAGCTCATAGTTCTAACCTCCCAACGTCTCCTTGCATTAGGTCTCTGTGAGACTGACGTTTGCTCCATCTCCCAATTTAGTCTCAGCTGCAGATTTAATTAACATGCTGTTGCCTCCCTGTTCCAGGCCATTAATGAAGATGTTATGGCAAGTAGCCGGCAAACAATATTTTCAAGGTCATGAGGAGGGAACGCTACGCTGCTAATACCTCTGCCCAACATGGGGGAATGAGGCAGTCGAGTGCCCACATGCAGTTTGAGTCATTTCCTCTGGGTTTTGGGAACTTCCTTCCTCTGACTCAGGTTAGGTTTTCACGCCTCCCCTCAGCCTGGCCCGCTGCACATCCGGGGCAATTCCCATTTGGAGAATGAAGAACATCAGATTATGCCTTCGTTTTATTTTTGGCCAGTTTCTAGCAGGAGAAACAGCCACTAATTGCACCTTTGGAGGGAGAGACGGTACACAAGATAAAGACACAGGAGTCGTCATCAGGCTTGTTAGCCAGCCACCTCTCCATCCTCAAAACATGGCCGTGACAGGAGCAAATCACCCTGAGGTCAAGGCCCCTCAGCGAGGGGAGCCCAGGTGTTCCCGCTGAGTCGGTTCCTAAAGGGCTGACCCTCAGGATCTACAGCCTGGACAAGAGGCCCCTTCGTCCTTGGGGACGCAGGCACGAACCTTGTTTGTGACCCCCTCGCAGACCGTGAGCCCCCTCCCACCCCCTGTCCCACTAGTCTCCCCCACCTCTGCATTACAAGGAGCAGCCCTTTATGAAGCCCCACTTGTCTTCCTTCCACACCAAACTGCAGATATCACAGCGTAACCCTGCAAATTGCTTGGATCAGAAGCATTGAATCACAGGAGCGATTCAGGATAATGCTATTTACGCCCAGAAAATTGATCCCAGGTTATTTACTGTTTCCAGCACTTCCCTTCTCCCCATCTCTCACTGCAGGCCTGTCTCCGGTTCCCAGACTCGTAATCATTTCTCAGACAGAGTGTCTTGAAGGTGTCTCTGGACCGGAGCCCAGACTGGCCCAGCAGAGTGTGAAGGGGTGGGGGGAAACAGCTTCACATTGCCCCCCGTGCTTGGCAGACAGGCTTGGCTCCCCCCACCACCCTAGCTGCAGTCCTTCTGGGGTCCAGATCTGGCCTCCCCAAACCTCAGAACGCAAGAGAACCACATTTGCGTGTCCCCGTCAGTCAGCTGGGACTGCATCATGGTCAGATGACTTGCCAGGGTTAGGGAGAGCCACACGTTTGGAGAATTTCTACCTGGCCTCTGTTACGGCCTGCCCCAGCTGTAAACATTCATGTGCTCACCAACCGCTGAGAGGTGAAATAGCGCAGTGGATTCTGAAGCCAGACTCCTGAGTTTGAATCCTGGTCCTGCTGTTTCAATAGTTGCATAATGTTGGGCCAGCTGTTTAACCTCAGTTTTCCCACCTATAAAATGGGATAATAGCCATACCAGCTTCATAGAGTTGTTGTGAGACCATCTAAAAACTAACACAGGTGATGTCTGGCTGATATTTATTACGTATCAAACATCTTTAACACTCCAGACACTGTTAAAGTCAAGGGTCAGCGAACTTCTCCTATAAGGTCCAGATAATAACTATTTTTGGCCTTGTGGGTGATAATGTCTCTGTCACACCTATTCAACCCTGCGGCAAAGCAGCTCCAAAGCAGCCACAGACTATGAGCAGAGAAGGAGTATGGATGTGTTCTAATAAAACTTTATTTATAGACACAGAAAAGTGAATTTCTTATCAATTCACCTGCCACTAAGGATTATTCTTCTTTTGATTTTTTAAATTATTAAAAACGTAAAAACTACTCTTAGCTCACAGGCTGTATAAAGTTAGAGGGCACGCTGGATTTGACCCATACTGGCTGGTCCCCGCTCGAGGCACTGGAGATGCAGATGCTGACATGTCTCACACAGGAGCCCGGGAAGGGTTCCTTCACAGCCCTCAGGTCACTTTGCACCCACCATGGTCTCTGACATTGTCTTCAAAGTACCTCTTGGGTGGATGAACCTAGAGCCTATTATACAGCATGAAGTAAGCCAGAAAGAGAAAAACAAATATCGTATATTAACACATATATATGGACTCTAGAAAGGTGGTCCTGATGAACCTATTTGAAGGACAGCAGTGGAGACGCAGACAGAGAGAACAGCCCTGGGGACACGGCAGTGGGGGGTGGCTAGGCGAGGACGGGTCAAGTGGAGGGAGGAGCATGGAAACATATACGTTCAGTTCAGTCGCTCAGTTGTGTCCAACTCTTTGCGACCCCATGGACTGCAGCACGCCAGGCCTCCCTGTCCATCACCAACTCTCGGAGCTTACTCAAACTCATGTCCATCAAGTCAGTGATGCCATTCAACCATCTCATCCTCTGTCATCCCCTTCTCCTCCCACCTTCAATCTTTCCCAACGTCAGGGTCTTTTCCAATGAGTCAGTTCTTTGCATCAGGTGGCCAAAGTATTGGAGCTGCAGCTTCAGCATCAGTCCTTCCAAAGAATATTAAGGATTGGTTGTATTTTCTTGCAGTCCAAAGGACTCTCAAGAGTCTTCTCCAACACCACAGTTCAAAAGCATCAATTCTTTGGCGCTCAGCTTTCTTTATAGTTCATTACCATATGTAAAATAGATAGCCAGTGGCAATTTTCTGTGTGACTCCAGGAACTCAAACCAGGACTCTGCGACAACCTAGAGAGGTGGGATGGGGTGGGAAGTGGGACAGAGGTTCAAGAGGGAGGGGACATATGTATACCTATAGCTGATTCATTTTGATGTATGGCAGAAACCAACACAATATTGTAAAGCAATTATCCTTCAATTAAAAATAAATAATTTTTTTAAGTCCCTCTTGAAACAGGGGCAGTGAGACTCTGATCAGGCCAAGGTTAAGAAATGGCAGTTCAGTTCCAAGCCCTGGCATTCTGGGCTCTAATTCCTCTGAGATAAATCTCAGACTCCAGAGACCCAGTGCACAAGAGTGTCACCAACACAGCATGCTAGAGGATGTCTAACCTTGCACCGGGAATAGAACACAGAGCCCCAGCCGGTGGGAAGCCCTGCTGAACAGGGGGAGTTTAGAGGATATCTGGGTTGGGTTCGAAGCACGGCAAACATCTGTTTTTTCCAGAGGGCAAAAGGCAGAGCTGACTGAAGAATGACAGGATAGGGGTTCCTGGTGGAGAAGCAGTCCCCTTCCAGATGTTTGGGGCAGCCTCTCTGGAAGTCACTAATGACCAACGAGGTTCACCCAGGGAATAGCCTGTGCCCCCAGACTCTCGGGACTTCACCCCAGTCTGCCCAACCACCTCCCCACCGGCCTTCCAGCCCCACCTCTCCCTGCTCCAGTGCCTACACCCCAACACCGAGTGCCCCTTCTTCACCACACGTTTGTCATATGTCCTCCAAGACAACAGGGGGCCCCCAACCTCCTCCCCCATCAAATCTAAATGCTTCCATTGGTTTCTAAGGCCCCATCCTCAGGTCCCAGCCTGACCCTCTTCCAACCACACAGTGGACCTTCTGAGACACCCCCATCCTGCCATCCTCTGCACCTCTGCACCCCGCATCCCAGAAACCCCCACTCCCACCTTCTGCCACACCTGGCCACGTCCAGCCTTGACCTTTGTATGAAGAAATCCTGCCCTAGAATTGCAGAAGAGATATTTAATTGTCCTCAGTGTCCTTATCTGTAACATGAGATAAGGGCTTCCCTGGTGGCTCAGTGGTTAAAGAATCCTCCTGTAAATGCAGGAGATGCAGGTTTGATCCCTGGGTCAGAAAGATCCCCTCGAGAAAGAAATGGCAACCCAGTCCAGTATTCTTGCCTGGGAAATCCCAAGGACAGAGGAGCCTGGTGGGCTTCAGCCCGGAGGGTCACGAAAGAATTGGACACAACTTAGCAACTAAACAACAACAACATGGGGTAAACAAGAGGACCAGCCTCATGGTGTTGCTGAGGTTTGATTAGAACACAGGCATCAAGCATTCCCTGAGGGCTGCCAGAGGTGCTACCATATTCAGGAGCCAGCGTGGGCAGCCTTGTCCGACTCCAGAATGCGTTCCCCTCTTCCCTCTTTGAGTCTTTAATGCTGCTGCTTGATAACATGTGGGCTCCCCTGTGGCTCAGACTGGAAAGAATATGCCTGCAATGCAGGGGACCCTGGTTCAATCTCTGGGCCAGGAGGACTTCCTGGAGAACGGAATGGCTACCCACTCCAGTATTCTTGCCTGGAGAAGTCCATGGACAGAGGAGCCTGGTGGGCTACAGTCCATGCGGTTGCAAAGAGTCGGACAGGACTGAGAGACTAACACTTTCTAACATACTTTGACGACATAATTACCACAAAAAGATTTCCTGGATAGGTCCCCCCCACCCCCCATTTAGGCCACAAACCTTTTGTACGCATCATGCCCTGCCTGGCCCTCCATGGACACTCTGGGCCTCCACTGCCCTGGGTCTGGACTGTCATTTTCTTTTCACAAATCTGCTGAAACGCTGCCACACACTCTGGCATCTTTTCTTTCAAGAGGGGCTTCAGGGGAAAAGCTGAAGACAAGTTATCTCCGTAGTACAGCGCTCTGACAGGCCGACAGAGAATCTGATCACTGGAGTTGCCTGGAGACGCTCAGCAACATTATATATTTAAGTAATGAAAAAAAGAAAGCGCTTTCATTAAAATGACCCTCTGAGCGTCAGGTGAGTTCTCAGTGGACAGAAGGGTACCATCCGGGTGGGGGCTGGCCTGCACCACACCCTGACTGCCCCCTGAGGAAAAGGCCTTCCAGGAAAGGCCGACATGCCCAAGCCCTACCTGCTGTTTCTACGAGCTCCAGGAATCCAGACTCCTCATCCAGAGCATCCAAAGGTCTGGCCAAAGGTTAATGGACTCTAAGGGGGGGCAGGAGATATATAAGGGCCAGTGGGACCAGCTGGACCAGCAGACAAGCAGAGAGAGCTGCCCGGCCCACTCAGACCGCACGTGCACTGTGAGTAGCCAGAGAAGGGGGTGGGGGGTGGTCAGCCTGAGCCCAAAGATGGGGTGTGCGTGAGCCCGCTGAGTCCAGAGCTCTCTGGGGTGAGCCCACTGTTCCTGCGGGGCTCTGTCACATTTCAGTACCTTCCTGGGCTTCAGACCGAGCACGGGCAGGGTTGGAGGTGGAGTGGGGGGTGCGAATCCTGGCAAAAGAGAAGCTGCCTGGAGACCTCGTCATCAACTGCAGGCCAGGAACCCAAGCCAGGGACCAGCTTGGACGCAGGGCCAACCCGCCCGGCGTGGAGCCTGGGCTCTGGGAATTTAACGAAAGAGCTGGGGCCCTCAGGAGAGACGGTGGCTGGACAAGACCAGCAGGAAGAAGAGACTGCCGACCCCTTGGCAAAAGCACTTGAGCCCCAGCCACAGGGATGGAAAAAGGCAAAGTCAGCAGCTCATCCTACTGTGAAAAAGCTCTCGCTCCCACCCTGAGCGCCCAGAACGCAAACAAACGTAGGTGACATGCTGGCTGCCAGTTGGATCACAAAAGTGAGCAGCAATTGGATGTTCGCCTTCTTATTTAACGTTTTTATTGATTCTGATGGAGTGAATTAAATGTGAACACCAGAATGGAAAGGGATCCGTAGCCTCTCCACAAAGGAAATGAAGCACCAGCCGTGTGATACAGCAGGGTCCTGCTCGAGGGAGCGGGGCCCAGAGACTCTGCAGCAAGGGGAGGGGGTCTGCGACTCGAAGCCCCCCTCCTCACCGCGCCCTGTCCCCTCAACTGTCCCCTCAACAGAGCGTGGGGCCTCGGCTTCTGAGAGGTGGTCTTCAGCGGGTGGGTGGTCCTTCCCACCCCCCTAGAATGGCAGGCGTTGGCCGTCTGAGCCCTCCTGCTCTCGCTCTTGGAGTTTAGCAACACGGGGAGACCATGTAGGACGGGGCGGCAAGAGAGTGAGAAGGCAGGGGGGCCTTCAGATGACCGAGGAGACGGGTCCTGGTGGAGAGACAAGGTGCAAGCCCGCAGCCTTGGAAGATTCTCTCCAAAGAAAGGGTCGAAGTCAGACCCAAAGGGAAGCTCGGGGGCCAGTCTGGGGTAGGACCCTCTCCTCCCAGTGGAATCCAGTCCACCCAAGGGCTGTGGGAACCCCGAGTTGAGCCCCAGAAGCTCCTAATCTGAACCCTGTAACCCCCCACCACTGCTGCAGCAGAGGCTGCCCCCGGCCTCCCCTCCCGCCTCCTGCGGTGCCTCCCCCTTCTGTGGGCAGAGGCCACGTGCACCAGGCCTCAGAAGGGCCGGCCTCTAACCCCTACTGCCTTCAAGTGGGTCCCTTCAGCTCCGCAGGTCTCCTCCCCTTCCCGGATCACACCTGCTCCCAGGCCAGTGTGAGGAGTGTGTGGGAGACTGCTTGGAATGGGACCCCCACCCCCTGGGACCCCCCCCCCCCCCCCCCCCCCCCCCCCCGTGCTAGTGGAAGGAATCAACCCGGCCAGCGCCCCGCAGGCCACGCCCCGGCCCCAGCACCACTCTGACCCTGCCCCTTTCCCAGCTCTGCACTCCTGGGGTCCCCACGCCCACCTGTTCCCTGGCGGTCTTGGTCCGCCAGCCATTCCCGACACACCCACTTCTGGGATGTTTCGGGCTCGCTCTTATGCTGGCACCTTGCCAGCACTGGATATGGGTTGGGGGGAGGGTTACAGGAAGGAGGTTGTTTCTAGATGGCGGCCCCGCAGGCGGCTAGACTTGCTGGAACTGGGGAGGCTCTTGTTTGAGAGCCAGCGCCAGCCCAGAGGGGCGGGGACCCTGCCCTGCTCTTCTGTGGGGCTCCAAGCTGGAGTTTTCCATCGGGCTCTGCTCCACCTGGGCAGAGGGTCTCAACCCCTTCCTCTCTAGACCTGGGGTCTTGGCCTGGTACCACCAGGCAGGACCGGATGGGCCTGGATCCATCCCTCTTATGCTAATTGGTTCAGGGAGCAGGCAGGGCTTTCTGGATCGCGGGACTTGCTTCTACTGATAATCTAAGATTTTTTTATCGGCAATATGGGGTTGCTCCTGCTTCATTAGCCCAGCTGACTCCAGAAGACCTCCCCACTAACAAAGGGAAAGGCCAACAAGTGGGATGATTCTTTTCTGGTGTGGGCAGGGGGCAGGGTGGCCTCTCTCGGGGGCTTGGGGCAGAGAAGGGGCTCTGAGCTCCTCTGGTACAATCCCACACCAGGCCCAAATCCAGAGAGGGTAAGCAGCTTGCCCAAGATCACACAGGCCCAGGTGGGGCATGGACCAGAGCTGAGGGCGCCGGCCTCCAATGCAGTGGTCTGTCCCTGAGCCCTACACTGGGTTGACAGGGGCTCCCTGTCATTGTCCAGCTCCAGAATGCTGTCCCGCAAGGCCACGGCCATCCTGCTGGTAGTGCATGCAGCCGCCATGCTGGCCTCCCAGACAGAGGCCTTTGTTCCCATCTTCACCTATGGCGAAGTCCAGAGGATGCAGGTAAGTTATTCCCAGGCTGCCCGCCTCCCCAGTGTGGCCAAGGTGACCCACAAGCCTACTCAACGACAAGTACCCTTTCAGAAAACCCACGTTTAATCAGATATGCCAGAGACACAGAGGTGAGCCTGAAGAACTCCAGATAACCCCAGGCTCCAGCCATCCCCCCAGCCACCTCCACTCCTTCAGCAGTACCACAAAGGTGTCAGTGGCTCCCACAGGTGACATCTTTTCCTACCCCTGCCCATCCTTTCGGAGGAAGTTTTCAATTAACAAGCCAATAAATATTTGCAGAGCATCTCTGCAGCACAGAGGGGCACCCTGGGTGAGAGGTCAGGCACACAAGGAAATCTCAGAACCTCCCATCCTCAAGGAGCTGGCTTGGGAGCCAACATGAAAAATTCACTCATGATAGAAAACCAAGCGGGGAGATGTCACAAGACAGGACTTGATTAATTGTCCAGAAGTGATGCTGACAGTATGCACTGACTTCAGGGGAGCAGAAAACACGGTGGGCTGGTGAAGAAGAGGGGAACCTGCTCTGGGGTCCCCGAGAGAGAAGGATGGACAGGTGGGCACAAACGTTCGAGCAGGAAAGAAGGTACCTTTCTAGGGAGTGGCAGCCAAAGCCTTCTTCTCTTTAGAACCCAGAAGAAAACAGGGCAGGCTTAGTGGAACCTAGGTGGTAGGGCCCATGGAAAACTGGGCTGCTGGACCCACCTCCCTGGGCCTTTTACCTTAGATGTCATGGAGTTCTGAGTGCCTTTCCATCTTTGTCTCTTGATCTCTTTTCTTTTTATTGGCCGTGCTGCACAGCTTGTGGGATCTTAGTTCCCTGACCAGGGATTGAAAACAGGCCCTCGGCAATGACAGGGCAGAGTCCTAACCACTGGACCACCAGGGAATTCCCCGTTTCTCTTAATTTTTTTTTTCTAGATTTTTTTTATGTGGACCATGTGGCTTTACAGGGGCCAGGCTGGACCCAGTTCCTCTTCAGGGGAGGAGAAAACACAGTGGGCTGCAAAGAGATGCAGCAGATCCCCTAAACCTACCTCCTCCCACCTACCACTTGGTTCCCTCTGCGGAGAAGATGACCGACTGTCCCAGCATCACCGCTGCCCGGGGCAGGCCCAGAGCTGAAGCCCGGGAATGTCCTCAGAGAAACCAAAGAAACAGACTGTGTCTGACTTCAGTGCCCGGGGGCCTGGCAAGCAGGATGCCCGGCAAGATGAGAGGCTGGACAGAAAGAGCCTAACTCGGTGCTACACAAACTGGCAAAATGGCAGCGAGAGGGTGCTTAGCACTTATCTGCTCCATGGTTTCCTCCTCGTAATTGCCAGGCACCAGGATTTTTATGAAGAAGCTGCAGACTCCTTTCTCCATAATTCATCTCCTTGTCTTGCCTCTTATAAATCACCTCCCAGGGACTCCAGTTTCTGGGCCACCCCATGGCGCCCTCACAGGCTGGGCTGTCTTGCCGTCTTTTTTTTATAGGCTCTTTGCTATGAAAAACACATTTTCATACTTAATATGCAGGAAGGGTGGCCATTATTTTTAGCATGTTAACTTAATTAACAGTAACAACCTGGGTGTGATGTTTGAACTACAAAGGAAGGATTCCTCTTTGGGTTGACTTGGTGGTGGGCAAATCCAAGGACGGTGTGAAGTCACCAGGTGTCTGAGATGCCCTAGGAGAGAGATGCGTAGGAAAGGGTGTTCTTTTGGCCTGTGGGGTGTGGGGGGTCAGGCCCCTTAGCACTCTGAATAGAAACCCCAAAG
Source organism: Dama dama (assembly GCF_033118175.1). Classification (NCBI taxonomy): domain Eukaryota; kingdom Metazoa; phylum Chordata; class Mammalia; order Artiodactyla; family Cervidae; genus Dama; species Dama dama. The sequence continues at coordinate 10,576,882 of NC_083687.1, read as the reverse complement.
GGCCACGAGTGGTTGAGAGAGGATGAGTTTTACATGATTTTGTGCTCGGCCCCTAGGAAAAGGAGAGGTACAAGGGGCAAAAGAAATCCCTGAGTGTACAGCAGAGGTCAGAGGAGGTGTACCCCGAGGAGCCTTGGGAAGAAAAACAGGAAGTTATTAAGGTGAGTAAAGACACGGGGTGGGGGGGGGGGGGATGGGGTGTGGGATTGGGGAGGTAGTGCAGAGAAACCCAATGCGGGGAGGTCCCCCGGGCATCACAGAATGTGCTGTGAACTAGACACTCAGGTGACGAGCTCCATCCTAGGAGGGATAGTCAGACACTGATGATGAGACAAGAAATCATTTTAGGCACCAAATAAGGAGGCATGATAGAGAGTGAGGGCGGGGCTGGTGGGGGAGGGGAGGGGAGGCCTCTCTCCCATTCTCTCCCCAGGGAGAGGAGGTGGCATTTAATTTGAAACTTGGAGGGTAAGAAGGGGCCACCCATGAAAGAGCTAGAGCAGGAACATCCCAGAAGAAAGAAGAGCGAGTGCAGAGGCCCCGCTCTGAGGCCCTAGAGGCCCAGGAGGGTCTGAGGGGGCCAAAGAGGCCAGCAGGGCCTGGGAGGCTGCTGAGGGTTCCAAGCTGGGGTGGGTACCTCTTGCCCCCTCTCCTTCCCCCAGAACCATGAGATCCATTCTGGGTCATCCAGTCCAGCCTCTTCATTTTAAAGTAAGAAAAGACATTTCCCACAGCAACGGGCCAGCACACAGGGCTGTCCTCCAGGCCTCCTGAGCCCACTTCCCACCCCCGGTGAGCTGGGTAGGAGAAGAGGGAGTGGGCCTGGGACTCCTCCACCACGGCTCTCCAGGGTCAGGGGGTCTCAGAGTCTGCCCGCTGGCTTGTGCGGCAAGACCACAGAACTGGGAAGCTCTGGGGGTGCTGGGAGATCAACTGGCTCCCCCTGGCTCTGCCCCCCTACCCCTCTTGGTGGAGAGCCTCCAGACAGCTCCTCCATCCAAGGGTAGCCTAGGGGTCCCCGCATGGACCCTGGAGCCAGGCCCCCTGGGTGCCCTTCTCCCTCTACTGGGAACCTTGTATGACCTTGAGCAAGTGACTCAACTGCTGTTTGTCCTCAGTTTCCTCATCTGCAAAATGGGAGCTCTAATAGTCTCTACCCCATAGGATTATTGAGAGGCTTAACAGGCCTTAGGAGGACACCTGGCACCTAATAAGACTCCCACGTGTTAGCTATTATCATTCAGGGGAAGGGGAAGGGCATTTGCTTCCTCAGACTCCCCACCAGGGGAGGCGAGGTGATCCTCCTCCCTCCCGGCTGGTCTCAGGCTCGGGCCCCAGGTGAGATTGAGGGGAGGGGGCCAGAATTCCCAGCAGACCCCTCCCATCCCCCCGCAGGATGGGGAGGAGTGGGGGGCGGTGGTCCTCGCAGTCCAGCCCGCCACCTGTAGGCACCCAGGGATTAACGGCTTGCTCTCCCTTCTTGTTAACGCTGCCTTATTTCACAGCTGACTGCTCCTGTAGAAATTGGAATGAGGATGAACTCCAGGCAGCTGGAAAAGTACCAGGCCACCCTGGAAGGGCTGCTGCGCGAGGTGCTGCCATCCTCCCGGAACGGTACGGGGGTACGGGGCGGGCGGGCACCTCCGGGTTCACCTCCTGCAGCGCAGCCCAGTAGGGTTTCGGGGGGCTGTCATTTGTTTTTCTGCTTTGCTCTTGAGAACCAAAAGCTGTCTTCTCCTGCAAGCACCCCCACCCCACCCTATCTCCTAGGGGAGCCTAATCATGCCGGGGGGAGGGGGCGCGGGGAAGGGGCAGTGGTGTACGTGGAGGCGGGGTTCAGACGGCCGTCGCAGGCGGGGAGCCCCATTCCCCAGCTAGGGGCATCTCCAGGCCCCAGACCCCTTCCCCTAACATCTGCCTGGCGGGGGATTACAAGTGACAAAGACCCCAAGCCTCCCCCTGCAGAGATCCATTCCCTCCCTCCCCAGACGCCCCCCGAGGCTGGGTGGTGACTCTGAAGGAAACCCTGGGGCAGACTGGCCACAAAAGCCTGCAATTTCACCACCACCACCCCCAATTCATTCTGCCAACCGAAGTCTTCAGCCCCATTTGGCATTGCCTGAGTCAAGGTCAGCCTGAGTCACTGGTGCAAAGCTAGGTCTTATCTGACAAACAGCTACTAATTTCTTCTCCTAGTCCCCAGGAGGAGAGGAGAGGGGGGAGGAAGTGTTGTTTGGGGGCAGGCAGGTTAAATTCCTAGCCCCAGGCAACATAGAAAGCTGGAGGCAAACCTGGCCAGACCTCCCCTCCTTCCTCAGACCTGCAGACAGATCCACAGGGATCTGCCGACCCTTCTGAGCTGCAAACCTCCTTTGCTTTTCTCCAACAGCCCGGTGACAGGCCACTCAGGGGAGAAGGTGGACAGAACTTGGGTCCCCTCCCACCCAGAGAGGCCCCAGAAATGCGCACGGCTCATCCATGGATTTGGAAGGAAAACACCCTCTCCCAAACAAATCCCCCGCCAGCAAATAAATCATGAAATATACAGAAATGACTCTTGTATTTACTATTTTAATTTACAAAGGTCAGATTCTGGTCATGCCATAAAGGGGGAAATAACGCTCAGAGAGGGTTTGACTGTAAATGGTGCATATATTAGCAAAGCGTGTGCCTATGATCAAATATTGAGGCCCATGGAATAAGATTTGCATGGGCTCTTCTGTTCTACATGAGGAAAGTGAGGCCAGAGAAATAGCGTTTTTTGCCCACATGCTGAGCCAGTGGCAGAACAAGCACTGGAACTCAGGTCTCCTGCATACTGGTCCATTTTCTGTTTACTGACTTGAGGTCTAATGGACCAAAGCGTTTTAAGGCCTCTGCACTCAACCCCTTGCTGGGTAACTTCTAGCCAGCCCTTTAACCTCAATGAGCCTTTTCGAAGGCAAGGTGGTAATATCTGCCTTGAGATCTGGGGGTCGGGGACACCAGCAAAAAGCAAATTACTATTATTACCGTGTGACTACATGCTCCAGCATCTGCGGCAGAATTACACTGCCAACCCACTTATTTCTGCCTTCTAAACAAAACTGTATGGGAAATTTCACAGTAATTTAATTTTACGTTAATGGATGTTCATTTATTTATAAACTGGGGTCATATAGGAAGCACAGCTCCTTCCATCCATAGGTTACCAGCAATTAACAGTGCCCACATCGAATTTTCACCCGCCCCAGCCACTTTAAGGGCTTAGCCCTGGATTAGTTGTCTAAGAAGACACGACTCCAGCCCTAAAAAGGATCCTCGTTTGGGGTGCTCTGCACGCTGTCCCCCCAACCTTACATAGGACCCAGAGCCTGCACTGTGCACGCTCACACAGTTTTCGATGCACGTACTGATCAACCCAAGCACAGCTGCGAGATCCCGGGAAATACTGCCAAGACAGCCGCTAATAAATAGGGAGAGAGGGCCGCAGCAGGGCACGTCGGAGGGTGGGGAGGAAAAGACAGGAATCTCGTTCTAAAGCGTGGGGTTGCAGGAACTGGATCCAGGACCCCTCCTCGCCCTTCCCAGCCCCCTTAAGTTCCTCCCAGCCCCCTTAAGTTCCTCCGTCTGTCAGTAACGCAATCCGAGAAGCAGAAAAACGAAAGACTCTCTTTCTCTCGGTCCGTTTCGCGCCTTCCCCTCGCCCTCTGCTGGGGACCGCCCCGCCAGTGAGCCCACCTTGCCCCGTCACCAGCAGGGGGCGCCCATTTCTGGGGCCAGGGTCCCCGCTCCCTCTGGGGGATTTTCCCAAAGCTCCTGAGGGTTGCACAGCAGTATTGAAACGTATGCCACGGAGGGAAATCAGACTCCTGGGAGATTTCACCCCAGATGGTCTGCATCCTTTTTTTTTTTTTTTTTTGCAGCGGGGCATGCGGGATTTAATTTCACCGCCAGGGTTGGAGCCCGCGCCCCCTGCATTGGGGGCGTGAAGTCTCAACCCCCCTCCCTGCGACGGCCAGAGAAGTCCCGGTCTGCATCTTTTTCAGTGGGAATTGCTTCAGCAAGCACAGCACCTGGGAAGCGCAAAGGTGCTGTCCGTTCCACTGGACAGCCCCGCTGGAAGCACCGCGCCGCAGCCGGCTTGTCCCCCAGCCTCACCCGGCGGCCTTTGCTGTGCTTCCCGGTAATGAGCCAGAACGGGGGCTCAGCCACCTGCTTCTGTATGCACGGCGCCCTGGCCGCCTCTTTAGAAGTGTCGGCGCCTTTCTCCTTGGGTTTTCCTCCTCCTGCCAGTGTTCGATTTCTCACCATCGGCTCAAATAATTCTTTTTTTTTTCTAAGCGCCTCCATTTCCAGGAGATCGGACTCAATTGCTTACAGGACAGACACAGTCGTGGAAGGAATTAAAACTGGAGGATAGAGTGGTAGCTTGGGGAGGTTCTGAGCTGAGTCAAGGACAAAAGGATCATGTTTTCACAAAACAGAAGTAAAGAGAGACACACTCCTGGTAAAAGCTAGAGGATGCCTAGAGCAGGACCTAGCAGCATCAGACAAGGGAAGTGCCCAGAGGAACCAGGAAGGCAAAGATGCCCCTTCTCCCCGCATCCTGGTGAGGCTTATCCAGCAAAACCTGCAAGAATCTCTCCAATTAGCTGGCAATTACAGAGAGTTACAGATTATCCGTTTTCATCTGAAGTGTACTTTTACACTTAGGACCATGGGTAATTCATAGGGCGACCTGAGCCTAGATTCACAAGACAGAGATGATGAGGCATTTTCTCAGTAACCACATCGGTGTGATTTTATAATTACTGCACTACGTGGATCTGCCATGAAATTGAATAGTTAAAAGCAAAGAGTAATTGCTTGATATCTGTACTCTATAATTTAGTATAATCTAATCATGGACAAAGCCCAAAAGAAAATGTTCTGAAAGCATTACATTTTTCTTCATACACAATTCATTATTGACATCGGAGAATGTATTTCATGGCGCTAAAGGAACTCTTACAGATATCAAAGTGTAAGGCCAGAAGAGTGAGTTTTGTTTAATTTTCAGCTGATGCTGAAAAGCAGGTGACATAACTGCTCACTGACCCTTTTCTGACACTTCTCTGTGACTCTATTTGCCCCTTCACTGACCTAGAGAGATAGGTCAGAAAACTGAGATAAGGCAGCAAGATGTTGGACGGACCAGGGGCCATCCCAGACCAAATCTGAGACGAAAATCACACCCACATTGTCTGTTTCCAGCCGTACTCTCCCAGGGCACCCCCCCCCCCCCCCAGTGTGACGCCACCCATGCTGTGGTTCAAAGGAAGCCCAGAATAGCCAAGAGGGATCCTGGGGCTGGGGACAAGGTGGATCAAGGGCAAGTCCATGGTCCCAGCGCATCTTTAAGGACCTGATAAATGTGTGTAGGGCTTTTTGCAGGAGGAGGAGAAAGGAACCCACTAAAAGATTCATGGCTGTTATTATTACAAGGCTCTGCCAAGGCAGAGAGAGGTCAGCAGAACGGCAAGCATTGTGGCAGCCCCCCAGGAATTCAGAGCGTCCTCAGAGCGGCCCCTCATCTCCACTAAATGTGTGGATGTGGTTACAAAGTAGATTTAGACATTGGAGCTTGTTTTCCCACTTTTGCCTTTAATAAATCAAGAAGACGAACCACAGCCTGAGCTGCTCGAGCTCTCGCCTTATTTAAAAAAAACCCACAACAAAGTGATGAGAAAGGAGGGCACGGAGGACAGCTGTTGACTTTGCAGTATTGCCCTGTTCTTGGAAATGTGTGTTCCCATACAGGCCCAGCAGCAGAACAGCAAGAGACATAGAAAGGTGGATCCAAGAAGGCCTGGAGGGGCCTCAAGGGCAGCTCGAGACACGACCAGGGCAGTGGTGCCACAGGAGCGCTAAGACCAAGTGATGGAAGCAGGGGGATGCCGCTGGGAGGAGGCAGACCATGCTGACTCCACTGAAGCCGGTAATGAAGGACCCTGAAGGGTTATCAATCAAGGGAGGGGGCGGACTGGAGTGGGGAGTTCAGGAGGAGAATGCAGAGGCCCAAGGCTTGGAGGAATGTTGACCCTTAAGGTTTTTACTTCTTTTTTCACGAGGTTTTTTTTTTCCTGATTGAATTTTTCATTCAGATTGTCAGGCTTCTTCTTGGGGATGGGAGGGAGGGAAGCATGATTAGCAAATATGCTCTAAGTGTTGGCACATGACCCCCAAAGTCCTGTTAGACCCAGGGGGGCAGAGGTGGACCAGTGTGGGGGTGGGAGTAGGGGAACTGCTGCAAACATGCTGGGTTCTAGGCTGGAGGGAAGACAGGGCTGGGGTGGGGTTAGAGGAGGGCTGTGGGTCACTTGGCCCTGGGTGTAAGTAGCAGCAGCCAGGACCCCAAACACAAGGAAGGATGACAGAGCCCATACTGGGGACCACCCCTGGGCATAGCTCCATTTCAGTATCTTTTTAAATCTCCCCAAGATCCACTGTGTGGAGATAGACCGTAACTCTGCAAAACGCTGTAACATTAAGTTTGTTTAAGCATCAGTTTCAAGCCCTCTTAGAATACACAGGGCCAGTATTGATGCTGAAAGGCTCATTCTTTATATATTGAACTGCACAGCTGCAAGGAGAGGCACAAATGTTACCAACTCATTTGTCATGCAAACTGTGCTTCAGAAAGAAAGAAAATACTATTACGTGGTATGTGTGTTAGGCAATCACTATATCAAATTCATGGCATTCCGTGCAAACACAGGCAGAGGAAAGGAAAACAACACTCGGTGAAAGAAACCACACCACAGGGGAGCAGCTTAGCGGGGGGTTGGGGGGGGGGGGTCGAGGCTGACTCAGCCGCCTGACCAAGTTGGGGCTGTCACGTCCCCCCCAGTGTGACCAGTGATAAATGCCCCGTGATAAAGCAAGTGGTGGGAATGCAAACACTGGGACCCAGGGTGGGGACAAGGTGGGGGTGGGCAATGGGAGACTGGGGGAAGGGGAGAACTGAACTGGAGGCATAGACAGGGAATGGAACTTATGAGGCTGGCAATAAGCGTTAAGAAAAGGTAGCTGATGAGCCGTGTGGAAGGAATACAAAGAGGGAGAGGGAGACTCAAAGAAGACCATGAACCACAGTGTTACTTCCATTTGTCGCTACTCCCCATGCTTCCCTTGGGGGTTTCTCTGCTAAGAGCTTTGTATAATCAAACAGCTTGCCAGGTGGGAGCTTCCATACAGCACTGATGCTGCAGACAAATGGGTTATGTACAAACACTATAACACACGTGCCTCAGTGTGCATGCTAAGCTGCTTCAGTCCTGTCCGACTCTTTGTGACCCCATGGACTGAGCCCATCATGCTCCTCTGTCCATGAGATTCTCTAGGCAAGAATACTGGAGTGGGTTGTTACGCACTCCTCCAGGGGATCTTCCCAACCTCGGTTCTTTACCACTAGAACCACCTGGGAAGCCCCGTGTCTTGAGCATCTTATACAAATTGCCTCTTCCAATCCTCACAGCGACTTAGCACGCACACAGTCCTCACAGCAACCCTATGAGGTTTACTAGCCAACAGGCTAGAAATGTTAATTGGATATGATCGCACGTCTAGTGATGGAGTTGGGACTTGAGAACCCCCTACCTAAATCCACAGGCGACACAAAACTACATCTCTGGAGTCTTCCCCTACCCAAGTTAAAGTGTTAGTTACTCAGTCATATCCAACTCTTTGGGACCCCATGGACTCTCTCCATGGAATTCTCCAGGCAAGAATACTGGGTGGGTAGCCATTCCCTTCTCCAGGGGATCTTCCTGACCCAGGGATCGAACCCAGGTCTTCTGCATTGCAGGCGGATTCTCTACCATTGGAACCACCAGGGAAGCCCCTCCCCCTACCCATCGCACCTTATAAAAATCCCACTATCTGACCACACAGCCTCCTCCCGCTGGCCTGAACTGCCCCTCAGAGCCCAGGGGCATGTGCCTTTCTGTCCTCGTGATGGGATGCGGTGTTGTCGTCGGATGGCAGGAGCTCCTTTTGGGCTAACATCTGGCCGAGAGCAGGGCCTGCACCCACTTGGGGCTCAATGTCAGTGAGTGAAAAGCCAGGAAAACACAGAGGCCAGCCAACCATGACCTTAGGTTGTACTGGGTCCCAGAGCATCCCTGGGGTCTACTCCACGACCCAAACAAAGCCCTCCCCAAGCTCGGAGAGAGGCAGAGGTTTCTGTCTCCCCACTTTTGGCAGGGTTCCTCTTTTCACCATTATTGACTAAAAAAAATGCATAACCTAAAGGTTGAAAATCATGTTTTATTTGGTGGACGTTCTTAGGACTGTAAGCCCAGGAGACAGCCTCTCAGTTAACCCTGAGAAAACTGTTCAGAAGAGGAAGCCATGATATGAGTTTTTACAACAATACCAGGAAGTCATGACAAAAGATTACTGTCAATAAAAGAAAATCAGATATCTCAAATTAAGAGATTTAGCACTTTTCTATGTTTGGGAAGATACAAGAAGCTAAGCTCACTGAAATTATTCCTTTGATATGTACTTTAGTTATCTGGAGCTAGTATCCTGTGTTTTCTCATCCAAAGTTTCCTCAAGCTGCACCTTGAGGGTGGCTGCACTTTGATGACTGCTAGATGGTGGGCATTCTTTGTTTCCACCCTGAGTTTGTTCCCTTAGGGTTCACCAATGGGGCTGGCTGTACGGTGGTGGCTAGATCCTTCGTTTACTGATATGGCAGGTAATGTTTTGTCACCATTAAGCAACTCAACATGACTTTATTGCGCACCTACCATGCCTCCCTCAAAGGGCTTCCCTCTTAGTTCAGTCAGTAAAGAATCTGCCTGCAATGCAGGAGACCTGGGTTCGATTCCTGGGTCAAGGAAGATCCCCTGGAGAAGGAAATGGCAATTCAGTTCAGTATTTTTTGCCTGGAGAATCCCATGGACAGAGGAGCCTGGGAAGCTACAGTCCATGGGGGTTGCAAGAATTGGACACGACTTAGCTACTAAACTACTCTTAGGTAGTTAGAATAGGGAAAAGGAGTCCAGAATGGCAGTGGTTAAAAGACCTGGAAGGGAAAAGCCCACGAAAATAGAACAAAGGAAGTTCTGAGGACCAGAGTGAGAACCTCAGGTAAAACAAACAGCACTCCTGCCTGGCCCAGTTTACATAGGACAGGCCCAGGGAGAGAGAAACATATTAAAAAGAGGAGCCAAAGCTCTCTTCTCTCTCTTTCCTGCGCCATGGGGCGCTCTTGTCTTCGCATCTTTGGATCTACGCGCCCTCATGCCTCGAATATGGATTGTCCTGCTATTATCTAAATAAAATAGAGCTGTAACACTGATTTACCTAAGAGCTATAACACGGTCTGTTGGAGACCTGAGAGGTATAACACTATCCAAGACCCGAGAGCTGTAACACGCCGAGGGGGCTTTAATGTCCGTCACTCCAAATGTTTGTTTGACCAGACAAAAACAGAGGAGCTTACACTCACCTGACATCAGGTTTTGTCTCGTCGGACTCCTTTTCCCTATTCTAACTACTACTTCCCTAACACTACCACCACCATGCCTCCACCCAACCAAAGGGTGGAGGATTCAGAGAGAAAGAACACTTGGTCTTACTGGGAGAAGGAGTGAGCAAGATGGGAAAGAGAAAAGAAAACCAAAAACAAAACCCGCCAAAAAAGCCCTCAGACCTCCCCAACATGGTGGCCCTGGGAGGCCGAGTCTGACCTCACCATCATGGCCACACGTCGGCCGTCACAGACGTCCCAACATGGCGGCCACCACTGACCTTCCCGTCATGGCGCGGAGCCCCGCCCGCTCCGCCGCGGCCGCGGGCGGGAGCAGTTCCGGGTGCGGCGCGCGCCGGGGGCGGTGTCCTGGCCATGGCCGGCCTGTCGGACCTGGAGCTGCGGCGGGAGCTGCAGGCCCTGGGCTTCCAGCCGGGCCCCATCACCGACACCACCCGGGACGTCTACCGCAACAAGCTGCGCCGCCTGCGCGGCGAGGCCCGGCTGCGCGGCGAGGAGCGGCCGCGGGAGGCGGCCCGGGCGCGGGGCGAGGAGGCCCGGCTGCGCGAGGAGGCGCCGCTGCGCGCCCGGCCCGCCGCGGCCTCCCCGCGGGCGGAGCCCTGGCTCTCCCCGCCGGTCTCGGACCCGGCCTACGCGACGCCCGGGGCCTACGGCGACTTCGGAGCCCCCGCGGCCTCCTGGTCCGGGACCCGCGGCCTCGCCCGCCCCGCGCCGCTTAGACGCCGCGCCTCGGCCCGGGGCAGCTCCGAGGAGGACGAGGACGGCCGGCCGTTCGGCAGGACCGCGCCAGGCGCCAGCCCCGGGCTCCGGCGCTGGTGGGCCGCGCCTCAGGCCTCGGCCCGGCCGCCCTCCGCCCTCCTTGGCCCCGACCCGCGCCCGGGCCTGCGGGCGACGAGAGCCGGCCCGGCGGCCTCGGCGCGCTCCCGGCCCGAAGCGGGGCGGCGGCTGGAGCGCTGCCTGTCACGGCTCCTGCTCTGGGCCAGCCTGGGGCTGCTGCTCGTCTTCCTGGGCATCCTCTGGGTGAAGATGGGCAAGCCCTCGGCGCCGCAGGAGGCGGAGGACAACAGTACGTCCCGGGCCGGCGCAGGGGAGGGCGCTGGGCGCGCGGGTGTCCCCGAAACGACCCCCGGGCCTCTCAGCGCCAGGCGGCACGTCCCGGGCCTCCCGGGCCTGTTAGATACCTCTGGCCACCTTCTTCCCTCCAGACTTAAGACTTTCCTTCCTCCAGCTGTGGGATTCCTGCATCTGCAATCATTTCTGTTTTCACTCCTTCCTGTTATTACTTTCGGCCCTAGCCTTCCCTTTCCACCACGTGCGGGAAGCAGTCTCTCCGCAGTCACTTTTACTTTTCCCTCTCTAGAGAAAGCCCTCTAGCACAGCCCTCTAAAGGCCCATCCCCACTCCTTTTGAGCTCTGCCCTCCCTTTTGATTTCTTGCTCATTCACATGCCAGTGCCCCAGGTCACCCGCTCAGAGATAGGTTCTGATTGGGGTCCCAGCTTCGCAGCACCAAAAAGACCACATCCGTCTCTTCTTTGGCCCAGGGGACCCACTGGATGTCAAAAGGAGATTATATGAATCCTGCCCCAGACAGGCGTGCAAGAGCCTTTAAAGAGTTTAAACTGATGTAAATGGTGGCATTTATCGCTGTTTCCAGCACCTTCATGAAATGTGAAATGTCCTGTGACTCAAGGATATCCCCAGCCATGCCTCTGTCCAGTTAGTTCTGTGATGAGACATGGCAGAATGAGATCTGCCAGATACAGTATGTTAACGAATAGTTAAGGATCTGTGTGTTTTCTAAAAGGGAAATTTGCTTCATCCAGAATTCTCCAGGCTAATAGGAAACAGCAGAGCGATCATTTCTTTATAAATTTAAGTATAAAGTGACCCTTTAGTTCACCAGCTTTTAATATTCTTTACAAAGAACGAATGTGATTAATACCATTCCTAGCCTTGAGCCCAGGCCACATTTTTCCATGCCTAGCATGAACAGACAAAATGCAGGGAAAAGCTAAATTATGTCTTAGCCGTTGCAGCAGATGGATATTTGGGTGTATGAGGAAGTCTGTGGGCACGGGGATCCCAGACTTACGCACACACTTAGATAATTTCTTGACTGTGAGAGCAGGTTGTCCACTTGCTGGAGAAATTAAATAGACCCAGGAGTGTCATGGTACTGTACTGGTTCTAACTGTAACTACATTGGTGATGTTAAAAACATTATACTGTCATACTCATTGCTGAGATGCTTTAAGACAACAGCTCTTGCATAAATACTGGAATTCGCCTCCCATGATGGTATTAATCATGTTTAACATAACATTGTTTACAGTTTACAGAACCACCACATATGTTGTCTTGTTTGACAATGAGTCTAAATTAAGCTAGGAAGGCTTTAGTGATCCCATGTTATGATGAAGAAACCAGAGGTTCAGAGTGGTTAAGTGAGTAGTTACCCGATATCCTGTGACTAATCATTTTTCCCTGAGATTGGAAAACAGGTGTCCTAATTCTTAATCCAGGACTGAGAACCCCTTTACATTTTACTGCCTACATTTTTAAAATGCTTCATTTAGAGGATATCCTTCTAATCCCCACCTTTTTGTTGGTAATGTTTTACTTCCTCTGAATTTTGAGAATGATCCCTTTTTGTACCCTTTTCCAAAACCCACACTTTTAATTTCCTCTATTTCTTTTCTTGGTCTCAGTGAAATTACTGCCAGTGGACTGTGAGACAAAAACAGATGAGGTGAGTTTGAGTTTTTCTAGCTTTCACTATTCCTCCCAAGGACGCTAGCCTCCATTGGGAGGTAAACTTGCCCAGAAAAAGATCATAAAAGGATCATTTTCAGGAGTGCTTCCTGCAATGTACCAGAACCATATCGTCTTCTGTGATGTACGTGTCAGACTCAATTGTGGCAGCAGTGAAGGAGTACTTGAAACAGAATTTGAGCTCCCAAGATCCAACCCCTGACTTGTTATAGGAGCTCTCCCATCAATCGCAGCATCAAGGGCTTTGATCTTCTGCCGAAGTCTGTCTGGGGGGATGTGGTGGGTGGTAGTTGAGGGACTTCTCAAGCTCCCTGGCTTTGGGAGGGAGGGCGGACAGCTTTTTAAGCGCCAGGAGGCCAGGTTCTCAATTCCACATTCTCAGGTCGTTCCTCTCCGGCTCTGAAAATGCTGTTGTGATTTGAAACGTCATCAAGGGGTTGTTTTAAACACATCTGAAGTGGAGTTAGTTCTCTTAGTCTATAGATTGGTTTTGTGACACTTTAATGTTCCCTACAAATAATACTTGGGGAAGGTGAGCCGCCCTGTCCATTTACGAGTCATGAAAATGGCATTAGCAAGGAGCTGGGAGGCCACCAGTATAGGTAGTAGTTTGGGGAAGATAGAGGCTGTAAATTTTCAAGTCATAAATCCTGCCAGGCAGAGCCTTGTGCTGCCAGAGGGCATGACTTAGTAGTCTAATTATTAAGTGTGCAACTCCAGGCCTCCCCCAGCCCTCAGGGCACATCTCTGGCAGTTGGGGGCAGGGGGAGAAGGCCGGGATAGGAGTCACACACACTCATCCCCAGGCCCATGTTACCCACGTTAATGAAGTGGCATCCTGATGCAGACAAGCGGTTTTATTTCTCTTCGGCTTCCGCTGTGTCATATTTGGGGGTGTTTTTATTACACGTATTTATTGCTTTCATCCACCAGATATCTTTGCTTCCCTACTGTTTTATAAAAACAGACTCATAATAAGCATAATCTGCCTTCTATCGTAAAAACTGCAGTTGATGATTAAAGGAAGTGGCCCAGAAACATGGCCAGAAGGAGAAACTAGACTTTTCAAGACAGAAAACAAACGGGAACAAAAATTTCGTTTCTGCGAGACTTCTCTGGCGATACTAGTTTCATTTGTCTTCTGTTTAGAAACGGGTTCCCTGGTTTCTGTTCTTGGTCCCGCACACCTGTGAGTATGTCAGACCCACGATGGAGGGCAGATTCCCTCTGGGGTCATCCTCGGTGGGGGGATGCGCTCATCCCCAGCGTGTGAGCCGTCACGCACCATCCAGCTCCTCGCTGAAGATGTGCCCAGCCTGGCCAGGCGGCTCCCCGCCCAGGACATGCAGGCTCCCTGTGGGCTCGGTGCTGGGTTCTGCTGTGCTGAGCCGTGGGGCACACTCAGCCTTTGGGGAGGATGCGCGCGGGAGCAGGCGGCTCGGGGGGCACTTTTCAACTTCAGTGAGTTTCTTGTTGAAAGCCTCACACTTTCTGTGGCTCAAGCTCACCCAAAACCCAGAGGGGCATTTGGGTCTTAGAGACAGGTGTTTTCCCCCTGTCTCAGCTCTCTGCAAGTCTTGTCATGCTTTCTGCTTTTGTCTTGTGGAAACCCTGGGGATGGGCTGGCAGTGGGTGTGTTATCTTAATCAGGCTGTCACATGGTCTGGTACCTCCTGTCCTTTCAACCTTGCTTTGCCTAAATATCTATGAGTTCAGAACAGTATAATTGCTCCTGCTTATTTTCCCGATTGTGACAATGATGTGTTGCAAGTTTGAAAAATAGGACAAGACTCACCCTTGGGTCTGACACCTAGAGATAATCACCATTAATGTTTGGGGAGCTTCTCCTCCTACCTTCTCCCTCTGTGTATGTATGTGTTTATAGAATTGGGATCTCTGTATATTTAGTTATATTTGACAATTATCAGCTTTGTCAATGTCATTAAATCGTTTTTAAAAAGTAGTTGGGGTTTCTGACTCTGCTAGTAGGCATGTGAGTTGTTTTGGACATTCATAGTCTTGTGCGTAAATCTTGGTTACATCGTTTGGTACCTTGTTAAGTCATCAGGGCCTTTAGGCCACATGAAGGGACAAAGCTCGGCCGCTGAGACTATTCAAAACCAAATTAGATCAGGGCAGCACATGAGCCCCGAGAAGGAAAACGATCTTGGTTTCTTGTCTAGCTGCAGAGCTGGGTCTAGAGCCCAGACCTCTGACTTCCGGTCCAGGGCTGTGCCCAGTGACGGTCTGGAGCAGGGGAGTGCGCTTGGAGTCCACTGGCGACACTCCCATGCGGCTCCTCCACCTACGAGCTATGGGATCTTAGTGGCCACTGCTGGTCTCTAAACTTTGGGCCACTCACCTGAGAAATCGGGGTACAGGGAGGGGTGTGGTAAGGATTCAGGGTTCACATAGAGACCACTCCGCGCAGCACCCAGCCTGTCATCCACGCGCAAAGAAAAGCAGCCGTTTTAAATGTTCCAAATGCAGCGAGTCTAGCTGAACGGTGTCGCTGCGGGAGTGGGTGTGCAGGTGTGCCTCTTCCCACAGGTGACATTTTCCTCCCGACAGCTTAGATTCCTCTAAATTTTCCATTTCTAGAAGAATCTAAGATTAAACATTTGCAGCAGGCAATAGACAAAGTAGACAACCCACAGGCAGACTGTAGATACTTGACTCTCCAAAAACGTGACGGGAGCGGCCCCGGGGGAGACCAGCCGCATCGTGTGGCGTTGGCTTTGCCCTCCGGGGTGCCGCCCGCCCCCCACGGCTGATGGCCTTTATCCTGGCGAGCGCCGGGGCCAGGGCCGGGGAGCCTGCAGAATGTCGGTCCCTCGGCTGTCGCCGTGCCTGCTGTCAGTCTGCCTGTGCGTTCACGGCGTTCTTTGCAGTCAGTCAACCTGGTGTTTGTCGACCCGACTCCTGGGCCCACCTCTTGGCAGCACTTGCTGTCGTGGTTTTGGGTGTGAGGCTGTCCTTGCGGCCTAGCTCTCGACGGGGTGGCTGAGGAGATGACGGCAGGCAGCCAGGCCCCTCGCCCACGCGCCTTGCTGACCGCGTGTCCTGTGCCCTTCCAGTTCTGTCAGGCCAAGCAGAAGGCGGCCCTGCTGGAGCTGCTGCACGAGCTCTACAACTTCCTGGCCATCCAGGCGGGTGAGTACGTTTCCCCAGGCACGCGCCTTCTCAGCGGGCTGCGGGCCCAGGCCAAGGAGCCGTGGGTGTCTCCCAGGAGACACGCCTCACCTTCCCCACATCCCCCACAGGCACATCCCGTGTAAGCCTTGCAGCCGAGCAAAATGCAGATTCCTGAAGGCCCCGGGGGTCCGGGTGCACGCATAGGCCTTTGAGCAGGTCGCACCATTCTCTGGGACGCCCTCCACCTGGTGTTCTGGGGGTCCGTGCTGCGTTGGAAGGGACCTGGCCCCAGGCCGTCTCAGAGTCTAGGACTCCTGACCTGGAGGGCCTCCCTGTCCCAGGTCGGCCTGCTCAGGCGCAGAGGCTTCTGCAGGCAGCACGTGGTCTGGGTGGTGGACTGAGCACCTTCAGGCCCGTCCCGCCCTCTAGGGTCCTGGTGTCACGGATCCCAGTGTCCCCCCTGGCTGTGGGATGCTGGACCAGTCCCTGACATCTCAGGGCCTCAGTCTCCCCATTTGACTGAGTGATCTTAGCTCTGTTTTCGTAACTAAATGAAAACCAAGTGCTGCTCCCTAGAGGAGGGCCTTCTCAACCCCCTCCCAAGACACCCCCTGTAAACGCCGCCATCCGGAATCTCTGCCGCTGTTTCCATTGGTAAACGTGTTCCTTGAGGCCTGAGGTGGCACCGTTATACTGTGTCCTCTCCTGGTATCCAGGAGGCTCTCAGAACCACTGATGACGTGGGTCCGCTCAGGGCATGTGCCTGTGTTAAGGGTCCTCATCACAAAAACCAGACGTCAGTCTGCAGGAGGTTCGAGGGGCGCCACTCACCTGCAGGGCCAGTCCTCGTCTAAGATTGTTGCCGGGAGGTCAAGGTTGAGTGGACTGATACTCGGCCCTCGGGGCCAAGCCTGTGGGCCTCAGCTCCGCACCTCCTCCCTCCTGACTGTGGGGGACCGGGCTGGTCTCTGGGGCCTCTGTGAGCTCCCTGGAGGAGAGGCGGGGTTGGGGCTCAGAGCATCATTGTCAGTTAAGCCCAGGTGTTCGGCGTGTAAATTCTGGCCGGAGGGCGTGTTTGAAACCTTTGTGATTCAGTTGTAGTCTGAGGATAGCAGCGTCAGTGTCACCCAGGAGCTTATCGGAAATACAGCATCTCGGGCTCATCTCAAACCTATTGCATCAAAGTCTGAGGTTTACTGAGGCCCCCAGGAGGTAACGTTGAGGAGCTCCGCTCTTAAACTATGGATCCTAGTAGGCAGTTCTCCCCCTTGCCATCCTCCGTATGTGCTCCTGGCTCTTGTCATCAGGGGGCCTGGTACCCGCTGTCTTCTGAGGGTTTGTCTCTCACTGAGACAGGCTGCAGAGGAGTGCAGCCTCTCTGGCCATACTCCATCCCCTACCTCCTGTTGGAGGTCAGCTATGGACAGGGCACTGAGCTGGCTTTTGCAGGATGTAAGGTGACTCAAGGATCCTGTCCACAGACTGCCTGTGGTCCAGTAGAAGAGACAGGCCACCCACCCTGCTCACCACGGGGTTATATAAAATGCTGGTGGATGGGAACCAAGAGGGTAGAAGTTATGGGAGGCACAGTGTCTTTTAGCTGGAACGGTCAGGAAAGTGTCACAGGAGAGGGGGCTTCTGTGCCAGGCCTTCAAGCCCAGGTGGGACTAGATACGTATTTGTTGGGGAAAGGCAGGGCCAAAGAGGCAGAGTCGGGGATGGAAGCAGTTAGCTGCATGAGGAAGGAGAAACAGGGAGTGTGAGTGAGTCTCACCCAGTCAGCCATGGTTGCCAGGCCATTGCGGCTCCATCCTGCAGGCAGGGAGGGCCAGGGAGGCTTGGAGCAGGGGATTGACAGGGAGCCAGGTGCAGGAAGGCAGCGCTTTGAGTGGAAGAGTGTCGTCTAAGCAGGATCATTTTAAAGCTTTGTTGACCAAACATGGATGAGAAAGGGGAGAGGAGGAAACCAGGAGAACTTGGCAGTGGTCCCAGCGGCCTGAGCAGGGCAGAGCAGTCTGGGGTCGGGCGGGAGCACGCGAGAAGCCAGCTGGGTCTCGGGGGGCCTGGAAGGACGAGGCCAGCTTTGAAGTAGGAAGATCTGGCTGCTGGGGGACGAGGAGCAGGCTTCAGTTAATTCTCAGGATTTTTGTAATTTTTTTTTTAAATTTTAATTAGTTGGAGGCTAATTACTTTACAATATTATAATGGTTTTTGCCATACATTGACATGAATCAGCCATGGATTTACATGTGTTCCCCATCCCCATCCCCCTTCCCACCTCCCTCCCCATCCCCATTCTCAGGATTTTGTAATGTTATCTTCAGCCACTCTCTCCCCAGCACACAGACACATACAGACTGTGCCAGGCTGAGGACAGTCAGGCCGGTGAGGGGTTAAGGCCCAGCGTCGCACAGTCCCTGCTCCCGCGGGGTCTCGTGGCAAAGCAGCTGCTGGCGGGTGAGCCACAGCGGGCCATCGGAAGCTAAGGGCTGTGGCGGGGCCCCAGGGCCAGCCGATCTGGCTAAACGAGGCCCCCATGGCTGGGGTGTTTTCAGAGGGGCTGGTCCATGGGCCGGGCCTGGAAGCCTGGGCCAGACGAAGGGAGAGGCTCCCAGCTCCACCCTGAGTGAGAGCCGGCTGCCCAGGGTGCTCAGCAGAGGGCTTTGGAGCGCTGGGCCGGGGTCCCAGCACATGGACACCTCTTCTTCCTTGGCCATCGCTCCCCAGGGCCCCTCAAAACCTGGCATTCTAGGTCACCAGCCTGTGCCATGAGTCAGAAACCCTGCAGTGCAGTGGCCTCCCTGCCTTTCTTTTTCCCAGACTGTGTCTATTTATAGTCCCATCCCAGTACCTTCCAGAGCTGTCTGTCTGATCCTTTTAGGGATCAATTGCAAACAGACCTTGGTATTGGGCAGCTTTTTAGTCATTTAATGCAAATCGCTGCACTGCTTTGCAGGTCAGGTTTTAATGATCTGGCCTCGATCCAAGCTAAGTGGCTTTTGATCTTGCTGCACAGTGAAGATGCCCCACAGCTGTCAGGGCCGGCGGGCCACACGCTCCCCGTCAGAGCTGATGGCTTGATTCTTGCTGCCGTGTGCAGTCGGTTGCCAGGTACATTTTTTTCACCTCTTTGTGTTTGAATGTGTGTTTTTCCCCCTCCTAGGTAATTTTGAATGTGGAAATCCAGAGAAGCTAAAGAGCAAGTGCATTCCTGTCATGGAAGCTCAGGAATATATAGCAGTAAGTAGGCTGGCGTGTGCGTCCATTCCCCGGAGGTCCTGGTGCTTCTGTATTGATCTTTCAAGCCCTGTGTTTTGTTTTGTTTTATTTTCCTCATTTTGTGTTTGCTTTTTGGCTTGTTTGCTTTCCCGTTTAAAAAAAAAAAAACTTTTTTTTTTTTTTTTTTTTAACGCAGTTGAGTGCTCAGCTACCTGAAGTTAAGGCAGCAGTGGGGTGACTGGGCCCAGGGTGAGCTGAGAGCCGGGGCTGGCCTGCAGGCAGCTCGCTCCTGACCTGCTGCCCCCTCCAGCTGGCCGGGCCGCTGCCCTGCCCCTTCCCGGAGCGGCCCTGGGCTCACTCTTCTGGCTCATTTTCCTCTCGCAGCAGCTTGTTTAGGACATGTCACCTGCCATTCCACTTCCCCTCAGGATCACCGTGCGGGTTACTCCGGGTCCGTTTGATTTTCGATGTGGCCTCGGGATGACAGAATTGTAGGTTTCTGGAACTGGCAGAAACCCAAGGGATCACCTCGTCCAGCTTTCGTTTCACAGATGAGGCACCTGGGGCCCGGAGAGGGGAGGGCCTTTGCCCAAGGCCACACGGCCAGCTGTGGCCGCAGGGAGGGCCCCCACCCCACGTTTTCTTCCGTGTCCCTCCAGATGAGCTGCCAGCTCTCTGGCCTGGCGCCGTCGTCCTTGAGGAAATTGCATTCCTCCGGCTGCCGCAGACCTGCCCCGTTTTCCCGTGCACACTTCCGCATCACCTCCTCCAACAGCTTCTTCTCTGGGATCATCTGCCCCAGATCGCCATCCCGCCAGTTTGCTCTGCGTTTAGCGGAGCGGGGCTTTGGGGCACGCGGAGGACACGGAGGGGGCTTCCGCAACCCAGCAGGACCGTCGCGTTCCCACTGCTTTGCCCAGATGGAGCGCTAATCTCCCCGCCCCCTCCCACAGAACGTGACCAGCAGCTCCTCCACCAAGTTTGAAGCCGCGCTGACCTGGATACTGAGCAGTAACAAGGACGTGGGCATCTGGTGAGTGAGACCCTGTCCTCGCCTGGCAGCTCTGGCGTCTGGGGCCCAGAGGTGGAGGCCGGGTCTCCCAGCTGAGTCATCAAGGGCCGGGCCTGAAGCTGGGCAGCGTAGAGAGAAGGGTCAACAATGCCACGGGAGGAGCAGTTTAGGATAAGACGCGAAAATCCAGGTGTCAGGGTGACTGCCTGGCAGTCCAGCTACACCTGTTTGAAGTAACCCAGTCTGGGCCCTCCCATCGCTGGCCCCTGTGGTTTGCTGGAGAAGGCATTTTTCTGCTCTGTCTTTCCTTGGTGTTAGTTTTCATTTGCAGATGAGGCAATTCTGTATGTTGGTTTCACTCAGTATGGAAACTGTAAATGGAGAGACCGGGTTTTATTCCAGCTGGGCGGTTTGGCCTGTTCTGTCCCTGGCGAGCACGATTCGCAGAAACAGTGCCCTCTTCACCCTCCTGCAAGGCCCCCAACCGGCTCCTCAGCCCAGGGGTGGGGGCACCAGCCACTTGCAGACTCGGGAGTCCCCTACTGGGGAGACCCTGCCTTGTCACCCCCCACTCCTCAGGGTTCGTCAGGTCTCTGTTCAGGTTACAGCTGCTGATATTAAAGCACACTCTGGGGTTTTGTTCTCTTCCTCTCTAATCCACTCAAATTACTAATTCCATCAGCAGTGCAGCCAGCAGAAGCCCCTCGGGCAGCTGAGCCTGAAGCTTGATAACTGGATGCATGGCATTAGAATTCATTGGCTTTAAAAAAAATAATAAAGCTTCCCTGAGTGGCTGAGCGATTTTCCCGAGTGTGAGCGATTTTCCCGAGTGTGAGCGATTTTCCCGAGTGTTAGAAAGGCAAAGAACACGGATTTTTATCCTCGGCAGTACACACTGAGGCTGCCAACCCAGGAATGATGACACCGCCTTTTCCTGTTGGAGGGGGCAGCCTGGCTTGAGCCCGGCCCCCACAACAAGCATTAGAAGTAGGTCGCGGGACTTTGCTCTACAGTAGTAATTGACGTGACATTGTAAATCAATATACTTCAACGTAAAATATTTTTTTTAAAAAGAAGTCGGTCATGAGAAATCCCGACAGTTCAAGCACCAGCCGTTCACTGTGCCGTCCAGAGCAGGGACTTGTCACCTCCTAGAAGGACGGGGGTTGGTGGCGTCTCCCAGCGTCCCGCTGTCCCCCTCGCTGGGGCTGGAGTCTGGCCTCTGGGAGCCGGGCCCCTTCGTGCTCCAGGGCCTTGTGGCACCCCGTGGCCTCTGCAGTTAAACAGCTGACAAGCCTCCTCATCGCCAAGGAGAAGCACCCGCTCCCAGACTGTTTCAGTCCCTGCCCATGCCTCGCAAAGCCAGCGATTCCGTAAACATTTCCATTTCTCTGTGCTGGGAGGTGGGAATCCAATTTACAGTTTAATCTTCCACACGCTGAGAGGGGTTGTCAACGACCCAACAGAGGGGGGCGTCACTTTAGCGGCAGGGGTTCAAGCCTGCTGCCGTCTTTAAAGCTTTATTCTTTCTAAGTAGCCAACGTGGGAAATTTCTGGAAGGAGTGCAGCCAGGGTACCAAGTCTATTTATCAGCAAGTGGAGGCTTCCCAGCCCCTCCTTCCTCCTCTTTCTGCTGAAAGGGAGGCCTCTATGGTGGCTCCTCGGGGCTTTTGAGCCTGTTTACAGCATTGTGTCCTGTCTCAGGTTGAAAGGGGAGGACCCGTCTGAGCTGGTGACCACGGTGGACAAGGTGGTCTGCCTGGAGTCCTCGCGGCCCCGCATGGGTGTTGGCTGCCGCCTGAGCCGCGCCCTGCTCACAGCTGTCACCAACGTGCTCATCTTCTTCTGGTGTAAGTCCTGCTGCCCTGTCCCCCTGCCCCGCCCCCGGCGCCTCCCGGGGCTCAGCAACACTTTGGGGCACAGGAGACAAGGTCTAGAAACCCAGGCCCACAGAGTTCATTTCTGCCCAGTGAACCTGAGGTCTGTCTAGTGAAACAGAAACGACCCAGTCCACCACTGTCCTGGTCGGCTTTCCTTTGGAGACCCGACAGCTGGCGCACAAAGAATGGGGTGGGGGCCATCAGCATCCCAAAGGGGCACCCGGCCTGGGCTGGAGTTGGGCACTGTCCTTCCTGGGGCTCCAGAGTGCAGGCCGCATGGAGGGGAAGACGCAGCCGGAGCTTGGCCTGATTTTACTCCCTGAACAATGTAAGCCCCTGCTGGGGAGCTGCAGACGCCTGATGAAAGCGAGCCAGGCCCAGGGCGCTGAGCAGCAAAGGGGAGTCTCCTGACATCAGGGGCTGCCTTTGAGCGGAGACCTCGGGGTGTCTCTGAAGGCAAAAGCCCATGTCACAGAAGCTGCCTGACTCTGCAGAGAGAGCCGGCTTACAAATCACAGGCCATCTGGGCGTGCGCACGGCTCCCTTCCCTACGCAGGCAGGCACAGACATCATTATCGGCAGCAGCATCTCGAATACAAAGGGCCTGGCATGTATATATGTATGAATGCGAGTTCTGGTTCACAAGGGAGAAGATGAAAGCCCAGGACGAGGCTGGGAGGAGGACTAGGACGCTGCTCTGGTGACAGCCGGCGGGAGGAAGATGACCACTTAATAGCCTGTCTCCTCCCCGACCCCGCATTTCCCATCTTCCGTTTCCTGCTTGCTAGCCCGGGTCTGACACAGTAGGGACGCCACCCCCTCGGCCTCCAGCACAGCCACCTGCCCCGTGAGAGCCAGTGGGCTCCTGGCCGGGGAAAGGGACGGGCGGGATTAACCACGCCGTGTCCCCTCCCAGGCTTGGCGTTCCTGTGGGGGCTCCTGATCCTCCTGAAGTACCGGTGGCGGAAGTTGGAAGAGGAGGAGCAGGCCATGTATGAGATGGTGAAGAAGATCATAGGTGCGTGGCCCCCGGGAGAGGGCTGCTGGCCCCCCCGCCGAGGGGCCTCGCCCTGAACAGCACCCTCTGTCCCGCAGACGTGGTCCAGGACCACTACGTGGACTGGGAGCAAGACATGGAGCGCTACCCCTATGTGGGCATCCTGCATGTGCGCGACACCCTGATCCCGCCGCAGAGCCGGTGAGTCCCCGGCCACACCTCGCTGAGCGCCGTGGGAGGCATGCAGGGCGGGGGCCGTCAGCCCCGGGGTCCCGGCGTGAGGCTCCGTCCCCACCTCTGCCCCCTGCCATTGCTCGTTAGGGCAGAATGCGGGCGCGCGGTGCAGAGGCGTGGTCCCCCTGCTCTGGAGACGGCAGCGCTGTGAGCGTTGCCTCTCTGCACCGCGCATCCTAGGTTTCCTCTCCTCCCTGAGTGGCTCTGCGGGGAAGGGCCTGATGGGGCTCCACGAATGGAGGTCAGGGACAGAACGGTCAGGCCTCTGGTTCCACCGCTCTGGGACTCTCCTGCTCCTGCCCTCTGGATGCTGTCAGCTGGCGGGAGGTCCACGTGGGCGCAGAGTGGTGGCTGACAGGCAGAGCAGCGCCGGCCGTGTAGCTGGCAGAGGGGAGGTGGGCCCCCTGCCGCTCTCCTGAGCAAGGGAAAGCATCCCCAGAAGCCGCTAGGGACACAGCTCTGAGGTTCCACTGGCCAGGGGCTCATCTCTCCTTGAATCAGTTACTAGAAAGGAAGAGGAGGTTGTTTTTCATACGACTTTAGCCATGATGCACAGTCAGAAACACATCTTACCTAAGCTAGCACAGTCCAGTTCCCATACACAAATGCACACGCCTGTACTTGGGAACAGCGTTTCGCAGCAGTGAATGGGCTCACGGCTCGTGGGAGGAGTTGGCCGGCCACTGTCATGCACGACTCCGGGACCTCTCTCCCTGTGGGCTGCAGATGCTGGATGGATCCCTGACAAAACCAGGGGTGGGCTAGAATCAGGGGAGAGTCCCAGGAGGCGGCCAGCAGGGAGGGCCCACTGCAGTGTGGGCTCAGACTCTGCCCAGTTCTCCAGCCAGAGGCCGCCCTCTCGGGTGGTGCTAAGCAGTCCCCCTCGCTGGGTGCTTGCCGCGGGCTGGGCACTGCTCTGAGCCCTCCATGGGTGCAGCTCTCACGCTCCACCCTCAGCATGGTCCTGGGTGGGGGAACAGCAAGGACCACACTTTACAGCTGAGAACCCTGAGGCACAAGGACGGCAAGGAACCTGCTCGGAGGCCGTGGGCTGGTGCCTTTTTGCTCCCAGTGCCGGGCTCTGGTTGTCCGTCCAGGAGGAGCTAGAGAAGCAGAGCTTGCAGAGGCCCCTTTCCAACGTGAGGATGCTGAGGCGCCCTCACATCCGCCCCGCCCCAGGAGCCTCCCGCAGACCGACACGGTGTAGGGTGACCAGTTATCCTAGCCATTGGGCCCCCACACGAGACCCCCGCAGCCCTCCAGCTCTCGGGGAGGCCGCTGATGGCCACTAGGTCAGGGCAGCCGAGCCTTTGGCTCATGGGGACACAGGCGGTCAGTCAGCCCTGCGTGGGTACGCTGCCCTGCGGAGAGGGCCTGCTTGTGGGCAGTGAGGGAGATCTGAAGAGCTTGTTCAGGGAGGCATGCAGGGCAGCTTGTTCATCACCTGGTAATGGGCGGCCCGGGAAGGGGCTGAGTGAGGCCACCGTCCCTCCCAGCTCAGGAGCCCGCTGTGAAGGTCTCAGTCCCCGGGGAGCTGTGGCCAGGGCCAGACCAGCCAAGTGAGGGCTGCTGAACAGCCCAGGAGTTTGGACCTGACCCCCCTGGAAGAAAGCCCCGAGACCCCGCTCTGCCTCCTGAGTCAGGGGCCACCTCCGGAGCTTCCCTCCATCTGTGCTCCCTGCTGAACACCCTGCTCCACACACCCCCACATTTCACTGCATGCTTGGGGTGCTGGGGAGTGGTCTGCAGTCAGACATGAGGCTGGGTCTCACCAAAGGGTAGATGTCAGAGAGCCCTCCCCCACCACCCTGGGATCTTCCTATCTGGTCTAGAGGAGCAAAGAGGAAATAGGGGGCTGTCTGAGGGGGTGCAGGGCCCCGGGGACCCCAAAGGGCAGGGGCTCTGGTCACTGCAAAGACGGCCCGATCTGGGGGCTCTGTCTCCACAGGCAGCTCCAACGTTCAGGCCTCCCCCACTGCAGGCTTAGTTCAGCCCCATCCCCTGAAGTGCTGTGAAGTCTGGACTCAACAGCCCAGTGGTCACTCTCTAATTAGCCCACGCGAGACATTAAAATGCAGCCCGCACTGGAGGGGGGCAGTGGGCCTGCCACAGTATCAAGTCCTAGCAAGAGTCTTCCCACTTGGACACCTGGGGTGGGGGGGCTGCAGCCCCTTGCAGCTCCCTTTAATTGAAAGCTTTTGGAGCAGAGATGGTTGAAGAAGCTTTTCTCTGGGCTCATGAAATTTTTCTCCTCTGCAAGAGTCCTGTTAGCACCTGACCACTCTTCCTGCAGATAGATAAATTTGGGGTGCGCTCCCAGCTTTGGTACAGAGGGCATCCACAGCCCAGCTCCCTTGGCAGCCCTGGGCCAGCTGGCCTCCTGACCCTCCCCTCCCCCTCTCCGCAGGAGGCGCATGAAGCGGGTATGGGACCGGGCGGTGGAGTTCCTGGCCTCCAACGAATCCCGGATCCAGACGGAGTCCCACCGCGTGGCCGGGGAAGATATGCTGGTGTGGAGATGGACTAAGCCCTCTTCCTTCTCTGACTCAGAGCGATAAACCCTGGGCGGGGGCCGGTACCTAATCAGCCTGTCCCAGGCCAGTCCACTCCGGGACGAGAGAGGGCCACGCCCTGCTGGTGCTGAATTCACACTTGCCTTGACTCACCCGCCTCCTGACCTTGGTTCAAAGGTGTGAGACTGCAGAGATGCGCTCTGTCAGAAAACTTGAGCGTCCTCAGAGGGCAAGGGGAGGAGACAGGGGGCAGCTGCCTCTGCATCTGGCCGATCCGCTCTGCCCAGTGTTGCTGGCAGAAAGAGGAGAGGGGTTGGTTTTTCATGAAGAAATAAAAGCGCGGGGGCCATGAGCCCCTGCAGAGCAAGTGTGCGCCTGGTGGGCCCACCACACCTGTGGGAGGTGGTTTGGGGTGGCAGGCTGGGGCGGCAGGGCGTGGGGAGCAGCTTGGTCATGTGCCTTCGCGGGGTGTTCCTGGGGATCCCAAGAGTGAGGGAGAAAGCCTCCTTGAGCTGGGTGGGGCCTGTGATCCCGAGGGGAAGGGGCTGGAAGTTAGAACTAAGTACTCTAGGAGAACTGTTTAGACCCGGCTCTGGCTGGGGGCCTGAGCAGGTGGGGTGACCTCCCGGAAGGAACCCTGCCGAGAGGCCATTCGGGCTGCTGCCAGCTGGGCGGCCCCGGGGAGCCTGGAACTCCTGGTGGGTGAGGATCGCTGAGTTGACGGTGACCACCCCGCCTCCCCAGAGCGATTTGCTGGAACCTCTGCTGCTGGGCTCCAGGTAGGGGTGAGGCCGACCCAGCACCCCGCCCTCCCTGCCGCGGAGCAGCCCCAAACCCTCGCAGGGGCCTGATGAGCTCAGGGCCGGGAGCCCCTCCGGCTGAGCTGCATCCCCGCAGGCTCTTGTCCGCGGCGGGCCGTGGAGGGGGTGAGCCGAGGAGATGGAACAGCTGCCTCCAAAAGGCGTTAAGCAGCTCTCTCTGGTCTTACTGGTCTTTTTTGTTTCCTTAATAAAGCACCATTTCCCTCATTTGAGCAATACTCTCTCCTTTCCTCTGATGTCTGGGGTGATGGGCGGGCCTGGAATCCCAGCGCCTGCCCCGTGGCAAAGCAGGTCTCATAAGCAGGCTCCAGCCAGAAGAAACTGCAGCAGGCTTCACTATCAGGGCTGAAACTGTTGGATAAATAAATACTTATTAAAAATGGATGTGGTTCTCGTCCGTGGTTCTTTCCTCTCCCCTCAAAGCAATGTGTAAGGAGAGGCAACGTGCAGAGTTATTAAGCGCTGGCAAGGGAGACATGGTCTGCAGGAGAAGGCGGGAGCGGCCTCGGGCAAACTACACACCTTGGACCCCCAGTTTCCACTTTATAACACAGTGTGATGACGCTGCCCTGCAGGCTGAACTCAAAAGATGTGTGCCTGGGCTCTGGGTAGTAAGGAGTGGGGGCCGCTTTCTCCTGCCCCATTTCTGCCTCCCTCGAGGCTCCCAGAGGTGCTGAGCGCCTGCCGTAGGAGGGGGAGAAAGAGCTGGGTGAGGTTGGACAGGGTGTCTCGGCCACTGACGGTGACTCCGGGAGAGGCAGGAAGTGGACGTTGATGGCAAACTTGTCTTTTTTGGGGCTGGCCACTGGGGAGAACACAGCTCAGGGGGTGTGTGGGAGTGCCCCCAGTGGAGTCAGAGGGTTGCTGGGAGGGCTTTGGGGGTCCTACCGCTCTCTATCAGCATTGGCTGTACCCTGGGGCACAGCGGGTGAGCTGCTAGCAGTGGGGGTCAGCGCCACGTGCAGTGGGCCTTCCTGTCAGCCTGGGGGGAAGGCCACCCCACTGCCCGGCCAATGGGTGTGACTGGCAGGTTAGCACCATCCTGCCATCCTCCCATCAGCTGGAAACTAGGTGGGTAAATTGATAGTCAAGGACCCAGCAATACAACCCAGGAAAAAACAAACCCATCTTCCCTTTTCTGGTTTTCAGTGCAAGATTTTCCCCACTGCCATGTTTTGTCTTAAGTTGAGAAGGGAGCTAACACGAGGTTCTATTTCTGTGAAGCTGTTTGGAGAGCAGGAGCAAGATCAAAATAAAAGAAATAACAAAAGGCCCCCGCCGCCCAGCCCCTTCCTTTATGGTGGAGAGCGCCTGGCACAAAGGCCCCAGGCGGGCGAGCAACATCCTCAGTCCTGCAGGCAGCCCCACTCAGCCCTGCAGGCTTTCTCAGCTTTGAAGGGCCAAGCCCCCCCTTTTAGCAGCTCTCATTTCACCAGGAACAGCATGAGGCGGTGGGGTTTGCCTGACGAAGGGCTGTGAGGGCATCTATTGGGGGGGGGGGGCCGCTGTTGAGAAGTTTCCGCTGGCCCCTTCCCCGGCTCTCCAGGCCACAGCCCTGTCCTCCTCGGTGACGAACGGCCCTCTCGGGCTTGGGGAGCACCAGTAAAGAAGCTTGATGGCTGAGGGAGGGAGAGGTGCACCCCACAAATCTCACCCGTGGACATCAACCCAGGAGCTCCGGGCCACCTTCCAGAGTCTCTGCTTGGGAAAAAGGTAAACACAGCCATTTGTCACTGACTTATCATAAGAACTGCGGTAGCAGCTGTTCCCCCTTAATTAATACACCATTGACTTTGAGCCTCAAAAAAAAAAAACCCTTTTGTTGAGACAGGTGTGTGGACTCAAATCCATTATCCTGTCGGCCTCCCCCAAAGGCGGGGATCACGAGAGCCTGACTCAGAAGTCAGCCCAACGTCTCCAAGCAGCACCTCTTGGGCAGCCGGGTCAGCTCTGCACGCCCGTCCCGGAGCAAGCTTGAGAGAAAAGGATCTGAGCAGAGGGTCCCCGGGAAGGGGGTGGGGGAGAGGCGGTGAGTGAGGGGCAGCAGGCCCACTGGTGCTGTTTCCAGGGGGTAGAGGTGGGCACCCAGCCTTCTCAGGACCAACTCGGGCTAATCAGCATATCCCTGTAGCAGAGGAAGTTCTTTTAAAAGACATGATAAAATTAGTCAGCATATGATAGCTTCGTGATGTGCTCCTGATGCCCCCAGGCGGCGGGTGCTGTTGTTAACCCCTCCTGGGGGGGCACTGAGGCTCGGAGAGGTCAGGAAAGTATCGGAGCCAGGGTGTGAACCTAGACGGCCTGCCTCTTTTCCTCTCCAAAGCAGGGAGCCTGTGCTCAGAACTGTTGTGTTGCTGAGGGTTTGCCAGAACGGAATGGAACCACCTTGTTCCAGACAAACAACCGGGACCTCACGGAGACCCTGGAGGCTCCTCCCTCCACTCAGGCCACACCCCTTGCGGCCCTCCCCAGGCGCCCCGCTGCTTGCCTCTGTGCTTGCCTCTCCCAACCCTGATCTCCTCCAGACCACCACCCCCACGGGTGAGCCCTCTGGGCTCAACACCAACAGTGCTAGACACTTGGCTTCCTCACGCACCTCCCTGCTGCAGGTTACCAGCCTGTTTCCTGGCTCCCGAAAGGGCCCGTAGCGCCTCCCTGGGGAAACACTGGCCACGGAGGGAATCGGGCTGGAGTCTCAGAGCCAGGGTGGGGCTCTTGGGCAGAGACGCAGAGAGGGAACCAGCTTCCCCAGGCAGGAGGGGGTCTGTTTGCTGGATTTCCTCCTCTGAGACCAAGCCCCAAGGACCTGCCAGCCCACAGCAGAATGTGCAGATGGCCCAGGCTCCCTACCTTCTGCCAGGCACTAAAGCAGACCAGCCCTCAGTTCAGTTCAGCCGCTCAGTCATGTCTGACTCTTTGTGACCCCAGGGACCACAGCACTCCAGGCCTCCCTGTCCATCACCAACTCCCGGAGTCCACTCAAACTCACGTCCATTGAGCCGGTGATGCCATCCAACCATCTCATCCTCTGTCTTCCCCTTCTCCTGCTGCCTTCAATCTTTCCCAGCATCAGGGTCTTTTCTAATGAGTCACTTCTTCGCATGAGGTGGCCAAAGTATTGGAGCTTCAGCTTCCGCATCAGTCCTTCCAAAGAATATTCAGGACTGATTTCCTTTAAGATGGACTGGTTCAATCTCCTTGTAGTCCAAGGGACTCTCAAGAGTCTTCTCCAACACCACAGTTCAAAAGCATCCATTCTTTGGCACTCAGCTTTGTTTATAGTCCAACTCTCACATCCATACATGACCAGCCCTAGGATTTGCATAAGATGCTCATGGGGACGCCCTTCGTTCAAAATGAAACTTCTCTGCAGCCCTGGTGAGTAGGAGCTTGGAGCAGATTTCATGTGTTTTCTTTTTTTTTTTTTCGGCCCCACTCTGTGGCATATGGGATCTTAATTACCCAACCAGGGCTCGAACTCACGCCCCCTACATTGGAAACATGGAGTCTTAACCACTGGACTGCCAGAGAAGACCACTTCACATGTTTTCTGAAGAAAGAGGAGATGTTTCTTCCTGCCAAGTGTGTGGGCCAGTCCCTGGCTGAGGCCCCAGTAACATTGCAGACAATCCTCTCAACATCACAGGGGTGAGGAGAGACTGTAGTCAAACCAGGGAGATGCTGCCCAGCGCCAAGACTTGGGATCAGGCTGCCCTGCCTGGTGGGTGGGCAGAAACAGCCTGGAGTAAGGTCTCGGGAGCCGGGAATTGCTGAGCAGGCTCTGAGAAGAGAGGGTAGGAGAGGTATCACTGGTGATTACAGCCCAATTTCTAAGCTGCTTCTGTTTAGTAAGGAAGACAGGGGAAAGTACAGTAATTTTCTTCAATGAAAACAGGCAACAGAATTCCCTTTGCCTCGTTCCCCTTGCAATTAAGCCCTTCTCTGCAAATGAAATGATTTGGTTTCCGTGGGGACTAATTTAAGCACACTGGAAGGGCCGCTGAACTTTTTGATTGCAAACACCAGCACGTGCAAAACAGAATCCCAAGCAGTGATGCCAGGCTGGTGAAGCTCCACTGTGTGAAATTGGGGCGTCCCTGGGGTGATGTGGGGTGAGCTGGGTTAGCAGTCCAGCTCTGCTCCTAAACCCACGCCCCTCTGTGTGGCTGACCCCCTCTCCACTCTCCAGCATCCATCCCCGCATCCCCAGTGAGGAGGCTGGACCAGACCCCCAGGGGCAAATTCAGAAGCTCCTGACACATCAGTGATGGTCATGCATTAAAGATGCCACAGGTTCTCTGCCACTTCCTCCATCTCATGGAAGAACATCCCTCGCTGGACCCAGAAAACATGCATCCAAGTGGTATTTCTTCTTGAATCTGGGTTGGCCCTGGGTCAGCTTTGACCAATGGAACATGGCCAGAGGGACACAGGCTAATTTTGGCCGGAGGCGTTGGAGGGCTTATCACTTCTGTTTTCACCCTCTTGGACCTGGAGCCACCACGTAAAGAGGCGCAGCTGCCTTGCTGGAGAGACCTTGTGGGGAGACAGATGCCCGCCAGCCCCAGCTGGTGCAGCATCCCAGCTGGTGCCCCAGCCCCAGGTGAGCAGAGATCAGCCGTCCCCATCCAGCAGTGCCCAAATCGCAGGATCAGGAGTAAACGCCTGGTGTTGTCTTAAGCTACTAAGTCTGTTGTTTTCGCTTTTTTAATTTTTTGGCTGTGCCATGCAGCCTATGGGGATCTTAGTTCCCAACCAAAGATCAAATCTGCACCCCTTACAGCAGAACGGTGGAGCCTCAACCCCTGGAGAGTCCCCGTGTTATTATTATAACGTCTTCATTTGAAATAGCTTGACTCACAAAGAGTTACAAAACTAGCACTGCTATTTCTGCTGTACCCTTCAACCCACCTCCTCCAGCAACCCCACAGCATCGTGTTCCCTGTACAAACTAGGAAACTGACCTTGAGAGGGTAACTACTCACCCAGATACGGACCTTATTTAGGTCTCACCAGTCTGACATGCTATGTGTGTGTGTTTCTATGAAATTTTATCACACAAAACCACTACATTTTGGGTGGTCTGTTGCTTATGATAGAACAGATACAGGTATGGACAAGGTCTCCAGGAGTGTGTGTTATAGCTGGAAGTGACAAAAACAAGCTCAGGCAAATTTGGGCACCAGGTGTGCGTACGAGCTCACAGAAGCCAGTCCCTGGAGAGGCAAGGGTGAGGGGGCCTCCGAGCTCCATCAGGCTCAGGGCGGGCACTGGGGGCCTGGCTGCGGCCACATGTTCTCGGAGGGCTCCCTCACCTGGCTGCTGAGACACCGGAGGGAGGGAGAGATGGGAAGGGCTGAGACGGACGGGAGTGGGGCCCACCTCCTGGCCAGCCACTGGGGTTGGAGCTCCAGGCCACCCCTGGGCCAGAGCGCACCCCCACGTGCAGCACTGGTGATAGGAGGCGGGAGGTGTGTGCTCACTTGCTCAGTCGTGTCCAACTCTTTGCAACCCTGCCTGCCAGGCTCCTCTGTCCTCGGGATTCTTCAGGCAGGAAGTGG
This sequence comes from Dama dama, assembly GCF_033118175.1. Classification (NCBI taxonomy): domain Eukaryota; kingdom Metazoa; phylum Chordata; class Mammalia; order Artiodactyla; family Cervidae; genus Dama; species Dama dama. The sequence continues at coordinate 10,545,213 of NC_083687.1, read as the reverse complement.
GAGGAAGACCTCTCGGAGGAAGGGGTGGCACATGGAGACCAGAAGAGAAAAGACAAGACATGCACCGCAGAGCAGAAATGCGAGAGATGAGGGCCACACCCTGGGCACACAGACGGTAGGGGGGAAAGGGTAAGAACAGCCCACGCTGGACTCAGAGAGCCAGCATGCAAGTGGTGAGGTGGGAACTCAGGCCCCCTCTGGGGGACAGGATCGGCTAGTGGGCAGAAGAATCACTGAGGCCATTTGCCAAAATTCCCGCCCGAAGAAAAGATCACTCCTCCCTACTCTCTTTGACAATTGGGCCTGACCATGGGCTTCCCTTGCGGCTCAGCTGGTAAAGAATCCTCCTGCAGCGCAGGAGACCTGCATTCGATCCCTGGGTTGGGAAGATCCCCTGGAGAAGGGAATGGCTATCCACTCCAGTATTCTGGCCTGGAGAATTCCAGGGACTGTATAGGCCATGGGGTCACAAAGAGTCGGACACGACTGAGTGACATTCACTTTCATGTAACTTGCCTTAGCCGGTGACATGAAAGTGGCAATGGCTCTGGGAGGCGGGGGCTTCAGGAGCTGGTTCAATGCTGCTGCGGAACCCTGAGTCCTGGAGAAACAGCAGCCTCAGCTGGATCTCGGGCGGACCCGTTGTGCAATGGTGTAAGAAATCGCTGTGTGTTGGCGCCAGCTACCAGGAATCGGGGGTTGTTTGTTACTAGCATCAGCTGAAGAATTCACGTAACTAACTTTCGCTACCTTCCTGGAGGGAATAACAAGAAGCTGGTGTCACTGTAGAACAGGAGGAGGACACTGCCTGACCCCTCTACCCCGCCAATCCGACATCCAGTGCCTGGAGGCTGGGAATGGACTAGAAGATTCTGGAAGGTCAGTCTAGGCCCTGGGGTTTTTTCTCATTCTGTCAACGCGGTGTCCAGCAGGCCTCTGCAGTGAGGATCTGGATCTTTCTGAGCTGGCTACCCCTGTTATGCAATTACTGCAAAGACAAAGTCTGGGGTCTCCTGAAGAGAAGGATCAGAGGGCTGGTGCCCAGCAGGTGGGGAGAAGGAGTCCTCACCCCAGGCAGTCAGGCTAGCTCCACGCTGGCAGCCATCGTCACAACCTGGAGGAGGGGGCGCTGCATGTTTAGCAAGGGGCAGGGAGGGCCGCACGGCCATCCAGGAGACCCAAGACCTTGGTGGAAGAGGCTGGCAGGGCATAGGCAGGTCAGAGGTTGATGGAAAAATGGCCAGGGGAGGTTAGAAGGTGCAGAGGCCCCCCGAGTGTCCCAATGCCCCCCACGCACAGCAACATCTGCCAAGTGCCAGGTCCTTGGTGGGGGCACAGGTACCCAAGGATTTCCCCCTCCCGGGATCTTGAAGGTGGCTGATGGGGCTCAGACCAAGAGAAAAGTGTGTGTGTGCACATGTGTGTATGGACACACGATTGTGCACGACTGTGCTCCAGCCACCCAGTTGGGGGAGGGGGCTTCGTCTGAGACACACACACTCCATGTACTTTGTCAAATTTGCAGACGCCACACTGTTGGGGAGACGGTGGCAAATATGCCAGATGACAAAACTGGGATCTAAAGGGAAGTTGACAGGCCAGAGCGATGGGGTGGATCTAACAAGATGAAACTTAACAGGGACAAACGTGTTTATGTTTGTTTTATTGATTTATTTGTGCCCTGCCTTTATGTGCAGAGGAATGGGCGAGGAATAGCAACTCGCACGAGGAAGGGAATGAGATGCCAGCCCTGGGGGCCACAGGCCTGACTGCACAGAACTGGGGACGCAGAGGGGGCCGGGGCAAAGTTCCAGCAGGGGTTTGGGACCACGGGCTAATGCTCAGGTCTATGGGAGGCAATGGAGAAGTCGATTGTAGTTGCATCAATAAAGGTGTACCACTCAGGTTGGAGGTTAGCGGGACTGGGAGTCAGAGAACGTGAGTCTGAAGCCTGTTTGGTCAGGCCGTCCTGTTGGGCAGGTACCTTTTAGGCAGCTCAAGCCTGATTGCCCTCTTCTCTGTCCACTTGGTAATCAGGTCCCCATGCCCGTCTCTCCTTTCCTGGGGCCAGCGCACCCCAGGCAGCCTCTCCCTTTAAACACATCCCAGCAAGAGTCAGGCTTGGGATTTCCCAAAGTGGTGGGGGGCGGCACACGTGGGTGGATTACTCCAAGAACTCTCTCCGCCCTCCACCCCAAAGCTAACACAGTCCGGCCCAGAGTTCTGGCAGCTCAGCTGAGGACTGGGAGTGGGATGTCGCCCTCCCGTCTGGTGGGCACCTCTCATTTTCTCTGAGGGATCTCTTACTGGCCCCCTCTCTTGGGTTTCGCTGAGAGAAGGCTCAGCAGGAATATGGTCCCTTGCTCCAAATATCATAAGGGAAGGGTTAGGCTAGTTCTGATGACCCATGAGGGGCAGGGCTGGGCCTGTGAGCAGAAACCTCAAGGAGACAAACCTTGGCTCTGTAGGAGAAGGAAGGCCCTCGATATTTTGAGCCTTGAACTGCCTTGGTAGATAATGAACCCCCCATCACTGGAGGTATGTAAGCAGAGGCTACATGGGCACACAACAGATATGCTAGCATGGAATAAATGGATGGAACTAGATGAGTTTGAAGGTCTTGCCCTTTACTGAGATGGCATGACACTAAGCAAGCTCTTTTTTTAGTTTTTTTTTTTTCATTTTGTTTTGTTTGTTTGTTTTAGGCAAGCTCTTGGTTAAAGCTTAACCAAGATTTTTGACCCATGAGAACCCTGAATAAGGCACCTCTTTCCCACCCCTTAACCCCTCCCTTCCTCTCACTATTAGAAGATACCTGGGGAAGAGGGTTCCTTCCATACCCCTTGGCTGTCTCAGGAGGACTTTCTGGAGGAGGAGTTGATCCATCTGCAGGGTCTGGGGGAGAAGATGTGAGCTTTGTGGGGTAGTGGCCCCTGGCAGAGAAGTAAGAACATGCTGGAGAGGGGAGCTAAGCAGATGGTGGAACTGGGATGGGCACACCCCTAGCTGGCAAGGGCCTGGGCTCTGGATCTGAAGCCCAGGTTCTGTGACTTCCTGGCCTGGTCACACTTAGGTGACACACTTCTATGGCCCTCAGGTTTCCCGTCTATCAGTATATAATGGAGCTGACACAGGCACCAGCTCCACAAGCGCTGAAGTGTTCGCTGACATACTGCAACGTGCTGGTACGTAGACAGTATTAATAATGAGGAGGATGATGAAAATGTGTAAACAGATGGAATTAACCGGTGTTCAGATGTCAGCTCATCACAAAGGACTTGCCTCAGAAGCCGAAGCATTTCTGCCTGGAGCAGGCTGCTGCCTGGGGATGATGAGCTCCCTGTCCTGGGAAGTATTCAAGCCCTATGAATTGATCTCTGGGCAGGGAGGGGAGTCCTTCAGGGGCATGTGAGGGTGGCCATCAGGGGTCAGCAGCACAGCAGGGGGGAGGGGAGGCACCTGCAACCTCCCTGCCGGCTGTGGGGACAGCAGGGACCGCAGAGTCAGGCGGCCTTGCCTCTGGCCCGGCCTGAGGCTTGTCCTGCAGGGCACTCCTGGTACCAGCGGGCCGGGTGGTGTGGGGGATGGGAAAAGGAGGGCTCAGAGGCTTCAGATGAAGAGTCCCGTGGCTGAACACAGTGGGCTTTAGGGGGCTCTGGGCAGAGTGGGGAGACCAGAGCAGTGACGCTGGCACCCCAGGAGCCCAAGCTCCAGGTCCAGCCCCCCAGGAGGCTCACTCAGGTGGCCAGAGATGGGGTCAGCTGACCCGACCAGCAGTTCTGATCTCCAAGAGGGCCTGGCATCCCCCACACCCCGGTGCTGGGCCCTCCTCAGCTCTGCTGGGGGCCTCCCTGGGCCAGGAGCCTGAGGAGGAGGAGAGCAGGTCTAGGGACGGCAGGGACTCAGCCGTGGCCCCAGAGGTGCCCCTTCTCCCTTCCTGTCCTCCAGAACAGACGAGGGGGCAGGTGATTGTGCTGCGCTGAATCAGTACCGAGGGGGGTGCCGATACAGCTGCTGCAGCCTGAGCAGACACACAGAGCCCCTGGGGGCTGAGGGTGGCCGAGGGGTTCATGCCTCCCTTGTCCCCTCTGAGGCCTCCCCCGCAGAGAGGGCGCTTGCCACCCCCGACCGGGCGTGGGGAGCCGGCCCGGGTGTCACTGCCGTCGGCCGGACTCAGGGCGGTTGTGCTGCCCTCTGCCCGGCTCCCAACGCTTGGGAGGGCATGCAGGTCACTCCTGGCCCCCCGGGATGCCCCCCACCTCCCTCTGGGGAGGGTGCACCAGGGCTGGGCGGGCTGAAGGCAGAGCAGAGAGTCCGTGCGCCCACCCTAACCCTAACCCTAACCCTCCCTGCCTGGGGCCCATTCTGGAGCCAGAGGAAGCTGATGACCCCCCACACGCCCACCCAAGGGAGCGCTCTGGCGCTGGTTGGGGGAGGGCCCCGGCTGACAGGGTCCAGGAGGGAGCCTGGGGCTTCAGAGTGGCTCCAGGGATGTGGGGAAACTCGGACAAAACCAAATCGAAGCCAAGACAAACAGAATCTCTCCTGAGAGAAAAAGGCCTGAAATCCCACCATTAAAAATTCATTCCTTTAGCTTAACACTTTGCCCTTTTTAAACATACAAGCCCATCAGAGCCTCACCTCCAAGTAGGTTTATCCAAGGAAGGAAGAGAGAGAACACTCCGAGCCCTGGAGAAGAAACACGTGAGGAGGCCGAGGCAGAGAGCCGAGCGGGAGCGGGTTTCTGGCATTTCCTTCCCCAGCTCCACGGACACCTGCCTGGGAGGGAGGCGAGTCTCCCAGGGCGGCCCCCGGGTTCAGGGAGTGAGACTGGACGGGACAGACCACAGCCCTCCAAGCAAATGCCATGCACACATGCGCATGCACACACACCCGCGGGCTCATGTGCACGCCTATGTACACACCTGTGCATGCTTCGTGCACACATGTCCCTCCCCAACACACACACACACCACCACACTCACCCTCCGGCTCCTGCATGTGACATGGAATCCAGAATGGAGAAGACTCTGGGCCTCCACCGCCTCCCCATACCTCCCCAGGGGTGTGCCTGGAGCTGTATCCCCCAGGAGTTCCTTTTCTGGTTTAGGGTCACCACTTCCAGCCAGTGAATATTTTTGGAGAATCTGCCGAAGCTGCTGAAGGGCCCTTGTGACATCGGAGAGGTGGAGCAACTAACCCATTAGCGAGGATTAGCTTCTCACGCTGACATCTGCCTGGGGCCTCCCGTGAGCTGGCCCTCTGCTTCCACAGCCGCCCACCTGCCTGGGTCCACCTGCCGGCTTCAGCTGAGCCTGAGGCAGGGGGCGGGGGTGCGAGTGGGGGGCCGCCTTGGTGCATTAGGTCTTTATGGTGGGGGCCTCTTCCTTCCCTTTCCTCTTTTTAAATTGTGGCAAAACATCCTCCCCTCCTTTTTAAGTAAGTTTAACGTTAATAGTCACACGTGGACATAATTTTAAGAATCAGTGGACACAATTTTGAGAATCAAACAGTATTTCAAGGCTGATGCAGAAACCTGCCCCTGCCTGCCCCCAGGCCAACTTTCACCTCCCCTGGTCATTTTCTCCTGCTCTTGGGTGTCTCTCTTCTACCTGAGGTGCAGATACTACAAATTCGCGATTTTTCTATTTTAGATTGTATCTATTGATTTCTCACTGTCGATTAGAATTTTACTTCCCATTAAGATTCAAGTAATACATCACCCATTTCCCCTCCCCCTCCCAACCTCTAACCGTCTACTACCATCTCTATGAAATCAGCATCTCTGGTGTACATTCCTGCATGTCGATATGACTGAATCTGAATCATACAGTGTCTCAGGATTAGATTTTCTCTCCTAGAAAACTTTGTTTCCCAAATTTAATCAAGTTGCCTTTTGAGGTTTTTTGTTTATTTGTTCCCGTCATCAATCTACGCCAGAGCCTCTGACCAGACTTTCAACCTTCTCTTGGGGAAATGCCCTGAAGGTCCAGCGGTTAAGACTCAGCGCTTTCCCTGCCGGGGCCTGGGTTCAATCCCTGGTCAGAGAACTAAGAACTCGCCAACAGAGCATCACAGCAAAAACAGCAGCAAAAGCCCTCCTCTCGAGGTGGTCACATCCCTTTGGTAATCATACCAGTCCTGCGGGACTCTCCCTACAGAATCTTGGGGTCCTAGGCCTCCCCCGCACCACCTTCCAACTCCGGACCCCTGCTTGCCGGGTCCAGGGTTGACTTCTTTCTTGGTTTCTATCCTCACTTTGGTGGAAGTCATCCTTTAAGATCGCCTTTCCAGGCTTGGCCTTGAGACGGGGCCCCGCAGCAGCCCCCTCTCTTGTTCTGTCCATGGGAGCCCCAGCCCTGCAGACAGTGCCTGGGTCTAGAAGCAGGGCATCACCAGCCCCCGGAGCCTGGCCACTCTTCAGCTTTCAGTCTGTCCTCCTGCATCAGGAGGACAAGCTGCCTCGTTTCAGAGGCCTCCCAACTTCTTCCTTGTTGAATCCCTTGACGACGGGCCCTCTCCAAAGTGAGGATAGCTAGATGTTAGTTGCATCTCCCAAAGCTGAGTCTCCCCTGCAGTCCCCTCCTGGCTCATCCTCTGTCCCCATAGTGCCTCTTTTTGTCCCCTTTTCCATCATTTAGGGGGGATTGTGGACCCAGTGTTCACTCTACTGTGTGGACCAACTGCAAGGGCAGTATTGACTCATTTTTGTAAAGTCCCAAAACCCAGCACAATGCTGGTGTGTGGCAGGTGCCGCCTGGATAAATGAATGAGTGAAAGGCAAAAAGACAGGATCCTCTGCCCTCAAAAACCTCACAGCACAGTTGGGCAGAGGATGCAGGTTGGAGGGAGGAGGACGCCGATAGACAGATTCGTGCCTCTGAGCTCAGAGTGGGGCAGATCGTGCAGCCCACAGGCCATGGAAATTCGGGGCGGCCCGGCCCCAGTGGGGAGGACAGAGGCGCCGTGACAAGAGGCTGGAGGGAGTGGCCACCCAAAGCCATGCGGGGCAGCCAAGCTCCAGGCAGAGGCAGGTCCAACTCAGGCCGGCAGTCCGGCCCTGCCCCACGGCTGGGCCCTACCGCAGCCTGGTGCCCGGAGAGGATGGGGTCCCCCCCCACGTGAGAGGTGAGCGTGGTGCCAGAGTGGGAGTGTCGGATAAAACGCAGGAAGCCCAGGACCCCCCGAGGTCTAGACCCAGCCCCATGCCCCGCCCTGGCCCCCCAGGCAGCTGGACCGCCCTTCCTGGCGTGGATCACCCTGCAGCCATTGTGGCTGCCCCACCGCTGGGGAGGGTGAACTGGCTACTCACATCTCAGGCCTAATTTTCTTTCTTTCTTCTTTAATATTTATTTTTATTTGTTTGGCTTTGCTGTGTCTTACTTGTGGCATGTGGGATCTAGTTCCCTGGCCAGGGATTGAACCCAGGGCTCCTGCACAGGGAGCGTGGTTTCTGGGCCACTGAACCACCAGGGAAGTCCCCAAGCCTAATTTTCTCTGCTCCCTTAGGAGGGCTGGAAGGGTCGCCAGAGCAGCAAAAGCCAGAGGGCCAGAGCTCTGGAGGTGAGCTGGCCAGGCCTACAAGGGCCTCCCCCCGCCTCGGAACTTGGGGTCCAGGCTTGCCCTGATCTTGCTCAGAGGGGCAGGCAGCGGGTGGCCAGCCAGGCTGAAATAGGGCAAGTGGTGAGGAAGAGAACGCCTGCAGAGGCTCGCGGGACCATCATGATCAGGTCCTCACTGCATTTCCCTTTATCGCTGTGGCAGCAGCCCTCACACATCGAGACCCCTGCCCCGGAATCTCAGAGCCTCTCAATCCAGGGCAAGGAGTCAGCAGCCAGAGCCTCAGCTTCCTTATCTGTGAAATCCGGGCACAAGAAGAACACTTCCCTCACAGGTGATCAGAGGATTAACTCAAGTTGATAACAACTAGTAGTTAGAACAGTGCCCGGCGCTTGACAGGGGCTTTATCGGTGTCTGCTGACATTCTGTGCCAAATGTCATGATTTAAACCCCCCACCCCGTTCTTGCCACCAGGCCCAGGCCTCGCCCCTGCCCTCCCGGGTCCTCCCAGGCCCCTCGCCGCCTGTAGCAGCCTCCAGAGCCTTCCTGGGGCAGAGAAAGGGGCCTGGGGAGCAGCTACCCGAAGAACAGACTCCCCGATCACCAGCTTGCCGGGGCCCTGCTGGCCTGGGGTGGGCCGCCCGGGGCCGGGGCGGGGGCAGGCCAAGGATGGATGGCCGCCCAGCCCCAAGTGCTCAGCTCAGCAGAAACCACGACAGACCGTAATGGGCTGGCGGCCCCCAGCTGCAACCAACTTCATTTTCTGCCACAATTAAACGATCGCCCACGTTTGCTCACACTCGCTTATTCAATTACCTTCACGGCCCTGAAGGACTCGTGGAGAAACAGCCATAAATAATGTGCCTCAGCCGCCCCTGGCTGTCCCCCCGCCCATCACTCTTACAGGCCCAGGCCGGCCCCTCCTGCCAGCACCAGACCATCGCCCCGTGAGCCCCAGTTCCCCAAGTCAGTCCTCTGCTCCCACCACCCACAGCTGGCCTGAGAGTGGGCCATCACCTGCCTCTACCCACTCAGCTGGGGTCCCCAGGAGGCCACCCCCTCTGCAGGTCTTCAGTTCCTCACCTGTGAAATGACAGAAAAACTATGTTAGCTCTGAAGGGTGGCCCTTGCCAGGAACTGTGGCCCTGGCTTCATAGTCAAAATGCAGCACCTCTCAAAGTGGGGGGAGGGACGGGGGGTCCTCTCTCCACTGTCCCCACGCACGCCACTCCAGCCACTCCGAAGGTTTCTGGGAACTCCATGCTCTCTGAGGCCTCTGGACTTCCATGGATTCTCTTCCCCTTGCTGTTCCCTCCATTCTCTTCTCTGCCCAGGACTCCTATGTGCCCTTCAAGGTCCAGCTTGGATGCCTCGAACCTCACCCCATGGCAAGCTGATTAACCTCGCCCTCCTTAACGCTCCCCAGCACTTCACACATGCCTCAGTGGCACCCACGTGTCCTGCATTGGGGAGACAGGCTCGGATTCAAATATTCTGGGCTGCTGTCCCCATAGAACCATTTCAGGGTATGAAGCTGAACTCAGAGTTGGAAAATGTGGTCACTGTGCTTCCCCTCCCCGACAGAGGCTCATGCACGTTGAGGCCTTGCTGGCATATATAATAATAACAGTCAACCTCTGGGGTACCTTGTGTCAAACACTGCGTTAAACGTTTTTTATTTGTACAACGTCATCAAAACATCACAATAGCCCTAAGAAAATTATGCCCACTTCACAGATGCAAAAACTGAGCCTCGGTGAGGTTGAGATGCTCATCCCAGGTCACATCACCAGGAAATGGCAGAGCTAAGACTCAAACCCAGGTGTGTGCACCTCACCATCCACACTCTTCACCAGCCCCCCATCCCCTGCAGCACAGGCCACAGGTTCAAGTCTGGCTCTTCCACTGACTGTTATGTGACTCTGGGCAAAACCTTTCATCTCTTTGCAGCCTTGCTTTGTCTCTCCTCCACTGTAAAATGAAAAGACTATAGCTGGTGGCCTCTGAGGGTCCCCTCCAGCTCGGATGTTCTGAGAGTTCACTTCTTTCTGGAAAGCGTTGCTCTGACCAGCAGAACCAACGAAGTTGTGAAACCTAAAGGCACAAATGGTGGGTTCACCCTCTGGGGGGCTGCTCCGGGGCAGCCCCTCCTCTCATGCCCAGAAGGCCGGCGGCAGCCTGTGCCCTCCAGAGGGGCCACCCTCCAGGCTAGGAACAGCGGCAGAGTCTCCGGGGCTCAGGGTAGGGCAGGCGCCTTCCTCTGGCGCCCTGTGATGTCGGCCTCTGGGGAGACCTGAGGCAAGTTAAGGCCAGAGGAGTCAGAGCCCAGAGTCCTGACATGTAACTGGAATCTCAGTCCTTGTCACACACTGGCTCTTTCTTGGATTAACAGCCCATGAGCATCCTCCCTCCTGAGTGCTGTCCGGAGAAGCAGTCCTCGCTGAGGCCTGGCCAGACGTGAGCTGGGGACGAAACTGTAAGGCATAGTTCCGGCGAGGCAGAAAAGGCAAGACGACCTCAACAGAAGTAGGTTACCTTTATTCAGGCAAGGAGGGGTGACAGTCGGCCTAATGACCAGGCTGAGTGCCGAGAGGGATCAGGGAGGCTTCATACTTATAGGGAGGTTTGTGGAAGCGACAAGGGAAATGTTAATCAGCTGGGATATTTTGAGTATTCTTTTGTTGAGATGACATTTGTAGTTGGGCAGGGGGCGATAAGTCTTCTGGGCAGGTGTAGGGGGTGGAAGGTTTCTGGACAGGGGTTGATAAATCCCAGATAGATGCAACCGGCCTGGAGCATCAGGGTGGAAATAAAGTTCTGTTTTGTTTTCTCCAAAGTTAGATGATTCAGCAAGGGGCCTTTGAGACTGTTGTTCTCTTTTCTAGGCCCAAAAGACTCCTTCAGAAACCAGCCCCGTGCCGCGTGCCCTGCCTGTGTCCCCATGTGGGGACCCAGCCACACCTCCCTCCTGCCTCCTCCCCAGCCCGACCCGGCCTCAGGCTGGCCTGGGGGAGTGGGGGGGGGTCACTTGGGCATCTGGCCCCTCCTCGATGGGGAGTATCCTTGCCCACCGGATATGACCGTGGGGCTGACTGGTGAATAAGCTAGCTGCTGACAGTGGGGCCCCATGTGCAAACCCCAGCTCTACCAGCTCACGCAGCCTCTCTGGGCCTCTGTTTCTCAGCTGTGACCGAGGGTATAATGACCCCAACCCTGCCCTGGATGTGAGGGTCAGATGAGGGAATGTGTGCGTGTGAACAGCAGGTGCCCCCGACAGCTTGCTGCTGGGGGGTGGCCACGCTGGGGGCTCCCTAGCATCTCCCCCGCCCCTGACCCCGCGCTCTCGCCCCCTCTGACGCTCCTCCCGGGGCTGGTGGGCGATATCCCTGCAGCGTCCTTGTCAATGGAGCCCGGCCGGCTGACAGAGGGTTTGGCCCCTGCCCTGCTGAATGCAGTCTCCTCAAGGTTTCAGGTTCCCTGGGTGGGGGGGGTGGGTGGAGGCTGAGGAAAGTCAGTCATGGCCCCTGCAGCCCCGGAGGTCATAGCTCGTCAGCCGTTTGGGATCCCAGCGAAGCCCAGGCTGCCCGTGATGCCGAGTCCGGGATGGGATCCAGGCTACAAGTTCCCTCCCAGGTGGGGTCAGGGTGGGAGGCGAGGCGGTCAGGCCAGTGCAGACCCAATTCGGGGGCAGTTGCCAGCTGCCCAGCTTCCCAAGACCGTGAGAAGCTGCCAGTGACCAGCGCCATCTTTTGGCACACGGCCCATCCTGGGCTTTCTAGGGAGGGGGTGGCAGCTGATGGCCAAGATGGCCAAATACCAGAGGGCTTGGGCAGCTCGGGGAGAGTCTGGGAGACCTGGGGGGGTGGGCGAGCAAGAGCCACACACCAGCCTCAAAGGGCCCCTGTGCCAGGGGCCTTCTTCTGTGGTGCCCTCTGGGGCACCCAGGGCCTATGTGGGATCCCTTGGGGCCCAAGTCTCTGGGCAAAATCCATTCCCCTGCCTCCGCAGAGAACCTGATGCCAAAGGCCCGCTAATCAGGACGTTCCTGTTGAGCCCAGACTCAACTTGCTCACACACCCACACCTGGGTCACACCTGCTCCCGTCAACGTGCACATTCACACCCTTGTACTCACACATACACACAGATACACGCACACACACACACACACACACACACACGCACATGTAAACCCACATACGGCCTGAACACAGCAGGATGAGAACAAGAAGTATCAGCAGAAACAGAAAAGGGAACGAGGGAATGTGAGGGAAAAAAGAAAAACCTGAGACAGAAAGAGCTAAGACTGGGAATTCCCTCATGGTCCGGGAGCTAGGACTCCACCCTTTCACTGCAGGGCCCGGGTTCAATCCCTGGTCGGGGAACTAAGATCCTGCAAGCCCACAGCACAGCAAAGAAAAAAAAAAAAAACAAGGGAGTGAATCAAAAGCTAAGACAGCCCAGGCCCTAACTGACAGGAAGAGAAAGAGGGAGACAGAGAGAGACCGTGGAGGAGCTCACAGGACCGAGGGTGCTTCCTCTCTTGGCCTCGATGTTCCTGCCTGTAAAATGGGGCTCCTCACACAGAGGGGGAGTGTTGGAGGACGCGGCCTGCACACTTGTCCTGGAGGACCCCACACCACCGGGGAGGGGGAAGGGAAGGAAGCAGAGGGTGGGATACCCAGCTGGGGCCCGTGAAGGAGGGGCGGAGGGGATTTTTCCGGAAACTGGGCAGGTTGGCAGGATCCGTGGCACTGTGATGTTTACCCTGTGGGAGGGGTGATGACGCGTCCTGGAACACCGAGGGTCATTGTCTCCACAGCAAGAAAACTGGGTCATAGGGGGAGCTGCTAAGGAGGGCTGTCACAATGACTAGGCTGATGACCCCGTCCCCAGGGCCAGGAAAAGGAGAGGGAATCCCTGAAGGCTCATGACTCCACACACCCCCAGCTGTGAGCCAGAGCTGAGAGAGGAAGAGGCTGGGAGGGGAAGCCAGAGACCCAGAATGAGTTCACCCATTCACTCATTCATCAAACATGTATACTGGGAAACTGGCACTGAGCTACATACTGGGGACATACTGTCAAACAAAACGAGCCAAGTCACCGTCCTCGAGGAAGGAGAACATGCAGGAGCAAATAATCACACCGGTACAAAAGATACTGGGTGGCAGCCCAGAGAAGTCAGGGAGGGCTCCTTGGTGGAGGTGATGTTTGAGCTGGTCTCTGAAGGGTAAAGAGGAGTTAACTAGGCAGAGAGATGAGGGAAGGGCATCCCAGGCAGAAGGAACAACTGGTGCCAAGGCCCCATGCAAGGTGTGGCTGGACCACAGAGTTGAATTGGGGCTGGGGAGCTGGGTCCCGGGGAGACATTTGGACTTTGTTCTTAGGACCAGGAGTCATGGAAGAGTATTAAGCAGGTAAGTGACGTGACCCAAACTGTTCTAAATCGTCAGTCTGGGGAGGATGGCTGGAGGGAGGACAGCACGAGGAGCTATAGAACCATCATGCGGGAAGCAGCAGGGTGTTGGCCGTGGAGATGGAGCAGAGGGGACCAGCCTGGGAAGTGAAATCCACAAGACGTGGAGCTGGATGAACTGCTGGGCCAGGCAGCAGGGAAAAGACAGGGGAAGGGCATCCTGAAAAGGTCAGGGGAGGCTATGGGCAGACGGGCGAAGGGGGAGCAAGCCAGGGTGGGACCAGCCCACCCCTTTGACTTGAGGGTAGGCCCCAGACAGTTGGAGTGTGCCTATGGCAGTAGTGTTAGTTGTTTGGTTGTGTCTGACTCTTTGCCATCCCAGGGACTGTAGCCTGCCAGGCTCCTCTGTCCATGGGATTCTACAGGGGAGAATATGGAGTATTTCCCTTCTCCAGGGGACCTTCACGACCCAGGGATCGAATCCGGATCTCCTGCATTACAGGGAGACTTTTTACCACCTGAGCCACCAGGAAGCCCAGAGCGTGCTTATGAGCCGGGCACTCTCTGCCTCCACATGGTGGCCGCTGACAGCTAGTCTGGAATGTTGGGTGCACAGAAGAGCCCGGTGCTGGTCAGGGCCGATTTCCTGGAGGAGAGACAGCAACCAGGCTCAGCGTCACAGGGTCCCGGACGTGGCTGGGGAAAGAGGCGGGGAGCAGGCATCTTGCAGGTGAGGCCAAGCTTCGGGAAAGTGACCACGGAGAGAACTTGGCGGCAGCCAGGAAACTGAAATAGAACAGCCTCTGATTGCGTAACAGAAAGGACCACATCATGGGTGCTTTTGCTTACTGCTGTGTCTCAGATCACATCCTAGGTGCTCAAAAACGTTGTTCAATTCATGAGTGAATGAGAAGTCAGTGTGGCATCTTGCTCTTTACAACAAAAAGCAAAGACAGAAACCACTGGAAGGTGAACTGACCCTCCTGAGGCCCTGGGTTCCCCCGGAATCTGCCCCTCAGGGCCATGGTGGGCCCTCCCCACTAGGGGCCCCCCTGCTCAGCCTGTGTTGGCTGTGAGGTTCCCAAACAGGGATCTGAGCCCAGCCCAGAAGGACAGGGGGATGAGGGAGGGAGGTTGGGAAGGAAGGTCATGGCCAGGTAACCAGACCCCAGCCTTTTAGCTGGACCTGCTTTCCCTGCTGAAATGCAATTCGCCAGCTAGGGCTGGGGAGCAAAGGGCGGGGGTGCCTGGGATCCTCACTCCACATTAAACCAGGCCTCAGGGCACCCCAGGAAGCCCTGTCTGGGGAAGGGGAGGACCCGCAGTGGGCACCTGGAAAAGAGTTCATCGGCAGGAAGGGCAGCTGGGCTGGGCTGGGCTAGTGGGCAGGGGGTCCCCAGCCTCCTCTTTCTGCCAGTAACACATCTGTCCAGCAGCACGTTCTGTGCCAGGCCCCAGAGTGGCTGTGGCAGGCCCTGAGTGGACAGGGACCAAGAAAGCCTCTGGGAGGGGGATCAGGAGACCCGGGTTCTAGCCGTGCTCATCCCCCGGCTCCCCTGCTCTGAGTGAGCAGTGACGGAGACTGTCTGGGAGAGGGGCTCCATGGACACAGGGAAATGCAGGAGGGGCGTGGGGGAAAGCCAGGCATCTGGTGCTGCAGCGAGAGCTCTGTGAGGGGCAGTGGGGCGGGGGGCTTGTCAGACCAGGAGGCGGGGAGGGGGCTCTGGGAACCAGGACACGGGGGATGTGGCCCAGAGTGAGAGAGAGGCAGGACCGCCAAGAGGGAAGCTGGCAGAGGGGACTGGGCAGAGCCTCAGCGGACCAAGCGCTCACACACCGAGAAGGGACCGGCTGGGTCAGGGCAGTGGACCACTTGGTACCCAGAGGCGCCACGGCCAGGAGTGCAGGCTAGCTGCAGGCACCTGAAGGGCGGACTTCAGGCCTGCCTGATACCTGGTCCAGCGTCACTCGGGCCTGCAGTCTGCCCCTTGCTGAGTCTCTGTCCTTTGCTCACCCCCCACGCAGACCTTGTCCAGCCTGCCTCCTCAACATCTAAGGAACCCGCCTTCTGCTTCCACCCCACGCCTGTTCTCCCTGCCAGGCCGGGACACGCTTGGAGGACAGCAGCTGCGGCTCAGCACCCGCCTGTCCGCCTGCGACCCAGGCCCCCCCAGGGCGAGCCCTCCGCACACACAGCGGCGCCCGGCTCTCTCCGGCAGGATGCCCTTGGGAGCCTCCGGAGACGCTGAGGACAGAGGACCGTAGGGCGTCCCTCCCCACCCCCACGCCCGCCCCTCCGAGCACTCCCCTCACCACGCTCCCCCACACCAAACCCGATGACCCTCCTCCTCCTCCAGGCCGCCTCCTCCAGGATACCATCCCTGCTTCCCCCAGCCTGGTGACAGCACGCACGCACCGCCCCTCCAACACACACACACACCACGCCCCTGTCCTCTCCCCAAACACCTCCCTGGAACTGCCCTATGACTCACCGAACCCCTGACTAATCCCCGGACAAGAGGCCCTGTCCTGGCGGGTTCCTGGCTCAGCCTAGCCGAGTACCCAGGACCCACGAGGGCCTCGAAAACACCTGAAGCACTGCTTGTCCTCAAGCTAACTATTGATTGAATGTCTTGCCCAAGACTGTCCTCTCTGGCAGCCACTGCTCGGGGCAAACTGGCAGTGACTCTGTCGGGAGTGGGGTGGAGGCGGGGAGACCGGGGGGAAGGGAGAACATGACCCCCACGCCAGCCTGACCCCGTAAACAGGGGACCAAAAGCTAACCAGGGGCCTGAGGCACTTGGCCCTCGGTGCCCAGGGCCTGACATCCCTCCAGACCCCTCCTCCCCTCCCTCCCAGGCCCTCTGGCCCTGCCCCAGAGCAGCCCGACACCAGCTGACAGCTGCCCGCGCCAGCCAGCGCCCGCTGGCCCTCCCCGAGGGTCAGGTGACCCCTCCCCGCCCCAGGCCTCTGCAGTCCAGCCCTGCGGGCAGACCTGCGTCTGGGCAGACCTCGCCACCAGTGCTATCGTGGACGCTGGCTTCTCCTTACTGGGGCCCTGGGAAGGGCCTTTGCCCAACGCGACGGTTGGTGGTGACCGACCGGGAAGACCGCTCTCCGCTGGACCCCTCTCTCCTGCCCGGAGTGCGGCTCCAGTGAGTGCTGGCATGGGGAATAAGCGTGGGCAGGGAGGGCCCTTATGGTGCCAGGGCCGGGAGAGAGGCCTGTTCACACCGTGGGACTCAGAGGTGGACCCCCCGACTAGAGGTCAGCCCCACTGACCCCGAGGGGCCACCAGTGTGTCCGTGTGCGTCCGCGTTGGGGGCCTGGGGGCTGTTGGCACAGCTCAGCAGCATAGAAATCCTGTCACTGTCTCCTCTCCGCTTGCCCTCCCCTCCCCCAGGAGTTACCCTCCCCGCCATGTTGTTCTGGAATCTGGGCTCCTGCGTGAAGGTGGCAGGGCGGGGCTTCAGGGACGCTGTGAGGGCAGGCTCGGGGGGCTGGAGCCAGTCTCCCAGCCCTCGCTGGGTTTAACCCTTCATGCTGGGCAGCTGTCCCAGGAGCTTTGGGCAGCAAGGGCCCCGGGAACGAACGGCACGTATCGTCCCAGCAGCTGGGAGGGGCCCTGGGACCGGATGACATCAGCCGGGGCCGGGGCCGGAGCCGTGGCTCGGGCCTCTGTGGAGCGGGCGCGGGGGTGGACATGGCCACAGAGGTGTATCACGGCCAGGGCGCCTCCACCCCGGGCAGGGGCAGTCTTTAGGGGCCCCTTCCCCCTGGGCTCTCCTGGGGCCACCCCCAGGGAACTTGAGACTTGAACCTGAGCCTGCCTTGGTCCTCAGGCTCTCTGGGGCCCTTGCAAACATCCAGGGCGGGTCCCTCCCAAGAGATTTGGATCCCACCAGGCAAGAGTCAGGCTTCTACGGTTTTTCAGACCTACTGGTTTATTTTTTAGCCTTTTTACTATGAAAAACTTTAAGCCTACAAGAAAAAAATAGAAGGAAAGACACGATGAACATTTGCATGTTCTGCGGCTGGATTTACCATTTGTCTGAATTTTGCCACATTTGCTTCATTGTATTCACTAAGGCTAAGGTATTTTGAAGTAATCTGTGGACGTCACAGCATTTCCCGTCAAAGCACCTCAGTTCAGGTCCTTATGTAACCCCAGCGCTTTACCCCACTGACGATATTATTGGCTCCCCATGGACGGCTGCGTCCAGGCCGCATTCCAGTTTTCCCAGTTGTTCCTAAATAGTGTTCAATGCTTTGTTTAGACGAGGATCCAGTGGGGCTGGGGGCAGGGGGAGGACCCCGCTTTCAGTCTGGTAACATCTCAGCCAGCCCCCACCCTCCCGCCCCTGTTCCACACCCCCCCCAAAGTGACCAGCTGAACTGAACGCCGGCTGCCCACAGGAGGGTGAGAACAGGGCTGGCTCAGCAGCTCAGTCCAGTGAGGGAGACTGAGGCCCGGAGGGGAAGGGGCAGGCAGTCTAGGCAGACCCAGGGCTCCGGGTCCCACTGCGCCATGTCCAGGCACCTTCACCTCCTCGTGCCCCCACAAAGTCAGCTTCTTATTGGGGATCTGAGGAACCCCTCTTCTGCAAAGGGGCTGCAGCCCCTGGGGGTCCTCCCAGTGCTCTGTCCCAGGACCTCCTGGGGGCGGCAGGCCAGGCTGAGCCCCCCCACACCCCCTGTGGTCGACAGCTTGCTCCTGCATCCTCCAGCTCCAAGCACAGGGCCTAAGACCTCCTCCCCACGTGGTTGCTGTCTTTTTCATCAGCAGCCACCAGGGAAGAGCAATCAACTTTATGAGCATCAGGCACCAGCTTGTTCAGGGAGCAGGTGGGGGAGGCTGGCCCGGCTGGCAGACGAAGGGGGCATGGGGTCCGCCCATCCCAGGGGAAGGAGCCAGTGGGGTGTAGATGCTGAAGACGCTTCCACTCTGCTCAGCTAGACCCTCCAGCGCCCCCACCCCACCTCCTCAGCCGGCCCCCGTTTCTGGTTTTGAGGTCCTTCCGCTGTGAATTGAGCTGGGCACCCCGTTCCTCAGCAGTGCACCTCACCGGCCCTTCAGCCACTGTCCCAGCTCTGAGCCGTTTGGAGAAGGGCCCCTAGTCGCTGGGCCAAGGAGCTTGCTGGTCCAAGTGACTCCTCTCTGGGTGGTTCTGGCCCGTCTGCTGCTGCCCTCTGCTGGGCAAAGCCTCACCCTTCACACTCGCCCAGCTCAGCTCCACAGCCTGAAGGACAGTGACCACACACGCACATACCATAGGCTTGTTCCACCCCCACTGTTGTGTTTTGACCTTAAAAAACGTATCTCTTGTTAGAGTCCTAAAGATTCCATAGTAACCACCGACAAGACCGTCTATCTCTGGTTCGTAAAGCAGGTGGCTGGTCATGCGACTTAGAGGAAGGTGTGGGGAAGGGTGTCAGAGGCTGGAAAATGTGGTCTTGATGTCTAGTAATATCCAAGACCCTGGGAGGAGGGTCCAAGGTCCCTCCAAGCTTCTCCAATATCCAAGCTTCCAGGGGGAGAGGTCCCCAGGAGACAAGCCTGCCTGGGAGGGGCTGTAGGCAAGGTGCCCAGAGTGCCCGGGAATGGAG
This sequence comes from Dama dama, assembly GCF_033118175.1. Lineage (NCBI taxonomy): Eukaryota > Metazoa > Chordata > Mammalia > Artiodactyla > Cervidae > Dama > Dama dama. Next base: position 10,526,629 of record NC_083687.1, on the reverse strand, counting down.
GGGCCGAGGTCCCGAGGTGCTGTCATGAGGTCCGGCTCCACTGCGGCTGGGAAGACAGAAGCCCTCCCGCCCCTCCCCACCCCACCCCTCCCCACCCCCGCTGGCCCCAGCAGCCCTTCCAGGAGCGCTGGGCTCTTGAGTCATCTTTGCCCCATGTGTCTCCTGCCCTGACAGCAAGCTCAGAACATCGTCGCTGCTGCTACGGACATTTGTCAGGGGCTGAAGGGCTTCTAAACTAATAATAGCTGTATTAAAATCGCATTAGGTCCTCAAGCTGGAGGAACATTGGGAGATTTTAAATGTTAAGAGAAAAGGAGATGGGGAAGAATATCTTCCCTCAAAGGATAACATCGGCTCAGAAATAAGTCAGGAAAATGAAGTATTGCTCTGTGACTCTGGAAATCAAGCCTTCCGCGGGAAATAGATGCTCTCCAAAGCCACATCTTTCAGCCACAACTGAGAAGGTGATGTGTGACGTCCCTAGCATTCGGTATTGATCCCACCGGACTAGGACCATGCGGAACATGGGGCTTGCCATCCCGCAGCCCTTGAGTCGTTTCTAGGATGGATTTAAAAACTTGATTTCTTTTTCTCCCTAGAAAATAATTTTGTGCCTTCCAAGCCTGGATGGCCCCAGGTGATACACAGCCCTCTGCCTTGTGAGCAACTCCAAAATTCTCCTGCCCATTCCAACCTAAGTGGTTTTAAATGGTTTTCGGGTCCTCTCATCTCTAATAGATTAAAAAATGCTCCCTTGGGCATCACAGAGACATTGAGTGGTACTTGTACCAAACCTCTGGCTCTGAGGGGCATGCGATATGTACCCTAGAGCTTCAGAGGCGAGAGGGCAGGCCATAAACCATGCTGCTTCTGAGTCTGCTGGCCGACACGTTTTATTTTGCAGTCTACTTTTGCTGCAAGCTGTTTCTTAATTATCTTCTCCCCAGAACACACAACTCCCCCTTGGATCTACTGAGACGCAGTCCTGAAAGCATTCATACCTTGGCGCTCTCAGGCAACCCCCTCCTGCCTAGACTGATGGGGGGATCAGACCTCCTCTGCTCAGACCCCAGCAGCACCCACCTCTGCCTCCCCGCTCAGCCCTCCCTCTGGTCCCATCTCCCTGCCTGTCCTTCGCCTCCTTGCTGCTCGCTGCAAACACGCGCCCTGAAATAGGCCTTCCTCAAGCTCCCCCAGGCCCAGACTCCATCTCCCTGGTCTCACACCCCTGCCCGGGTCCCTCAGCAGTAACTCTTCTAACCTTTCTAACTAGGACTCATTTTTCAACCTAATTTGTTCCCTAGGAGTCCCTCTGCGATATTCATTAGACTTTCAGTATCTGTTGATTGAGAAAATAGACAATGATAAAAACTACTAGGAACTTAATAATGCCTTTAAATGAATTTGTATTTTGGTAAACACTGAAGCATTTAGATACATTTGAGAAATGATCGCAAGCTGTGGATATTGCTTTTCTAGTCTGCAGATAATGCTGCTGGCGCTGATGGTGTGGCTTTGGGTCAGGGCTTGAGTGGCCCACGGATGGGAGTCCTCCACCCATGGCACTGTGAATCCACACTGCCCAGCTCCTCATGGAACCCTGCCCCCGGGGATGGCACCCCCACCACCCTGCCAAGTGCGAACTCCCAGCGGGCTCCCACTGCTGATTTGGGCAGCTGAGGCTCACAGCACAGAGATGGTCTCGGATAGGAGCCTGGGCCCCACTCAGGTCTCAGGACTCTCAGAGGAAGCCAGGGTGGTCCCCCTATCTTAGAAGGGAGACCACACGGTGGGGCAGAAGGCCATCAGCTTTGGAAGGAGACAGATTCACTGTGGCTGAATTCCAGCACTGGTGCTCACTCTCTGGACCCTGGGAAAGCTCTTCCACTTGTCTCCATCTGAAAATTATTCTGAGAAGCAGAGTGGGACGTTGTAAGGCCATTGGTCTGCTGTGGATGCTTCACAGGGGTGGCTACAACACAGAGGATGTATTTAAGCCTGAGGTTGCTCCATACTGGGTATCTGGCTGTGAGTTGGTGAATTAGTCAGGATGGACTAGGTTGTGCTGAAACACCCCCAAAGCTCAGTGCCTAATATAACCTGGATTGCTTTCTCTGTCATGAACAGTCACTCAGGAAGTGACTCTGCTTCCCAAATCACCCTGGCCAGGCAAAGAGTATGCAGGGCACTGCTTACTATAAATGCTCCTCCCGGAAGTGGCATCCGTCACTCCCATCCACATCATGCTTTAGCCGACGTACCTTCAGAGGACCAGGGAAGTGCAGTCATACCATGTTCCTGCAGGGGTAAAAAAAAAGAAAAAACAGGATATGTGTAAACAGTTTGGACAATAACCACAGTCAACCAACTAGTTTCCAGATACAAGGAGCTGACAGCCTCCGAAAAGACAGAGTTCGTGACTCATTTAGTCCAAGTTGAACCCTTACAAGTTTAGTTTGTGGTTTCACCTGCCATCTTCCCTAAAAAGGGAGAGACAAGTTTTCAACGAGGTGTACCTTCTGTAATTTTTAATGAACTCCAGTTCAGCCTGTGGGGAGAGGTTGTGTGCGTGTGCGCTAAGTCACTTCAGTCGTGTCTGACTCTTTGTGACCCCGTGGACTGTAGCCCGCCAGGCTCCTCTGTCCATTGGATTCTCCAGGCAAGAATCCTGGAGTGGGTTGCCATGCCCTCCTCTAGGGGTTCTTTCCGACCCAGGGATCAAACCCACGTCTCTTATGTCTCTTGCCTTGGCAGGCGGGTTCCTTACCACTAGCGCCACCTGGGAAGGCTGTGGGGAAACTCAGATACCCACCAAGGCTCCCAGGAAGAGGAAGTGACATGTGCTGACCTGTTGTGACGAGCCCTGAGCCATGACGCCCTCTTCCACCTCTGCTCGATGGGTGGCCTCTGTCCTTGTGCCTGGCTTCACCGCTGCTGTCCTCTGTCCCCACCCTGGGAGCCAAACACTGTCCGTGACCCTCCTTCCAGACCAGGAAGCGTCTAGCCACCCAGCGCGGGCTGGCCGCCGCTCAGGCCTCTAGCGCCACAGCTGGTCCAGGGCCTCGTTTGACACCCAGCTCCGTGGCCGGGCCCCACTAGAGAAGTTAACCCCTTGAGTCCTCCTGGAGTGAGTCCTGGAGTCATTTCATCAGGATGTGACCCAGCGACGGGGCAGGAGGACACAGGGACCTGAGGCCGTCTGTCCGCTGTTCCCAGGGTGGGGGCGCCTCGCCCTCCGGCTTGCCCTCCTCCATCTTCCCTCAGCCTCCCTCTCCCCAGGGAGCACTCAGGACTGACTCTGGGCTGGAGGCCTGGGCTGGGGAGAGGGCCCTGCGTCTCCCCGCAAAGCACTAAAGGGAGCCCGTCGGGTGTCAGAGGGGACGTGAGGCCCTGCCAACCCTCCCAGCCCCCAGGCCGAGTCACAGAGGTCAGTCCCAGGCACCACCCACGTGCCAACAAAGCCCGAGCGCTGAGGATGCCCGGGAAACGGGCTCTCCTAAGGGGGCTGTGCGCTCCGGCATCCGTGCGCTCCAGCATCCGTGCCCTGCGAAGGTCGTGGCAGTGGGCGGTAAACCAAGGCTCGGTTCACCCCAGGGGTCTCAGCTAGCTGGTGGGGGGCCTGGAGCAGACCCAGGCACTGGACTGCTGCCCCACGCTCCTGGGCCCAGAGGCACTGCTCAGGGCCGAGGCTCTGGCCACTGACTCAAGTGTCTGCCGGTGGCGAAAGGCAGGTCTGGGCTGAGAAAACTCTGTCAGCCTGAATTATTCATCCTGGACTTGGCAGGAGGGATGGGGGAAATGGAGGCCTTGGCTAGCTCAGTCGAACAGCAACGGATGGAAACTTCAGCCTCCTTGGGAATCCAAGGTCAGAGTCAGCGCCTGGGGGAAGCCAAAGAGTGGCTCCCTGAGCGGCAGCAAACCCACTTGTCCAGCTCAGGCAGGAGCCCGGGGGACTAAGCCACTGCCCCTCCATCCTCCCTGTGCCTGCCATCCATCCGTCCGTCTTCCCCATGCCCCTCCATCCTCCCCACGCCCCTCCATCCCCCCGGCGTCCCTCCATCCCCCAACCCCCGGTCCCCTCCGTCCCCCCCACCCTCCTCCGAAACCCTGGCGTCCCTCTGTCCCACCCCCCCACGCTCCTCCATTCTCCCTGCGCCCCTTCCCACAATCTGCATGCGTCAGGAGCCCGAGGACCCTCATATTTCCCCCAAGCCACACCCTAAGGTGACCCTTAAGTGGAAGGGCCTCAGTTTCCCCCAGCTTCAAGTCCAGCGTTTTTAAAAAGCTGCCGCCAAGCCTGGGGGCAGGAGGGTTTGCAATGCTGTGTGTGGACCATCTTGGAGGGACTTCTGGCTGATCCGGGCTCCCTGAGACAGTTTGGCCAGGGCCCCTGAGAACGTCTGACCGTGGGGGTGGCAGTGACCGGATGGAGGCTCTGGGAACACAGTGCTTCTCAGACCCAGCTGATGCCCCCTCAGCGGGAAAGCCCCACGCAGGCCAGTACCAAGGCCCAGCTCCAGGGGCCCTCAGCTGATCCCTCATGCTGGTTTCTGCAGACGTGTGGACCCCAGACACCCCTGGGACACGCACTCACTGTAGCAGTTGGGGGGAGGGCTGGCCAGAGGGTGTCAGAGTAGGAGAAACCAGGCCTGGGGACAAGAAAACCCGAGTGCCTGTGTCATCACAGCCAGTGACTTGTGAGTGACTTTGGCCAAGTCCCAGCCTCCTTAGGACTCAATTTCCTGACGCTCAATGTAGAGAAACAACAGCCCCCGGCATCTCCGCAGGACAGCGGGTGAGCGTGCTCTGGGCTAGTGTACCTGGGTTCAAATCCCTGGTCTCCCCCTAGTAGCTGGGTGCACACAGGCAAGTTACTGAACCTCTCCGGGCCTCATTTTCCTCACCTGTGAAAGGCTGATACTACTAATTCCCTCATCAGGCAGTTGTGAGGCTCGCATGGGTGAAGGTAACTAAAACACCTGGAACATTGCCTGGGTTGCGTTTGTTACCATTTACTGTTACCATTATTGTTACATTTATCCTTATCATCTCCTCCCACACCACACTGCAAGGTAACATCTGTGTCCTTAGGGCTCCTCAGGAGACAGGGGGTGAGGGGAGAGAAGGGTGAGGGGCCGCCCTGGGTGGCTGCACAAGGGCCTGCTGGGGACGCCACCTGGGTTCCCCCGGCAGAGCTGGGCTCGCAGAGATGAGTGCGCGCCTGGCCAGCGATGGGCCCCGGGCAGACTGTGCAGGCCGGGGCCTCGGCTCCCAGCAGAGGATATAAATGAACTTCACGAGCCGGCTGTCCCTGTGCCTCCCCGCAGCGCCTCTGCCTCCCTGACCTGGGGACAGGTCAGCTGGCAAAGGCTGGCACCCAAGTGAGCCCAGTGAGAGAAGAGGCACTGGGCTGCCTTGATTTTTCTCTACCTTCCTCCTTCCTGCCTCGGCCGAATTTGCAGGGAGGATTAGGTTTGCCAAGCAACTGTGATGTCTTATCCGATAACCAGACCGAAAGTATCAACCCATCCATGATTCTTCTCACGTTTACATGCCTCCCAACTTCTCTCAGCTCTTGGGGCAGATCCCAAGGAGGACTCACCTCGGGTGGTGGTGGGCAGGGTGTGGGTCTTCAGAGCAGGGCTGGGGAAAGCCTTCACCATCAGGCCCCAGTCCTCCCCACCCCAAGGCCTTGCCCCAGCACCCCCAGACTCCCTAGTCGTGATTTAGTCTTGCATCCGGCATAGCAATTTGCACAGAACAGGCAGAAGACACCCCCTTTCCCTTTCGAGGGGAACTCTGTGGCCTGCCAAGAAGTGACCAATTCAGGAACATCGTCGTGGAGGGGCGTAAACAGGCCAGGCTGAGGCTTTCAATGCCTCCCAGCGCTGGAGGTCCAAGTGGATGGTGGGACGTCTCTGAGCCGGGGGCTTGAACAAAGTGACAGGTACTGCTGCGCGTGGAGGCAGCCAGCCATGCCCATGGTCTGGACTGAAGGTCAGTTAGAGAGTTGCTCATGCCCAGCACTGCCCGGCCTGGTTGCATCCTCGGCCAGGAGTCCAGCAGAGGAGAGTATTAATAACTCCATGGTGACGGCGCCACCGCGGGACTGTCCTCTCGAACATGACAAATGCGGCCACAAGAGCCTCCCCTGGCAGTGTCTCCTTGGCTCTCTGCTGAGACAAAGTCAGGATACCTTTATATTTTTAAAATATATTTATTTGGCTGCACTGGGTCTCTTAGTTGCAGCATGTGGGGTCTTCAGTTGCAGCATGTGAACTCTGTTGCAGCATGTGGGATCTAGTTCCCTGACCAGGGGTCGAACCCAGGGTCCCCTGCACTGCGAGTTCAGAGTCCTAATTGCTTGGATCACCAGCAAAGTCCCAAAGTCAGGATGTCTTTAGGGGCCAAGTTTCCAGCCAGAGTTTCCAACATTTGCCTGAGGTCTGGCAGGCCGGACCTCATAGAGGGTGAAGGACAAGCAGACGGTAGGGGACCCAATCAGGAGCCCCTGCCTAACTTCTGCCTCTTCCTGGCTTGAGGCGGGCTCCAGCAAGCCATCACAGGCTTCGCTTTTCTCATTTGCAAGCATCCATGATAAAGCTGGCCCTCCCAAGGCTGGTAAGAAAATCTGATCCCCTGGGCAATAATGCTAGAAATAATCATGATAGACCACATTTATTGAGCACCTAGCTCCAGGTACTAGGCTAACATTTTCATAGCCTTTATATCTCAATTCTGCCCCTAACTCCATGAGGTGGGTATCATTGTTACCTTATTCTATAGATGGGGAAACTGAGGCCCAGAGAGGTTTAGTAACTTCCCCAGGTCACACAGCAATGATGTTGTGGGGCCCAGATGGTGCCCAGCGTATGTATATGCTATATCAAAATGAAGCATTCCTGCATCCCTCCAGCCCCTGCAGGATAGTGAGTCCCCACCAGCAGGGACTGTCTTCTCATTGGAGCAGGGATCAAAGTTTCCAAAGGGGAAGGCCAGCCATGGGACATGAGCAGTTCAGACATGCTCACTACATTCTGCAAGCTTATAATCTTAGGGACTGTCTTTTGGAGTTTTTTGTTTTTTGAATGTTTTAATATTTAAATTCAAATATTTTCAAGGCACTTGTAAAAAGTATTTAGTGAAAAGTCTCCCTCTCAGCCCTGCTCCCCCGAGGTGGAAACTGTTAGCAGTTGCTTGTAACAGACGATTCCAGAAGAAATCGACGCCTGTGTACGGTCTTGTCTAACACCTGGGGGTGTGGCTGGGGACTTCAGGTGCCCTCCTCCCACACACAGTCTCCCTCACATCCCTTCCCTTTCTCCTCTGTTTTCCAGGGACCCGCACTGCCGAGAGCCCTCAGCCAGGAAGACTCTTGTTCTCTAGCCAACAGGAAAGGCCGAGAAAAGGAAAGTTGAGGACTGCTAACAGCCCACCTTCTGTCCGGAAGCTGCGACCTCAGCCCTAGACGCCCCTTCCTCTTGTGGACTGCAGGGAGCCACCCCGCCCTCCCACACTGGAGCATGGTGGTGCAGGACAGCGTGGACGCCCCCGGCGTGCCGCTGGAGCCCTTCCTGCACCAGGTTGGGGGGCACCTGAGCGTGATGAAGTATGATGAGCACACGGTGTGCAAGCCCCTCATCTCCCAGGAACAGAGGTTCTACGAGTCCCTGCCGCTGGCCATGAAGCGCTTCACCCCGCAGTACAAAGGTGGGTGTCCGAGCAGTCCCCTGCAGGCGGTGCCCCCCCAAGGGGCCCGGCCTCTCCGCACGCCCCCACCACCTCCTCAAGCACCGTGGTGTGTTGTAGGGTTGCCATGGAGACCTGCCCCTCTGCACAGCCGCTGGCCTTCACCGCCCCAGCTTCTCTGAACTCTTCCAGCCCCCAGGCCTGGAGTGTAATGCTATTTGGCATCCCCTGTAAATTAGCTCAAGCCACCAGTCTTTGCGGGATTGAGAACGGGATAAGGTGATTCCCCAGCCCCACCCCACCTTGATGGGGCATTCTGGTCTGTGCTTTAGATGCGCCGTGCCCGGGTCCTGCAACTGTGGTTGGTAAACACAGGACGGGTAAACACAGGACACTCCCTTGGGTGACCCAAGTGGATGGAGGGAGCCTTGGGTCTGGGACAGGTTATGGAGGAGCCGGTTCACAGTGGGTTTGGGAAACCAGAATCCCCACTGTCCTCCAGGGGCAAAGCCAGGGTGCAGGCTGCTCCCTCAGTGTGTGTTCCGGATTTGGGCACAAGGTCTGGGGAGAGAAGGCTGCGTGGGCAGGGCTGCTGTTTGCCAGCCTCCGCGGGGGGCACTCCGGGCGGCCACTGGCATCCATGGGGCAGGCTGTCGTGTCCACCCCCAGCCTTTGGTAAAAGTGGCTTGCAGGGCTCAGGGCATGACTCTGCCAGTCGCCAACCCCACAAAGTAAGGAATGCTCAGAGAAAAGACCTCCTTTAAAGGATTTTAGACCTGTGACCTCAAGCTTCTGCCCTCGTTGTGCAAGTATCTGTAGTGAAAGCGATGATAACATTCAGACAAGTCACTTAAAAACTTACCTGTATTTCAAAGATGGAGAAAACTGGGAAGAAGGGGACCCGCCTATTGGTTTGCCAAAAAAGTCATTCTGGTTTTTCCATATCACCTTATGGAAGAACCCAAACGAATACTTTGGGCAACCCAATGGTGTTTCTCATACGTATGATCTGGGGTCAAACAGCTTTACCAGAATCACTGATGTATGTGTGTGTGTGTGTGTGTGTGTGTGTGTGTGTGTGTAAAGGCAGGCTCCCAGGCCCCATTCCTGTGAATCGGAATCCCTGGGTCAGAGCCCAGGAATCTGTATTCAGCATCCAGATTCAGACCCACTGAGAGGGGTCCAAGGCCTTGAGCCCTGGGCAATGCTTCAGTCGTGGGCAGCCAGGACCTCCCGAAAGTCTGAGATGAGACACACGAGAGATGGGGAGGGAGGCTGGTGTACAGCTTCCCAGGGGCCCTCTGGGGCCGCTGACCAGTGCTGCCGTCAGCTGTGGGCCACCGCCCACCTTGTCAGAGCACCCTCTGGAGTTAACATCTGTCCCTTTACAAGCGAACTCAGGCCAGCAAAGGGGCGGCCGGATCTCAGGACGGGGGCCCCGCTGCCCGCAGCATTCCCTGCTGGCCCCACACAGCTCTGGAGCCGAGACCGGCTCCCAGGGCCACCCCAGGCAGAGCATGGAAGTGGAAGAGCAACCACACCCCAGGGCCCTCCCTGCTCCCCGTCTTCCTGGGTCAGCGTGGACGGCCCCACTCTGGGGAGCCTCGGGCACTGGTCAGCTGTCCAGACCCATCCTCTGCCTTGCGTCCCTCTCAGCTTGGGCCCATCCTGGTATTCGCCCCCGACGCCCCGCCTCGGAGCCCCACTAACTCTGTAGATTAATTTGAGTCCTCACTTGGAGACGATGGTTGCAAACAAGTCAAGAGGGGCCAGGTCAGGGAGGCCCAGGATATCCATCAAGGGAGACCACGCAGCCCAGCTGCGGGTGAGAGTGAGGCGGAGCCCACGGGCTGGCCTGATGCCCAAACGCAAGGCTTGGATGATGAGGAACGCTGCTCCCCTCATCTGCCATACCACAGGCTGCCGGGTGCCAGGGTGCAGGCGCCACCCGAGGAAACACACATGTGAGGAGACACTAGAAAAAGGCCCAGAAGTGGGGCCTGCGTGCCCTCGGACCCCCGGGGCAGGAGGGAAGAAGGTCGGGTCTGGGCATGGGAAAGGGTCCCTTGAAGGGCCTGGGGCTGTGCAGGGTTCTTCCTTCCCCTGATAGGAAAAGTAATGCCAAGGCTTCCCTGGCAGTCCAGTAGTTAAGACGCCACACTTCTACTGCAAGGGGGCACGGTTTCAATCCCTAGTTGGGGACTAAGATCCCAAAGATGGTTCAATGCAGCCCCCCCACCAAAAAAAAGAAAAAAAAATCAAGAAAAGTACTACTGGTCAACCTTTTAGCATTTACTCAGTGCCGAACACCCTAGAAGTTGTTTCTTTGATTGACTTGTTTAACCGTGACAACACTCTAAGAAAGGTACTCCCGTCGTCCCCACTTCATGGAGGAAGAAACAGGCCCAGAGAGGTCACCCAACTTGCCTCAGGCCACACAGCCTGCAGAACAGAGCCAGGATTCAAGTCTAGCTCCTGAGTATGGCCTCTCAGCCCCCGGCCCTGATGCAGTGACCATCCCTGCAGAGACAACTCCCCAGACGCCAGTGCTCAGAGCCGTCCAGCCCAACAAGGGAGGGGAAGTGACTTGCCCAGGGTCACTTAGCTAGTGAGTTGAGCGCCCACAGGCCGCTGCAGGGGTCTCCCTTCCCATCCTGATGGGACCAGCCCAGAAAGAGGGGCCATTGCTGACGCGGCCGCCACATGCCCCGGAGCCCACTCTCTTCCATCTCACGCCTGCACGCTGATGGCTTTGGGGTGCTGGACAGGCACTGCGTTCCCCAGGGCAGCCTCCCTGGGCCCGGAGCGCGCCTGGACTCCTCGGACATGAGAGCATCTTGAAACTCTGTCCCTCCTCCCCTCAGCTTCGGGCAAGCGAGGACACGCTCCTAGGTCCAGCTGGTTAATGGATGAGCCAGATTCATATTACAGACGTCGGCGAATTAATGTCCTCATGAGCTTAAAAATAAATACATGACAGAATACTCACGGAAGCTGCTCGGCCAAATCAGAATTGCTGAGATGCTCTGGGTGTGTCAGGGAGCGCTCCCGTCTGCCCGGCTGACGTGGTCACAGTCGAGGTGCTTGGGGGGGGCTGGTGAGCAAGCAGATGGGGCTGGGGTCTCCCACCCACCTGGCTGGGCAGGGGCAGCAGTGTATTGGGAGCCTGTGGGTGTCTGAGACAGCCAAGGTGAGCTGGAGGCCAGGCTGGGGCCAACAAGGCTCTTGACAAAGGAACGATCCAAACCTCAGGGAGTCTGAATCCCACTGAGTGGCTGCTCTTGTCAAGGACATGCAACTCGAGACTGTTTGCAAGGTCACATGAGCTATGGGGCTCCCCTGGTGGCTTAAATGGTAAAGAATCCACCTGCAGTGCAGCGGACCTGGGTTCCATCCCTGGTTTGGAAAGATCCCCTGGAGAAGGGTATGGCAACCCACTCCACTTTTCTTGCCTGGGAAATCCCTTGGACAGAGGAGCCTGGTGGGCTATACAGTCCATGGGGTCGCACAGAGTTGGACATGACTGAGCCACTAGGACGACACTGTGTGCAATGGTCCCAGGTTTCAGAGGGAAGGGCTGGGCTGAGCTGAGAGAGGGAAGGAAGAGAGAGACAGGGAGCCAGGTAGAGGCGCGCAGGGAGACGGAGCGAGAAGGCGAGACAGGAGTCTGGCTGGGTCGCGCTGACGACACGACAAATAGAAATGACTTTTGGGTTTCACCGGTTTGGCATTATTTGCACCTCTGCTCACCTCCATCTATTTTGACACTCAGACCAGATGAGATCAGGCCAGAGCTAGAGTCCGGAGAAGCAGGCGAAGGTCACATTTCTTGTCCCTCCAGGGAGGCCCCCTGGGCCCAGGGTTCCCCAGGAACTTGGTTTCTGACAGGCCTGTCACCTCAGCCTCACAAATGTGCAAGGCCGGGGGTCCGCCAGACAGTAACTTGAACTTTGTGAGATCCAAAAGGGCCTTGCCTTTGGCCGGCACACCTTCCTGCCTCCCCGAGCGGCGAGGAGGCTCCAAGCTCCCCAAGAACCAGCACAGAGGCCGTGGGGCTCCCCCTCTCCTGGCACCTGGAGGGCGGGCTCTGGGGCCTGGTGGGGTGTGTGGTTCCCAGGTCAGCCCTCCTTCCTGGGACCAGCACAGCAAGGTCAAGGCTGGAAACAAAGCCCCGTGTCCTGGGCTTCTCGGTGCTTCCAAGCTTGACGCTGATCGCCTCTCCTGAGGTGGTGGCTCTGTGGCCACTCTGTCTGCCCCCGCGGAACAGAATGACCAGCCAAAGGTGACTGGGGACACAGCAGGAGTGTCCTCATCAACCACACTCGGGTAAACACAGCGTGACAACCCCCACTCTCCCGAGAGATCCTGGGCTTCGTGTGGCAGCCTGTTCCTCCTCCCACAGTCCCGGCTGGCACGGCTGGCACAGCCGTCACCCCTTATGGACCATGTGACCTGCGGCAAGTTATTCAATCTCTCTGAGCCTCAGCGACCACAGTCAACGCCTTGCAGGCTTAGCGATAGACACTAAATTAGCAGTAAACAAAACGCACATAATGCTGGCACATAGTAGGTGTAAAAGACCCAGCAGCGATTATCACTCCTGTGCTGTGTCCCAGCCGCCACCAGCCCCCTGCTCTCACGAGCAAGAACAGCACGGGTGGGCTCCATCCAGGGAGGCAGGCTGCAATCCAGGTGAAGGACAGAATGCCGCACTCAGGGGCACTGTGACCATTAGCATCACGATTGCTCCACAGGATACTGGGGCCTGGGATGAGCTAAGGAAGAACAGAATTTTTAAGGAACTGGAGGGAAACGAAGGTCACCGTCAGGCCGCAGAATCAGGGCTCTGGGAGCCCGAGATGTCAGGCCAGGCCCAGGGAGACCGCTGAGCCAGTAGCGCAGATGGGCCTGGAGAGTGACGTGCAGAATGACAGGGCAGCCCTGAAAAGGAGTGTCTGCACTGAGCAGCCCAGGAGGGCAGGCAGGACCATGCGCGTGGAAAGCAGCCGCCTCCGCGGCTGGCTCAGCAGAAATGACCACTTAGAGGCCGGGAAGGTGACCCAGTGCCTAGGGGAGGTAATAAACACCTGGGAGGATGGGAGGCAACCCTCCCACCTGTCAGGGTCTCAGCAGAAAATGAGTGGCACGTGCCAGGGGGTTAAATGAAGAGAATTCTTCAAGGATCTATCAGCAGAACTGCACACAGGATGAAGGGAGCAACCGGGGGGACTTTCCTGATGGCCCAGTTGTTAAGACTGTGCTTCCACGGCAAGGGCCACAGGTTCAGCTCCTGGTTGGGGAAATAAGATCCTGCATGCCACGTGGCCAACAAAAAAGAGGTGAAGAGGAACAACTAGGGATGGTGAGGCAGCCAGAGACCAGCGGGACAGGAAAGCTACAACCACCCCTGGGCCTGAAAGGTCAAGCGAGGGCATGGTAGAGCTGACCTGGCAAGAAGGAGGCCACAGAGAAACAGGGTGAGCCATGGGGCAGCAGGGAGGGAACCTGAGGGATGAAGGTCCCAACCTTTCTCCTCTTCTCCCCGCATCTGTCACCGGTGACCCTCACTGGCCCGGCTGGCAGGCAAGGAAGCCACGGGTACACGCCAGAGTCAGCCCCTCGGGCACAAAACAGGGTGGAGAGAGACGGAGGGCAGGTTGGTAGGTGAGAAAGCCAAGAGGGGTCCTCAGAGCACCAGCTGCAGGGAGAAGGGGGGCAGCAAGGACTTTACAGAGAGCCAGTTTTCATAAAACCACTCGTGTGGCAGTCTCCTGGGCCAGGACCATGTGTACCTTCCATCTTCACCAGGACTCTGGCAAGGCTGGGCACCCACCGGATGCCAAGCCCCACGGAGGGAGGCGTGGACCCTGCCATCAGAGCAAGAAGTCCACGGGGGATGACCACAGAGCCATCAATGTGGGGTCAGAGCCTAGGACCTGGCCTAGCCAGCGTCCCAGAGGAGAAGCCCGGCTAGTGCACGGGTTCCCGGGGGGTACGCACATCCTTTGATATCACAGCCAGCATCCAGAGGAGGAGGTCATGCTTGGAGTATAAACCCCAGGGGTTAGGGAGTTCTGCGGCGGTCCAGCAGGTTAAATCCTTGGTTGGGGGGGCTGAGGTTCCAAAGGCCTTGTGACATGGCCAAAACAAAGACAAACACACACTGGTGGTTAGGAGGTACCGTTGGCAAAAATCTCACATGCCTTCTATTTTCTATCAAAGAACCACATTCTGTCCATAATCCTCATGGGCTGTGCATCACGTGTCTCAGTGTGAAAGCCAGGGACGTGGGAAGGCTGAGTTAAGGGGCAGCCCAGGCGGCAGGAGGCTGTTAGAGGAAGGCTTCCTGGAAGAAGCTGCTCAGATAACGATTATGTGGAGGGGAAGGCAAGGGTGATGAACGAGACAGAATGAGATGCCCCCCCCACCCCAACTTCCCTCACTGCCACTTAGAGGTGGGGCTCTTCTCTGCAGAGGACCAACTCAGATGCCCCAAGGCTGGGCCCAAATGGGGTGCCACAGGGTGCCTGGGTGATGTGGGCTGTGTCCAGAGGTGCAGGAATGCGAGGATGAAATAAATGCACGCAGCTGCCCTGTTTCAAGCATGAAGGGGCAGGGAGAGGCCACGAAGCAGGGACCGTGCCAGCCTCAGCCCAAGGCCATTTCCGGCAGGCCCCACGGCTCTGGCTCATTCTGGAGCAGGATCTGTGTCAGGCCAGTCCCCGGAGCACTCTCTAGGGAGAGGAGCTGGGGAAGGGGGCAGGTTGACCACTGCCATTAAACTGTGGTTCAAAAGGACAGCGCACCGTGTCCACCCCTCCCCCTCTGCAGGCACCATCACCGTGCACCTCCGGAAGGACAGCCGCGGCCGTCTCAGCCTGGTTGCCAGCCCCCTGACTGAGAACCGGGGGCCCTTCACGGTCTCCACGGAGTCGGCAGCGGTGGCCATATGGCAGACCCTCCAGCAGAGCCCTGGCGGTGGCGCCCTCCCCCTCGCCCAGTGGCAGCACCCCCAGCTGGTACACTCGCTCACGGAGAGGTGAGGCCACGTGGCAGGATGCCAGAAGCCAGGCCGCGCGTCCCTAACTGGGACCAGCACTGTTCACGCCCGTGCCAAGGCCAACGGCTCCCCTTTGGGACCAGAGCCGAGAAAGTGAGCAATTCAGATGAGGGCTCTGTCGAGCAGAACCCATGTGACCAAAGAAAGGAATACATCTTCTTTGGTGCCACTTCCGGAGGGAGCATTTCAATGCGTTTCCTCTCGAAAGTGGATGTGCGTGCCGAGTCCTATACAGAGAAGGCATTCAGTGTGTGTTTGTTTAATTAAGCATCCATTTCACTGAGACCATGGAGTGCATCTGGAGGGGGGAGACGTGCAGCGCAGAAGCCCCAGAACAGTTGGCATAAAGGAAAAGTGTGGCTAATGCCTCTAGAAATCCTCTTCCTTAGCGGCCGAGTGCCAGTGCGGCCCTGGAGATGCAGACAGCTCAGGGCACCTGAGGTCCTCGGAGAGGTCTCCAGAACCTCTGATGGTGACCTTTCTCAGAAGAAAAACATCCCTGGGGAATTTTAAACATTTATGGGAAACAAAAGGGAGCTAATACAACGAAAGTACCTCCCTTCCCCAAGGAGCGCAGCAGATCTAATTAAGCCTCCTGGCTTGGCATCAGGAAGCGGTGTGTATTATCTCCCTGCTACACACCCGGGGAGCCGAGATGTAGAGGGCAGGAGAGAGGGTGGACCGTGGGTCTGTGGTTCTCACTCCCGATGAGGCCACAGGAACAGCCTAACCCCCAGCCTTCTGATCCCAGGCAGGGTCGCCCCCTCTATGCTGCGTGAGTTATTATGGACTTTAGAGGGGCCCCGCGAGGCCGGCAGCCTGGCCTGGCCTGGGGCCTGAGCGGGGCAGGGGGGCACCGAGGTCCTGGGGGACATCCTGGAGGGTAGCCAGGGGCAGTCCACGGCCTGGTCCAGCCGAGAGCCCTGCCAGCCACCAGGGTCCTGACCGCCGTGCGCGCCCCTCGCCCACAGCCCGGCCACGGCGCTCCTGAGGTCCGAGCTCCACCTGAAGGCCCAAGTCCCCTCGCTGGTGGAAGACGCGAACGGGAACCTGACGGAGAAGGGCAGCTTTAACCCGTGGGGCCTCCGCTGCCACCGGGCCCACCTGCATCGCCTGTGTGCCGAGTACCCAGAGAACCAGCGGCATCGTATCCTGGCCCGCCCACCATGCGCAGCGCTGCGGGGGAGGCCGGGGGCGAGGAGGGGTGGCCGAGACAAACGTGTTGAGGCAGGTCGGGGGAGAGACAGGGATGGCAGGGAGAGTGGGCCCCAAGCTGGGCCCTGGAGGAGACCTGTGCTGAGTGCGGTTGCCCAGTCGGGACCAGCTCTTCCTGACCCTTTGGGTAGTAGCCCACCAGGCTCCTCTGTCCAGGGGATTTTTCAGGCACGGATATATCCTCCTCCAGGGTATCTTCCTGACCCTGGGATCAAACCTGCATCTCCTGTGTCTCCTGCATTGCAGGCAGACTCTTGACCTGCAGAGCCACCAGGAAAGCAAAGAGAAGTCAGAGGCTGGGGAAGGCAGATGGGGCGGGGGGAGGGAGTGCCCCTGTTGGGTCACTGGTCATGTCTCTGCCACCTGGGCAGTGAGGATGGGCAGAGCTGGGGTCTCTGTGGGCAGTTAGGAAACATGATTGCCGCACTGAGAGGGGGCCAGGGGGACTCAGTGAGTGGGTGGGTCCCCATAACTCAACCTCCTTTTCATGCTCCCAATCCTCCCCACAGCCGTCACGGAGCCGATGGGTGAGAATGTAGCATGGCCCCTCTCTTAGGGAGGGACCTGCGGGGTAGCCCCTTAGGAGAGGTACTCCCCTGTCCCCCTCGGCCTGCCACAAACTCAGGGGGCGTATTCAGGCCTGGAAGGCCCCCTTTGTCACCACTGGGCTCCTTCCCACGAACTGGTGGCTGGTTTTGCGGTACTTACTAAGACATCTGCAATCTGCATCCCTAAGAAGTTTTTTGCAGGATAATTATTCGGCTGAAATTAATATTCCTGCAACTCATCTCTGAAGCTAACATCAAGGCACTTCTCCCAAAATGTACTGGCCCATTCAGTGACTCGAGGTTTTAGCCTTCTGATTTTCTGCCATAAAATGTAAATTGGGCATGGCCTGCTGGGGATTTCACGCCTGCATTTAAATTTCTACCTCAGAGCAAAAAGGGAAAGGAAAAGAAGCTCACATCCTAATAAACTCTCTCTAAAAAATGGACTTATGAGAGCAGCCTGCAAAGTCAACGCCTTGAATTCTTTATAGCGACAACAGGCTGGTCTGTAGTTAAAGGAATGGGGATGAAGGGCTGGGGTTCAGCGGGGGGAGTCTCCAGCCGGCTTCAGAGGCCCCTGACCACCTCCTGCGGGGAAGTGGCCTTTGTGTCCCAGGAAGCCTTCCTTAATGCCTCGCGACCAGGGTTCCTGTTGCTGGAAAACGTAGTGTCACAGTACAAGCATCCCTGCATCTTAGACCTGAAGATGGGGACCCGGCAGCACGGGGACGACGCCTCAGAGGAGAAGAAGGCCCGCCACATGCGGAAGTGTGCGCAGAGCACCTCGGCCCATCTGGGCATGCGCGTCTGCGGCATGCAGGTAGGTGGGGGCGGGACAACCGCAGGACTGGGCATCCCGGGAGGTCCACTGGAGGCAAGAGTGTCCCCCAACCAGACACTGTTGCCTTCACTTTGTGGGAGCAACAGAGGCAGTGGCCAGGCACCTCTTTCCCCAAGGAAACACATATCCTGATCCAGGACATGCTGGGTTTTTTTAAAGAGCACTGTTCAGGACAGTGGTGTCAAAATCCCACCGTTTGGGGAGGAATGTAAATTGGAGTAGCCACGATGGAAAATGGTACAGAGGTTCCTCAAAAACTAAAACTAGAGCTGCCATATGATCCAGCAATCCCACTCCTGGGGGTGCACCCAGACAAAACTGTAATTTGAAAAGATGCATGCACCGCTATGTTCGTAGCAGCATTATTTACAATAGCCAAGATATGAAAACAACTTAAATGTCCATTGACAGATAAATGGATAAGGAAAATGTGGAACATATATACGATGCAATGCTACTGAGCCATAAAAAAGAATGAAATAATGCCATTTGCAGATGTATGAGTGGACCTAGAGATTATCATACTAAGCAAAGTAAGTCAGATAGAGAAAGACGAATATTATGTAATATCACTTATATGTGGAATCTAAAATATGACACAAGTGAACTTTTATGAAACAGAAATGGACTCACACAGAGAACAGACTTGTGACTCCCAAGGTGGGTAGGAGTGGGAAAAGAAAGGATTGTGAGTTTGTGATTAGCAGATGCAAACTGTTATATATAGAGTGATAAACAACAAGGTCCTACTGTATTGCACAAGGAACTATATTCAACATCCTATGATAAACCATAATGGAAAAGAATAGGAAAAAGAATCTATATCTATAACTGAATCACTTTGCTATACAGAAGAAATCAACATATTGTAGATCAATAAATTTTTAAATAAAAATTTTAAAAATAAATTTTTAATTTTTAAAATATTTAATCTAAAAAAATTAAAAAACCACCAGCGTTAAACTCATCTCAGGGTCTCTGGTAGCTGAAACTTTCCAGCCTGGCCATGTAGGTCCTACCTATGTTGAGAGCAGAACTTTGATGACAGTGTGTGAGCAGGGCTGGGAGAGAACTGAGGGAAAACTTCCCTGTGTGCTCCATGGGGTCCTCATTCTCCTGAATGATGAATCTGAACCCTCTCCTTCTCAGATGCTGGGAGGCAGTCAGCTTTTCAAATCCATATTAGCCATTCTCTCTTCTTACTCTGCCTTTTCTGCTGCTTCTTACTACCTGTTCTGGGTAACAAAGTGGTAAGGTCATAAGCTGCAAAGCCCAGCAAAGGAATGGCTAACTTCTTATCGCCTGGACTCCATGCTTCATTTTTGCTGCTCTGATGTGGCTTATGGCTGGGGCTACAGGAGAACAGGAGGAAATAAACTTTCTCTACCGGTTCCCTCTTAGACTCTATCTACTCAAAGTAAAACCAGACACGGATTTGACGGTAAACACTATCGCTTTCCTTAATTGAAACTGCCACCCCTTGAAACTGGAAGTCGAGTCTATAAATTTGAGGCACAGATGTCCCTAGGAAAGCTTGGAATGTAGTTCTCAGAGAGGATGGAGTGTGATGCATTGTGGTGTAAGTGGAATTTCTCTCTGGACCCCAAACCTTCTGAAATTGGTCTGATTTATTTGGAAATTGAGGCCTATCCTGTGTTTAGGACGGGCCAATTTAGCAGCTGATCTTCAGCCCTCCAAAGGCAACACCAAGTCTATAGCATCTTTCTGATTTTTTTCCCACTCGTGTTTTCTGTAAAGATACCATGTCATCTGAAGGCAGGGAACACCTGGGAAACTGTCATGGCCAGGTACAGGCAGCCCTCCCCAGGTGTGCCAGGCGGAGCGGTGCCAAGTCCCCCCTCTGGCCGTGCCAGCCACTGGCCTCCGTTCAGCCTCTGCCTGCCTCTGCCATCTGAATGAAATGAGGGCGGCTGCCACTGTTCCCCCATCAGCATCTCTCCTCCATCTGCTTCGTTCTGGTGGCCAAGATGTGACAGAGGACTGGGGAAGAGCTGGTGCCAAGGAGAGGTGCCACCAGCCCACAAAGCCCGCTCCCCTCAACATCCAGTCTCCCCTCAACATCACCCACCGCCTGAAAACTCCAGGCACACTGATCTAGCCTCTTTCCATCTTCAAATAATTCACCCCACTCCACCCCTGGAACCATTACAGTTTCCTCAGAATCTGCAGAGAAAGGACTTCATAAACTTTGTTGGGGGAAATTTTAATTTACTTGGCTTCCCAAGGCCATTGGCTATGATTTCAGATTCCCACTAAAGCTTTCTGGCTTGGGTTTGCTAATGTTTGAAGAGGGCCAGAAGCCAGGACTTAAATCATGATTTGGCGGTTGACATTGGAAATTCACAAGAAAGGAGATCCAAACCTTTTCCTCATGAGCAGAGGGTCACCTCTGTAGGATGAACGATCTTTGGACCTTGGATTTCTATTAACGGCTTGCACAGAAAACATTTTTAAGTGTAAAATTTACACTGGTGCTTGGTGAAAGATTGTCTTGCCAGTCACTGCAGCCATTCTTGCTCAGCATCTCTAGAAATGTGTTTCTGTATTAAGTTTGCTTGAGACGCCTCTGTAGCAGATGTGATTTTTTTTAAGTTTGCAATTCTTAACATTTTCTATCTTCTTTTTTTTTTTCTATCTTCTTTATAATGTAAGGTTTATCAAAGTGATAAGAAGCACTTTCTCTGCAAAGACAAGTACTATGGAAGAAAGCTCTCAGTGGCGGGCTTCAGGCAAGCGCTTTACCAGTTCCTGCACGATGGGACCCGCTTCCGGACAGAGCTGCTGGAGCCCATCCAGCGCCAGCTCCAGGCCCTCCTCTCGGTCATTAGGAGCCAGAGCTCATACCGGTTCTACTCTAGCTCCCTTCTCATCATCTATGATGGGCAGGAGACTCCACAGACGCCCCATGGCAGCAACATCATCAAAGTTGACGTCCGGATGATCGACTTTGCTCACACAACATACAAAGGCTCCTGGAATGAACACACCACCTACGATGGACCAGATCCAGGCTATATCTTTGGCCTGGAAAACCTCATCCAGATCCTGCAAGGTATTCATGAGGGACAATGAGACTTGTTGGGCCCATCTGGACTTTTCCAGAGAAGAACTCTCCAAGGGGACCTGTTGGTAGTCTAGACCCCCCTGAGATGTGTCTGTAATAATTCTATCTATGTTCAAAAGCCATCTCTCCACATGACAGGCTATACTAACAGCTGCTAAGGACACCAGCTCTGGAGGTAATGCACATACCCTGGCATCTTGCGCTCATGCTGGCCCTCACAGGCTGCATGTGAGGATGAAACGGTGCCTTTCTGGAGTAAGGAAAGCTGCAGAGGAGTTAGGGGCCAGTGTCACAGCGAGATTCTGCAGCACTTGCACTGAAGGACGCTTTCTTGTTGTCATGCTGCGCTCTCACAAGCTGTGAGGGGAAAAAAAAAACCTTCCTTGAAGAAGCCTAGAAGAATGTGTTCCCAAGTTTGTGGTTTTTCTGCTCGCATGGGCTGCTGGCTCCTGGGGCAGACAGAGGCTAATAATGTCTCTTACCTTCCTCAGAGTGGTAGGTGGGGCAGGGAGACGTGAGACAGAGCTTCCATCTCACCAGCTCTGACCCCAGGTACCAAATGGACAAGGACAGTCCCAGACACAGCACTGGCAAACCGAGACTCCAGCTTCCCAGTTTTTGCTTATGGAAGGGCAGGTTCTATGGGAAGTGATGATTCTGCCAGATTCTGACCATGAAATGCAGCTTCCGGTGGGGGTGGACTGCACAGAAGAAAGATGTGAACTTACACTCTTCGCTTTCTATTTATTTATTGAGGGTGGGGGTGGGGTGGGGGAGTTAGAAGAGAGGCCCCTGGAGGACCCAGGAAACCAGGTTCAATGTTTACAAGACGGGTGGACAGTATAAATACAGAACCGAGAGCAAACGGTTCTAATTAATTCCTTCTCCTGCAGTGTAGAAACCTATTACAATGCCCTCGAGTCAAGCACTGAGATATGTTACCCAATTAGGGAAATAAATTTGTTAATAAAATTGCTGAGGTCACCAGTGATTATTTGGTGTGCCTTATTACTCCTGCTGTTTGTTGATTCTGATCATCATACTGTATGGCATCTTCAATTTATGAGTGACTAGAGTATACCACCGCAAGAACAGTTCACTGATTTCCTCCTGCAATGCGGGAGACCTGGGTTCAATCCCTGCTTTGGGAAGGTCCCCTGGAGAAGGGAACAGCTACCCTCCAGTGTTCTGGCCTGAAGAATTCCATGGACTATATCATGGAGTCGCAAAGAATCGGACACGACTGAGCGACTTTCACTTTTCACTTTCATTACCCTTTCTGTTTGTTTCTGATCATCACACGGCATGGTATTTCCAATTTATGGGTGACTAGAGTACACCACCGTAAGAACAGTTCAGCGATTTCCTGCAGTCCTTCAGGGAACGTGGGTGAGAAATGGTGGCTAATAAAGTAATGTTCGTGTATCACAAGTCAGGGCCCAGACCTGAGAAGTAAGTGGTCTCTTCATGTGAACCTTACACAATGCAAAAGGAAACAATTTTTGTATTCTCATAGCTAATCAACTTTCAAAAATCTACACAGCCTCTCTGCCCCTCCCGCAAAGAAAAAAAAAAATCCACACCAGCAGAAAGAAAGAATACCTGGATAAAAAGAAAACTTCTTTACATTTTAGTTTATACTGTATGGATTTCCAAGCAAGGTAACTTGCCTGATTATCTTTGGCCTCTGTAAAGTTGTGACTGAGGTTCATGCTCTGCATCCTTGGTGAGAAAATTGAGTCAAACCACAGTGACAGATTTTATTTTCTTGGGCTCCAAAATCACTGTAGATGGGGACTGCAGCCATTAAATTAAAAGACGCTTGCTCCTTGGAAGAAAAGCTACGACAAATCTAGATAGCGTATTAAAAAGTAGAGAGATTACTTTGTCTGCAAAGGTCCATATAGTCAAAGTTATGGTTTTTCCAGTAGTCATATATGGATGTGAGAGTTGGACCATAAAGAAGGCAGAGCACTGAAGAATTGATGCATTTGAAGTGAGGGACTGGAGAAGACTCTTGAGAGTCCCTTGGACAGCAAGGAGATCAAACCAGTCAATCCTAAAGGAAATCAATCCTGAATATTCATTGGAAGACTGATGCTGAAGCTGAAGCTCCAATGCTTTGTCCATTTGATGCAAAGAGCCAACTCACTGGAAAAGACCCTGATGCTGGGAAAGACTGTGGGCAGGAGGAGAAGGGGACAACAGAAGATGAGATGGTTGGATGACATCACCCACTCAGTGGACAGGAGTTTGAGCAAACTCCAGGAGACAGTGAAGGAGAGGGAAGCCGGGCTACAGTCCATGGGGTCGCAAAGAGTCGGTCACAACTGAGCGACTGAACAACAAATGCTATGTGGCAAAAAGAAGTCAGCTGAAAACGAAGTATTTCCTAATGATGAAAGGGAGCCCAAAATACTGCTTTTTCTGGGCCGCTTCCTTGCTTGAGAACTTAGTACTGCATCAACTAAGTCCAAAACTCCCTGGCTGAGCTTCTGATTCCTGTTCCCATTCTCAGCCTTGGGTGCTGTGGGAGCTGCCTGAGGGTGAGGTGGGAATGTCAGCTGGAATCTGAGTCTTTTTTTCTTTCCAACATTTATGTATTTATTTGCTGCGTCGGGTCTTAGTCGCAGCACCCAGGGTTTCTGTTGCATCACGTGGGCTCTCTCGTTGTGGCATGTGGGTTTAGTTGCTCCTCGGCATGTGAGATCTTAGTTCCCCCTCCAGGGATCCAACCCGTGCCCCCTGCATTGCAAGACAGATTCTTAACCACTGGACCACCAGGAAAGTCCCTGGAATCTAAGTCTTTTAGGGCTGGCCACCCACGTGGCTAACTACGCTGCAGCTGGTCTCCATGGTGGCTCCGTCTTCCTGCCACTGTGATGCCCTGCTACCTCTTTATCCCACAGTCCCCTTCACAGTGGCCTTCTTCCTCTTTTGCAACTCTTCCGAGATCCAGCCCAAATGATTCCCTCCTCCTCCTGAACATGTCACCAACAAAAGTGCAGTTTGTGGCAAGGGGCTAAGTTGGCTACCATTCTAGACTGTTCTTCCTAGACTCCTGGACTCAGAGGGGCAGCTGTGGTCTGAAACTTGTGCCAGGCTTTGCAGATTCAGCAACTCAAGTGGATGAGTCCACCCAAGTATTGCAAATCTGGGGAGAGGGAGAACAGAAAAATATGGAGAGGAGAAGGAGATGCACATGCATGTATTAGCTCTCCAATCTGTGTTTACTGAAAAAGGGCAAAAAGGTGCGGGAGCCCCGGGTATCCAGCAATCTGCAAGTGCATGCCTGTCCTGCTCGGCTGTGCCCTGCTGATCTCTTTGCTAAGTGCTGTGGACGGTTCAGCCCTCGGGAGCTAGATTCTAGTTGAGGAGGCAAGAAAAACACAAATGAACTGACCGCAAACCACGTGGGACATACCCAATGATACAGCGGATTAATCCACGTGGTACAGATGATCAATCCTGTAATAAAGTTGAACCATGTGCGGAGAGCAGAGTTGTCACGGAAACCTTTGGAGGAGGTGGGACTTCCTCTGGGCCCTGAAGGGGGACAGGAGTGGGAAGGGGCTGGGGCATTGGTGAGGGTGTGGAGTAGAGGGAGGGGAAGGTCCAGCGGGCTGGTGAGTCTGTGGACAGACCAGCCCATTCCGAGTGGGGTTTGTGGCTAGGAGTAGAAATGAAGTAGAGAGATGGAGTGAGCCCAGAGGGTGGAGACCCCTGGAGATCTGGCTGAGTAGCTCATTCATTTGTTTATGAGGTCATTCATCTGTCCTTCTCTCCTTCCATTCATTCATCCAACAGATATTTTCCAAGTGCCTGGTACAAGCTACATGGTGCTAGGGCCTTGTAGGAAACCAGAAGTGTGGGGATGGTGATGCTATTCATAAGAACCTTTTGATTTAATGAGAGACTGAAGATCCTCATATGAAAATATCACTGGTGCTTCAGTGGGGGTTGGGGGCCCTCTGCTCAGCTGCACAGAGGGTTACGCAGGAGAAGAGGCAGTGAGGACTCCCTGCCCCTGGGGTGATCACGGAGGTGGTGTTGGAGCTGTGCCTTGGAAGGGAGGCAGGACCGATAGATGAGAAAGAAGGGCGAGTGTTCCAGGAAAAGGAGCAACACCCCAGGAACGGGAATCGAGCGTTCTGCTCAGGGCACAGCCCTGTGCCGGCCATAGGAGATTAAGATGGGAAATGAAGAAACCCCAGAATGTGAGTGCTGGAAAGGGCCTTTGAACCTTCCGCCTTTCTGCTGGGTCTCGCCTAGGTCACTGTAAGAGCCTCTCTTACACAGACTGAGGAGCTCTCCTTTTATTAAAAAAATATTTATTTACTTTCTTGGCTGTGTTGGGTCTTAGTTATGGCTCGCAGGATCTTCAGGATCTTTGTTGCATCATGCAGGAATTTTCGTTGCCAGGCATGGGCTCAGTAGTTGCCCCTCGAGGGTTTAGTTGCTCCGAGGCATGTGGGATCTTAGTTTCCCTACCAGTTATAGAAATCATGTCCCTTGCATCACAAGGCAGGTTCTTAACCACTAGCTGCGTTCTCTTCTTTTTTTTTTTTTTTTTAATATTTATTATTTATTTGTCTGCGCTGGGTCTTAGTTTCAGCATGTGGGTTCTCTAGTTGCAGCATGTGAACTCTTAGTGGCAGCATGTGGGATCTAGTTCCCTGATCAGGAAACAGACCTGGGCCTCCTGCATTGGAAGCTGGGAGTCTTAGCCCCTGGACCACCAGGGAAGTCCCACTCTCTTCTTTTTGAACTGAGAAACACAGAGGTATTAGTCAAGGGAGTCTGTTTACAAACAAGGCTCAAATATCAGTGCTTTATGCTCCAATCCACTTGAGTCAGCAGACAGCCTCTGCTCCACATGGTCATCCCAGGACCAAGGCTGCTTCCATTCTGTGACCCCACTTCAACCACAGGCCTGAAAGCCAGACGGACGACACGGAGTAGGCACACCCTCATCCCCTGGGTGAGGTGGCCCTACCCAGATGCCCAGGGTGGGGGGAGGCGGGGGCGGGCGGAGAATCATTTAATTGTATGCATAGGATGAGCAAGTGGATTTGATGAGACCCTAGCCAGTCTTTACTGTAACCTCTCTCTCCATGATCCTCCCATCAAATTGACACCTGACTTATGGAGGGAGAAGCAAGGACATAAACAGCAAGAGGGGGGCATGTGGGGACAGCAGGGACTGGCAGCGTCAGGACTGCGGATTCCAATCCAGTTCCTTCCCCCAGCCGCGTCCTCACATAACAAGTATGCCAGAGCTCTGGCAGATGGGTTTAGCATCTCCGCGACCTCGGTTTCCTCATCTGCCCCACGGGCCCTCTGACGTGGTCTTCAAGACAGATGATGTGGAAAAGCAGCTGCTCCTGACCGCCCCACCCCTGCCAGCTGGGGTGGCGCGCACAAGGGCAGCCCGGGCCACACTCAGCCAGCCCTGCCGACATCGCCCGTGTGATGGAAGAGGAAGCTCACAAGCGGAGTGTTATTACAGCTTTTCCATAATGCAATGTCATCAGGAAGACCCGGGCCTCTGGGCAGCGCCCTGGCAGCCCCATTACTCTTCCCAGCTGCTCAGCGCCTTTCAGACGATGCTGGAGAGGGCAGGAGGCGCGCTAATAAAACACCCGGCAAGGCGAGACCACTCATCAGCAGCTCTTCAGGATGATCTGAACTTCAGACTTTTGATTTAAATCTGCATCCTCTGTGGCCAAAAACATAAAACAGAAGATGAGGGAAAGAGCAAAAATGAAAGCGTGAGTGCCAAGAATTCAAGAGGAAGGGAGGAAGACAAGCAGCTCTTGGAAGCTACCCCATGGGGAGCTGGCCAGGCAGGCTGACTTGCACCGGGGCTGGGTCCTTCCCACCAGACCTCACTCAGAATCCTCCCTTCTGTCAGCAAGCTGCCCCGAGATGGGAGAGGAGGCTTGAGAGCTCATCCAGGAACAAAAGTCAGACATCTCCCTGGTCTGATTTGCCCCCCACCTGTTTCCTTAAAACCTCTAGAGAGCGGGTGGGGACTGGTGGGCTGGGAGACCTGGGTCTATTCTAATGTCCTTTCTCCTCAGATTCCTTTGGTAAGAGGTGACTGCTCACCAGGGCCTGTTGTCCAATAGTGAGTTTTGCCCCTTGGAGGCCACAGGGGAGCAAAAGTGAGAGTGTTGCTACTTTGGCTGGAGACCAAGGAGGGCCTCTCTGAGGTGACGTTGACTAGAGGGCAGAGTGGAGCGGGGAGGCAGGTCCCTGGGGCAGATGGCCAGGGACCTCACCAGGGCCAAGGGGTCTGGATATTCGGCTGCAACTTAAGACCCCAGCCCCTCCCAGCACACCTCCAATACCTACATAGCTTGAAAAGAAATAAGCTCATCTCCAGAAAAAGGCAGCAATCTGCTGCCAGCATAACTTTCAGAGGCATCAAATGACGAGGTCCCCCAGTGCAAGCCCAGACCAGCTCTTTATGCTAGCGTATCTGGGTGTTGCAGCCAATCATGTCCTCCAGTTGAAGAAGCTGAAAGAAGAAAAATCAGGCAATTGTGCCCCACAGTACAGCTAAGTATTTAATTCGCTTTTATGTTTACATTATTAACAGCAGCATTACAAAATGATATTTTTACTTTCAACCGATTTCAATGTGCGATTCGATGTCTCAATGACTGGGATCATTATGATTTGAAAACCCGATGCGGAGCTCCCTCCCGCCTCTCTCCTCCCCCTGATCGTGCCGTGTTTCTATAAAGAGCTGGCAGGGCTCCAAGAGGCCCAAAAACCCATTCCAAATGGATCGGGAGGTGCAACCCTGCTGGGGGGTTTCAAGGAGCCAGGGGAGGCTGAATTCAGTGTGGAAAGAGTGACGACCAGCAGGTGGGTGTTGAAATGGTCATCAGCTCGCTGAGGGGCTGGCACTGCCAAGCCACATTCCAGGCAGTGCATATTAATGTGCCCAGAATGGTGCTCGCTGACTGACAGGGCAGTGAGCCCGGACACTGGCTCCAAACACCCATAGGCCTGGGGGGCGGGGGGGAGGAGGTAAAACAAGGCCAGAGAGGCCCCCAGACACCCCTGGGAAACACACCCTGCACACAGTTCACGCCAGTGACACCGCATGGAGGTCTGAGAGGCACCTGATGCAGCAGCAAGGGCACGGACTCTGGGGTCAGTCAGCTGGGGCTCAAGTCCAGGCTCTGCCACTCCCCCACCTGGCGACCTTGGCAAGTCCTTGTCCTTTCTGTGCCTCAGTCTCCAGTTCTGTAAAATGGGGATAAAAGTGGAACCCACCGTGAGGACTAAATGACTCAATAGGAAGGCCCTTAGAACAGTGCCAAGCACACAGAAAATACTCAGTTCGTGTCAATATATCATGCTAATTCCTGTTTTAAGATAAAGAGCTGAAGCTCAGAGTCATTAAATAGCCACCAAGGTTGGCTGCTCCGAAGGAAGGCTTTGCCTTGGCTGCCCCTCTACCTGGAAGTCATTTTGCCCCTTGCATGACTCAATCTCTCAAACACAAGCTCCTCCAGGCCACCCAGACCCCACCTCTGCCCCAGTCACTGTGGACCCAGCACCCTGACTTGACCCTTCCCTTCCCTAGCATTTATCACATCTGAAATTATCTTGTTCATTCACTGAAGGACTGAATATATAAAAAGCACTACTAGTTTTATTATTGTAGTTATTGTATGTCTGCTTGGTTGTTGTCTGTTTCCTCCACTTAAGTGTAAAACCCATGGGACTGTAAGTGAGAGTGGGGTGCAGCTGTTCACCGCTCAACAGCCATTAAAGAGGCCAGGTTGGTGGAAAGCTTGCTTTATTTTGGATGCCGGCATCAGGGGCCAGGGAGGGTGAGGGCAGATGCCTGTCCAAAGACCAACTCCACCCATCCCCAGCTGACAGCCGGTGGGCAAGAGCGCTGATAGGCTGAGGGAGGGGACTACACACAGACATATACAGTCAGCTCTGAGAGTCATCTGGAAGCTGGTCATCAGTGGTCTGATCAGCGTCATCTTGATTGAGTACAATGAATCTTCAGTTCCATGGCCGGCTTGTTCCCATTTCCTCGAGGCCAGTTCTCAGAATTGTGGCCCCTTAAGTCACAGCTACAGTCTGGTTACCATGTCTTTAACCTCCTCCACATGGTGAGGGCCTCAGCGCCTGTAAGACAGTTCATAGGATATGGCTCAAAATATTACCTATTGCTCCTGAAGAGGAACTAAACGTCCTTGACTTTGCTTAATGACTACATTATTATTGGCTTCTCAGGTGGTGCTAGTGGTAAAGAACCTGCTTGCCAATGCAGGAGACATAGGAGATGCAGGTTTGATCCCTGGAGGGGCTGATTCAGGCTTCTCCTGCTCCACATGTCCTTCTCACCTTCTCATCACGTTTGTGCATCAGTTCAGTTCAGTTCAGTCACTCAGTCGTGTCTGACTCTCTGTGACCCCATAGACAGCAGCACGCCAGGCCTCCCTGTCTATTACCAACTCCCGGAGTGTACTCAAACTCATGTCCATTGAGCCGGTGATGCCATCCAACCATCTCATCCTCTGTCTTCCCCTTCTCCTCCTGCCTTCAATCTTTCCCAGCATCAGGGTCTTTTCCAATGAGTCACTTCTTCGCATCAGGTGGCCAAAGTATTAGAGCTTCAGTTTCAGCATCAGTCGTTCCAATGAATATTCAGGATTGATTTCCTTTAGGATTGACTGGCTTGATCTTCTTGCCGTCCAAGGAACTCTTAAGAGTTTTCTCCAACACCACAGTTTGAAAGCATCAATTCTTCGGTGCTCAGCTTTCTTTATAGTCCAACTCTCACATCCATACATGACTACTGGAAAAACCACAGCTTTGACTAGACAGACCCTTTGTTGACAGATTAATGTCTCTGCTTTTTAATATGCTGTCTAGGTTGGTCATAGCTTTCCTTCCAAGGAGCAAACATCTTTTAATTTCATGGCTGCAGTCACCATCTGCAGTGATTTTGGAGCCCCCAAATTCACTGTTTCCATTGTTTCCCCATCTATTTGCCATGAAGTGATGGGACCAGATGACATGATCTTAGTGCCTCAAGTTGGGTGAAAACCTTATTACTCTTTCAGAGGGAACTCAGTCCCTGCCTCCTAGGATGGCTGTTGGCTGGTCAAGTGTTCTTCAAAAGCCACAGCCATGTAGGGCCTCAGGCAGAATGACAAGGTCTCAGGGCACCCAGCATGGCCCTAGGTGCCTGGAGCTTGATATTGATAGTAAATAGATATAACCCCACTCTTTGAACCTTGGGGCAGCCATCAAAACTATGTGGTTAGGTTACCCTTGTCCAAGATCACTGCACAATGAGCCAACAAATCAAGAGACGAGTTGTCCGGGGAAGGAACAGTGACTTTATTTGGAAAACCAGCAGACCGAGAAGATGGTGAACTAGTGTCCCAGAGAATCATCTTCCCCGAGTTAGAATCCAGGCTTCTTTCATACCACAGTGGGATGGGATGTGGTTGGCTGCTGCAAACTTCTTGGTGCCAGAATTCTTTATTCTTGCAGCTGTCCACATAGGTCTTGTCACAATGTTCCTATAAACCTCCAACAAGACAAATGGTATTCTCTGTTCTGCAACTTTTTAATCTCTATATGAATGAAAAAGTGTTACACCTTTAAAGATAGCCTTGAGAATGGACTATCCTATTTCAGGGTACAGGCAATACTCAACTTGTAGGAAAAATAATACGGTAAGTCCCCTACACACGAACGTTCAAGTTGTGAACACCCATTCACATGTCCAATCACGTAAGTGAGTTCGTGTGTCTGGCATACACTGTCACGTGCGTGCATGCCCTACCAGTGGTTGTGCTTTTGTGAACCTTACGGTACAGCGCTACACAGACTACAGTAGTACAGTGTCTTTATTTCAAGCCCAGGATGTGAGTGACTGAAATTGCAGCTTGCCCTCCCACGAAATTAAAAGATTTCATGCTCCTGGGAAGCTCCTTGGAAGGAGCTCCTTGCACCTTGGAAGAAAAGCTATGACAAACCTAGACAGTATATTAAACAGCAAAGACATTACTCTGCTGACAAGAGTCCATATAGTCAAAGTTGTGGTTTTGCCAGTAGTCATATATGGATGTGAGAGTTGGACCATAAAGAAGGCTGAGCACCGAAGAACTGATGCTTTCAAACTGTGGTGCTGGAGAAGACTCTTGAGAGTCCCTTGGACAGCCAGGAGATCAAACCAGTCAGTCCTAAAGGAAATCAACCCTGAATACTCATTGGAAGGACTGATGCTGAAGCTGAAGCTCCAATACTTTGGCCACCTGGTGAGAAAAGCTGACTCACTGGAAAAAAACTGATGCTGGGGAAGATTGAAGGCAGGAGGAGAAGGGGAAGACAGAGGATGAGATGGTTGGATGGCATCATCAACTCAATGAAATGAGTTTGAGCAAACTCTGGAAGATAGTGAGGGACAGGGAAACCAGGAGTGCTGCAGTCCATGGGGTCAAAAAGAGTAGGACATGACTGAGTGACTGAACAAGTCCATCTCCTATTGCTGACGATCCTTCAGCTCTACCATCTTCCACCCCTTCTCCCTCCTCCAGTAACTCTTCCTGCCAGCCCCTGTATGCCAGCTGTTGTGCTGTACTACTGTACTTTTCATGGTAAAGATTTAAAATGCTTTCTTTGTGTTTGTTTTTTAACATGTTATTTGTGTGAAAAGTATTATAAACCTATTATAGTACAGTGCTACGTAGCTTACTGTGTTAGTTGGGTACCTAGGCTATTTTGTTGGACTTATGAATGCACTCTCAGAATGGAATGTGTTCATCTGTAGGAGACTTATTGTAGCTACAAAGGTTAAAGTAACAGAAATAGATTCAATACGGAGTCAGATTTGTTCTTCCCTATTACAAATACAGCTGATGGTGAGGATGAGCCAGGAGGTAATGTTGGTCTGGAAATGTGTTGGGGTGCCTTTGATGCCTCATCTTCCACTCCCACTTAGCTCATCTCAAGCAGGCATCACACACCCTGGGTCCCCAAAGGTTCTCAGTCACATGTCTTTACCCCTAATGACTTCAGACAGCTCAGAGATGTTCCGTGTTAAAACCACCCACTGCT
This sequence comes from Dama dama, assembly GCF_033118175.1. NCBI lineage: Eukaryota > Metazoa > Chordata > Mammalia > Artiodactyla > Cervidae > Dama > Dama dama. Next base: position 10,495,082 of record NC_083687.1, on the reverse strand, counting down.
CTTTCCTTCTCCCTCTTCATTTTTCTCCCATCCCTGCCCCAGGCCTGGCTCTTGCTATGGAGGGAATGTCCCTCCATTCCCACATATCCAAATCCTAACCATCCTCAAGGCCCAGTCCAAACGCTATATCCTTCAGAATCAATGCTTGATCTTTCTCACACTAATCTCCTGAACAACTAGAAATACCATTTTTTCCTACAAACTCCTAATATTCTCTAACACTTCAATTAAAGCCCTTGTTGTTTTTAACTTTGTGTTTTGGTTATGTGGGGCTTCCCTATGGCTCAGATGGTAAAGCGTCCGCCTGCAGTGCGGGAGACCCAGCTTCGATCCCTGGGCTGGGAAGATCCCCTGGAGAAGGAAATGGCAACCCAGTCCAGTACTCTTGCCTGGAAAATCCATGGACTGAGGAGCCTGGTAGGTTACAGTCCATGGGGTCGCAAAGAGTCGGACATGACTGAGCGACTTCACTTGGGCTTCCCTGTGGCTCAGATGGTAAAGCGTCTGCCTGCAGTGCAGGAGACTGAGTGACTTCACTCTCTTCGGTTATGTATTCACTTCCTGACTCAGGGCAGGAGTCTCCTGGACTCACCTCTACAATTAGGCAAGGTGAGAAGGAAGAGACTTAGGGCAAGCCAAGTGTCATGTGCACACGCCTGCATGCTCAGGCACTGAGTCGTGCCTAACTCTTCTGCAACCCCATGGACTGTAGACCGCCAGGCTCCTCTGTCCATGAGATTCTCCAGGTAAGAATATTGGAGCGGGTGGCCATTTCCTCTTCCTGGGGATCCTCGCCACCCAGGAATTGAACTCACCTCTTCAGCATCTCCTAAATTGGCAGGCATATATTCTTTATCACTGAGCCACCTGGGAAGCCCAAATGCAGGACAGTAAAAACGCAAAAGGAGGTTCAGGTTTTCTTAAGGAAAATCTGGAAGAGGAGAGGTATCTTTAGGAGGAAAAAAAAAAAGAATTCTGGACATTACATGCATCTGGAGATGTAGAGGAGACAGCTTGGTAAAACAAGTTTTTCGAATTGAATCATCCCAGCAGATATTGCTCAAGCAGGGAAAAGTGGCAGGCTTGGGGAGGGGACCATCAGAAGGACACCAATAGGAGCTGGGGGAAATGGGACGAGGGCTGAGGAGCACTCAAGGAGTCGTGGCAGAGAACCACGTGGTAGCGACAAGTACAGGGCCTGCGAGAAAGGCGGGGAGGGGGAGTGCTGTTCGGGCTTCGAGCCACCTGTGCATGCCACGTGGTTAAGGTCGAACAACAACCTGTATTTACATGCAACCTAATCAGTTACGCAATTTAGCAGAGGTCTCAGAGGAAGGCTGTTTTAGTCTGGAGCTTGTGCAGTCATTGCAAAAGAGGAGCAAAGCTGTCCCTAGGATACTCCACGCCTGGCTTGCCCCTGGGAGCTGGACTAGTTCCTGGAGGAGGAACACTGAATTGACTTGCAGAGGCAAGCGAGCCGCTGCCCTTCCCTCAGAGCGGCAAGCGCGCCGCCCAGCGGCGCATGCTCGCTCGTCCCTCCCGGCCCCCCTCTTCGGGAAGCTGGCGACCCCTAGTGCGCAAGCGCCGTCTGTCCGCGCCGACCCCTCCCTCAGGGGCGGAGTCAAGTGGGGCCTAACATGGCGGCCAGCCGCTACCGGCGGTTTCTTAAGCTGTGTGAGGAATGGCCAGTGGACGAGACCAAACGGGGCCGGGACTTGGGCGCTTATCTGCGGCAGCGGGTAGCGCAGGCCTTTCGGGAGGGAGAGAACACCCAGGTGACCAGGCTGTGGGGCCCGCCTGTGGCGGGGAGGCGGTCGGGGCGAGGGGAGAGGAGGACGAGGCGGGGCGAGGCCGCGAGCGGGCCGGCGGAGGGCCTGCGCATGCGCGCGCCTTTTTGCTCGGGCGCACGTGCGCGGGACCCCCCTAACGCCCCGAGGCCCCGCGGAGAGCTGGGGCCCCGGCTTCTGCTCGGCCCTTTCACCCGGCTGTACTTTGCAGGCTCATAAAGAAGCGTTTTAAAATCCTGTAGCCTGGGACCGTTCAACTTTACTGAATCAAAATCTCTAGGGCCTCTGTTTTTAAACGCTCTCGATGACTCAGGTTGCAGCCAGGTTGTCGCACGGCACCAGCCTTAGGTGATGACAGTCATAGGCTTGTTGCTCCCCTGACACGAAGCCAGTACCTCGGAGTGTTGTTCAGTGACTGAGCTGATGTCCAAGGACCTCCACAGGACGCCCGCTAAGTCTTGGTGTGTCTCCTGGGCCCCCGTAACCCGTCCGGCAGGTTTGAGGCCTCACGCTGTGTCCCTGTGTGTGAGTAGTGGACCTGTGTTCTTGCTCTCCTCCAGGTCGGTGCTGCGGCTCTGGGATTTGTTCATCCACACAGCACGTGCTTATGGAGCACCCGCTATGTGCCAGGACTGTGCCAGGTGCTGGGGAGACAGCAGTTAACTAGATGAGGTCCCCCCCACGTGAAATTTGTTTAGGTCCTAGTTCAGGACACAGTAAGCAGGTAGATATACCTAGGACAGTCTAGATAAGTACTGTGATGGGCGTGAGATAGAGTACCCTGGTAAAGGGGTGATATTAGGTATGATCGATAAAGCCTTACTGAGGAGGTGAGACATAGATGAGGCCTAAGGGAAGACGATGAGCCGACAGTGAACACACCTGGTGTCCTTTCAGGCGGTGCAAAGGTCCTGAGGCAGGAAGCAAAAAGAAAGTCCAAGTGGCTGAAGGGTAGTGAGTGAAATGGCATTTGCTAAGAGGTGTCAGTCAAAAAAAACCAAGAGCCAGGTGTCATAGGATCTTCTAGGCAGGCTCTGGTTAGGAGTTGGATTTTATCATAAATACCAGAGAGAAGCTATTCTGGAGGCTTAGTCAGCAGGCTGATGTAACCTAATGTACTCTTTTTTTTTTTTTTTTTTTTTTTAAGACCACTCTGGTTGTATCAGTGAATGGATTATAGGGAGGCAGGAATAGGAACAACTGGAGAGGAGGCTCCTCTAGTAGCCCAGGCAGGAAATGGTGGTGGCTTGGATATAAGATGACAGCACAGGAGATGGAAGTGGCCAGATTGGGGTTGCAATGTGAAGGTTGTATCAGCAGGACTTTTTGATGTATTAGATGTAGGGTAAAGGGGAAGAGGAACCAAGGATAGATTGTTTTGGCCTGAGCTACTGGGTGCAGGGTGGTGCTGTTTATTGAGCTGAGGAAGAAGCAAGATAAGGAGCAGGTGGGGTGTGGGAAGAGCATCCTGAATTTGGTGTTAGACGTGTTTAACTTGTGATGCGAAGTGGATTTACTTCCAAGTGCAAATGTCAAGTTGACAGTGGGATATTTGAGCCTGGGGCTCAGGCAAGAGGTCAGATACATGAGATGTGACATGCAGGTACACACACATTGTGAAGAAATGACTTTTTGGAAATTTGGCCACAACCTGTCAAAGCAGGAACATTGCCTTTTTTCAACTTAGCCCAGCCCAGAGCCAAGCCAGCCTACCTGATAGAATAAGAACATGCCCAGTGGCATCACAGAAACCAAGTGCTGACTGGGTGGTGGGCGTGGACGGCATGTCTGTTTCAGGGGTTTGGGAATGGGGTGAGGGTCCCACAACAGTGAGGGCCTTCACACTTCTTACAGTGGTCTTCACTGGCCCAGAGTATAAAGATCTTGAAGGCAGGAGTCATAACTATTCCCAACTCTTCAAATCCCATAGTCTTTTTAGGGCTCTGCTTCCTATGTATTTTCAGTGTGAGCTTCCTGAGAATAGAGATGGTGCTATTTTTATCTTTCTCCCCAGAGCGTCTAGCATAGTTCCTGGCACATAAAAGACACTCAGTAAATGAATGAATGGGTAAATAAATTATGATTATGGCTCATGAGACAAAAATCATTTGAATATAGCTGCAGATGTAGCAGATCTAGATGGAGAGAAGTAGTGAAGAGCGAGATGGGAATATTTCCGTGTCCTGAGAGGTGAGAATTAATTTGAGAGCTCACTCTGTGGGGAACTGCAGGAATGGCAGAAGAGGGACAGAAGCTAGTCCTTGTCACCAGGGAGGTTACGGTTGGGCAGGCACGTGACTTAACTCTGATGAAATTCGAGTGGTGAAACCAGCCAGCAGAGAAGCTGCCAGAGGTTAGACCCTGGGAAGGTGAGAGTCTGACATTCACCTACTTGATTGTTAGAGTGGGAAGAGCCAGAAAAGGAGGATTGCGCTTTCTCTTTTGGAATTGTCATCCCTTGTCATCACTTAGGGATTCGGTTCTGAAGAGTAGAAGGCCCACACAGATTTGAGTCACGGCTGCAGATGCGACTCACGGCTTGGTTGATGGTTCCCGACCACTGATGAATGCGTCCCTGGTAGAGTGAACCAGTGCATCATGATGGCAGCAGGCACATTACTCAGGACCACTGTCGTGGTCCCTCATCCTTCTGTCACTTGAGAATGCTCCCAGGCTTAGTAAATCTGCAGTAATTTTTAGAAGGAGTAGTCCCTTGCCGGAATTGAGAACAGCGTTGAGTCACTCCCACTGACACCCCCGGATCATTTATAAAGACCTTGAGAAAGAAAGGTGGTTTATTAAACTGGCAGCCAGGGGTAGGCATTCAACCCAGTCAGCTGATCGGTGTGGCTCTCCCCCTTGGTTTTGCCAAGATTGCTGGAAAGACAGGACGGGAGGGGGAGGCTCTCTGTGTTTGTTCCCATAGAGGGGAGGGACAGGCAGTCCTGCTGTCAGCCTCGTGGCTCCCTGCATCTGGACGGTAACACTGAACTCGTGCACGGCACACTTGTGTGCATGAGCTTACTTAGTCTAATCCTTAGTGCAGCTGAGCTGAGGTCACCACTGCGATCCTCACTCTGCAAAGAAACTAAATCAGAAAAGTAACTTATTTGGAGTCCCTGGGAGTTAAGCGGCAGGACAAGGGCGCATAGTCTCCTTTGTGCCCGATCTTTCCTCAGCTCCCATTCCTCCCGAGTTGTTTCTTCTTGTTAGAAAGGAGTCCTGTTCCCTGCACTTCAAGCCCTCCCTTCCCCTCCTTCCCTGCTCAGAACCTCTTTGGCCCATGGACAGTTTGGGCAAAGAATGAAACATCTCTCTGTTTACCCACCTGCTTTTCTTTGGCCCAACCCCTCCCTCCCCAGCGCACATGGGGGAAAGACCATCCTCAAGTGGGATCGGAGCACAGAAAAGCCAGATCGCCTCGAAAGCAAATTAATCCTTCAGACCCCAAACCAGAGCACAAAAATAGCTGCCTCCATTTATCCTCCTGCAGCTCGCCCTCTGGGGAGTCTCATGGTCCACTCCACCCTCAGCCCACCAAGAGGGAGGGGTTGGTGGGAAGAGAGAACACGCTTAACACCTCTTTCATCCTCTATTCTATTGTGCAGTTTTTTAAAGTGAATGTTCATGGATTTTGCCTCCTTTCAATCCAGTTTCCTTAAGAGAGTGCATGTTCCCTGCAGCACCAAGAGATTAATAAAAGAATCACAACACGGGAGAAGGTGGCGAAAACAACAGTAATTGTTGACTTAAGTAGAGGGGAAGGCGCCAGCGCTTCTAATGAGCTCATTAGGTGCAGGCGGCTTCCTGGCAGCGCCCACTGAACTAGAATGGGGACCAGCTCGGAGGAGCCTCCCAGGAAGGGGCTCACCCACCAGGGAGTTCTTCTGTTAAATATCCAAGTGGAAATAATAGCAGCCCTGTTTGAAAGGAGTTGAACTGTTTTGGGGGTGGCGGTAACGAAGGTCCTCCATCCAGGTCCTCAGAGGGGCACTGAAAGGTTTCCTCTCCTGTTTTCTCAGTCATCCAGTCAAGGCCTGGGCCTGTGGCTCAGTGTGGAGTCTGCTGGCAAGTGCTGCCATCCAGCGTCACCCACCGTGTGGCTCCTCTGTATTTATTGATGAATGACTTGAGGGCGGATTGTGCTATTTTTTAGTTGTAATATTGAGCCCACTGCAAAGCAGCCATTGTGAAGAGAATCAGGCCTGAGAGGGAATGCAGGTATCTTGTCTCTCTCTCCCCTAGTTCTGGATGGAGCTGGAGGGAGTTAAGGTAGTGTTTAGACCAAGGCATGGCAGTTTTCTAGGCATGTTCAGAGATGCAGTGTGCCTCCTGGAGATCTAGATTGTCCACCACTGTCAGTGGGTCCCCCCTTAGAGATCTGAGGGTCTGCCTGTTGCCTCCTGGACTAGTGCAGCTTGGTGAGGCTTTCACTCTTTGATGGCCTGTGTCCGCCCCGCACCAGACCCCAGCCCAGCGGGGGCCTTTCCCCACTGCCTCCTAAACTGGCCGTGATGTAGTCAGTTCTTTTTGTCAAGTATAGTTGATTTACAGTGCTGTTTGTTTCAGGTATATAACAAAGTGATCCAGTTATACGTATATATGTTCTTTTTCAGATTCCTTTGCCTTCTGAGTTATTACAAGACACTGAATATAGGTCCCTGTGCTATGTGGTCCGTCCTTGTTGTTTATCTGTTTTAGGTATAGTACTGTGTATCTGTTAATCCCAAACTAACTTGTCCCTCCCCTGCTTCCCCTCTGGTAACTGCAAGATTGTTTTCTATGTAGATGAGTCTGTTTTTGTTTTGTAAATAAGTTCATTTATATCATTTTTTAGATTCCACAGATAACATTTGTCTTTCTGTGACTGACTTCACCTAGGGTGGTAATCTCTAAGTCCATCCATGATGCTGCAAATGGCATTATTTCACTCTTTTTTTTTTATAATATTCCATTGTATGTATGTACTACGTCGTCTTTATCCATTCATCTGTTGATGGGCATTTAGGTTGCTGCCATGTCTTGCTGTTGTAAGTAATGCTACTGTGAACATTGGGGTGCATGTATCTTTTCTAATTAGAGTTGTAGTCTTTTCCAGGTATATGCCCAGGAGTGGGATTGCTGAATCACATGGCAACTGTTTATTTTTAGTTTTTTAGAAACTCTATACTGTTCTCCATAGTGGCTGAACCAGTTTACCTTCCCACCAGCAGTGAAGGAGGGCTCCCTCTTCTCCACACCCTCTCCGGCATTTGTTGTTTGTAGGCTTTTTGATGATTGCCATTCTGACTCGTGTGAGGTAATCCCTTATTTTAGTTTTGATTTGCATTTCTCTTAATAATTAACAGTGTTGAGCATCTTTTCATGTGCCTATTGGCTATCTGTATTACTTCTTTGCAGAAATGTCTGTTTAGTCTTTTGCCCATTTTTCAGTTGGGTTGTGTGTTTTTTTATTGTTGAGTTGTATGAGCTGTTCTGTATATTTTAGTAGTTAAGCCCTTGTTGGTTGCATTGTTTGGACATATTTTCTCCTAGTCCATAGGTTGTCTTTTCATTTTGTTATCGTTTCCTTTGCTTTGCAAAAGCTTGTAAGTGATTAGGTTCTGTTTGTTTTTTCTTTTGCCTATGTCTCTTCTAGGAGTTTTATATTATCATGTCTTAGGTTTAACTTTTTAAGCCATTTTGAGTTTCTTGTTGTGTGTGGTGTGGGGAAGTAATCTAATGTCATTGATTTACAGGAGGCTATGCAGCTTTCCCAACACCACTTGCTAAAGAGAGAATGTCTTTTCTCCGTTGTGTATTGTTGCCTCCTTTGCAGAAGATTAATTGACCTGTGTATGGGTTTATTTCTGGGCTCTCTACTTTGTTTCACTGATGCATATGTCAGATTTAGTGCAAGTACCATACTATTTTGATTACTGTAGCTTTGTGGTATTATTGTCTGAAGGCAGGGAGGGTTATGCCTCCAGCTTTGTTCTTTTTCCCCAGGATTGCTTTGGCAATTCTGGGCCTTTTACGGTTAAAGATAAATTTTAGGATTATTCCAGTTTTGTGAAAAATATCATGAGTAATTTGATGGGGTTCTATGGCCATTTTAACAATTTTAATTCCTCCAATGCAAGAGCATGGGATACATCTCCATTTCTTTGAATCATCTTCAGTTTCCTCTAGCAGTATTTTATAGTTCTCAGCATATAAGTCTTTCACTTCCTTGGTGAGGTTTATTCCTAGGATGTTTTTTGTTTTTTTGATGAGATTTTAAAAGGATTTTTTTTTTTCACTTTCTGATGTTTCATTGTTAGTGTAGAGAAATGCTGTTGATTTCTGTACATTAATTCTTGTATCCTGCTTTGTTGTTGTCATTTAGTCACTAAGTCATGTCTGACTCTTACAACCCCATGGACTAGCCTGCCAGGCTACTCTTCTGTGGGATTTTCCCGGGCAAAAATAATGGAATGGGTTGCCATTTCCTTCTTCAGGGGATCTTCCTAACCCAAGGATCAAACCCACAGCTCCTGCATTGGCAGATGGATTCTTTAGCACTGAGCTACCTGGGAAGCCCTACCTTGCTAATCTCATCTATCTGCTCTAAAAGTTTTTGTGTTGAATCTTTGTGGTTTTCTATATGGGGATCATATCTTCTTCATACAGTGAGTTTTACCTCTTCCCTGCTAATTTGGATACCTTTTATTTTTCTTGTCTGATTGCTGTGAAGTGGTGAGAGTGGGCATCCTTGTCTTGTTCCAGGTTTTAGTGGGAAGGCTTTCAGCTTTTCACTGTTGAGTATTACATTGGTTGTGGGTTTGTCATAAGTAAACTTTGATTATATTGAGATATGTTCCCTCTATACCTGCTTTGAGAGGAGTTTTTAATCATGAGTGGACATTGAATTTTATCAAATGCTTTTTCTGCACCTATTGAGATGATCATGTGATTTTTGTCTTTTGTTTATGGGGTGTATCACACTGATTTGCGTATGTTGAGCCATTCTTGTTAACTTTGGATGAATACAGCCTGATGATGGTATACGATCCTTTTTATGTGTTATTGGATTTGGTTTGCTAGTTGTTTTTTTTTAATTAACTACTTATTTATTTTTGGCTGCGCTGGGTCTTCGTTGCTGTGCATGGGCTTTCTCTGGTTTTGGTGAGCAGGGAGTGCTCTCTAGTTGTAGTGTGTGGGCCCCTCATTGCAGTGGCTTTTCTCGTTGAGACACACAGACCCTCGCGAGCGTCCACGTTTGCGGCACGCAGGCTCAGCAGTGCGGATCACGGACTCTGAAGCACGTGGCTCCGGGAGGCATGGCGCATGAGGGGAGTCCCGCAGCGTGTGGCGTCTTCCCAGACCAGGGGCTGCCCCTGCGTCCCCTGCATCGGCAGGCAAGTTCTCAACCATCAGGGAAGTCCTGCTGCTATTCTGCTGAGAATTTTTCCATCTGTATTTATCAAAGATGTTGGCCTGTAGTTTTCTTTTTTGGTGGTGTCTTTGGTTTTAGTATCAGGGTGATGGTGGCTTCATAGAATGACTTTGGGAGTGGTCCCTCTTCAGTCTCTTGGAAGAATTTGAGAAGGATCAGTATAAATTCTTCTATGTATGTTTGGTAGTATTTCCTAGTGAAGCCATCTGGCCCTGGACTTTTGTTTGCAGGGAGTTTTTTTATACTACAGCTTCTAGTTCACTTCTAGTGATCAGTCTGTTCAAATTATCTATTTCTTCTTGGGAATTCCCTGGTGATTCAGTGGTTAGGACTCAGCGCTTTCACTGCCATGACCCAGGTTCAATCCCTGGTCAGGGAACTAAGATTACAGAAGCTACACAGTGCAACCAAAAAACAAAACAAATTTCCTGTTTCCTGATGCAGTTTTGGTGGGCTATATGTTTCTAGAAACATCCATTTCTTCTAGATTATCCAATTTGTTGGTAGATAATTGTTCATGGTATCCTCTTATGGCTTCTTATATCTCTATGATGTCAGTTGTTATTTCTCCTCTTTCATTTCTTATTTTCTTTGTTTGGGTCCCCTCTCTTCTTGGTGAGCCTAGCCAGAGGTTTTCAATCTCTTTTCTTCTGACTTTAGGTTTGTTTGTTCTTCTTTTTCTAATTCTTTTAACTGGTATTTTGGATTATTTGATATTTTTCTTGGTTTTTTGAGGAATGCCTTCATCGCTGTGAACTTTCCATCAAGAATTGCTTTTGCCATTTCCCATAGATTTTGTCTGGTTGCATTTTCATTGTCATTTGTCTTAAGGTATTTTTTAATTTCCTCTTTGACTTTGTCATTGCCCCATTGGTTGTTCAGTATCCTGTTTAGTCTCCATGTAATCTTTTTTTCCCCCCGTTTCTCTTTCTATGGTTGATTTCTTGTTTCATGCTGTTATTGTCAGAAAAGATGCTTGAAAAAAAAAAAGAAAAGAAAAGATGTTTGGAATAATTTCTGTGCTCTTAAATTTGTTGAGATTGTTTTATGTCCTAGTAAGTCATCAATCCTAAAAAATGTTCCATGTGCACCTGAATGTGTATTCTGATTTTTTGGATGTACTGTCCTGAAAATATCAATTAAGCCTGACTGTTCTCTTGTGTCATTTAGAATCTCTGTTGCCTTATTGATTTTCTGTTTGGGAAATCTGTCCGGTGATGTCAGTTAGTTCAGTTGCTCAGTAGTGTCCAACTCTTTGTGACTCCATGGACGCCAGCCCTCCCTTTCCATCACCACCTCATGGAGCTTGCTCGAACTCATGTCCATCGAGTTGGTGATGCCATCTAACCATCTCCTCCTCTGTCATCCCCTTCTCCTGCTGCCCTCAATCCTTCCCAGCATCAGGGTCTTTTCCAATGAGTCAGTTCTTCACATCAGGTGGCCAAAGTATTGGCACTTCAGCTTCAGCATTAATCCTTCCAATGAGTATTCAGGGTTGATTTCCTTTAGGATTAACTGGTTGGATCTCCAAGGAACTTTCAAGAGTCTCCTCCAACACCACAGTTCAAAAGCATTAGTTCTTCGGTGCTCAGGTTTCTTTATAGTCCAACTCTCACATCCGTACATGACTATTGAAACAACCATGGCTTTGACTAGATGGACCTTTGTTGGCAAAGTAATGTCTCTGCTTTTTAATATGCTGCCTAGGTTGATCTTGGCTTTTCTTCCAAGAAGCAAGCATCTTTTAATTTTATGGCTTCAGTTACCATCTGCAGTGATTTTGGAACCCCAAAACATAAAGTCTTTCACTGTTTCCATTATTTCCTCATCTATTTGCCATGAATTGATGGGACCAGATGCTATGATCTTCATTTTCTGAATGTTGAGTTTTAAACCAACTTTCTCACTCTCCTCTTTCACTTTCATCAAGGGGCTCTTCAGTTCTTCTTGACTTTCTGGCACAAGGGTGGTGTCATCTGCACATCTAAGCTTATTGATATTTCTCCCAGCAATCTTGATTCCAGCTTGTACTTCATCCAGCCCAGCATTTCAAATAATATACTCTGCATATAAGTTAAATAAGCAGGGTAACAATATTAGCCTTGATGTACTCCTTTCCCAATTTGGAACCAGTCTGTTGTTCCATGTCCAGTTCTAACTGTTGCTTCTTGACCTGCATATAGATTTCTCAGGAGGCAGGTCAGGTGTTCTGGTATTCCTATCTGTTGAAGAATTTTCTACAGTTTGTTGTGATCCACACAGTCAAAGGCTTTGGCATAGCCTATAAGGCAGAAATAGATGTTTTTCTGGAACTCTCTTGCTCTTTTGATGATCCAACAGATGTTGGCAATTTGATCTGTGGTTCCTCTGCCTTTTCTAAATCCAGCTTGAACATCTGGACGTTCACAGTTCACGTACTGTTGAAACCTGACTTGGAGAATTTTTAGCATTACTTTGCCAGCGTGTGAGATGAGTGCAATTGTGCAGTAGTTTGAACCTTCTTCGGCACTGCCTTTCTTTGGGATTGGAATGAAAACTGATCTTTTCCAGTCCTGTGGCCACTGCTGAGTTTTCCAAATTTGCTGGCATACTGAGTGCAGCACTTCCACAGCATCATCTTTTAGGATTTGAAATAGCTCAACTGGAATTCCATCATCTGCACTAGCTTTGTTCATAGTGATGCTTCCTAAGGCCCAAACTTGACTTAACATTCCAGGATGTCTGGCTCTAGGTGAGTGATCACACCATCGTGGTTATCTGAGTCATGAAGATCTTTTTTGTGCAGTTCTTCTGTGTGTTCTTGCCACCTCTTTTTAATATGGTCTGCTTCTTTTAGGTCCATACCATTTCTGTCCTTTATTGTGTCCATCTTTGCATGAAATGTTCCCTGGGTATCTCTAATTTTCTTGAAGAGATCTCCAGTCTTTCCCATTCTATTGTTTTCCTCTATTTCTTTGCATTGAGCACTGAGGAAAGCTTTCTTATCTCTCTGTGCTGTTCTTTGGAACTCTGCGTTCAAATGGGTATATCTTTCCTTTTCTCCTTTGCCTTTCACTTCTCTTCTTTTCTCAGCTATTCGTAAGACCTTCTCAGACAACCGTTTTGTCTTTCTGCATTTCTTTTTCTTGGGGATGGTCTTAATCCCTGCCTCCTGTACAGTGTCACAAACCTCCATCCATAGTTCTTTAGGCACTATGTCTACCAGATCTAATCTCTTGAATCTGTTTGTCACTTCCACTGTATAATCCTAAGGGGTTTGATTTAGGTCATACCTGAATGATCTAGTGGTTTTCCCTACTTTTTTCAGTTCAAGTCTGAATTTTCAATAAGAAGTTCATAATCTGAGCCACAGTCAGCTCCTGGCATTGTTTTTGCTGACTGTATAGAGCTTCTGCATCTTTGGCTGCAAAGAATATAATCAGTCTGATTTCGGTATTAACCATCTGGTGATGTCCATGTGTAGAGTCTTCTCTTGTGACAGTTTGCTATGACCAGTGCATTCTCTTGGCAAAACTCCGTTAGCCTTTGCCCAGTTTCGTTTTGTACTCCAAGGCCAAATTTGCCTGTTACTCCATGTATCTCTTGACTTCCTACTTTTGCATTCCAGTCCCCTGTAATGAAAAAGACATTGCTTTGGGGTGTTAGTTCTAGAAGGTCTTGTAGGTCTTATAGAACTGTTCAACTTCAGCTTCTTCAGCATTACTGGTTGATGTCAGAGGGGTGTTAAAATCTCTTGTTATTGTATTCGCATCAGTTAAAATCTCTTCTTATTGTATTCCCATCAGTTTCTCCTTTTATGTCTGTTAGAATTTGTTTTATTTATTTAGTTGCTCCTATATTGGGTTCATATATATTACTAAGTATATCTTCTTCTTGTATCGATCCTTTTATCATTATATAGTGTCCCTCTGTATCTTTCTTTATGGCCTTTGTTTTAAAGTCTATTTTGTCTGATACGATACTGTGATCCCCACTTTCTTGTCATTTCTGTTTGCATGAAATATTTTTTTCCATCCTCTCACTTTCAACCTGTGGTTATCCTTTGCCCTAAAATGGGTCTTTAGCATGTTGTAGGCTCTTGTTTTATTATCCAATCTGCCATTCTATGTCTTTTGATCAGAGCATTTAGTCCACTGGCATTTAAGTAATTATTGATAGGTATGTGTTTATTGCCATTCTAAACCTGCTTTTCCAGTTGACTTTATATTGCTTCTTTGTTCCTTTCTTTTTGTTTTTCCTTTTGTGGTTTGATGGTACCTGCTTGCTTTAGACCAGTAGTCGTATAAGCTCAAACACATTAAAAACAAAAAATCCACACTTTCTTATTCCACTCTCCCAAGTAAGAATGATGTGATTTTAATCTCCTGTTTTACATTTTCATGTTTATCCTTTTGTTGTTCATTGTGGTTATAATTGCTTTCACAAATTTTTTTTCTGTTTTTTTAATGTATGTTTTGGTTTATTTAAGTGATCTACAATCCTTTCATATATTTGCTTTTTCTATTGTGATTTTCCCTTTCCTATAGGTTCTTCTCTTCTATTCAGAGAAGACCTTTCAATACTCTTTTTCAGGATAGGTCTAAGTATTGCTGTATTCTTTTAGTTTTTGCTTGTCTGAGAGATCCATTATCTCTCCTTCTATTGTAAATAATGATCTTGCTGGGTAGAGTACCCTAGGTTGCGGATTTCTGCCTTTCAGGACTTTGAATATATCTTGTTGCTCCCTCTGGCCTGCAGAATTTCTGCAGAGAAATCAGCTGATACACTCATGGGGGTTCCCTTGTAACTTACTCTTTTGTTTTTCTCTTGCTGCCTTAAAGAGTTCTCTTTTTATCTTTAACTTTTGCTGTTTTAATTATGATACGTCTTGGTGTAGGTCTGTCGGGTTCATCTTGTTTGGAACCCTCTGTTCTTCCTGTACTTCGATACCTGTTTCCTTCTTCAGGTTTGGCTAGTTTTCAGCCATAATTCAACGTTCTTCTTCTGAAATCCTTATGCATAGATTGGCACGCTTTGTATCCCATAAACCTTATATATTGCTTTCATTTTTTTTTTTCATTTGTCTTTCTGTCTGCCATTCTAACTGAGTGATTTCTGTTATTTTGTCTTGTTGACTAAAAAGATGTACAGTGTGAGTGTTGCAAGTTATCTTTTATTTGGGGCATAATGAGGACTGCTGGGACACAGCACCTCAGATAGCTCTGAGAGACTGCTGCAAAGAGGCAGTGGGGAAGATCAATATATAAGATTTTGGTGAAGGGGGAGTTCAATGCAATTAAGTGCTTACTTTACAGAAGGTTTTCTGCTAGTCATGAGGAGCTGATGTCACCATGAGGAAGTTAGTGCTTTTCTAGATATGAAGAGTCTACGGCCATACCACCCTGAACGCGCCCCATCTCGTCTAGATATGAAGAGATGCAAGGTTGGGATCATGAAATCAGTTCCTGCAGACACCTTGCTATCTAAAGACCTGTTCCACCAGCTGCCCTGGAGCACAGAGGGCGTGCTGAAGGTCAGCGGCTGCAGCAGCACAGGCTTCCGTCTCCACAGCGGTGGATGGCAAATGCCTGTGGTGTTGTTCACTTGCTAGCAAATGCTCTTGGCAAATGCCAATTTGTAGTTGACAGTCTTCCAGATCACTTATTCATTCTTCTGCATTACTTGGTTTGCTATTAATTGCCTTTAGCTTAGTTTTCATCTCGGCAGTTGAGCTCTCTGATTTTGATTGCCTCTTCTTCATGTTTGTTCTTGTTCAGTCGCTCAGTCGTGTCTGACTCTTTGCAACCCCATGAGCTGCAGCACACCAGTCTTCCCTGCCCTTCACCATCTCCCAGAGCTTGCTCAAGCTCATGTCCCTTGAGTCAGTGATACCATCCAACCATCTCATCCTCCGTTTCCCCCTTCTCCTCCTGCCTTCAATCTTTCCCAGCATCAGGGTCTTTTCCAGTGAGTCGGCTCTTCGCATCAGGTGGCCAGAGTATTGCAACTTCAGCATAAATCCTTCCAATAAATAGTCAGGACTGATTTCCTTTAGGACTGACTGGTTTATTCTCCTTGCTCTCCACGGGACTCTCAAGAGTCTTCTCCAGCACCACAGTTCAAAAGCATCAATTCTTTGGCACTCAACTTTCTTTATAGTCCAACTCTAACATCCATACATGACCACTGGAAAGACCATGGCTTCGATTAGACGGACCTTTGTTGGCACAGTGATGTCTCTGCTTTTTAATACGCTGTCAAGATTTGTCATAGTTTTTCTTCCAAGGAGCAAGCGTCTTTTAATTTTGTGACTGCAGTCCCCGTCCACAGTGATTTTGAAGCCCAAGAAAATAACTCTGCCACTGTCTCTGTTGCAGGAATGGGGACCCCTTCCAGGGCCCGAAGTGGGCTCTTGTCTAACACTTGGAAATGAATTGTCCAAGGAGACACATGAGCTGACAAAGCAAGAGACTTTATTGGGAAGGGGCGCCTGGACAGAGAACAGTGGGCTAAGGGGACCCAGGAGAACAGCTCTGCAGAACTGGCCCACAGGCTCCGGTTTTATGGTGGTGGGGTTAGTTTCCGGGTTGTCCTTAGCCAGTCATTCTGACTCAGAGTCCTTCCTGGTGGTGCACGCCTTGTTCAGCCGGGATGGATGCCAGCGAGAAGGATTCTGGAAGGTGCTTGGGCACGTGGTGTCCCTTTTTGACCTTTCCCAAACTCTCCCTGTTGGTGGTGGCTTGTTAGTTCCGTGTTCCTTACCAGGGCCTCCTGTCGTAAAACTGTGGTACCTGGCCAGGGTGGGCAGTTTGAGTCAGTGTGCTTCCCCTAACATTTCTATTTTTCCCCACCTGTTTGCCATGAAGACTGGATGCCATAATCTTAGTTTTTTGAATGTTGAGTTTTAAGCCAGCTTTTTCACTCTCCTCTTTCCCCCTCATCACAAAGCTTTTTAGTTCTTCACTTTCTGCCATTAGAGTGGTATCAGCTGCATATCTAACAGTGTGTGTTAGTCACTCAGTCGTGTCTGATTCTTTGTGACCCCATGGACCGTAGCCTGCCAGGCTCCTCTGTCCAAGTAGTTCTCCAGCAAGGATACTGGAGTGGGTTGCCATTTTATCTGACGTTAGTTCCTTGTTACAGTTATCTGCATTTCTGTCGATCACCTTAATTCCTTCGCCATTTCTTTACCTTTCTTTTGAACCCAGGATCTGGTGGACTGGAGAGGTGTGTTTCATTGTTTATTCTTTTAGGGGATTTCTCTTGTTCTTTTCATTGAGAATGGTTCCTCTGCTCTTCTATTTTACTTATATTACTGTGACTCTGAATCTAGGGAAAACGGTTATCTACTGTGATCATGAACAGCTGTTTTTAAATGGGACATCCCTGTGTAGCCTGTTTGAGTCGAATATTTTGGTGTGAGGGCTGTTTTTGTTATGGATGCCTGCCATGTCTTTCCTCACAGTGTGCTGGCCCGCCCCCCCCTTGATGGCAGTGTGTCTGATGTTGTGGTGACCACGGCCTGCCCTGGGTGTTGGGCAGGGCCTCCTCTTTGCTCTGTGGTTGTCACAGCCCCGTTAGGGGCAGGGTCTAATCCCCAGTTGTTGGAGCAGAAGCCCCAAATCCAGTTGTAAGCTGTGGTGTGCGGTTGGTGGGACTGGAGTGCTCCCACTGGAAAAGGAGCTGCTGTGTATTCCTCCCCAGGAGGTGTCTCCCTGGACATGTGTTCTGTGACATTTCCTGTCACCTGTTGTGCATGCTCTCCAAGTACACTGTTGTTGGTACTGCCCTCGGCCCCACCTCTGCTGTGGGAATACCAGTAATCAGCTCAGATTTCAGCCCCGCTTCCCTGTATGCATGCCCACAACGTTTGTTATTGCTGGCGCCAGACTTGCCTCAGCTAGGGGAGCGCCAGTAATCAGCTCAGATGTCCCCTAGATGCTGCTGCCGGCATAAATTTGCTGGCCACTCACCTGCCAAGAATCGGCTCAGATTTCAGCCCCACCTCCACGTGTGGGCAATCTGCTGGCACTTGCACACTCCCAGAGCTCACAGGGGCAGAGCCGTGCCCACTGTGACCCCCTGAGAACGAGGTTGCTGTGGTGGGCTCGTGCTTCCCCCTGCCCCCACGTTGAAGGGTGGCTTCTGTGGCAGAGCTAGGCTCTGTCCTGACATGCACCCCACCCCACGCCCCGCAATTGCAGCTCAGACCACACCACAGGCCCTCTGGGCTGTCTCGGCACAGCCCAGGTGAGTCCTCTGAAGGCCCAGTTCTAGCCCCAGCCATTCTCCCACCAGCAGGCATGCGTCTTGGGTGGCTGGGAAGTGCAGCAAGGTGGCCCGCGCTGCCTTGCTTGTCCCCCTCTGTCCTGCCTTCCACAGGCCGGCCGCTGCACTCTCCTCTGAGGCTGCCTGTCTTCCCGGTGGGCCTCCCGGTCAGAGAAGGGGCTTCCCAGGGTACGGGAACCTTTCCCTTTGAAATGAAAGCTTCCTCCTGTCCTGATTCTTTTTGCTTTTTTTTTCTTTCATCCTATCCAGTTATGTGGTGACCGTTCTTACAGCTTTGGTTATACAAGATCTTCTGCCAGTGTTCAGTGGGTATTCTGTGAAATTGTTCCACATGGAGATTTTTTGATGTATTTGTGGGAGGAGATGAGCTCAACATCCTTCTATTCCGCCATCTTGATCTCTGCCCCCAATGGTGTTTTTTTTTTTTTTTTTGCTGTGCTGAGTCTTTGTTGCCACACAGATTGTCTCTCGTTGCGGCAAACCCAGGCTACTCTCTAGTTGCAGTGCACAGGCTCCTCATCGCCATGTCTTCTCTTTGCACTGAGCATGGGCTCTAGGGCATGTGGGCTCAGGAGTTGTGGCACATGGGCTCAGGGATCGTGGCGAGTGGGCTCAGGAGTTGTGCATGGTCTTCAGGGGTTGTGGCGTGTGGTCTTCAGGAGTCGTGGTTCATGGTCTTCAGGAGTTGTGTGTGAGCTTCAGGAATTCTGGCATGTGGGCTCAGGAGTCATGGCACGTGATCTTCAGGGCTCATGGTGCGTGGTCTTCAGGAGTCGTGGCATGTGGTCTTCAGGAGTTGTGGCGTGTGGTCTTCAGGAGTTGTGCATGGGCTCAGGGGTCGTGGTGCGTGGTCTTCAGGAGTCATGGCGCGTGGGCTTCAGGGGTTGTGACTTTCAGGCTGTGGAGCACAGGCTCAGTCACTCTCTGGCATGTGGGATCCTCCCAGATCAGAGATCAAACCCGTGTCTCTTGCATTGGCGGGTAGATGAGCCACCAGGGAAGCCCCCTCAGTGGTTCTTAACCTTTGAGAACCTGGTGCCTGTGGATGAAAGCGCAGACACAGGGCTTGTTAGGAATCTGGTGGCTCCCCAGGCCTTGAAGCACTCCTTGGAGCCACTTAAGACCCTGGACCATCCTTGTCCCCCTGGTTTTTCATGCCTCTTGCTCCCAGTCCCTCCGATCCCCATTCCACCAAGTCCAGCTCTGAAGTCTGTACTCTTCAAAGTGACAGCCTCTGACTCTGTATCACTCTGAGCTGTCACTACAGTGAAACCCAAACCTTCCCCGCCACACCTGCCGTGGGAAGCAGGCCTGGTCACCAGCTGCTGCCTCTGATCTCCTGTAACTGTGGCACTCAGTTACACTCTGTCCTGGTCATTTTTTATTTTTATTGTGTGTGTATCTTGTCTCAGCTTGATCGTCAACTTCTCTGGAGCCGAGCCTGGGTCTTTACGTCCCCTGGCAGCCGCCTAGCAGAGTATTCTACATAGTAGGTGCTCAGGAAAGATTTTCAGTTGAACTCAAGGGAATAGTCTCCCATAACAGAATGAACTCATTTCAGAAGTTCATTACCAAGTCATGAAAACCTTTTTTCACAGATCCTCCTGGACTGAATCCAGCCCTACCTTAATTAGCAAAGCAATCTGCAGCACCCTTTCCCAAAAGTGCTTATGCATCCCTTTGTGTGACTAGAACAGGGGCCGCTGTACCAATTGCTGTCACCACCCAAAATTCAATTTTGAAAATCGAAATCAGTGCCTGCGGCAACGTTGTAGATTTGTATGTATAAAAGTTTAATATGGTAAAGAGAAATTTACTGACGACTGAGCAGGGGAAATGCGAAAGGAGCGAAAATAGAGCCATAAAGGACACTTTGTCAGTCGAACATCTATTTTATTCACATTTAGGGAGCAGAGCTGAATTCTTCATAATATCCCTTGCTGCCTTTTTCAAACCCAGTGCTGCTATTAGTCCTAAAATGTCCATAATCTCATTAGGTGTGAATGCAAAATCAGGTAATTTAAAGCTTGTACGAGAATGTTCCTTAAATGCACAGTACACTTCATCAGGGAAAACTGTATTTCAGAATTCAGTGTTTGTGCTGGTATCTGTGAATAAAGTGTAGGATGTAGGTATGTGGTAAGGCTTCCGGAATGAGAGAATGGTTTCTATTGATGTAGTTTTAAGTAGTAAATAAGACTCTTTTTTGTCATTGCTGAGCTTGGGTTGGGTGTGACTAGAAACCCAGAATTGGCTGTGGCTCCATCTCTGCTTAGGCAGCAGTAATAACTGGCCAGAAATTGCCATCCCTCAGCTCCCATCACCTCCACTGAGCTACCTTTACGGCCTTGTATAGACATCTTCTGACCTCAAATGGGAAATTGAGTGACAAGTTCATTTTTTGGTGATTGGTCATTTAGAGGTGATTCTGATTATTCAGTGAGCGCCAGACTTTATGGAAAGTATCTGGGAGACTGTCTCTTTAATACTGAAAGACTTTTGAAAGGTCGAGGGAACCCAGAGGGTCGCACTGCAGGGTGACCCCTTCCTCTCCCTGTCCCTCCCCTCTGCCCTCCTGCTCTGCCAGAGGTGGCACGTGCCCTGCCCCCCGCCCAGGGCCCAGAGGAGGTGGCCTCCAGCCCGCTGTCACCATCGCACTCAGAGGAGGGGCAGGAGGGGACTCCTGCTGGCGGGACCCTGAAGGCGAGGGTCTGGTGGGAGCTGGGACTGGGGAGGATGCAGCGTGCCGGCAGTCTGTCCCCGGGGGAGCCGGGCGGGCTGCTGGCCAGAGGCAGCGCTGTGAGAGCTGGGTTGGGACAGTGGTCAGTGGTGTAGGAGGGGAAGGTCAGGACACGGGGCCTGCAGGTGGGGGACAGGTGCTGCAGGCGGCCACTCGCCTGGCAGAGACAGGGTCGGCGTGTGATCTCCACTGGGGTGACCGTGGAGCACTTGGGGCCCACTGAGAGCCATCAGGGTCAGGACTGGAGGTTCGACGAGGGCCGGGGCGAAGCTTGAGGAGTCACTTCCACCTCCCGCCACACCCCGCAGTCACGCCAGCAGCACCAATCCACTGATGTGTCCTCACTGCGGTCCCCTCAGCGTGGGCGCGGGCCGGCCCCATGCCTGGAGCACCCCCGTCCCATGGGGACTACTGCCTACCCCCGCCAGGACCCTAGGTGGGCTCCCTGGCTCCGCTAGTGGCGTCGGGGTGCCCTCCACACGCCCTCACTCCGCTGTTGCAGGGATCATCCTGAAGTCTTCTCTTTAGCCTGGTAGGTAGTGCTGTGAGGGCTGTGTTTACCGTAACTGTTGACTACTAATAGTAACCACCTTCGTTAGCGTCCCAGGCCCTGAATTCAGAGCAGTCCAGGTGTTACCTCACTTATCCTCACATGGCCCTCAGAAATAGGGAAGATCGTTTTCTTTTAAAACAAAG
The DNA here is from genome assembly GCF_033118175.1 of Dama dama. Classification (NCBI taxonomy): domain Eukaryota; kingdom Metazoa; phylum Chordata; class Mammalia; order Artiodactyla; family Cervidae; genus Dama; species Dama dama. Next base: position 10,474,174 of record NC_083687.1, on the reverse strand, counting down.
GTTAATTTGGCCAGTATGCTTCAAAAATGTCAATGCAGGAAAGACAAAGACCGAGGTGTCCTGGCTGCAAGAGAAAGAAATGCAGCAGGTAGTGCTGGAGGCGAGCCTGGGCTGAAAGTACTTTTTTCCTACAAGGATTTTTACTGAGACAGTTGACAGAGTTGTAATATGGGCGCTGGGATAGAAGTGTTGTGTCAACGTCGAATGTCCTGAATTTGCTCATGGATCTGTGGTTATATGAGAGAATGTCATCATTCTCAGGAAATTAAGTGTCAGGAAAGAGACAGTGATTTGCCCGATACCCCAGAGCTCCTAAGTGACAGGATCCAGACACGGTGGTTTGACCTGGCTGCTGCCCACAGCCATGGATGCCTGCTCCAGAATGGGCCGGGCATACGGGAGTTCTCGTCAGCTTAGAAGTGAACACATCCATCCAATTGTCTTGTGACGGTCTCCACATTAGTCGCTGGAAGTTTGGCTGGTGTTACTTTTTTTCCTTTTGCACCTTGCGCCTTCTGTTCATCTCTCGTCTGGTTAGCTCTCGGTTTTGCATGCGCTGCCAAAGACAGAGCGTTCAAAATGCTCTTCCCGCAAAGTGCATGCTGCAGATTCTTTTCCAGCTGGACTTTCTCTGAAAGCCCCGCCTCAGGGAATCAGAACTCAGTCACCGGCCTCCTGTTTTTCCATCCGTTCTTTCTTTTCAGATCTTTAACCCCGATCCATTCAAATAGTGCCTTTGACTATTATTCCGCAAACACCGGCTGCCTCCTCAGCCCCTCACCTCTTCTCTCCCGATGTGGCTGCCTGGGTGCCCCACCGATAGGTGGCCTGAGCTGGGGAATGGCGCGGGCAGAACTCGGTGACAGGCTGTCCTTTTGTCTGCTGTCAAGTGGGGACATTATCTGACGTGCACACGGAGGCAGAAGCAGAGCTGCCTTTTTAAAACACTCAACTACTGATTTATTTATGTTCTTTCTTCTTCGAGAAAGGATTTAAGTTGGAAAAATCCATCATTTGAATTCTGGGAGAAAACATTGAAGAGAAAGTTTCATTCTGGGGCGCTTTCAGAATTCTTGGCAGAATAACATAAGGAACTAGCTAAATAATGGCAAAGGCAGAAGGAAGGGAAAACCAGGAAGAGACATGGAAGGGGAAAACCCGTGTCTCCTCCGTGTGTCACCCTTCTTGCCTGGAATTCCCAGTGGGGCCACCTTCCTCCTGTCTGTCTGCAAGGCGTCCTTCTGTCCTTCCTCACAGCACCTGACTCTCCCTCTCAGGTCTCCTCAGTTACCTGTCTCATCCTAAAACACTGCTTTCTTCATGTTTCTTTCCTTATCACACTCAACAGCTCCCTACTCACCACAGATGAAAGTTCAGATGATTTTTTTTTTTTTGCCTTTCATAAGAGAATCTGTATTTTGAAGGTTTAACTCACAGAGCTCTCATCTTTTTCTTGCCCGTGCACGCTCAGGCCCGCGGCCAGGTGGCCCGGTCTGAGGCACAGGTTGCCCCTGCCTCCTCTGCCCTGTGCATGCCGGCCGCCCCCTCCATCGGGAAGGCCCGCTGCAGTCTCCCCAACTCCTGTGCCTTCTGCAGATCCCCGCTTAGTCCCACTTCCATCACCTGCTGGCCACTTGAGCACTCGGGAACTCGCCTCCTCTGACTTCTTGCGGCCCGCACTGCCCTCAGCGCTCCTGCCAGTGTTGGATTTTTCCTGCAGTGCCTCCCACCTCAGTGGCTTGCTGACTCACGCATCACGGGTGCCCCACAAATGTTGATTTGCCGATTGAGTTTTTCTGCAGGTTGGGGGGTTGCTGAGGTGGAATCATTATTCCAAAAAGGAGATTTCTAACAGCAAGACCTATAGTCGGAGAAGCCGGCGCAGAGCTGCAGGCCTGCTTCCTGTGAAGGCCTGACTTGGGGGGGTCCCCCTCAAGGTGCAGGGTGCAGGCCGGCGTGCGGGTAGGGCTGGTTTGCTCACTTTCTCGGGGTCCTTTGTTTTTCAGATTGCAGAGCCTGAGGCCTGTGATCAGATGTACGAGAGCTTGGCACGGCTGCACTCAAACTACTACAAACACAAGGTGAGTGGGCCAGTCTTTTCTGTCCCCAGGCCTCTGACTGCAGACAGCCAGTAAGAGTGAGGGAATCTGATTATGTGATGTTTTGTATAGAATTGTGGTTTTGCTGGTTTCGAATGTAACCAGTAATTTCAACCAAGCCAACTAAGGCACTTGGTAGAGGCTTTTAGGTCACCTAAATGAAAGGTCTTTGTAATTTTGAAGAAAAGCTACGTTTTGTATGCCGGGGGGTGCTTCTGGGTGTGTCCGACAGCTGTTGGATCTCGCACAGATTGGCCCACCCTCCTGACATGCTGGTGACAGAGTTGAAGTGACCGGAAGTCCTGTCAGAACCCGCTGGGCCTCTCCTTGGCCGTGACGTGACTGCTGTCAAATTCCACTAAGCGTGTTTCTTCCCCAGTCTTGAAAAATGTGCTCAGTAACTCCACAGATACACATGGCTGAAGGCCTAGTCTGCATGAAAAGGGGATTTCTCCTAAATCCTCGTGACCCAAAGTATGGTCAGCCGCAGCGTGGCACTGCCCGGGGGCTGGTCAGAGACGCGGCCTCAGGTCTGGGTCTCCCTCCCGGCCCCAGCCTGGGTCTCCAGAGGCTCAGGCGCCTCCGCTGCGGACGCCGGTGTGGCCTCCAGGTGGCGCTGCTCCCCTCCCTCTGGCCTCTGGACACCAGGGCCTGTGAACTGCCCTTGAGAGCTCGCCTCTCCCCACGTGTGCCGCGGAACTAACCTCTCCCCTCCCTCCTCTCTGCCCCTGTGACCAGTACCCTCGCCCCAGAGACACAAGCTTCAGCGGCCTGTCCCTGGAAGAGTACAAGCTGATCCTGTCCACAGGTACGGGAAGCGCAGCTGCTGCCGCTTCTGGTTGGTTTGCAAGTGGGTTTTTGAGTGGCCCCGGGGAATCATCTAATAAGACAGCTTTGCTTGATGGAAAGTCTTGTGGAATAGCCCACAGGAAATTCTGAAGCTACAGGGCTCATGTTTTTTGGTCATAGAATATGGAGAAGGTCAAAGGCGTTATTTAAAAAAAGCAAATTTATCTTCAGAGCTTTTAAATTCAAGACTGGGCAGCAGGGAACAGGGGAATATGTATTTGCCAAATGGAAGTAGTTGAAGTCAGGATGGAAGGGAAATAATTTTATTTTTATGGTCCTAAGAGGCCTTTATAAACAATGAGGGTTTTAATTAAAACAAAAAGCCATTCAGTGGACGTGTATGGGGACATGGGCTGCGGGTTAGATACGAGTTTAACTAGGTTTGTTTTGGAGTCCTTGACAGACCCTGATTAACAAGAAAGGAAATACCCTGCCTCACCCAGCCCCTCCTTCTTCCCCGCGTCCATTGTCACCGGAGGGGCACGTGGCGGGTGGTGGCCGGGGGAGCCTGGGTTGAAACAGGCAGGTTCTGGAAAATTACTATTTTTATTGCCAAGGACACCACATATAAAAATAGGCTAACCTTTTCTGGGAGGGCATGGCCCTGAAACATTTGCTTTCTGGTACTCTAGAAATTTCTGTTTCCTATTTCTCTGGTATGCTTCAGCCACTAAGGTTTGAGGATTTAGGCTTCCAGAAAACTCAGCCTTCTGAACAGATTAAAACCTGGTGGTGTCATCTGCCATTGTGTGTTGACCCTGATCCTACTTTTATTACAGTACTCTGAAAAACTGGGGTAAAGATACTTTGGCCAGGCAGAATCACTTTATTGGCAATTTTATGTATATCCAAAGAGTATACCCCCTGTCCCCAGGCCCGTGTAACTACAAGCTTCGATGCAGAGTGTCATTGTGAGGACCCCAAAGAGTTTAAGCAAAGTTTGAACTTGAAATCAGAACGGAAAGGAGCTCTAGAGGCTCAGCCTCTGCCCTTTGTTAACGCTCGGGACGCTGGGTTGGGGGAGAACAGGGACGCCACGACGGGGAGACGCAAGACCTCCCCCACTGGTCTGTGCTGTGGCTTGTTCTGGGATGGCAGGAGCTCAGCCTTAGGAAATTGGCTGATAATTAGCTTTCACAGCAAGCCTCATCTTTTTGTTGTGACTCTGTGGAATAAGCTTACCAAATGTTCCCTCTGACAGGGCAGGAGAACACCTTGCACTGTTCGTAGTGAGGATCTGAGGGCCTGGCAAGTCTGAAATGTGGCCCCAGTGTTGGTCCCAAGTGTGTCCACCCTGAGGTGGGGTCCCGGGAGTCTCTGAAGGAGCCTCAGGGCTTGTTGGGACAGGGAGTCCACGGCATCCCATTTTGTGCCCCACGAGGCAACCTGGACTTCTGGAAAAGTTGGGGTAGGATGCTGGGCTCGTGGCTGGGGTACAGAGCTGGTCCTCATTTAGTCAAGAGTCCACTGACAATAATTGTAATAATGTAAGTTACCTTTTTGTTCAGAACAGCTATTCTTTTTCTCCATAAGTTTCATTAAGAGATGGAAATCCAGGCTATAAAAATTAATTTCATAAATTAATTCATAAATAAAATTTAAATTTAAAATATAAGTAAAATTAGGTATCATAGAACTTTAGCCCTGGGGAGACTTTAGACCAGTGGTTGTCAATTCGGACTCAGTTTTGTCCCGCAGGGAAACTCTGGCAGCGTCTGGAGACCGTGATGGTCATCAGGCTTGGCGGGAAGGGGCTACTGCCGTCCGGTGGGTCAAGGCTGAGATGCGGCCACAGTGCCGGGTCTGCCCCACAACAAAGGGCTATCTGGCCCTAAGCCTCGCTGGTGCTGACTGAGAGACCCTGCCCTGGTTGCTTGGGGTGGGGAGGAGGGCTGGGTGTATGTTTCTGAATGAAGGCCCCACTGGCTCCTGCCACCTTCATGTCTGTGAAGAGGGCTCCCTTTTCTGGAATATGGGCCAGGTGCCAAGTACATCACCTCCATCATTTCCTTTAAAGGTCACAACTTTGCGGGCTTCCCTGGTGGCTCAGCTGGTAAAGAATCCGCCTGCAATACGGGAGACCTGGGTTTGATCCCTGGGTTGGGAAGATCCCCTGGAGAAGGGAACGGCTACCCACTCCAGTATTCTGGCCTGGAGAACTCCAGGGACTGTATATGCGGTCACAAAGAGTTGGACCCGACTGAGCAACTTTTCACTTTCACTGGTAGCTCAATGGAAAAGAATCCTGTCAATGCAGAAGCAATGCAGGAGACACGGGTTCAATCCCTGATCTTGGAAAATCCCCCGTGCCTCAGAGCAGCTAAGCCCGTGAGCCACAACTATTGAGCCTGTGCTCCAGAGCCCGTGAGCCTTAGAGCCCGTGCTCCACTGCCAGAGAAGCCCCCCAGTGGGAAGTCTGCACACTGCAACTAGAAAGAAGGCCGCATGCACGGCAATGAAGACCCAGCACAGTCAGAAATCAGTAAAATTACTACAGAACACAGCTCACAGCTTGTGAGGCAGGTGTTTATGTCTTCACTTCGCAGATGAGGAACCTGAGGCTCAGAGATGAGGAACCTGATTGCTTGAGGGGACCCAGTGTGGAAATGGTGGGTGGGGACGGGGGCCCGGGCCCAGCTTCCTGCTGGAGTCGAGGGTGTCCGCTCATCCCCGTGGTGTGGGTGGACTAAGTGCCTGGGTTCAGACCCCAGCAGCTCTGCCGCTTCCTGCCGTGGAGCCTGCTCAGGTTCCCTTACCCCACTCTGCCTCAAGTCCCCACGTCTGTACAACGGAGACAGCCCCTGAGGCTCAGGTCGAGTGTTGTGACGAGCCTCAGGGCGCGTGGGTTGCGAAGCCGACACAGCAGCGCCGTGTCCTGGCTCACAGGCGGCAGAGCGGGCCCTGCTTGGCTGCTGCATGGGGACGATGGGAGCAGAGGCCGCTGTCAGGACGCGGTCTGGCACCCGTGCTCGTCCACACTCACGGTATTCGGCCGTTACCCTGCTCGGCTCGCTTCTCAGAAGCTGGGGCCCCACGTCCTTTTCTCCGTGAAGAGTCCTGCCTGATGGCGAAAGCCCTTGGAGCCAACCTGTGTAATCATTTTACAGTTCGCCCTTTTTTGTTGTCTTCTCCTTTTGCAGACACGTTGGATGAGTTTAAGGAGATGAATAAAGGCATGTGGAAGAAGCTGCAGGAGAAGTTTGCCCCCGGGGACCCCGAGGAAAAGCACAAAGCCTGGGCGCGGGCCCTGCCGCGCCCGCGCACCTAAGCGTGGCGTCGTGTGTGTTGCCATCATCAATAAAACGCCCTGATTTCCCCATCCTCATGGTTCGGGAATCTCGTCTGGCCTTCACAGAAAGGAAGCCTTTGTTTCTCTAAAGAAAGCTGCGGCCTGAGAAGGGATGCAGGTCGAGCATCCGCCCGCCCACCGGCCAGGCTCGGAGTCCCTGGGAGAGGAAGCGCGGGTCTGCGTCTGGGCCCGAGAGGGGAAGGTGACAGGGCCTCTGGGCAAGGTGCTTCCTGCGCGGCCACGGGGCCCCACCTGCCAGCGGGGGTCTGCCTGGCTCCTGGCAAAGTCTCGGGCTCCCGTTTGTTGTAGGCGCTCCTGGGGGAAAGCCAAACATAGCAGCAGGCAGCAAAGAAGGCATCCTGTCCCGCCGCCAACAGAGCGGCGGTGTTCTGTGGCAGACGGCTGCGGAAAGCCTGCTCGGCCCTCTGCCCGACCTCACGGAGCAGCGTGTCCCAGGTCGGCCCGAGGGGTGGGGCAGAGCAGCCGGCGGGGTGGGGCCTTGGCTCGAGTCGGCCCAATGCTGGGGGCAGGCCCCGGCGGAAACACCGCAGGGTCACCTCGTTGCTCCACAGAGCCTCAGCGCTCACCCGTGGATGGTCACGGTCCCACTTGAGCTTTCTTGTCAAGAACAGGTGAGAGGAGGGGTTGGCAGGGCCGACAGCACCTCTTGTTGGGAAGTGGAAGTGGGTTCTCAACCTCCTCTGTACCTGGACTCCTCACTGTGTTTTGCATAAAATAAAATACATAGGATGATGACAGAAACCAGTTATACTGCGGTGCATTCTGCCCTGGAATCGCTGACAGGACGGCACTCAGCATCTCCCAAGTGCATGGTGAGGCCAGGCCAGCAGGCAGGGCTCAGACTGCCCTGCGCCAGCACTGTGTTCCCACAGCCCAGCCCCCAAGCAGCACGGGAGCCAGCATCCATTTCTAATGGACTAGATTTATTAATTTATTTAAGGCAATTAACATATTAGTTCTCGGGCCAAAGGATTTGTAAAACATCACACCAAAAGGAGCAAACAGGCAGTGAAAACCAGCCCCTCCTGACACGCCCCAGCCCGTTCCCCCCGGCGTGTGCCTGCCCCCAGGAGGAGCAAGGCTCCACGCTGCGGTCTCCCGTCCTCCTGGGGCTGCCCATGAGGCTGGCCCGGCCTCGGACACTGAGGTCTACACGCTCTACAGGAGGTCTACACGCTCTACAGCAGGTCTGGGGCCCGGGGGAGGGGCGCAGCCCGGGGAAGGGCCGTGCCGGCACCATGAATAAGTTAAATAACAAAGCCCTAAAATCACTAGCAACAGCATCATTGCGCCCCGCCAGAGGCGGCAGTGACCAAAACGTAGTGCTTGGAGTACAGAGGAGACCCCACTCCTGATCACCCACCAGGAGGAATACGAAGCAATGTCAGTTACTGCTTTAAGGGACCAAGCAACAGTCCTGTGCAAGGACGGACTTCCTCTAAGGCACTAAGGTGAGCGGGGCCCAGTGAGTTTGAGTCTTCTAGGGACTCGGTCTGGGCAGGGCTGTCCGCTCTGTAGCTTCCCCTCCAGGCTGGCCTGGGGGGTCTGGCCAAGTGGGTTCTGGCGGCTGGGTGGGCGCCTAGCCTGAAGGGGTGGCCAGTGTCCGTGCGGCCGGCGGGCCTCCTGAGGCGGCTCAGCGGCTCATGCAGTTCTGCACATCCACGAAGCCCAGGCGCTGCCTGCGTTTCCTCTGCTCCGTCATCTGGGTTTAAACAGACGCCAGCGGTCGGGTCAGGCCGCCCAGAGCCCACCCTCCCTGCGGCCCTTGCTGCAGGGCCGTCAACCCCAAACCCTGGTCCTCAATTAGCGTGTCACAAACCACTGATTTGGTGCAGCTGGGAGAGCGCCCTACCTAAAAGGGGCCGCCTGACCGTATTTAGTCACTGCCAGATGGCGCAGGGGACGCTCTGGGCAAGAGTGGGTGTTGAGAAGCGGAAGGAGGCCCTGACTTCCCCATCACCCGTCAGCGCCTGGGCCAGAGTCTAGCAGCTGCAGGTTGGGGGATAGGGGGCGCACGAGGGAGGCCCCACACCTGCACGAGGTCGCGCTCAGCCCTGCCAGACTGCCCTTCAGGGGCATGGGGGGAGGGGCCACCTCCCTCTCATCTCCCCTGCATCCAGCTCTCCACAGGGTCTTCCACCCCAGACCCAAGAGGAACGATCAGCAGGAAGGGGGCAGAGGAAGCAGAAAGGCCCCACCACCCTCCCCACCCCCAGGCAGGCAGGCTGGGACCTCAGGCACAGTGGCGGCTGCCAGCAGGGGCCAGGACCTGGGGGGCGCACCTGCTCCTTGAGCTCGTTGAGCTGGGCGGTGAGGTGGGACACCAGCTTCATGGTGGCGCTGAGCTTGTCCTGGAGGATGCGGATCTCGTTCTGCTCCCCCTCCCCCTCACTGCTCACCAGGGACATGGCCCGCATCCGGGGGAACCAGTCCAGGTTCTTGTTCTGAAAAACATCCCCGTGGGGTGAACGCCCAGCCCAAGAAGGCCTCGAGAAAAGCAGTTATGTGGGGGAAGCCTGTTGCCACACCCGTGGCCAAATTACCCCCCAGGGACGTGTCTTGGGAAAACCTGAATTGACCCGGGTCCTGCCCCCCGGGCCAGAGTGACCCTGTGCGGGCGGGGCACGCGCTGAGACAGGCCGACTTCCGCCAGCCTGTGTCTCCTCCTGCTGTATCACTGGGATCATGTTTACTCCTCACACCCTGCAAGGCGGAGGTCAGGCCCATCTCTCCTTCCTTCCTTCCTCCCGCCCCGCCCTGCCAGCGGGCCCCACACCCCAGGAAGGCACGAGTCAGGCAGATGGCACATTGAGGGGTGGGCTCTGCGGGGGGCAGTGGCATCTGACACTCAGGCGAAGCCACACTTCCCAAGACTAAGAGGCAGAGTTGGGGGGCACCTGTTGCAAGCTGAATTCTCAGGCCAACAGACACACCTGCACTCAAGACTGGTCCAAATACAGGCTCAAAACACGTACAGAAGCCCCTCCCGAGTTATTTTCTTTCCTTTTAGAGGCTGCAACCTCTGCTGTGTGGGCTCCCCAGGTGGCACCGGGGGTAAAGAACCCACCTGCCAATATAGGAGACCTAAAGAGACGTGGGTTCGATCCCCGGGTCGGGAAGATCCCCTGGAGGCGGGCATGGCAACCCACTCCAGTATTCTTGCCTGGAGAATCCCACGGATAGAGGGGCCTGGGGGCTGCAGTCCGTGGGGTCGCAGAGACTGGGACTAGGCTGAAGCACGCACACTGTGTGCGGCAATCTGAAGACGCCCTGCCTCATGGCCGGTGGACTTTACCCTCCAGACCTCCACTCACTCGCGCCTACACTGAACAGGAGTGATGGCTGAGTCTCTTGAGTCTGACACTGTGAAGCTCATCCAGGCGCCCTCGCGGCCTGCGACCACCCAGGCTTCGGGAAGCCGCCCTCCCTCTCGCCCCCGACAGAAAAGGCCCCTCAGAAAGGGCCACAAGCAGGGTCACCTGGCACCGGGCATCCACAGGCCCCAGACACCACCTGCACCCTCGGGGGGCTTTTTCCAGAGGCCCCCCTCTGCAGCACAGAGGGGCTGGGGGGCTCCGGACTAGCCAGCTCCAGCTGCTCTCCGCCCCCTGCTGCCTCTGAACGAGGGCCCACAGCCGTCCCCACCCTGCCCCTCGCCCCCCAGGCCCTCACCTTGATCATCTGGGCCACGTAGCTCTCCGGCCCCGTGTAGTCGGTCTTGTTCTTCACGCGGACAAGCACGATGAAGTACAGATAGTTCCACATGTTGTGCTCGAACTTGATGTGCTCCTCAAACGACACGGTCTTATTGTCAAACTTGTCCCTCTCCAGACCTGGGGAGGCAGAGGGCGGCAGTGAAGGCGGGCTCCCTACCTCCGAGAGCCCCGGTGGGCAGGCAGGGCCTCCTGACGCAGCAGGGGCACTGTTCTTGGGCTGAACATGCTGATGAGGGCGGGCAACAGCCTGCTCTGAGCCACTGAGGTCACTTCCATTTAAAGCAGCAGCCCCTGCCCTGCCACAGCGCCGTGGGGACCCTACAGATGCCGGGACCCCAGGGTCGGGGGCATGGGAAGGGCTTGACGAGGGGCCTGGTCCCACAGGGGACCCTGCTCCTTCACCCACAGGGGCCAGGAAAGGACCTGCCCTGAATTGGGTTGGTGGGGGTAGAAAGGCCCCAGACCGAGGCCAGGCTCGTTTCCTCATCTGAGACCCAGAATTTAAAGGAAGGGTTTCCGAGGCCCCTCCCTGCTCCCTCAATGACTCCACACTCGGGCAGGGCTCTGATCCCCCCAGTTCTGGGATAAGTGAACAGTCACCAAGCCGCCGGCCCGACGCAGGACTCCCTGGGGCCACAGGACCAAGGAAGGATGGATTAAGGCCTCCCAGCGGGAGCCCAGCCTCACCGCAGATGAAGCACGTGGTCTTGAGAATCTCTTCCTTCTTCTGCTTCTCGCTGCGCAAGTCAGCAAAGGTGTCGATGATCACCCCAAAGATGAGGTTCAGCACGATGATGATGACGATGAAGAAAAACAGGAGGTCGTAGACCACTCGGGCGGGGAAGAGAGACTCCTACAGGAGGGACGCAGGGAGGCTGGGCCCAGCAGCTCCCAGAAGAGCGCGAAGGCCCCGAAGACGGTGGAGAGGACCCGCCTCACTGCACAGAGCCAGAATCGCCGCCAGAGGCCACATGCGTGGACAGGGACTCAGCAGCCAGGAAGAGGCCCTCGGGGAGGAGTCTGGCGTGGGGGGCCAGGCCTCGGCTGTGCCCACCCCTGACCACTGGGGAGGGGACGGGTGGCTCTGAACCCTGCTGCCCTCAGGACACGTGATCTCACTCATTCTAGGGGACCCCTGGCCAAGGAGCAGCTTCTCACCCTTGTGCCACTGGGGACAGACTATTATCCTGGCTGCCTGCACACGCTGGGCCAAACCCCGAGGCCTCTTCCCCGCCCAGTCGCCCTGGCTGCAGAACAGGGCCCAGCCCCCCCAGACGGAGCCCTGCGGCCCGGGACCCACCAGCTGTCTGACTCACGGCTTTCCCAGCCTGAGAAAGCTGGGTGCCAAGGTCTTCCCTCAGAGCATCCACCCTGAGCACAGCTACCCCGTAACTGCCCGGGAGCAGGGGGCACAAAGCTGGGTGGGGATGTGAAGGGGGCGGACCGGGCTGCCCTGCTGGCCGTGACCTAGGGGCGGGCCAGCCCCCTCGGCCAAGGGCGGGGCCGGGGCACTCACGTCTTTGGAGGGCTTGCGCAGGATGTCCCCCACGCCACCGCCGTTGCGCAGCCCGTGGTTCATGACGGTGACGATGCACATGAGCAGGGTGTCACAGGCCCGCTCCGTGCTGTCTGGCTCCTCGTCCTCTACAAGTGGGGCACATGCTCAGACCCTGGCCAGGCCAGGTGCTTCCACCCCCACTGCACCCGACTCCTGAGACACACTGCCCTCACCTGCCAGGACCTCAGGCACGGAGACTCCTGAGACACAGTCCATGTTGTCCCCACTGCACGTGTTCACAAATGTGGCAGCTCCGTGTGGCATCCCCAGGGGGTTGTCTGGAGGGGACAGGGTCAAGGTCAGGAGGTCCAAGGACCTGGCCTCATCATGTCCCTAGTTCTGACACCAGCATCACCTCCTCCAGGAAGCCTGCCCTGATGCTACCAGCTCCCCACTGTCGGGGAAGGGTCTACATGTGAAGGGTCTACATATACCTGCCCCTGCCGGGCTGCACTCCAAGGACAGGGAAGGGGCTCTGCATCCCCAGCCCTGGCACACGGGCAGCTCCCACAAGTACCAAGTTTAACCTGAACCAGACGGTCTGCAAACCAGAGTGACTCAAGCCGCTCCCACCCCCCACAGTCTGTCCCAGGGAAGAGGGAGGCAGGTTGGTGTGAGTTAAGACCCCACCCAGAACCCAAGAAGAGAAACAGCGGGGCTGGCGGGATAAGCGCTCCGCTTGTGCAGGCCTCTCATCCCCACACCCCACCCGGGAGAGGCGCCCCAGACCTCTGGAGTGGTTGCTGGGCAGCCGGTCCACCTCAAGGATGAAGTCATCCTTGAGGAAGAGGAAGCCGACGATGGAGAAGAGGTAGACCAGGATGAGGGCTAGCAGGGCGGTCAGCAGGATGGACCGGCCGTTGCGGGTCACACTCTTGATGACGTTGAACAGTGTCTCTTCGCGGTAGATGAGGTCAAAGAGCTGTGGAGCAGAAATGAGGACACCGCTGGACCCACAGGCTGCCTGCTTCCCGCTGGGTCCCACGTCCCCCCAGAGAGGTCTGCGCTCAGGCGGGTGGAACCAGGCCCACGGGCCCATCGTGGGAGACATCTCTGGGGAGCCTGGAGTCCTAAAGCCCAAGAAGGGGCCCAGGGGAAAGCATGAGGGTGGAATGAGCATCAAATGCAGCTGGAGAAAGATGGCCAGCTCTCACAGCGTGCTCGCTACCTGCAAGGATACTCTACAAGACTGTCGTGCAGCAGCTCACTTCTTCCTCACAACTATTCTGGAAGACAGGTGCTGTTAATGATCCATTTTACAGATGGGGAAACCGAGGCATGGGCAGTTAAGAAACCTGCCCAAGGTTACACAGCTAGGAGGGGCCACACTGGGATGCAAACCCAGATGGTCTGGCTCCAGAGTCCAGGCTTGAACCCCCACTGTACAAGGGAGACGGGACCATGAGGAGCCATCAGGGTTTTGAAGGCCAGGCTGGGTCCAGCAGACAAGGACACTGGAAATCCTCTCCTCCCAACCCAGCAGCAAGAAGCCTGGTCCTGGGGAACGGCCAGCAACCGGCAGGAAGCCCCAGCCGCCCCTCCTCCCTGCCCGGCCCCACCCCCACCGGGCCTCACCAGGATGCTGTAGAAGAGCTCATGGGCGAAGAGGCCCAAGACGCTCGTCAGGATGTACCCCACGTGATACAGGAACTCCATGTCCATGACCATGGCCTTGTAGCCCCGGATGAAGGTGCCACGGTTGCCCACGAAGCTCACCACGAACACGATCTTGTTGGTCAGCTGTGGGCAAGTGCGGGGCGCAGGGGTCAGCGCCCTAGCTCCCACCCTGAACCCCCACTCCTGGGGCCGGGCCCAGAGCAGGTCTTCAGGAGAGTGGGTCCAAGCTGGTCTTGCTCAGCATGGCAGACATGGCTCCCTGAAATGCTTCTGGGACAGAATAGTGGAAGGCCCCTGGGGGACCCCAGCTTCAGGAAGAAGTGAAAAGTGAGTGTTAATCGCTCAGTCGTGTCGGACTCTTTGCAACCCCATAGACTGTAGACCACCACCAGCTCCTCTGTCCATGGGATTCTCCAGGCAAGAATACTGGAGTGGGTTGCCATTCCCTTCTCCAGGGGAGTTTCCTGACCCAGGGATCGAACCCAGGTCTCCTGCATTGCAGGCGGATTCTTCATCGTTTGAGCCACCAGAAAGAAAGTAAGATGCAAGAAAAGGAGAACAGGTCAGAGAAGAACACCCTTGGCCTTTATGATGATTAAGCTACGAAAAGGTACCCCCACTTGCTTGAGGCACTTTACTTCTAGCTGTCAGGAAACTGTCATAACACATAAATCTTTGATGTCCTCAATGTGCCTTCAGGCAGTGCACAACACCGGGTACCCAGCAGCCCTGAAGCTGGGGCTCCAAAGTGGCTCCTGGCTGGCTGGCTCCAACTGTCTGCTGCCCTGAGCTGTCCAGGAGGATGGAGGAGACACAGAGTGGTCCCATCCTCAGGTCTGTAATGATCCCGGCGCAGGGACCGAGGGATGGGGCAGAGCAGGGGCCAGTGGGAGGCAGGCCCGCTTCAGGTCCGACTGCGTGATGAACCCTGAGGGGTGGGGGCTGGGGTCCTCTGGCACTCACGTTAAGGGCACCCAGGATGTTGAGCGTGGGCCCAATGCCCAGGTAGTAGATGGAGCGCAGGATGAGCGCCACGATGAGGGGGCGGATGCTGTAGCGCTTGGTGAACAGGGCCGCGATGGAGAAGCAGATGAGGATCCAGAAGAGCAGCGAGATGAGTGGGGAGCCCAGCACTCCTGGGGGCCCAGGAACAGAGACAGGGCGGCTCACTCAAGCCCACCCACCCCACAGACCCCAAGAAGCCTCCCCCTTTCCAGGAGCCCTCCCTGTAAGTTGGTCACCTGGCTGCAGGGCTCCACCCATCACACCTGCATCTGGAGAAGGTGTTCCTACCACCTCCAGCTGCTGCTACCAACTGTTCTCTGCCTTATATGTGTGTGCACTGTCTACAGAGAGCATGGGCCCTGTCTGCCCCCCTGATGAGGTGCAGAACCCAGAGGGCATTGCTCCCCACACTGCACCCAGTTCCTTTGGAGCCTGGCTGGCCCCAAGCCCCTGCTCACATCAGAGTTGGGGGGGGGGGGGGCATGGAAGACTCAGGGCCCCCTGACTGCCAGCCCTATGTCCTCACCTGTGGATGCACCCTCCACATAGGGGTAGAAAAAGGCAATAATGATGTTGATAAAAACTGCCAGGTTGAAGGAGATGCTGCCCCAGAGGGTCATGCGGCGGGAGAACCAGTAGATGAGTGGCATGCCTGGGAGAGGTGGGGGTAGGGGAAGGGGGAGTCCTTGGTTAATATCATCTGCCCACCCCATGCAGGGGGCCACCAGCCTCAAGGAGGAAAACATGATCGGGGCCCTCCTTTGCGGGGTGGAGGGGGGGAGCCCTCACCAGCAGGTGAGGGAGGCGTCAGGGGCATCAGTGAGCAGCTCCAGCCCAGTTCATCCCGCCCGCCAGCCCGCCCGCCCGCCTGCGGGTCCTCACTGCGGAGCTTGCGCTGCCACTCCATCTCGTTGTGCAGGAAGGAGGACTGGTCGAAGAAGTCGCTCACTTTGCTGCCCTGCTCATCCTGCTCGGTCGTGGTGAAGAGCCGGTGCTTGGTCTCCTCCGTCAGGAACTGGCAGATGCCGGGCACGGGGAACACGATCTGCTCCATGCTGCGGTCCTGCCGCACGATCTGGACAGACACGGTGCCCGGTCAGCCCCGAGTCTCGGCCCCGCCCTCACCACGACCCGCCCTCGCTCGCGGCCCCGCCCTCATTACGGCCAGGGTCCTTCGGGCCCCACCTCTATCTGGGATGTGTGGTTCTCATAGTAGGCCAGCGGGTCCTCCTCCTGCTCCTGCACCGGGGCTGAGGACTTGAGCATCTGTGACAGCTGCTTGTTGTTGAGGCTGAGCTGGGGTGGGGGTGCCCGGGTCAGGCCTGGCAGCCCCCGCCTCCGGGACTGAGCCCTGCCCTGAGCTACACCGCGGTGAGTGACCCCCAGCTAGACCTGATCAAGCCCCAAAGGGGAGACTCCTGCAGGACAGTCAGGGCCCTCCACAACCCTGCCCAGGTGCACCCTGAGGCCCTGCTCTAGGCTTCCAGACCCGCCCCAGAACCAGGCTGCAGCCTTGTCCCCACTCTGCTGTTCGGTTACATCCGGATCAGGGCTGCTCCCATGGGTTCTCAGCCTGCACCCCCTCCCCCGCCCCGCCCCCATTCCAGATTCCAGCTGGGCTCTGAGGTCTCCGCTTTGCCCTCAGCCCCACCCTCAACCCCTGGCCTCACCCCCAGATACTATCCCAGCCAATCTCCCGCCTAACCCCGCCCCTAAATGTAAGCCCCGCCCCGGCTCAGCATTAGCCACGCCCCACGCCCAGCACTGTCCTCTGGGCCCCCACCATGGAAGAGATGCCCTCGGCCTCCTCCTCTTGGATGCGCTTCACAGGCTTCAGCAGGTGCTGCAGCTGCTTGTTGTGCCTGGAGAGCTGGGAGGGCAGCAGGGTCATGGGGAGCGGTCGAGGGGCGTGTCCACCTGCCAGGGCTCGGGCGGTGGGGCTGGTACCTGCAGCGCCAGGATGTAGATGTTGTGGCCCACTTCACGGGGGCTCACGTCTGAGTTCTCACGCTCCTCTTCCTGCAGGTAGGCCTTCTTGATGACGTCCACCTGGCAGGGCAGAGCCTGCTGAGTGACCTCTTCCTGGGGCGCAGGGAGGGCTGGGCCCTGACCGCCAGCCCAGCACACCCACCTGGGCCACCGCCCCCCCTGACCCCCAGCCCAGCCTCACCAGCTCCTGGGGCCGCAGGCTGATGAGGATGCGCTCGGCGTTTTCACTGTCGTGCCGGCTCTCCATCAGAGCCAGGAGCAGCTTGGAGGCATTGTCCTGGGGTGGGGAGACAGGCCACAGTCTGAGGGCCCCCAACCCCTTCACTGACTACTCTGTAACAGTCTCTTTGCCCACAAGTCTCAAGGCCTTCCTGTTCCCCACTGAACCCCAGGGCTTGCTGAGAAGGGTGCTGTGTATCCAACCCACCTTCCCCCACTCTGTGGCAAGCACATCCACGCCCACCTGCTTGTAGCAGACATGGACACGGAGGCCCTCGGAAAAACCCAGAGCATGTCCGCTTCTAGAGCAAGTGTACATCCAGCATGTTTGCTCACACGTGCACTCGTGTGCACAATAAACATGTATATCACACACCTGCACATCACCCATGCTTACACACATGATACCCACACGGCACCCATATACAGAATGCTAAGATCACATACCAGCATGCACACTCCACACACACATCACAGGCACACCTACGCATGCTCACGTGGGCTGCCCCGGGCCCCACCTTGAGTTGCAGCACCAGGTCCACACGGTACTTGCATAGGGGGCTGATGTCATTGAGAATCAGCGCGGTGATGATGTCTATGCCATTGGACTCGTGCGTCACGATGCAGGTCTGGTGGGAGGGAGGGGTGAGGATGACACGGGGCCCTGGGCCTCTCAGAACCCGTGGCAGCTCCAAGGGCTTGGGACTGGCCCCTGCCCGGCCTGCTCCGTCCTCCCCCACGTCCGCGCAACCACACGCGGCTCCATGGCTCACCTGGTTCTCGTGGCAGGGGCCCTGGCAGTACTCGGTGAGGGTCTCCAGGGTCTGGATGACGAGGCCCACGTTGTCCTCGTTGATGTAGAGCCCCAGGAGCCCCAGGCCGCCCGTGGTGCTGCCGCACATGATGTCCAGGAACTGCAGCGTCTCGCACACCAGGTTGTAGTTTGTCTTATTGTTCTGGCAGCGCAGGAAGTTCTGCAGAGTGTGGGGAGGGGTGCGCATGGCAGCGCTTCAGCATGGAGGGAGGGCCCGCCTGGGGACCACGATCATGTGGGTGGCAGGGATGGGGGCCTCGCCGGCCTGGGAGCCACATGCCGCGGTGCCCAGGCTGACGGGGGGCACAGAGTAGGGGTAGGTTTCGGGAGGTGGGGTGGGGCGTGAAGTGGGCGGGGCGCGGGGAGGGGCGGGGTGGAGCCGGGGGCGGGGCTGAGCCCTGGGCAGGGCGGGGCAGGGCGGGGCAGGACGGGGCGTGGGGGCGGGGCCTCACCTGCAGGTCCCGGTTGTGGTTCTCGCACAGCAGCTGCAGAAAACGCAGTATGGGCTGCATGATGAGCACGGATGTGCCCATCTCGTTGCTCTGCACGCGTTCGCCCACCTCGTGGCCCCGGAGCAAGCTGGGGCCCAACGCATAGCGGGATGAGGAGCTGGGCATCGAGAAGGAGGCCACGCGGCCTGCGGGGTGAGGCCTGGTGAGGCTGGCGCTGCTGGGAGCGCTCAGGCCCTCGCCCTCACCCTCCGTTCCCACGCTCACAACTCGGCCCACCCACCTTGCCTCCCGCCCCAGTCTGCATCCCTGGGGCCCAACATTCACCACCCTGAGCCTGACCTTTGGAGGTGGGGTCTGCCTGCTCTCGGTCCTCACGGGGTTGGCTGCCCAGGTCGCTCATGTTGACGGCCACCGTGGACTTGGTCTCCTGCTGGGCCCGCTTCATGCGGTCGTGCAGCACCTTGAAGAAGCGCTCTGACTTCTTGTCGCTCGTCATCAGGTTGTAGAAGGATTTCTGGGGTGAACGGGGAGATGGAGGGACAGGGCGCCTTAGCACTGGGCCTGGGTGAGGTCCCGGGAGGCTCCCTCCTGTGCTGCAGGGTCAAGGCGGGGAGACAGAGACGCCCCGGCGCCCTGTGCCTGAGGCCAGGCTGGGGACAGTCAAGACCAGCAGAGGTAGAGGGGGAGGGCCAGCAACCCTCTACCAGCAAGCCATGCGGGAGGCCTGCATGACCTTCCTGCCTACTGGCACCTGCTCTGGCCCCCCATCAGTTCCCCACACAGCAGCCAGAGGGGTCACTCTGAAGTCAAAGTCACGTCCCTTCTCTGCTCAAAATCCTGCAGCTACCCCATCTCCCCAGAGGCAGGCCCAGGCCCATGGGGGCCACGAGGCCACGTGATGACCTGCCATCTCCCTGACCCCAGCGCCTACCACCCCTCCCCCAGCCCCACCAGCCACAGGAGCCACTTCCCCTTCACAGCTTCTGCAGCCTGCTCTGCCCCTTGCAGCCTGCCCCACTTCTACACGTCCTCACTTCCAAGTCCTCATTCAAACATTCCCCTCCCAAGGGCCTTCCCAATGACTCCCCCAAGACTCCCCTTGCCCAGCACTCCCGAAGCCCCTTCCTGCATTATCGCCATCCAGCATGCTCTCCGTATTACATGGGGACTGCAGGTAGGGACTGCTGTCCCCAAACTAGGATACAAGAACTAAGGGAACATAGGTTCTGGCTCTTATTCTAGAGCCTAGAACACTGCCAGGCACACAGAAGGTGCTCACTCAACACAGACTTATCAGAAGAATGAATGAAGGAATAAATGAACAGAGATAAGACCATCACAGCGGGCTTCTGGAGAAAGCAGGGTTTTGGTTGGATACCAAAGGCTAAAGAGCATGTGGGAGGGCAGGGAAGGAGGCCTGGGCAGAGGCTGAAAGGCAAGAACGGTGGACGTAATTGGGGCGGAGATGGTGGGCAGCAGGCCCAGGATGGAGCAGGGCAGGGGTGTAGGATGGAAGACGGCCACATGACACAGAGCAGACACGGGAGGCAGAGCCTCGGAGTAGTCGGACTCACACTGCCCCCTGGGGCTGGATGCCCGCCCACAGGGCCTCAGCGCCTGGCACACTGCCCTCCGAGCCCCCTGCAGCCCTGCCCCCGCACACCTGGATCTCGGTGTTGCCGCCGTCCAGCAGGCGGATGGCCAGGCCAATGCTCTCCTGGAAGATCTTCTCGTTCTTGGTGCTGGTGATGAGGTCACACACCAGCTTGGTGGCCCCCTCCTTGTCCAGCCGGCACTGGGTGGCTGCGATCGCTGACCAGTCTTGGTCCAGGCCTGGAGGCGGGGAACTCGCTTAGGGAAGAGTGTGGAGGGAGGGGAAGGAAGGGCCTGGGGCGTCCCCAGAGGCCTGGCAGCGGGGACACAGGACTGACCGGCACCCATGGGGTCTGGGAGGTCCCCCCTCGTGCTGGACTTCCGGTTCTGGAGGTAGTTCTGGAGCAGCATCTTGCGCAGCTGGTTGCCCTGCGGGGAAGAGAGTGAGGCCGATGGCCGTCCCACCCTTTACCATCCAGCCCGGCAGTCCTGGCCCTGACCCCGCCATGGCCAGCACGCCCGGTGCCCAGCCCCCCAGGTACTCACCCGGTCCCCGTACTTGGTCTTCTTTAACAGCATCTGCTGCAGCGTCCTTAGGACCTTGACGCACAGCTTCTCCTCCGACTCCATGAGGTCCTTGGTGTGCTGGATCAGCCTGGCCACAGCGGAGGGGGCCATGCTCGGGGCAGACCCGTACCACCAGCGCGGCCACTGCCCCCGACCCCCCAGGCCTTCCCCACGCCCCTGCACCCCCGGGCCCTGGGCCAGCATCGCACTCACTTGGACAGGAAGCCCCCGCTCTCGCACCGCTGGTAGGCCTCACTGCCCTCCAGGAAGAGCAGCTCAGGCCAGTGCAGGACGTCCACCAGCACGGACAGCTCAGCCTGCACCAGGGGCCTCAGCCGCTCCTCCAGGGCAGTGATGATGTCCTACGGTGGGCAAGGCGGGGTCACTGCTGGGTGAGCTGCAGGCCGCCCAGGCCCAAGGGATGACCGGGGCGTGACCACCATTCCCCTCACCCCAGCACCATAGGACCCACAGACTGACCGCCCTCGTCTGAGGGCCCTGGGCCCGCAGAGCCCGCGGCACACCCTGCCGTTTCCCCCAGCCCCTCCTCTAGCTCTGTGAGGACCTGGGCAAGCCCCTCGCCCTCCCTGGGCCTCAGTCTTCTGCCACAGGAGGACAGTAACACACACTGGCCCCGTCGGGAAGCCAGTGAGACAGTGTACAGGGTGAGACAAAACACGAAGGTGCTATCTCAAGCGAGAGGCGTCCCAGCCCCCTTGGTGAGCGCCAACCCTGGAATGGGGCCCCTGCCCCTGGCGGCCCCCAGGACGGGACAAGCTAGCCAGCTCCCTCCGGGGGGTGGGGCGTGAACAGTCCAGAAAGGACGCAGCCCAAGCACAGCCCCCCGCCCACCTGCAGCTTCTCGATGATGTTCTTGTAGTCCCACTGGTTGGCGGTGGGCATGACGCGGGGGAAGGCCCGCGTGGCCGTCTTGTAGTTGGAGGCATTCCTCTGGGAGGCAGCCACACAGCTGGCGCCACTGCTGAGCAGCGAGCTGATGTGGGCGTCCAAGTCCATGGGCAGCGAGATGGCCCGGCCCTTGGCTGAGGGGAGAGGGGTCGGGGCGCTGGAGGGCTGGCAGGGGCTCAGCCAGAAGGGCCAGGCTCAGGGGGGCAAGGGCCAAGGGTGCTGGGGCCCCCACAATGGCCCCCACTTGGACCGAGGTGCCCTCCTCCCTTTTGGGGATAAAAAGAGGGAGTTCCTGCCTCCTTGTTTCCACCCTGGCTCCATGCGGACCCATCCCCTCCACTCTACCCACCTCCTTAACAACCTACAGCCTCCCTCCTGCCTGAGACTATTTGTAAGCCCAAAAAGCTCTGCTTGGGGATATCCCCCAGCACTCTCCTCTGGGGAACTGACTCAGAGCAGAAAACAGCTTCTCTGGATTGCCCGATGCCAGTCAGACACCAGGAAGGACTTACTGAGCACCACCTAGGAGCAGCTGACCGACAAACTTGGGGATTAGGTATTTACTGGGAGGGCAGGCGTCCCCGGGCGGAGGCAGGGGAGGGGAGCGGTGGTGGGGGCTGCCCAGCGCCCCAGGACACTCACCCACCATGGCGAGGGTCCGGATGCAGGCCTCCACAGAGCCCTTGTGCTGCTGCTGCAGCCACGGACACTCGAGCAGCCGCATGGTGGACTGCAGCAGCTGCACCACGATCGTCTGGTGCGTCTGCAAGAGGCAACGTGCCTGCTGCTGCAGTCCGGCCACCCTCCTCCCTGGGCGGCCCTGCACCCCGGGGCCAGGCTCACCGAGTCTGGGTGTGGGCAGAGGGACCGCCAATAGCTACCATGGGCCTTTGTGCCAGTTGGAAAAAGGCACCCTCTTTCCTCTCAGCAGTGCACAACCTGCCCAACTGTACATGGCAGCCCTGTGAGAACTGCCCATGGTCCAGGCCTGGGGCTTATAACTCTATTGCTGACCCTTTTCTTCCTTTAAAAAAATTTCCAATAAATTAAATGCTGTGAAAAGGGGAAATATTTACATGGTTCTAAACAAAAAGGTTATAGAAAAGAACACTTTTGGAATTCCCTGGCAGTCCAGTGGTTAGGACTCCTTGCTTTCACTGCTCAAGGCCAGGGTTTGATCCCTGATTAGGGAACTAAGATCCCTCAAGTCACATGGCACAACTGAAATAAATAATAAAGTAAAAATCAAAAAGGAATACTTCAGGGAGTCTTTCCCCCACCTGTGATCCTCTCACCCCACTCTCCCATGCTCTGCCCTGCAGCCGATAAGCGAAGGGGAAAACTGATACATATCACTCGAGTCCCAGAGGGGTCCGAAGGCCCAAACCCAGGTGTCAAACAAGCCCATCCTGGCTGGAAGGGCAGGACCCAGCGCTTTCTTTCTACTCTAAGACACATTATCCCTATTCCACCCTCAGCCCCTCTACCTACAGGCAGCCCTCTGACTGGTTTCCTGCATGTCCTTCCGGAGTTTCTTTATGAATTAGGTAGCAGGCTCCTTCCTTCCTCAAGGGGTTCTGGGGCTGTGACCCGGCTCAAGTCTGAGGATTGACTGGGGGGCTGTGACTCTCAGAGATCCAAGTCCAACACCTGTTCACAGCTTAGAGCTCTTCTGCAGAGGAGCAAGGCCAACTTGGAAGATTCTTCGCATCCGACCCCCCTGCTTCAGCTCCGCAGCCACTATGGTATCATCGCGCCTTGTCTTTGGCGCACAAGGGCTGCCAGGTGTCCCTGGCCACCCCGGGACCCAAGCGCATCTAGGAATTCCTGACCTATGGCAGTTCCCACTGTAGTTCCCGACCCACAGAAACTGTGAGATAATGTTTGTGGTTTGGGGGTAATTTGTTACACAGCATTGGTAACTGATGCACGTGCATATCCTGCTGCTGCATCTTCACGCACTGCAAGAAAACGTGAATATACACATTCTGACTTTCCCCACTCCCAACTCTGAAGCCGCCAGCAGCAGGCGCTCACCTGCAGGGAGGTGCTATTCTCAGAGAACGGGGAGCTGAAGAAGGCATTGATGGTGTCCAGCACGACGGTCAGCACGTATTTCTCCAGGGTGGGGTCGGCCAGGCGCTTCTCACGCTTACTGCAAACCTGGGGTAGGAGAGACCGATGCCTGGGGACCTCTCCACTCACGCCCCACGACGAAGGCGGCCGGGTCCCCCTCCACAGGCCAGCTCAGGCCCATGCTCCCACAGGCACACACCCGAGCCATGTCCAGGGTGAAGTTCTCAAAGAGGGTCCAGATGTGGTTGCTGGTGTAGATCTCCTTCATCTCCACCTCCGTGTCCACGTAGCAGTGGTTCACGAAATTCACGTAGGCCATTTTCACCTGGGCAGGCAGGGCTGGGAGGTCAGGGCGCCAGCAGCACCCACCACCCAACCCCAGCCCCGGCCAGGCTCTCCCTGTCCATGCTTCCGCCCGACCTTCCCTGGCTCCTCTGCCAGCATCCCCTCCGTCTCCCTACCTCCCAGCCCCGTCCCTTCCCCTGCCCAAGAAGGACTAAGGGGCTGCCCCAGCCCGGCTCCCCCACACTTGCATCCCCGTGGCCGCCCCCCGCCCGCCGCGGACGCGGGCCCCACCTCGGTGATGCAGTCCTCGTGTGTCACCACAGATACCACGTCCTCCAGGGGCAGCAGGGACGTGCACTTGATCTCGGTGTAGACATTCTTGCCCTCGGCACAGGCAGCCAGCAGGTCCACCAGGGAGATGTGGTACATGAGGGGGCTGTGGTCCTCCACGCCGTCCCGGGCGGCCTTCATCATGTCCAGCAGGTGGGCCAGTGAGGCCTTATCATTGTAGAACACGACCACATCGTCACCTGCGTTGGTCAGCTGTGGGCGGGAAGAGGGCATGTCAGGCCCCTCGGTCCAGCAGGTCCGGGGCCCCAGCCCTCACCTGCCCTCCCCAGGGAAGGACTCGGGCTCAGAGCCCGGCCTGCACCCAACACGCAGGAAATCCCTCCCCCTCCTGAGTGTCTGGGGTTTCCTGGCCCTCAGGGCCCTAAGCTAATATCTCAGACCTTCTGCCATCAGCTGGGACATCAAACCCCAGACCCAGGAAGGACCTCCTTCCTCTCTGAAGGAAAGAAATCCCACTTGGGCTTGTCTCAGAGGCGCCTCCTCCAGGAAGCCCGTTGCAAGCCCGACTCATGTGGTCCTCCCCTGTGCTTCCACCGCTGTAATTTAAACCCTCCAGGAACACATGCTGTGTCCCTCTCGTGTCAGCAATTCTGTTCTTCAGTTAATATAATAATAGCAGTCAGCAATGAACACCGCACGGCACTCCCGGACCCCACGGCTCACTGATTAAGTTCCTCGTCTCCCTTTGGTGTTTGCTCCTTCCTCTCCCTGCCCCTCCCCAGGCTACAAGATGCTCCAGGGCAGAGAGCATGTCTGTTCCAGATTTAGCCTCAGCCCTTTGGTCTTCATTTCTTTACTGAGCACCTACTATGTGCCCGACACCGGGGCCCTGGCAACGCGCACAAAGGCTGTGACCTGCCCCCGCTGCGGCTCCTGCCCGCGGACCTCATACTGGAGTGGTTTCCCCCACAGGTACACGGCGCCTGGCATGGAGCAGGTGCTTCATGATTTGTAAATAAATAATGACAAATGAAGGAATGAGCGTCTGAGTTCTCTCAGGCCTCTGACCTGAATTCTACCAGGCACCTAAGCTCTCGCAGGCCCAGGTCCATTAGGCCGCAGCCCGAGTTCTACTCCACCAGCCTCACTGTCCTCAGTCCTGTCCCCGTGTCCCCTGCAGCCCCGGGGCCCCTCTGTGACCCGCCCACCGCACGCCCTGGCCGCCCTCACCTCGGTCATGATCATGTCCTGGCACTTCTTGACGTACTTGCCCTCGGCCTTGATGACGGTGTGCAGGAAGTCCAGGTACTGCACATGGCGCCCGTGCGTGGCCAGCAGGTGCACAAAGTGCTGCAGGACGGGCTCCCCGATCTCGGAGCAGAGCTGGTAGTTGTTCAGGAAGATGTGCTGCATGGTCTCCGCCTCCAGCAGCTGCGGGCAGGTGGGGCGGCCGTCAGAGAGGGGGGTCTCGCGGTCCCGCCCCGCCCGCCGCCCCGACCCCGTGCCCTCACCCCCGGCGTGAGGAAGAGGTGCAGGTGCTTGTGCAGCAGGGCCTGGTTGCCGGGATTCCCCGCACAGAACTTCTGCAGGAACTGGTGTGTGTAGCGCAGGATCTCCATCATCTTGGCATCGCCCTGGACGCGGAGAGGAGGGGAAAGGGTGCCCAGGCGGGGGTGGGTCAGGGCTCAGCACTGGGACCCCAAGGTGGCCAGGTTCAAGGTGGGTCAGGAGACGCAGAGGTGGGAAGAACTGAGGGTCAGAGGCTGAGATGAGGCTGGAGTCAGGGAGCAAGGCTAAGGGGTCAGGTCAGGTGAACACTGAGGGGGTGTCAGAGTCAAGAGTCGGGGCGAACCTGGGGGCGGATCAAGATCACGGTGAGTCATAGGAAGGGGTCTATGGTTGAGATGAGGCAATGTTTGGAGTGAGGGGCCAGGGTGGGCTTGGGGACAATAGGGTAAGGCTAGGGTGAAAACTCGAAAGTCAGGGGTCAAGGGGAGGCTGGGGTCAACGTAGATCAGGGTAACAAAGCTGAAGGTCAGAGGTTAAAGTGAGGCTGAGAGTGGGCTTCCCTGGTGACTGACCTGCCCATGCAGGAGACACGGGCTGGATCCCTGATCAGGAAGATACCACATGCCAAAGAGCAACTAAGCCCGTGCTCCGCAACTGCTGAGCCTGTGCCCTAGCGCCCGGGAGCCGAAGCTACTAAAGCCTGTGCTGCAGCTACTGAAGCCAGAGCACCCTGGAGCCCGCACGCCACTAGAGAAGCCGCTGCAATGCGAGGCCACAGCAGCACTACTGGAGAGCAGCCCCACTCACGGCAACCAGAGAAAAGCCCACGTAGCAATGAAGACCCAGCACAGCCAAATAAATTAAAAAAAATTTTTTTTTTTAAATGAAGCTGGGAGGATGAGGATTAGCCCAGGGAGGGAAATAGAAGCTAGGGTCAAGGTCATGAACCAGGGTGAGGCTGGAGTCAATTCAAAGTTCAAGTTGATCAGGATGAGGGGTGGAAGGTCAAAGGTCAAGAATACTAAGATTGGATTCAAGGGTCTGGGTATTTGGGTAAAAAAAGGTAAAAAGGTCAGGTGAGGCAGGTCAGGTCGGCATCCGGGGTCAGTGTGTGGTTTGGGCTGGGTCCGGGTTCAGGTGCAGTAGCCCTGGGGAATCAGAGGTCAGAGGTCAGGCTCACCTTGTCGTAGGGGATCTGCAGCAGGTCCAGCATGACCTTGTGGGCGTCCATGTTCTTGAGCAGCCGCTGTTGTTTCTTCCTCATCTGCTCCCCCACGCCACACATCTTGTTCAGCCGCTCCAGGATCTGGGGGGCGGGGAGGGTGAGCCCAGAGCCCCTGCCCACTTCCTCAGGCTTCCCCGGGGCCAACCACAGTGGAGCCTCAGCTCGCACGGGGCCAGGAAGAGGGAAGGGGGCTGCGGCCACCAAACCCAATCATCGCAACAAGGCTGCGAGCACAGAAAAGCCAATTCCACTTGCAAAAGTCAACGGAACAACTTGACTGTGAAGTGGAATTTCACTAAATTCCTTCAGCTTTAAAATAATTCCATCTGGACCTTGGCAGGGCTGTGTTTAACACTCGGGGAATGCTGGAGGATTTCCTGCAAGCCAGCTGGAGTGGAGGCGGGAGAGGCGGCATGGGGCGTCCAGGGCAGGGGGCCCACAGACCCACCCCCAGGACTCAGACTCACGCCCTTGACGATCTGGTAGTTCTCGCTGCTCTTCTCCCCAGGCGGGTGCAGAAAGCCCTCCTCGTCTGTGGGCCGCTGGGGGGACGGGGGAGCGGGGTCAGCCAGGCCCGGTCCTCGGGGCCCTGCCCTGGCCCCCACACCCCACGCACCTCCTTCTTGTCTTTAGCGGGGCCAGCCTCCACCTCCTCGCCCTTGCCGCTGCCCTTCTTGTCCACCCACAGCTCCGACTTCTCCACCATGGTCCGCAGTCGGTCCAGCTCAGACTTGATCACCTTGTAGTTCTCCACGTCCTGGGCCGAGATCAGCAGCTGCACCTGAAGGTTGACCGCGAGCATGCCTGGTGAGATGGGCACCCCCAGGTTCACGGCCTCGTAGAGACGCCAGCACCTGCCCTGTCCAGGCCTCTCTGCTCCTGGCCTCTCCTCTCCACCCCTGCTCCTCTCCACTGAGCCAGATCTGACTTGGTGTTTATGGCTCTGCTCTAAGTCCACCGCCTCCAGGAAGCTTTCCCTGATTGGCCACAGACTTCCCTGCATCCCTGGTCGTAAGCTATCTCATCACCTGGCTTCAGTTACTCACTGGCTCATGTCACACGCTACTGTGGCCTGTCACCTGTTCACATAGAACAGAACAGGGCAGCAGAGCAAAGCATGCTGACATCACTGAGTGACAGGGCCTGAGCCCTGACTCTGTCACCACCTCACTTGCTCTGGGTCAGTGGGTAAGGGAGGAAAACTCCCCCAGGCATCTATTTCCCCCATCTGAAAAGCGGGAATGAGAGTCGAAACCCCACTGTCAGGCTGCTTGGAGAATTCCACGAATGTAAGGCCGGTGCTCAGTGCCTGGTACCGGGCGCACCTGTTAAGCACCAGTTCCCTCTCACTGGGAGCTGTCAAGACTGCATGACATCACAGTGACAGAGCCAGTCCCCTTGGTAAGAGGTGACTTTGTGCCAGGCACGATGCGAAATAGCAAAGGTGCCCATGGTAGAGTTCGCAATCTATAATATGCTGTCTCATAAGACATGACATAAGGCCTGGAGTCAGGCTGAGAGATCAAAGCTGCCAAGACTCCAGGTGGTGTCACCTGCAAGGAGCTCAGCAAGGCCAAACCCCAGGGATGCATCTCAAGCTGCCCCATCCTTGTTTCCCCCAACCCAGCGCTGTGTGTGGCCAGGGCTGGGTGACCCTTTGGCTCCCAGGAAGACCCCTCAGGCCTTCCTCCCTGAGGTCTGGGTGCTCCATCGGTGGATGGCGGAGCACCTCCACGAGGGCTGGGCACTCCAGTGGTGGATGGGGGAGCACCTCCATGAGGGGGGAGCACCTCCATGAGGGCTGGGCACTCCATTGGTGGATGGGGGAGCACCTCCATGAGGGCTGGGTGCTCCATCGGGGCAGGGGGGAGTACCTCCCTGAGGGCTGGGCACTCCATCGGTGGATGGGGAAGCACCTCCATGAGGGCTGGGTGCTCCATCAGGGGAGGTGGGAGCACCTCCACGAGGGCTGGGTGCTCCATTGGGGGGGTGGGGGCGAACCTGCTTGAAGGTGTGCATGGCCTCCTGGCGCTGGCTGAAGTGCTTGAAGAGCAGCTGCAGGGCCCCCGAGACCAGCGGGGCGTAGTCATGCATGGTGAGGTGGATGAGCACGCGCAGCAGCATGCGGCCGCCCTCGTCATCCACCTCCAGCATGCTGCTGGTCTTCCTGCGAGGAGGGAGGAAGTGTGAGGTGTGGCAGGGGGGAGGGGAGGCAGGCCGGTGTGACAGTTGGGGGATACGCAGGCTCCCTGCCACCCGCCAGACAGCCAGGGCACCGTGTCCCCCTGCTAACTTTGCAAACAGCCACCACCGTGAGCACCTTGGGGAGCCCCGTGTCCCCTGAGGTCCATACGATGCTCTGCAGAGATGCAGCTGAGGCCAGGATGCCTCACAGGGGACCCACAGACCCCGCAAGGGATTCACGGAAAGAGGCACAGGCTGCGAACAGAGATTGGGGGAAAGCTGATCTTTCTTTTCACCAAAATGTAGTGTTTCCTTCGGTGAGAAAAATGAGCAGTACCTGTGACTTTGTCACCAATAAAAAAATCACAGATGTTTTCCCATCACTTCAGAGTTGTTACAAAAATTACAAAATATCATTTACATTCATCACGACTTCAAAGGAATGGTACTAATTACACCCCTGGTGCGGGTTGTTATTTCATGTGTTAATAAAGAAGCACATATATAACTGTCACTTCAAATTTGTTTTCTCCAATATTTTGATAACTGCATCCCAATGCCACTGACTTCCTTTGTAATAATCATCCTATGTGCATTACATTCTGAATTTTAAAATGCTACTCTAGGAATTCCCTGGTGGTTCAGTGGTTAGGACTCAGTGCTCCCGAGGGCCTGAGTTCAATCACTGGTTGTAGAACTAAGATTCTGTAAGCTGCGCAGCGTGCCAAAAATTAAAAAAAATAAAAACTCCATCCTGGGAAGGGAGCCAAAGGCCTCACCAGACACCAAGAAATAGTTAAGAGCCCCCAGCTCCTGGAGTGACGCCCACCCCCTCTGAAGAGCAGCCTGGCCTTCCTGCTGTGGACACAGGGATGCACCTCCAGCTGCCTGGCCCAGGTCCTGACAAATAAACAGGCACAAACTGCCCTGAGTAGAGGCAGGGGGATGGCCAGAATGATGCCGGAGCCCAAGGAGCCCTGGTATCACTGGGTTTAGGCAGGCGAGGGAGAGTCAGAGCACAAAGTCGGGGGACCTCCGCCCCAGGGCCTGGTTAAGGGGTTGCAGGAAGATTAACCGAGAAGTGAAGGGTCTCCAGCCTGCATCCTCAGCACCCACCCAACGCCACGCACACCCCCCGCCTCACCCCGGCCTCACCCCACTCCAAACATGGCCTCCGCCTGCTCCCCAATGCGGTCCAGGTTCATGTTGGCGGCTGCGGGGAGTAAGGGGGGGCAGATGGAGGCTGGAAGCTGTCCGCACGCAGGACAATGGGGAGCACAGGCAGAGGGAGCAGGGTGACGCCCAGACCACCCTCACCCCCACACTGGCCGGGCGGCCGCCCCTCTGCCTGCCTCTGGGGGCGGAGGCGGAGCCTCCCAGGGCAGGTACCAGTTGGGCGGCCCATGGCCCTACAGGTCTGCCTGCCTCTCCTAGGGGTGGAGGCGGAACCGCCCAGGGCAGGGGCCCATGGGGCGGCCCACAGCCCTGAAGGCGTGAGCGGGGTCCTGGCTGGGGGAGCTGGTCTGGCTCAGCCTCTCACTGAGATGGTCGTGGGCAAGTCCCTGCCTCCCGTGGGCCTCAGTTTCCCCATTTAGGAACTGGAGGGGATGACCCCCACCCTGCTCCCTCTCTGGGGCGAGTAAGTGGGACAATGGGGAGGAAAAAGGCCCTTGCAGCCTGGGAAACGAGGGCAGGGCTGGGGCGCTGGCCAGAGGTGGCCCCAGACTGCAGCCCCTTGTGGTGCATCGAGTCACACAGCCTCAGCCTGAAGTTGGGGTGCAGGGAGGGGCGGGGGCTCACTGGTGGAGTCGAATGCAGGGGCCGTGCCATCAGCCCCGCTGTCCTGCATGGGAAACACCTCCACAAACTCCTTCTTGAAGACCGACAGCAGGTAGGAGATGCGGTAATCCAGGCGGACGTTGAGGATGAACTGGAGAAGGGGAGAGGGTGGGGTGAGGACAGGTCTGAGGCCAACCTTGTGGCAGGAGGGGTAAAGGGCCACCCCAGATGAGCCCCAGCGCTGGGGAGGCCCCGCACGGATGTTCAGGACTCCGTGGGGCATTACAACCAAGGCAGCGAGACTCCTCTCCCCCGGGAATGCAAGCTGGTGCAGTCGCCGTGGAGGCCAGTCTGGAGGTTCCTCAGAAAGCTACAAATAGAGCTGCCATATGATCCAGCAATCCCACTCCTAGGCACATATGATCCAGCAATCCCATTCCTAGGCATGCACCCGGACAAAACTGTAATTCAAAAAGATACATGCACCTCTGTTTACGGCAGCACTATTCACAACAGCCAAGACAAAGAAGCAACCTAAATGTCCATCAATAGAGGAATGGATAAAGAAAATGTGTGTGTGTGTGTGTGATAGAATACTACTTGGCCATAAAAAAGAACGATACAATGCCATTTGCAGCACCATAGATGGATGTAGATAGAGATTGTCATACTAAATGAAGTGACTCAAGCAGACAAACACCATATAATACCACTTATATGTGGAAACCAGACCAACACAAAGGAACCTACCTGTGGACCACAAACAGACTCACAGACAGAACAGACTTGCAGTTGCCGGGGGGGGGGGGGGAATGGGGGAGGGAGGGCGTGGGAATTCGGGGTTGCAGATTATATTTTATGTAATATATGTATATGTATATTATACATTATATTACATTATATATAATATAATTACATGTAATACATGTAGATAATATATAATATATGCAGATAATATATGGCAAACTATTATATACAGAATGGATAAACAACAGGTCCTACTGTATTGCACAGGGAGCTACATTTACTATGTTGTGATAAGCCATAACAGAAAAATATATAAAAAGAATGTATATACATACATATAACTGAATCATTTTGCTGCACAGCAGAAATTAGTAACATTATAAATCAACTATACTTCAATAAAACATATAAATAAAGACTCCTCCTCCCAGGGAGGTCCAGGGCGCCTGTCCCCAGCTCCTGCCCCACTGGTGGGGGTGGTATCTCAGAACAAGGCAGACACCCCCCATCCTGGCCCACTCAGTCGCTCCTTCCCAGGCTGGACATGGACACGGATAGGAAGGAAGCTCCCCAGATCCAGAGGACTGTGGTCCTCCCATTCTACTCTGGCAAACAGACCCTGGGGTTCCCAGGGGCCCGAGGGAACCAAGGAATGTAGGGGAGCAGGGGAGACCACTGTGGGGTGGGGCTGAGGACACAGGAGTTTTCAGACACCCTTGACTGCCTCTGTCCTCTGTGTCAGGGATTTGAGAATCACTGGGCTAAACAGCTCCGTGTGGAGCCTCCCAGCACGACAGGCTGTGCCTTGAGGGGGCTCACCCCACCAGCCCACGCGGACCTGCCCCCACCCCACCCTCTTCCCGGAGCGCCTGCCACCTGCAGGATCTCCAGGATCTTCAGCTTGGTCTCCATCACCACGATGTCTTCATTCTCCTCAAACCTGCTCCTATCCAGCGGTTCGGGGGCACCGGCGCCGGCAGGCAAGCTGGGGCCACCAAAGACAGACTGCTTGCGGTTCAGCACCATGGTGGACATCATGTGCCCCACGCCCTGGATGGACCGCCGCACGTTTTTGCCTGTGGGGTGGGGAGCAGCAAGGGGGTCACGGCGGGTGTACTTCAGGGACACCTGGTCTACCTCTGTCGCCGTCAGCTGCAGGGCAAAGCCACCCTGCAGGGGCAGGGCTAACCTAGGGAGACTTCCTGGGGGAGGTGAGCTTTCCCAAATCTGCGAAAAGGAGGGAGGGCTGGGCAAAGGTGAACCGTGTGGGGAGATCAGTGAGAATCCTCCAGTGGAAAAATCACAAGAGCTATTACAGAGCACGAGGGATCAAGGGACAATGTGTGGACTGCACTAAAGCCTGGGGTCAGTCTCTGGGCGCTTTTTGTTTAGATGAGTTTATGCCTCCCTGACAGCAAGGCTGTGTCTCCTCTCAAATGGTTGTTCCTGGATAACAGGGTGTGTCTCCCCACCTGACCCGGAGCTCCCCAGGCAGGGCCTCATTATCTCCCTCAAGACCAGGATATATTGGAAGGCAACTCGCCCAGACCCCAGGGTCTCCACAGCGCTTGCTCAGAGAAAGGGTCTCTCCGGTCCAGCCAAGGCTGGAGGAGACAGGGACCCCAGACGTCCCCTGGCAGCAGAGCCAGGAGGCAGGATGCCCAGGAGGGTGAATGGGAGAGGACTTCCGTTGCTAAGGGAAGCCGATGAGCGCCAAGGAGCGATGTCTCACCGCCTGGGTCCTCGTAGGCCTGCAGCATGGCCGTGGGGCCCTGCACGCAGTCGATGATGCCCAGCAGAGTGCGCGTGAGCCGCAGCAGCTCGCTGAAGCTGTAGAAGCCAAAGTAGATGAGGTTGTGCGCCAGGCTGACCACCTGCGGAGAGAAGGCAGGACCGATGCGAGCGTGAGCCCAAAACAGTGATGGGTGGGACCTCGCAAGGGGCGTGGTCTCGTGGGGGCGGGGCCCGCTCCGCGCAAGCCGGGCTCAGCTGGTATAATTGACAGTCAATTGGTATAATCGACAGTCCGGTCGCTAGGATGTCAGGGAGGCTTGGACACGGAGCCAAGGGTCCCAGATCAGCGCCGCCAGACCTCAGAGAGTTACCGAGGAAGCCCGGCCTGCAGAGGAGGCTACTGTGGGGAGGACAGGGCAGAAATGCAGGAAGCAGGGGGTGGGGGCTCCCGCCTGCGACCCAGCCCTGCGCTGATAG
Source organism: Dama dama (assembly GCF_033118175.1). NCBI lineage: Eukaryota > Metazoa > Chordata > Mammalia > Artiodactyla > Cervidae > Dama > Dama dama. The sequence goes on along the minus strand of NC_083687.1, from coordinate 10,441,170 downwards.
GGTGAGTGGACCAGGAGGCAGCCCTCTCCAGGGAGTCAGGAGAGAAGCCTCCCTCCTGGGGAGTCCCAGTGGTCTGCACGTTCTCCCCGCCCTGGCAGGAACGCTGAGGGAAGTTAGGTCACGGATCGCACGGCCCACCCCAGGGGTGGCCGAGACCAGGGGCAGGACCACTCCAGCATCCTGCGGAGCCCCAGCCCACCTCGAAGGTGAGCTTGTTCTTCTCCTCGTTGGCGAAAGGCACGGCCTCGCTGACCACATTGTTGAGGTAGTCCTCCACGAACTCCATGGTGCTGGCAAACTTGTTCTTCTTGTCGTCTCGGGAGGCGTTGAGGTTGGAATCGTAGCTGGAGGAGGTGGAGGTGGCCAGGCGTGAGCGTCCCCGGGGTCCTCCCACTCCAGCCGGGCCCTGCCCGCCCTCCTCCACCCAGCTCACTCCTTGATGGTGATGGCCGTGGGGATCTCGGTCCAGAGGCGGGCGAACTTGACGGGCGTGACCAGCTCCTGGGGGTCGCGGTCCACGTGCACGTGGAGCATCAGGTGGCAGAAGGAGGCGCGCAGGTCAAAGGGCAGCATCTCGTCCGCCATGCACAGGAAGATGAGGTCGACGCCCAGCTGCTGGGAGATCTCGTCGATGGCCAGGTACTGCCGGTCCAGGCACATGCGGGCGAAGAGCTTCAGCTGGTACCTGTGGGGAAAGGAGGACGGTGAGGACATGACAGGTGGGCTCTCAAGGGCTTCTAGCACATGCCTGGGCCTGCTGAAGACCGGTGCGCGCTGCGTGCGTGCTACCCAGGTGGCGCTAATGGTCAAGAACCCACTTGCCAATGCAAGAGATATAAAGAGACAAGGGTTCAATCCCTGGGTCGGGAAGATCCCCTGGAGAAGGACATGGCAACCCACTCCAGTGTTCCTGCCTGGAGAATCCCATGGAGAGAGGAGCCTGGTGGGCTATAGACCATAGGGTCACAAAGAGTCAGACATGACTGACTTAGCACGCATGCACACCTGCCCCCCACAACTTTACAATGTGGGTAATGACAGTCCCTACCTCTCAGGGTTGTTGTGAGGCTGAACTGAGTGATCGGGTGAAGTGTTTTGACCAGTGCCGGGGACACAGTGAGCGTCTGATGAGTGTTACCTAGTGTTCTTATTTTTAAAATATGGATGTTGGGAGACGGGTGTGGGTCTCTTTCAGGCCACTGTGCTGAGCCTGTCCTCAGGCCAACAAATGCTCCCCGGGCCACCCAGTCACCCTGACTTGGCCTCGCGGGTGAAGGAGGAGGCAGGAGCACCCCCAGAAGCCTCTGGGGCTCGTCCCAGGGCAGGGCCTGGCCGAGGCCAGCTGGGGGGACCCGGGGCACCTGTAATAGCTGAGCACGTTCTCGTCGTGGGCATTGCCGGCCCGCGCCTCCTGAGCCAGCTGCCGGACGCTCTTCTCGTGGTGCTCGTTGTTCTTGTCGGTCCACGTGAGCCACACTTCCTCTTCTGAGTACTCGATGCTCAGGTACTCGTGGGACTGTGCCATCTCCTTCACGGGCCGAAGCCTGTGGACGCGCGGCACCATCGATCGGAGCGGGGCCCAGAGCCCTACCGCCCCAACACTGCAGCCACACCGGCCTCCCCTCCCGGAGCTGCGCTGAGGGCCGGCCGGCTCCCAGGCGGTCAGGACCTCAGACGGACCAGGAGCTCCGGGAAGGCCGGGGCCTCGGCTCCCTCTCCTCTGCGGCCCCGCCCTCCCCACACCATGCCAGGCACCGAGCTGGGCCCACAGCAGGCGCTGGTGTCTGCGGAGAGCCTGTTCTAGCCTGAAGCTCTGAGGCGGCCGGGGAGCCGGGCAGGGGGGAGCCCTGGGGAGACTGAACCGCGGGCACGAGACAGTGCAGCCAGCTCACTCGGTCTGGATGAGAATGTCGCTGTTCTTGGGATCCAGCACACACTTGCAGATGAGCTCCTGGGTGACGGGGATGGCGATGTGATTGGACACACACAGGTCGGACAGGTAGTCCAGGAACCTGGGAAGGTGACAGCCGGGAGGGGCTCAGAGGCAGCCCCCCGGACGGGGCAAAGCCCCCTCTGCTCCCCCAGCTGGCAGCACCAGCTCCCTGATGCTCGCAGCTTACTGCTCCTCCTCCCTTTCCAAAGCTTAGAGCTGGGGCTGCGGACTCCCCTGGGAGAGGGACAACCCGTGGGCATCACCCTGGGGCTAACTGCCGAGGGGCAGAGAAAAGGACGCCCAGGGGAGGAGCGATATTCAAAATATTTAACTGGTTCGCTGCGCGCGCTGACTCACCTACTAAAAAAGGTTCTGGGGGCCTCCCACTGTACCGGGAGTCAACACTCTTACTGCTAAATTGGGCCAAATTTGGGAGGGGACTCAGGGAGGGCCCCCTCAGAGAGGGGGCAGTTTACCAACAAGTACAGAAGGAGTTCAAGATTTAACAGCCAGCGTCAGTGGCCTTCTTCCCCAGGCAGCGCTGGGAGCGGGGAGGGACAGTGGGGTGGGACCAGCGAGGGGGCCCACCTGGGCTCCCGGTTCTTGCGCACCAGGCTGACAAAGGTCTCCACCTCTGTTTTGGTGATGTGCTTCTCCAGGAGCTTGCGGTTGTTGTGCAGCAGGGCGGTGATGGTGTCTTCGGCCAGGATGTCATAGCCAATCTGGGACTGCATCATCCCGAACTGCTTGGCGATGTGCTCCTAGGGACAGCCAGGCTAAGGGTCACAGGGGGCCCACTCTGCTCCAGAACGCTGCCTCCCGGGCCCCCAGACACCAGTAGGGGACCCAGACCCTAGGAAGCTAAGGGGTCCAGGAGAGGACACCAGCCCTGGGCCAAGGGTGGGTTTCTGTAACATCGTTATTTAGCTCCCATCTAGCTCCGTGCCAGAATGAAACCCCCATGAGGGAGGGACCCTGTCTGTTAGCAGACCAGCTACATGATTGGTGGGACCTGGTGAAAATGAAATAGTAGACTCTACCCAGAAATAAACCCACACACCTATGGTCACTTAATCTTCAACAAAGGAGGTAAGAATACACAACAGAAAGTCTCTTCAGCAAGTGTCATTGGGAAAGTTGGACAGCCATATGTAAATCAATGACCTTAGAACACACCATCTCACCAAAAATAAGCTTAAAATGGCTTAAAGACTTTAATGTAAGACACATCACCATAAAATTCCTAGAAGAGATCACAGGCAAACATTCTCCGACACAAACTGTACCAGTGTTTCTGTCAGTCAGTCTCCAAAGGCAATAGAGATAAAAACAAAAATAAACAAATGGGACCTTATCAAACTTATAAACTTCTGCACAGCAAAGGAAATCATAAACAAAATGAAAAGAGAACCTACAGAATGGGAGAAAATATTTGCAAACGATGTGCCTGACAAGGGCTTAACTTCCAAAATATACAAATAGCTTATACAACTCAACAACAAAAAAACGAACCCAATTGAAAAATGGATAGACCTACCTAAATAGACAATTCTCTAAAGAAATACAAATGACCAATAGGCACATGAAAAGATGCCCAATATCACTAACCGTTTGAGAAATGCAAATCAAAACTATTAATACAATGAGGTACCTCCTCACACCAGTCAGAATGACCATCATTAAAAAGTCTACAAACAACAGATGCTGGAGAGGGTATGGAGAAAAGGGAACTCTCCCACACTGTAGGTGAGAATGTAAGTTGGTGTAGCCACTATGGAAAATAGTACAGAGGTTCCTCAGAAAACTAAAATAGAATTACCACATGATCCAGGGATCCTATTCCTTGCACATATTCAGACAAAACTGTAACTAAAAAAGATACATTCACCCCTATGTTCACAGCAGCACTATTTGCAATAGCCAAGACATGCTGCTGCTGCTGCTAAGTCGCTTCAGTCGTGTCTGACTCTGTGCAACCCCATAGACAGCAGCCCCCCAGGCTCCTCTGTCCCTGGGATTCTCCAGGCAAGAATACTGGAGTGGGTTGCCATCTCCTTCTCCAGGGCATCTTCCAAACACAGGGATCGAGCCCATGTCTCCTGCCTTGGCAGGCAGATTCTCTACCACTGAGCCACCAGGGAAACCCCACAGTGGGATATTACTCAGCCATAAAAAAGAACAAAATAACACCACTTACAGCAACATGGATGCAACTAGAAATTACCATACTAAGGGAAATTAAGAAGAGAAAGACAAATACCGTATGATATTACTTACATGTGGAATCTAAAATATGACATAAATGAACTTACCCATGAAACAAACAGGCTCACAGAGAACAGACTGGGGAGGGGAGGGGCTGGGGGAGGGGTGGAGTGGATGTTGGGGCTAGCAGATGTAAGCTTTTATATATAGAATGGATAAACAGTAAGATCCTAATGGATAGCACAGATAACTCTGTTCAATATCCTATGACAAACCATAATGGAAAAGAATATTTTTTTTAAATGTATATATATATATATAAAACTGAAACAGATGTACGACAGCAATTAAAAACACTATAAATCAACTATACTTCAATAAATTAAACTAGAGGTAATATTTTAAAAAAAAGAAAAGAAATAGCAGGACTCTTATTCAAAAACTAAGAATTTCAAGACAGCCACCGTGGAACATTAAACCCAGTGTGAGGTCCCTCAAAGGACGGAGCCAGGCTGTGTGCCGTGAGGACCAGCCTACAGTCCGATCCGCTTGAGACAGCGCCTGGCACACCGGGGTGCGCCTTGGGGAGCACGTGCGGGGTGAAGGAAAGCAGGAGCGCGGGAGCCTGCCGGCGGGCAGAGGACAGCAGGCCAGGCGGCGGGCGGCCCACCTGGTTCTTGCGGTAGTCCTCCTGGGAATGGCGCAGCACGCGGTAGCACAGGCGGAACATGTGCTGGTAGGGCGCGTTCTTCTGGTCCGACAGCTCCTCCAGCCGCACCAGGGGGCCCTCGCCCCCCTTGTCGCGGAACGGGGCCTTCAGAATGCCAAAGATCTAGGGAGCATGGAGAGTCGGGAAGAAGCCCCACATCTGCCCGCACCGCTCATCACCCTCAGCCTCATGCTGACCCTGCCCGGAGGCCACCCTGACATTAACCCCCAGCTGGTTCTAAGCTGGACATGGCCCCAGCCCACCGCTCACCCGCTCCCCTCTCCCGGCTGGAGTCCCCGGGACACTGGCCTCGGCCGGTCCCTCCCCAACGCGAATCCGAATCTCTACTCAGGTCCCAGGCCTGGCTCAGCCTCTGGGGGGAGAGCTGAGGGTGGCTACAGCTCAGGGGTCTGAGGCTAAGAGAAAGGGCAGGCCACAGCAGGGTGGCCAGAGCTTAAGAGGTCAGAAGCAGGCCCGCCTTGTCCAAAAACAAGTTTAACTCAGGGACTGAGTGTGGGTGAAAAGCTGTTATAGAACAGCAACCACAGAGCCAGAATCACACGGAATGAGAAAATCTTAGTTGGATCCTGATTCCCCCACCCAAAAAAAACGAGCTTTAAAGACGCATTTGGGGAAAGGTACAGAAAATTGATCTGGACGGGGTATTGTTGCTAGTTTTCTTAGGTGTGGTAACGAGACTCGGCTTACAGAGAACAATGCTTTTATCCTTAGGAGATGCACACTGAAGTGTTTAGAGGTGAGGTGCACCCTCTTTGGAGACGCGTGGACACGGGGGTGATGTGGACATGTAGAGTTACAGAAAGCCAGACTGGCAACGTGGTAACGAGTGCATGTTCACTGTTCTTTCAATATTTGCTCAACATTTGAAAATTTTCATAATAAAAATTTGGGGAAAAAAAAAATCTGTTTAAAGCACAAGTTCTCTATCTGACATCTGCACGAAAATCCTGGCCCTACTGCTTCCTAGCTGTGGACTCAGTCAAGTGACTCCAACCTCTGCATGCCTCGAGGGTGCAATGGGGATAATAATTAATAAGACTTTCGCTGGGTTGGGAGGATTAAATGAGGTGATTCACACAGGGCACTAAGGGCGGAGCCTGGCACATGCTAAGAGTGCAATAAATACTTATTTTAAGAGGTGATGAGATCAGCCACACCTCAAATTTTTAAAAAAATAATAATTTTTTAAAAATGTTTAAAGAAGTGATGAGAAAACAGCAGGGAGGCCACAGCTCAGCTGGAGATGTGAAAAGCAAGCTCATGTCAAAAAGATGAGCTTCCCTGGTGGTTCAGTGGTAAAGAATCCACCTGCCAATGCAGGAGACACTGGTTCGATCCCTGATTTGGGACGACCCCACATGCCATGGAGCAACTAAGCCCGTGGGTCACACCTACTGAGCCTGTGCTCTAGAGCCCGGGAGCCGCAACTACTGCAGCCTGCACGCCCCAGAGCCAGGCTCCGCAACAAGGGAAGCCAGCCCAAGGAGAAGCCCGTGCACAGCTAGAGCCAGCACAGCCAAAAATAAAGAGAATACACATATACAAAAATAAATAAATAAAAGACGTCCTGCTCGCCGGCCACAGGCCCGCCCCGGGGCCCGCCCAGCCCCAGGTGTGCGCGGCCACCTGTTTGAGGATGTTCTGCTCGCGCATCAGCTTCTGCCGCTCGCGGTTGGGCTTGGTGACCATGATGTCCAGCACGTTCTGCCCATTGTTGGGGACATCACTGACGAAAAACACCAGGTCCTCCAGCAGCTGGATGACAAACCTTCACAAAGGGACACCAGGCGAGAGGAGTGTGAAGGGCTGACCCTGGGCACCCCGAGGACCCCCTCGCGTGCCCCCAGGGGCAACCAGCCCTTCCCCACATGCCAGCCCTGCTGTCACAGCACACAGCCTGACACCTGCCTTCCACTTCTCTCCCAGCCTCACCCTGAGCTGCTCTCCACGCACACCCCTGCCCCCATCCACCCTGGATTCCAAAGTGCCCTCTGGACACAGAATCCCAGGATACTCCGACCTGGAGAAAAACCAGTAGGGCACACGGTGGGTGTCTGGTGAGAAGGGCTCTGCATTTCCATCCTGACTGCCACTTACTAGCTGTGTAACCACAGACAAATCTCTGAACCTCTCTGCACCTCAATCCCATCATGAGTGAAACAGAGGGAATGGTGACTCCATCACAGAGCTGGTTCTTGGAGTGTGTCAGCAGTGAGCCTGGGGCCCAAAGTCAGCCAGAGCCCGACAGGGACTAGTCCCTTCCTGTCACCCCACCCAGCCTGTCCGGCTTCTGCTTTGCCACCTTCGTCCATGAGACACAGACCCCAGGAGGACGAGGACTCTCAGGGAACCCCCGGAACCCAGCCCCTGCGGCCCACCTGCGGTCATTCTGGCTGATGAAACCCTCATGCAGCTTCTCCACGGCACTAGCCAGCATGGAGCTGGCGTCGTTGGCAAAGTCCAGGTCTCGGATCTCGGACACGGGAACCGACACGATGGCGAAGGCCTCCTTGTCCTCCTTGGTGGGGCACGTGCCCAGCTGCAGGAATACAGGTCAGCAGGGCCTCCAGGGACCAACCTGGACCCCAGCCCGGCCCCCAGCCCCCAGCCCGGCCCCCCAGCTCCCAGTCTGGCCCCCAGCCCCCAGCCCGGCCCCCCAACTCCCAGTCTGGCCCCCGGCCCCCAGCCCGGCCCCCGGCTCCCAGCCCGGCCCCCCAGCTCCCAGTCTGGCCCCCGGCCCCCAGCCCGGCCCCCCAGCTCCCAGTCTGGCCCCCGGCCTCCAGCCCGGCCCCTGGCTCCCAGCCCGGCCCCCCAGCTCCCAGCCTGGCCCCCGGCTCCCAGCCCGGCCCCCAGCCCCCAGCCCCCAGGGCCCACACCATGAGGCGGATGGGCCGCTCCTCCTCAACATCAATGGGCACGTTGGTGCTCTGGATCCACGTGTTGGTGCAGAGGTGCCGCAGCCGGACGTAAGAGTTCCTGCAGGCGACACAGGGAACGCATTGCAGCACCTCCCGGCTCTAACCCCCACGGCCCTGCGTCTTCCTCCTGGCTCCATGGCCAGTGGCTGTGGGCCAGGGGCGCCCGTCCCCCCCAGGTGAGGAACCAGAGGAGAGAAACCCCAGGCCCTGTGTTAACTGCCGTGCGTTCCCAAGCCCTCACACCTGGCCCACTCTCCCCAGACCCACGTGCTCCAAGAGGCCAGGCGTGCGTGCAAGCTCGGGACCCAAATTCATTTGGACAAATGAGGTTATTTACACTATTTATCCCATTCAGTGTCAACATGCCTGCGTCTCACATCAGAAATAGTCATGTCTTTGATTGTGAAACACAATTACCTTTCAGAAATGAGAAACAATCTGAACCTCCAAGTACATCTGGCCTCAAGATGCAGATAAGGGATTGGTTAATCCGCCCATCAGCCCTTTGATGGGTAACTCGATAATCCCACTACTCAGGTGAGGATGTCGGGGCCAAGTGACCAAGTCAGCTGCCTGAGGTCAGTGTTAAAGCCTGACTGACACCCAGGAAGCATCCTGATGTTCCATCCTAAAATCTCCAGGCTGGAGGACCTTAAAGGTCAGGGAGTCCATCCCCTGCACCCACTGTGTCCTGAGCCCCAGGCTGACTAGCTGTAAAGAACACGGGAGAGAAGGCGGCACCCAGGGTGCAGGGCCCGCGGCCCAGCACATGCCAAGTGCGGCAGGGGTGAGCTGCCTACAGCTGCTTCGGATCTGGATCTCCAGAGGGACGGGTCTTGCAAGGAAGGACAGAGGCGCAGGGGGTACTGGGGGTCCGGCTACCAGCCCAGGCAACCCCCCCAACCCCAGGCACACAGCGCCCACCCACCGGGGCACGAAGGAGTCAGTCTTCTGAAGCGTGGTGGGGTCCAGCTCGAAGAGGGACGCAATGTCGTTGCCATGGGGCACAGCCACCAGGCGGTACTTGATTTTCTCCCCAGCGTTCCGGCGACCTGCACGGCCCTGTGCGCCCTGGGGGCGGGGATTCCAACTCAGGCAGGAGCCCTTCCCTCCCCTCAGGCCCCCCGAAACTACTCGGGATCCCACCCGAGAGGCCTTCTCCCTCCAGCCCACTTCCCAGGGTCTCATGGACTCCCCACCCCCACCCCGGAGCCACGCATGGTCACCCTTCCCCGCCCCCAAACCCTCCTCCGATCCTCACCGCGCCTGCTGCCTTGGGATCAGAGGCGTCACCCTTGTAGCTGGGGTTCTCCTGCTCAGAGATTCAAGATGGGGAGTTAGTCACATGATCCCCGCTCCAAAACAATGTCCACATGTGACCCTGGGTTGGGGCAGGCAGACCCTACCCTCCCAGGGGTGCCCAGCCCAGCCCCAGGACTCATGCCAGCCCTGGAGGACGCACCCACAAGATCACTGCCCTCCACAGACCCACAGTTGGACGGACAGACGGACGGACACACACACACACACACACACACACACACACACACCCCAATACACACAAGCCCGTGCATCACAGACAGAGACAGATGCAGAATGTAAGCTCCACAAGGGCTGGGAGTCGTGCTCACTGCTGTAGCCCCAGGGCCTAGAACAGCTGCTAGCACAGAGCAGGGGCATCATCATGCCCATGAGACTTATCACCCGAGCATGACTACAAATACTGGTTAAATAGATAAATGAGCACAAATAAACCAGGGTCCACAGACATGTGTTTGCATGCAGGCATGTGCCAGGCACACACGCTCGTGCATGCCAGGCCGGGGCTCCCAGGATGCCCTCTGTCTCCCCACCCACCTCCGCAGCCAGGTAGTTGCCGGTGGCCAGGTGCTTGAAGCGGTAGAGGCCGTTCCAGTGGCCAGCTCCTCCACGGCACGGGTCGTGGTGGACCACCTGGGCGAGGCAGGAAGAAACGCATGGGAGGAGCACTGCAGGCCCGGAGGGCTCTGGGTGGGCGGCTCTGGGATCCTCTCCGGCCCCTTGGCCACGGAGGGGCTCAGAGGAGACAGACGCTGTGTGTGTGTGTTGGGGGGGGGGGGGGGGCGGGGGCGTGGCCTCCCACCAGGCAGGGGCGGGAGCCCAGAGAGGGAGAGCAGGCGGGCGGGGCCGGAAGCGGGGCTCTGACCTCCACCTCCCAGAGGGCGTTGGAGCTCGTGGCCGAGGTGGCGGACTGGCGCAGCGTGGTGCGCAGGAACACCTGCAGCTTGCCTTTGTACTCGTCGCACGTCAGGAACTTCTCCTGCTCCGCGTGGAACAGCCGCACCACGTCTCCCTGCAGGCGGGCCGCGGGCTCAGGGCGGGGGACCCTCCCGGCGGGCGAGCCCACCCGTCTCAGACGCCTTCCAGAGCCAGCAGGCACACGGAGCCCCAGCCCACCCCCGCGCGTGTCCGAGCGCCCACCCTGGCCGGCACAGGCCCTGACCGGGCAGCCTGGCGTCCTTGCCGGCGCGGGCACGGGGCAGAGGGTAGGGGGCCTGGGCTGGGACTGTGGAGGGGCGTGGGTGAGGGGGGAGAGCAATCAGAGGATCTGCGCCCACAGCCCCTTCCCAGAGAACAAAGTGAGCTCAGCCAGGACTGGGAGAGGATGGAGCCTCTCTTCATGAGATGAGGCCAGCCAGGGCGGCTGGGGACGGCCCTTCGGGGTGGGGGGGCTGGAGGGGGTGTGGAGCCAGAGAAGGGGGTGTGTGGAGGGGGGGCCGGACAGGGAGCAGAGCCGGGTGCCGGCAGGTGGGCGCAGGCAGGCAAGGGGACCCGGGGCGGGCGGGGCGGCAGGGGAAGGGGTGTCCGCAGTCCTCACCCCTTTCAGCACCTCCTCCAGGTGGTCTCGGAACTGCATGAACAGGTTGATCTTCCAGCTGGTGTTGCAGTTCACGGAGTTGACCTGAGGAAGCACAGAGACCCGTGAGGCTGCGCAGGCCCCCAGCCCCTCGGGAGTGGGCCGGGATAAAGGCCCAGAGCAGTGAGGGGAAACCAGCCCAGCCCCCAGTAATGAGCACAGGGAGGGGGTGTCTGCTCCCAGCCAGGGCCCCCAGACCCCAGCCCAGCGGCCCTGGGGCGGCCACCCTGTGGGGTGGAGCATGTGGGCAGATGCTGGGAGACAGAAAGGGGGGCGGGGAGGCCCACCCAGCCCCTCCAGGGGTAGACAGGGCCAGAGGGAGCGACCATGCGGGGAGGGGGTGTATAGACATTCCTCCACTGCAGGGTCGGCCCAACGAGACTACCAACGAGGGTCCCCGGACTCTTTAATCAACAGAAATTAATAAGAGGCCAGACAACCAGTTCAGACAAGGCTTTAGCAGGATTCATGCCGCAGCCCTAGGGAGCAAAAACAAGTCCCAGGCGCCCTGCTAGCTCGTCTTATAAAGGGTGAGATCCGGGTGGATCCACGGGCCGGGCCGGAGGTGTGGCCGAGGCGGCCTGCCGCCCCCTTGCTGGTGCCCTGTGCAGCCATCACGCGCAGTGCCTGGCTTTCGCTCCCAGTATCTCAGAAATAGCAGTTGGTTTTCCGCCTTTTTGCATCCTACCGTTCATAATTGCCCCCACTGTGAATGCATGCTGTTATGCTTAGTCTCATAGTTTCTTTGGATTGTGTTGCTCGTGAGACGCTTGGCCAGGTGCAGGCGCTCCTGTAATGCATCCCAGGTCCCAGCCTACATCAGCCCACCTCTCTCTCCCCCTCCCCGGTCACCTCCTTGCAGCCGGCATTGTCGCTGAGCTCGTAATTGCTGGCGTGCAGAGGCTGCCCGGCGTTGACGGGATTCAGGATCACCTTGTCCCCCACAACCACCTACGGGGACCAACGGAGCAGGGTGAGTGTGCGGAGGGCCGGGCCCCCAGGCTTCTCTCTGGTCACTCTGCCCCCTGAGAAACAGGCCTGAGCTTGTGCAAGCCCCCCACCAAGGACCCTGTGGAAGCCCCCACGGAGCTGCGGCCTGTGCCCTCCACCTGGGCCCTCCCCCCAGGCCATCCTCACGTTGTCCCCGTTGCTCCGCAGCTTCCAGAAGGGCTGGATGAAGAGCCAGGAGCCCTCGTTGCCCGTGGCATCCAGCGTCACCCGCATGGCGTTCTTCTCCAGCAGGGCCGGCAGCCGCTTGTTGACGGTCAGGTACTTGTTACTCTTCATGTGCAGGAGCTGGGGGGGCGGGGGGGTGGTGAGGTCACCCCAGGAGGCCGGCCCATCAGAGCAGGGGGTGCACAGGACCCTTGGACACACAGGATACAAACACGCAAACACGACCACACGCACACTCACACCACACCCAGTCTGGCACCCAGGTGGTCACACAAAAAAGCACTGCTCTAAACACCGTATTCGTATTAGCTCCCGTAACCCTGGAACAGCTGGACAAAAGTATTTACTATCGCTGGCCTGATCGTCCGGCTGGGGAAGGAGAGCCCCAGAGAGGGGAAGCTACTCGCCCAGGCCACAGAAGCACGTGAGCCCGGCCCCCGGGGCTCCAGGCCCTGCGCTGGCGACCACCGTGCTGAACACACACACACACCCCCGTGGACACGGCTCAGAGGCACCGGGCACAGCAGAGGCGGGCGGGCAGTCGTCCCACAGGCCAGCCGGGCGGAGCCCCCGCCCGCAGCCACCCGCCCGCACCTGGATGACGCTGCCGTACTTCACGACATCCCCATGCACCTTCTTGTTCTCCGTGTCGTTCTGCTTCTGCTCCATCTGGGCCGCGTGCTGCACAGACACAGGCTGCGGTGGAGGGCGGGCCCGACCCCCCGCACCCACAGGCCCTGCCACTGCACCCAGAGGGACCCACCCCCGCCCACCCCAGGCCATCTGTCCTGTTCCTCCTGCTGCTATGGGAGAATGAGGCTCAGAGTGCAGAGGGGCAGCCTGGGCACCCAGCAGGCAGCCTGGGGCACTAGGCCCCTCCTCTCTGCCCCCTTCCCACCACCTCACTCTGGGGGAGGGGGCAGCCAACAGACCCCTAAGCCCCCTACAGCCCCGACACCCCCAGCAGATAACCTAAGGCTGGGCCTCCTCCCCCGTCACACCAGAGTCCTGGGGCCCCAACTCAGGACCCCTGGCCCAGCCCTGCAGGTGTGCTGGGCACCATGCCCTCCTCCTCCTCCCTCTCCTCTGCGACGTTCCCTCCCCAGCACTGCGTGTGCTCCCGGCCCACCGCCTCCAGGGAGCCTTCCCTGACGGGCCACAGCCAACTCTGAAGGATCCAGCTCCGGTCCTCCGGGATTTGGTTTGCCTCCCGTTAAGGACACCTTTTTAGGCTCTTCTGTCCCATGAGCCTGGAAGCTGCCTAAGGATACACCATGCCTCCTGCATCAGACTGGGGGGGGGTCCTGCCGGTGGGGGGGCAGCGCTCTCTCCTCCATCAGACCAGCACTCCTTAAAGCAGTGGTCCCTCTGCCCCTTCCACCTCCTCAGTCCCGTTATCCGGGCCTCAAGCCTGAAGCTAGTGGGAAGGTGGCTGCGGGGCACCGTGCCAGGTACCACGTGACTTTGCACAAACCTCAGTGCCTGGCTGTGTGAGCACGTGTGGTGCTGAGGATCTGCACACACGTGAATGCCCCACACCCTGCCAGACCCACAGCCCAGCCTGGGCCTGCGGCAGCAGGGCAACAGCAAGGAAAAAGCTCGCGACAGCCCCCAGCGGGGGTGAAGACGTTCTCGGGTAAAACAGCTCAGCAGCACACACCCAGCCCCATCTCCAGCACGGCTCACAGCTGTGGGGTGTGGGGCGGGCCCTCTCGTTCCCCATTTCACACCCACCTCCTGGGGGAAGGCGATACTGGAAGCAAGGCCGGCCTGGTGGTGGGAGGGGCTGGGGCCCCAGGCCCAGGGGAGGGTCCCAGCAGCATGCTACGACCTTGCTGACCCTGGGTAAGCCTCCCACTCGCTTCCACGGGGACTGGGCTGGGAGCCCTGAGCTCGGTTCGGAGAGAACTAGCCAGGATGTGAACGCCAGGCCTGAGCACCACCGCTGGGCCCCACGCAACAACATCGGCCAGAGACCCAGGGACCATCTAAGCCCCATGCCAACTCATAGGATGTCCCCAACAGCCTAGTCCCCTCGAAGGGCCCCAGGCTCTAACTCTACAGAATGAGGGGAGAGGTTAAGACTAGTTCTCAAATCAAGTTCACTGAAAGCACTTCTCTAGAAGCCCCAGTAACTCCATGTACAGTTGCCCAGGTTTCTCACTGCACTACGATGTCCCGCTGAAGACCTAGCTAAGACCCACTGAAGGCAGTCCACAGCTCACTGCACCACGGGTCCTGGGACAGGGCTGCACTGGCTTGGAGGAGGAGACGCCTGCCTCCAACTGGCACAGAGGGGTGGATGAGTGGGCCTCTGGCCGGGCTCAGACCCCCCACCTCCTTCACAGGGACACACATCGGTCTCTGGCCTGATGGGTCAAACCTCAGGACTCAGCCACTAGGCCCTGTCGGCCCTGATGAATGGCAGCCCTGTGCGTGTGCCCGGGTTCGTGAGACACACGGGCCAGTGGACACCCGCACGCCCACACCTGTAACTTCTGCAGCAGCACCACGTCAGCGATCTTCTCCTTGTCCTGTTTGGTCTGCTTGGCCTTCCAGTACTGCTTCTGGGCCGAGTAGCGGTTCATGGGACACACCTTGAAGAGGCAGTCTGGGGGGTTGGGGGGCAGAAAGAGGGAGATCGGTTCACGCGGGGCTCCGGGAAGACCCCAGCCTGCGGCCCTGCCCGCATACCCCATCTCTGCCCTGCCCCCCACCACTGCCCCTGGCCCCACCAGGGTGAAGAGGCAGCGTCGGAAGACCCCCGGAGAACCTGAAGCACCCTGGATCGTGCTGAGTAGGATGGAGGGGCTGGGAAGCACCGGCCCCTCACCTGGGGGCGGACGCATGCCCGCTTCCCCACGGGAGGCTTATCAGAAGCCCTTAAAACCCCACTCCTGTGCCCGGTCTGGCTCCACGTTTTGTACTCTGGCGGCCGACAGTTCACAGCAGCATCCCTCTCTGGACCACCACTATCTTCCCCACAGTTCCCTGGGAAGTCATCAATACATCCCCCCCTCCAACCCCCCAGCAGAGGTGGCCTCCATCCCGCAGCAGGAGGAGGAGACTGTCTGGTGGTCCCTGTGGGATCAACCTGAGGCCTCTCTTCCCCTGAAACCATCTCCTTGTTCGGCTTGTCCCTGGCCTGTAGGAAGGGGGCTCCCTGATACTCTGCCTGGGACCCCTTCTTCATAATTCTCCCTTTGAGGCTCTGCTTCTAGAGAATTCAACCTAGGACAGAGCCAATTAAAATTCCAGAAATAAGTTCTTTATTAGCTGGGTTTTATTTTGGAAATAGATACAACGTCAATGATTTTCATAATCCCAAACTCTAGAATGTTAAGATTTTTCTACCTATGGAAAGGAGGCATGAGCTGGAAAACCCTGAAGTGCGGTGAGAAGAGACAGAGGATTTGGGGTGCTGTGAAATGCTGGCATGGGGACAGCGCCTGTCTGACAATACCGTGGGCTGTGCTGTGAGGCAGTGAGCTCTCTGTCACAGGAGGGAATCCCAGGAAAGCAGAGAACTGAGCTCATGGCCTCTAAGACCCCTCTCCGGCTGCAGTGCTGTGCCTTCCTGACCGGCAGCAATACAGGAGGAAGACAGTTGTGCTGTGAACCCAGACAGGGCCCCTGGGAGGCAGATCACAGAGTCGGGGCGCCCCCACCGCAGGCCCCTCCCTCTACCCTCTAAGGGAAGGTTATGTCCCCACTCTGGTCAAAACTAGTCCAACAGCCCCTGGAAACCAAAAACAAAACTGGGGTTTCTGCCTAGCCCACAAGCAGGCAGAGGCCCCTGGTCATCAGGAAGGGAAACCAAGTGAGGCAAAGTTCAGAGAACACAGAACTTCCTTGAAAGCAGGGGGGAAAAGACAATTCCACAAGCAGATGCAGCCAACAAGGCTGCCCTAGTCTGCCCACCCTGGTACCACCAGCATGAGAGGGCGTCACTTCAGAAACACTCAATTCTTCGCACAGCGCACGTCTTCACAGGGTTCTGCCCAACCTTCAAGAAGCTGGGTGTCACCTCCTCCAGGAAGTCCTCCTGCTTCTCCAGGCTAAATGGGAGTGTTCAGGGCTCCTGGT
The DNA here is from genome assembly GCF_033118175.1 of Dama dama. NCBI lineage: Eukaryota > Metazoa > Chordata > Mammalia > Artiodactyla > Cervidae > Dama > Dama dama. The sequence continues at coordinate 10,425,226 of NC_083687.1, read as the reverse complement.
CCCCTAGTCATCACATTATAGTTCCCAGTAGGAGTTGGGGAAGCAGGGTGTTTTAGAAATGGGAGGGGGTGATTTTTGTTGTCCCAACCAGTGAGGTCACAGCTAGCCTGTAGGGGGCAGGACAGGGATGCTAGGCGCCAGCGCCGTAACACAAAGGGGTCCCGCCCGCTCACAGGTGGATGGCTGCAGGCGCGCTCTGGGCCCAGCGTGGTGCACAGAAGCAGTCTTTTTTGTATGCTTTTAGCAAACACTGACTTTTCCAGGAATGCAACTCCAATACAAACAGGGATCTGTGTTGTCCTTTGTTATTCAAACCTCACAGGGAGATTTGTGCTGTTTCAGAGGAGGTATCACATGGCTGCACCCACCACCTACGTTTGTGGCCGCGTCAGAGGCCAGCTCTGACTGCTGCCTGGAGTCTTCTAACTGTGCCCAAGATTTCCTTCTAAAATCTGTGTGTTACTTCCTTATCACTGTTGTCCATCTTTTTCTCAGTCATGCTTGGGGCATTACACTGTCCCTGTTCCCTACCCGCAAACCCTCCTCCCCCACCGCCCTGCTCCAGGCTCACTCAGATCCTGGCCCTAGACACCCCATTTTATATTACATAAATATGCATATGAATAGATTGCATTGTTTTTTAATTCCACTTTATAATATTAAAGGGAGGCTCTGAGTCTGGCTGGCTGGTCTACTTAGACAGGAGGGGGCAGGCCAGGCCCTGAGTGAGCCTGGAGCCGGGGAGGGCAGCAAGCCCTGGTGATGGGGTGCAACCCGCCCCTCCCCACCCAGCTGACCCCCGCCACACCCAAAGCAAAGAGGAGAAATGGAGGGGAGACAGACACTGCCGTGGGTGCCTGAAAGCAGAGTTCTCACTCTTCTGACCTGACTCACGGAGGAAAGAGATTGTGAGGTCACCGTTTCATGAAACAAATGGGGACTTCCTGTCCCTGGTGGTGATGAGTAGGCTCTAGGCCTGACAGGGCAGAGAACCCTGGTTATAATCCATTCTGGTCCCACCTCACCAGAAAACAATGAAAGCAACCAGATTTTTCAAACGTGTATTAAGACTTCTTAGAGAACTGAGAGGGGCTTCCCTGGTGGCTCAGTGGTAAAGAAGCTGCCTGCCAATGCAGGAGACATAAGAGACGCAGGATCGATCCCTGGGTGGGGAAGATCCCCGGAGGAGGGCATGGCAACCCACTCCAGTAGTCTTGCCTGGAGAACCCCATGGACAGAGCAGCCTGGCGGGCTATGGTCTGAAGGGTCACAAAGAGTCAGACACAACTGAAGCAACTTTAGCACAAGCCAAGAACTGAGTGAGGGGTCATCCAGCCAGAACAGAAGATCGAAAGGGGAACCAAGGAGGTGTGTAAACACCCAAGCGACTTTACTGGGCATTTGTTGAGTCCAGAGAACACGAACTCTTTATCTGGACGGCTTTGCCAGGTGACAAGGCAGATATTCAAGCCCAGGCCCAGGGAAGGTGGGAAGTATAACAGGAGACCCTCCCTTTAAAAGCTGGACCCTCAAAGGGCTACACCCCCAGCACAGGTTGACCCCAGAGAACAGCTCCTTCCTGGAACTAGGGCCCCATGGAGTCCCCTCGATGGTGCCAGGAACCCCAAACTCAAGCTTGGCTTCAGGCTCGTGTCTTGGGCAGGCGGAGTCCCCAGAAATCTGAGGACAGGATATACACACCTTCTCGGGAGGAAGATACCATCATCCTGGTCTACAGTCCCTCAGACCAGATGTTCAAATGCAATGACCCATATACAGTCAAAGATAACCAGGAATTCCTGGGAACCAGACGCCACAAGAGAAAACAAGCCCAAAACAAGACACTAGAAACAGACCCGAAGAGACTCAGACACAGCCACCACCGTAAAACTCTGCTTAAATCAATGAAAGAAGAGCCTGAGGGTCTCTGCAGGGAAACAGGAAATAAAATGTGACACAGCAGAAAAAGAACCAAATAGAATTTCTAGAAATAAAAAAGCTTCACGTTTAAAACTCACTGGATGAATCAGGAGATGCATCTTACTACTATTCTATCGCATTCTTTGAAGGATGGCTGACCCTATGACAGGGACTTAACGGCCCACAAGGGGTCAGAACCTGGATCTGAACAACATACGCTGCCCTGAGCATCGCAGCAGAGACTTGACGCCAGAAGTGATCCCTCCCTGCTCCCGCTTCCTCTTTATCTTTCTTGGAAACTTGCTACCTAGAACTTGTCAAATTTGTCTTTTTCTCTTACACAGATCCTCCCTTAGAGCCTTGCCCACAATACATAACATATAATGCCTATTGATCCCACTATTGGGCATATTTAGGAGAAAGCTCTAATTCAAAAAGATACATGCACCCAATGTTCACAGCAGCATTATTTACAATAGCCAAGACACAGCATCAACCTAAATGTCCATCTACACATGAATGGCTAAAGAAGGTGTAGTATATATATACAATAGAATATTAGTCAGCAATAAAAAAATGCCATTTACACCAACATGGATGGACTTAGAGATTATCATATTAAGTGAAGTCAGAAAGAGAAATACAAATACCACGTGATATCACATATACAGAATCTAAAAAGTGATGTAAATGAACTTATTTATAAAACAGAAAGAAAAAAATAAAAATAAAAAAACAAAACAAAAAGAGATCCACAGATACAGAAAACAAACTTACGGTTACCAAAAGGGGTGAGTGAGGGCTGGGGTGGGAGGAGAGATAAACTAGGAGATTGGGATTAGCATATGCACACTACTATACACAGAAACAGACAAATAACAAGGGTCTACTGGATAAGGGAACTATATTCAGTATCTTGCGACAATCTATAATGGAAAAGAATCTGAAAAAGAATACATATACATACACATAGCGTATAGCGTTAAGTCGCTCGGTCGTGTCCGACTCTGCGACCCCATGGACTGTAGCCCATCAAGCTCCTCTGTCCATGGAATTCTCCAGGCAAGAAAACTGGAGTGGGTTGCCATGCCCTTCTCCAGGGGATCTTCCCAACCCAGGGTCGAACCCAGGTCTTCTGCATTGTAGGCACATTCTTTGCTGTCTGAGCCACGAGGGAAACCCATACATAAATACATACATACATATATATATATATAAGTATATATAACTGAATCACTTTGCTATACATCTGAAACTATCACAACACTGTAAACTAACTACACATCAATTTTTTACATAGTTTAAAAAACAGAGGAGAAATGCAAGTAAAAAAAATGCTTATTGAATGAATAAATGATTTGAGCCCACTAAAATGTTTGTGGGAGACTTCCTTGGTGGTCTGGTGGTTAAGAATCTGACTGCCAATGCAGGAGACATGGGTTCGATTCCTGGTCCAGGAAGATTACACATGCCACGGGGCAACTAAGGCCATGTACCACAACTCCTGAGCCCTTAAGCCGCAATCAATAAAGCCCACGTGCCTGAGAGCCTGTGCTCTGCAACTAGAGAGTAGCCCCCACTGACCACAACTAGAGAAAGCCCGTGCACAGCAACGAAGACCCCTCACAGCAAAAAGTAAAATGAATAAATAAATTAATGCTTGAGGTTCACCCCGGTGCACATCTCCATGCTTCCACTCTGCTTCGCTCTTTGCCCAGAGGTGGCCCTGCCCAAACCCAGGAGGGGCCAGCACCTTCCTTTTCACCAGACTTCAGGGCAGAAGGGCGGAGAGAAGGAAAGGTGTAAGGGCAGCAGGGGATTGGACCCACACAGGAGCAGCAGCATCAAAGGCCAAAGGAAAGTCGGGGTCCAGAGAGGCTTCCTACAGTAAGGACTGTGTGCTTGGGCATGGACCAGGGGTGCCGGGCGTAGGGCTGGTGAGGCTGCAGCCAAGAGGATAGTCATTTATTAAACAAAATCAACTGACATTCCTGGAAACTGACTGTTGGTGTTGTTTAGTCACTCAGTCCTGTCCGACTCTTTGCAGCCCCATGAACTGCAGCACGCCAGGCTTCCCTGTCCTTCACCATCTCCTGGAGCCTGCTCAAACTCATGTCCATTGAGTCAGGGATGCCATCCAACCATCTTGTCCTCTGTGATCCCCTTCTCCTCCTGATTATGGTATATAACACTTCAAAAACCACTGTGTAGAATCATACAGGGGAGTTGGGAGATTTAAAAAAACACAAACTCTCAGGTCCCCCATAGAGCTGGGCAGTGGATGAAGCCTAGCATTTTTAAAGGCACACCCCACCCACACCCTCAACCCCAAGTGGTTCTTCTGCTCAACCAAGGTTGAAAAGCACTAGCAGGGGATTTGAGATGAGAACAGAGCACAGGGAATAAAGTTATGCAACCACAATTATGCATAAACTCTGCATAAATCATGTAAACACCTGTTTCTAATCTTTAACTTTTAGACTCAACTTACAGAACACTGAAGACTCCACTGCTGTTACAGAAGAGAACGCAAAGCTTATTCAGCATTAATGATGTGAAACTTACAGGGTGAGTGGCTGGTAGAAGGTGCATGCCGGGCAGAGCACTGTAGAAGCTGACGGGATGAGAAATAAAGGTGTGACCGTGATACTCAGGTTTATAAAGGTGACAGTCAGTGGAGAATCTACACCAGCCACAGGATGCTGCTGCGGGGGGGGGGGGGGGGGGGGGGAGCGGGGCGGAGTCGGGGAGAAAGTGGAGTGATGGGCCAAGTGAGCAAACCTCTCCTGGAATAAGCACAACATTTGGTGACCTGGGGTAGCCAGCAGAAGAAATGATGGACGGGGTGAATGGGTTTGCCTTCTCTGGTTACACCGCTGCGGGAGGCACTAAATGGGACCACCCCAGCGGGGAGCAAATTTGCAGTCTGGATCAGAACCCACAGACGTCCCCTCCCTGGGACTCAGCAATCTTGCCACTGGTCCTTAAACAACAGCCGCCACCACCTGCATTCCTACGGCACAGTCACAGTTGTACAAAGCGACGAGAGGGCTTCCCCGGTGGTCCAGAGGTCAGGAATCCGCCTGCCAACGCGGGGGACACGGGTTTGATCCCTGGTCTGCGAAGATTCCACTTGCCGTGGGGCAACGGAGCCTGCGTGCCACAACCAGCAAAGCCTGGGCTCCCGAGAGCCTCTGTTCCCCAACAAGAGAAGCCACCGCAACGAGAGCCCCCGTGTCGCCACTGGAGAAAAGTCGGTGTGCAGCAACAAGATCCAGCGCAGCCAAAACTAAATAAATCAACAAACCTCCGTTTTAAAAAACGTGACGAGAGACAAGGGTCTTGCAGCAACACTGTCGAGAATGGTAGAGACTGGACTCAGGCCATGCGCCCGTCGAAGGGGACTGGTTACATAAATTACAGAGGAGCCACGCGAGGGACGGCTGTGGCGCTGTGGCGGGGGAGGGCCAGAAATCCAGGCTGCAACCTGGGTAAACCTTGGAGCGGTTAGGCTAAGTGAGATATGCCGGTCCCCAAAGAACAAATACAGTATGATGCTGCTCATGTGAAGTACTTAGACTAATCAGATTCATAGAGACAGGAAGTCGGATGGTGGGGTGGGGGGAATGGGGTGTGAAGGGGGAGTTATTATTTAACGGATATAGAGCTTCATTTTTACCAAAGGAAAAGCCGTTCTGTGGATGGACAGTGGTGAGGGCTGATGAGAGAGTGCTTAACGCCACTGACCAGTACACCTATACACTTTTTTTTTCTTTTGGCCAGGCCATGCAACTCGCAGGATCTTAGTTTCCCAACCAGATATCGAACAGGGGCCCTCAGCAATAAAAGCAGAGTCCTAACCACTGAAATGCCACGGAATTCCTATGACCTGTACACTCTGTCGACAAAGGTCCATATAGTCAAAGCTATGGTCTTTTCAGTACCCACGTACGAATGTGAGTTGGACCATAAAGAAGGCTGAGTGCCGAAGAACTGATGCTTTTGCATTGTGGTGCTGGAGAAGACTCGTGAAAGTCACTTGGACAGCAAGGAGATCCAACCAGTCAATCCTAAAGGAAATCAACCCTGAATATTCATTGGAAGGACTGATGTGGAAGCTAACGCTCCCATGATTTGGCCACCTGATGTGAAGAGCCAACTCATTGGAAAAGACTCTGATGCTGGGAAAGATTGAAGGCAGGAGGAGAAGGGGATGACAGAGGTTGAGATGGTTTGATGGCATCACCGACTAAATGAACATAAGACTGAGAAAACTCTGGGAGACAGTGAAGGACAGGGAAACCTGGCGTGCTATAGTCCATGGGGTCGCAGAATCAGACACAACTTAGTGACTGAACAGTACAATACACAATACACTTAAAAATGAATAAGACGGTAAAGTTTGTGTAGTTATTCACAATTAAAAAATAAATATTTTTGAAATGCTTAAAACTAGATCATCTATAGGAACAGTTTTCACAGTTATCCAGGAATATGAATACAAATGAGGTTTTTTTTTTTTACAAATGAGTTTTTAAAAGAAAAAAAAAGGGGGGAGGAAAGAGAGTTCAAGGCTGACTTTATTTTTTTGGGTTCCAAAATCACTGCAGATGGTGAATGCAGCCACGAAATTAAAAGACGCTTACTTCTTGGAAGGAAAGTTATGACTAACCTAGACAGCATATTAAAAAGCAGAGACATTACTTTGTCAACAAAGGTCCGTCTAGTCAAGGCTATGGTTTTTCCAGTACTCATGTACAGATGTGAGAGTTGGACCATAAAGAAAGCTGAGCGCGCAAGAATTGATGTTTTTGAACTGTGGTGTTGGAGAAGATTCTTGAGAGTCCCTTGGACTGCAAGGAGATCCAACCAGTCCATCCTAAAGGAGATTAGTCCTGGGTGTTCATTGGAAGGACTGATGTTGAAGCTGAAACTCCAATACTTTGGCCACCTGTCTCGAAGAACTGACTCATTTGAAAAGACCCTGATGCTGGGAAAGATTGAGGGCAGGAGGAGAAGGGGACAGCAGAGGATGAGATGGTTGGATGGCATCACCGACTCGATGGACATGAGTTTGGGTGGACTCCAGGAGTTGGGAAGGACAGGGAGGCCTGGCGTGCTGCGGTTCATAGGGTCGCAAAGAGTCGGACACGACTGAACGACTGAGCTGAACTGAACTGAACTGAATATAGAAGGTCTCCAGTAGGATCTATCCACAGCAAGACTCAAAAAGTAAAAAGACAAAGATACAGAACAGACTATATAGAATTAGGGACTTCCCTCGTGGTCTAGTGTTTGAGTGCAAGTGACACGGCTTTGACCCCTGATCCCTGGCTGAGGAACTAGGAAACCAATGCCTCGTGGGTATGGCCCCAAAAAACAATGCTATGAAAAAGGGGGGAAGTCTAAATGTATGTTTGCATTTGCAAGAAGAACCACTGGAGGATGCATAAGACACTGAACAAAGTGGTTACCTACAGGATCAACAATGGAGATGGAAGAGGGCGTGAGAGCAAGCCCTGATGGATGTCTGCACAGTGTTCTGAGGTGTAACCGAATGAATAAATTACCTAGTTGGATTCTCCAGTAGGGCAGTCCCTGGAAATGGGGACAGGAGAGGGTGGGGTGGGGGCACCAGTGCTCTCATCTGGATCCTAGAGTCTGTATTTGTATTCCTTTTATAAGAAGGAAAAACAGAAAAGATGAAGAGTAAAATTTTAAGTACCCCATAAACATATGAAAAGATGTTCTGTCTCACTAGTAGTCAGAGGAATGCAAATTAAAACCACAGTGAGATGCCATTTCACACCCAGCGGGCTGGAAGACATTTCAGCGGGACCAAACCAGGATGGGGCTGCAGCTAAGGGCAGCCAGTGTCGGGGGTGAGCCGGGGTGAACGCGCACAGCCCCCGAGGAAGGCAGCAGGGGCCGTTCCTAGAGAGACGAACAGAGGCCCCCCACCGGGGTCACCCGCCTCGGAACACACCCGAGAAACCCTTGCCCGCGAGCCCAGGAGACACGTGTGCACCGGGTGCCCACTGCAGCATTGTTGGCAACTGTCAAAAACTGCAAATGAAGTAAAGGCTCCTCACAACAGAACCGAATAAAGGACTGCAGCTGACTCCCCCAGTGGAGTACTACGCAGCAATTAAACAGATGAACTACAGCCACAGGGATAACACAGATAAATCCCCAAAGACAGTGCGGCATGAAAAAAAACTGCAGGAAGATTTGTACAGAAGACTACCTTTAACATATGGGGTCGGAAAAATGGAAAAGAATACCCTATATAACTTGAAGAAATGTCTCTACATATTAGTAGCAAAAGCATAAAAGCCGGCCCCTGGATGAGGTACCCCATTTTCTGAAAGTGTCTGCCTCTGGGGAGGGGGAAGGGGGAGAAGTTGGGGAAGACGCAGGGGGCTTCGGCATAAGATGCTGTCTCTTTAGGAATGCAGAGGACCTGAAATAACCATGGTAGAAAGGATCTGAGACAGCTCAGTCGTGGGTACACGGGTGTGTGTTATTTTTCTGTTTATGTGCTCTTTTTAGTAGTTGAAATGGATCTTAATCACAATACAAGTAACAGTGAACCGGGCTTGGAAGATGGTCAGGGAGAGCAGAGGCCTGAGGCTGGGGGCGGAGGGCACCCAGTGTGAAGCACCCAGTGTGAACTGGAAGTCCTCTCATCCAGCCCCGCACCTGCCCCCCACTGGATGGGGTAGGTGACCCCTACACTCTTCATGGGGTTGCCGTAGCAGTGATGTGAGCGCGGAGCTTCCCAGGGAGACGAGGAGGTGCGTCCTTCTGCACTGGGTCTCCCGCGCCAGCGTGGAGGAGAAGAGGGCTGTGGGACGGGCCCTGCCCAGACCCGGCCCAGAGGGAGAGCAGGACTCAGGGGAGCCATAACCCGAGGCCCCCGCAGCGAAGCAGAGGCCAGGGAGGCCGGGCTGGCGCGTGGTGCCCGACACACCGGGGCACCCGCAACCTGGGCCTCCCAGGGCCCTGCCAGCTCCGGAAAGAATTTCCTGAGCGTGTCGGGGCTTGGGACGGCCCTGGGAGGTACCGGAGCTGAGACCACAAGCAGGGAGCTAACCAGAGGCCGATGGAGGCCGGGCGGCGGCTTCACAGGCTTGGCCGACCCGCCTGGGGACCTCCAGGGTCGGCAGGGGAAGGGGGACCCCGCCGCGTGGGGAGAGAGGGCGAGACACAGCTCCCAGCCACGGAGAGGCCCACCCCCGGCGGCCCCAGGACATGGCCAGCCATCCCTGAGAGCTCTGGGCAAGTTCTAGATGCCTGCCACAGCCCCCACACCCGGGGCGGGGGGGTCTCCCTCCAGGACTGTTTGGGGGAGAAACACAGAACAGTGAGAGACCAGGCTCCCGGGTTGGGGGCCAGGATCGGCCTTTCTCTCCCCTGGACTGTGGTCTCGAAGCTGGGAAGGTCTGTGCCCACGTCTCTGACCCCAGGTTCTCACACTCCAGCGAACACCTGCCAGCCAGGGGGTCGCACGGACTCCTGCCCTGTCCCAGAGAGTGGGCTTCTTCTCAGGTCCACACAGGGCCCCAGGGGGTCCGGAGGGGCCTCTGCCCGCCTCACCCTGACACCCAGGCCAAGGGCAGAGGGGGCAGGAAGGAGGATGGAGGCTGAGCCCTCTGGGTGTCTCCAGGGATCATGGGGCAGCCCCCGAGGCTGGGGGGGGGGGGCCCTGCTCACGGGCTTTGGGACTATAGGGAGGAAGAGAAAGGAGGGGGCGGGAGGAGGGCAAGAAGTCAAAGGAGCACTTGTTCTGCTAAGTAGAGGTTTTGTTGTCACAAACTGGCCCCAAACTCTGTCTCCGGGAACTCCAGGGCAAGCGTTGGTCCACCACACCCCACTGTCCGTCACCACCGCCCACCTCGCCACACAGCTGACTCCACACACCACCACCTTGTCTTCTCCTGTCGGCCCCGGACCCCGCCCCCCAGCCCCTCACAGCCCAGCCTCGGGACCCTCACCAAGCCCTCCAGCCCTAAGTTCTCTCTAAGAACTCACGCGAAGCCCTCAGCCAGAGCAGAAGTGCCAGCTGTCCTCTTTCCGGCTCCAGGAACGTGCCGGTGTGCCCGCCCTCACCCTAGCTGCCCCCCAACCCTGACTTCATGGACCAGGGCGGTCTGAGCAGGTGGTCCGCACGCGCACCCTGAGCCCTCCACGTTTATCAGGAGCAAGGCCGATAAAGAACACCGGTGGTGCTGGTGGGAACTGGGGAGGGGCCCGGGGTCGGGGAAAAGGTGAGGGAGTGTGACCAGACGGGGCTAGACACAGGGGACATGTGGCCAGGCACGCCCCGACCTAAGAGCCCACTCAGGCACAGATAGAAGCAGAACAGCAGATGTGGGCCCCCTGTGGCCTGGGGGGACCCCCTCTGTCTCTGTACTCCGACGGATGGGCAAGGCCCCAGCAGAGATGCCCAGGAGGCCGCAGGGCCCTCTTGAATCCTGCTCCCTCCCTCAACCGCATCCCTCTCGGGACAATCCCAGCTGACCTCTCCCCCAGGAGCAGCCATGTGGGCAGACAGGCGGCACCGCCCGGCGTGTCCCGGCCCGCTCCCACCCTGCCCACCACACCCAGGATCCGTCTGCCTGCCTCAGCCTCACACGGAGTCACTGATGACAGCTTCCCCTGCTGGGCGCCGGGGCAGCAGGGTTTCAACCCCAGGCCTGCGGGGCGGGTGGAGGCGCCCACGGACCGCAGGGCACACAGAGCCGGGAGGCAGACGCCCAGAGTCACACGGCAGAGCCAGAGCCCGCACCACAAGCCCCCTCAAGCAGGAGTCCCCCGCGCAGCCTGGGGCGGGAGGAGGGAGGAGGGGACGTGGGCCCCGGCCGGGCCTCCTCCGGCCTGAGCAGGTCCCCAGTCACGCACAGAGCCCTGATGGTGCGGGGAGGTCAGGGGAGCACAGGCCCGCGGCCAGAGGTGGTGCGCCCCTATGAAGCACCACGTGCCCCCACGAAAGTGGAGAGAGGCCACCCTGACAAGATGGCGTCCTCGGCCGACGGGGGCTCCACGGACATGAGGGCTGCGGGCGCCCAGCCTGACCCACCCGCTGGGCCCCGGCTGCGTCCACGCCCAGGACTCCACGGGGCAGGAGAGTCGGTAGGGGGCGTGGAGGACTCACCTCGGAACTTCTTAGGCGGGTTGTCCAGGTCGCCAGCCGCGGGCTCCACCACACAGCGGTCATCCACCAACCTGCGGGACAAGGCAGCGAGTCAGCAGAAAGAAGACCCCTGCCTGCCCAGGCGGCCCCAGGCACCAGGACGGCCTCCAAAGAGACCGCTCGAGGGACGGAATGGAAGGCTGGGTTAGCAGATGTAAACTTTTATATATGGAGTGGATAAGCAACAGGGTTTTACTGAACAGCACAGAGAACTACATTCAGTATCCAATTACTGGAATGGAAAAGAATGTAAAAAAAAAAAAAGAATGCATGCATGTAAAATGGAATCACCTTGCTGTAAAAAAAAAAAAGAAAGAAACCTCTCTCTCCATCACTGATAATCCCGTACCATCAAGTCATCCCCTTTCTGGGCAGCACTGTTAAAAGGCGAGGTCCCCTGGGTGGGGGTGGGGGAGCCCCCACAAAAAGCTCAGAGGCACATGCCATCTGCCACCGCCCTCCCCCGATGGAGCTGGAGCTGCGTCCTGGGAGTCTGCGGCCAGTCTGCGCTGGCACACACTGCCCACGCAACTCCTGGCAAGGCCCTGAGACCCCACCCAGACCTGATGGAGGAGGGAGAGAGAAGGGGACCGAGAGACAGGAGACTCAGAGAGACACAGAGAGACAGAAAAGGCAGAGTCAGAAAGACAAACGGAGTAAGAAGCAGAGGCAGAGAGAGACCAGAAACAAGCCGGTGAGAAACGCTTATGAGACACCAAACTAGGGGACAGCCTCTGGGTCGCCAAGACAAAACAGACCTTGCACCTTCCCGGCCTCCATCAGACCCGCTCCACACCCTCCTCTGTGGTCACCATGGGCCTGAAATTCCTCCCCTCCATCCTGGCTGGGGTTAATCCCGAGTCTCTGGAGGACACCCACCCACCCATCCATCCATCCATCCCCACATTTAACATTCTTCAACGCCACACAAGGCTCTAACACAATGATGGTGACGACGACCAGCCACCATCTCAGAGGCCAACTCTGTCTCAGCACTTCACAACCTCCACCTCGGAATTCTCACCAACTCCCTGCAGGGGGCTAGTCATGAGCACTATTTTATAGAAGAGGAAACTGGGTTTGAACATTAGTCTGTCTCAAGTCACAGAACTAATTCCAAAGCCTCCTTCTGCTCCTCCCCTCCTTGGATTGGCCAACAAGGCCTTTTGTGATCTGACCTCACCCGAGCCAGCCTCACAACCTCCCTGCCCCAGCTGTGCTAAACCTCTCGTCTCCACAGAGTGGTCCCAGCAGCTGCCCCACCGCTACCCCTCCAAGCCCCTCCATTCTTTCATTCTTTTATCCTCAGCCCCTGCTGAGGTGAAGCCTTCCTTGGCCAGTGCCCTCCCGCCCTCGGCGTCCCCCGACGCACCCAGCCCCGTGTTCCCGCAGCACCTGGTCCTGGCCTCTCCCGTGGCCACGTCTCTTCTGTGGCTCCTTGCGGTGTCTATACCATGAGTTCCCTGAGGACAGGAGCCTGGGGTTTCCCCTTTGGAATCACCAGCACGACACAGTCCACAGTAACAATAATGACAGTGAGCAGGATTTTGCTTCTAATGTTTTCATATATTATTTAATTTTCTAAGTCTCCCCTGTTTTTGCAGGAGTTATGGAGAGGGCAAACGATCTGACCAAGGACACACAGCCAGCAAGCAGCAGAGCTGGGCTTTGAAGGCAATGGTGCAGCCTCAGGAAGGGGAGAGAAGGGCCTGCGGTGAGGACCCACTCAGACGGCTCCCCGTCCCCAGCCTCCAGCTCCATCCTCTCTCCTCCACCAGCACTCAGGCCCTTGGTCTGAGCCACTTCTTGGCCACACAGCATGGGTTCCAAGCACCACTTGTAAGTTCACTGATAACTTCCGCCTCCACCTCCTCTGTCCCTCTTCCCCCAAACTCCAGAGTCGTAATCTAACCACCCACTCCGCGTCTCCACTTGGATTCAGCACATTCCCAGCGGAGCTCCTGCTCTTCTTGAAGTCCTCTCTCCATCCAGCTAATCCCTCCTTCCAATTGCTTGGTCCTCTCACTCACCTCTCACAGCTAACCTGTGAGGAAATGCTGTGGGCTTTATCGTTAAAACATGTATGGAATCTGAATCTAAAGTAAGACAAAGATGAACCTACCTATGCAACAGAAACAGACTCCCAGACATAGAGAACGGACTTGTGGTTGCCACGGGGTGGGCAGGGGGGCATCAGGGAGGGATGGAGAGACTGGAGTTTGGGATGAGCAGATGCAAACTATTATATACGGGAGGGTTAAACAACAAGGTCCCGCTATAAAGCACAGGGAACTATATTCAATATCATGTGATGAGATCATAATGGAAAATAATCTATATTATAAATGAGTCACTTTGCTGTACAGTAGAAGTTAACACAACACTGTCAATCAATTGGACTTCAATAAAAATGTTTTTAAATATGTACAGAATCTGACTTTTCATCACGCCAACACCACTTGGTCCAGGCCCCCAGCGGCTCTCACCTGGATATCACTGCCTCCCCACTGGTCTCCTGACACCCCCTCACCTCTACAGCCTGTCCTCCACAGAGCAGCAAAGGGATTCCTTTAAAAGGTCAGTCAAATCAGGGCAGTGCTCTCCTGGGAACCTCTAAAACCACCCATCTCAGAGGATAAGGCAAGAACTCACAAGACCCCTTCACCTCTCACACCTCATCTCCTCCACACACCCTGCCCCTTGCCCACTCTGCTCCAGCCCACCGCCCTCCTCGAGGCTCCCCAAACCTTCCAGGAGATTTGACCCAGCTCTTCCCTCTGCCTGGCACTCTCTACCTTCCTGGTTCCACCCCTCCCTCATCTCCTTCAGATCTTGGCTTAAATGACCCATTCCTTTAGCTGGGCTCCCTCCCTATCCTTTTAAAAACTGTGGACTGCCTCTCTCACACGTCTCATCCCCCTGCCCTCCTCATTGTTCTCCATAGCACCACCTGGCCTGCTACAGTTTATTTGGGGTCCTATTCCTCCCCGACCTGAGATGGAAGGTTCATGAGGACAGGGATGCGCCTGAGTTGCTTGGAAATCTGTGAATAAATATTGTGTTGGCAATTCTTTGATATTTGAGGCAACCTGAAGAGAGAGATCCACTTTTAAAGGGAATCATTCCCCCAAAGACTTGTTTTACCTTGGCCCCTTCTTTTGTGCCAGTGTTCCCGTGGAGGGACTCCAACCAGGTTCACACACAGCCATACCTGACGCTGGCCTGCTGCGCTCTCCTCTGGTGAATGTCAAGGTCAGAGTTCAGCATCTGTATCGCTTCCTCCTGTATCCCCAGCACCTGGACCACCTGTCTGGTGCGGAGTGGCACACTCGAAATACATACTGAGTGAATTAATCATTTTACTGGCTACTAAGGGAAGCACACAAGAAGCAAAAGATAAGGTCTCTGCCTCAGGGAGTTCAAAACCTCATTGGGAAGACAAGTCACAGACACAGAAGAGTTCATGATCTAAGGAATACGCATGGGTGCCAAGTGATGCTACCAGCTGTGGACTTCGTCCAAGAAAGGGAGAGGTCAGAGCTTGCCCAATCAGAGAAGGTGTGAGAGAAAAGGCAAGAGCTGTGCAGAGCCTTGAATAATTCATAGAATTTCCTGTAAGACATTAGTGAATCAGATTAGCTGGCTGTCTCTTGGCAAAGCCCTGAGAGGAGGGGTTGCAGGATGGGTAAGTTTTGGTAGGGGAGGGGAGGAAGCCGGGGCGGGGCTGGGACCTGGCACTGCTGGGGGTAGTGGACAGCCATAGGGCATTATGGAAGTCAGGGCAACGGAGAGAGGCTGGGGTACCCCCTCGACCTCCATCCTGACCATTGCATAAGGCCCTTGTAAAGGACATCTCCCCAGAGACTACCAATCTGAGGAAAACCCATCCTCACCTCAGAAACCCTCCATCCCTCCCCTGGGAACTCTTTGTCTGGGTCACACATGCACAAAAAAAGACATGCAAGTTTGGATGCCTGGCGTGCTTTTCCTAATCCCCCTGGCATAAATGTCCCTGATCATTATGTGGATGTCCTTCTGTCCCCACCTACTCTGGCATAGCTTCTGAAGCCCTGCTGTCTCCAACTGAGCCCCTCCCCAGTGCCCAGTGGTTTACAGAGCAGGGCACATTTGGGGAGTGCAAGCTGAAGCCACTTAGAGAAGGGGAGGGGTTGGTCAGAAGGGTAGTGTGGCCTCCAGCAGAACTGCAAGCAAGGTCAGAAAGGAAAACACCCCAGATCGGCAGCCAAGAGGGGACAGGAATGGTCTGTATGGACGACCAGAACAGAAAAGCAAGCCATGTGGACCATGAAATAAAAAAAGGCAGGGGGCTCCTGGAAGGCATCAGGAAAACAGGCTCAGGAAGATGGGACTTTCAGGACCTCCTCCTGGATCCAACATCCCACTCCCTCCCTTCTCCAAGTGCGGGTCCTGGATGAGCAAAATCAACACAGCCTGGGAACATTCTGCACCCCTCCCCTGCAGCCTCTGAGGGATGGCACCTCGCCCTCTCCATCATTGCATTTCCCATCTGGAGCGAAGCCCTCCACCACAAAGAGGGCAGCCAGCGGCAGGATGTTTAGGAAGTCCCAAACTGCCCCGCAGCGCGCCCGCGGAAGTCTCCCCTCCGTCCCTCGGAAGCTCCTCCTCAGGGCTGAGGCATCCCAAGAAGGTGCTATCGGGCGGGCGGGGAAGGGAGGGGTGTCCCGTGAAGCCATTAACAGATAAGCGGGAAAGCCCTTATCATACGGGCTGCGGAGAGGGAGACCCTGAGGCCAGAGGGAGGCACGAGGGCCGGGACATCCGACGGCTAAGTTTCGATGGAGGGGGAGCCTCAGAGGGCGCGGCCGGGACTTTCGAGCTTCTGGGTAGAGCTAGAGGCGGAGAGGTGGTGGCCCAGCGCCCCCCCGAGGCCCCCTGAAGCCCCGCCCCGATCCGCCGAGGCCCCCTGAAGCCCCGCCCCGGACGCCGAGGCCCCGCCCCTGCCCGCCGAGGCCCCGCCTACTCGCGGAGGCCGCAGAGCGCTCCCGGCCAGCCCCGGCCCCGCCCCCGCAGTGGAGCGAAACTCGCCTCCCCGCGTGCGGCCGTCGCCCCAGCCGCGTCGCGGAGGGAGTACGAGCGCGGCCTCGCCCCGGCCTGCCTCCCACTGCAAGCCGCCGCCAGGACGCTGGGCCCCGGCCAGGCGCGCCCGGGGGCGGCAGAAGGCGGGCGCGAAGGGGTGGGACGAGCCGCCAGCGCCGGCGCTTTCCTCCCGAGCCGGGGAGCCCGCGGGGGGCCGCCCGGGGGAGCCCTTCCCACTGGTGGCACCCACATCCCGGCCGTACCCGCCCCCTCATTCTCCCTCAAGGTGGGGGCATCTGTGTGCACTGTACTAGCCTGGCTTCCGATGCGCACCTGGCGCCGTAACCAGGTAACCCCTCCCCGCCTGAGCGCCTCCATCCCCGTCCAAGGGCTGGGGAATGGCCTACTCCCGCCCGCGCTCAGCCAGCCCTGCGTCCTGCCACATTCAAGGCGGGCCACACCTCCGATCCTGCGAGTCCCTGTCTGTCCCCACCAACTAAAGATGCGGGGGCGCCTCAGCCAAGATCACCTTAGAAGAACCGACGCTCCACTGTGCAGAACACGTTTACTTTATAAATCGTTTTTACACCCAGTACCTCATCCCATTCTTACCACAGTCCAGTGAGGTTCACAGAGTTAAAGGAACCACCTGGACCATGCTGGAGGTAGCTGATGGCACTTGTACAATCTAGGTCTCCATCGGTCCCACAAAACTTTACTGCGAAGGGAGGATGTGCTGGGTGGGAGCTCCTGCCCACCATGCTGAGTCCCGTGAGTACGGGAGCTGCCTTCTACACTCTCGCCAGCTGAGGACAGTGGGAGACAGAAGATGGGTCTAAGCCTGCACCGTACAGGGCCCAGGAGGAATCGGCATGGTGGGCAAGGGGAGGGGGTGAGAGGAGAGAGAGGGTCCGGCAGCAAGTCGGTGGGCAGGCCTGCCCTGGACCCTCTGAACAGGAGTTAGTGGACAGCTCTGCTCTAGAAGGATGTGGAGGGCGCTGCCCTGAAAATGCCCCAGGGTCTGCACCCCCAGACCTTGGTAGGAAGGGAGAAAGGCAGATGCATCCAGGGGCCTACCTGGGGTGGACTTTGAGATCAGGTGAAAGCCACGGAAAAGGCAGTGGGGCGGGTCAGTGCTGCCAGGAAAGATTAGATAAGGAGGAGGAAGAAGGGAGCCAGAAGTGGTGCAAGTGACTATCAGAGGAGCAGCTGAGGAAGGAGGCCTGCAGACTGGGGAGACCCCCAAAGATCCCTAGACAGCCCCTCCCTGATCTAGCCTGGGAAAGAGAGGTGCAGGGGGAGACCAAGGAGCTCAGGCCGCACGGTTAAAGGAACAGCCAGTTCCAGACCCCAGATCTCCTGACTCCCAGCCCAGGGCACTGGCCACCACCCCACAGATCTAGGCCAGACCCACAGAAGACCACTCCCAAAGCAGGCACTGTCAGAACACTGGGATCAGCTGGTGGTGGATGGAGGCCTTGGATTCCCCCTCCCCAAATACTCAGAGTCACATCCGCTGGTGGGGGTGGGGAGGAATGCTGGGCAAGTAACCCAGATTCACTGGCTGAGATCCCTGGCTCATCAGAGAAAAGCAGTCCACTTCAGCATCCCTGCCGAAAAACACCCATAAACCTGACCTCTACACGTCTTTCTTTACCAAGGATCCACCCGGAGCCACCGAAGGGACCAGTGTATATGGACTTTAAAATAAGCATGGCTCATCCTTTCAGAGAGCTTATGTCTAGAAAGGACAGTAAGCCACACACTCGGGCTCTCGGGGAACCCCAAGAGTCTCCCCAGTGAGGAACAGAGGCAGCAAATGTGATTAAACCTGACCAGACAGAAATAAAGACCCTTGGCCAGGGCACAAGCTTTCAGAGCGCTGCCTCTGCCCACAGGCCTGCCTGTGAGGCCAACCCTCTGAGAGCCTGGGTTTCTGGCTCTCAGGGCTGGATGGGCTCTGGCAAGTCCTGGGGTCTCTATTAGGCCAAGGAAGAGAGGGATGGGGAGCAGGGGAGACAAGAGAGCTGAGAAAAGGCACAGAAGAGGGCCAACAGTGGGCCACCCAGCCCACCCCCAGGCCTCTCTCCTGCACTCCATCCAGGGAGTGGGCTCTGAGCCCATCCAACCTGCCTCCTAACTGAGGCTGGAGGGGCCTCTGCAGGGCAGCCCCGAGGCCTAGGCCACCCAGCTGCAGACCCTGCGGGGCTCTCTGGGAAACAGAGCAGCAAGGGCAGCCCTGATGACTCCACAAAGGGAGACTGTCTACAGCCTCCCCATCAGAGGGAGGAAGAAAGAAGTGGGGGCAGGCGCTGCTTCAGATTAAAGGAGACTCAGGAGGCATTATGAATCAAATTAACACATGGACCTTGATCAGATCCTAATTTAAAGACACCAGTGGTCGAGGCCAGACTGAGAACAATGGAGTGGATTGGACTATGGATCCGGCATTGGATGCTATTCGGAAATTACTAACTGGTGTGATGACAGTACTGTGGTTACACAAGAACACAGCCTATTTCTTAGGAACGTAAAATGAAAGATGTAGAGGCAAAAACATGCACTGCATGTAATCTACCATGAAATACTTCAACAAAAAATAAGCAGAGTAAATATGGCAAAATGTAAACAATGACTAGGTCTAGGTGGTGGATATGTAAGTGTTCTGAATGATTCTCTCCTTTTTTTTTTTCTTTTTGCAGCACTGCGAGGCATGCAGGACCTTAGTTCCCAGACCAGGCATCGAACCTGTGCCCCCTACACTAGAATGTGGCGTCTTAATCACTGGACCACTAGGGAAGTCCCTTTTCCTGCTTTTATAAATTATATATATGCCTCCAGTTGGTGGTAAGGGGTCAAAGGGACAGCACTGACCAGAGCTGTAAATACTCGGCCAAGTACACCCATTGCCAGCAGGAACAGCATCTCTGAGACACAGACCGAATTCTCCCTCTCACAACCTGTCACCCCCGTCACCCTATTTCTAAACTCAGATCCTGTAAAGCTGGCTCTCCTGCAGGCTGGAGGAAGGGGGTGATGGCTGGCTGGCTGGCTGGCTGAGTGATGGGAGAGGGATTTGTAAACCAAATATGCACAGGTGTCTGCCTCAAACACCTGCAGCTGCCCCTGGGCTAAGATTTACGTTCACTGTCTCTTCTGGCTCTGCATACCTGCCAGCCAAACAAATGTGAACCTTTGCACGCGAGTGATCATTTCACTCCCCACTCAGGCCCCAGCCAGAGGTCCCCACAGCCCATCTCCCCGAGTGGCAACCCCTCTGCAATGTGTCCCCCTCTCCAAGCCCCAGTCCGACCACACCCCAGGTCCACTGGGGTGGACCATTTCTGCCCTGGTGTAGAAAATCCTGCAGCCTCTTCTCCAGTAGCCCTGGCGGACTCCTGCTGGGTCACCCCCCAACTCCCCAGGGGTCCACCATACAGGAGGCTGCAGGTACAAATGCTGGGAACCACGGCCACCCTGGGCGCGACCAGGGTGACAAACGTGGGGGGCTCGGAGCTGAGGCCTGTGATGAACTTACTGGAGATCTGGGCCCTGCTCTAGCCCCCACTTCCAGAGAGGAGACCCCCAGGTCCACACGGGGTGAAGTGTGGTGAGCAGGCCTGGGGGTGGACTGCAAGGAGGAATCTGCTCGGGAGTAATCAAAACACAGACGCCTCCCCCCAAAGGAAGGGCAGAAAGCTGCCATGACCCCACCCTGAAATCTAGCATATCACCCCACCCGGAGCCCAAGCCTCTGCCCCACCCACCCACAGCCTCACGGGGCCAAGCAGGGGAGGGGAGGGGACGTGGGTCAGGAATGTAGGGCAGGGCAGAGCAGGAGCAGCTGGCTACAGCAGGATTCTTTTAGGGCCCAGGAGGAGCAGGCAGCTGGGTCCCTGGAGCCCCACGGCAGGACCTTGGAGCTGATTCTGTCCTTGGGCCACGCCCACACTGACTGTCTCCACTGCAGCCCTCCCAGTCGCAGCCACCACGCCCAACCTGGCCCCGCCTGGAGGGCAGAGACTGGTCCTACTCCCCACACGCCTAGTGCAGTCCTCTCAGATTCACTGAGGTGAAGTGAGCATCCCTGGGGCACTGGATCCCAGCTTCCTCCTCCTCCTCCACCACCTCCACCACCAGAATTAGAGAGAGTCAGCAAGGGAAGAGATGTGCCTGGGCATTCCCCGGTGGTCCAGAGGAAAGGACGCCACACTCTCACTGCTGAAGGCCCAGGTTCAATCTCTGGTCAGGGATCTAAGATCCCACAAGCCACTCAGAACAGGAAAAAAAAAAAAGGTGTGCCTTCCTTTTGATCCTGGACTTCCACTTCGGGGAACCTGTCCCAAGAGGTTAACTGGACGAGTTGGTGTTCCGGTATGGACTAGGATGTTCAGTGCAGATTGTGTAGAACAGCAAGAAATGTACAGACAAGCCAAATGCCCAAGACTAGAGTTGCTTAAATAAGTGAGGTACATCATACAGCGGGGCCCTCTGTGACCACAACACTCGTAGGCCAGCATGCATGGGAAACACACAGCTTAATGTATTCTCCCCAAAAAGCCAGTATACAAAGCCAGATGTGCAGTTTGACCATTTTGTACATGTTTATTTGTGGGTGCATAAAGACTAGAAAGTCCATATAGAGGCTGTCAAGATAATCACAGTGGTATTACAGATAACTTTTTATTTTAGTTTTTTCAAGTTTTCTCCATGGAGCATATATTATTTTTAAATCAGGAAAAAAACAGTATGGGAATCCCCTGGCGGTTCAGTGGTTAGGACTTGGCGCTTTCACTGCCGGGGCCTGGGGTTCAGTCCCTGGTTGGGGAAATAAGATCCTGAAAGCCATGGAGCACAGCAAAAACAAAAACTTTTTAATTAAGAAAGGAAAAAAAAAATGTATTTTCCAAAAACCAATGAGTTGTATGGACTGGTCTAGAGGAGGCTGAGACCTACCTTAGGGCGCAGGACAGGGGTAAGTCCAACATCTCATTCCAGTGAAATCACAATTAAATGAAAGCCAAGGGCAGTTCAGACTGCCCATGGAATTTGGTCTGCATGGGGGGGGGCCAGCGCCCCCTCCTGGAATTACCCTTGTCTCAGAGACTTAAGACTCAACAGGCTCTTAGGGACCATTTCTCCCAGCTCTCCACTGTACAGACTAGAATAGGCTGGACTCTGTCTTGGTTACCACTGATTCCCCAGTGACGAGAACAGTGTCTGGCACATAGTAGGTGCCCATCAAAAGTTTGCTGAATGACTTAGTGACGTCTGATGAAAACTAAGAGATGGGCTTTCTGGACCAAGGAGCAGACCTCAGACCCCACCCCTACAAGTGTTAATACAGTTGGTCTGACATGAGACGCTGGAACTGGATTTTTCTTTTTTAAAAACACACAGGGATTCTCAGATGCAACAGAGCACCTTAGAGGACTATCAAGTGATAGTCCTCTAAGATAGAAACACACTCTGAGAGGCAGGGCCTTGCCAAAATCACCCCTCCAGTGAGTGACAAAGTAGGTCCTGACCCTGAGACCCGGAGCTTCCTCCACATTGACCTCCGCGTTCCCTAGGTCCTGACCTCCAAGGCCCACCCTCTTGGAAAAGCAGATCACACCCCCTGTGATCACCAAGCCCTGAGTGACACTTGTCCAGAGGCCCTGACCCCAAATGGTGCTCCAAGGCCCAGCCATAGGCAGTCAGAGGCAATCTGACCCATCCTGGGAGCTCAACTGCACAACCTCGTCCACCCACACTCCCCAGCTTACCGAAGGAGTCTGGGGGCCCCTCCTCTGGGCACTCAAAACAGACCTTCAGGGAACTGCATATGAGACCCAAGGGGCCCATCCCACACTCCCCGGGGCCAGTTCCCCCCAGCCACTGCCAGAAGCTAGAGTAAATCCTTCACTGGCAGTGGCCCCCCTCCGCCTCTGCTGCCTCCCACGGCAGCAGGGGGCGGGGGGGGCGGGGGGACGAGGCAGGGTCCCGGCCATGCACTCCTGCCAAGGACACGCATGGGCCTGCTCTCCCTTCCCGCCGAGGTCTCAGCCTGCTCCGGGATCCACTCCCCAAACCCCTCCCGTCCTTCCAACCCAGAGTTAATGTACAATCGTCACCAGGAGCTCTAATTATCCAGGCGGCTCTAATTGGCCTCCTCCACTTGGCTCGCAGAGATCGGCTGGAATCTGAAGGCTGCCCCAGACTCCCTCCTCCACCAGTGCCTGCACTTCCCACCTCCCAGCTGAGCAGCCTCACTGGCCCCCAAGGCTGCACTTGTCCTCACCAAAGTCACTTCCTCCAGCCCTCACTGGGCACCTCTGGGGCACCAAGCATTGGGATCGCCTGGGAACTGAACCAAATCACCCTCCAGGGTTCACAGACATGGGCACCAACAGCCAGGGTGAAGGCAAAGTGGGACCAGAGCTGAGGATGGAGGCAGAAAGATTCCAGTGAGGGTGGAGCAGAGGGAGAATCACAGAGAGTGATGCTTCTCTTTTAGACACCAAAAGTCTAAATTTTAGGCTCAAAATGCAGATTCTGATTCAGTAGGACAGGCTCGGGTGTGAGATTATGTACTTTCTAACAAACTTCTCCGTGATGCTGATGCTGCTGGGCCAAGGACCACACTTCGAGTGGCCATGCTTTGTGGTGTTCAGAAATCATTCTTCCCTTGAGTTTGGCTCTGAGCATGTGCCCAGCACAGTGCTGGAGTGAATGAATGGGGTGATTAATCAGTCAGTCCTGGCAGAGAGCCCAGCATTAGAAGGCCCTACAGAGAAACCTCCAACTAATCATAAAGCATCAAACAATACAATTAACATCGTAGAGGAACTTGTACAAAGTAGTTTGAAGCACAAGAGAAAAGGGGTAAATTCTGCCCTGGTCCGGGGCGGGGGGAGGGGGGTAGGGTGGGGGGCTGGATCTCACAAAGGAGGCGCTTTGCACCAGGTCTGAGAGGGTGGGTTAGATTTACCCAGGTGGAGACTGGCTGAAGGGCGGGGGCAACACAGAAACAAAGGTAGAGACAGGACAAGGTTCCAGGAATCTCAATCCAGGTGGTGCATCGGGGGTGTGAAGAGGAGGTGAAAAAAAAAGAAAGACAATTAATTTGGGGCCAGCGCATGCCGGTGCTAGAATGCCGTCTGGGAGGGCGGGCATGCAGGCGTCAGCGGCAAGTTGGGAGCTCTGGGAACCGGCCCCCGGAGCAGAAGGGCTCTGGCAGTCACAGGCCCAGCCTCAGAATCAGATTGGCGAGCAAGAGGCCGCTTCCTGGGGCAGGAAGGGCTGGGGCGAGAGGGAGCTGTGTTAGGAAGCAATAGAGGGAATCCCTGGCAAGCGGATGAGGCCTGTGTGAATGGCAGGAGGAGACGTTTCCCTTGGGCTTCCCTGGTGGTCCAGGGGCTAGGACTCCCCGCTTCCACTGCAGGGGGCGTGGGTTGGGTCCCTGGTCAGGAAACTAAGATCCCACCCGCCAGACAGTGCGGCCCGGCCAAAAATTTCTCTTGATTCTGTTAGATCTCACGGGTGCTGAAAAAGCCCCCAAGAGTGTGCTTAGCCCTAACACTGAGCAATAGAGAAGATGGTCATTTCCCCAAAGCCCTGGACCTGTCCAGACAGCAGAAAGGAGGCTTCCAGCATCTGCCCCCGTGTGCCCCCCACACCCTCTGCTCCTTCCCTTGGCGTTATCAGAGGTGTTGACTCCGTGCCAGCCGGGCAGTCTGGCCAGAGGGGCAGTCTGAGAGTCGTCGCTCTCTGGGGGAGGTCAGCTCACCCATTCCCATCCTCTGGGAAATCGACCAAGAGAAGGCAGACTAGTGGGGAGAGGTCGACGGGCTGGGGAGTCCGCATCTGAACGGGGAGGGAGCTGGGAAGGCCTGGAGGTGCTGAGATAAGGCGCGAGGTATGCTGGAATTCCCAGTCCGCGTCCCCCATTGGCTTACTCAGCCCTCCAGCCCGCGAGATCTTTCCCACACGACTAAAGCTAAACTCCCAACAAGACACCAAGGGAGCCAGGTGACTCCCACCTCCTGAGTTCAGGGTCAGCTCGCCCTGGGCTGAGGGTGCCAAGGCTGTCCTCCAAAACCCCCGGGGAGAAGGCACCTTGTAGCCAGTTGGCGTCCAGATGAGTCGGGCAGCAGACAAGGGTGGGTTCATCCTAAAGAACCGCTGGGTGTGGTAGATGAGACCATTTAACACAAGTCCACAGACTAAAACGGGACACAGGTAACAGGCCCCACCCTGGGGCTGGAGAGGTGTAGGAGCCACTCTCCCCTCCGCCCCAGCGACTCACTCAACTGCCCTTCGTAAGATAAACCCATTTCCTCTCATTCTTTCCCTGCCCTATGCCAGCTCTGGGCCTGGCCCTCTCCAGGGACGTGACCGGATTCCTTGCTCATCCAGACCCTGTGGGGTGGCGGCCAGAATTAATTAATGTTTGCAAAGTGCTCCAGAGATCCTGGGACTAGGGACCCAGGGGCGCCAGATGAGCTGAGCAGGAAATTGCCAGGGAGAGGCGGAAAGAAGGGGCCGCCTGGCGGGACCTGGGACGCCTGGAAGGAGAGGGCAGCGAAGAGACTCCTAGAGACAGGGAACAGGGCAGGAGAGAGCTCAGAAGAGAAGGTACGACCCCCCAAAGTAGCAGCAGGTCTGTAACTAGACGGCCCGGGCTCCTGGTCCACCCGCTCACCATCACCACCATCACGATTCCGCCCCGCTCCAGAGTCGGCCACGTCCAGGCCCGGACTGTCCCCGACTAAGGCCACAGCCACCCACCTGCCCCCCGCACACGGCCCACCTGCAGAGGAAGTCTCAGGCCCCCCGCCCCCGCCCCCGCCTCTGGGGAAGAAAGGCGAGCGTGGAGGCTTCGCGATGGGGGCGCCTCCTGCCAACACAGGCGGGGCGCCCGACTGCTACCTGGGCAAATATTTCACTTCCTTTCTCTTAAAGAAGGAGGCAAGCCGCTCCCCTGTTCCTTGAAGCTGGGGGACGACCAGGTCCCCTGACGGCGGGAGGCAGCAGAACGCACGCAAACGGCACCGGGGCCCACCGCGCCCCCCTCGAACTCGGCTCGCTCACCCCAGAGTGCTGATGAAGCCATTGACGGAGCCCTCGGCGTACAGGGAGACGATGTCCCCGATGTGGAGGAAGCTGGACATCTCGCTCATGGCTGCGGCCCTCGGGGGAGCCGGGGCGGTGGGGGCGCCCAGGGGCGCGCGGCCAGGCGCGGTGCGGAAGGCGGAGAAGACCCGCGAGGCCGAGCGGGGCGCGCCCCCACCTCGGAGCCCGGCTCTCGGCGCGGCCGGGGCGGGCTGGCGGCCCCCGAGCGGAAGGCGGCGCGGCGCGGCCCGGGAGCCGGAGGTGGCGTCCGGGTGAGGAGGTGCCCGCGTCTCGGCACACCCGCCGCCCGCCCGCCCGGCCCGGCCCGCGCGTACCTGCGGCGCAGAGGAGCAGGAAGTCTGGGGCGGCGGCACACACATGCAAATCTCACCCGGGAGGCGGGGAAGCCACACCCCGCCCCCCCGGCCCGCCCGCCGGCACCCACGTGCGCCGGCCCGCCTCCCGCGCCCCTCGCGCGTCCCGGCCCAGCCTCCCGGACGCCGAGGCGGCCGCCGGCCCCGCGCGATCCCGACGGCTCCCGGGACATTTCCAGCTCCGGCGAGTCCGCAGCCAGACTTGCGGAGCTGCCATCCCTGGGAGGCCCAGCGGGAGCTCTCCTCCCTCGAGGTTCCCCGAAAAGTCTACTCGGCCCTCGAGTCGCTGAGGGCTGGGCGGGCGGCCGCGGAAGGGGGAGCCCGGGCGCCCCAGCGGGCGCTCCCTTGAGCCGCGCCCGGAGGACGTGCCCCGGAGCGCCCTGGCTGCGGCCGCCCTGCGGCCACCTCGCGGTCTCCGCTCGCAGCTGAGAGCCGTCTTGCGCGGAGTGGCGCGCTCATTCCTTCGCAGCGCACATCGGGATTCATTTTTCTTAACGTAAAAAGCCTTTTCATTGCACAATAGAAAGTGCTAGGGCTTGGAGGGGAAATGAAGCGATGGGGTGGGTTTTGTTTTTCCTCGCCGCATTCCTGTGTACAAAGAGATCCAACTTCCGAATCAGTTCAGCCGCTCCCTCTCCAGGAGTTGGCTCAGAAACTCCTGGCTTCTTCTTTCTTTTCTTTTAAGGGGGGGAAGGAGGGGGACAGGAGTGAAAACTACCTTCGCTGGTTAATTGCGCACCCGAGCGCCAAGGAGGACCAGACCAGGGCCAGCCCCCTGGGAGTGACCCGCTGCGGTGTCGCCGCTGAGCTTTTGTTCATTAAGTCCTCTCCTCAAACGCGCGTCCCCAGGTCTCCTGCTTTCTGTTCTGTCCCGGGGCGCTGGGGTGTTTGCTTCCTAGTCCTTTTATTTTAGCTTCTGGGATAGAGTCCCCAGCGCCACCCATTGGATCACGTTTACTCCCTTCCGACACCCCCACCCTGACTTCCTGGGAAGGGGAAGGCTTAACCCTGAGAGAAAGGGAGGAGGGGACTGCGGACTGGGGGTGGTGGGGTAAGGCCCCCGGGGGATGAAGGACGAGGAGCCCAGAGACAGCTGCTGACCCAGGGGGAGAGAGTGGGGAGCCCCTGGGCCTGTGGCTTTTTCACGAAGACCCCTAGAATATGGGGGAGGAGGACCCCTCCAGGATTGCTGAGTTCAGTGTTTTCCAGTCTTCTCACCAGTCTATTTCACCACAATAGCAAATCAATTTTACCTCAGACCTGCCGGCACCGTCATCTGTCTATAAGCAAAACAATAGTTTCACAAAACAATACTTACCCTTATGACCTGTGATTGCACTCTGATATTTTCTGTTCTATTTGTTTTGTTTCATTTTGTTTTTTAATACTGATTGTGAACCACTAAATTGCTCCGTTAAATGTACCAAATGAGTTGCAAATTGCACTTGGAAAGACCTCACCCTGGCCACTCTGCCAAAAAGAGATGAGCAAATCCTGGAGAAGGAGAACCAAACCTCTAGGTCACACAGCCCCGTACATGGCGACTGGAACCAGAAGCCCAGCCCTTGACCCCCAGCTCCTGACTGCCTGCCCAGTAGTCTCTCCAGGGCCTCACACTACCCTGGAGCCTCAGCCATCTGTCCCCGGAGCCCAGCTGGGAAGGACCAGCCCCTGAAACAGCTTCACTTGCTCCCAGAAGTCAGGACTTCACTGCATTTCCTGCAGACAGAGAGGAAACATATGCATTTGTTCCACAAGCATTTCTCGAGGGCCCACTATGTGCCGGGCCAGTTGCCAGTCCCCGCCCCAGTCAGTGATGACGAAGAGGAGTGCGCTGGAAACACCCCCTCCAGCGGCTTCACTCTGGACGTGTGCCTTCCTTGCCCCAGCCACATCCAAGGGTCCGTGTCCTTCCTCTGCTAAGATTCAAACGGAGGGTTCCATAACTCAGCCAAGGTCTGATAGTCCAGAAGTGGAGGTCAGGCCTATCTTGCCCAAAGTACCTGCCGCTGGTTCCCCCTTCACCCCCAGGTCAGGAGTGCTCTGCGCCTCTGTCCCTCCACCACTGGGAGCACCCAGAGGTGGGGAGAGCAACCGTCATCTGGCTGAGCAGCCCTGGGAGGGATGCCCCGGCAGCCTCCTCCCACACACACACTGCCTCGGGGTGCTCCTCTGGACCACGGCACCCATCCCATGTTCCCAGAGGAGACACCCCTGGGCTCCAGACCCCTGTCACCTGCCTCTTAGAAATCATCTCCACTGGAAGCACTTTTATGCATCTGGGTTCTGAGGTAGGGTTTGTTTAAAGAAAGGTTCAGTTGGTTAAAAAATAATAAAATGAAGAAACTGATGATACAACTGCAGTGAGTTCACGCACCCCTTGTGTTTCCTCATCACCCACATGATCAAATCTACAGGACTTAGCTCAGCACACCAGACCCTGTCTGTCCCCACCCACCCCTTGGCAGGCACAAAGGTTACTGCTCCAGAATCGTGCTGTGAAGTGCACAGGCTGATCCTCATGGGCCTGGGATTGAGGCCCAGCTCTGCCAATTTTCCAGAGGCCGTTCTCCCAGCCTCCATTTCCATCGGTTAAATGGGGAGCATACTGTACCAACACGTGGGGGCAATGGGATAAAGCGGTCAGCACGACACCCCCCTGGTTAAGAAGGACTGAGTGCGTTCAAGCTCGTTTCCCCAGGACCACATCCACTCCCGCTCCACCACTCCCCGCTTTCTATTCCCGTGGTCAGAAGGAATTCTCCTTCCCTGATGCCCAGAGCAGCAATCTTTTAAATCTTATTATGAAATACTTTCAGAAGTAAGATTATATTTAAAATAATAGATTAAAAAGAGAGTTAGTGCCCTGTACCTATCCTCCAACTTTGTCAAATCTTCATATTTTGAAAAATTTAGTTCCAACATATATTTTTTTAAACTAAACAATTCAGTTAAAAAATGAAAAAAAAAAAAAAATTCAGTGGAGGCTCCTTCCATGGGTGCGTGCGTGCTGAGTTGCTTCAGCTGTGTCCGGCTCTTTGCGACCCTGTGGACTGTAGCCCGTGAGGCTCCTCTGTCCCTACATACACCTCCCCATCTACGCCGGGCCCTGCCCCAGCTCTCCCTTCCCCCTCCAGACAGGACCCTGATTTGGGAATATTGTTTCCTGCAGTTTTTACAGGTGGTACAGATGTATCCATAAACAATGTACGCTATCTCTCCGCGGGGCTTTACATGTTGAATAAATAGTGTCACCCCGCGTGTATCCTCTGGCACATGGAGCAGGGTGACAGCCCACTTCCTGCCCACATCACAATTTGTTTATCTGTTGGTCGGTGACCATGAAAGGCCTGTCTAGGTTTTGGCTACCACAACCGTGTTGCAGTGTACATTCTTGTCTGCTTATGCAGACGCTTGAGTGTCTCTAGGGCAGTGAGTCCTGAAATCAGCTGAAAGGGTAAAGATCAGCACTTTTTAAAACTCAGAATTGATTAGGAAATAACCAGCATGACATGTCTTCGGGGTCACCATTAGGGTGCAAGTCCTGTGTCGTGAGGGGCATGTGTGTTCTGGATCTCAGTGTGGGCCTATTGAGGATACCTGTTCAAAAGTGATCTAAAAACTCTACTCCGGAGTGAGAACTTAGAAGGTGAACTTACTGGATCTCAGGGAAGGTGCAGTTTGACCTCCTGGAAGTTGATGAATTGCACTCCAAAGTGGCCTTTCTAAGTCATCTTCTCATGGGTCACTAGAAGTATGTCCGCTGAGATATGCCTCCCCCCACCAGCACTTGCTGTTGTCAGGTTTCTTAGCCTGAAATTTCCTTGTTTCTCCACTCTCAGAGAACAGATTGGGGCCATCTTGAATGGTAACGCTCTCTCTCCTTTTTGGCCTTCCCCATTAGACCATGAGTTCCTAGATAGAGGAGGCTGTGTCTGCGTTAATTTGTGTCCCCACTGGGCCTGGTATGTAGCAAGTGTTCACAAAATCTATGCAGAATTGAACTCTCAAAGAGGAGGAGGATGGGGAGAGTATAAAAATTATTCCAGGAGGGCTTCTCCGGTGGCTCAGTGGTAAAGAATCCACCAGCCGTTGTAGGAAACACCGATTAGATCCCTGGTCCAGGAAGATCCTACGTGCCGTGGAGCAACGAAGCCCGTGTGCCACAAGTATTGACCCTGTGCTCTAGATCCCAGGAACTACAACTGCTGAGCCCACGCACCGCAGCGACTGAAGCCCGCACACCCTAGAGCCTGTGCAACAGGAGAAGCCACCGCAGTGAGAAGCCCCAGCACCCCAAGAAGAGGCGCCCCTGCTCTCCGCAGCCAGAGAAAGCCCGCTCCCAGCAAAGAGGACCCAGTGCAGCCAGAATAAATAAAAACTTAAATAAATAAATAAATAATCCTGAGAAATAATAGGAGACTGTGGGAGCCCTGGATCAGGGTATCAGACCCCTGGGTCCCCAAGCAGGAGGTGGGAGCTTCCAGGAATGCTCTAAGTGGTTGGAAAGGAGACCTGACCGGCCGACCCCTCCTGAGGGGCTTCAGTGGGATGCCCTGAAGCGGGGGCAAAGATCAAGCCCAGGAAGGAGGCTGCCTCCATCCTCATGGCAACTGGTTTACCTGGCTCAGGCCCTAACCTCCAAGGCCAGGTACCTCCAGCACCACCTCCCAAGGGGGCCTCTTCTAGAAGGAAAACAGAGAGGATGGGACAGTCTGGTCAGAAAGCCCAAACTCAGGATTCCCAAGGAGACAGTGACTGCAGGCGCCTCCAGGACGGGAAACTGAGGCGCTGGGCCTGGATTGCGGGGGCGGGGCGGAGGGGGCGGGGGGAGGCGGATTTCGTCTCAGCATATCTTTTTTTTTTTTTTTCTCTTTTTTTAACCTTTTGAATTTTGGACCATGTGGATGTTTAACCTATAACCCAAACTAAAGATGCTCAAGTTCTTACCCTCCAAGTGGCAAGCTCCAAGAACCCTCAGAAAGACCTCCAGGAACCCACTTCCATCCTCCATCCAATCCAGACCTGAGGAGTCGAGGGAGGCCAGGAGGTAGTGCTCAGACCACCCACCCAACCCCCCAGACTCAGAAGGAACTCGGGGCGTGTGCTGAGGGAAGGGGCCGCCAGGTCTGACTCTTGGGCCCTGTCACCAGCATGCCCCCCGCCTCCCCGCCACCACACCTGCCTTTCTAGGCTTCTCCCCAGCTCTGCCGTGCGACTCTGCAGAGGGTCCAGACCTCGGTGAGTCTCGGGTTCCTTCTTGTAGCCAGAGTTCACACCACCTTCCCAGACTTCACCCCTGGTGCTGACTGCTCTTGGAGCTTTTCCTGGTCCTCCCTGACGGGGCCTGCGAGAGGCAGAATGGCCACCCCCATGCTGGCGGTGCCATCTCAGTGTTTGGGGCGATAAGAGGTCGTCTGCAGGGCTTCCTCGGGCCCTCGCCCCTGACGTAGCAGCCGGGCCGGGAGGGGAGGCGGAGTTGGGCCAGAAGGGCTGACTCAGTGCAGCAGCCACCCTGCCGGGTCAGCCGGGCACCCCACCCACCGCCTGCCGGGGTTCCCAGAGAATTCCTTCCCCATGCCATAAGCTGCCCTGGGCGGGCACCCCAGCCCGCAGCAACCACTCAGCCACAGCCAGGGCTGCCCGCCCGGCCAGACTTCACACACACACACACACACACACACACTCACATTCACATGCTCAACCTCCCAGGGAGCCTGGAAGGAGACAGAACTTGTTCTGTTGGTCATCCCCCACCCCCACCTCCCAGCCTTCAAAGTCATATCTATTCATTTCAGACATTCGCTGACCACTGACCACATGCAAGGGGCTGGAGAGGAAACGGACAGAGGAATGCAGCCAGCTAGCCTGAACGCGCGCGGTCCCCGCCTGGGGAAGAAAGAGATCAAAGAGCCTGTGGCTGCTGGTCCCCCGGTCCCAGAAGAGAGTGATCCCGTCCTTCCACTCAACAGCCTCTTGAGAGCAAAGCCACTGGTTCTGAAGTCCTGAATCCAAGGGGCCTGATCTTTCCTCCTCCTCTGCCCTGAGGGGGTCGCCAGCAGATAAGGCGACCCCTCCCTGGGCAAACTGTGAAAAGCAGAAGTCCTGGAGCAGGACCACGGAGTCCTGGCTCCAAGCAGCGCTCTGCAGAGAAGCTGGCCCGCCTCTCTGGACCTCAGTGTCCTGAGGAGTAAGAATAGAGAGCTGTGTTCGTGAGATCCTGGCAGGAAACTGGCACCACGTCCCCAGTGGGTGGTTAAAGATAGGTTAATGAATGGACAGACTTGCAGAGGTGTGGGCAGGGTTCAGGGCTCAGCCAGAGGTGGTGCAGCTCCCGGGAGCTAGTGACCGGGGAGAGCTGTTATCAGCCCAGGCCTGGAAAGGAGCCAGTGGACCAGTCATTGACCCTCTCCCCCTTCCAGTGCTCTGGTCTCTTTCCAGTGCCTCCCACTGACTCAGAGGACAAGGGAACCT
Source organism: Dama dama (assembly GCF_033118175.1). Lineage (NCBI taxonomy): Eukaryota > Metazoa > Chordata > Mammalia > Artiodactyla > Cervidae > Dama > Dama dama. The sequence continues at coordinate 10,393,108 of NC_083687.1, read as the reverse complement.
GGGTAACTCAGGCCACAGAGGCCAGCCACCCAGCACACAGAGCAAGCACGGAACAGTGGACAGTGGATCCGGAGCGGGGCGATGAATGGAGAGTATCTGCTGATAACATAAGTAACTACTTTGTAAAACCTTTAGCTCAAGCAGCAAATATCTCTATAATTGTCCTTGCTGGCATAGTCCTCAGGGTTCTCAATAAAGAGAAATACCAGTGAACCTAAAGAAATGACAACCTAATAGTGGAATTTTGTTTTCTAGGATGAGCGAAGAATGGACTTTTTTTTTTAATGTATTTATTTTTAATCGGTGGTGTCTGCCATATATCAGGGCTTCCCAGGAGGAACTAGTGGTAAAGAACATGCCTGCCAATGCAGGAGACATAATAGATGTGGGTCCGATCCCTGGGTCGGGAAGATCCCCTGGAGGAAGGCATGGCAACCCACTCCAGTATTCTTGCATGGAGCATGCCATGGACAGAGGAGCCTGGTGGGCCACAGTCCAAGGGGTCGCAACGACTCAGACACGACTGAAGTGACTGAGCACTCACACGCGCCATAAATCGACATGAATTTTTGGGGGAGAGATGTTTATGAGACAGAAGATTTTATCCACAAAGCAGACCTCTGTGTCCCCTCCCCAGTAGAATAATCAGCTGAGTAGCCACTGGCCAGAAGGAGGAAGTAAGGGGTGCAGGGCTGGGCTGCACTCGCCCCCTACCATTCTGAGTCAGAACTGGGGGGTGGTGGAGGCTCCAGGGGAGGCTGTCTGATTACAGCTCCCCGTTACCCTCTGAGGTTACCGTATCTTGGTGCCCAGGTCAGGACCTTGGCAGGAGCCCCAGAGAAGAGGGAGGCCTCTGGCAGTTCTGTGTCTTTCCAGGCTCGGGGGTGGGGGTGGGCCTGCCCCGTGAGGGGAAACTGTCTAGGTCCCTACGCTCCACCTGCCAGCAAGGGAAGCAGGTCTGGAGGGGTGAGCTCACGTCAACACCACCGTGAGCCTTTTGAGAAAGGAGTGAGAAAACCCTCCCGGGACCAGGGCCAGGCAGGAGCAGCTTTTGTCTGGCAGGAGACGAGCGGGGTGACGTCAGGTCCACCTGGGCTGGGCCCTGCCTCCAGCTGCACCCCACACCCACCTCGGCAGGACAGAGGCCCGCGGGCCGCTCCTGCACCCGGCTTGCCAGCCTTTGTCTCTGGAGCATTCAGAAGAGGTCGTGTAGTGAGGGGTGTGCCTTGCCCTCTGGAGGGGGCGGGGAGAGGTCATGGTCGAGGCACTCCGCTTTAGGGGGAGAGGGAGAGAAAGGCTTGCTGTTTGCCCAGGAAGGGAGCAGACACTGGGGCCCTTGTCCTGGGGCAGCGGGGGAGCTGCTGGCCAGATGGAGAGCGGCCGGGGGCTGGGGCCGGGGAGAGGAGGGGTTCCAGGCCCAGCCATGAGCCTCTTCCTCCCAGCCCCCACCCAGCTCCCGGGCCTGCCCAAGACCCAAGGAAGGGCACCCCACTCCCACTCAGATACAGAACCTCCAAAGGCAGTCCTAGGGCTGAGGCCCCAACGCTGTAGAAACCCCCCGGGTTTGGGCCATTGATGCTGGGCAGGCTTCTCTCTGGAAGCGGTTCTCCTGGTCTGTGCCTGTGAGCGTGTGCTCAGAGGTGTCTGACTCCTTTTGACCCCACGGACTGTAGCCCTCCAGTCTCCTCTGTCCGTGGGATTCTCCAGGCAAAAACACTGGAGCGGGTCGCCACGCCCTCCTCCAGGGGATCTCCCCGACCCAGGGATCGAACCTGCGTCTCCTGCGTTGGCAGTGAATGAACCCAGCCTCGGGCCTTCAGAGCCGCATTCCGGTGAGGAGGGTTGAGCCCCGGACAAACACTGATGGAAGCTGTGCTGCATGCAGGGCCTGCACGGGGAGGGAGAAGGAGAGCTCCCTGAGGGCCTGAGAAGCCTGGTCACCAGGAGCCCGGCTCCCGCCCAGCCCCTGACCCCCAGCACACAAAGGGCTGGGCCTGGCAGCCCCGAGCCCAGCTCTCGGCCTGGCGCTGCTGCTGTTCTACACCCTGTTTGTAAACGTAGCCACCCCCAGGACCGTCCCCAGCACCTCAGCCAGCCCTCAGCACTTGTCAGGGTTGGCTGGGGGTGCAGAGAGGAAGGCCCCGGAAGCCCAGGCTCTTGGAGCAGGAGGGGCAGAGGCGGCGGCGGGCAGAAAGAGAAACAAAAACTGCCACCCACTGCTGACACCGCGCATCCACCCCTAGGTGGCGCTCTGGCTGCACTAGCGCACGCGGCCTGTGCGTGCGTGTTACTCGCTCGGGCGTGTCCAACTCTGCGACCCCATGAACCCTAAACCTCCAGGCTTCTCTGTCCATGGGATTCTCCAAGCGAGAAGACTGGAGTGGGTTGCCATTCCCTTCTTAGCCTGCCATCCTCCTTTTATAGGTGAGGAGGCTGCGGCTCACTGTAGCCAAGGAGACAAATAGCTGATGGACGGACGGGGCAATTCTGCTACTGAACAGGTGGGTAGAGGTTGCCCAGCTACTAAGGTGTCTCCGTTTTTCAGAGGAAGAAAGTTCAGGGAGGTGAAGAGATCCACCCAAAGTCACACAGCTAGCAAGTGACGGAGGGGGGATTCACACTCAGGCCAGCCTGGCCAGGGAGCCTACGGCTTCATCTTCAGGCATCAGAGGGCCCCAGAGAGGGGACCTGGAAGGACTCTGTTCTCAGAGATTCCTGGCAGAGAGTGGCTCCTCTGCCCTCGCAGACCCTGCCCCAAATGCCTGCTCAGTGGTAGCAGGGAGAACCCTTGCACTCGGGACAGGGATCCCACCAAGGCCTGTGCCTCCAGCCTCCACCTCCGGCTGCCGCCCAGTTCTTTCCTCCGAATCCACCTTCCAGGGGGACTGGCCTGGCTCCCTCCATCCTGGGCCAGGCGGGCCTCTGCACCCAGGACAGGCTGCCTCTGGGCACCACCATCTGCGGGCCACACACAGGCTGCACCTGCCCTGATTCCAACAGATTCCAGTGCCAACCACCATGATTCATTAGCTCCCCCTTGTCCCAACAGACAAAATGCACAGCATGAGGAAAAGAGGTCAGACAGCAGGGAGGACGTCCAGGCTGTCAGGAATGGGAGATTCGAGAATTAGGGGTCCGAGGAGATGGGGTCCTTTAAAAGAGGAATATGCTAGGCTGCCTGAGTGAGATTCCAAATTCAGGGGTTCCGGCCTAATCCACTTCCTCTGGCTCCTCCAGCTTCCTCCCCTCCAGGCCCGAGTGCTGGGATGGGAGCTGGAAGGTTGCCTCCAGAGCCTGTTCAGACCTGCAGCCAGGCCCATACCAGCAGCAAACGCTGGTCCCATTCAGCGGCAGGAAGAATGAGCACTCACTGAACACGTACTACGGTCCCTCTACGTCTCTTATCAGCTCATGTCACCTTCAAATGGCCCTAAGAAAGCTATGGTCCTTCTGACCACTTGACAGCAAGGAAACGGAGGCTCGAGGCCTTTTTCAGGATTCTCCATCTTCCCAACATCTGTTCGTTCTTCAAGGTTAAGTTTAAATGTCCCGCTTCTTGCCCAGGACCTCTGCCCTCTGAGGGACCGCCCACAGGGACCACTGCTAATCAGAGCCCCAACTCTCCAAGCCAACCTGCCATTTCCTAGCTCTTGACCTGGAATAAGTGACTTCCCTAAATCTGTTTGCTTACCTGCCAAGAGGGATGATGAAGCACCAAACAGCAGAGGCTGGTGGTGAGCATCCAGTGAGGTGACTGACATCGGGCCCTGCACCCAGTCCCTGGCACAGAGGCGGCACTTTACAGAGGCAGCTGTCATTGCTGAGTTTATCTCACATGCTCTCTTATTGGCACCTCATCGTCTTAACTCTGTAAGTTCAGTGAGGCCTTGCCTGGCCATCTCAGTCCTGGTTTGGGTTCCCCAGGACACAGAGATTCAAGGGCACACACACAAATGGAGGTGGCCAGAGTGAACCCCAAGAGAGGACGGGAGAGGCGAGGCAGGGAAGAGACAGAGGCAAGCACGGCGGTGATGTCGACCAGCTCCCACTGTGGAGCCCAGTCCCCCTGGGGAGCTCGGGGAGCCGGGTCAGTCTCTGATGTGCCCTTCTCACCCCCGCTGGCTTCAAACCCCAGCCACGTGCCAGGCCCCAGTTTCCTGCAGCTCTGAGCCCTGCTGACCGGCCATCCTGCGCTTCTGCCTTGTTCAGCTAATAGACGGGGACAGGAGGCCAGGCCTTGGAGAGCGGGGTGCCAGAGGCTGAGGGCTGAGCCTGGTTGAGAGCCAGCACGGGCGCAGAGATAGGCATCAAGGACACCCTGTGTATGTGAATGTGCTCAGTCGCTCAGTCGTGTCCGACTCCTTGCGACCCCATGGGCTGTAGCCCGCAGATTCCATGGGGGCTCTGAATCCCCCCTCTGTCCATGGGGATTCTCCAGGCAAGAATGCTGGAGTGGGTTGCCATGCCTTCCTTCAGGGGATCTTCCCAACCCAGGGATCGAACCCATGTCTCCCGCATTGCAGGCGGATTCTTTACCGTCTGAGCCACGAGGGAAGCCCTTGTCCTGGCCACACAGGAGGGGCCAGTGGAGGTGCCGCCGAGGCTCACTGTCAGATCTTGGCAGGTTACTGCCTTCAGGTATGGGAAGCGCTCCCGGGGGAGGGGGGGCGGTGGGCAGCCTGACCCAGCTCCCCCTGCATCCTCAGACCCCAGGCCACATCTCTGAGGCCTCTGAGTCCAGTCCAGGCGGGTTCAGCCTGAGAGACAAGCTGGGGAGAGAACTAAGGGAAGAACCAAGAAATATTTGGGTACAATGTTCTAATGACTACCGCTACCTAACAGATTCTCCAAAACCTGGTCATGTGAAACAATGGCCATTTCATTTTGCTCAAAGTTCTGTGAGTCAGGAGTTTGGGAAGGGCCTGGCTTCCAGAAGCTGGGTCTTGCTGGGGGTCTGCCGTGTCATTGCCGTCAGATGCCAGCTGGGGTGGAGTCATCACAAGGCTCCATTGGGCTGGTGGTGCACAATGGCTGCTCCCGGCAGGGCCAGCAGGAGGAGCGCCCCTGAACTTTGGATGGGACCCCCTCCACGTGGCTTCCACTCCACGTGGCTTCTGACTTCTTACAGAGGGGCTGCTTTATCCCAGAGGGAAGAGGTGGAACCTGGGTGGTCTTCTCTAACTCAGCCTCAGCAGTCACAGAGCATCACTCCCACGGTACCTGATGATGGAGGCAGTCATGGCCCTTCCAGAAGAAAGGGGAGAAGGACACGGATCCCCTCTCCCTGGGAAGACAGCCAAAGGGTGTTGGGCCCATGTTTTAGACTGACCTCAGGTGACGTCTCAGAACAGGGCTCTCTCCCCGTGCAACCTGGGATCTCACAGGTTACAGGTTACAGATCTCACCAGGAGACCTCGAGGCAGCATCCATCCTACAAAGACTGGGGCCCTGAGAGTGTAGAGCCTGGGCCCCTGCACCTGCCTCAGCTCCATCCAGCCCGTCTGTGACAGTGAAGGCCAAGGGGCCCTTGGGCCCTGAAGCCCAGGATGGGTGAGTGACCTGGAGAGGTGTGTGTGGGTGGTGGTGCAAGTGCCCCAGCGGTGTTTGAGTGTGAGTGTGTGTGCCCACAAGGACTCGTGCATGCAGCTGGAGGTGGGAGGGTTACCCCACTCCCTGGAAGAAAGTGTGCTCCATCACCAAAGACCCAGGTCCTCCCCTCCCTGAGGACCCGGGTTCTGCAGGGCTGACGGGGAAGTCAAGGCAGTATGGGGGGACAGGGCTTCAGGGGGAGGGGCTGAGCGAGAAGGAAGCCTGTGGGCTGGGGTCAGATCCTGGGGTCTCACGGTTCAGGGCTCTCAAGAAGAGGGTGACGATCATCAGAAACCATGGACAGCTTCCTGGTGGCACAGTCAACCACGGAAACACCTGCAGAGACGGGGGAGGGGGTGTGGGGGGGCCAGAGAGGCCAGACAAACATATCATCTCCAGCTCCTCCCTGAACCAAGAGGTAAAATGTCCCCCCAGCACCCCGCCTGCCCCACAGTCCCCAGGGCAAAATGCCCCAAGCAGGCCAGCACCCCACGTGTGACAGCCTGTCACCCAGCCTCTGTCCTCCCACACCCACGCCCACCAGGGCCCCCTGCTCACAGCTGTGCACCCAAGAGGCTCTCAAGAGACTTCCGCTGAAGGAACGAGGCGCAGGTGCGTGCTGGGGCTGGCTGTGGGCAGGGGTCCCCCCGGCCGCTGCCCTCGCTCCTCTGCTGGGCCTCTGGGCAGGGTGGCTGCTGCAGCAGCCAGTGCCCACTCCAGGGGCCCACCCAGGCCTTCAGGCACTTCCTGAGCAGCAGGACATATCCTGGCCTGAGTGCCCCTGGAAGGAGGCAGCTTATCAAAGGGGAAAGGACACTTTGTTCAGACCTGGTCACTTGCCCAGACTGGGGGTGGCGTGTTTGGGGCCTGGCGGGTAGGGCAGGGCACTGATAGCGGGAGGGTCCCAGCCAGCGGGCTGGGGCGGGAGGTCTGGGGAGGGCGGATGTGCCAGCTCCACGCTCCAGGCAGTGCCAGGACCTTGGCCCTTCCAGAGATACGTTCAGGCCCCTCCTTCCCCTTCACAGTCCTACCTTCTTTCCATGCCCGCCCTACCTCTCCTGGAGGGGCTTTGCATTCACTCCATTCATTCATTTAAGCAATGTGTAAGGGTGTTTGGAAGGTACTGGTAAGGCTCTAGACCCTGGGGACAGAGCAGCAAACAAAACAGACAACACTGCCTGCCCTGGTGAAGCTCATGTTCCAGCTGAGCGGCCCTAAGCACATAAACAAGCTAAATACATGTGTCAGATGATGGAAGTGCTGTGAAGACAAATGAAGCAGGGGAGGGGCACAGAGAGGGAGTGGCCTGGAAGAGAGAGAGGTTTTTTTCTTTATACAGGTGACTGAGAAGGTGACAGATGACAGCAAAGGAAAGACGTCAAGTAGGTAAGGAAGTGAGTCATGTAAATTTCTAGGAGCAGAGCTGGCAACACAGCGGGAACAGCACGTGCAAAGGCCCTGAGGCAGGAGCGGGCTGAGTGTGCAGGAAACAGCAGAGGCCAGCATGGCCGGAGCGCACAGAGACAGCAGGAGGGCAGACAGATGAGGCTGGAGACAGAGAGGGCCCAGACGGGAAGGGGCCTTGGAAGGAACTGGCTCTCACTTGGGTGATGGAGACTCAGTGTAGGGCTTTCAACAGAGGAATTATTATTAATATTAACTGTTTAGTTGTTTTTTTAAACTGTTTTTTTTTCCTTTTTTTAGTATTTTTAAAGCGTTTATGTTTTAAAATAACAGGAGCTCAGGAATTCATTGGAAGTCCAGCGGGTAGGACTCAGCGCTTTCCCTGCTGGGGCCCAGGTTCAATCTCTGACCTGATCCGGAAAATAAGATTCTGCAAGCCGCACAGTGTAGCTAAAAAGGAAAAAGCAACAGTAACTCATGTTACCTAGTGCTTAATACATCAGCCACTTTTCAAAACACTGAACGTGCATTAACCCATTTACTCTTCCCAATAATCTTCATTAAAGATGAGGATACACTGATACTAGGGAGGTCTCCACCACGAGATGCTGGGAGCACCCCGGCCCAAGCTGTGACAAGCCAGAAACGTCTCCAGATGCTGCCGAATGTCCCTGGGCAGACACGACGGCCCCGATGAGAAGCGCTGCCCGAGGGTCCTCCCGGCCACCCCGCCTGCCTCTGTCCCAGCTCAGCCCCGCACCTCTCACTACAAGTGTAACAGCCCCTACTTACCCCCTGCCCCCACTGCCTCTCCACCGCACGCCTCATCCTGGATGCCACGATAGAGCCGCTCCCCCACCTCTATAGCCCTCGACGGCTCCCACCGCCCTGAGGATGCACAGCAAGCTGCTGAGCTTGGCTTAGTCGGCCCTGTGTAGCCCGGCCCCTACACTCCAGCTCTGCCCTCGAGGCCCTCCTGCCGCTGCCCGCCCTCCCTCTCTCAGCCTGGTACTGCTGAGCCCGCTCTGTGCCAGCCACCGTGCTGGGCACGCAGGCCTGGGGACAAAGCCCCCCGGGGCCTGCCTTCACGATGCGTCTGTCCAGGTGAGGGGGGAGCAGGGAAACACGTGGATTCCGTTAGTTCCATAGCCAGGGAGCTGTGAGGACCCCAGAAGAGGAGCTGCCAGAGTCCAGCTGTATAGGGTGGGCAGGGCTGTGAGAAGGAGCCAGGGAGACCTGGGGGCAGCAGCCGTGAGGGGCTCGGGAAGTGTGGCTGTGATCCGAGCCCAGCCAAGGCCCGAGGCCGCACGTGTACAGAGAGACGGTCGGCAGGGAGCCCAGTTCACATACGGGCGGACCAAACAGGGAGACCTGGGAGAGGGGAGACCGGGGCGGTTCCGTGTGGGTCAGAGAGGCAGACAGTGGGGCCCCAGTGCCGACTGGACACTCCCCCCATCCCCAGCGGGTCCCCCTGGCAGGCATGCCCTCTCCCCTTGCTTCACCTGTTAAATCCCTCCTGCTCCTGCAAGCCCAAGTCACAGATGGTGCCTCCTCCTCTTTGAGGCCTTCTAGGTTCCTCCCTGATGGAATCACTGGCTCCTTCCTCTGCTTTCCAATCCTGTGTTATAGCAACATCCTGCTCTGATTTTTATTGCAGGGTTGCCCTGACCCCACCTGCCCACTGTGGATTTCAGGAGGACAGGGAGGAATCGTTTCTGCTTGGTCTCCGGACAGGTTAAATGGAACTGCCTTCAGCAGAGGCAGCCCCAGCCCTCCGCGACCCGGGGATCCGGGGGTGCGGGGTGAGGGGGACATGAAAATAACCACCGCTGGGCATCTGGCCCAGGTGCGCACCTTTGCAGGCGGAGGCACCCTCGGATGGCGGGGCCGTCGAGGCCAGGGCGCATTTGCGGGGCCTGAGCGCGCACAGGCCCTGCTGAGGCCAAGCGCCTGCCCCGGCCGCCGTCGCCCACGGTGGCCGGCAGGCCCTCCTCCGACTGCACACCGCGAGGCTGACCCTGCCCACCCGGAGGCGGCGGCGGGGGCCCGGCTGAGCGCCGAGGGCCGGGGGCGCCCCCTGGTGGTCGAGCCCCTCCGGTACTCCTCACGGCCGCTTTCAACGCCGCCCCACTGCCCTCCTCACAGCAGCAGCCAGCGAGGAACTCACTCCGGACCCCAGCAACCTCCTGCGCGGCCCACGCCTCACCCCCGCTCACTCCTACGGTCTCGTCCCTATGCAGCCGCCAAGGGGGTCTTTTAAAATGTTAACCACGTCTGGTCACTCGGTCTGATAAGCTTAAACCCCTCAAGGGACTTCCCTGGTGGATCCACGGGCTAAGACTCCCAATGCAGGAAGCCGGGGTTCGATCCCTGGTCAGGGAACTAGATCCTGCAAACTGCAATGAAAGACCCTGCCTGCTGCAGCTAAGACCCGCCACAGGCAGATAAAGAGAAACTTTTAAGATAAATAAAAATAAACTCTCAAAACCCGGATCAACAAAGGATGTGATCTCCTTCCTTCCTGATCTCACTGCCCCTGTGGCCACACCACGCAGGTCTGCTTCCCGTTCCTCACAGGCCCAGGCCTGCTCCTGCCTCAGGGCATCGGCCCCTGCTGCTCCCCGGCCCGGGGGTTCCCCGACGGTCCCTGCCCTCCCGTCCTGGTGGTCCCTGCATTCACAGGACCTCCTCAGAGAGGCCTACCCGTCCCACCCTCTGAGACAGCCGCCCAGCAGCTTCCTCACAGCACCTGCCACGCCCGGATCCAGTCTCTGTTCAGTTTATCCTGCTAGCAATCCTAAGCTAAAAAGTGGAGATTCAGAGTGTCTTGTTCACGGCCCTCCACCCCGCGCCCGCTGCCCCAGTGCCTAGAACAGGATGTGGTGGGTGCTTAACCAGTATTGGTATTTGATCCCTGCCAAACAGCACTTCACTCAGCCTGCAAGGGAAGCCTGTGATTCGCCCATTTCCAGGAAGTGAAAACTGAGGCTCAGGGAGGTCAGGGGCCTGCCTGCTGTCACGTGAGCTTGTCCAGCTGGCGCTTTGGCTGCCACCTGGTGGAGCCTCTCCCCTCTGCGCCTGCAGCTCCTTTCCCACCTGGAAAATGACCCAGGGGGCGCTGCCCTTCTCTTGCCCTGGGAGAGGCAATGCTGACCACCACCGCCTCTGCGCAGGCCTCAAGGTGGCATTTTCCTCGAAGGCCCTGCCCAGGAGCCCCACCCGCCGTCTCCCCGGGCGGGCAGGCCTGCCTCTCACCCTGCCCACCTTTCCGTCCACCCTATTGCCCCCCCCACCACCTACTGCCTTCCTTTCAGCCCCACTGTCCCCCAGGTACCCTCAGAATGGATCCAGGGGCTGTTTCTCACCTCTGTCCCCCCCAGATATGCAGTAAGAGAGATAGAAACAGAGGCCCACATGCAGCTACCAACAGTGAGCGGTGGCGGAAGACGAGGGGTGGAGGAGAGAGACATCGGGACGGGGCAGCTGCTGGCGAGTTCTGACGTTCAGCTTGACTTGGACCTGACTAGGGCACCGGTAGCCTGATTGGTCCCTTTGCACATATGAGAAAGAGGCAGCTCTCGGGGTTTCAGAGCCCCTCGCCCCCAAGCCAAGCCCCCTGGTACAGGACCCACCCTGCAAGCGGTGCACAGCCGCCTCCCCTTGCTGCCTGCACACCAGGGACGGCAGGCCAGGTCTTGATCCTCTGACCAGGGATCAAACCTGTGCCCCTTGCCGTGGAAGCACGGTGTCCTAAACACTGGACCTCCACCAAAGTCCTGGGAAGACAGCTTGCAGTGCCGCCCAGGCCTCGGGTCAGACCCACAGATGCATCGGCAGCGTTCCCCCAAAGCCTTTCGGGCACACCTGCCTGGCCCCTGGCCCCTTGCAGGGTGGGCCTGTGCCTGGCCCCCTGCACACGCCCCCCCAGGCCTTCCCCCACAGCAGGTCCCTGGGCCTTGTCACCCCCGCCTTCCCCGCTCGTGAGCGTCAAGCCAGGCCCATCCACAGAAGCCGGCCAAGGACCGTCTGGGGCCGGGGAGGGGCTCTCAAGCCTGCGTTGACTCAGACCCCATTTCTGCTCCCAGCCTTACTGACCTTCCTCCCTGGGGTTCACAGGAACCCAGGGAGGCAGGTGGACCACGCGGTGCCAGGGCCCTCACTTGACAGAAGGGGAAAGAGAGGAGCAGAGAGGGGGGTGTCCAAGGCTGAGACACTCCCCAAGAACCGAGGTCCACTTGGGAAGGTCCCTCGCAGGCCCCTTGGCTCACGTGAGCCGCTGCCTGCAGGGCCCAGCCTACCCTGACCCACTGTGGTGCCTGCCTGTGCCCAGGGGCCGCTGGTCCTGCCCAAAGACACCGGGGGAGGGGGCAGGGAGGCGTCTGGACTGCTCTGCGCCTGGGGGTCCCCCTCCAGCCTGCGCATGACTGGCACCCAGTTTGGGGGCCTCCCAGGAAGGGGGAAGGCAGAGAAGCACCCTCTTCATGGGGTCTGTGAGGAGGGCTGCGTCCACGGGGAAGACACCAGGGAGCCCACAGCCCGCCCTCCGAGGCCCCCACACTTCCCACCGGCCAACACCCTGGAGGAAGGAATCAGGGCCCAGGTGAGTCATCTGATCACAAGGCCGCCTCCCAGCTGACTCAGGGGGACAGTCCGCATGGGCCCTTCCACCGGCCCCAGCTCAGGGCCTGAGTCAAGGATTCCAGGGGGTGGGCAGTCTGCCTGGGAAGCCTTGGCCCACTTGTGAATCACTAGCCATCTTGTCTCCGAGCTCCCCTCTGAGCCCCAGCTGGGGGGGTGGGAGGCAAGGCGCTCACCTTCGCTGGGCTGGGCGGGAGGTCAGTGGGCTGACCACCCCCCCCCCCAGGCACTCCCATCTGACTGACAAACAGCTGCTGTAATCAATCACAATAATTATTCAAGCGGCTTCCATGTTCTGACACTGAACTTCAGCTCTGTACAGGCCTTTGGGCTGGACCCAGTGGGAGCCCCATGGAGAAGGCCAGTGTGTGTCTGTAAACAGCAGTGGTGTTGATAAGCCTTGGGGCGGGGTGAGCTGTCTCACGTGTACTCTGGGGGCTCAGAGCCCGGACCCCACCGGGAGGGAATGAACGAGCATCCCACCGGCAGCCAGCCAGCCCTCCCAGCAAACAGCCCCTCCTGGTGTCCAAACTGTGCTGGCCCTCCCCCCATTGGATGCCCACGAAGCCAGTGATGAAGGTGTGCCTCCCATGGCCAGTAACTCAACCCCACCTTCGCTTCTGGAATTCGGTAGAGCTGGAGGAAGGTCTTCTCCTAGATGTCTGGGCCTCCCTGCACCCAGGGTCCCCAGAGGTGCCCGGGACTCCGCTTGGCAGAGTGGGCCCCGGCCCCCCCACCCCTGTGGCACACCTCCATTTACCCAGGGGCCTCTCACCTGCCCCCAGCCCGGTCCCTGGGGCAGGTCCCCATGGTCTGCTTTCCTGGCTTTGTCCCCGTGCCGGCTGGGCAGGGACTTCCTGCTGGAGAATTCCCGGATCCTCCCGGGAGGCCCCACGCTGGGCCTGGGAACTCAAGAGGAAGGGAAGTCAGGGCCTGCAGGCCTCGTGGCCCCCAGGTCCTTCCCTACCCGGGTCAGGTGCATCAGACCTGCTGTCTTCCAGCTCAGATGGAGCCTGGGGCTCTGCAGCTGGGGTGGCCTGGGGCCTGTGGGCCCCGATGAGAACGAGACGGAGACCCTGGGTACGCTTGGCTTGTTCCCAGTGCAGGACGAGGGGCGGGCTCCGCAGACAGACAGCCAAGGAGCCCAATGCCAACTGAGTTTTATTAGTAACGTGCTGGGCCTGACTTTGACGAGTGGGAGCAGTCTGCCGGGCAGGCCCACCCTGCAGATGCACAGACACGGGTTATCTTGAGACCCCTTGCCCCCAGGGGCTCCTTGAGGTGCCCTGAGAAGCAGGGCTCCATCCCTCCACACTTGCAGGGACCCCGGGCGGCGCTGGCTTCACTCTGGAGGCCAGTTTCCCATCTCATCCATCTCCTCCAGAAGCAGGTGCTGGGGGTAACAAGTGGGTGAAAGTTGAGGACTTGGCATCTTTGGACTCTCCTCTCCCTGTTCAGTGCCCCCCTGAATGTCCCACCTGCACCCCCAGAGGTAAGCACCCCAAGACCACCTTTCTGAAGCTGCCCCCAGGGGCCCACAGCTGGCCCAGGCCCACCAGCCCGGAGCCGCCTCCTTGCGGCCTGAGGGGAGCAGCCCCAGCCGGCCCATGCCCTCCCTCACCTCTGTCCTGGACACCACACCGAGGGGGCTCGGCAACCGCCCCCCTCAGCCCGGGCGCTGCTTCTGCGGCCTCGGCGCCCCTCCCCCAGGGCCCCAGCATTCCCCAAAGGCCGGGGCTTGGCTTCCTTCCCCCTCAGCCTGGTGTCCCTGAGGGCAGACAAGGAGAGAGGGGGTGGTGATGAGGATAGGACCCTCGACACGCCCCCAGCAGGAAGCTCTTCCCGAGGCTGCCCTGTCCCCCGGTGAGGCGCCAGCCCGCACTCACCGCCACCACCCAGAAACCCCCTCGTGGGCCCCGGTGTGCTCAGGCTAAACTAGGACTGCGCCGCCCGGGACAGGGCAGGCCAGCTCAGGGGGTGGCCCTGGAGGGGCAGGGGAGAAAAGTTCCCTTCAGCAGGAAAAGCCCAAAGCAGGGGCCCTACCAGAGCCAGGACTTGTGTGGGTTAGGGTGAGGCTCCCCAGAGCACCCGGGGCACCCGGTGACGTGGCCTAAGGCTCAGGATGAGGAGTGGGCAAGGATTCCTGGTATTCGTGACCCTCGAGGGGTGAGTCATAATCCCTGACATTGGAGTGCCCTTTGCAGTTGACCGCATGCCACACACTCATTTCATCTCATCTTCCAATACCCCCTTTCCAGGTGAGAACACCAAAGCCCATATTCAAAGGCACAGAGCAAGTCAGGCCACAGCAGAGGCTACTACAGACTTTGCTCCTTCCTTTTGTGAACTACACAGACTGTAGGGGGGCAGATGTCCACTGAAGGAAAGGATGAGCTGATGAATGAATGGAAATTAACCCAGAAAGGAAATCGACACATTTTTTTCATCAACAGATCTATCAGTGCACTCAGAGAAACCTGGACAGGCCTAACCTTTAAGGCCAGCGTCACAGAGGGCGGGCTGGGGGTGGTCCCCATTGTTACCCCTGCTGACTCCCCTGCCGCCTGTGTGTGTTTGTGGGAGGAGGTGTGGATGTGACTGGGAGAGAAGACGGGAAAAGAGCGACATTATGCGAATGACAGAGGCGCAGGGAAGCCGTCAAGCTGCCTGATAAACTCCCTCCCCGTGGAGATGAGGAAACTGACCCCAAAGAGGTGGAGGGACTTGCCCAAAACCACACGGCAAGTGCGTGGCAGTGACACCTTAGCAACGGGCTCTGGGCTAAGTGAGAGCGAGCCGGATGGAGAAGCGTGTGCTTAGGAGGTCGGGGTCCTGCTCTCGGAGAGACCACCACGAAGAAGGACTTATGCCCTTCCTGCCCGGCAGGGGGCGGGGGTGACTGGAGCTTGGGCCCGCAGCCTCTGCAGACCGGAGGTCTCCAGCCCCAGGCTCCGGGTGCCCGCAGGCGGGGCGGGGTGGTGGGTGGGTGGGCGTACCTGGCCGTCCACGACGCCCGCCTCCTCCAGGGTGATCTCTGGCTGGGTCAGCAGCTCCCGGCCGTCGTAGCCAACCATCTTCCAGAGGCGGGACTCCCGCTGAACAACCAGAAGCTTCTTTAGCTCCGCCTCCACAAAACCTGAGAGCCAGAGAGACGGGCATGGGACAGGCAGGAGGGGGCAGCTGCAGCCTGCCTGGGATCTGAGGAAGGTGAAATGGCCCCAGCTCTCCAAACCTCTCCCTGCCCTGCGTGGCCCCTGGTCACCCCCAGTCGGGCCCCTGGAGCCCGCCGAACTCCACCTCCCCACCGCCCAGCTTGTCCCAGGACGCTCATTGGGCTCCCTGCTCCCATCGTGAATGTGACTCTCTTTACCTGCCTCCCCGGGGACAGCGTTCACTCGAGGGGCTGATATCTGCTCCACCCCGCCCCGCCTCCTCCAGCCACCAAGTCCAGCGTACCAGTCCGGAGTAACCCACACCGCGGGGGTTCAAGCCCCAGCTCTGCCACTGACCAGCGAGGTGATCGTCGACAAATTACTTAACCCCTCTGGGCCCCAGTGATCTCACAGGGAAGCGGAGACTATATAACAGGACCGACCTCAGAGTCAGAATGCAGCATTGCATGAAAAGTGCTTAGGAGGGGGTTTGGCCCATGGTAAGGAAAATGTCAACGGCGACTTTACTGGAGGCTGTCTTTCATTACCACTAAGACATCTGCTCGCCACACCAGGGTGGCGAGGTGGCTGCGATGGGAGAAGGGGGGGCCCCCTGGGCACCGTCACAGCAAGTGCACACCTGATGGGGAAACTGGGGGTGCAGGGGGGAGCCACTGAAGGAGCTAGAAATCTGGGCTGGGGAAGGGTGGTGCTCGAGGAGCCACGGTCCGGGACGTAACCCGCCGCCTACCTCTCAGGCCTCCCCCGCCTCCCGGCCTGGGCCATCATTTTAGGTCCTATGGCTCCCCCTGGTGGTATTAACTGGTATCGCATCTGAGAGCCGCTCCATCAAAGCGGGGCTGGGGGCGGGGTGAGGGGGTGCGGGCAGCACACCCACCTACTGTGTCCGTTGACCTGAAGGCCTTATGCAGCGGTGACTGGAGGGTGACGGTGCCTGGGACGCAGAGCTTGAGGGCGCTGTCTTCCTCCTCCTCCGCCTCCTCTTCCTCGCCTGGCTCCTCTCCGGGCAGGCCTTCCTTGAGAGGGAACTGGGTGTGACCGCCACCCCGCAGGTGAGGAGGGCGGCCCGAGCCTGGGCCCCCACCCCGACCCCGACCCCCAAGCAGAGAGCAGGACGGGGTGAGACAGGCGCCGCTCTCCCGGGCCCACCCCGCCTCCGCCCGCCTCCACGCGCCGGGGCCCCACGGACCTTGGCCATGGCCCCCTTCTGGAGCCGCTTGTACAAGCCGAGGAGGCGGTTCCAGGGAGCTGCCCCCACCTTGGAGGAGGCCAGCCTTAGGTCACCTGTGGAGGGCAGTGGTCACTGGGGGCCCACAGCAAAGGGTGGAGGCCCAGCCTGAGGAGCACGGGTCCTTCGGGAGGGCTGAGCTAGGGCCAGCTTTCCTTGTGTCCTTTGGCAAACGCCTGCTATGTGCCAGGCACAGTTCTAGGCATTTCACAAAGAGAGAACGTCTCACTTAATCCTTGCTAATGCCCTCTGACAGGGGTGCTATCATGCTCCCATTCTACAGATGGGGAAACTGAGATGCACAAAGGCTGAGCGACTTGCCGCCCTCACACCGCCTGGGCCGAGTGGCACTGGGATCCAGCTCTGCTCAGACTGCCCCGCATCCTCCCCAGCCCGACGCCCCGGCCGTCCCCCGGGGCCTGTGGCCACCGCACTCACCATCAAGCAGACACTCCTCCTCCCTGGAGGCCTCGGGGCTGAACTCCAGTGGCCCCACGGCCCTCGGCACGCATCCCAGCTCCACCACCAAGGCCTGGGCAGAGTGGCCCCTGACCCCAGAGCACAGTCAGATGGGGGTGGCAGGCAGGGCCCAGAGAGGTGGTGAAGGTCCCAAACCCCCGCCAAGGCCCCGTGCAGCTCCTCCAACCCCCTGCTCCCCACTGCTCTCTGCTCTGCCCTCTGGGGTCTTCATCAGAGAGGAGGATGATCCCCTCAAAAGTAGGGAGGAGGGGAGGGGCCCAGCAAGGAGCTGGGAAGTGATGGGAGGCCCAACTCACCCCACATGCACCTTTCCTAGCCCCTGGCCTATACCCTTGTCTTTTCGGTGCCCCTATCCACAACCCCTCACTTGCAGGAGGACCCCCGTCTCAGCCTCCCTCTGTCATCTCCAGGTTCCTCTCCACCTTGATGTGAACGACCATGCCCACCCAGTCCTCTGCCCACCCAAGGAGTCCGTTCCTGATAGTGAAAGTAGCTCAGTCGTGTCCAACTCTGCGACCCCATGGACTTTACAGTCCATGGAATTCTCCAGGCCCGAATACTAGAGTGGGTAGCCTTTCCCTTCTCCAGGGGATCTTCCCAACCCAGGAATCAGACAGGGGTCTCCTGCCTTGCAGGTGGGTTCTTTAGCAGTTGAGCTACCAGGGAAGCCCCTGGTCTGTCCCCAGTTCGGGTCCTCAAACCTCAGGCCCACGTCCTCCTCCCTCCTGACACCCTGACTCCCCCCAGCTCCTCCATCCCCGGCCCAGCCCCTCACCTTTCTGAGGTGCCCGTATTCCCTGAGGCCTCCCCTGTGGCCGCCTCTTCCCTCTCCTCCAGCTCAGACAGGTGGCCCAGCACCTCCTGGCTTCCTCTGGGCAGGACTGGCTTCACCTCTACGCTCTGAGCCACGACCCTCAGGACCTTTGCAGCTGGGGAGGTCTGGGGCCCTGGGGCCCCCATCTCCAGCCCCGAGGGGCTGGGCCGCGGCAGGGCCCCAGGGCGGGCGCAGGTCAGCCTGGTGGGAGGCCTGGTCTCCCTCCATGCAGCTCGTCCCCAACGGTGACGGTTGGTCATCAAGGGGACGGCGTCCTGCCCCCTCAGGCCCTTCTGCGGGGCCTTGTCTGAGCTCTTCGGGCTGCGCTTGCTGCCCACCAAGCTCCGGAAAAAGCAGAACATGGAGGAGCGGCCCAAAATTCGGGGTCGAGGGCCTGAAGCAGGGGCCTCCATCCTGAGAGGGTCCCTGACTCGGAGGGGCCGCAGCAGCCACCACAGGACCAACTGCTTAAGAACAGAAGGGGGTTTTGAAATTGAAAACCTCCAGTTGGAAACTTCCAGGAGTTCTAGAAGGCGGGGGCGGGGGGGGGGGCATTCGTTGGGAGCAGAGTGGGCAGGGATTTGACAAGGCCTGGGGAGCCAGCTGGGGTGGGGGCTTGGGGGGGGTTGGGGAGGCCCCAGGAGACAGTGGCGGGGCAGGCAGAGCAGTCCCGAGGAACCCTAGCTCTGAGGATGGGGTCCAGGGCAGCCCAGGGCTCTCTCCTCCCCGCCTGTCCTTCCCCTGCGGCCCTGCTGTCCTTGGGATCCACTCGTTCCCCGCAGCCGGTGGTGGCTGTCCTCCCCCTTCCCTCCCTTCTCAGCGTCCAGCTGGCGCGCCACCCCCCCCCCCCCCACCCCGTGCCCTCCTTCCTGCGTGCCTGCCCGTCACACTCAGGGTGACATCACATTTCCCCTGTGGAGACCACCAAGGTAGGCGCCTGGCGCAGAGTCTTAACTGCACACTGAATCTCAGTATTATTCCCATCTCAGTGACCTCGGGAGAGGTTCCTTAAGCCAGTCCAGCCTCAGTTTGTTCCCCTGTAAGATGGGTGTGGCCCGCTGCACCAGCTTCCCAGGGTTGTTCCAAAGTGCTCTTATTTATTTATTTTTATATTTATTCATTTGGCTTCACTGTGTCTGAATTCAGCACGTGAACTCTTAGTTGCTGCATGTGGGCTCTAGTTCCCTGACCAGGGATCGAACCCAGACCTCCCTGAGTTGGGAGGACAGAGTCTTAGCCACTGGACCACCAGGGAAGTCCCTCCAAAGGGCTTTTAAAGTGCCTGGCACACAGTGGGTGGGGTTCAAGGAACCTCCCCATCCTGGCTGTTTTACTGACACTGAGGGAAGGGAGCAGGGGACAGACCAAGAAGGAGGACCAGGAATCAGGGTGGGGGAAAAGCCTTGGGGGAGGAGGAGGGAGGCCGCTTTCTCCTGCGTAACCCAGACCCGCCTCAGGCCACGGGCTGTGGCTTCGCATCCGGCGGCCACTAAGCTACTTCCTCTAGAGGGAGCTGATGGGAGCCGGGAGCCGCTGGCGCCTCTATGATCGCCGCAGCCCCGCGGGTCCCTAGGGCCGCTCTGGGACCGGCAGAGGCTGCACTCCAGACACCGGGGATCCACTGACACCCCTTCCTGGAAGCCAGGCCTGGGGACCCAACCCTGGGAGCAGTCCCTGGCCCCAGGATCTCTGGCCTCCGCCCTGCTGGGCCATCCCGGGCCTGGGTCAGGGTCCGGGGAGGTAAGCCGGGACAGTCCTGCCCATGCCCCCCTCCCTGGGCAGCCCCAGGCCCGGGGTGAGGCAGGGAGCCCCTGGGGAGCCCGCTGGGGAGGGGGATGCCGCGAAGCTTGCCCGGGCAGCTCCACCAGCCCTCAAAGGTGGCCCGATCCAGCCGGGGCTCCCTCGGGCTGCCCCTCAGGCGGGTCCCCTCTTGCCCTGGCCCTGGCTGCCCGAGAATCGCGTGCCAAAGAGCCAGGTTCTTTAGCAGTCTGGGGGATGGGAGTGGAGGTCAGAGTCAAGGTCAAGGGCGGCGGGAGATTGTTCAGAGTGCTTCCTGCTGCCCCGGGAGTCCTAAGACCAGGTCAGGATCTGCCCCCTTCCCTCCAACTCCAGCAGCATCCTGGGCCTGGCAAACCCAAAAGGTGGGGCACAGCGGACTCTCCCCACCAGGAAGTCAGGCCACTTGGATGGGGGCAGAGGAAGTCCCGGGTCGGCTCAGGCCTCTGGCCCTGGGGCGAGTTCCAAGGCTCCACATTATCCCCAGCGGTGAGCCCCAGGGGTAGTGGGAAAGGGAGTCGAGGTGCAGTTAGCATCCTTCAGCCCTGATGATGTCCTGGGGGGCACCGCGTTTGGGTACCAAGGGAGGGAGAAAGGCGCCTTGTTTGGGAAGCAGTTTCTAGGATGCGGGGTGCCAAGCAAAGTTCTGTCTTAAGCAGGCGGGGGACCGCGGGCCGCAGGAGGGGCGAGTCCCTTCTCCCTGTCCCTGCCCCTTTGACAGCAAAGGGTGGGGCGCACAGGTGGACCCTCCCCACCCTTCTCCTGAGGCCCTTTGGAAAATGGCCCCAGGCCTGAGGGGGGAGGGTATACGGTCCACAGGCCCTCCCAGGGAGGAGAGGGTACACCGGCCCTCCCTGGTAGGAGAGGGCGGCATGTGTGTTGGGCCCGGGCTGGGCCCTCTCGAGTGACGGGAAGAGGGGGGCTTCCCACCTGGGTGATGGAGGCAGCTTTGGGGCGCGGGGCAATGAGGAGCGTGCAAACTGAAAGTGAAACAGCTTATGTCCAGGAAATACTTGTGCTGCCCAGGGTTCACTGAGCCGCCAGGGGCTGTGGTCAGAACCCGGCAAAGGGGGAAACCGGGGGCCGGAGACAGGAGGACGAGGGGTACACGTGGCTTCCTCAGCCACCTGCTAGGCAGGCGGGGCAAGGGCAGAGACCGGCACCGGCAGGGAAGGCGGCCTTGCAAAGGAGCCGCTCTGAGGTTCCACAGACTGGGAAGCAAGTCTGACATGAGCGCTGAGGAGAGAATGGACACGTGTGGAAATTCAGATCGCCCTGATGGCTTGACTAGCCCCGCGGCCTGGGGCCTTCCTTGTGCCTCAGTTTTCCCACCTGTGCAGTGGGCATGACGGTGCCCATCCTGCCTCCTCCCGCACGTGTAAGGAGGACACCACAGGCGCTCGCGAGATGTGTGCGGCTAACAGGCCCGAGTTGGAGAACAGGTGTGCTCTGACTAGCCGGTGGGGGGGAGTGGGACCTTCGGGGACGGCCTTCAGGGTCACTGGCTGGAAGGTGGCGAGTCTGCGGTGAGCATGGACTGGATAGGGTGCAGGGGGCCCCAGCGGCAGCGGAAGGAAACCCCGCCTCTGAAACTCGCCTCCCCAGCCCAGAGGGGGGTAAGACGTGACGAGACAGCCGCTTGGCCACCACTGTGGCCTCCCCGCCCCAGGGCCTGGGCTGGTCCCCGGTGGGGGGAGTCTTGGCTGCCTGGCCTTCCTCAGCCCCAGTCTTCCTTGAAGAGCCGCCAGTGAAGTGATAAGTTCTTGGGTCAGTGGGTCTTTCCAGAGGGGGCCCTCTGCACCTCCACGGACCGCTGGAGCCCCTGGTCCCATCTCTGCTTTCCTATCTGCCCCCAACAGTCTGACACTCCTCCTCTCCCCAGGACCTGAGGAATGGCTTCCGGACAAGGCCCGGGTCCCCCCGGGCAGGGCTGCGGCGAGCCTGACCCCTCCTCCACCTCGGGTAAGGGTCTGTCTGCCCCCTCACCCACCCCATAGCCACCGGGGCCAGCTGGGAGGTTGGCGAGAGCAGACCCGGATGGTCCCAAGGGCCCACCTCAGTTTACCCGCCTTTCGCAAAGGGGAAAAGCACCTCCCCACCCAGTGCAGGCGGCCAGCCGGCTCAGCAGCCGGGGTGCAGGCCAGACCCAGCCCTGGGAGCGGCAGGGGGAAGGACGCGTAGGACCTGAGGAGGCCACCCTGCCCTCCCCGGGCAGCCAGCGATGGGCGAGCAGCAGGGAAGGCGTGGGCGCGGCTGTCTTATCCCAGCTGGGGAAACAAGGAAGTGAGGCGGTTTATCACCTGGTCAGGGCCGCCCAATGTGGAGATGGGCTGTTAGACTCTGGGGAGGAAGGAAGAGAGTGCCCTCTCCCAAGGGGACCACCCCAAAGGCCGGCAGCTCCGCCACCCAGCACAGGCTGCTTCCTGGCCTGAGCATCCCAGGCCGCTCACTATATCCCAGTGTGACTTTCCTGGGCTGCAATTTCAAACTCTGTTTCCCACGGTCCCTAAGCCAAGCCATACGGCCGGGTGCCTTGGACACTAAACATCAGAGACCCAAACGCCTGGGAGTCCATCCTGGCCACACTGCTCACTCCAGCCGCATGACCTCGCGCACGTGACGCTAACACCATGCCTCAGTTTCCCCATCTGTAAACGGGGCGGTCGCCTCCTCCATAATGCTGCTTTGAGAAGACAGCTCTACTCGGAGTCAGCCCTAGGTGTCACCTGAGGGTTAGAGGAGGGACAGGTGTGTCCCCCGGCAGAGGGAACCCTCCTCCCCAAAGCACTTCCTCCCTGACTCCCAGCTTTGGTCCCCAGAGGAGCAGGTGGCCCGGGACACGGAGGAGGTCTTCCGCAGCTACGTCTTTTACCGCCATCAGCAGGAACAGGAGGCTGAGGGGGCAGCTGCACCTACTGACCCAGAGATGGCCACCTTGCACCCAGAACCCAGCAGGTGAGCTGCGGCCCCTGGGCCCACGGGGACGTGCTGAGAGAAGCGGAGGCTCACGCAGGGTCGCCGTGTCGGTTCTGGGAGCGGAGCAAGCTGGCAGGGGCTTCTCCCGCTGCTGCCCTTTTGCGTTTGCTCCCATCCCAAAACCGGCACCCTTTTCAGCACAGCCTGGCCCTTGTGCCCGGGCCAGCCCTCGTGTCTGAGACACGGTCAGGACTTCCCAGGAGGGGCGCCCCAGGCCAGGGCATCTCGGGCAGGCAGCAGCGGTTTGCTGCCAGTCCGGGCCCTAACTCACTGGCTGCCTCCCGCTCCTCCAGCACCATGGGGCAGGTGGGCCGCCAGCTCGCCATCATCGGGGACGACATCAACCGGCGCTACGACTCGGAATTCCAGGCCATGCTGCAGCACCTGCAGCCGACGGCAGACAACGCCTACGAGTACTTCACCAAGATCGCGTCCAGGTAGCCCCGGCCACCGCCCCTCCACGGCGCTGTCCCCGCTGCGCCAGGCTCTGCCTGTGAGACGGGAGACAAGCTTCTCTGCTGGTGTCGGGAGATGTGTTTTCTGTCCCCGCCTCTGCTGTTAACTCACGCGTGGCCTCGGGCCCCTGCCTTTCTCTTTCTAAGCCCAGGCTCCTCATCTTTGTACACAAGGGCACAGCCTTCATGAGCCCTAACACCAACATGAGCTGGTAGATCAGGACTGTGGGGGGGCGGCCCACAGTGGGGTTGTCCCCGGAGCTCCCCAGCACTGCTGGGACACAGCTGTCGTTCTGATTTGGAACCACATTTCACACCAAAGATGGTTGCTGAACCTGGCTTCAGCCCACCGGGTCCTGAAGATGACTGATGCTCTGATCTGGCCCCAAGAGACCAGCAGCCTGGGCGAATCCTAGCTTCGCCATTTACCGGCTTTGTGGCACATCCTAGCCTTCAGTTTCCTGGTCCGTAAACTAGGGGAAATACGCTTAGGACCGCGTGCACACTTAGAGGTGTTAGCCGTTGTCACCATCTGGGTTAAGAAAGTCAGCCTTGGGGTAGATTCGAGGCTGAGGGTGAAGGCAGGAGCCGGAGATGGAATCAGTGCTCAGAGCTGAACGCCCTGCCTGTGTCCTTAGAGGTCACCACCCACTCCGCTGTGATTCTAAGACTGTCCTAACCTCCTCTTCTGTCCTTTTCTCTCTGCCGTCCCCGGGCTGCCAGGCCAGCAGCAGTGCCCACAGGTAATCTCCCCGCTGCCTCCACCCGCCCGCTCTGCCCTCCAGGCTCTGTGAGCCTTTGCGCCCCCAGCACGGGGCCACAGCCCAAGCAGCAGCGCCCCACTCATCTGCCGTCTGAGCTTTCTCCTTTCACAGGGATGCGGGCTCTTTCCAGATTGAAGCCAGGCTGGGGCAGCCTCTGCGCCCCCCAGTTCACGGCTAAGCCATTTTTGCTTTCCAGCAGGGAGGGGATGGGAGTGGGGGGTCCAAAGGGATGGGAGGGGGAAGGAAGACGAAGGGCCCCCCGGGGGTCTCCAGTGACAGCATCTCCCCTGCCTGCAGCTTGTTTGAGAGTGGCATCAACTGGGGCCGCGTGGTGGCTCTGCTGGGCTTCGGCTACCGCCTGGCCCTCTACGTCTACCAGCGCGGCCTGACCGGCTTCCTGGGCCAGGTGACCCGCTTTGTGGCCGACTTCATGCTGCGTCGCTGCATCGCCAGGTGGATCGCGCAGAGGGGTGGCTGGGTGAGTGCCTGAGCATTGGTCACCCCGTCCCTGCTGCTGGAGCCGCCCCACCCCGGGCCCTGGGAGCCACCAGCCCTCACTAGCCACCTCCACCTATGACCCCTCTGTCTCTCCTGGCAGGTGGCAGCTCTGGACTTGGGGAACGGCCCCATCAGGAACGTAGTCATAGTTCTGGCTGTGGTTTTGTTGGGCCAGTTTGTGGTACGAAGATTCTTCAAGTCATGACTCCTGGAGGGGCCCTTTGGGGTCCTGAGACCCCTGTGTGAACTTTGGCCCCAGCTTCTCCCCTCACCTCCTCTCCAGCAGGGGTGTCCCCCTGCCCCCCATTAAGAGCACAGAAGCTTTAGTAAGTGGGCACTCCGGCTTTGGAGGGCCCCTGTCCAGGGGCATCCATCAGACTGCTGGGTGCTCCAACATTGCATGGTGCTAACGGGCCCCCTCTCGGAGGGGGGCGGTGGCCTCTCTCTTAGCTCTCTGGGACCCCCTCAGCCCTGTCTGCTGGGTGCTGGGGAGACTGATAACTTGGGGAAGCAAGAGGCTGGGAACCACTTCTTCCAAGTCGTCATTAACGGTTTTAGCTTTTTATAATACCCTTAGAAGGGCACCCCTCCTTCCCACCAGTCTGCCCAAAGCCAGGACATCTGGGCTGTGGGGGTTAGTAGCCCTACCCTTCCCCAGAATTCAGCAGTTCTGGAAGGTTGAGCTTGAAAGCTGGGCCTGGAGCCCAGACCTGGCCCTTCCTGAGCATCGCGTTCCCCGGGAACAGGACTGGGGAGGGGGGGGGGGATGAGGTCCCCGCAGCCCCCGCTCCCACCCCCCCCCAACCCCCCCACCCCCGCCCCGGCCCATACTGACTTTGGAGGTGGACTCTCAGGGATTCGGGGTGGGGTGGGGTGCAGACCAGAGCTCCTGAGGGACTCTGTCCCCCCACGTGTTACCACTTGCTCCCACCCATCACTACAAGCAGCTCGCCACACCCCCCGCCACTCCAGGTGAGGAAGGGAGGGGTCTCAGGTGAGCGCACTGCCCGGGCCCCCACCTCGCCTGGACTACAGGGTTTAGGACTGCGGTTTGTATTATCAGGGAAAGGGGCAGGGAGCGCATCATAAGTTTCTGAGTGAGAGAAGGGCTAGAAACACCACTAGGAACCCCAGGGCTGGGGCCCTCCCTTCTGGCCTGGGCACAGTGTAATCCGGGGGTGTGCACAGGGGAACTGTGAATACTTGAACTCCGCCCCAACCTCTACCCTCCGCACCCCACACCTGCCTGAGCCCCTCCTGATGGTGGGGTCAAGTGCCTCGTCTATCTTGCACAGCTGAGGGATTCAGAGGTCAGGGGAGAGGAGTTCTTGATTAAACCAAATGCAGGGAGGGGACGCAGAGGGAGCCGGCTGGCCACCTCCCACCCTCTGAGTGTGTCTGAAAATAAACTGCAACCCCCACTCAGACTTGATCCCTTTTGTCGTCTCCACTGTTCTTCTCTTCATCAGGCTGACTAGGGGAACCTGAGCACGAGTGACTTTCACCTGGTTTTTACTGACGGGTCTCCTATGGAGCCTCCAAAACGCTGTGGAGGTCTGGGTGTGTTTCTCCAGCCCTCTAGAAGGCCTTGGCCCCTCCCCCACTCGCTACCCCCTTCTCCAGGAACTTTCCTCATTTCTTGGGGTTCCAGGCGAGTTTCCCATTCCCACAGGAAGTCAGGGGTCCCCAAACTGCTAGGCTCGGGTTGCAGAGTTGGTGGAGCAGCTGCCCTTGCCTGGGGACCCCCACAGGGCTGGTCTGAACTCTCCCTTCCAGGGGCCACCACCCACGCTTGGCTCCACCTGGGACGCAGCGTCCCGGCTCCCTCTTCCCCATGTCCCCCACAGCTCACACGCACACAAGCCTTTTCATTCTAGGAGTTCTCTGCTGCATGGGAGTCCCTATGGGGAGGCAGCCAGGGGTGATAAAAATAACAAGCACGGAGGCGTTTAAATGTTCCAAAACCGACAAAATCTTTCCAGTCCCGGGCACCCTGGTCTGTTTTCTGACACCTTTCCAAAAGTGGTCACACGCAAGCCCTAAAGGACTCGGGCTTCTCTTTCACTTCCCCAAGGGCATCTTGCCAATCCCCTGGGCCCTCCGACTTGGTCTTCACAGAGCCCACGTCCTGCTTGCAGTCGTTGAGAGTGGACCCCTGCGAGCTGTGGGGGCTGGAAGGGTGGTGGCGACAAGGCCCCTTGCAATTTCCTGCAGGAAAAGCTCGTAGACAGTTTTTATGGAACACACTCTGCGGAGCTTTATGTTGAGAATTTATCATACGTGCCCAACAATCAGCAGGTATAACTGTGGCGGGGAGGGTTGTTAAACTCCCATTTTACAGATAAGGAAACTGAGGTGCCTGCCCAGAGTCACCGGGGAGAAAGGGCGGGGAGCTGGCACTGGCCACCAGGACACTGGCTCGAGGCTTCACGTGGAGGCCGGAGGGGTGGGGGCCGGGGCCGTTGGTCTCGAGCACAGGTCAGCCACGGGGAGAGGTGGGGAGGCAGAGGTCGCCTACCCGCCGCGCGGGTGGGAACCGTGCGACCGCTCTGAGAACTCTGGGAGGCGAGCGGACTGCCCGGATCAAAGATGGCCGCCGCCGCCTCGGGCGCGCAAGCGTGCCCCCTTATGGGCGGGGCCTCGGGGCGCACCGCCCACCCACTCCCGGCGGAAAGCTGGACTAAGGGTGGGCGGTGGCGGCGGCTGCGTGGTTTCCACTCTCTCCTGAAAGGCCCGGGGAGCAGCCCCCGAAAGGTTTAGGCCTGTGCCTAGGGTTCCACTCCACCCCGCATTCTGTCAAGATGAAGTTGCCCAAAGAGAACTATAAATACATTCTTAGGGGGGATTCTGGGGGTACAGGGAGCAGATGGGCTTTGCAGGTATTAAGGAAGTTAAATTCTTCGCAAGATTTGTGGTTCTTCTGAAAGTGTTGCTTCGTCTCCTCCGGAGAGGTCTAGACGCCTCAGTCTGCGGTACCACCGGGATGAGGCAGTGCAGCCTGCCCGCGGAAGGAAACACTTACTGCTGAGGGAGGCGGCGGCCGTGAGAACGCCGGCCCCGCCTCGCACCGGCGCCTCCCGCCCCCATCCCGCGGCGTCCGTTCGTGAGTTTGCTGGTTAGGTCACTGGCTGTCCGTCCAAATGAGAAAGTCCTGCTTTTGCCCAAATCACTCGGTACGTTGTTTGAACAAGTTTTTATGACCTAACCGTGTGTGTGTGTG
Source organism: Dama dama (assembly GCF_033118175.1). Taxonomy (NCBI): domain Eukaryota; kingdom Metazoa; phylum Chordata; class Mammalia; order Artiodactyla; family Cervidae; genus Dama; species Dama dama. The sequence goes on along the minus strand of NC_083687.1, from coordinate 10,366,093 downwards.
TGTGTGTGTGTGTGTGTGTGTGTGTGTGAAGTTGCTTAGCCTTGTCCGACTCTTTGCAACCCCATGGACTGCAGCCCTCCAGGCTCCTCTGTATGGAGTACTGGAGTGGGTTGCCATGCCCTCTTCCAGGGGATCTTCCCAACCCAGGAATAGATACAACCCAGGTCTCCTGCATTGCAGGAGGATTCTTGACCCTTTGAGCCACCGGAGAAGCCCAACCATCTGAATGGCATTAAAATTAATTCGTTAGTTAATTAAAATAAATAAAACAACCATGTCCTGCTCCAGTTGTGCACACCAAGGATGTAGAGGCCCAGATCAAAGACACGTGTAAAATCTGATTTAGTTCAATCTAAGCAGAACAGATTTTGTGTGTGTGTGTGCATGTGTCAAAGAATGGCATTATGTGAGATTGCCGGAGGTTTTTAAATGTCCAGGACCAAAAAATCAGCAAAACCCAGGTTATGGGATGTGATCACCAATTGCCAAACACATTAGAAAGGTGAACACCAGACTACTGGGGTATAAAAGATGGGGGAAGATGAGGGATTCAGTCTCCCAGGTATTAAGAACAAAAAGAAGTAGTCTGGGCTGTGGAGCCCTTGACCAGAAGCAGATCCCTGGCAAAGTGTATAAATGAATCAAAAAAAGAGTAGCCTCACAAGACCAAAATCAAGTGATGGGCAGAAATTGGGCTTTTCTGAAAAAGTCAATAGCCGAAGAGATGAAAGCCACAGAATCCCCTTCCACTGGGAGGGCGGGATTTGGCAGCCGATGTAAGCAGGTGCCAGTGGATGCCTGTGAGTATGTGAGTGTGCTCCTGCACTTGGGGGCGGGGTAACCCCGGAGTGGGCATCCATGTGAAAATCAACATGGAAATGAATATACCACTCAACTCCACTTAACCGACTGTTCCTTTGCAGTCTTGGAATCATTCCTGGTGCCCAGTGCCTGAGATTTTTTGTGGTTTGGCTAAGAACATAGTTCTTCAAAGTTTTCTGCTCTATCACATCACTTTTGTGATGATTGGCTGCATGGAAGCTGGGCTCACCAGCCCTCTCATATTTTGACTTGACCCCTCTCTGACCTGACCTCTGACCCTATGGAGAGCAATTTCTCCAAATCATTTCTAGCAGACTGTTAGGCTTCCTCAAGAATGAGAACATTTTCTTGTTTAATCCCCAGGAGGGCCCCACCAGCTGAATCCGCATGGCCAGCATCTCTGAACTGTGGATGTTGTGAATCCAGGCACAGGCAGCACTGTGCTGGGTTCTGGGAGGTGGGTTCCCGTGTCTATCAAAAAAGATTTCCAGGAACCTGAGTAACACAACTAGTAGGCTGTGTGTGAGAAGGGCTGAGTGCAGGCTGAATCCAAATGCTATCCTGGTGAGGTGGAGGAGTCTGCTGGTTGTGATGTGTAGTGTAATTGACAAGATCATTTTCACATGACCTTGGCTGGCCTGAACAATGGAACTGGCTAGAATTAACCCCCTCCTTCCTTCTGCCTGTGACAGGAGCCATACCCAAGCTCAGCTGACCACTGGACTGGGGGTTAGTAGGAGTATTCTGTGCTCCCCTCCTTGGCTGGTTAGGGACATGGTAATATTCACAGGCCAGAGGTATCCAGTTACTGGCAACCTCAGACAATTCCTGTAACCGGCTGGCCCCTTGAATCTAGATTGTGTGTGGTGCCAAGCAGCCTGGTGTTCCTTCATTGACAAGGCTGTTTTCCCATGCCAGCTCTGTACGAAGGCAGAGTGATGGCATGAAGCCCTTTGGCTGGAGGGCACAGTGTAAAGCAGGACCAGTGCCCACCAGCCTGGCTCACCTCCTCTGGATGAGGTGCGGGTCGGCGGGTGTGGTTGCTTCTTTTATTGACCTTGTTTTCTCTTTCCCCGGCAAAGCTGTGTGTCCTACAGTTTAATTCAAATCTGGGACTTTACCTGAAGATAGCATCACATCCCACAAGTTAAGGGCTCAGTCCCTGAAGACTACTCTGACCCCCACCTCCAACACCAATCACAAGTTCAGATGCTTCTGACAGACCAGCTATAGATCAGAAGTTCAAACAACCCCTTTCTCTGGTTTGAACCATTTGCAAGAATGGTTCAGCAAAGAGCTTGCTTACTAGATTACCTATTTGTTTAGGGACTTCTGTGGTGGTCCTGTGGCTAAGACACTGGGCTCCCAAAGCAGGTGGCCCAGGTTCAATCCCCAGTCAGGGAACTAGATTCTGCATACCACAACTAAGAATTCGTATGTCTCACCTAAAGATCCCGTATGCAGTAACTAAGACCTGGGGCAGTCCAATAAATAAATACTTTCTAAAAAATGAATTCATTAAAAAAAATGGATTCCTAGTTTATTACAAAGGATATTAAAAGATACAAATGGGGACTTTCCTGGTGGTAGAGTGGCTAAGATGCCACACTCCTAATGCAGGGTGTCTGGCTTCAATCCCTGGTCAGGGAACGAGATCCCACATGCTGCAACTAAACATTAACATGCTGCAACTAAGATAGAAGATCCTGCCTCCTGCAAATAAGTCCCGGCTCAGCCAAATAAGTAAATATTTAAAAATAAAAGATACAAATGAACAAGCAGATGAAGAGATACTTGGGGCCAGGTCTAGAAGAGTCCAGGGCACAAAAGCTTCTGTCCCCAGGGAGTTTTGGGTGCCCCACCCTCCTGGCAGATGGAGGCATACCCGGCAGGTGTTCACCAACCAGGAAGCTCTCCCAAACCTCATGGCTCAGAAATTCTTATGGAAGCTTCATTACACGACTACTAGTGACTAACATCCAACCCCTCTCCCCTTCTCCAGAGTGGGAGGGCGGGGCTGAAATTTCCAACTCTCCAATCAAGGTTGGTTCCCTTGGCAACCTGCCCCCATCTGAAGGGGCTTTCCGAAAGTCACCTGATTAACATAAACTCAGATGTGGCTCAAAGGGCCTTGTTATGAATAACAAAATGCACCTTTTAAAAAATGCACCTTAATATTTCGCTCTTAAACCACTTAGGAAATGTCAAGGACTTTAGGAGTTCAGTGCCAGGAATAAGGACAAAAACTAAAGATGTATTTCTTATTATAAACCACAATATCAGAAAGCCAATTTCCACGTTGTGTGATGCTATGGGATTTGTCTCGGCCTCAGTGCCTGTTGGGGGAGACCCAGAAGGATCTTGTCCATGGGAGACGCCTCTTCCCTGTTGCCCAGGACCCTCCAGGCACACAGCTTCGAGTGCGGGAGCCCCCCTGTGTCCATGGCTGCCCTGAGTCAGCACCGCGCCTGGAGCATCTCTGCTCCTCACCGCCCCACCTCTGCCTTCCCATTCCCACTGCCACGGCCCCAGGTGTATCCTCCATGTTCCAGGTTTAGCTAGTGGCCCTTCCTTGGGTCCTATCCCGCACAATCCCACCACCGCACTTCACAAAACACTGTCTTCACCATGTCGAATCCCCACTTCACATCCACTAGATCTGCTCTGCTCATCACACTGGCCTCCTCTTTGCCGATCCCTGGTGGAGGCACTGGGAAGTCAGTGTCTCTCTATCCTCAGGAGCTTCCACGCAAAGGAGGAGGCGCCAAGCAGTGATGAGGACTCCAGTGAGAAGTGGCAGGGCAGGGCAGGGCCGTGGGGTCCCGGAGGAGAGGCATCAGGCCAGGCCTGGGGGTGAGCCAAGGAGGCTGCTCAGAGGAGGGAACAGACAGGCATTTGAGACCTTCGCTTTCCTCTGCCTCCTACCTGACAGCCCTGGTGCGGTGGTCTTCAGAGCCCCTCCCACTTCTTCCCTGTGCCCCATTCCACATTTCACAGGATCTGTTCCCCACCCACCTCCTTCCTTTGTTTCAACATGCTTCTTCATACTTTGACATCAGAAGGGCAGCAGAATATGCCACTTCAAAATATGACACTTTGGTATATTTTGAGCTGCAGACATTTGAAGAACAGCAAACGCAGGGGGATTTCTCTGAATCCCCCATCTGTCTAAAGACAGATCCTCCCGTAGATGAATTGTCACAGATTCCCCTCCCCAGGAGTTTCATCAACCAGAGATTTATTTATCTTCAAAAAGGAGACTCGAAGTCCACGTTGTATCAGACAAACTTTGTCACAAACTGTTATATCTCCCATCTCTTCTCCTAAGGGCCCCTTTATCTTCCTTAAAAGTCATTTACTCTCCCCTGAGAGGCGTATATAAGCCCTCCCCTTTCCCTATTAAGATGGTATTTAGGGACTTCCCTGGTGATCCAGTGGCCAAGACTCTGAGCCACAGTGCAGGGGGCCCGGGTTTGATCCCTGCTCAGAAAACTAAAGCCTACATGCCACAACCAAGATGGAAATTCCAGCACGCCGAAACGAAGGCCTGACACAGCCAAATAAATTAATTAATTTTTTAAAAGTTTAAATAAACTTACAAGATGGTATTTAATCCTGAATTGTAAGCTACATCAGGAAGTTACTCATTTTTCCTCGGGTATCTCTCAGGCATATAAGGGGTATATATAGATCTCCAGTTCTTTGGATCTTATGGTTAATGATTTTAACCATTAGGTTTTTAACCACTAGTTATGAAATGCATTTCATTTTAAGTTTTGGGACCTGAGTATAAGTCTTCAGTCTGCCTCTTACATAGCTTTTGGACCAGTCCCTCTAAGTATAAAACCAAATAAGAATTCATGCTTTCTTTCACTCACTCAACAAACATTTACTGACTACCATGAAGGCTCTATAAACCAGAATGGAATGGAATTTAGCTTGAGTATTTGTATTTGGCTTGTCATGTATATGATTTAAGGGTAGAAACTTTGAGTTGAAGCTACTGAATTTCATCAATACTGCTAATCAAAAAATAGGACCTCATTGTAATCTTCAAAAATATTATATTATTAATAATAAAATCTGAGTTTTTATTATGTGTCTGATACATTGCTGCTGTTGTTCAGTCGCTAAGTCATGTCCAACTCTTTGTAACCCCATGGACTGCAGCATGCCAGGCTTCTCTGTCCTCTACTATCTCCCGGAGTTTGCTCAAATTCATGTTCACTGAGTTGGTGATGCTATCTAACCATCTTATCCTCTGCCACCCCCTTCTCCTTTTGCCTTCAATCTTTCCCAGCATCAGGGGCTTTTCTAATGAGTCAGCTCTTCACAACAGGTGGCCAAAGTATTAAAGCTTCAGCTTCAGCATCAGCCCTTTCAGTGAATATTCAGGACTGATTTCCTTTAGGATTGACTGGTTGGATCTCCTTTCAGTCCAAGGGACTCTCAAGTATTCTCCAGCACCACAGTTCAAAAACATCAATTCTTTGGCGCTCAGCCTTCTTTATGGTCCAACTCTCACATCTATACACGCCTACTAGAAAAACCATAGCTTTGACTATTCAGACCCTTGTCAGCAAAATGATGTCTTTGCTTTTTATACACTGTCTAGGTTTGCCATAGCTTTCCTTCCAAGGAGCAAATGTCTGTTAATTTCATGTCTGCAGTCACTGTTCACAGTGATTTTGGAGCCCAAGAAAATATAATCTGTCACTGCTTCCACTTTTTCCCTTTCTATTTGCCATGAAGTGATGGGGTCAAAATACATATTACATGTATGAAAGAAAGTGAGAGTGAAGTCGCTCAGTCATGTCCGACTCTTTGCGACCCCATGGACTACAGTCTCCCAGGCTCCCCCGTCCATGAGATTTTCCAGGCAACAGTACTGGAGTGAGTTGCCATTTCCTTCTCCATTTTATATGACTGTCTGAAGTCGTGTTTTGCCAATTTCTGTGGCGCACAAAGTGCCTCACTCTCCACAGTGAACTCCCTTCAGGGCGTGTTGAAAGTCAACAGCCGGAGCAGCACAACCGGCAGCACAACCGGCAGCGGCTGTTGACTTTCAACACGCCCTGAAGGGAGCTCAGTGTGGAGAGTGAGGCACTTTGTGTGCCAGAGAAATTGGCGAAACACGACTTCAGATACTTACATATTCTCAGGAACTGATTTCCCCTTGCATCTCCTCATTCGGGCTTCCCTCATAGCTCAGGTGGTAAAGAATCTGCCTGCAATGCAGGAGACCAGGGTTCGATCCCTGGGTCAGGAAGATCCTCTGGAGAAGGGAATGGCAACCCACTCCAGTATTCTTCCCTAGAGAATCCCATAGACAGCGGAGCTGGGCAGGCTATAGTCAATGGGGTCACAAGGGTCCAAGAGTCAGACATGACTTGAGGACTAAACCACCACCATATTTTCAGACCCTGGTTTCATGACCCTCTACATCTCCTCATATCTAGAGAAGCACTAAATCCCTTCATGATGACATTAGCTCCTCATGACTAGCAGATAACTTTTTGTATTAATAAAATAAGTGCTGGATTGTATTGAACCCCCCCTTCACCAAAATCATATATATTGCCTTTCCATCACTACCTCTTTGCAGCAGTTTCTCAGAGCTATCTGAGGTGCTGTCGGCTGCAGTCCTCATTTTGAGCCAAATAAAACTTAACTTGTAACTCTCACGTTGTGCATCTTTTTTAGTCAACATATTAGAACCTAAGATTTTTCTGAGGTCTATGACCTTTACCATTATGTTATTCTGCTTTCTTTTTATTATAACTGGGAAACATAGTTATTAGGGATAATAGAAGAAAAAACTAAAAGTCACCATAATTCATTTTTCTTAACATTTGTCTAGTCCTTTCCCAATTTTTAAAATATGTACATCCATAATCAATAACCATGTATCAGTTAGTTAGTGCTATGTAACAAAACTATTCCAAAGCTCAGCAACTTAAAACAAAAATCATTTATTATTTCTGTGGGAAATATTTATTATTTTCCACGGATTATGGTTGAAGTGGACAGTTCTGCTGATCTGGGCCAGGCTTAGCCATTCTTAGTTGGGCACATTCATGCCTTCATCATCCACTGGCAGGTCTGCTGAGGTCTGGCTGGTCTAAGATAACCTCAGCTGGGGCAACTCAGCTTCCTTCACGTGTCATTCATGCCCCTCCAGCAGCTTAAGCCTGGCATGACCTCACATTCACATGTTCTCATGGAGGTCACAGAGGAGCAAGAGAAGTAGCAGAATCACACTTTTTCTAGCCTCTACTTTTGTCAAGTCGGCTAACATTACTACAATGGCCAAAGCAGGTCACATGGCTAAATTCTAATTCTTCAAGAGGTTGGGGAGGGACTTCCCTGGTGGTCCACTGGCTAAGACTCCACACTCACAGTGCAGGGGGTATGGGTTCGATCCCTGATTAGGGAACTAGATCTTGCCTGCGGCAACTAAAGGTCTCACATGTGACAACAAAGACGAAAGATCCTGAGTGCAACAAATAAGGCCTGTCAAATAAATAAATATTTTTATTTACTTTATATATTTTTATGTAAAATACATATCTTAAATAAAGGTGCAGTCAAATAAATAAATATTTTCAAAAAAGAGGGTGGGGAAATTGACTTTGCTTCTGTTATGCAAATGAGAGAATTAATTCTTAGGTCGATAAGGAGTCCTGGGCTGTGAAAAGGAGAAAGGGGTCCCAGGAGGAGAAAAGAACAAACTTTTTTTTCTGCATTGCTCTCTTAGTCACAAGCCCAGAGCTAATGATTACACAACAAAACTCATCTTTCTCAAGGGTATGTTTTTCCTTAAGCTCTGTACTAATGATTATACAATAACAATGTATCTTGCTTGAGGACATGTTTCTCCTTAACAAGAACCTTCTGATTAATCTTGTTATCTTAAGACCTATGTTATGGGAGTGGGTCTGGTAAGACCCTTATAAGACTAGCAAGTGGGGTACTCTCTGGCCCCCCTCTGACATCTATGTCAGAAGCTTTCTCGGTCCTTTTTCACTTTAATAAAACTCTGCTATCCAAAAGCTCTTGAGTGGTCAAGCCTGTTCTCTCGTCCCAAAGCTAAATCTTCTTCCGAGATCAAGAATCCAACGTCATTCACCATAAGCTATCACAAGAAACCACAAATTTACAGAACAAAGGATGTGGCTATAGGGAAGGGTGATGAGTTGGAGTCATCAGTTAAATCAACCTACCAATCTGTCCTCCAACTACAATTATTTCTGTTCTCCCTCCAGGCAAAGTATGCTCATCCCTACTTCAGGAGGCCATAAAGAGGTATCCATCATGACATTAAGCCCAAGTTCCAGGATCTTGTGATCTACATCAGGTCTGAATGCAGCTCTTGAATGGAATGCCTATGATCTAAAAAGGCAAGTTATTTATCTTATACACACCCAAAATTCCATGGTGAGTCTGGGCCAGAATAATCACAATAGACACTCCTCTGAAGAAGAATAAGGATGAATAGTTGGCATACAGAAATCACTGGTCCAGAACACTTCTCAAATTGTTGCAGGGAAGAGCCAATTCTGACTTTATTTTTCCCTTTGGGGCTTTTGTTATTACAATCATACATAATGGACTGTCTCAGGGAATCCTGCCCCTCTGTCTGACTTAAACGAAAAGTGCCTTTGTTCAGCTCACAGGGAGATAATCTGACAGGTGCCCACCTGTGAATGGCTACAAGAATGAAGAGATTAACACATCCCCTCCTTGAGGTTAAACATTCCAAGAGATCAGGTCAGTCTGTGACCCCATGGACTGCAGCACTCCTTGTCCATCACCAACTCCCGGAGTTTGCTCAAACTCATGTCCGTCGAGTCGGTGATGCCATCCAACCATCTCATCCTCTGTCGTCCCCTTCTCCTCCTGCCTTCAATCTTTCCCAGCATCAGGGTTTTTCCAATGAGTTAGCTCTTCAAATCAGGTGGACAGATTATTAGAGCTTCAGCTTCAGCATCAGTCCTTACAATGAATATTCAGGACTGATTTCCTTTAGGACTGACTGGTTGGATCTCCTTGCAGTCTAAGTGACTCTCAAGAGTCTTCTCCAACACCACAATTCAAAAGCATCAATTCTTTGGGGCTCAGCCTTCTTTATAGTCCACCAAGTTCTATATGACTACCGGAAAAACCATAGCTTTGACTATATGGACCTTTGTTCGCAAAGTAATATCTCTGTTTTTTAATATGGTATCTAGGTTTGTCGTAGCTTTTCTTCCAAGGAGCAAGCGTTTTTTAATTTCATGGCTGCAGTCACCATCTGCAGTGATTTTGGAACCCAAGAAAATAAAGTCTGCCACTATTTCCATTGTTTCCCCATCTATTTGCCATGAAGTGATGAGACTGGATGCCATGATCTTTGTTTTTTTAATATTGAGCTTTAAGCCAGCTTTTTCACTCTCCTTTTTCACTTTCATCAAGCTGTTCAGTTCTTTGCTTTCTGCCGTAAGGGTTGTGTCATCTGCATATCTGAGGTTACTGATATCTCTCCTGGCAGTCTTGAGTTCAGCTTGTGCTTCATCCAGCCTGCAATTTCGCATAATGTACTCTGCATATAAGTTAAATAAGCAGGGTGACCATATACAGCCTTGACGTACTCCTTTCCCGATTTGGAACCAGTCTGTTGTTCCATGTCTGGTTCTAACTGTTGCTTCTTGATCTGCATACAGATTTCTCAGGAGGCAGGTAAGGTGGTCTGGTATTCCCATCTCTTTAAGAATTTTCCACAGTTTGTTGTGATCCACACAGGATTCCAAGAGATACTTGCAAGATAATGGCCTTTTAACTTTACTTCCTCAACTCCTTCCCCTCTCTGTTCTATCAAAGAAACTGGCATCCAGACCCTGACAAGATGGTTATTTTGAAGACATTAGCCTGCCATCTTTATGTCAGCTGACTTTTCCAATAAAGTCATTTTCTGTCCTAAACACTTCATTTCTCAGATTCATTGGCCTGTTGTGCAGTGAGCAGAGTAGGCTTGGACTTGGTAACAAAATCAGCTAGGCAAATCCAGCCAGGTCCCCCTTTTCTGGGGATGGGGAATATTCCTTGATGAGACCTCGTTTTTCTCCTTCAGAGTGGCTCCCCAATCTATTGCAGGAAGGGAACTCCTTCCAGGGCCTAACAGTAGGCTCTTGTCTAACAATCAAAAGACATGAAGAAAAAGCAAAAGACTTTATTGTGAAGGGGTGCCTAGGCAGATAGCACCAGGGTGAGGGAACCCAGGAGAATTGCTCTGCCACATGGCTCACAGTCTTGGGTTTTATGGTGATGGGGTTGGCTTTGTAACAGGAGAGAAAAGGGCAGGGCACAAGTTTTGAAAGAATGACATAGCCCAAGGACACAACATAAACCGATTAGAATCAGATGAGTCCAAGATGGCAGACAAGTCTTTGAACCTCAATTGGCAAGCTAAATGAGACACCAGAGGTGCCACAACAGCTCCAAAAGTGAAAGTGAAAGTCGTACCCAACTCTTTGTGGTCCATGGACTATACCATGGAATTCTCCTGGTCAGAATACTGGAGTGGGTAGCCATTCCCTTCTCCAGGGGATCTTCCCAACCCAGGGATCAAACCCAAGTCTCCCGCATTGTAGGTGGATTCTTTGCCATCTGAGCCAGCAGGGAAACCCAAGAATAGTGGAGTTGGTAACCTATCCCTTCTCCAGTGGATCTTCCCGACCCAGGAATCAAACCAGGGTCTCCTGCATTGCAGGTGGATCTTTACCAGTTGAGCTACCAGGGAAGCCCTATGACAGTTCCAAGGTGCTGTCAAAAGACCAGGGAGTGGGTGGTGGCCCAATTACTGGAAATCTCCACCCCTTCCCCAAAACAGTTGGAATAATCCTCCCACTTATTAGCAGATGAAATTAACTAGCCCATAAAAACTAACCTTGCCACATTTTCTGGCTTCACTCGCTCTCTGCGATAGCTCACACTCGGTCTATGGAGGGTGCTTCTCTCTGAATCTGAATAAACCCACTTCTCACCTATCACCTATCTCGCTGAATTCTTTCTGTGATGAGACATCAAGAACCTGAGCTTCATTAGGGCCTGAAACCATGGATTTTGGCTGGGTGTGAGTCCCAGCACAAGGGTTCAAGTCCCAATCTGAGATAAATGGTTTCAGTTTCTGGGTTGTCTCTGGCCAGTGACTCCAACTCAGGGTCCTTCCTGGTGGCACGCATCACTCATCCAGGATGGATGCCAGTGAGAGTGATTCTGGGAATTTGGTAAGACATATGGACTGGAGTCTCCTCTCTCCTTCTGACCTTTCTTGAATTCTTCTGTTCTTAACAGCTGTGGGCTTTACTTTCACCACCAGACATATCCACAACAGAGCATCGTTTTCACTTTGGCCCAGTTGATTCATTCTTTCTGGAGCCATTAATAATTGCTCTACAGTCTTCCCCAGTAGCATATTGGATACCTTCCAACCTGGGGGGCTCATCTTCTGGTGTTATATCTTTTTGCCTTTTCATACTGTCCATGGGGTTCTCTAAGCAAGAATACTGGAGTGGATTGCCATTTCCTCCTCCAGGGGACCACATTTTGTCAGAACTCTTCACTGTGACTCATCTTGGGTGGCCTTGCATGTCATGGCTCATAGCTTCATTGAGTTATGCAAGCCCCGTTGCCACAACAAGACTGTGATCCATAAAGGGGAAATTGGACTTTGTCAAGCAGGAGATGGCAAGAATGAACATCGGCTTCTTAAGAATCAGTGAGCTAAAATGGATGAGAATGGGAGAATTTAATTCAGACAACCAATATATCTGCTACTGTGGGCAAGAATCCCTTAGAAGAAATGGAGTAGACCTCATAGTCAACAAGAGTTCAAAATACAGTCCTTGGAAGAAATCTCAAAATGACAGAATGATCTCGGTTCATTTCCAAGGCAAACCATTCAACAGCACAGTAATCCAAATCTGGTTCCCAACCATTGATGCCAAAGAAACTGCAGTTGATTGGTTCTGTGAAGACCTACAACACCTTCTAAAACTAATACCAAAAAAGATGTCCTTTTCATGATAAAGGGATGAAATGCAAAAGTAAGAAGTCAAGAGATACCTGTGTCAGGTGAGTGTATGCTCCTCAGTTCTTTGTCTTATCACAACAAAAATTTGGAGTGACGGACATTAAAGCCGCCTCGGCAGGTCACAACTCTCGGAGGACAGACCGTGTTATAGCTCTCAGGTCTCGAACGGACCATGTCTCGAACGGACCATGTTATAGCTCTTAAATAAATCAGTGTTACAGCTCAGTGTTACAGCTCTATTTATTTAGATGAGAGCAGGAAAATCCATCTTCGAGGCATGAGGGCACGTCGACCCAAAGATGCAAAGAGAAGAGCGCCCCATCGCGTGGGACAGAGAGAAAGAGAAGAGGGATTTGGCTCCTCTTTTTATATGTTTCTTTGTCCCTGGGCCTGTCTTATGTAAATTGGGCCAGCCCGGAGTGTTGTTTGTTTTACCTGAGGTTCTCACTCTGGTCCTTGGACCTTCCTTTGTCCTATTTTCACGGGCTTTTCCCTTCCAGGTCTTTTAGCCACCGCCATTCTGGACTCCTTTTCCCTATTCTAACTACCTAACATTCCCCCCTCAAGAGATGGGAGGCCCAATTCTTTGGGAATGGGGTGTTCAGCTACTTCCTGCTGAACTGGGATGGCGAGGTGCATTGGGCCTCCCCCTCTTGCTAGTCTCAGGCCTCAGAGTCCTTATAGCGGTGTCCATCTAAGGGTGACTGATGTTTTTCGTGGTTGGCTGTAGTTTTATATCTTTGTTGAACTGGCACTGCATGTTGTAGCTTGACCTGGGCAGAGACAAGACAGGCTAGACAATTGACAACACATGGAACAATCATTAGCAGCGTCAGTATGGCATAACAAGGACTAGTAGGGGCATTAGCCAATTTTAAATTCACATCACCAGGATGGCTCAAGTCTCTCCTTGTTCAGAGATCAGAAGATCTATCTCCTGTCTGTTTTGGAGTACAATCTCTGCCAAGCTGTGTTGGTTCTTTAGAGCTGTCTTGAGAAATCTTATCCCCAGGGACCAGATTTTGGGGTTGTTTATTAGAATGGCACTCATTTGTAGTTATGAATAGGTATCTGAGATCTCCCAGGGGCTCACAGGTGTATTGAGTGTCCTCTTCTGTTTTCTTCCACGGCTTGACTCGTGAGTAGTGAATCCAGGAATCATGTCCTGGCACCTTGACCGCTGTGGGAGTAGAAAGTATTACAGGGTAGGGGCCCTTCCATGTGGGCTGGAGCCAAACCCCTGGGGACCCATCTTTCCAGACTTTAATTAGGGCTTGAGTCCCTGGAGCATACAGTGGTGACTCCTTAGAGTCTTTTGGGTCCTGGTTCATACCCCACAAGCATATATCCTGTTGGAATTGCCCAATGGCCATGGTATAAGACTGGAGGGTTTGAACCTCTGGATCTAGGAAGAGGTCATTGACATAAACAAAAGGTCTCCCATATAGCATCTTATAAGGACTAAAACCAACCTGTTCCTTAGGGGCAATATGGGTATGGAGGAGAGCTACTGGTAAAGCCTCCTTCCATCCCAGGGAGGTCTCTTGGGTTATCTTTTTATCGCTGATTTTAAGAATTGGTTGGCTCTTTCTACTTTTCCTGAAGACTGAGGCTTCCAGGCACAATGGAGATAATAAGTAATGCCCAATGCTTTAGAGACTCCTTGGGTGATCTTAGAAGTAAATAATGTGCCATTGTCACTTTGTAATGACCTGGGCAGACCAAACCTTGGAATGATTTCATGGAGCATTTTTTTTTACCACCTCCTCAGCCTTCTCAGTCTGGGTGGGAAAGCCTTCAATCCATCCTGTGAATGTATCTATTATGACTAATAGGTATTTATACCTTTGAGAAACTGGCATCTGGATGAAGTCCATCTGCCAGTCCTCTCCTCAATAGGCCTCACGTCGTTGGACGGGCTTGGCCAGCTGGGGTCTTTGAGCTCCTTGGGGGTTGTTTAATTGGCAGGTGGGACAAGAGGAGACCACTTGTCTTATAGTTGTTTGGAAGCCTGTTCCTCTGAAAGACCTTTCCAGTAATCTTTGGAGGGCCTTTTCTCCTAAATGAGTAGTGGCGTGTAAGGAGTTAACCAACTTCCATTGGAGGTTCCCAGGCAGAAAAAGGAGCCCCTCCTTTTGGAACCACCCCATATGATCTTCTTGAAAGCCCTCACTCTTAGCTTTAAGAGTTTCACCTTCAGTATATGAAGGAGTTTCTGGCAAGTTAGCCTGTGGAACTAAGGTGGCAACCCCTGTTAGGTCATGGTTCTGTAACGCTGCTCTCTTAGCTGTCTGATCAGCTTCGTGGTTCCCTCCTGCCACTTCCGTGCTTCCTTTTTGGTGTCCCTTACAGTGGGAGACTGAAACTTCAGTGGGCAGATGGACTGCCTCTAAGAGTCTAAGGATTTGATCACCATATTTGGTTGGGGACCCTCGGGTGGTCAAATGGCCCCTTTCTTTCCAAATAGCTGCATGTGCATGTAGCACCAGAAAGGCATACTTGGAGTCAGTGTAAATGGCTATTCTTTTTCCTTTTCCCAACTCTAAAGCTCGAGTCAGGGCTATGAGCTCAGCTAATGGGCTGAAGTACCTGGTGGCAGAGGCTTGGCCTCTATGGTCTCAAAATTGGAGACTACTGCATACCCGGCTCTTCTTTTTTCATCCAAGACAAAGCTGCTTCCGTCAGTGTACCAGATTTCCTCAGGATTGGTCAGAGGATCTTCTGACAATCCCTCTCGGGATTTTGTCCAGTGGTCCAAGGTTTCTAGACAGGAGTGAAAGGGGAGAGAACCCTCGGGGGTAGGCAGGAGGGTGGCTGGGTTAAGCACTTCACAAGGGGATATAGTGAGGCCTGGATTTTCCATCAGTATTACTTGATATCTGAGGATTCTTTGATCAGACATCCATAGATGGCCTCTCCCATTTAGGAGATGTTTTACTTGGTGGCTGCTAAAAATAGTTAGTTTGCCCCCAAAGGAGAGTTTTAAAGCATCTTCTATCATGATTGCAATAGCCACAAGATTTCGAAGGCAGAGGGGCCAGCCTTGGGCAGTTGGATCAAGTCTCTTGGATAAGTAAGCTACAGGCTGGGGCTCAGATCCCAACCTTTGAGTTAACACTCCCAAGGCTATTCCCTCTCTTTCACAGACATAAAGTTGGAATGCTTTTTTTGGATCTGGCAAACTCAAGGCAGGTGCCTGAGTTAAGGCCTGTTTTAGTGTAGCCTCTGCCTCCTTTTGAAGAGTTTCCCACATCAGTGGGATTGAATCATCTCATCCCTTTAAGCTTTTATATAAGGGGTGGGCAATTAGACCATAGTTGGGTATCCAGATTCTACAGTACCCAGTTACCCCCAGGAAAGCTCGCAATTGTTTTTGAGTCGTGGGGGAGGGCAACTGGAGGATTCCTTGTACCCCATCAGAGGACAGCCTCCTGGACCCATGTGTAATCTGAACTCCCAGGTAAGTGACCTTTGTCTCGACCATCTGTGCCTTAGCATGGGAGACTTTATATCCCCTTTCTGCCAAAAAGTTTAGAACCTGAACTGCATGTTGTTGGGCACTTTTTTTATCTGGAGAGCAGATTAGTAGGTCGTCTACATATTGTAATATTTTCCCATTAGGTCCCAGGTCCAAATCTAGGAGATCCCGGCTAAGAGCCTGTCCAAACAAGTGGGGGCTGTCTCTGAACCCCTGAGGTAATACAGTCCAAGTCATCTGTTGGTGTTTTTCTCCTAGGGCCTCGCACTCAAATGCAAAAAGATATTGGGATTCTTTAGCCAGTGGTATGCAAAAAAAATGCATCTTTGAGATCCAAGACTGTAAACCACTTGGCACTGGGTGGGATTTACCCCAAGATTACATAAGGATTGGGTACTGTGGGGTGGAGGGGGACTACAGCTTCATTTATGATCCAGAGATCTTGAACCATTCGCCAGGTTCCATCCTTTTTCTTTACTGAGAGGATTGGGGTGTTACATGGCAAACTGGTGGGGACCAATAGCCCACAAGCAAGGAATTTATTTATTAAAGGCTGTAGTCCCTCCCGAGCCTCTCTTTTGAGAGGATATTGTTTCCGGTTAGGAGACCGAGTGGGATCTCGGAGGACAGTGATGACCGGTTCAGCTGGGTGGGCTCATCCAGGAGTCCCCTGCTCCCACACCTGGGGGTTATTTTGTCCTCCCATAGTCTTTGTTCTCTCTCCATTGGAGGTGTAATGGGTTCCTCAGTAGTAACCAGAAGCTGTAGGGCCCTAGGGGCTGAAAAGCTTCCCACCACAAGGGTGGTCCCCAGTTTAGTGAGTATGTCTCTTCCCATTAAGGGAGTAGGATACTCAGGGACCACCAGAAACTGGTGGGAAAATATCTGTCCATCCCAGCAACAAAGAAGTGCTTGGGTGAATCTTTTAGTAGTTGCTTTTCCTGTAGCACCCAAAATGGTACAGGTTTGGGAGGAGAAGTCTCCGGAGTAGGAGATCAAGACAGAGTAGGTAGCCCCTGTGTCAACCAAGAAATTCTCGGACCTACCTGCCACATCCAGTTGCACCCTTGGCTCCAGCCCCGTGATGGTTATCTGTGACAGGCAGGCTGGCTGCAGCGGGCCGCTTCAGTCCTCTTGAACCATCGTGAGGGGAGGCTTGGCGCTTGACCTTGAGGCTCTTGGGTCCCGAGGGCAGAGTGCCGCCCAATGTCCCAGTTGATGGCATTTGTGGCAAGCTGTTTTAGGAGACTTGTCACGGTTAGGACACTCTTTGGCCCAATGCCCCGCCTGTCTACAGATTAGGCATTTGCCTCGTGCCTTGTCATTCAAGGGCTCGGGGTGTGCCATGGGCTTCCCTGGAGGGTGGCCAGCATCTGGGCATGGCTTATCTCTTTCCTTCTCTCTCTCTCCTGGGCCTTGGCCTCCTTCTTCCGTTCTGTTATAAAAGGTATTGCTGGCTGTCTGGATCATCTCATCTAGAGAGGCAGCAGAGTCCTGCTACTGTACCTGTTGTAACTTAATTCTGATATCTGATGCACACTGGGACAGGAATTTGTCCTTTAAAATCACCTGTCCCTCGTAAGAGTCTAAGTCCAAATTGGTAAACTTTTGGAGGGCCTCTTATAGCCTTTACAGAAAGGCAATGGGTTTCTCATTGGGCTCCTGAATTATTGCTGAGACCTGGGCATAGCTGATTACTTTTTGCTGGGCTGCTTTCAGTCCTGCCTTTACACAGATTAGAAACTGATCCCTTTCCCAGATGTGCTCGGGGTCATTATAATTCCAGTTAGGATCGGAGGAGGGGACTGCAGTTTCCCCTACTGGGTATCTATCGCTTGACATGTGAAGCCCTGTTGCATACCTCCGGGCTTCCTTTAAGACCCTAGTATGTTCAGGGTCAGATAAAGTTTGACTAAACATGACCATGATGTCCTTCCACGTCAAGTCAAAGGCCAAGGTAATATGTTGGAACGTATCTATATATTTGCCTGGGTCATCTGTATAGCTTCCCAGGCCTTGTTTCATCTGTCTTAGTTCTAAGAGGGAAAAGGGTTTATGGACTCGGGTTGGTCCGAATTCTCCTCCAGTTTCAACGAAGGGACGTACTCAAGCTGGCTTTTGTGGAGGGGGTGCTCCTGGGTATGGGGGCACGCTTGGATACAAGGAAGAAGCACCAGGCAACTCGGGAGCTGTGGGAGGTGAGCTTTCATGGGGGGGTTCCTTCTCTTGGTTGCCTGTGCCTAACACCATTTGCCTAGTGGGCTCCCTTTTAGGGCGTACAACAATCCCACACTTAAGACAGAGTTCCTTCATATCTCTCAGTCTGAAGAAAATTTGGACATAGGGGATCTCTGTCCATTTCCCTTGTCTTTTGCAGAATAATTCTAATTGCAGGATGGTATTGTAATTTAAAGTCCCATCCTCGGGCCAGTGTTCCTCATCCTCCAGTGGATATCATGGCCACGCAGTGGCACAAAAGAATTTTAAACCACTCCTCCTCAGAGTTAGAGGATCAAACAGCTTCCAGTTATCAAGGATGTAACTCAAGGGCATCTGCCGGGAAGTGGATTGGTTATTTCCCATCTGAAAAACAGTCATGACAGGGAGGAAAAGGAAAAGAAAAAACTAATAGGCTTTTTGAAGCTTATCCTACCCAGTACTGTCGCAACCTGAGAGCCAGGCGTCCCCGGGTCAGGATGCAGATCTCCAGGCAGGCTGAGGCGTGACAACCTCCCGAGAATTGGGTCCCTGGGCAGGTCGAGGCGTGACGACCTCCTGGGACCCTTGGGACTAGCAGATCCCCGAGCAGGTTGAAGCGTGACAAGCTTTCAAGGACCAGATCCCTAGGCAGCTCAAGGCGTGATGACCTCCTGGGACCCCCGGGCTGGAGTTTGGGCGTCCCCAAGGTCTCCAGCATGACCAGTGCTGGGTAGAATTAAAGGGTTGTAACTCATTGCTAGTTTGTCCACCGTGGATGGGAATAGATACCATGATGTAAACTCATCTTACCTAGTACTGTCGCAACCTGAGAGCCAGGCGTCCCTGGGTCAGGATGCAGATCCCCAGGCAGGCTGAGGCGTGACAGCCTCCTAGAGATCGAATCCCTGGGCAGGTTGAGGCGTGATGGCCTCCCGAGAATTGGGCCCCGGGACAAGTGGAGGTGTGACGACCTCCTGGGATCCCCGGACTGGAGTTTGGGCATCCCCAAGGTCTCCAGTGTGACCAGTGCTAGGTAGGACTAAGGGGTTGGATATTATACAGTATTTCCCTCCCAAGGCCAGCTATTTTCTGGTTGTCCCTCTAGAAGATTGTAGAGGCAACACTGTGGGCCCAGATGGGGCTGAGGGAAGGAGCATGAAACAGGAGGGAAAGGGGGGCAGAGCACAACCTTTGAAAGAATGACATAGCACAAGGACATAATGTAAACTGATTAAAATCAACCGGGTCCAAGATGACAAGTCAAATTTGAGTAAACCTTAATCCCCAATCTGTAAGCCAAAAGATGCACCCAGAGGTGGCAGAACAGCTCCAAGGTACTGTCAAAAGACAGAGGAGGGGGTGGTTCCCCAATGGCTGGGATGATCGTCCCGCTCATTAGCATATGAATCAGGCCGCAATCCATGGCCCTACCCTGTAGAATGGGCGCTTCTCTCTGAATCTTAGCAAGTCCACCTCCCACTTATCGCTTTGTCTCTCACTGAATTTTTGCAATAAGACCTCAGAGCCTGAGCCAGGTATCCTGGGTTTTGGTCGGGCTCGAGTCCCGGGAGAGAGAGCTGAAGGACAGGAGGAAAAAGCAGTGGGAAAAACGTGCCAAGGAGTCCCTTTCATAGCCTGCTGGAAAATCTGCTAAATGCCTGACCTGTGCTCAGTTTTCATTGGCCTGATCCTTGGCACAGAGAAGAGTAAGGACAGAAGAACCCCCACCAGCTTGGGTAACCGCTACTGGGGCCCAGCAGATAGCGCCTTTGGGACATACCGAAGAGTAGCCTCTCCAGAGTCCCTCAATTGCGCCCACTGCCGCACGCCTGTTCGCGGGGGGTTCAAGGAAACGAGAAATGAGAGATTGTAGAGGAATTAAGATTTTGTTAGGCATGTCCCTCCAGCCATAGGAGCGAGGACCTCCTACCTTAACCGGAGGTCTTCTGGAATCTGAGGCTGAGCCACGTGGGCTTTCTGCTGAGTCCGATTTTCGCTGCCCCGGTTTCCAGCACGATGGGCCTTCCCCTGCGCTGGGTTTTCCTCGTGTTCTGCTTCTACCGCGGGAGCTTCGCTGAGTTGGGCTCCTGCTGCCCTTGGCCTCTTCCGTGCGGGAGGTTGTCTCAGCCAGGTTAAATCCGAGTCACGGCACCATAGATGTCAGGCGAGTGTATGCTCCTGAGTTCTTTGTCTCGTCACAACAAAAATTTGGAGTGACGGACATTGAAGCCCCCTCGCGTCACAGCTCTCGGAGGACAGACTGTGTTATAGCTCTCAGGTCTCGAACAGACCGTATTATAACTCTTAAATAAATCAGTGTTACAGCTCTATCTTATTTAGACAGTAGCAGGAAAATCCATCTTCAAGGCGTGAGGGCACGTCGACCCAAAGATGCAAAGAGAAGAGTGCCCCATCGCATGGGAGAGAGAGAGAGAAGAGGGATTTGGCTCCTCTTTTTATATGTTTCTCTGTCCCTGGGCCTGTCTTGTGTAAATTGGGCCAGCCAGGAGTGTTGTTTGTTTTACCTGAGGTTCTCGCTCCGGTCCTCAGACCTTCCTTTGTCCTATTTTCGCAGGCTTTTTCCTTCCAGGTCTTTTAGCCACCGCCTTTCTGGACTCCTTTTCCCTATTCTAACTACCTAACACCTGGAATAACAGGCAATTTGGCCTTGGAGTACAAAATGAAGCAGGGCAAAGACTAACAGAGTTTTGCCAAGAGAACAAACATCCTTTTCAACAACAAAAGAGATGACTCTACACATGGACATCACCAGATGGTCAATACTGCAATCAGACTGATTATGTTCTTTCAGTCAAAGATGGAGAAGCTCTATACAGTCAGCAGAAACAAGACCTGGAGTTGACTGTGGCTCAGATCATGAGCTCCTTATTGCAAAATTCAGGCTTCAATTGAAGAAAGTAGGGAAAACCACTAGGTCATTCAGGGATGACCTCAATCAAATCCCTATGATTATATAGTGGAGGTGACCAATAGATTTAAGGGATTAGATCTGGTAGAGAGAATGCCTGAAGAACTATAGATGGAGGTTCATAATATTGTACAGGAGGCAAAACCTAAACCATCCCAAATAAAAAGAAATTTAAGAAGGCAAAGTGGTTGTCTGAGGAGGCTTTAGAAATAGCTGAGGAAAGAAGGGAAGTGAAAGGCAAGGGAGAAAGGGAAAGATACACCCAACTGAATGTAGAGTTCAGAGAATAGCCAAGAGAGATAAGAAGGCCTTCCTAAAGGAACAATGCCAAAAAATAGAGGGAAATAAGAGAATGGGAAAGACTAGAGATCTCTTCAAGAAAATTAGAGATACAAGGAAATATTTCATGTAAGGATGGGCACAATATAGGACAGAATCAGTAAGGATCTAAAAGAAGCAGAAGAGATTAAGAAGAGGTAGCCAGAATACACAGAACTATACAAAAAAGCTCTTAATGAACTGGACAATCACGATGGTGTGGTTCCTCACCTAGAGTCAGACATCCTACAATGTGAAGTTAAGTAGGCCTTAGGAAGCATTACTACAAACAAAGTTAGCAGAGGTGATGGAATTCTAGCTGAGCTATTTTTCCTTTTTTATTTTGGGCTGAGCTATTTAAAATCTTAAAAGATGATGCTGTTGAAGTGCCACACTCAATATGTCAGCAAATTTGGAAAACAGCAGGGGCCACAGGATTGGAAAAAGTCAGTTTTCATTCCAATCCCAAAGAAGGGCAATACCAAAGAATATTCAGACTACACTGATATTGTGCTTGTTTCAGATGCTAGCAAGGTTAGTTCAAAATCCTTCATGCCAGGCTTCAGCAGTACATGAACCGAGAACTTCCTGATATACAAGCTGGGTTTCAAAAAGGCAGAGGAAGCAGAGATCAAATTGCCAACACCCGCTGGATCATGAATAAAGCAAGGGAGTTCCAGAAAAACATGTACTTCTGCTTCACTGACTACGCTAAAGCCTTTGACTGTGTGGATCACAACAAACTGTGGAAAATTCCTAAAGAGATGGGCGTGCCAGACCACCTTATCTATCTCCTAAGAAATCTGTACATGGGTCAAGAGGCAACAGTTAGAACTGGACATGGAACATGCTACTGGTTCCAAATTGGAAAAGGAGTACTACGGACGGAGGTTTGTGACATTGTACAGGAGGCAGGGATCAAGACCATCCCCAAGAAGAAGTGCAAAAAAGCAAAATGGCTGTCTGAGGAGGCCTTTCAAATAGCTGTGAAAAGAAGAGAAATGAAAAGCAAAGGAGAAAAGGAAAGATACACCCATTTGAATACAGAGTTCCAAAGAATAGCAAGGAGAGATAAGAAAGCCTTCCTCAGTGATCAGTGCAAAGAAATAGAGGAAAGCAGTAGAATGGGAAAAACTAGAGATCTCTTCAAGAAAATTAGAGATACCAAGGGAACATTTCATGCAAAGATGGACACAATAAAGGAGAGAAATGGTGTGGACCTAACAGAAGCAGAAGATATTAAGAAGAGGTAGCAAGAATACACAGAACTATACAAAAAAGATCTTCAAGACCCAGATAATCACAATGGTGTGATCACTCACCTAGAGCCAGACATCCTAGAATGTGAAATCAAGTGGGCCTTAGGAAGCATCACTACGAACAAAGCTAGTGGATATGATGGAATTCCAGTTGAGCTATTTCAAATCCTGAAAGATGATGCTGTGAAAGTATTGCACTCATTATGCCAGCAAATTTGGAAAACTCAGCAGTGGCCACAGGACTGGAAGGGTCAGTTTTCATTCCAATCCTTAAGAAATGCAATACCAAAGAATGCTCCAACTACTGCACAATTGCACTCATCTCACATGCTAGTACAGAGAAGGCAATGGCACCCCACTCCAGTACTCTTGCCTGGAAAATCCCATGGATGGAGGAGCCTGGTAGGCTGCAGTCCTTGAGGTCGCTAAGAGTCAGACACGACTGAGAGACTGAACTGAACTGAACTGACATCATGTTAAATGTTGGGCTGGATGAATCACAAGCTGGAATAAAGATTGCTGGGGGAAATATCAACAACCTCAGATATGTAGATGATACCACTCTAATGACAAAAAGTGAAGAGTAACTAAAGAGCCTCTTGATGATGGTGAAAGAAGAAAGTGAAAAAAATGGCTTGAAACTCAGTATGATAAAACTAAGATCATGGCATCCAGTCCCATCACTTTATGGCAAATAAAAGGGGAAAAAGTGAAAGCAGTGACAAATTTTATTTTCCTGAGTTCCAAAATCACTGATTACAGTGACTGCAGCCATTAAATTAAGACACTTGCTCCTTGGAAGGAAAGCTATGACAAATCTAGGCAGTGTATTAAAAACCAGAGACATCACTTTGCTGTCAAGAGTCCATATAGTCAAAGCTATGGTTTTTCCAGTAGTCTTGTTTGGATGTGAGAATTGGACCATAAAGAAGGCTGAACGCCAAAGAATTAATGCCTTCAAACTATGGTGCTGGAGAGGAATCTTGAGAGTCCCTTGGACTGCAAGGAGATCAAAGTAGTCAATGCTAAAGGAAATCAACCCTGAATTTTCACTGAAAGGGCTGATGCTGATGCTGAAGCTGAAGCTCTAATACTTTGGCCACCTGATTTGAAAAGCCAGTGACTCATTGGAAAAGCCCCTGATGCTGGGAAAGAGTGAAGGCAAAAGGAGAAGGGCGTGGCAGAGGATGAGATGGTTAGATAGCATCACTGACTCAATGAACATGAATTTGAGCAAACTCCAGGAGACAGCAGAGGACAGAGAAGTTTGGAGTGGACATGACTTAGCAACTGAACAACAACAAAACTTTATCTTAGACTTGTAATTCGAAGCTGAACGTTATTAGATAATTTGATTACATTTGTAAACAACATTGAAATCTTAACGATAACTTGATTTTCCACATGTAGACTCTTGAATTAATAGGTTTGGGGGGATTATTACATGATTAAGAAGATCTTTTTCTTGCTTGACTTGTAAATCTGCCCTATGAGGCATTTGAAGTGCTTGAAAAAAAGCAAGTATATTAAATTTGTAAATGTAGTTTAAATATTTAAGAGAACCTAATTAACTAACTTTGTAAATGGCATGAATAATGTTCAAGCAAATCTAATATGTCAAATCCACTGACTAATTGAACATTAATCAAGGAACAAGCTCTTGCTCTAATTTTTACACAAAAATTATAATATCTCTAAATAGAATATCAAAGTTAGGTAAGTTAAACTTAAGAGAATTTGTTTGTAAATTTGCAACTTTAATTAATTGAAAATTAATTTAAACAGAAGCAACTACAAACAGTCTTTTCTGCTCTCAGATGTGTCCCTAGGATACCTGCCTCTGTGGCATTGACTACCTCCATCTCTCAGTATTGCCCTTCCCCTGATCTGTGACAGCCCTTATTCCCGGGAACTCTTTCACTGGGCCCTGTCCTTTATGGTTATGTAACTTTTATCAGAATGCACATTCATGCATTTTGAGAGCAGGACTAACGTGAGGAGTTTGGCAAGTACCTGACATGGAATAAACTCTCAAAAAAATGTTCCATCTCCCCCTCACCTTCATCATCTCTCTATCCGGCAGCATCCACAAGCCCCAAGAAATACTCACTGAGGACTTCCCTTGGGCTCCAGTGGTTAAGAATCCCCCAGCCAATGCCGGGGGCATGGGTTCCATCCCTGGTCCAGGAAGATCTCACATGCCACATGGCAGCTGAGCCAGTGTGCCACACCTACTGAGCCTGTGTTCTAGGGCCCAGGAGCTGCCACCACTGAAGCCCGGGCACCTGGAGCGCATACTCCCCAACAGGAGAAGCCACTGCAGTAATAAGCCCACAAACTGCAACTAGAGAGTAGGCCCTGCTTAGCACAACTAGAGAAAGACTGTGTCAGCAACAAAGACCAGCACTGCCAAAAATAAAGGAATACATAAATACATAGTTTTAAAATTTCAGTTAAAAAAAAAAAGAAATACTCATTGAATATCCTTTATCTTGATGCAGCATATTTTAAGAGTTTGGCTTACAGAAAAACCTTATTAGAAAAAGCACTTTATGGTCAAAAATGTTCATCTGTGACAAAATTTCAAGGAGTTAAATATTAGAAATGTCTATTTCAACACTAGCGAATTGTTGAGCATTTTTATTTATTCCTTTATATACTGCTGCTGCTGCTAAGTCGCTTCAGTCATGTCCGACTCTATGCGACCCTGTGGACAGCAGCCCACCAAGGCTCCTCTGTCCACAGGATTCTCCAGGCAAGAACACTGGAGTGGGTTGCCATTCCCTTCTCCCCTTTATATACCACCTTGTTTCAAAAGGGCACACAGCAGCCTAAACCAAAGAAAAAGATAAAATATACTTAAGGGCTTTCCCGGTGGCTCAGTGGTGAAGAATCCACCTGCCAACGCAGGAGACGGGATCCCTGGTTGGGTAACTAAGCCCGTAGGCCACAGCTGTTGAGCCTGTGCTCTGGAGCCTGGAAGCCGGAAATACTGAGCCCACACACGTCAACTACTGAAGCCCATACACCCAGACCCTCTGCTCCACGGCAAGAGAAGCCACTGCTATAAGCGTGCGCACTGCAAGGAAGAGCAGCCCCTGCCTGCTGCAACGAGAGAAAGCCTGTAGGGAGCAATGAAGACCCAGCACAGCCAAAAGTAAGTTTAGAAATTAAAAAAAAAAAAACAAACCCACTTAAAATAAACAAGAAGTATAAGGTAAAAGGATAAACAAAATCTGCAAAGTGGGAGAGGGGCTAAGACTACCACTAGCAATACAAAAAAATGCATGAGCTAAAGTCGTATATCCTTGATCCAGAAGACTTGCTTTAAGCTTTCTAGCAGCCAACATGACTCAAATTCAAAACTCAAAGGATCCACGTGTCCAAAACTAACAAATTGCTTTAGAAAAGTTAAACTCTTCTGGAAAGCTAGATAATAAGAAGGTCCACCTTTGAGTAGAGAGAGGCCGAGTAAGAACCAGCACCATCCTCAAGAGCTTTATGGAGAAAACACAATAACGAGCTTGAGCAGCTCCCAGAGGACAAGTAAACAAACTCGGTGCCACCACTCTAAAGAAGGCTGGCACTCCCAGATCAATCCAGGTGATCTGACGTAGAATGAGTAAATAAAGGATGATGATCCAGCAAATGGGCAATTATTACTTGGGTCACAGTACAGGGTGTGGAGAAGGAGTGCTCCCGTGAAAGAATTAAGCAGGAAAACTGGAGACCACAAAAACACAAAAACATCAAACTATGCATAGAATATCATCAGAGTAAAATTCAGAGTAAAATTCACTAAGATAACATACATTATTTCCGTATGTTAGGGATATCATTGCTGTTTTTGTTTCTATTTATTATTATTTTTTAGGTGTCCAGTGGGAATTACACTGGGTAAAAGTATTTTGAAAGATGACTTACTTAAAACATGACTAGGCCAAGCCTTGCAGCAGCGTCTGGGCAGCACGTTTCAGGTTAAGGCCTGGACCCATAGTACCCACGTATCCCACGCTGCCCACAAACACTCAGGGTTTTCCACACACCCCGGAGAGAACCAGAAGTCGGCTGGGGGCAGAGCCTGAGATGGTTGGCTGGTGACACCACGTTTGACAGCTGCAAAGGCATTGATGTAATCCGTGCAGAGGACAGGCTGGCTGCGTTGTACCCCTCTGTGCCCCCCTTGACCTTGCCTCCCAATGCTGCCTGTGCCCCAGGTGACAGTGGGTGTGGGTCCCGAGCCCCCAGGCTCGGGGTCGTCGGGGTTCTGCCCCTTCGGTGGCCCCTGTCCATCTCCCACTTCTCAAGTTTCCAGCCCTGCTGATCCTTGGCGAAGCAGGTAATGGGATGACCCTGGGCCATACTGGACAAACATCCAGTTCCAGGAGCCTGACCTTGGATGATGTGGCCATGGGCTTCAGATACAAAGAGTGGAAGCATCTGGACTCCCCTCAAGAGGCCCTCTACATAGACTTGATGCCCAAGAATTTTGGAATTGTTATCACACTGAGTAAGGACTTTCCTCTAACCCACAATTGGTCTAACTGGAAGGCTTAACTGTGCTTTTTTTCTAATGGATCTTCCTTCTGCCTTCCCCCTCTCCTGTGCTATGAAACGTTTCAGGGACTGGAGAGCTTCCAGAATTTGTCCAAGTAGACCTCTGAATTTAAGTTTCTAATTTTTTTTTTTCTGGTCTGCATTTGTTTTTTCCGTCTGTATTTCTTTTCTGCATTATTTATTTTTATGTCAGGCAAAAGGCTTGGAATTTGCCAGTGTCCCTTACTGACTTCCCTGGTGGCTCAGAAAGTAAAGAATCTGCATGCAATACAGGAGACCAGGGTCCGATCCCTGAGTCAAGGAAGATCCCCTGGAGAAGGGAATGGCTACCCACTCACTTCAGAATGTCAAGACTGAGTGACTTTGACTTTCACTTATTGGTATAAGGACTTCTCTGGTGGCTCAGTGAGAAGAATCTACCTGCCAATGCGAGAGAGGAGGGTTTGACCACTGGGTCGGGAAGATCCCCTGGAGCAGGAAATGGCAACCGGCTTCACAGCTGAGCACGCACACTCACTTCCCCTGGTGAGAGTGCTGCTGGCTGAAGCCGTACATTTCTTGATCCCCCAGGAAAGACAGAAACCATTGAGGGGCTCCTTGGCCCTGATATTTCTGCTCCTCAACTCATGTCTCCAGATTCTTATCTATTAAAAGTGTGCGGTTTTTAGGCATTCTCAGTTACTGCCTTTCTTATACCTGCAGTTCTTTATAAACAGGATCCCAGGCCTGGGACCAACTGGTGGGTTTCTAGGGTGGCTTTCCACTGCTGTCGTGGTTCATGTCATCCCAGGCACACAAAGGGCTTCCCAGGTGACTTAGCGGGTCGAGAATCCACCTGCAATGCAGGAGACGCAGGTTCGATCCCTGGGGCAGGAAGATCCCCTGAAGGAGGGCATGGCAGTCCACTCCAGTATTCTTGCCTGGAGAATCCCATGGACAGAGGAGCCTGGTGGGCTACAGTCCTTAGAGTTGAAAAGAGTTGGCTATAACTGAGCTACTAAACACGTTTGCACACAGTCATGCAAAAAAGATGTACTCACCAGGACCACACACACTGCTTTCCCGGCCTCAGTATATTCTGACCCCCCGGAGACAGCATATTTCTCCAAAGTCCCAAAATATAGTAAATGTATGCTGGGAATTCCTTGGCAGTTCACTGTTTAGGACTCTGTGCTTCCATTGCAGGGGGCACAGTTTTGATCACTGGTCAGGGAACTAAGATCCTGCAAGCTGTGTGGCATAGCCAAAAAAAAGAAAAACAAAATGAATCCTTAGTGCCTTTTGTTACTGTAATCATGTAACAGAATGATTTAATTAGATTAGATTGGGGGGGGGACATTAAGGTGGAAGACTCCTTTGCCAGCCCCTCTTACTGTGAGTTCCCACGTCAAGAGTTGGAGAGAATAGTTAACAGTGGAGTGGGGGTTGAACTCTACCCTTGATATGGGGTGATAAGAGATTCCCAGGATAGCATCTAAAAAAGGAAAACTGGGGACTTCCCTGGTTGTCCAGTGGCTAAGACTCTGAGCTCCCAATGCAGGGGGCCTGGGTTCGATCTCTGATCAGGAAACTAGATCCTGCATGGCACAACTAAGAACCTGGGCAGCCAAATAAATAAATAAGTGAAAACCAGAAATACCGTAGACCTTTGAACAACATGGCTTTGAACAGATTCAATAATAAGCCAGTTCTTTCCCTAAATACCTCTTGCAGTACTACTTGATCTGTGGTTGGTTGAATACACAGATGAGATGTGGAACCATGGGTAGTGTGGCCTCACTGTACAGTTATAGGGGATTTTTGACTCTCAGAGAATTGGTGCCCCTAAAGCCATGTTCAAGGGTCAACCATATAGATAAGACTTTACCTACCCATTGTCTGTATTTCCATAGTGACCAGCAGAAGACTTTTATCTAAGAAGATTTTTTAGGTGAGAGTAGACTGCAGAAAACCCAAAATCTGGAAAGTCTTCAGCTTGTCCTGGGGAAAAAGGACAGAAGGAAGGAAATGAGTATCTAGAGCCTGCAGGAAGGAGCCAGTGGCAGGGACAAAGAGGAGGACAGTCTTCTTAATTGGGGCCCTGGGATCAGGGGGCTCCCCAGCAGAGTTGCCCTGATACCCTGATTTCTTGACATACTGACCCTTTTCCTTGCTCACAAATAGGGTTTGCAGTTTATAAACCTGAAGTGTTAAGCCATTTGGAAAAAGGGGAGGCCTTGTGTGTCTGGGCTGGACAAAGAACCTGAGCCAGATGGGTGAGTGCAGGAAGGTCTTGGGGCCACTGACCTGCCCTGCCTTCAACTCGTACTGATTATAGTAAGTAATTCCAAAGCATTGAGTTCCATTGTTAAGAATATAGGCTCATTCTAAGAACAGAGGATCCTCCTGGTTGATTTTACAATTGCCAGTGATCATCCAGCCTTTCTCTCTCAGGTCTCACTCTGGTTCACGGTTCCTATGAAGAAAGGCTCAAGGTGGGGTCTCTCAACACCTTCATCAGGACCCAGTGGACTTAGGATTTCTAAGTGAGCAGGGTGTAGCATTTACAGTTTTTGTGTGCTCTGTTTAGAAGTTGCATCATCATTTTCCTTTGGAAATGGAAGCAGAGTTGAGAATGGGTCTTGGATCGAGAATCCCCACATTCTCAGAACCTCCATGTGCAAATAATCTGCTGGTTCTGAACCCAGTGGTCTCTGTTCTGACCCTGGACTGAGAAAAGGTGTCTGAGTGATGGTGACAGGACCTCTAACACTCCTCCCTTCCGTCCTCTTGGTGAAGCTGAGGCAGAAGATAGGTGGACCCCAGGCTAGGTAGCCACAGTTTGTGAACAGATACTCCAAAATAGCAGGGGTGAGAGAAGAGCTCAGCCCCGCCCAGTTAAGAGATGAAAGGCCACATAGTCCTCATTCTTGACGTCAAGGAAACCTTCCTGACTACACATGTGCAGAAAGGCTCCTTGACGATCAAAAAGGGAGAGCGTCACCTTATAGTAAGTGATGTCAGCCTACTCCTAGGCCTCTCCGCTGGAATCCACCTGGGCTGAGATGTGTGTGCACATATGGAAAGCCCCTGAGATATACCAAATATGGACTCAGAACCAGGCAAAGCAAGATGATTGACCAGAAGAAACCTGGAAGAAACGCCCCACAGAAGTGGTTCAAACAACCACGAGGGCATGTCTCTTTCTCTCTTAGCCGACCTATGTGTCTATCTACCCGTACTTTCCACCTCGATGAAAATTCATTTCTACATGGTTGATGGGTCATGGTCTTGT
This sequence comes from Dama dama, assembly GCF_033118175.1. Taxonomy (NCBI): domain Eukaryota; kingdom Metazoa; phylum Chordata; class Mammalia; order Artiodactyla; family Cervidae; genus Dama; species Dama dama. Next base: position 10,336,186 of record NC_083687.1, on the reverse strand, counting down.
CACTGGCCACTGGTCCCTTGTGGTCTCGTGATTAGGATTTGTCGCTCTCACTGCCGCAGCCTGACATCAATCTCTGAACAGTAACTGAAATCCTGTTTCCAGGGGAATGGGAAGGGGACGGGAACGTTCTCTCAACAGGAAAGGCTGTTTTGGCCTTTGCAGATGGAAACCTTCCCTGGCTTCGTGGAGGACCAAGAGCCCTTGCCTGTTTAAGGCACTCCTGGTTGGTGAGGAATTGGCCCTGGACGTAGTGTAGGACCAATGTGCTCCTGTGCAAGGGAGACACCTTGGGTTCACCCTCTCCACAGTTTTCCTAAAGGTGAAAGGATAACTCCAACCACCAGACATTTAACAGTTGTAGCTTTATTGCTGATAAGGTTAACCTAAACATTAGATTTACATTGATTAGACTTTTGGGACTTCCCTGGTGGCCCAGGGGCTAAGACTCCCACTCCCAGTGCAGGGGGCCTGGGTCCGATCCCTGGTCAGGGAACTAGATCCCACAAGCCCCAATTAAGAGTTTGCATGCTGCAACTAAACATTCCACGTGCCACAGCTGGAAGATCAAAGATCCTGTATGCCGCAACTAAGACCTGGAGCAGCCAAATAAATAAATAAAACCAAATATTTTTTAAAAAGTGGTTAGGCTTTTGTTTAACAACTAAATCCAATAAAGTCATTGTCCTATTAATTTTTGTCTCCACGGTCTTATGAGTAGAGGAGGTTGCCAACACTGATCTTTTCCAGGCTTAAGAATGAAAATCACACCTTTCAGAAAACCTTGTATATCTGTTTAACTAGTGCCTCCAGGACTACAAATTATTAAGTAACCAATCAGAATCAGAGCCTATAAAAGTTAAAGATCACTTTCCCAGGATATATTAATAGTAACAATTTCTGAAGTCCAGGGGTCTTGAAAGACTACTTAACAATAACCTTGGCACGAGCAGCTTTATAGTATAGTATTTGCTTTTCAGCAGCTCTAAGAGAACAAAGAAACTTTTTTTCTCCTCGCTGAGACTTTTTCACCAGCAAAGTCAGACTTGGAATTCTGGTGAAGTGAAGTGAAGTCGCTCAGTCGTGTCCGACTCTTTGCAACCCCGTGGCCTGTAGCCTACCAAGCTCCTCCGTCCATGGGATTCTCCAGGCAAGAATACTGGAGTGGGTTGCCATTTCCTTCTCCAGGGGATCTTCCTGACCCAGGGATCTAACCCAGGTTTCCCGCATTGGAGGCAGACGCTTTAACCTCTGAGCCACCAGGGAAGCCCCTGGAATTCTGATAGTTCTGGTAGTTAGGACAGGGGGAGGGAAAAGGAAGGCAAATCTGAGAAGCTCAAATGTCACAACCAAGAAAGGAAAAGGGCTGAATAGGATAATTATCAAACGGAACATGGGGATGTAATGGAATCCTGTTTTCCATCTGTCAAATGTGGAGGATTCTTATTAGGTAGAACACACATCAAACTTAAGTCCCAGCCGATCCCAGCCATTCACAAGCTCTTTAAGTCTGTAATCATGACCTCTTCTATCACTGCCGTACCAGTGGGTTTTGAGCCAGTGGCTGACCCGTAACTCCTGGGGTCTAGTGAGGAAAGGGGAGCAGAGGCTGGTTCATGGGGTGGCCCCTGACCCGCTGAGTCCATGTAGATCTTCTGCTCAGACCCTCTCCTGCCCTGCCCCAGGCTGGTATGGGGTCAGGAATCTCAGGAGGGACCAAGGGACTGAGAGTCAGAGATCAACTCATCTCTGCTGCCTCTCCTTTCTGTCCAGGATGTCCAGAGAGGGTGATCCCAAACTTGTGCGCAGCCCCTTGAAATAGGTCTTCTGCGTCATTTACTTAAGACCCAGTGTTTTGAAGAGAACTCTTCCTGCCACCTAAGTAGACAGTTTTGGTAAAGAATATGCCTGCCAATGCAGGGGACCCAGGTTTGATTCCTGGTCCAAGAGGATCCCACATGCCGCAGGGCTAAGCCCATCCTCCAAAACCACTGAAGCCCCTGTGCCCTAAAGCCCATGCTCCACAAGAGAAACCACTGCGATGGGAAACCTGAGCACTACAACCAAGAGTAGACCCAGCTCACTGCAGCCAGAGAAAGCCTGCAAGCAGCGGCAGTGACCCAGCGCAGCCAGTAAATGAACTAATTTACAGAAATGAAGAAGCAAAGTGAATTGAATTATAACACACCATTGTAAATCAACTATACATCAATCAATCAGTCAATAAGTAAACGGAATTGAGGTACTTCTGGGCAGGCCCCCATCTCCCGGGAGCCATAACCCCCCACCTATTTGTCCAATTCCAGCTGCTTCACTCACATTCACCTTTACAGCCTAAAGAACTGAGAATTTGTCAACTCAGCTCTAAGCTTCTTTTTCTGTCTGTTACCTGTTGTTCACAGGAGGGAGAAGCCTGCTGGTCTCTCGGCCTGGTTTGACAAGCAGGGTCCCCCCAGGTGAGACAGACTGGCGTATCCGCAAAACTATGCTATTTTCATTTCAGCGCTACCCACTAAACATCGCTGAGCAACGCCCGCCTGCCTGGGGCTGCTCTAAGTGAAGCATTTACCTGTCTGGGTAACCTTAAGAGGGAGGTGCTTTTATCCCTATTTTACAGTTAAAGTAATCAGCAGAGAGGTTGATTATCTTGCCTAAGGTCATCCAAGTGATAATTTTTAAAAACATCATTGCTTCTTTTCTGATTGTAGAAGTAATTCTTGTTCATGACAGAAAATGTGGAAAATATACAAAAACAAAGACATAAATTTATAGAATTACAAAATAACACGAATCATCTCTAACTGCACCCTGAGACATAACCCCATGTTAGTAAGGTTCTACCAGGTTTTTTTCTTCCCTGAGTATATATATTTTTAAACATAGCTGGGATCATTTGGTACATCTGTTTTATAACCTGATTTTCTAAACATCCTCATTTGTGAACATTTTCCCATGGCAGTATCTACTCTTTTACGTCATGTTTTTTAATGCCTGCATCGCCTTATATATATGCACTATAATGAATTTTGTTCTTAACTGATTCCCTATTGTTGGACATTTATGTAACTTCCAAGCTGTTATAGTTAACCAACTTGCAGATTTACAATGAGAAATATATCTGGCAAGCAAACAAGACTATTTCTGCAAGTTGGTCACACATCTTTTCCCTCTAAGAAAGTATGTGGAAAATCAAACTATACCACTGAGTTCAGAAAGGGGGCTTTGAGAGTCAGCAGGCCAGGTGGTAGCCTGTTAAAACCTGTTTGGATAAGACTGTCTACACTGCAGCCTTCCAAGCTACATCAAAGACCATGGATGTCAGGGTCTCCTCATCCATACCTCTGTTGACTAGTACACAGGGGTTTGTCTTCCTTCTACATAAGTAGTTTCCAGGTGAAGAGCTGGCATTTTCCCTAGGATTCTGTATTTCTAACAAAGTATCACATTTCAAAGGCTTTGAAGAGCTTTCTGCAAGTTGGGTCCCGTGACTCCTGCTTTCATTTCATGGCCAGAACTATACCCTGGAACCAGCTCTGACATGGGAGAAACTGGGAGATGAGGTCTTTTTATTTTAAAAATTATTTATTTACTTGCTTACTCGGTTTTGGCTGTGCTGGGTCTTCGTCGCTGCGAGCAGGGGCTCCTCTCCGGTTGCGGTGCGAGGGCCTCTCGCCGCGGTGGCTCTGAGCTCGGGCTCCCACGCACGCAGGTTTCAGTCGCTGTGGTGCAGGCGCAAACCCGGGTCCGCTGCATTGGCAGGTGGATTCCTAACCACCGGACCGCCAGGAAAGTCCCCGATGTGGTCTTTTTAGGTGAGCACTTGCTCACCCTGAGTGCAATGTGTTTCTGTTAGTGTGAAAGGAGAGAGTGGCATTAGTAGGTGACTCAGATCACATTGGAAACTTAAAAAAAAACTGTCCCATTAATAGTTGCAGTTCATTTTTGGTAGAAAGTGCGATTTCCACTGAGTTTCCACTATAGAAATATTTTCCCAAGGATGTTTTCCATGAAATCAAAATAACTGTAATATTATGAAGTGATGGACCTTGGCATTCTCCCTGGCTACAAAGTCTCTTTCCTATTCTGATTTGTGAAATCAGTTTCCTATTCTGATTTGTGAAAAAAGTGGCCTTTAGGAGGGGCCAAGATGAGCTAAGAGAGACCAGCTCTCCTGCTTGATTTTGCTTATATGCTTTCCTTTTACATTCAGCCTGTAATGTTATTTTTTAAAAACTCACCTGGATGCTTTATTTATTCTTTTTTTTTTTTTCCACCACACCTCAGAGCTTGCAGGATTTTAGTTCCCTGACCAGGGATTGAACATGTGCCCCCGGCAGTGGAAGCATGGAGTCTTAACCACTGGACCACCAGGGAATTTCCTGTGATGCTGTTTTAACTCCAGATACGAAGATCTAATACCTTGTAGATTTATCACTATGCCAATATAAAGAACAACAACAACAAAAAATCTCCAAGATCCTGATCCAGCTGTAAGAAATCTTTTTGACATATTCTCGGTCATCAAGATCTGGTAGATGGGACCACCCCAGTGGTCCAATGGTTGAGGCTCTGCACTTCCAATGCAGGAGGCACAGGTTCAGGCTCTGGTTAGGGAATGAAGATCCCACATGCCAAAAAAAAAAAAAAGAAAGACCTGGTAAATGATATAAGAATGGCAGAATGCTTACTGCTGCAGTAAAATTTTCCATGCAAAAATCTTTTTTAGAAGTTTTTAAAAATTGAAAGATATCCAGAACATATAAAGTACTCCTACAATTCAACAACAAAAAAGCTCCATTAAAAAAAAATGGGTAAAGGACTCCAATAGACATTTCTCCAAAAGAAGATATGCAAATAACTAATAAGCACATGAAAAGAAGCTAAACATCACTAATCATTAGGGGAATGCAAATCAAAACCACAATGAGATACCACTTCATACCCATTAAGATGGCTATTATGGAAAAAACAGAAAATAACTAGTGGTGGCGAGGCTGTGGAGAAATTGGAACCCTGTGCAGTGCAGTGCAGCTGCTGTGGAAAATGGCATGGCAGTTCTTCTAAAAAATTAAAGATAGAACTACCATATGATCCAGCAACTCTACTTCTTGGTAGATACTCAAAAGAACCGAAAACAGGGGTTCCAGTAGATAATTGCACACCCATGTTCATAGCACCATTTTAACAATAGCCAAAGGCGAAAGCAACCCAGGTAGTCAATAGATGACTGGATAAACAGTGTGACATATATATGTATAAAGAAACAAACAAAAAAAGCGGAATGTTATTTGGGCTTAAAAATGAAGGAAATTGTGATACATGCTACAACATGGATGAACCTTGAGGGACATTATGCCCTTGAAATAAGACAATCACAAAAGGACAAATCCTATTTGATTCCACTTATATGAGGTACCTAGAGGAATCAAAGTTTTTGAGACAGAACATAGAATTGTTAGGGGAAACACACTGGCTTCCACCCACCCACCCTAACCAGGCACCCTAGTAACCATTTGCATGAGTCCCTTTACAACAGGAGATCCTGGTAAAGAACACGGAACAGATAAGCCACCACCAGCTGGAAGAGTTCGGGAAAAGTCTAAAGGAGACACCATATGTCCAACCACCTCCCCGAATCCTTCTCTCTGGCATCCATCTTGGCTGAACAAGGCGTGCACCACCAGGAAGGACTCTGAGTCAGAATGATTGGCTAAGGACAACCCGGAAGCTAATCCCACCACCATAAAACCCGAGACTGTGAGCCAGTGGCACAGCGGTCCTCCTGGGTCCCCTCACCCCACTGCCCCCCGCCCGGGCGCCCCTTCCCAATAAAGTCTCTTGCTCTGTCAGCTCATGTGTCTCCTCGGACAATTCATTTCCAAGTGTCACATAAGAGCCCAGTTTCAGGCCCTGGAAGGGGTCCCCCCCTTCCTGCAACAGAATGGTGGTTACCAGGGACTCAGAATGATAGGGACAAATAGGTGATTAAGATTAAATAATTAATCCCACTAGGGAATTGTAAGTAGAAAAAATATGGGAGACCCCTGTAAGTTAATGATTACTCAAGAAATCAGGTTTGCTTAACCACAAAACCATACAGGCTTGCTTAGCCACAAAACCATGGACAGAAGCATGAGATATGCACCCAAACAATAAAACCTTGGTGGTATGAGACCCACACACTGCCCAGTGAGCTCAGTAAGTCAGTGATCCCAGGACACGCTCCCTGCATACATTAAAAAAACAATAATTTGTGGATCTAGCTTGACCATGTAGGGACAAGAAAATTTCCCTGCCCAACCTGGAGGAGGAACTGATGATGGAAGCATGATGTCTACTCGAGAAAGACAAAGGCCTTCTCCTCCGCCCCACTTTTCCTTTGATTATAAAACTGTAGCCCAGTAAGTTCTACCAGCCGGATTGTAAGCCTCACCAGTGTCCTGTTCTAATAAATCACTTCTTATCTACCACTCTGCCACTTATCTAATTCTTTTCTGCACTGAGACAAAAAGGACTGTGGTACTGGAGCTCTTCAGAGCCCCCTGAAATGACACCCAACCAGTTTCAAGAAGAAAAAGGGATGAGGAATTATTGCTTAATGAGTAAGGCATTTCAGTTTGGGAAGATGAAGAAAATCTCTAGAGACTGGATGGTGGTGATGGTTCTATAGCAGTGCAAATGCACCTGATGCCACTGAACTGTACACTTAAACATCATTAAAATGGTAAATACATTTTGCCACAACTTTTTAAAAAAGAGTGATCACTGGTTGGGTTCAACCATGAGAAAGCCTTCTTTGGGATTGTTCTCTTGGCGTGGATGCTGTGGAGCAAAGTCATAACCAGTTACAGCCCTCCCGTGACATGAGTGAGAAATCAATCTTTGCTGCCGTGTAAAAAGTAAAAATATTTCATGTTATATTTTTAAACATCTTCAAAAATATTTATTATTTATTTGGCTGCACCGAGTCATTTGTTACGGCATGTGGGATCTAGTTTCCTGACCAGGGACGGTACCCTGGGCCCTCTGTGCTGGGAGCTCAGAGTCTTAGCCACTGGACCAACAGGGAAATCCCAATGTTTTTATTTTACTATAATAAAAATATTTGAAAGAAAACTTTTTTTTTCATGAAAGTAATACAGGTTCTTCTTTTCTTTTCTTTTTTTTTTTTTTTTGCCAAGCCATGTGGCTTGTGGAATCTTAGTTCCTCAACCAGGGATTGAACCTGAGCCCTCAGCAGTGAAAACGCCAAGTTCTACCTACTGGACCGCCAGAGAATATCCATGAAAATAGTACAGGTTCTTTGTGTTTAAAAAAAAAAAAAAATGTTGAAAGCGAATACTCCTCTCAATCCTTTTTTTCAAGAGTTTAGAATAAATTCATCCAGATTTTATGTATGAATATATATTTTGAAGAAGGACCAAGCTGAACCTTTTATTTCTACTTACAGCAACTGTCTGCATCATGAAAACATTTCCAAGTCTTTCTATAGAGATCTACTTTATTCTCTTCATAACGCGTGGTATTTCACTATGTAGATATGCTGTATCTATTTGACCAATGGAGTTCATCCTTTGTGATACTTCTGTTTACTTGTTTAGCAGCCCAAGTTAGGCTGGTTAGGGCGTATACGGGTAGATTTTAAAATCCTTAAAGAGTGGCGTCTACCTGACTCATTCTCCCACTTGAGGGAGGTCGGATGTGCTGTTACCCTTAGAGTTTGGCTTCTGAGGTGGGTCTGGGTGCAGGTTCGGAACTGCGGGCCTGTGCACACTCCTTCCCCCACCCCCACCCCCATAAAGATTCCTGCTTTGTGCGTGTGCCCCCTCCCTGGTCATGGGAGTTGGTCAGTGTACAAAGCAGGGGGACTGCTTTTTTTTTTTTTCACCCAAACTTTTGCTCCGGCCTCTGCCAGTCGTGACCCCAAATACCCACCTTCCCTCTGGTCATGGCAGCGGCCACCCCAGCACTTGGGTCTGGGAAACCTTGTTTCTGTGGTTTCCTTCCAAAACCTTGCCATGCCACCCAACCAAGGTCTGCATTCCTTCCTGTGGTTAGGATATATTTGGCTTCTGTGCCCGGTTCCTAGCAGAGAAATCTCTAAGCCTTGGAATCTCCTGACTGATAGGAGTATCTTTTGTTAGCTTGAAGGAGACCCCTTTGAGCACACTGGAGTTTACGCTAATGAGATGACTTAGGGTGGGGCCCCTCGATGGCCTCGGGATGAGGCTAGACCCCAGAAAGACCAAGTGATTAGGTCACACCTCTGAGAAGGGGGTGGTGCTGGATCTTAGGCTACATTAAAAATTCTTGGACAATGAGATGTGATGCACTCTTTGGGGCTGGTGAACAAGAATGCACCCACATGCCAGGAGGGCGGCTCGGCCAAGGTCTACGCGGGGTAGAAGCGCCTGCGCTCTGCCTATGTATCTTGTCTCTGATCTTTTAATGCCCTTTACTGTTTTTCTGAGTTCCAAGGACTGCTCTAGCAAATTAACCCAACCTGAGGAGGGGTTCGCGGGAAGCTCAGGTTTATAGCTATTCAATCAGAAGCGCTGATGGCAGATAGCCTGGACTTGAGATTGGTGTCGGAAGAGGAGGACGTCTTCTGGGACAAAGCCCTTGACCTGTCCCAAGTAGAGGTAGTGTCAGAACTGAGATAAATTGTGGGGTGAGAACTGCTTGGCGTAGGAACACCCCACTCCACCCAATCCTCCCCCTCCCCCAACCCACACACCTGGTGACCAGAAGTGTTGAGAATAGAGAAGGAAAACAGAATTTTTGCCTTGACTTTCCTTTGCTGGGACATTTGCTGACCGCACAGACCTGACTGTGGCCCTCTCTGTGGAAGAGTCTTCCTAGACGTGAGCCCCGGCTTTTTGTAGCAGAGTTCTTCTTGCTCATCAGACATAAACATTTTGTCTCCTCCCTCTTATTCTTCACATAGCACCACTACACTCTGTCTGGAGGTTGGAGGTTTCCGTTTTGGCCCCATTCCCTATCCTTACTAGTCAGGGTTGTGAAGATATGTGCTGAAGCTGTCATTTTCTCTTGGTTGTACTTGATTATTCTGTTCTCTGCAGGTTGATTTTTGCTCAGGATCAGGATCAAGTCACGTGTTATTTGTCAGATGGTGAGAGCAGACCAGGAGTCAACTTAATCAGGCAGGGGTTTCTGAGGACACGAGGTCTGGAGGGAAGGCGTTGGGAGGACCCCTAGAAGCTAGGCCCCAGAGGGCTAATTTTGTAGAATCTCATGGATCCCAAGAAACCACAGAAGGTCTTAGAAGAAAGAATTCTGCAAGTACAGTGTGTACAGTAAGGGTTCCACTAGGAAGTCACCACTTGCTGCCTGGCAGAGGAGCTTCACTGGAGAGAGGTTTGCTTGCACCCGTTCCTGCAGCCCGGAGGACTTCCACTGGCAAAGAGTCCTGTAAATGTGAGGGGTGTGAGAAAGTGCTGAGAAACAGACATGTGTTCTCACAATCCGGGTGCTCACGCCAGAGGGAAACCCCACACCTGCAGCCAGTGTGGGGAATGCTTCCAGGCTAGTGCTGTGATCGTCCCCGGCAGAGTGAAGGCCTGAGAGTGGGAGTAATATGACAGAACCTTAGCCCTGGTCCCCAGCCTACACCACGTGGGGACAAGTCTGAGTGCTGAGGGTGTGGAGAAAGCATCAGAAGCCACCACTCAAGCTGCCCATCTCTATTGCTTCACAATAGAGAAAGCTCACGGGTGTCACAAGTGTGGAAGAACCTTCTGAGACATGAGGTCCTTCTCATCAATGAGCACACAGGATTACAGTTGTGTCTGACTCTTTGCGACTCCATGGACTACAGCTTGCCAGGCTTCCCTGTCCTTCACTATCTCCCAGAGTTTCTTCAAACTCATATCCATTGAGTCAATGATGCCATCCAACCATCTCATCCTCTATCATTCCCCTCTCCTCCTGCCTTCAATCTTTCCCAGCATCAGAGTCGTTTCCAGTGAGTTGGCTCTTCGCATCAGGTGGTCAAAGTATTGGAGCTTCAGCTTCAGCATCAGTCCTTCTGATGAAGATTCAAGGTTAATTTCCTTTAGGATTGACTGGTTTGCTCTAAGGAACTCTCAAGAGTCTTCACCAGCACCACAGTTCGAAAGCATCAGTTCTTCATTGCTCAGCTTTCTGGGAAGGAATATATCTTCCAGGAGGGCCTTTCCTCAGGAGGTCACTCTAATTGTTGGTCAAACAGTCCACACTAGAGAGAAGCGGAATAGAACATAAAGCGTGTAGGAGAGATTTCAGAGAGAGATCACACCTCATCACACACCCATGTTCACACCCCAAGTAGGCCATGTGCATATCACAAGTGTGGAAGAGCTGTCATGTATATCATATTGACCTCTGGTCACTGCAGAGTTCACAAGAGAGAAGCCCCATCAGTGCAAAAGCTCCCAATGCTTGGTTTTTTTTTGAGTTCTCACTCTGAGGAAAGCCTTGCACGCATGGTGAGAAGGGAAAGCCCTTTGGGGATTGACACCATGGCATTGCCCATCAGAGGATTTATACTATAAGGAAGTCTTAAGAATGGTGTAGAAAAGCCCTTGGCCAAAACTGGACTCTCGGAGCCCATCAAAGAGTTCACCAGGAGAGAATCCTGGGAGAGCAGACGTGGATGGACACCCACCTGATGGATTATCAAAGATTCCACTCTAGGGAGAGGCATCAGCCAGGAGGGAGGAGGGAGGAAAGGTCATCAGTAATCATGGAGACCTTCACTGACACGACAGGATTCATGTCTCCCATGAGTTCAAATCCCACGAGGGTGATGAGCAGGGAAGTGGAAGAATGTTGAACCTTCCTCTAGCCAAAAACTGATGTTGGAGATAGAAGGACAGACAGCCAAGGAGTGGAAAGCCTTCACTGTGGCTCACCTGTCCCAGAGCAGGCCAGCGAGCTCAGTAAAGGGCCGGCGAGCGAGCACACTAGGCCTGTGGGCTCTGCCATTGGAGCGTGGAAGCCGCCAGACGGTCAGTACACGGATGAGTGTGGCTGCGTTCCAGGAAAACTACAGAAACAGGCGGCCAGCCAGATGGCCCCCAGGTCATACTTTGCCAACCCGTGTTGTAGAGGAAGCCTCTTAGAAGCCTTAATGATCCAAAGGTGGAGTCATGCTCGACTGGTTCCTTCTGCAGAGAAGTCCTAGAAGCGCCTGATCAGCAGAGCAGAACCTTACTAAAGGGCGTTCAGGGTCAGCAGGCCACATGTGGACAATCTCACCACCTGGATTCTACCACAAAATCGCTGAAGGGCTGGTGCCCAAGGGCTTGTCAGAGGAGAGCAAGACAGGATATTTAAAAGTGCTTTCAAAGTGAATGAATGTGGTAAACACATAAAAATGGTGATTTATGTGAAAAGACCCACTCTTCAGGGATTTTTCTTTTTTTTTTTTCAGTTTTGTTTCTTTTTTGGATTTTTTTTTTTTTTTTGGCTGCAATGTGTAGTCTTGTAAAGTCTTAGTTCCCCGACCAGGGATTGGACCTGAGCAATGGTAGTGAAAGCCCAGAATCCTAACCACTAAGCCACCAGGGAACTCGCTCCAAGTAGTTTCTGAGCCCCAAGTAGTTTTTTTTTTTTTGTTTTTCTTTGTTTTTTTTCCCAAGTAGTTATTTTGTGCCAAGTTCCTGCCAAGGTAAGTTTGGAAGAGTCATCATGCAAATGGTTTAGAGTCATGGACTGGGTGCTTTCACCAAGGAGATTTTTTTTTTTTTTACCAAGGGGATTTTTAAAAAATTATTTACACTATTTATTTGGCTATGCCGGATCTTTGTTGCGTCATGTGGGATCTAATTCCACAACCAAGCATCAAACCCTGGCCTCCTACATTGGGAGTGCAGAGTCTTAGCCACTGGACCACCAGGGAAGTCTCTCACTGAGGGGATGCATGAAAGTTGAGCTGGGGACCTCCAACATTTAGAAGTCAGGATGAGGAAATGAGGGATCCAGTATGAAAGATGGTGAAAGTGTCCTGTGGCGTCAGGAAGCAGAGTGAAGGGAGCGTCTGAAGGCTGGGACGCTCATCCCCAAGTGCTGCCCTGGGTGGCTCAGGGCAGGACGTGGACTGGGACACCGGGTTTGTCGAAGGGTAGTATATTAGTTCCCTGGGGCCACCATGACAGATCGCTACCAGCTGGTGTCTTAAAACAACAGGAATTTATCTTCACCATTCCAGAGGCCGGGTGCCCAAGACCAAGATGCCCCCAGGGCTGGCTCCTGCCGAGGCTCCAGGGGATCTCACTCTGCCTCCTTCAGCACCTGGACGCTCCAGATGTTCCTGGGTTTGCGGCTGTAGAGCTCCATTCTCCTCCTCCTCCTTCACAAGGCCGTCTATTCTTTCTCTTTTTTCTAATTTATTTTTGGCTGCACTGGGTCTTTGTTACTGTGCACCGGCTTTCTCTAGTTGGGGTGAGCAGGGGCTCCTCTTTAGTTACAGAGCACGGGCTCTAGGGTACTCAGGCTCAGTCGTTGTGGGGCGCAGGCTTAGTTGCCCTGTGGCACGTGAGATCGTCCTGGACCAGGGATGGAACCTGTGTCCCCTGCACTGGCAGGGGGATTGTTAACCACTGGACCCCCAGGGAAGTCCCAACAAGGCCCTTTCTTCTGCCTGTGTCTCTCACGTGTCTCTCGGAACACTCACCGTTGGATTCAGAGGTCACCCAATAATCCAGGACAATCTCAAGATTCTTAATTATATCTGCAAACACCTTTTTCCCCCCAAATTAGTTAACATTCATAGGTTTCTGGGGTTGGGATGTGGAGGCATCTTTTGCAGGGCACCATTCAACCCACTCACTACAGGTTGTGTCAGTGCAAGGATGGTAGTGAAGCATGTGAGCTGTTCCAGAGAGAACGGGGGCAGAGGGAGTGCAGACGGCGAGCGTGTGTAGAGCTAGAGGCTAAGACTGAGTCACGCCTGCCTGATGAAAGCAAGGATCCTGTCTCACCCACCTCTCTGTGTCGGATGCGGCACCCACACACACACACGTTCTCAGAAGGAGGAGAAGGAGGCGGCAGGGAGGCAGTTGTAGCACGGTATTCCTGTTGCACAGCCGTGGCCTTTCTGGAATCAGCCACTGCAGTGGGCGTCAGGTCTCTAGACGCCTGGAAGCCACATGAGCTTGGCTGGGGGTGGGCAGACAGCATTACCAGGGCAGGTGGGCAGGAGCTAGAAGAGAACAAAGGTATAATGTGCCGGAGCTCCTATGAGCACCTCGGGAAGCCCTGAAGGCTATGCTGAAGACTTGCAGAGACTGCACTGCCTTTGGTACTGAGGCAGTCGTCCGTAAAATAGATTGCATGTCCTCCTGCAGCCACAGAGACCTGTCCTCCCAGACTACACCCACTTCCCCAGCTTCCAGGAGAAAGAGACGGTCTTACCTGCAGGACACCTACGCTAGGTTTGGCATTCAGGCCAGTGTCCAGATCTCCAGTGGTAAAAGTGCACCCTGGCTCTTTTGCACAGGATTGCTTAGACAGGGACTCAGACAATGGTGGTCTTTGGGGAATGGTAGCATGACTCTCAGCCTTGAACAGAAGAGAACAGCAGGTCTTAGGAAGGGGCCATGGCCAGAGTAGGCCAGGTTGTGATGTGCAGACAAAGATGGTGATGCCAGGATGAAATGACTCACTGGAAAGGGATAGCACCTGGAGGAAAATGGCTTGTGGGGGAGGATGTATTTCAAGTTAACTGAAATGTAATTTTTTCAAAAAGATTTTCTGAGGCACACCCACAAGTAAATTGGATACCTTGTTCTTTCAATTCACTTGTTTGGGGCCCATCATCAGGCTATGGCGGTAACTCCATGATGGCAAGGATCAGCCACCATCCTAACACAGCTGATGGTACAAACTGGAGAAGAAAGGAAGGGAGAAACAATAGGCTGTCTTCTGCATCTTTGTTCTGAGCAGTAGCTAAGTGATGTCTAGGAGAACCACTGCCACCTGCTAGCTGCAGGAGCTGTCCTGTGAGCTCTGGCCCCTGCACAGCACTGGGCGGGGGAGGGGAGATGCAGACGGAGGGTGTCTGGCCCCCTTTTGAACTCTCTGATGATGGACTGCATGCCACCTTCCCGCCATAGGTTTGCCTTGCCGGTTTCTACCATCCCCAGCCATCGCTTGCCACCTCCCAGCTATTCCCCTTCTCTGTCCTCATTCCCAGACTGAGGGATGCCAAACTGAAGGGTGTCCTTTGAGTCCCCCCTCCCCTCAGCTTTCTCTTCTGTCCCTTTCAGCCAGCCTGAGCTGAAGAAATGTGCAGGAGCTGGTGGTATGTCACCTCCAGTACCAGCACCAGCCCCGCGACCTCCTTCCACCCTCCCACCTTCAGATACACTTTAAGCCACAAGATGGATGCAAACACTTCTACTTATTAAGAAATGGAATATTTCCTGCCATAGCAGTAAGCAGGGATGTCACAATCATCAGCCATTCCAGCCCTCCAGGGCACTCAGGAAGGAGAAGAATACCTGCATGATCTAGCAGCCATCAGCTGCAGCCACTCCCTACGGTGAGCACTGAGGAACTTAGGATGTGAAAAATCACAGGATACTGGCCCCAGATAGCTGAGATGCAGCTATCTGCTGAAAGGAACGATTTCAGTGAGCCCAGACTTTTGCATCTTCCCATATAAAGAAAAGTGCTAAATTCCTTAACTTGAGATATCTGGTTTTCTTTAATTCATAAAAATGCTTTTGATGTTCAGACTACCTGCCCTTTGTAACAAACTTCTATATAACCTGATTCCTCCCCTAGTCTCCTGGGAGCAGATCTCTCAGGGTTACTTGAAATGCTGTCTCCTGGGCTTGAAGTCCTAAAAATCCCCACTGAATAAAACGTAACTCTCAACATTCAGGTTGCGACTATTTTTAAAGTCAACCTCGTGTTATGTACACTTCTTACTGAGGATAAGGTAGGCCGGGCACTCAGCTCTAATGTTTGAGCAGAGCATGAGGTCTCTGCTCAGCTGATCTTCCCATAATGAACATCAATTTCTTTTGGAACTGAATGTGACACACGAAGTCCACATGATTGGCAAAGCACAGATTTTTTAAAAACGTATAAACTATTTTTGGCTAAAGAAAGCTTGTAGAAAAATATCTATTTTTATTAGATAAGTATCTAATCAAATAGTTATTTTATAAAGATCAAAGCCTAGCCCTAACCATGTCATTTGAGAAGAAAAACAATGAGAGAAGAGTTGGTCTATCAGATATCAAGACCTTTCATGAAGCTACAAAATGCAGACAATGTTGAACTGGTACAGAGACAAATGGCCAGAGAAACAGATCCACACATATGAACGCCTGATATAAGGTGTGGTATTGCAGAGAAACTGAGAAAAGGTGAATGTTTTGGTAAATAGTGCAGGGAAGAATGGCATTCACATAAAAATAACTTAAAATGAATCCCTACCCCACACCAAACCCAGAATTAATTCCAGGGGGACTAAAAATCTAAGGATTTTAATCCAAGGATGAAAAGAAAACCTATAAGGGTTTTAGAAGACAATATAGGAGAATATGCTTATGATCTAGGAAGAAGGATTCATCCAAAAATTCACATAAAAGTATAAACCATAAAGGGAAAAATTCACGAATTAAACTATGTTAAAGTAAAGAATTTCTATATGAAACCAAAAAGAAAATGAAAAGAGAAGCCACAAATGAGAAAAGACAATTGCAATTCATGTAATAAAGAATGGGAATCCAGAATATGTAAAGAGCTCCAATAAGTTAAAGAGTAAATAATTTGTTGTTATTGTTGTTAAGTCACTAAGTCTCGTCTGACCCTTGTGCAACCCCATGGACTATAGCCCACCAGACTCCTCTATTGATGGGATTTTCCAGGCAAGAATACAGGAGTGGGTTGTCATTTCCTTCTCCAGGGGATCTTCCAGACCCAGGGATCAAACCCAGGTCCCTGCATTGCAGGCAGGTTCCTCACCAGCTGAAATACCAGGGAAAACTCCTTTACTGCTAGTGCCACCTTGTTGTTGTTCAATAGTTCAGTCGTGTCCGACTCTTTGAGACCCATGGACTGCAGCACGCCAGGCCTCCCTGTCCTTCACCATCTCCCTGAGTTTGCTCAAACCCATGTCCATCGAGTCAGAGATGCCATCCAACCATCTCATCCTCTGTTGCCCTCTTCTCCTCCTGCCCCCAATCCCTCCCAGCATCAGGGTCTTTTCCAAGGAGTTAGTTCTTCACATCAGGTGGCCAAAGTATTGGAGTTTCAGCTTCAGCATCAGTCCTTCCAATGAATATTCAGGACTGATTGTCTTTAGGATTGACTGGATCTCCTTGCAGTCCTAGGGACTCTCAAGAGTCTTCTCCAAAACCACAGTTCAAAAGCATCAATTCTTTGGAGCTCAGCCTTCTTTATAGTCCAACTAGCACAACCATACATGACTACTGGAAAAACCATAGCTTTGACTAGACGGAACTTTGTTGGAAAGTAATGTCTCTACTTTTTAATATGCTGTCCAGGTTTGTCACAGCTTTTCTTCCAAGGAGCAAGTGTCTTTTAATTTCCTGGCTGCAGTCACCATCCACAGTGATTTTGGAGCCCAAGAATATAAAATCTGTCATTTTCCATTGTTTCCCCATCTATTTGCCATGAAGTGCCAATAGTGCCACCTGGGAAGCCCTAAAAAGACTTGATCAGACCTTTATATATAAAAAAAAGTGGCCAATAATCATAAAAAAAAGAAAGATGCTGAACTCTTTAGTAATCAAGGAAATACAAAGTAAAATCATGAGATACAAAAGCACATCTATCATTTAGCAAAAACTAAAAAGCCTCACAATACCTGTTGAATTAAAACTTTTATTATTGCATTTTTTAAGAAGGTGTATAGCCTTGGAATATTTGAGAAGTATACATTTCATTGCCGACTGATACACCAATTGCAGTTTTTTCTAAGTAATGTTCCTTTGCTAGTTGTGGAGAGAGGAGAAAGTCCCACAGTCACTTTTAGGGACCTGTCTCCAGAAATGGAGTGGACTTCTTTATAATGCAGGGTTTTGTTGGTATGATGCTGCATTCAGCATGGTCCCAGAATCCTGTGACCCTCTCAACACATGGTACCAAATATGTTATCTGAAAATAAAAATGAGGGTGGTTCCTGTTTTATATACAATTTAAGAGCAAAACCCTTGAAACGGGACCAGTCCTTCTAAAAATCAAACTTTGCCCCTTAAATTTCTTGGATCCTGATTCTATTCCTTACTTTATAAACGCTGACATATTTGATTTTTAAAATTTTTAATTGAAATATATTTGATTTATAATGTGTTAATTACTGCTGTATAGCAAAGTGATTCAGTTATATATACATTCTTTTTAAAAAAAATTCTTATTATTTTTTAATGTTTATTTATTTGCTGTGTTGGGTCTTCCTAGTGGCATGCAGAACCTTTTGTTATGGTATGTGGGATCCAGTTCCCTGACCAGGGATGGAACCCAGGCCTCTGCATTAGGAACGAGAAGTCTTAGCCACGGGACCAGCAAGGAAGTTCCTATACATTCTTTTTAAAAATATTTTCCGTTATGGTTTATTATGTGCGTTAGTCGCTCAGTCTTTGCAACCCCATGGACTGTAGCCCACCAGGCTCTTCTGTCCATGGAACTCTCCAGGCAGGAGTGCTGGAGTGAGTAGCCATTCCCTTCTCCAAGGGATGTTCCCAACCCAGGGACAGAACCCACGTCTCCTGCATTGGCAGGCTGAGAAGCCCGTATCCACCACACCAGCTGCTTAAATATTTTGAGGGGTGGCATTAAAGACAGTTTTTTGAAAGCAGGGATCCATTCTTAGTCATCTCGTATCCTCAGCACTTCATGTGAAGTCCCTGATTGAATGAGGGGCTGAATGAGCCAGGCAAGCGGAGCTTTCACGTGGGCCATAAAGCACCAACCAGGTGCCTGCTCCTGGGAGGAGGTGGGCTCGGTAGTCAGACCGTCCTGCCCGGCCGGGCCGGGAGAGGGGTTACCGCTGGGCGCCCTCCAGCGCCCCCGGCCCCGTAACAGTGAGGGCAGCGCCTGAATCAAGTGGGGGCGATGGGCTGAGCGCACCTGAGCCCGCCACGCCCCCGCCAGGGAGCTGGGATGCTGGGAGGAGAAAGAAGCACCTTGAACCCGAGGAGTCGGGAGAAAGCTTACAAGGATGGGAGGAAGGGCTTCCCTCAGAGGGAAAGCAAGGAGAAAACCTAGGTTTGAAACAAAGCATTCATCATCACCCCTACCCACGTAACCAGAGGGGCCCCGGAAGGCCGATCTCCAACTGCAGATGGTGGGCCAGGGAGCGCCGGACCGCCCCTCAAGTGCAGGCGGCGCCAGCCTCGAGCCGCGGAAGAAGCAGGTTTATGAGCCTTGAAACCTTCTGAGATTTGATAATATCCATAAAATCCAGGATTGCTAGAAAGTCACAGACTTTCTTCTCCAGACTGCCGAAAATAGAAAGTAGGAAGTGAAATTAACAGCGCTGGGAATGAGACATGAACAAGGCCAGGCGCGCTTGTCTTTAAAGCATCTTCTGTACACATTCCAATCCGGGTTCTTAACTAAGCAGTTTTCACTTCTTGTGTCATTTTAATCTTCATAACAACCCAAGGAGATGGGTGCCCCAATCTTGTTTGATCGATGAGGAAATTCTGTTAGGTTGAGTAATTTGTCCAGAGTCGCCTGGTTGACTTGAGAGGACCGACTTAATCACTATGCCAGTAACTTTTAAACTTTTGGGGATGACCTTCAGTAAGAGAGGTATTTTAGATCCAGAGCACATACATACAACTGAAAGGAAATTTTATAAAACATGTACCCCCTGCTAGCTACAGTGCTGATTCTTCCTATCCTTTCCATTTTATGTAAAAGGAAACACTGGTTCCAACCTGCTTAATGAATTTCATACCCCACCTCCAACTGGAGAAACTGTGTTACTGCCTCCCAGCAGCAGCGGGGCTGGATTGGACTCTGAAGAGGGCTTTGCCAGGCTACCAATTGCTGGTCTGAAGGGTAAATACCTCAGATACCTCCTCAGATAAATAGTGAGGACTATAAGTCTTCTTGAATCTCCTGACCCTGATGAATTACATCCCAGCAGAGTGAGAGAACTGCCTCAGAGATCTTGGAGGAATTGTCACCAACGAAACTGGCAGTGGATTATGAACAAATCATTAATAAGCTCTTATAAAGGGGCACTGCATACATTCACAAGGAACAGGTCTCTGTCCTGGTGGAAATACTTCTGCTGTTACTGTAGACACCTGAACTTCAGCAGAGCATTGGACTAATATCCTAACAGCCCTCAGGAGAACATGAGAAATGTGGGATGGCTGGATTCTCCTGGGGGTCTAGTCGCTAAGACTCTGTGCTCCTAATGCAGGGGCCCCAGGTTTGACCCTGAGTCGGGGAACTAGACCCCCCACGCTGCAACTAAAAGATCCTGAATGCTGCAATGAAGACCCAGCGCAGCCAAGTAAATAAATATATTCTTAAAAAATAAAATCAGGCTTTTCTGGAGGCTCAGCAGTGGAGAATCTGCCTGCAGGAGACACAGGTTGGATCCCTGATCTAGGAAGATTCCACATGCCGCAGAGCAACTAAGCCCATGGACCACACCTACTGAGCTTGTGCTAGAGCCTGGGAGCTGCAACTACGGCAGCCTGCACACCCCAGAGCCTGCGCTTCACAACAAGAGAAGCCACTGCAGTGAGAGGCCCGGGCACCACAACTAGAAAGTAGCCCCCACCCACTGCACCCAGAGAAAAGTCTGTGCAGCAGCAAAGACCCCGAACAGCCAGAAATACATACATAAAATTATATTTAAAAATAAAACAAAAAGTTAAAAAATAAAATCTTTTAATTAATAAATAAATGTATTCCCAGTTGGCTGCCTATCCCAAACAGGGCTCAAAAGAGATAGTCCTTGAAGGGAGTTCTATGTAAAATCAACAGTACCAAACAAGTGTGTTAGCATTTATATTTTTAATTTTTAAAACGTTTTATTTATGTATTTATTTTTGGCTGTGCTGGGTCTTCGTCGTTACATGGGCTTTTCTCTAGTTGTGGCAAGTGGGGGGTTACTCTTTGTTGTGATGCATGGGCTTCTCATTCCGGTGGCCTCTCATGTTGCGGAGCATGGGCTCTAGGCACACGGGCTTCAGTAATTGTGGGCCAGTAGTTGTGGCTCCCGGGCTCCAGAGCACAGTCTCAATAGTTGTGGCCCACGGGCTTAGCTATTCTGCAGCGTGTGGGATCTTCCCAGACCAGGGATCAAACCCGTCTCCTGCATTGGCAGGCGGATTCTTTACCACTGAGCCACCAGGGAAGCCCAGAATTTATACCATATTTAAATGCATCTGTCTCCTCCACTAGAATGTGAACTCTCTTGAGAGTGGAGAACTTATTTCATTTGCCACCTTTGTATTCTCAGGGCTTAGCCAGGCTCAGGCATTCATTTATTTATAATAATTTTTAAAATATAGTTGATTTACAATGTTGTGTTGGTTTCTGCTGGACAGCAAAGTGTAGTTATACATATACATATATCCACTCTTTTTTAAGAGCAGGCTCAGGCATTTAGATGTTTCTCAGTCATTCTTGGTGGAATGTGACCATCAGTTGATCAATAGCTGCCTGAAAGAGAACTCCAGGGACATGGTCCAGGGCTCTGGCCCGAATCCTCTCATGTTCTACATTCTCACCAGTTACTTGGACGTGGGAATGGATGACATATTTATCAAAGTTTCAGGTGGCACAAAACTGGGACAGCCAAAGCACCGGATGACAGAATCAGGGTCCAAAAATAACTCAGCAGCCTGGAATGGTGGGCTGAATCAGGATGAAAAATAATAGAGATCTGTATTCTGCCTGAAAGTCTAAAACTTAACTTCCTAAACCCAGGATCTGGTTTAACAGCAACACATGTGAGGGACATGGGGGGTTTATGGGAAGCTAACAAATGAAGCAGCATGCGGTGAGGTTGCTGACACTGCAGACTCAGTTTGGTCAACACTACAGGGACGGCAGCGCCCCTCTACATGGTGCAGGTCAGAGGAGGCTGGAAGAACCGGCTTGGTCTAAACAGCCATGAAGGATGAGACCAACACAATTCTAGAGGCGGACAGTACAGAAAATTTGTCCATATCAAAATCCAAGATTTTGTTTAGTGAAGGACACCATCAAGGTACTGACTAGATGGAGGGCAGACTAGAAAAACATATATTAAATGAGCATGGAATGAATACCTAGAGTATTTAAGGAACATGTGCAGGAGGCTGAGAGAAAAGAGGGCATTTCACAGGAGAGGAAACTTGAACTGCTACCAGCTTCAGAAGAGATGCTGGGATCCACCACTAATCAAAGAAATGCAAATTAGAGCAACAGGACTTCTCTTTCTGGTAATAGCAGGATAACGCTCTCCAGCCATCCTCCTGCTGAAAACAACTAAGTAAGCTGGATAAGATGTTGAAAACATCCTCTGTAAAGAACTGACAAGGCAGGCAGCATCAATCTGTAGGTCACCAATACCAAGGTGGGAGGAGCCAAGAGGCTGCTGTCCTGCTAAGGAAGGGCCTTTGTCCGCTAGGGGGAGGGCTGACCTTCCCTTCTGATGACATCTTGAGAAGAGTGGGTCTCCATCACAGCCCAGGGCCTGCCCGGTGGGAAGTCACACAGGAGACCCTTTCCCCCCAATAAGGCAGGATGAGGGTAAACTATTTAGAAGTGGACCAACCTGCCAGAAAGACAGCCTGGTTCTGTTTACCTGGGTTACCCAAGCCTTGACTTTGTGTGGCTCAGTATTGACAAGGTACCCAGGCTCCTGGAAGAAGCAAAACAAGTTCTCTATGGAGGAAATTACCTTCATTCTGGTGCTCAAATTATCCATACAAACAATTTTTCCAATATAATGACTAGCATATAGTCAAAAATAACTTAGGGCACAAGGAAATCAGGCTCCAGCCTGTTGCCCTAGAAGCCCAAATTCTGCTAGACTCCAAACCTTGACACGTCAGGGCACAGGTAGCACAGATCACTTGGCTGTCAGCAACCGTGTCCAGAGCCCAGGGACTGGTGAGGGGGGGACAGTGTAGGTGCATGTGTGTGCCAGGGTGCAGGAAAGTCCTGCCTGGCAGAGCAAAGTGTGCTTGAAGAAAAGTGCAAGTGTCAGTCACTCAATCGTGTCCGACTCTTTGCAACTCCACGGACTCTAGCCTGCCAGGCTCCTCTGTCCATGGAATTCTCCAGGCAAGAATAGTGGAGTGGGTAGCCATTTCCTTCTTCAGGGGATCTTCCCAACCCAGGAATTGACCCAGGGTCTCCTGCACTGCAGGCAGATTCTTTACCATCTGAGCCATGAGGACCACATGCTTGAAGGGCCACTTTTTCTAATTTGCTTAAAGGTGTCCTGTAGCCTAGGGGCAGCCCCATGCAAAGACTTTAGACATTAAAACTATCTTATATAGACTATAAAATAATGAAGTGTATGATCTTAAAGAAATAGGTTGAACACATCTGCGAGAAATAGAAAACTAGAAAAAGCAATATGGTGGGTTTGAAAAAGAACCAAGTGGGACTTCTAGAAGTGATAAATGCAGTAAGTGAAATGAGAAATCATTCCAGTGAGATAACCACTATACCAATCAGAAAGACAGAAGCCAGACGGGAAGGAAATATTCAACACTGGCTAGGATTCGGGGAACTGAGATCCTTGGCCAGCGCTTGCGGATATGAATAGAAAATTATCTTCTGGAGAGGCACCTGGAATACTTTGGGCAGTGGCACATATATGCCCTGTCATCTAACAGTCCTGACCCTGGGGTCAGAGCTCAAGAGAAACCCTTGCACAGGCCAGTGTGGAAATGACTTTGAGGGCCACCATCCCAGCCTCGCTCCGACTGCAAGCAGCTGGGATGTGGCCCTCATGCAACTGGCGGTGGCTTTATTAAGGCAGATGTGGAAAGCAGGTTTTCATTTGGAATAATTCATACTATAGCCTGTAGAAATTGAAAAAGAAAGAGGCTTTTTTTTTTTTTTCCCATGCCACATGGCATGTGGGAGCTTGGTTCACAGACCAGGGATCAAACCCGCACCCCTTGCCTTAGAAATGCAGTCTTAAGCACTGGACCACCAGGAAAGTCCAAAGAAGGCTTATCTTTAAGGGATTCTGACTAAATAGGAAGCTAAGGTGATGTTTTTAATTGAGATGATTACAAAATTCAATTTTAAAAATATTTTATTTGTATTGCTGACACAGTATTAAAATCATCTAATTTGTTTTGTTAAAGTCAGTACACAAATGTTATAGAAAAAATAATCCAGATTATATGGCATGGCTGTTTTAGAAAAATAAAATACTTTTATAATGTCAGTATTTTTTTTTGGAATGGTGGTTGATCTTCTCAGAGTCTGACAAAAATAAACTCATAGCCAAAATGGAAATCTGACCAATTAGTTCCATAGAGTTAACCTCCCAGGACTCCACTTATTTGCATCATCTGTTTTTGCTAAATACATTAATAAAATCATCTTTCCATTCTTCTGTGTATACATTTGCAAAGTTAATGATTAACTTTAATTATTTAGTTGATTATTTAACAGCATTAAATATTTTAAAGTCCTTATAATAAAATGTAACCTACAGCCAAATCTGAGATGTGAAGATTACATATTAAAACTTTTTAAACTCTTTTTTTTGGTTGCACAGCATATTGGATCTTAGTTCCTAAACCAGGGATTGAACCTGTGCCCCCTACAGTGGAAACACAGAATCTTAACCACTGGACCACCAGAGAAGTCCCTATATCAAATGGCAAGTTTATATCAAATGGCAAGTACCAACTGGTGACAAATAATCAGTTGGTGGATTGTTGATTAAATCAACAGACCAAGACTAGTACCTTAAATAAACATATATTAAATAGTGAATTGAGTCTACCTTATTAAAATCAAATTGCCTAACTCCAAATGCTAGGTGCAATTTATGTTGACAATATTTAAAACAGTTGGTAATTCCTGAACATCCTGGCTCTTCCTTGGAAGATGATCCTGGAAAGAGCTTGACAGACAAGATGGGCAGACCCAGAACCTAACGTTCCTAGTGGGCACATCCCATCAGCCTGTCAGGGGCTGGGTAACAAACACTGAAATATGTTGGCACCTATCGGCTTTAATGCTGCCTGGCTAGTTGATGTAAAATTGTATATGTTGAGCTATCTTGGAAATTTCTTATTCAGGAATTAAATTTACACTTTTTTGCTTTGTTGGTTTTGGAATGCTCATCTTAGATATATTTTTATTAGATTCTGGGAGCTGTAGGTATTTCTCATAGGTAAGCTGCTTGTTGATTGACTTTTTTGTACATAAATGAAATCCCAAATTGGAAAAACGCAAACTAAATTTTTTCTACTTAAAATGCAATTCTTTTCTAGTTTTATGCATTCTTTTCCCCTTTTCATTAATTATTTAACACATTTAATGATCCATGGGGGTAACTGGCCTGAATACATATGTAGTACAAATGACTATTTTTTTCCCTAAAATTTGTTTTGAGAAATAATGGAGTGAATTTAAAAGAGCATGAACTTTACAATCATTCCCACCTGGGTGTTAACTGGGGTTCCCCAATTAGCTAAAAATTAATTACCCTGTTGCTGTTTCTGTTCCATAAAATGGAATATCACCATCCTTGCAGTTGTTATAAACAGTAAAGCTAATGTGAGTAAAGCGCTTGGTGTCTGGGAGAGAGTTTTTGATATTATTCCCTTGTGTGATTCTTGCAGGGTTTGATGGCTTAAGCATGTCACTCTAGTGGGTTTTTTATTTTGTTTGTTTATTTTACACAGCATGACATGGTGGATCATTCTGGCCCTTCAATCTATTCTTTTCAACATGATTTCATTTTCACCTGCACTTGAGACATACCATCATATGAGTTAATTTATCCAATCTTCACAATAGCCCATGAAGGTCTGTCTCAAGGTCATCAACATAAGCTCACAATCCAAAATTAGAAAACCCACAAGGAAACAATCCACAGTGAATAAGAGTTTGCCTTCACAACAGCAGGATTAGATTCTCAAAGCACAGACAATAGAGTTACAAGATTCAAGCTGTAAGTATGATAAAAACGATTAGTCATAAAACAGAGAAATCAAACGCATGAAATAAACAGAATGTTATAAAAAGATTAACTAGGTATCAATGATTACAAATAACTAATATAATTCAATATATAAATATAAACTCAATGGATGGGTTAAACAGGTTAGAAGTAGCTGAGGTTAGAATTGGGTACTAGAAGATAAATCTGACAAAAGTGTCTAAAATGTAGACAAGAAAGATAAAGAGATGAAATATGAGTAAAGGAGAGGAAGAGGCATGGTGGATAGAATGAAATGTTCTAACAAATACTGAAAAAATTTTGAGCAGGAGAGAATAGAGAGAATGAGGGGGAGTGGAGAAAAATGCTCATTTATTTACAAATGCATTCAATAACTATTTATAAGCACCTAATACGTGCCAGCACTATTTTAGGCTCTTAAAACAGATAATGAGATGAGAACAGATCATGATTGATCATCATCCAGAACTGATTTTGGACAAGAATTCTCTCTCAGTCTCAGGAAATAAGTCTCAAGATATACTAAATCCTCACCCAGATACATCAGAAAGAAACTAAAGAACTCAAAGACGGGGGGATGGGGGGATATTTTAAAAGAAACAAGAAAGAAAACGTGTGTTCCACAAGCAATGAATCCAGGACAAATAGCAAATTTCTCAACAGCAACTATAGAAACAAGAAGACAGGGCACTACTATCTTCCTAGGTCTTGGAGGAAATATCTGGCAACTCACACCATTACACCCGGGTAAACTACCATCCGAGAATAAAGGAGACTTGAACAAACCCCCAGTATACAGTCGACTCCTGTTCAGGTTTACCTAAATCCTTACTGATCTTTTTAGACAGCTGGAGAAAGATGAATATAGATTTAGTATTAGATGGTGTAAAGAATTATTATTTAATTAGTGATAAGGAAATTGTGGTTAAGTAGGAAATGTCTATTTTTATAAGATAAATACTCAAGAATTTAGGGGCAAAATGCCATGATATGTGTAACAACTTTAAAAAAATCACAATGAGATGTTATTTTACATAATGATATTGGCAAAATTTTTAAAAATCCGCACATACCAAGCACTGAGGAAAACAAGTGTCTAGATGCTGGTGGTAGAGGAGTAAATGGGCTGATGGAGAGTGACTTGGAATCAGAGTAATTTGATGAAGCTGAAGATGCAATATCCTCCTACCCAGTCAGATGTGTATCACAGAAAATTCCTCCTACCTGTGCAGAAGCCTGTTCCAAGTGGTCCCAACTGATGCTAGTTAAAAATTAAATGTATAGGCCCACCATCTTTAGGATACATTTTTCCAACCCTCTTCCCAGTCTCTTGTTTATTGTAATGTATCCTGACTGAAATCTATCACACAGATCTGTCTAGAAAAAGCCTAAAGCAAATTATTAACAAAGAACACAATCTTAGCATATAACTATATACAGGAATACTTATATAACAGATGGAAAAGTAAGATATTATTGTCTTCTGATAGGAATATTGCATCACCTGTAATGTGATCTAGTCAATTCAGTTTGAGTTAAATCTAAACAAGCCCTTGGATCTAACTTGCAGTTTAAAGGAAATCTAGAGGAAAGAGAAACATGCTAAAGAACACTTTATGGAAGCAATCAGACCCAGAAAGCGGGCTATTTCATAGGAAAACCAGCCTTGTCAATTCAGTTAATCAGTGTCATGAAAAAAGGGACAGTTCAAAATTAAAAGGGGCTTAAGAGATACAATAAAGAAACCAATGCACTATGTGGCTCTCAATTGGATCTGATTGGAAAACCAGATATTATTGGGATAATTGAGAAAATCAGACTATGGAATGGATATTAGGTGATACTAAGAAATCACTGTTTATTTTGTTAGACATGTTAACATTAATTTGGCTACGTAAGCAAAAGTTGTTTTTAAAATGTAGATACAAACATTTAGAATTAGAAATATCAAGACATCTAAATTACAGATTTTTAAAATATAAAGTAAGTTAATTTTTTATTGAAGTACAGTTGATTTATAATATTTCAGGTGAATAGCAAAGTGATTCAGTTATACATATATGTTTTTTAGTATTTTTCTCCATTATAGATTATTATAAGGTTGAATATCATTTCCTGTGCTGTGCAATGGGACCTTGTTGCTTATGTTACATGACTGTGTGTGTCTGTCAATCCCAAACTCCTTTCATCCTTCCCCTTGCTCTTTGCCTCTGGTAACCATAAGCTTGTTTTCTATATTGGTGATTCTGTTTTGTAAATAAGTTCATTTGTATCTTAGATTTCATGGTAAATTAATTTTTTAAGGGAGGGTGAAATAAAGTCACTCTGAGAAAAACTCAGTGTTTATCACTTACGCAGTCTCAGTGCAAGATTCCTAAGGGATGTATTTCAGGATGAAGGAAACAGAACACTGAAATGCAAGACAGAAGAGCTTACAAATAAGGACTTTACATAAAAACAGGTATTGACTGCATAAAGCAACAACAATAACATCAATATGGAGGATCTAAAAATAAGCCATATCTGAATGCTGGACATATTAATGTACCATATGGAAGGGAGACGGTCAGCGTAGTAGCAATCAGAGGCTCCTTTACTGTTATGGAAAAAGGTACATAAATAACCTTTAGACTGTCAAGTATGCACATTAAAATAGAAAAGAACTTACTATAAAAACGGAAGAAATAGGAAGTATAACTTCCAAACCATTAGAGAATAAAGGAAAAAGAGAAAATACAATGATTTCAAATGCAAGCAGGAAAGCAGAAAGTAGCAATTTAGGAAAATCACAATATAAAATAATCATTATAAGATAGTAATAAATCCAGATATATAACTAATTGCAATAAATATAATGTTCCATTTTCCAAGGATTGTTGTACTTAAGGATTTTTAAATATAGAGCTATATGGTATACATTAAAGATATGCTTTTCATCACAGGCGACTGGAAAGCAAAAGTAGGAAGTCAAGACATACCTAGAATAACGGGCAAGTTTGGCCTTGGAGTACAAAATGAAGCAGGGAAAAGGCTAACAGAGTTTTGTTCTTTTAAAATTTATTTGGCTGCACTAGATCTTAGTTGCTGTGTGGGATCTAGTTTCCTGACCAAGGATTAAACCCAGGCCCCCTGAATTGGGAACCTGGAGTCTTAGCCGCTGGACCACCAGGGAAGTCCTGCTAACAGGGTTTTGTCATGAGAACACGAGGGTCATAGCAAACACCTTTCCAACCACCCAAGAGATGACTCTACACATGGACATCACCAGATTAATACCAGAATCAGATTGATTACGTTCTTTGCAGCCAAAGATGGAGAAGCTCTGTATAGCTAGCAAAAACAAGACCAGGAGCTGACTATGGCTCAGATCATGAGCTCCTTATTGAAAAATTCAGGCTTAAATTGAAGAAAGTAGGGAAAACCATTAGGCCATTCAGATACGACCTCTAATACCTCAAATACAGTGGAGGTGATGAGTAGATTCAAGAGATTAGATCTGGTAGACAGAGTGCCTGAAGAACTATGGAGAGAGGTTCCCAGCAGTGTACAGGAGGTAGTGACCTAAACCGTCCCAAATGAAAAGAAATGTAAGGCAAAGTGGTTGTCTGAGGAGGCTTTACAAATAGTTAAGAATGAAGAAAAACAAAAGGCAAAGGAGAAACAGAAAGATATACCCAATTGAAGGCAAAGTTCCAGAGAATAGCAGAGACATAAGGTCTTCCTAAAGGAACAATGCAAAGAAACAGAGAAAAACAATAGAATGGTAAAGACTAGAGATCTCTTCAAGAAAATTAGAGACAGCAAGGGAACATTTCATGCAAGGATGGGCATGATAAAAGACAGAAATGGTAAGGACCTAAGAGAAGCAGAAGAGATTAAGAAGAGGTGGCCAGAATACACAGAAGAACTGTACAAAAAAGGCCTTAATGACTGGGATAACCATGATGGAGTGGTCACTCAACTAGAGCTGGACATCCTAGAGTGTGAAGTCAAGTGGGCCTTAGGAAGCATGTGAAAAGTGAAAGTGAAAAGTCGCTCAGTCGTGTCTGACTCTTTGCAACCCCATGGACTGTAGCCCACCTGGATCCTCCATCCATGGAATTTTCTAGGCAAGAGTACTGGAGTGGGTTGCCATTTCCTTCTCCAGGGGATCTTACTGACCCGGGGATCAAACCCGGGTCTCCGGCATTGCGGGCAGACACTTTACCGTCTGAGCCACCAGGGAAGCATGACTATGAACAAAGCTAGCAGAGGCGATGGAATTCCATCTGAACTATTTAAAATCCTAATGTTGTTAAAGCGCTGCACTCAGTATGTCAGCAAATTTGGAAATGTCAGCAGTGGCCACAAGACTAGAAAACATCAATTTTCATTCGAATCCCAAAGAAGGACAATGCCAAAGAATGTTCAGACTACAGTACACTTGCACTCATTTCACATGCCACCAAGGTTATATTCAACATCCTTCCAGCTAGGCTTCAGCGTTACATGAACTGAGAACTCCCAGGTGTGCAAACTGAGTTTCAAAGAGGCAGAGAAACCAGAGATCAAATTGCCAACATTTGCTGGATCATGGAGAAAGCAAGGGAGTTCCAGAAAAACACTTATTTCTGCTTCATTGACTATGCTAAAGCCACTGACTATAAGGATTGCAACAAACTGGAAAAATCTTAAAGAGATGGGAATACCAGACCACCTTACCTGTCTTCTGAGAAACCTGTATGTGGGTCAAGAAGCCATCATTAGAACCAGACATGGAACATCTGACTGGTTCCAAATTGGAGAAGGCATATAGACTGTATATTATTATCACCCTGCTTATTTAACTTATACGTAGAGTACATCACGTGAAATGCCAGGCTGGACGAATCACAGCTGGAATCGAGATTGCAGAGAGAAATATCAACAATCACAGATATGCAGATGATACCACTCTAATGGCAGAAAGTGAAGAGGAACTAAAGAGCCTCTTGATGAGTGTGAAAAAGGAGAGTGAAAAAAGTGGCTTGAAACTCAACATTCAAAAAACTAAGATCATGGCATCTGCAGGTTTTATTTTCTTTGGCTCCAAAATCACTGCAGACAGTGACTGCAGCCATGAAAACTGAAAGACGCTTGCTCCTTGGAAGGACAGTTATGACAAACCTCAGTTCAGTTCAGTTCAGTCGTGTCCAACTCTTTGCATTCCCAAGGACTGCAGCACACCAGGCTTTCCTGTCCATCATCAAGTCCTGGAGCTTGCTCAAACTCATGTCCATCAAGTCGGTGATGCCATCAGCCATCTCATCCTCTGTTGTTCCCTTCTCCTCCTGCCTTCAATCTTTCCCAGCATCAGGGTCTCTTCCAAGGAGCCATTTCTTTGCATCAGGTGGCCAAAGTATCGAAGCTCAGCATCAGTCCTTCCAATGACTATTCAGGACTGATTTCCTTTAGGATCGACTGGTTTGATCTCCTTGCAGTCCAAGGGACTCTCAAGAATCTTCTCCAACACCACAGGTCAAAAGCATCAATTCTTCGGCACTCAGCTTTCTTTATGGTCCATTGGCTATATTCCTTGTGTTGTATAATATATCCTTTTAGCTTATTTATTTTATACAGAGTACTTTGTACCACTTAATCCCCTATCCCTATCTTGACTCTTCCCCCTTCCCTCTCGTCACTGGTAACCACTAGTTTGTCTTTGTACCTGTGAGTTTGTGTCTTTATTATAGTCACTAGTTTCATTTTTCAGATTCCACATTTAAGTGAGATCATAGAGTATTTGTCTTTACTGTGTTGTAAACAAAAGTGCTGTCACCCAGGCTTTGCTATTCCATTCATAGAGCACAGGCAGAATAAATTTAGCACAATACTTAAGGGCCTTATGGTTTTTAGAAGGTCAAATGAGCACTGGCTTCAAATTAAAGTCACCAGTTGCACCAGCTCCTAACAAGAGTCACCCTGTCCTTTGAAACTTTGAAGCCAGGCACTGACTTCTCTCCAGCTATAAAAGTCCTAGATGGCATCTTCTTCCGGTGTAAGGCTGTTGGCCTGCACTGAAAATGTGTTGTTTAGCACAGCCAATTCTGTGAATTAGCTAGATCTTGTGCAGATCTTCCTTCGGCTTCTGCATTAGCACTTGTTGGCTCACCTGGCACTTTTACGTCATGCAGATGGCTTCTTTTCTGAAACCTCATGAACCAACCTCTGCTGGCTTCAAATTTCAGCTTCCTCACCTTTCTCAGCTTTCACAGAACTGAAGAGAGTTAGGGCTTTGCTGAGGATTAGGCTTTGGTTTAAGAGAATGCTATAGCTGGTTTGATCTTTTGAGACCACTAAATCTCTCTCCACATCAGCAATAACGTTTATCATGTCCAGAATTATTGGACTCCTAATTGTGCACCAATATGAGATACCCTTGAATCTGTATTTAGTTTATCTCTTCACTTCTGGTATACTTGTATCTTATAGCAGCATCCAGGGTACTTCTTACTCCCTGGTGTAAGATGTTTTCAATATAGAGGATCAGTATAATATTCTGGAGAATATCCAGATGATCAAGGTCATGTTAGCCTATATTGTGACAGAGAGAGCAAGAGAGGGTGCAAGGGAGTAGTCCTGGGAAGGACCATGACTGGACACCAATGTCTATTCTATGTGAATGGTTTCTGATCTTCGTTTCTGATAGAGATAGAAAAGAACACACTTATCAGATCAAAAGCCATATACTGGGGCTTCCCTGGTGGCTTAGTGGTGAAGAATCTGCCTGCCAGTGCAGGAGACACAGGTTCAATCCCTGATCTGGGAAGAACCCCACATGCCTCAGAGCAACTAAGCCTGTGCGCCGCAACCGTTAAGCCTGTGCTCTAGCGTCCGGTGGCCACAACTACTGAGCTCACGTGCTGCAGCTACTGAAGCCCTTCCACCCTAGAGCCTGCGCTCTGCAACGAGAGAAATCACTTCAGTAAGAAGCCCATGCACCACAACTAGAGAATAGCCCCTGCTTTCTGCAACTAGAGAAAAGATCGCGCAGCAACAGCACAGCCAGACCCAGCAGTCATAAATAAATAAAAATACTTAAAAAATAAAGGCGATATACCAAGAGCCAGAGGCTATGCTGGATTATCAAATAGTCCACCACCATCCACCATAATCAATCTGGTTTTTACAGGAGCCATTAAAGTTACAATTCAGTTGGCTCAGTTGTGTCCAGCTCTTTGTGACCCCATGGACTGCAGCACGCCAGGCTTCCCTGTCCATCACCAACTCCCGGAGCTTGCTCAAACTCATGTCCATCGAGTTAGTGATGCCATCCAAACAACTCATCCTGTCATCCCCTTCTCCTCCTGCCTTCAATCTTTCCCAGCATCAGGGTCTTTTTCAATGAGTCAGTTCTTCGCATCAGGTGGCCAAAGTATTGGAGTTTCAGCTTCAGCATCAGTCCTTCCAATGAATATGAACCATAGTAGGGAAAAAAATAAAAGGAAATATAACCATATAACCACCACATTCTTTAAGTATTTGAGGATGATATTAATCTCTGCCATTCCACGTAGGATGCAAAACTACTTCTAACTGATCTTGGCTTGGCAGGGGTAGATGACACTGCTTTGGGAGCTTTTACTTGTCTTTTCCTACCATTATGGCTCTTACTCCATAGATCAGGGAACTCCTAGGAGGGTCCTACCAGAGTCTAAATAGATACTTTCAAACTATGCTTTTGGGAATTACTGATACCATCAGAGGGTTTTTCCATAGACCCATGAGACCTACTGTGAGAAATACTTAGGCCAGGACTCCATTTATTACTCAGCTTCCCTATACCACTTACTAGGGGTGCCATGACGTTGCTTTGGTATCCTAATACTACTGTCAGTTCAGATTCTAAAACCCACATCTCTTAAAAGATCTTGCTGTTCCTCCCTTTTCCTATGTTCAGTTCCTTTAATAAATTACAACAGGTCCCATTAGGATTAGAGGAACTTCTAGTATGTTGTCATAGAGTTTTTCCTCAAGATAATTCAGTCTTCTCTGGGTCTGAGAACTGGCTCTGATCTGTCAGTTGAGTGAGGGATCATGATTCTTCTCTTCAGTAGCAAACATCAGCTTTTGGCTCATTCACTCTTGATCTTTCTGTTTTGGCTATGTAGGTTGCGTAATGTCCTACCTGGCTATCTACCTTGCAGCGGGAATACCCTGACACAGACCTCTATTTGCCTCTTCCCTCTAGCTTCCATTCAGGCTTTGCTGCCTGTTATGGTAATTACGTCTGCCTTGCCCCTGACAATTAAGTCAGGGCCTCCACTCGTTCAAAATTGTATCTCTCTATTGACACTGGGGATTCCAGTTCCACATCAGCCTCCTCTGGGATGAATCCTAGCTTTCAAAGAACAGCTACTACTGATAATCTCAACAATGTCAGTGCTCATCTCCAGCAGATTTCTTATTGCTTTATTGAAGGGAGTGGCCTCTGGCCTCCAGGGAACACATTCAACTGACAAGTTCTTTAATTTCCATTTCTGATTGCTGATAAAGCAGTGCTTTTTTGTTTTAGTTATTTTTGACCATGCTCCATGGCATGCAGGATCAAAGTTCCCCGACCAGGGATCAAACCCTCCCCCTGCACTGGAAGCCCAAAATCTTAACCAGTAGACTGCCAGGGAAGTCCTATGTTCTTTGATAGTAAAGCAAATTTATTCTAGCATGTCTACATTTTAACTTTTCCAAGGAAGTTCTAGCATCTCCTCCTCTCTCACTATGGGATGTTGCCTTCCCGAGCTTCAAGGAGCTTTCTCAGTGGTGGACTAGGATCAGTTCCAGGCTTCTTTGCCAGGATATTAAATCCTAAGTCACCAGAGAGTGTCTTTTTATTAACATATGCTTCCTTATCCAGTCTTATATTCCAATCTTCTTGTTTCAGCACCCTCAAGATCCCCTTCCCTTGGTATAGTCTCCCAATTCCTACTGGTACATATTAGCCAGGTTCTGCAACTCTTCTGGTGAACAATTTTTCTTCCAAAGCAGAGTCAGTGTTTCCCCAGCTGGGCCATAATAAAAGATCCAAATTTTTAGCCTAGAAGTCATGTAGGAAATTGCAGGCAAATCTTGAAGAGGGCAGGTATCACTTACAAGGCGTCTGTCTCAGATGCTGAAAGTAAAGACTAAGAAAGAGTTGTAAATGGCCTGGTTAAACACTGAAGTTTTCTCAACCCAGAGCCAACCTAAAAAGACCTAGAGAGTAATTTTCATTTTCTGGTTTTGTTTTTTTTTGTTATCCATAATTATCAAGGTATCCAGTTTTCAGAACTTCGCTGGAAGTCCAGTGGTTAAGACTCTACACTTCCAAGGCAGGGTGCATGGATTCAATCCCTGGTTAGGGAACTAAGATCTCACCTGCCTTGCAGCATGGTCATGTGTCTTTAACTTATTATTTCACTGTTCATTTACATTACTGTACACATTTGTTACAGTTAAAAGGAAAATATGATTTATACCCTAAAGGTTACTGCACAAAGTCATTAATAATTAGACAGCTGGTGTTTTAAAGGCTTTATCTTAAGCAGAAAACCTGGTTGACTGTTATATACATATATGTATTAGAGTGTTTCAAGTACTGAAAGAAATTGGTTGGGGCTTCTAGGTGTGCTGGGAATATATATATATATATATATATATATATATATATATATATTTTCTATTTATAACAATGATATACAGACACCCCTGCCTAAAAATTCACTATCTAACATGTTTTTAGGAATGGATTAAATCCTCTGAGGAATGCCTGAACTAGAATATGAGATATTAAAAAGAATAAAATCATATTGTTACTCATTGTTGTGAATATTGCAGTCCATTAGAGACACAAGGTCAGCCACTAGTGATACTAAGATTGATCATTTGATATACAGTTAATGCTTTCCCTCTTGAGATTGGAAAGTTATCTCTGTGGTGTTACTCTGGCTCTATATGAATGTTTACAACAATCAATCATCTGGTTTTAATACCAGTTGATAATCCTTGCCTGAATTTCATTGGAGTTTGTTAAATTATGTTTTTCTAATTGTTTCCTTCACACTGTTTACAAGAATTCTGTGAAGGTTTTCTTCATTAACTGGAACTATGTGGTTTTCCTAAAATAAACTTTTACTGGAAGAGCAAAATAATGCTTAATAGTCTCCCTTTGGACTTCCTACGTGTCTCAGAGGTAAATAATCCACCTGCCAACCAAAAGATACAGGTTTGATCCCTGGGTTGGGAAGATCTCGAGAAGGAAATGGCAACCCACTCCAATATTCCTGCCTGGGAAATCCCATGGACAAAGGAGCCTGGTGGGCTACAGTCGATGGGGTTGCAAACAGTCAGACATGACTTACCAACTAAACAATAACAACAATTTTCCATTCAATTACCAATTTTCAAAGCAAATGTTTTAAAAGTTACCCCAAATGGCAATGAGTGAGAGTTCTTGATTTATTCGCATTTTGAGTATCATCATAAAATAATGAATTTCATTCAACCAGTGTGTTCAATTTGATCATTATTCTTTTAGTTACTAAGATTGTGATAACTTTGTTCAGTGGGTACCTTTTCATGTAGGCTCCTGGGTTCTTTTGACATGACAAACTTTTATCTTCTAAAGTTTTCTTGCTTCCTAACACAAAAATGTGTCCCAGGTACACTTTGAAAAATGCCTACTTCTAGATGTGGAATCAGCAATTTCTTCAAGAAGCCATGCTTTATTTTAGTAGGCACTAGGTTGCTCATTGTTTCTAGTCCATTTCAATGGACAAGACCAGAAAATATATACTGGAAAACTCATAAGTTCATCCTGATTTTTCACTTTAAACATTAGTATGCTGTCAGTGGGTTTCCTTGGTTATATAATTGTATATCTTTTCCTTATACAAAAAGCATTGATTCCTCAGGGGCTTTCCTGGTGGTCCAGTGATTAAGAATGCACCTGCCAATGCAGGGGACATGGGTTTGATCCCTGAAAATTTCACATGCTGCAGGGCAACAAAGCCCAATTTCCACAACTATCATGTGCTTAGAGCCTGTGCTCTGCAATAAGAAGCTATAGCAATTATGAATCCTGCACACTGCAAGGAAGAATAGCCCCTGCTCGAAGCCTCGCATAGCAATGAAGACCCATCATAGCCAAAAATAAACAAATAAAAACACTGATTGCTCCCACTTTTAATATAACCACATCTTTTGACCTATTTATTGGAAAATACTTTGTTTTTAAAATTCCTGTATTGATAATACTTCAAACAACATAATTTCAGAAACAAGTTTACAGCTTAAGAGAATTTCACATTTAAGGGCTTAAAAGTTTAAACTTTTAGTTAGGGATTTTTTTGTCCTTAAGAGAGTACATCCCCTTAAGGCTGGAAAGTCTTCAGAACTAACTCTCTTTGTGATTATATTGCCAAGTTGATATGGTTCAGTTCATTTGTTCTCAAATTGAAAGAATTTTAAAATTTTTATTTTTTGATTAGGTAATTAAATTACATAATTCAAAAACACACAGGCACTTCCCTGGTGGTCCAGTGGTTAAGACTGTGGTCCAGTAGACTCCATGTTCCCAAAGCAAGGGGCCCAGGTTCGATCCCTAGTCAGGGAGCTAGATCCTGCATGCCAAAACTAAAAAAAACAAAAGAAAGATCCTGAATGCCACAACTAAGACCCCATACAGCAAAACAAAAGCAAAAAACCCCCAAAGTACACCTACAGGAATCTTAAAGCACATATGGTCATTTCTGTCCTTACCTCAACTTCTTTTCCCATTTTTATTATTTTCTTATTTATCCTAGGAATGCTTATTTTTGCAAATATAAGCAAATATTATACCTTTCTTATTTCCTCTCTACCTTTACTGTCTCTCACACAAAACATAGCATGTTATGTATTAATATATTGTCCTGCACTTCGCTTTTTACACTCA
This sequence comes from Dama dama, assembly GCF_033118175.1. Lineage (NCBI taxonomy): Eukaryota > Metazoa > Chordata > Mammalia > Artiodactyla > Cervidae > Dama > Dama dama. Next base: position 10,299,104 of record NC_083687.1, on the reverse strand, counting down.
GCAATATATGCTGGAGATCACTCTAAATCAATACAGAGAGCAATGAATTATTTTAAGAGTCAAGTAGAAAGTTTTACTAACTTTGACCAGAACACCAACCATAATGTGCTTGACTCAGTTCAGTCACTCAGTCGTGTCCAACTCTCTGCGACCCCATGGACTGCAGCACGCCAGGCTTCCCTGCCCATCACCAGCTCCCAGAGCTTGTTCAAACTCATGTCCGTCAAGTTGGTGATTGATTAGATGCTCTTAATGTGCATTAACTATTTCCAAATTTATTTCTCAATCTTTTAAAAAAGTGACTATATATACAAAAATTATAATTAGTACAATTCTCTAGAATGCATATGTGTATTTGGCATTTTTATTCAGTCTACATCTATGGATACATGCATTTATCTGTAAATAACCAAAGAAAGAGCTCTCTCTTTTTTTAAACTTAACTCACAATACCATTATCACAACTAAATTTTTAACAATATTTCCTGGTATCTTCAAACGTCTAGTCAGTTGTCTCATTTATGAGATAATTATGATAATATTTTTTAAAAATCTTAAAAATAAAAAACTATGATCCAAACAAGGCCCACACATTACGATTACTTAGTCTTTTAAAATCTTTTAAACTGCAGGTTTCCTTCCATCCCTTTTTTCCCCTTGCAATTTTTTAAGAAAACTGGTTGTCTAATCCCCAGAGTCTCGTACAGTCTTAATTTTGCTGACTGCATCACTGTGGTATGGCTTAACATGTTCCCCCGCCTTCTGCATCATCTGTGAATTGGCAGTTTTATCTTGAGGTTTGATCACATTCAGGTTCCATACTTTCAGTTAGACTAATAGGTGGTGGTAGTGTTCTCCAAAAGCAACATATTACATATACATATGGAATTTAGAAAGATGGTAATGCTAACCCTCTAGGTGAGACAGCAAAAGAGACACAGATGTATAGAACAGTATTTTGGACTCTGTGGGAGAAGGCGCGAGTGGGATGATCTGAGAGAATAGCATTAAAACATGTATATGATCATATATGAAACAGATCCCCAGTCTAGGTTCGATGCATGAGACAGGGTGCTCAGGGCTGGTGCACTGGGATGACCCAGAAGGATGGGATGGGGAGGGAGGTGGGTTCAGGATGGGAAACACATGTAAACCCATGGCTGATTCATGTCAATGTATGGCAAAATCACTACAATATTGTAAAGTAATTAGCCTCCAACTAAAGTAGATAAATTTTTTTTAAAAAGCAACATATTTTTATTGTCCGGTTGTTTCTTTTTTTATGGTATTAGCCACCACTGATGCTCAATGTTGAGATCCATTAGCTCACTAAGGGTTCATTTACTTTTTCTTGTGGCTAATATACCTAACAAAACTTACAATTTAAGCCATTCTTAAGTGTACAGTGGCATTAAATAATTCATGTTGTTGTGAAACCATCACCACTATCAATCTGCAGAACATTTCTCATCTATCCAAACTGAAACTAGGTACCCATTTAACAATAATTCCCCTTTCCTACTCTCCCCAGCCTCTAGCAACCACCATTATACTTTCTGTCTCTATGAACTTGACTGCTCTAAGTCCCTCATATAAGTGGAATCATAACAGTACTCTCCCTTTTGTTCTTGGCTTATTTCACTTAGCATAGTGTCTTCAAGGTTCACCTATCTTGAAGCATGTGTCAGAATTTTCTTCCTTTTTTAAGGTCGAGGAGCATTCCATTGTATATAAATACCACTTTTTGTTCATCTACACATCAGTCAGTGGACACGCTGTAGACGTGGTACCATTTCTTAAGAGGCAAAAAGAGCTTGTATGGAAGCATCAATAAACCTCAGCAAAATCATTAAAGTTGTCTGAATTACAGGTAGAGTCAAGAACAAGAGGCAAGATCTCCATCCCCACACAAATTTGCAACAGACACATATTCTGAACTCAAACTATGGTTCCAGCAATATTTTTCAGACCTCAGTGCAAGTGCAAAGGAAATTCCTATATTTCATTTAACTGTGCAGTTGGAGAGTTTCCACCTGTCCTTCAATTGGATGTGCTTAATTGACAATGTGGAAAACAGTGAAAAATTATTAAAGAGATGGGAATACCAGACCACCTTACCTGCCTCCTGAGAAATCTGCATGTAGGTCAGGAAGCAACAGTTAGAACTGGACATGGAACAACAGACTGGTTCCGAATTGGGAAAGGAGTATGTCAAGTCTGTATATTGTAACCTTGCTTATTTAACTTACATGCAGACTATATCATATGAAATGGCAGACTGGATGAAGCACAAGCTGGGATCAAGATTGAATCAAGATTGCTGGGAGAAATATCAATAACCTCAGATATGTAGATGACACCACCCTTATGGCAGAAAGCAAACAGGAACTAAAGAGCCTCTTGTTGAAAGTGAAAGAGGAGAGTAAAAAAGCTGGCTTAAAACTCAACATTCAAAAAACTAAGATCATGGCATCTAGTTCCATCACTTAATATACAGGGAAACAATGGAAACAGTGACAGACTTTATTTTCTTGAGCTTGAAAATCACTCCAGACAGTGACTGCAGCCATGAAATTAAAAGACACTTACTCCTTGGAAGAAAAGCTATGACAAACCTAGACAGCATATTAAAAAACAGACATTACTTTGCCGACAAAGGTCCATATAGTCAAAGTGGTGGTTTTTCCAGTAGTCATGTATGGATGTGAGAGTTGGACCATGAAGAAGGCTGAGCGCCGATGAATTGATGCTTTTGAACTGTGCTGTTGGAGAAGACTCTTAAGTCTCTTGGACTGCAAGAAGATCCAACCAGTCAATCCTAAAGGAAATAAGTCCTGAATATTCATTGGAAGGACTGATACTGAAGCTGAAACTCCCATACTTTGGCCACCTGATGCGAAGAACCAACTTACTGGAAAAGATCCTGATGCTGGGAAAGACTGAAGGCAGGAGAAGAGACAACAGAGGAAGAGGTGGTTGGATGGCATCACTGACTCGATGGACATGAGTATGAGCAAGCTCCGGCAGTTAGTCATGGACAGGGAAGACTGTTGTGCTGCAGTCCATAGGGCGGCAGTCGGACACGACTTGAGCGACTAAACTTAACTGAATTGATAATGTAACGAGATGATAAAAGGCAAGTATCAAGAGAATATAAATGATAGAACTCTATAAATGCCTTTCAAGTGATGAATATGCTCAATTAAAATCACATGCTTTTATAGACTGATACCAGTTCTGGCAGTATTACCTGCATGAAGACATTTTCAAAGATCAAATATAAAAAATCTCATTACAGATCAGCACTAACAGATGAACATTTGCAGTTGATTATGATGATAGGAAACACTGCTTGTAATTTTTTTAGCTGCACCATGCAGCACATGGGACCTTAGTTCCCCAACCAGGGGTTAAATCCATGTCCTCTGCACTGGAAGCACAGTCTTTAACCACTGGATCACCCCGGGGAAGTCCTAGGAAACAGTAACTTTTGATCCCCAATTAGGCAGCTGACTTGTACAACAAAAATTTGTACTCAATTATTATTTTGAATTTTGTTAATAAATACAAGGAAATTGTGGAGATTTGTTTTCCTTAATTTTTTATGTACCTATATATCCTTGATTTTGCTTCTTGGCATGTAAAGCCTGATATTTACTATGCTATCCATTATAGAATAAGCTTGCCACCCCCTGGTCTAGAAGAACACTTGTCAATACATCCAGCTGCTTGTGATCACTCCCAAGTTCTATTCCTGTCTCCCACTCATTAAATGGCCTCTAACTCAAGCCAAAACTCTAGAAATCATCCTTGGTATTTTACTTTCCCAGAATTTCTTTATTGTTAAAATGTTGCGTGTCAGTCCTACCTTGAAAAATAATAATTTTAATCCATCTCCTTCTCTCCATATCTGCTTTTACTCACTTCTTGTCTGCACTAATGAAATAGTCTAATTGGTCTCCCTACTCCTGCTCTTGCCCTCTGTATACAATTTATTTTTGGCTTCATTGAGTCTTCGTTGTTGCACTCTGGCTTTCTCTGAGGTACACGGTTTTCTCATCGCCGTGGCTTCTCTTGCTGTCGAGCACGGGCTCTCAAGTGTAGGCTCAGTAGTTGCAGCACACAGGCTTAGCTACACCAAGGCCTGTGGGATCTTCCTGGACCAGGGATGGAAGCCATGTCCACTGCATTGGCAGATGGATTCTTTACCACTGGACCACCAGGGAAGTCCAGTGAAAGTGTTAAGTTGCTCACTCATGTCCAACTCTTTGCAACCCCATGGACTGCAGCCCACAAGGCTTCTCTGTCCATGGATTTCTCCAGGCAAGAATACTGGAGTGGGTACTCATTCCCTTCTCCAGGTGATCTTCCTAACCCAGGGATGGAACCTGAGTCTCTTGCATTGCAGCCAGATTCTTTACCATCTGAGCCACCAGCGATGCCCAAGAATCTCTTTAAAATGTGAAAAGATCATTATTCCCCTACTTTAAATTCTTTATTGTCTTCTAAATGCATTTAGGATCAAATCCAAATTCCTTATCACAATCAAGGCTTCATATAGTCCAGTCCACCTCTTTAATCACATCTGCAATGAACTGATTGTTTATGCCCCCCAAAATTCATGTTAAAACCTAATCCCCAAAGTGGTGTTATTAGAAGGCTGGGCATTGGTGAGATTAGGTCATGGAGGTGAAGACCTCATGAATGGGATATGTGCTCTTATAAAAAAGAGACTTCAGAGAGCTCTCTTTCTCTTTCCACTGGGTGAAGATATAAGATGTATGAGTCAGGAAGCAGGTCCTCATGACACCAAATCTTCTGGCACTTGATCTTAGACTCCAGCCTCCAAGTGTGAGAAATAATTCTTTTGTTTATAAGCCACCCCATCGGTGGTACTGTTCTAGATGCCAGAGTGGACTAAGACAACCTCTCATTCCTCTCCAGGTTCCCACTCTCATCAAATACACCTCCTATCTCTTCCTGGGCCTTTACATCTGCTGAACACTTAACTGGAACCACTTTCCTTGCCCTGTTTGCATGTCTGGTGTAGTGGGAATTCCTAATAATGTACTTTCACAGCCTTGAGAAATTTCACAGAAATAATACCTGGATAAACAGCATGTATTAAGAAACTATATTGATGATTACTTCTCATGTCCTTCTTAGAATTATAGCCTTGTTACAAACCCCAGGGTCAGACCCAGAAGGGATTATGACTGGGATCATGAAAGCATGGACTTGGAACGCCTAGTCAGCATCAGGCATGAACGCTGCCTATGCACTTGCTAATTGTTCCCAAGACCAGCCCAGAAGGGAATGGCCTGGGGTAAACACAAGGAGATCTGGACTGTGTCAGTGTAGTCCATGATGCTTAGGAGTATGTGACTGATATGGCATATGTCTTGAGAAAGATAAGATCTGAGAAAGTCTTGTAGTCTGCAGTTACGAATAAAAGCTGGACTCAGAGTGGACTCTGCACCTCAGTCCAATAGAGGCCGCAGGTCCCCGACCCCTTGCACCAGATTTCGTGTTCTGTCTTCATTCTCATCACTCGCTCCCAGACCATTAGGGCAACAGTCTGGGTCTTTCTTTTCCTTTGGATACTAGATAAATATGTACAGTATGCCTTCCTTTCCTGTTACTCTCCATCTTATTGCCTGTTGTATTTCCTCTCCCTTTTATCTATGAAGTACATACACAATGATTTAAACATCTGTCTCTTAAAGCAAAAATCCAGGCCCAAGTCCTTATGATACTTTCTGCTTTCTTCATCAGTGCCCAGTACACAGCAGACACTTATTGTTGAAGGAAGGAAAGGGGGAAGAATCTAAGTAGTTTGGGGGTTAGGAAAACTGGATATATATAACTAAGGGTCACCAGTACTTAAATGCTTCAACTCAGAAAAGTGGATAAAAATAATCCAGGAGTGTATCAAGTTAGAAGACAGGGGAAAAGAGCCCTGAAAAACTAGCATTTATGAGAAAGGCAGTAATTAAAACAATAACATCTAATCCTTACTGAGTGCTGTATGCCTCATTTCCCTTTTAGTTGAAAACACTTTCCCTTTATGGATGTGAATGCTCCCTGAGAGAACCGATCCCCGAGTGTGGGGAACTGATGCTCTCACTCTGTAATAACAGCTGACATTTATTGAGTTTACTGAGTACAAGGCAGTGTTTTAAGCATTTTACATGTATTAGTTCTCACAATCCCATGAACATATTAACTGTTAATGAGAAACTACAGAGACAGAGAGTGAAGACATATGACAAAGAGGATAATTAAAAGAGCAAAGGCTCTGGGAAGGGGCCTAGCCATGGACAGTAAAAGGGACATTTCCTCCACTATAAAAAGGAAAAGACAGAGGCAGAGAAGTGCACATTTGTTTAAACCAAAATCTTTCATCATGGAACTTGATTTCTCTATAATTCTAATAACTTGATTAAAAAAAAAAAAAACTTCTAACATGGGAGTTTTAATGGGCTTCATAGGAAGTAATAAAGAGCTGTGGGGAATAAGGAGAGGGAGGAGGCAATTCTGCTGTATGTCTAGACATCTATTAAGTGCCAGGTATACCTCAGGCTTTACAGATCCCGAGATGGGCAACATGTGGAGACTGTATGGGTGGGCCTCTATTCTTGGGTGGGCCCCCTTCCCCACTCTTCTGTCCCAGATCTTCAATTTACCCTTGAGGATTCCAGGATTTGTTGCCTCAATGAAATATATGGCCCCGGTACTCTGGCCAGAGGATGGACCTGAGGCCCAGAGTCCACTCCTGGGAAATTTTATCTTAAGATGAGTGACACAAGACATAAGACTGACTGGGTCTTCCCAAAACATATGACCTGAAGAAATCCCCAGTTTCTGCTCCCTGAACCCCTGGAGCTGACCCAGGTCTTATCCTTCTAAAAGCTGGTCTTTTAGCCCTTCCTTCTGTTCCAGGAGCCAGCCCACATCCTTCAGAGTCCTGCTTTGATAAGGGTTAGTCAGAGCCAGCTTCCATTACTTGCAATCCAAGGATCCTGGCCAATAGATACAATCACTTACAGAATGTGCACCAAAAGAATGACAGGTGGGTGGCATGCAGTAGATGCAAGGGTGGCAGCCTCCATCCCTGACCCTGTATCCAGTGTGGTCACAGTCCTTATAGTGGGGATGGTTCTTTAGAAAGACTGACAGATCCCAGCTAGAACTCACCTTCTCAGCCACAGTCATAGTTTAGCCCCTTTAGGCTCCATACCTAATAACTTCTGAGGTACCTGCTTTGGCAAAGGCTGTCAGTCTTGACTCTACAGTTCTCATGCTCACCATTTCCACATCAATTCAGTCACCTATCCCCACTGCCACACTCTGGCAACGGAGGAGGTCTTTGTGAAACCTCTGGTGACCTATAATAGGTCTTTACTCAGCTTCCTTTGTGCCACTACAGTAGCTTGTACTGTCCCCCATCATGGACTTACTATACCACATTGTCATTATATCTAGCTTTGGTAGTAGCTGCAAACTCTTCACGGTTAAGAGTGTAAGTCAGGGTTGAGTACAGTGCTTTGTAATAAGTGTTAAACAAACCAAACAATACACATAATACATGAAGTCAGGAGGCAACATTATAGAATCATGTGAACAACCCCTAAAAAAAAGAGAAAACAAAGAACCAGTCAGAAGGTACATAACACCCCACCCCACAAAAGAAAAAAAAATTAAAACTCTGAAAAATAAGGTAACTTATCAGAAGTTATTCAGAGGCAGGTGAGGACTGAGAATCTGGTCCACCAATGTCCAGGACTGTGTTCTCTGCATCAGCGTGAAACTATCTGATTCTTCCCCCACTGATATAACCCAGCTGTATAAGGAATACATCCAGGTCTTTGCAACTCTTTTCACATGGTCTCTCCCATATAAATGACTCAATTCAGTTCACAGTTAGCTTAGATTTCATGGCAAAGTTTATTTGAAGAAATAAAGAAAACTACGACAATCTCCCCATTCCAACATCTACCCTCCTATGTGTGGACCAAGGGGCTGTAATATGGGTGAGGATGGAAAGGGAGGAGGTATGGTCCCACTGTGCAGTTATTTCTCTAGTTTTCAGCATGTGCCACCTCAGCCCTGAGTCCCTCTAACCTCAGTCACTTGTTCAGAGCAGTGGCACTACCCTGAGAGCATTTTAGGTCAGTGGCCATCTCCTGAGTTCACTGATCACATTTCAGTCCCTGTGATCAATATGAGTGATCAGTGGTGGTCAAAGGTAGACAAGAGGCAGAGACTGTGGAGGGAATACCTCTATTAAAGAGGGTTCTAAGTGACTCACGGAATCCTCAATTTGTTAAAGTGCTCAACTACAACATACAAAATAAAGGGGTTGAAAAAGTACCTACGGGTGAGAAAGTAATTTACAGACTGAAGGGTTTCCAGAAAATCGTAACAAAGGAAAAGTATAGAAGACCTTTACTCATAAAATTTCAGCAACGATGAGGGAAAAGTAAAGCTTAGAGCTTAGTCTCTGGGATTACTAGAACTCTGAATCAAACACATCTCTAGATGGAGACCAGCTCCCTTAACTTCTCGTAGAGACTGAATTAAACATTTATCATAATTTTTCTTGCTCTAACTCCTCTCTCATCAAATAAAACTTCTAATCTGAAATTTAATCCAGTTTCCTGTATGAAAAGATCTATTACAGGCAACTGATCAGTATATTTACGGCCTGTAAACCAGTTTCCTGTAGGATAATTAGCAAAAACCTGGAGATGAGAAATCAAGTTTTCAAATCTGTCAGGTTGAGGCCCACACCCAAGAAGAGATTCATAATATATCTACCCTTCTGGAATAATGAACAAGATACAGGGACGTTGCTGCTGGTCCAGTGCTTAGGACTCTGCACTGTCCACTGCAGGGGTGCAGGTTCAACCCCTAGTGGCATGCTACGAAGTATGGCCAAGGAAAAAACCACCAACACCAACAAGATACAAGATTAGGGTAGTGTGGTAGTGAGGAGTAATAAGTATCCATCAGCAGCAGGGGCTCCCTTGTCCTGAAAGTTAGCATATGGCCTCAGCAATCACTTGTAAGTCCAGTGAGCAGTGGCCCAGCCCTGACCCTTGCAGAGGTCCCTATGGCGAAGGAAACAGGCATGGACTCTGAACCGGCGACCACAGTGAGGACAGGCATGTAGGGCTCCAGCGTGCGTCTTCATATGCTCTGTCAGATGGTGCTTCAGCTTGAAACGCTTGTTGCAGATGCCACAGCCAAAGGGTCGAAGGCTGAAGGTCAGCATGATGTGCCGGTCACGCTTTGGCTTCACTGCAAAGCGTTTCCCACACAAACAACCAAAGCGTTTTCCATCTGCAGGGGGTGCGCCACCTAGCTTCACAGGCCCGTGCACAGCCTGCCCTGCTCCCCCAGGTCCCCCACCCCCTGACAGGATTTCATTCCCATGAAGATCCACTGGTTTCCAGGATGGACCACCTCCTCCAGATGCTGTCCCTGCTCCTGAGGGCAGTAGGAACCCCAGTTCTCCATTCTCTTCAGTGTTCCCTCCTGGAAACACTTTAGTCTCCTCCTTCGCTCCTACAGACTGACTTCCGCCTCCTGCTACCTCCTCCTTGGACTCAAAGGGTTCCTGCTTGATGTAGAAGATTTTGGGGGGCAATGCAGTGTGAGGAGCAGGAGACTCAGGTGGGGCATTCTCGCCCTCTGGAAGCCTGCAAGGAGTAGTGGATGTGGGCAGGGGGTGGGATGCAGAAGGGCAAGGAAAACTCCCTGACCCTTTCTGAGACTGAGGAGTCTGAGAGGGTGCTGCTGACCCTTGGTCCTCCTCATCTTCTTCCTCCTCTTCCTCTTCAACCTGAAGCTGTAACATATCTCCCAGTTCACTCCCCTCCCCTCCAATCGGGCTCTGGGTAGAAGCAGAAGACTGTGCCGGGGTCTGGCAAGGGGAAGAGCGGATGCACCAGCCTCCTGTGGTGGAAAGAAGTGTGTGGAAAGGGGTAGCTCCTCGGGATGAAATCCCACCACCTGCGTTTTCCAGTTCTCTAAGGATCTCTGAGCACTGATCTACCACTTGCCACATCTGCAGGCCACTGGCCACAAGGAGGTGCGCAGGGAGAGCATCCAGGGGCAGACGGAGGTGCCCCGAATAAATGAGCTGGAGCAGCCCCTCGAAGGCATCGGCTTCGATAACGCTGGGAAGGGTGAGACGCGGGGCATCCCCCAGAAGTAGTTTGTCGTGGAAGTAAGGAGAAGCGGCGGCCAACACTGCTTTGTGGGCCCTCAGTTCGCGGCCCTGCACCAGGAGAGAGACATCACAGAACTTTCCCTCCAGCCTGTGGCGGTTCAGGGCCTCCAGCAGCAACGAGCTGTGCTGAGGAAACTCGATCTGGATCGTCCGTGGGGCTGGGTTGCAGGCTGGGGAGGGGGCTACGGAAGGCAAAGGCGTCGAGGTATCCATGGCCTCCTGGGGAAGAAAGAGACCCCAGAGGGTCGGGTACAGGAGGTGAGGGGGCGGGGGAGAGCCCCTGCGCGACGAGGGCTGTGGAGGAAAGAGGGGGTCACAGACGCTCGGGATGAGGGCAATCGTATCTCCCCAAACAACGTCCGCCTCCGCTGCACCCCAACGTGTGGGAACTTTTCGGTCGCCGGTGGTTCGGGCAGAACAGTCCCAAACACACCCCGCCGAGAAAACGAAAACAAACCACAACAAAACACCAACCGGGGCTTGAACTTGCAGGGCCTGTGGCGAGGAGAAGGTCCTTTAGCCGCGAGCCGGACCCCGCCGTTCCGCTCCCCAGCTCACGTGCCCGCAGAGTCCAACTCCCTGGCAGGCACCTGGGGACCGCGAGCGCCAGCCGCTTGGCCCTTCCTGCCGCCACGCCCCCACGGGTACACACGCGGTCTGGCGTCCAGAGCGCCTCTGCAGCAACCGCACCGCCTCGGCCGGAAGCCGCCTCCTCCTCGCCGGAAGCGGACCTCTAGGAGTTGGGCGGGGCCAGGGAGGCAGCCAATCGGAGGGCGCCGGCCTACAAGCCTCACGCCGATTGGTCGCGCCGGGGAGAAGGCGGTGCTGGCGGGAGGCAGTAGACCCGGCCCGGGCCACAGAAGGGATGAGAAGGTGCACCCGGTACCGAGGGCGACCAGTGAGCTATGCCAGTGATTAAATGTAGAGCCTGCCCCCGATAGGTGGAGATTAAGAGGGCATCTAGTGTATGGGCTAGGTATTGTTCGCATCACCTTCTATCCCATGCTCCCTCCCCCGACCTGCCACCAGCGAGGTGGGAGTTCCAATCCTTTCCTCAGGGGAGGCCGAGGCGGCACAGGGGCCGACTCCACAAGGCTGAGGCACCCAGTTCTTCCCTCCGTTCCGCACAGGAGCACTTTAACCAACAATTAAATAATCTTCATTTCTAGGTAATTATTTTTAAGGGACTTGTAGATGTACACTTGTGATTTTTTATCAGATAATGCTGTTCCTTAACCTCTCTACTCTTGGGGTTAAGTGGCGCAGTGGTGAGACACATGGGGGAAATTTGGCCTGTGCAAGACTCCTACTCTAAAACAGTTTCACTGGTTGGGAGATCGATATTCTAGGGCCAAGACTATGGCATCACACAAGGATACAGAATTTCTCCCAAGCTGTCAGCTTCCTCTCAAAAAGCAGTTCCTGTCACCATGCTAATCCTCCTAGAGGTCCGAGACTAGGAAAGTCAGCACCGCGATAAAAGAACAATCTCCGTTTATTAAACATGATTTTTCTGTTTCACCACACACTCCAGAAAAAAAGGAAATGGGGCTGGGAGTGGAAGAAAAGGGGCAGTGGTGGGGGAGAGAGTAGGCTGGGGGTGGGGTGGGGAGGGGTGGGGAGGGAGAACGAGAAAACAAAATAAAACAGGTAGGAAGAACATCTCCCTACCCTTATGGGGTGGGGGACGGAATCGTGGGGGGGAGGGGGCCAGGAAGCGCTGTACAGAGGGGTTGCCCCCAGCCCACACACACACACCCCAGATATGTACAGTACAAATCCCAGATAATTACAACAGCCAAAGAAGAGAAGAGGAAAGGGGGTCCAGGGGGAGGGTCTGAGGTTGGGAAAGTAAGGAAGGGCACAGGGATAAAATTTCACATATTTACAACTTTTATATAAGTATAAATTTGGCCCCGGCTGGGTGTCTGTGTGTAGGGGATGGGACTGAAAGGGAACTGTCCATACAAAAGAAAGAAGGGTGGAGTCCGAGAAGTCTCAATACCAAACGCAAGAAGGGATGAGGGGGCAAGGCTGGGTAGAGGACAGCAGTCAGGGACGAGGGGGTGCCAAGGAGGGCCTTCTCTCCTCCTATGACCGACCCACCCCAAACCCCATCCATCCTACCTCCCCTATCCCGCCAGAGAGCTATGTACAGAGAAACACCGAAAAATTGTGGAGCTGGCGGGAGGGAGAGATGTGGAGGGAGATTGGGGCGGGGGGAGGATGAGAGGGAAGCCCAGCCCTGTCCTACCTCCCCCAGGGGACAGAGTCATGGAAGGGGGCCCCCAACACCCCTCCTCCAACACAGGTCCCCCTGCCCTGGGGGAGAGAGACATGGCTTTTCCTAGAGTAAGTTCCCCCCTCCCCCTGGGAGTAGAGACCAAGGGGGGGGGGCAGGGGGGCTGTGTGTGTCAGGGTAGGGCAGATCAGCTAGTCTGTCCTCCCCAACATACACCCCCCTGCTAAACCCTAACCCCTCCCCTGAACCTCAGTTCCGCCCCACCCAACACACTGGGGGAGGGGGGGGCCTGAGCCCCCTCACCCCGCTCTGGGACCAGCCAAGAGCAGATCAGGTATGGAAGAAAGGGAGACAACTCCCATTCCCCCTTGCCGCCCCCTCCCTGCCCCGGTGGCCCCTCCACCCCATCTGGGTTCTGGGTGGGGAGGGAGAGTATTTGAGAGTGGTAGGAGGAGAAGGAGTTTGTGCGTGCTGAGCCCCCCCAGACGCTCCTGAGAAATCAAGGGGTAATAGGACCCCCTCACCCGGGGTCCCCTCCCCATAACAAGGGGGACAGGGGAGGCCAAAATGGGGCGGTGGAGGGGAGTTAGATTGTCAGCTCTGGTTACTGCTAAAAAATCACCCTGAAGTTGAAAGTTTGGAGGTGCCGCACCCCCAGGGTGGGGGTGAGGGTCTGTCCCCCAGTGCTCAGGGGAACGATGAGGCAGAGGATGGGGATAGCACCCCGGAGTGAAGGGGTCTGTGTCCTGGGGCAAGGGTCCTGGAGGTCACAGGGGACAGCACCCCAGCAGGAAGGAAAAGGGGGCAGCTGAGGCTCCCCGCTCTCCCTCCCAGAAATGGTGCAGTGGGGGTGGGGGACTGGTGCCCCGCAAGGAGGCGTTCAGGGAGGCGATCCCACTGTCCCTCGGCGACGTCCAGTCCTGGTGGTCAGTGCCGTTCCAGGGTGGGGTACACAGGGAGGGAGGAGGAGGTCTGAGATGCTGGGTGGGCTAGTGGTCTGCGGTGTTTCGGAACTCGCCGTTCTCAGTGATCTGCAGCCGGGGTGGGGGAGGTGGGGCTGGGGGGGCCAGGCCGTTCCAAGGTGGGGCCAGCGTCACACGCGGGTTTGTTGGACCCAAGGGGGGAAGCTGCCTCTCCTGCAAGATACCAAAGAGGAGAGCGCGGACTTATTGAGACGCTTCGCGGGGGCCTGGCTGCCAGCCCCCAAGCAGTGGCCTCCCCCAGAGCTGGCCCACTCCACCAACTATCCCACCCCCTTCCCCCAGGACACCCCTCCCACCCACATCCTTCTCGTTTGTTCTCACCTGCAGGAGAAGGCACATCTTCTGCAATCAGGGAGAAGAGACTCTTACCCCGACTCCTAACTGGGGCCTTCAACCCCAGGAGTCACACCAGGAACCCATTTCAAAAGAGGTCAGTTTCCTATCTCACCCTCAAGCTAACCCTGGCATCTTCCACTGCCCAGGGCCCCCTCCCAGGCCACCACCAACTTGAGGTGGGAACTTAGTGCAGAGGGAACAAGGAAAGGCAGTACAGCAAAACCTCATTAATCCAACCCCCCATGGATTGGAATTTTTTCATAATTTGAACAAAAACTGGGCTTGAGTTTTCCTTTATCTGTGAAGAAAGAATGTGCTAAGCAAATTAATAGTAGAAACATGTCTGTGGGAGGGAATATTTAACCTATACCAGAAAACAGGCTTTTCAATCCTATCCACTCATTAACACATGCTCCCTGAGGGCCTCGAGTGGAAAAGCCTCGTTCATGGAGTTCTACTTACTGTATATATTCTGAAGATATGCATTTCATTAAACAGATACTGTCATTCAGTTTTGTCACTTATTCAGAGTGGCCATCTCAAATACAACACTCTACATTAGAGAGGTTTAACTGTACTGGGGGAAAGGAACAGGATTCAGGGAAGTGATGTGGGAAGGAAAAAATACTGTGGGAGGGCTGCCTCTCATGCTGATGTCAGAAAGGAAGGACCAGGAGCTCCTGCAGAGACACAGCATGCCCCAAGCTCTGCGTCCCCAGGAAGCAGAAGGACTTCGTTCCTCTCCACCCCCATGTTCCTTTCGTTCCCTCACCCTGGGCTCCCAGTTAGAGGGTGAGGGGGACTCCCACCCCTGGTACTATTCTACCCCTTTCTACCCTTCCTGGACCAACTCCTGTCTCCTCCCCTCAGCTCTGGCTTCTGTTCCTCTGCTGGGAGCGGAGAAGAACACCATGTATTCTATGCTTCAGGTCGCTCATTTGGCTTTTAAAAATGCAGACATAAAATTAATTTTTACATTAATGGTTGAGTTACAGAGGGACCAATACCTGAAAGGGATTTATAAAAACTGTCCAAATTATTTCCTGAGATATAGGGCATTGAAGCCTAGCAACCAAGCTGTGTCTGACCGAATCGCTAAAGACATAACAACATTCCAGGCAGAGGCTCCCAAATCAGTTCTCCTCACCTCTCAGAAGGTCACCCAAACCCAAGATTTAAGCAAAGCTGCCCTCTTAGCTACTGAGTATCTCCCACACTTTCCAGGAGTCAACAAGAGGAAGTCACGTGCAGCAGGGCATCCTGAGTGTGGCGGGAGAGCAGGGGAAGGAGACCTCAGACTCCCTTCCCTCTGCTTGTCTGCTGGCAGTGGCACACAGGCGTGCCCCCGACACCCCCAGGGACCCAAATTTAGAAAGGAGATAAATTAGGGTGCCATTATTCATTTTACAAAAGAATTCACCACAGGAGTCCTTTAAATGGTGAGGTCCCCTAGTGCCTGGCAGCATCTGTTTTCAGCTCACTAACTACTTTGACAGAGAGGCTGGGCAGGCAGAGAGTTAAAATTACAGTGTGAGGAGCCACTGCCCACTGCAGATCCATCCTGCAGAAAATAAAGCCTCTCAGAAGTGATGTCACTGGTTGACAGGTTCCCACTTACTGGCTTTTCAGGTAGGATTCTGTGCCCGGCAAGGCCACTGGGTAGCAGGAGACGGGGAGTGAATGGCATTAGCAGCCCCCAACCTAGCACTTCTGCCTGAAATCAACACGGCTACCAGCCCATGATCTTATCTAGGAAGTCATCTCCTGCCACTGCCAACTCCCACACCACGTGGGCCGGTCCACATCCTATCATCCATCAGGGTCTCCTTTCTCAATCCTTCTCCTTGCTCCACTCACCCTTAACTGTCTTGACATCTGAATGGCACCCTTTCCAAGACCCCCAAAGTCTCCCTGCATTAACTACACACTCTTAACTCCCACCCAGCAGGGTCGAATAGGAGCCTCAGATGCTGTCTACCTCACAGGTGTAGGGAAGGAGGAAGAGAAACAGGTGAAGGGTGGAAGGAAGGAGGGCTCTCCACAGAACCAGGAGAAGGGAGAAGGAAGAGGAAACCCCAGCCTACCTGCTGCAGCCAGCACAGCCCCTTTAGCCAGCGCCCCCCAACCCAGTGTCACCACCCCTCCTTAACAAACCCTACCCCCAACATCCCAACCCCCAAGGACGCTTTGGTGAAATGGGGGGTGACAGACATACACTGGAGAGATTAGAGGAGGAGGCAGGGTGGGGGGAGGTGCGGGGAGGTTGTGTGGGGAGGGCGCTGTGATCTAGGGATGTGCAGGTGTCTAGGGTAGAGAGCTTGGTAGGGAGCAGGTGTCCCTGAACGGTTCTGGGAGGCGGCAGGGAAGTGCTCTGGGGCAGTGCCTGGGGAGATGGGTCTGTGCAGGTGTCCGGAGGGTCGCGTCTGGGGAGGTCCTCAGGTGTGGGGGGCAGCCGTGAGCCGGGGAGGGGCTCTGGAGAGTCAGAGGGAGTGGGCTTCACGACCAACCTGCAGTGGTCCGGAGTCACCTCCCCCTGTGTCCTCCGCCCGTGGTCAAAGCGGAACCAGGAGAATTACCTGATGAGGAGCTGCAGGGGGAGAGAGTGGGGTCATGGGGTCAGGAGCCTTGGTGGTTCTGGGTGGGGGGAGCCTGGAGGTCAGAGCAGAGGAGAGAAAAGCATGGGTGGGCAAGTGAGCCGAACTGGGGATAGGGAAACAAGGAGTTGGGGGAGGGAGGGAAGTCCTAAAAGCTGGCTGGAGAGAGAGGGCGGCCGGCTGGGAGCTAGGGCGGTCAGGCAGGTGTGAGGACCAGAGGGGGAACAGGGCTGAAGAAGGTGGGCTGGGCTTTAAACACTGGCAGGAGAGGGTGCTCAGAGTGTGGGGCCGGGTGGTGGGGGGTGGGCTTCAGGATCCCAGAAGCTGGGAAGAGGCCTTGCGAGCTGTCAGAAAACAAGGAGAACTTGAGGGGCCCAGGAAGCAGTGATGACGAGCACCCCAATGGCCCCAGGGCACCCGCTGGGCACCCGCCGGGGGCTCTGCGCTGGTGAAGCACTGCCTCCGGCCCCCTGGCCTGAGAGGCGCTCGGGGAGACCGCGCCAGTCTGGGGCCAAGACTTGGGTCTGGGAGCAGAGAGACTGAGGTTCTGGCTGGAGGTCCTGAAATGCAGCCGAGCAGGGGAGGCAGGGTGGGGAGGCATGGGGAAGGGGGAGGGGAGTGGAGGCTGACACTGCTGGGAGTGACGAAGGCACAGACGACTGGATGAAGATGGGGTCGCGGGGGACGGCCGGGAGTGGCTGCTGGACGGAGGACAACGGGAGAGACGGCGGCGATGGGGCCGGGGTGGCTGGCGCAGTGACCGCACGAAGGACAGTGGGATGGATGGGGATGGGACACGGAGAAGATAAATGACATTGTAATTTCCACCTGAGCGTCGAGCAGCCTCTTCTTGGGTTCAGGCAGCGGCTCAGCCATGGTGGGGTGGTCCCGGCGCAGCTCCTCCTCCACCAGCATCAGCCTGAAGGGACGGGCTTCAGTGGGGTTAGTGGCGGGCACGGGCGGGGAGCCTGCCCGGGGAGATCCCGACCCTGGGAACCCTGCCACTCTCTCAAGCTTCGGCACTTTTCTCGCTCGCACTCAGAATCCCTCCATTGCTCCCACCTCAGGGCCCCCAGAGACTGCCCGTCATTCACCCGCTTTCAGGAATGCCTGCATCTCCCTGCCAAGGACAGGTCTCTGTGCCCCGGGGGCCCCACCCACCAGGCACACAGCACTCAACACTCTATCCATGAGCAGGCCCTTCCGCAGACACTGCAGCTGAAGATCTGGCTTCTCCATCCCCTACGCCACCTCACGGAACTGAGACTGTCTCCACGGCAGCCCCTGGACACCCCTGGCCCAAGAGGGGTCTCTATAATCATCATTCCCAGCTTCTCTCTACCCTCATAGAAGGCTCTCAAGGTGATTTCTCATAAAGGATATCACAGCAGTGGTTTTCAAAAGTTTCAAGTCAAGCTTTTCTAATTAATCTTACTCAAAAATACACTGAGAATGGATGGAAATGGAGCTGGCTCTGGTTGGAGTGGGGTGTGGGGTCCTATCCAGTTCTCAAGCTAATTGACCGCCTTGTTGAGACACTTCCTTTGGAGCTCAGGGCTTGGCAGAGCACAAGGTAGAACGCGCATCATTCACTTTCTGACGGAACACCTTTCCACAGCTGCAGAGGAGGGCGGCCCAGGATGGGAACATCAGGGGCTACTGTGGCTAAGGGAGCCCTGCTCAGATTTGGGGTGAGCATCATAGGCTGGCCTGAGAATAAGCAGTGGGGAGCCCCAGCCTAGGCCAGTCCAGACACACAGAGATGGCTGGACAGTAACAGGTGCATTTCTGAGGGCTTCAGACATTGCTAGCAAAGAGATCAAGGTTTACTAAAAGGACATTTACTGCGCTGAGCACAAGGCGTCTCTCCATCTGGTGATGGTGGAGGAGGTGGCATCCCTGGGAGGGTGGTGGGCTCTCCTCCGGGTGTCCTGAGCTGGCGGGGCTCACTGACCCTCTTCAGCCTCAGGCTCTTCCTCACCAGCCCTGCCCGGGCCGCTCCTCACCTGCCAATGATGCTCTTGATCTGGGAGTCCTTCTCCACCTGCTGCTGCCGTAGCCTCTTCTCACTCTGCTCCAGCCGGGCCTGATACTGCATCAGGATTTTGCTGGTCTGCTCTTCCTGGGACAGCAATCTCCGCTCATACTCCTCCAGCTTCCGGTTGGACATGTGCAGACGCTCCTTCAGCGAGTGGATCTCCTCCTCATACTCCTTCACCTGCCCGCCGGGCACACGACCCCGCACTGTGAGGGGGGCTGGGCCTGACCGTCCACCCAGCCTCTACCCTTCCTGCTAAGCACAGCACCGTGCACTGAGGCATCCTCACCAGTCTCCTCCAGCCTTTCCCTGGCCTCTTGATCTCCCTCTCTCTCTCTCTCACACACACACACACACAAACTTTTAAGAAACCCCTCCCATGGGGCTGAGGCTCCCTCAAGATGTAACAAGACCGTGGACTCCCCCAACCTAGAGGTATACACATGCCCTGATGCCTGCACCTGGACACAGGAGACCCCACACAGGAGCCTAGACAGACTCATGGACACAGACATTTTATCCTTGGTTTGTTAAATAGTGCTGGAAAAAATTTATAATAAGGTCTAAAGATATTCTCTTAGCTCAAGTCTATCTACATCAATCCCAACATTTTTCTTTGCTCAGAGGCTACTTCTCCCCAAAAACCTCTCTGCTCCCCCAGTTGGAATTATGTATCCTGTATGTATAACCTAACCCTGCAGTCACCCTCTTCTTCAGGGTCCTTGTAGCAACGGCTCCCAAGCAGCTTTCTGCTGAGTAAGGGCCAGAGCTTCGGCTGACTTTTGCTGGGGGCCACCAGCAGCTCAAAGTCTGGATGGTCTTCCCCACGTGCGCCAATACACCCCATTTTCACACACGAGACCTGTGACCGCTACCCCTCTGTCTCCGGTGCCGTGGGACAATGACTGGGGATGCCGTGCGTGGCTCGTGGTATAATTGCCCTGCCCTCGCCCAGTGGATCAGCTCCCACTGCTGGTGCAGTAACTGTCCTCCTGAGAAGCCACAGGAGCCCGGGCTTATGCTCTCCCTGGGGAGGAACACGGAGGCGGTCTAATACACAGCATGCTTCCCCTGACAATCTACCATGTGTGGAACCCACAAAACAGAGCTGAAAGGGGCTTTTCAATGGACTGATTGTATCTGGCCTCCCCTGAGAGACTGAGGGCCTCTCAGAAGGGATCGGGTCTTTGTCCTTTCTTCTCATAACTACTTGGCCCCAGGTGTTGCCCTTGGAAGGGACTAGAAGCCTGCCCTGTGGGTAAAGGTAATGACAGGGCTCAGGGCAGGGAGGGCCCCTCGTACCCTGTCCAGCCGGCTCTCGTCCATAGACTTGGAGTACTCCTTGAGTTTGTACTCTTCCCGCTCGATGTGGGCGCTCTCAATGTCAGCCGACAAGTGAGGCATGTTGGAGACCCAGGCCACCGTCCGCTCAGAGGCCGGCATTGTGGGGTTCAGTGTGGATGGCGTCTGGGAATGCTGGGGCAGGAGGGGAGAGGGAAGGTGAAGAAGGCGGGCGCCTTCAGAGGCAGGGAAAATGGCCCAAGGAGACGGGAGTCCCCCCGCAGATCCCCTCGTGAATGCTGTTCTCATCACATTTCCCCTGGGAGCCCCAAGAGGGCAGGAAGGCCTGTCTGTTAACTGACAAGCGCACGGTGCCCACAACAGCACATGGAGCAAAGTAGGCCCTCTGTGCACTTTGTTTAATGAATGAAAGGAGATGAGAAAACTGTGACTTCAGACCACAGACTTTTCTGCTCCCCTCCACCCGTCTCCTTTTCCCTTCCCGCTCGCCGCCCCTTCAGCCCTCCCAGCCGTCCTACCTGCTTGGTGATGGAGGGCTTGAGCCCCCCACCCCCGCCGCCGCCACCGCTGCCCCCGCTGCCCCCGATGCTGCCCTCCTTGCTGAGGCTCTGCTGCCGTGGGCGGGCAGGGCCATAACTCGGCTCCGGCGACTGCAGTAGATTCCCGCTGGACGGCCGAGGTTTCTGGGCAGCGCTGACTGTCAACTGCTGAGACTTGCCCCTCTGCAATGGGGGCGGCTGACCCCCGCCGCCCCCACCACTGCCCCCACCGCCGCTCCCGCCTGCAGGCCCTGAGGGGACAGGCCTCTGGGGACCAATGGTGATCTGGGGAGGGGACAGCATGTGCTGCAGGTTGTCCTGGAGTGAGAGCTGCCGACGGGTGAAGTCGGTGCCAGAGGGTCCAAACTCATCGCTGTAGCTGTGGCTGTGAAGGATGGAAGCAGCAGGGGGCTTAGGGACCCCTGAGGAGAGGTCCTCGCTCTTGCTGTAGCCGTGGAATGGGGCGAAGGTGTCCCCTGGGGGCTCTCCGCCTCGGTGGTGGTGGTGGTGGTGGTGGTGGTGATGGGAGGAGGGTGGGCCGTGGCCGCTGCCCGCTGCATGGCCCCCTGGGGGCCCTGGCCCATCAGCGGCCATGTGGAAGAGAGGATTCTGGAAGGAGAGGGGGATGCGCAGTTGCTGGGCAGGGACACCGTCTGTGGTGACGCCCATCTGGCTAAGGCGCATGCCGGCCGCCGTGATGGACGAGCCGCTCCCCTGGGAGAGGCGGCCAGCAGGCGCAGGCCGCAGCCCCAAGGCCGCGGTCAGGGAGGCCTGGCTCGAGTGCAGCAGGTCCCCGACAGCCGCCAGGTTGGACACACTGCTGCTGTTGAGGCGGCCGCCAGGCCCGTCGCCCTGCAGGTCCAGCATGGAGACACTCTTGTTGACACTCAGCATCTTCTGCTCCGGCTCTGTGATGTCCGAGCTGCTGGTGCAGTAGGCGGGGGAGGACCGGGCCAGGGGTGGGCGGCTGACATAGAACAGGTCTTTCCCCCCACCAGGAGGTGGTGGCGGGGGCTTCTCCTTGGTTGGGGAGGGGAGGCGAGCCATGTCCATGGAGCTGCAGGAAGGGAAGGGGGCATACGAGTGGGAGGTCAGAGCGGGCCGCCGGCAGGTGAGCCTCTGTGATCAGCAAAGGCCTGGGATGAAGAGGGGGCCACAGGGCAGGGAGAGACGGCGGCGGCGGGGTGCGAGGGGTGCGAGAGAGACAGGACAGGCCGGGCCTCCGGGCAGCGGGGGCAGATGGGGCAGCAGGAGGAGGGGTGAGGGCAGGTCGGGGCAGACGTGGGGGAAATGAGGGTGCATGGAGAAGGCTGGGAGCGGGCGGCAGACGGCAGAGAGAAGAGGGCGGGGGAGCGCAGAGCCCCTCACCTGTTGAGGCCTCGAGCCATGAAGGACTGAAGGTCGATGGAGCTGGAGAGAGATGCAAGAGGGGCGAGCACAGGCAGAGAAGGAGAGAGGGGCGGAGGTCGGACATGTGGAGGCGGGCGGGGTGGTGGATGGGAATGGTGTCATGGAGAGGAGGGGCAGGGCGGGCAGCGCCTGGCGGCGCAGGGGAGACCCTGCGGGGGTGGGCCAGAGCGGGCAGGCTCTGCGGGGTCCCGGCGGGGACTGGGAAAGAGCCATCCGAACGTCCTGACACAGGTGGCTGGTCCCAGCGTACCGGCTGAGCTCCCGCCTGCGGCAGACCTGGGCAGGCCAAGGGACCCCAGGCTCACAGCACATGGAGCCGAAGGGATGTTTTTGGCAGGGGGGCGCTCTGCGTTGCTTGGTTCCTCTGACTTTTAAAGGCTCTCAGCCTAACCACTGACTGAACCTGTCTCCTTACAGTTTTCTCTAAGAAAACACTTCTCTTTCCTTTCTTTGAAGTCCTCGAGAGAGGCTCACGGACCCAGGAGTGTATCCGGGACAGATGTGCGGGCTCCTAGGGCACAGCCGGGGTCTCCCGGGGCTTACCTGTTGAGGTCCCGCATCATGTAGCCCTGCATCTCGGCCGAAGGGCCCCGCAGCACCATGGGCTGAGGCCGGGGCCGCTCGCTCTGACGACTCGGCTGCCTTTGGATGTTGGGGTTCCTCAGAGCCGTGCTGATGTCGTTGAGGAGCCGGGGCAGCGGGCCCAGCTTCAGGAGGGCTTCCTGGAAGGGGAAGGCTGTTACCTGGGGGCTAAGAGCCCAGCTTTACCTGGGGGCTGTTACCCGGGGGCCTCAGAGTTCAGAAGGGGAAAGGTGTCTGAGCCCGGGAAGTGGCAGTGACGTGATCAGAAGGGTGGCAGAATCTGCTCAGGGGATGGTCTCTGGGCCACAGGAGCCTCTGGAGACCTAAGGACCAGCCAAGGGGCCCATGCTGACCTTGCTGAGCTGGGGCAGCACCTCCCACAGCAGGGCGTGCAGCGTGGAGAGCTCTCGGCCCAGGTCGATGTAACCCTCAAAGCTACTGCTGTTAGTCAGCGTGTCCAGGTTGGAGATCTCATACAGGAACTGCTGCATGGAACCCCACTCCAGCTCCAGAAACTCGTTCATGAAGCCCAGAAAGTCCTCCTTTGAGGTAAACCTGGCCAAAGCATCCAGAAGGCACAGGTCACACCCAGAAGGCCCCAACCCACACCTGACTCTAGGGACTCAGGAGACCCTTCCTGCCAGCCCCACCCAACCCCCGGCCTGAGGCTTCCCTCACTTGGAAAAGTTGGCCAGGTTCTGGATGACCTTGGCGATGAGCGTGAGGGTTCTCGAGGTTTGCTCATCTGGGTACTCCTGCATGAGCCCAAAGAGGCTGGGAGACATGATGGCCGGGCAGAGGAAGCGCAGAAAGAGCGAGGCGCTGATCAGCCGGTCTGCGATGTCCTCCCGGCCCCGCTCTGCACAGCGCAGTCGCCAGGACGCAAACACCTCCTTTAGCTCCCTCGGGAACACGCTGGCGGGGAGGGGCGGGGAGACAGAGAGAAAGAGAGAGAGAGAGAGAGACCGGGACTGAGCCCCAGAGACCCTCAGCTTCCAGGGAACATGCTGAGGGGGGTGGTAGGAGGTGAGGGTGCAGAGACAGAGGTGAAAGTGACAGGGCGTGAGGGAGGGCGCGCAGGAGGAAGATGGGGGGCTGAGGAGGAAGAGGGCTGCGGCAGGGGACAGACGGCGGAGAGAGGACCGGAGGGAGAGGAGGTGGGGGACAGGAACACACGTGAGAGAGACAGCGCGTGTGCCAGAGAGACGAGGAGAGCAGGAGAAGAGAAACAGACACCGGGAGAGACAGAGATGGGAGAGAGATGGAGGGTCACTTGAGGTACAGGGAGCTCGGACCCCCCAACTCTTCTGGATTCCAGGGAAATGGGGATGGAGGCACCCCAGGCATGGTCCCAATCCCTGGAACAGCTGAGTTCACTCCCCCCACCTCCCAGGTCCTCCTCTGCAATGTCCCATTGACACCTTAAACTTCGAACTGTGGAAAGCAGAGCTGAGCGTCACCCCCACACCTCCAACCTCCACTGAGTCCCCTGCTCTTGACTCCCTGGTTCTGTCAGTGAGGCCACTGGTCGCCCAGCCACCAGCCTCATGGCCTCAGGACCCCCACAGACACGGCCCTTCCTTTCCAATTAGCTGAGGATGCCCGCTGATCCTCTCCACAGAGTCCTTACAGCGGCCCCTTTCTATTTTTCCTGCCAGATCCTAACTCAGGATCTGATTTCCATGCCTAACACATTAACAACAGCCCCCAACTAGCCTGGACTTCATCTCCCTATCCAGCCGCCTCTGCACCCACCTCTACTGAAGGACTAACCTTCACGGTCACGATACTGCACGGCACCCACACCATCACAGGCGTCCCCTGACCTACTGAGAACTCAGGCTCCCTTACTGGGCAGTGAGGCCTTCACACGCTAACTCTCTGCACCCTGTCCGGCCACGTGGCCCTCCGTTCTCCACTGAGGTGAGCCACATGCTCCACTAAACCACTTCTGCCTACTGTCCCAGGACCTCTCGCCCTCACACATGGGTCTGCTCCACAGCCTTCTCCCGAGGCAGCTTCTCAACCCGCCATATTCTACAGATCAGAACCCCGCCCAATCTTCTAAGCCCAGTCCAGGAGCACCTCTCCCATGAAGCCTTCTCTGCTCATCTCCAAGCTCTGCCTTCTCTGATCTTATGTGTGGAGACGGGATGGAGGGTCCCTTCCTTGGAACTTAACACATACTACACTGTTCCTTGGTTTTCTGCATATCTAATATCCCAACCCCTCTGGTGCAGGTCCTCTGAGGGCAGAGACCAAGTCTCACAGCTCTCTGTCTGCTCTATAGCACTGAGCACAACACTTTGCCTACAACTGGTTCTCGGCTCTCTTTGAAGATGGACAGATGGATGAACAGATGAACACACGACTCCCCCAACCCTGGCCTCCCAACCCAGCGTTCCCAGTCTCACCAATGGGAGTTGACCACCTTGCACAGGGCCAACTCACAGCACATCCGCAGGTTGGCCTGGTGCTCAGCCAAACTGGATGCCGTGCACTTGATGGGGTCCACCTCACAGTTTTCCTCAGATTCATACAGAGCACGGATGAATTCCCCTGTGGGGTTGGAGGCACAGTGAGGGTCAGTCACACTTTCAAAGGGCAGGGACAACTGGGGTTTGGGGAATCTCAGAATCAGGCTGGAGGCTGGGGACTCTGGGTCTGGAAGCATGGAGCTGAGGTAAGGTGGACTTGGGGTCTGCAGGAGCTGTGTTTAGGGCTGGGCCGGGTGTCTGTAGGTTTGGGGAGAAGGCCTGCAGGGGGGCCGTACCGATGGCATCCTTGAGGTATTTCTGGCCAATCAGTCTCATGTACTCTTCTATGGCTTTAGTGGCGAGCGTGTTCTCGCGGAATATGAGGTGTTCTCGTTCCATGAAGCGGTCCACCTCGGACATGGCCATGTCTGAAAGGAAGTCCTGGAGCCCAGGAAGAGCCAGGGGTCAGCCTCTGTTCACCCCAAGCTCACGAAGACACATATGCCCTTACTGTCCCCGCCAGCGAGTACCCATGCCCAGGCCGCCTCGTCCTGAGGGCCCAGCACTCACCTTGGCCTTGCCCGTGCTCTGCAGGATGTGAACCAGGGCACTGGCGACCTCCTCCTTGCCCTTGACGTTCAGGGCGGGCTCTAACACCGCACAGAGCATCCGATAATGGTTGGTGACATACTCGGCGAACTCCTTATATAGCTCCATGGGCAGGATGCTCATCGTTTGGTAACGTGCTTTCAGCCGCACCGCTGGGCAACCTCCTTTGCCCTTGCCCCCTGAGCCGCCCCCAGAGCCCCCTCCCCCACCCGAGCCCCCCATACCCCCAGAGCCCCCGCTGCCCGTCGGCAGGGTCACAGGGTACCACTGCTCTGTGAAGTGGCGCCCGGCCAGGGTGGCCACAGGCACAGTCACCAGGCCGACATAGCCTGCCTTGTCCTTCTTGCGCTTTTTGTCTGAATCACGGTATAGGTGCAGCCGCAAGGCCCGGACGGCCGGCAGGTTGTTGAACTCGAAGTGCTCACCCCAGAAAACAGTGTCCCCCGAGGCCGAGCGGGGCTTAGAGGTCGTGCGTGCATACAGCATGTCATCCAGGCAGAGCTCACAGTAGTACCGCTTCTTGGGGGGCAGCTCCCGGGCCTCTATGATCCACAGCTTCAATACGTTGTCCACCCGGCGGCTGTTGTCCTGGCAGGGTAGGGTGGGTGAAGGGGAAGGGCCAGAGAGCCAGAGACACCAAAAGAAGACAGACAGTCAAAAACCCAGTCTCTGAGACCAGCGATCACAGGGTTGAGAAGGTGTGTGTGGAACGGAACCCTGTTCCCCTCAGGTTCGTTCTACTTGGAACCTGGGAATGTGACCTATTTTGGAAATACAGTCCTTGCAGATAAAATCACATTGACATGTCTTAATACTGGATTAGGGTGGACCCTAAATCCCATGACTGGGGTCTATGTGGAGAGGGAAATTTTGAGACCAGACACACATGGAAAGGAGATGAGCCCATGAAGATGGAAGTAAAAATTTTGCAGATGGAGCTATAAGTTAAGGGATGCTGAAGACTGCTGGCAACCCCCAGACAGTATGAAGGGGAAGGGGAGGATTCTTCCTAGAGCTTCCAGAGGAGCAAGGCCCTGCCGACACCTTGATTTTTGACTTCCAGTCTCCTGACTACCAGAAAATAAGTTTCTGTTATTTTAAATAGCCTACTTAGTGGTAGTTTGTTACAGCAGCCAGACAAAATTGATATAGACTGAGCTCATACATCAATTGATAGAATTTGTATTGGGAAAAGATTTTAAAAGTTATAATAATAAACCCAAAATATTAAGGTGGAATTTGAACAGGAAAACTGAGGAGTTTTTCAAAGACAATCAGAAGTTAACTGAAAAAAAAAAAAGGCATAAATGCAAAAGGTGAGAATCTTAACTGTAATTAATTACAGTTAATGCAAAAAGGGCCTGGAGGCTGACAATGACCAGTGGTTTCAGTGTGAAAAGAGCCTGGTATCCGGACTCTGCAGGGGGAAGATGGCAGCATCTTGGGTCTAGTTTTTAAGAAGGACATTGACAAACAAGGGTCTCCCCAGAGGAGCTCACTGGAAGCTGGGACACAGAGAACAGCAGACGGAACTGGGAGCATTTCTCTTGGGAAGAACACAGGCTCACAGAATTTTTGAGCCAGAGGGACCTTAGAGATATTCTACTTCAACCCCATTCCTACCAGTTGTACAGAGAAGAAACCATGGTCTCGAGATTCAGCTACTGACCAATCTAAGTGTCCTACGGAAACACTGCGAGTGGGGGCTGGTGCCCCCCTGTCAGGGTATTAGGGAGACATCCCTGCTTGTGGGGAAGAGGCACTGGAGGAAATTCCAGAGCCCTGTCAGCTCTCAGTCTACGATTTCTATGGAAAGGAAACATCATATGGCAGAAGAAAACAAAAAGAAACAGGGGGTCTCCTCCTACTCCTCCGCCTGCCCCCTGCCCCATGCTGCCCCTGCCCCCGGCCCCCTGGACACTGGCCCGCCCGTGCCGTCTGGAGCCCCCAGACGCGCAGTACCTTGTTGGGTTTCACCGCCCGCTGCAGGTTCTCGATCCATTTGTCCCTTTCGGCGGCAGAACGACAGGCAAAGCATTTTGTTCCTGATGACGTTGTTACCTGAACAGGGGTGCATGGTCAGAGGGGGCTCTAGAAGGGAGAGGACTCCATAGGGCTGGGATCACCCTACCATCTCTTCCTCCTGGCCTATTCCTCCTTCCTCCCAGCCCATTCCTCCTTCCTCCCAGCCCCAGAGGTTTCTGTTTCCCTGACATCCCACCTCTGCCACCTTCTCCAAGCCTCTCTGCCTGCCCCTCCTGGACCCCCACTCTTGGTCCCACCCCAGCCCCACACACCCAGTACCTCAAAACAGAACTCCTGGCCCAGGATGGAGCTGTGCACTGGCTTGATAATGGAGTCTTCATCCAAGTTGAGCTCCAAGGCCTCGGCCGCGCTACTAGGACTCAGCAGGGACTCGTGAGAGTGAGACTCCTTAAAGCTCTGCATCAGCCGGGCCCTGGCGGGGGGGGAGGGGGGGGGTCCAGGAGCGGGGATCAGGACCCAGCCTGCTTACAAACCCAGAGGGCTGCATCACCAAGCGGGCTCTGGGATGGACAGAGACCTGGGGAAAGTGCTTCTACACCCACTTCCCACACGAACATAGACAAAGAGAAACCCAGCCTGTACCAGGGAAGGACATAAGGGGTGTGAGAGAAAGCCCCTCCCCTCAGTCCACCACCTAAGGGGTTTTGAATACTGGGGACACCTAGAAATATCTCAAGCCAGAAATGACCCATGGCAGGGAAAAAAGGAAACAGGTGGGCTTTGGACAGTTCTAGATGGGACTTCTAGGTGATCACTCCCCCTAAAAAAAACTCACAGCTGTGGGAGTCTTGATTCTTGGGAATCAAGAATTAAAAGTACAAAGATGTTGGTCTGGGCCTGCCCCACAGGTACTATCTAAAAAGCATTTAATAAATCCAAGAATGAATGAGGTAAGAGAACACATTTTAGCAAAATTGAGGGAACGAGTGAGGGAAAATAGTAAGAGATACGAGGAGGCTGTGGGCAGAAAACAGAACAGGAGCATGGGTCTGGAAAGGAGGACTAGGGAGGAAGAGATAGGGAAAGGACAAGAAGAAGAGGGAAAAGTAAGAGCAGAGAGACAGGGTGGCAGAAGGTGAGGAGGGGCCCTGGAGGCTGGCTGAGAGCACAGAGGGCAAGCAGGGGTGAACTTGGGAGCACCCCTCAGAAGAGCAGAGGGACACGGGAGCCAGCGAGGGATGAGGAGTGGAGAGCCGCGGGGAAGGGAGGGGGAGCCGGGTGTGGGAGCCTCCTGGAGCTATTTATAGCAGCCCCGTCATCCTGGGCTCCACTGCCGTCAGCGCGACGCTCCCCCGGCCCCCCGCCCCCGCGGCCAGGAATACCAGGCCCTCACCCCCTGCCGGCCCCAGATCCAGCTCCAGGGACACGGAGGGGGAGGGGAAGGTGTGACTCACCTAGCCCAACTCCCTACCTGCCCTGCCCCGGGGTGGCCAGACAGGGGGAAGGAAGGACAGGTTTCTCCCTGGGAGGAGCCCCGGGGGAGGGGGAAACCCAAGGAGGGACCCCAAGAAGCAGACCCCAGGAGCAAGCGAGGTTCCTTCCAGCCCAGCCCTGGAGACGTGCCCTCTGGACTGTCTGCGGCCTTCCTCCTCAGGCTCAGTCCATGATGAACCCTCCAGCCTGCCCTCCCTGGCTGTGGACCCGCACACCTGTGCTGCCTGCCCTCCTCCGCTTGCTCCCCGCGCACCTGCCGCCCCGCCCCACCCCGCCCCCCTCCCTGGGACCCTGCGCCCGGATCGCACTGGTCCCTCCCGCCCACCGCCTCCTCCCCATCCTCTCCCCGGCTGTCACTCCATCTCTGTCCTTCGGGGCAGCTCTGTCCACCCCAGCCTGGAGCCCATCCTTCCCCGGCCAGAAGAGGCCCTCCTTGGCTTCACCTTCATCCCCTTTCCTGCCCCGCTCCTCGCTCCTCGTCCTCCCCCCACTCCCCACCTCCTGCTGCTCCTCCATTCTGGCCCCTGCCCCATAACACCTCTCAATCAGAGGCCATCAAGCTCTGCACTCTGATAGCCCCCACAGAATGGGCAGTGGGCACTCCAGAGCCCCCTACTCTGCATCCAAATTATCCCACCCTGGTCCAGCCCACTTCAGACCCCATACCGGTCATGGTCAGCACTTCGGAAGCGAGGCAGGATCTGGCGGAAGCTGCTGGTCCGGTCAAGTTTGGGTTGTGACTTCGTGCGTTTGATGGAGCTTTTTAGCCTCCGGCTCAGGAAGCCTTGCTGGGTGGGGGGAAATGGGGATAGGGGTGGGTTGGGGTAGTGTCGGTTCCACTTGCTCACTGCTCAGCTGGTAAGGAGCCTCTGGATGAAGCCGGGATTGGGGTAAAGGGAAGTCTCCAGGGTGAGAAAAAGGGGACAGGAGCCCTGCTACAGTTTGTCTTCCTGTGCTCCCACGGGTGCGAGTGCACACACAAACACACACACACACACCAGCCTAGAGAAGGTGGGAGGGCTGGTCTGAGAAGCAGGGGGGGCAGAGCTAGGAAGGGGGAAACCAAAGAAGTGGGGGGACACACGCACAGACTCTCTCTCTCCTGCCCCCTTTCTCACAATCCAGGGGCTCCAGCTGGGACTGGCAGGGAGGGGACCAGCTGACCAACATCTGGCAGGGCCTTCACTCACCGAGGGCCGGAAGGGTGCGGCGGGGGCGGCCTCCATGCTGTACTGCTTCCCCCCTGGGACACTCTTCCTCCTCGAGCGACCCAAGTGGTATTCTGGAGGGGAGGAGAGGGCCAGCAGGGATGTGGGAGGGGGTCACCGTAGCCCCGGGTCCACCCTGGCCCCAGCACATCTGCCCCCTCCCTCGGCCCCTCAGCTCCAGCCTCACCTACCCCCCGGGAAGCAGCAGGAAGAGCAGCGGCGGCTGAGAGGCTGGCGGCGGGAAGGAGGGGGCAAGGAACCTGAGCCGGAGCCCCCAGAGGGGGACGGGGTGGGGGGCCTCAGGCCCATGACTGGGGTTGGGGCTGGCAGTCAGCAAAGGGGCATGGCTGAGAGCGTCAGTAAAACTCCAGGAATAAAGGACACCAAAGAGCCACGGATCCTAGGTTCTTGGTGCCCACACCCCCAGGAAGGGGTCAGCTGGGGGGGGGGGGGAAGTCGGGTTAAAGGTCATGGGCCGGAGGCAGGTTTTCCTCCTCTTTCAGCTGGGCACATCTTCCCCCCGACCCCAATCTGTCTGGAGGGCCAGGACTGCCTCCCATGACCCCCTCCCTGGCCTGGAGGGGGAGGTCCTGGAAGGGACCTGTGCGGAGTGGAAGCGGAAGAAGCCTGGGGACAGCAAAGGGCAGGGGGAGGGGAGAAGGGGCCCGCTCCACGTGCACTGCAGAGGCAGGGAGTCAGAAGGGAAGGGGGAAGGGGAAGGGGAAGAACGCAGGGGAGCAGGGAGAATGGGCAGTGGGCACTCGGGGGACTCCCAAGTGAGGGCAGGGCGAGGAGGAGGGGAGGTGAACGCGGAGGAAGCTCGGACGGCTCTGAGTCTGGAGGGGTGGCAGCTCGGAGGAGGGAAGCTGAGGCTCTGCTGCCAGGGAATTGAGAGGGGCTGAGGAGCTAGAGGAGAATGAAAGTGGGGGGATGCCAAGCTCGGGCTCCAGCTCCAGAATGGCTGCCCAGGCCTGGGCTCCCCCCTCAGCCCCACAGTCACCACTGCAGCCAATGGGGGGGCAGGTGCTGCATCAGGGGCGGGGCTACCATCTCCACAGCAACAAGAAGCTACAGGCTGGTGGGGGGGACCGGAAGAGCCGCCTGTTAACCCTCTAGTGTCCAGAACAAGGGAGGGCCACAGCCACAGCTTCACTGTCAGCTTCCTGAACTGCAAATCACCTGCAAATTGCCCAGCTTCCCTATGCCTCTAAAACCCGGGTGTTAGGAGATCTACACACAAAAATGTGGATCCCATGACATGGAAACCCTTGTCAGTCCCTCAGCAACACATGTGTAGAGCACAGAAACATACACGGAGCTGTGTGGGGAGGGGACATATATACATGATAACCACAGCACGGACGATAAAGAAGAACCCAGGTGCTTAGGAGACATGCAGAGAATGGTGAGTTGGGGGTGCCACAGGTCCGCATCCTGAGGCCCTGGGGCCCACATACCCCGCTGGACACATGCTTAGACATATGTGAGCACTGCAGCAGGGGAGTGCATACTTGACCCTGACACCCATGAGAGCTGCTGGTGTGGACCTGGGGCCCAAGTCCCTTGGGCAGTCATGTGGGCAGCACATTGCAGAAAAGGACATTTAACCCTGACACCACACAGGGCCCCCACACAGGGGAGGCCACTTTAACCTCTAAGACACAGGCCTGAGTAAACCATGATTCTGACCGCATCAAGGTACCCCCAGACCCCCAAAGCACAAGCATCCTTCATTCACAGGAAAAGTACAACCACAACCACTCTATCTCAGGACAACTCCTTCTTCCCCAGCCCTTTCCTGACTCCAACACAGGAGTCCCTGGTTGCTTCCAGAATAAAGAAAAACCAAGGAACAAATGCATTAACTACCCTTCTGTTACACACTCAACAGTGCATCTAAGGGTTCAGGCTATTTCCTTCCTAAGTCTTTGCTTTTCTCAGGTCTGCTTGCCTCATTCTCATGCCAAAGAATGCAGTTCAGCCATTATGTTCATATAAAAGATCCTGTAATAAAGGCAGAAACTCTAACTTCAAATCCACTAAAATTCTGCTTTAGAACTAAAGAATTAACAGAAGGAGAATGGATTTGCTAATTGGTCTGCTTGATTCTTGGAAGTAATATAATCTTATACATATAACCAAGTACTAAGAGGCACAAACTCATATTTAAGTCAGAGATACACAGAGACCACATACGCATATGCTTACAAAGCCCTTCAGTGCCACAATGAAAAAAAAAGAGCAGAAACACAGAGGAAAGGGGGCAGAGTGACAGAAACACAGGATATCCTGTTAACAGTGCTGCATGCAGTGACATGGACAGAACACAGGCCACAGGCCCATGTCCACGCAGAGAGCAAACCTGATAAGCACACACCAAGATCCTGGGCCTCCATGTCCCATCCCTGCACGATGTATACACGCATGCACACGCATAACAGCCACCTACACAGACCCGTAACACAGGCATTGTGCACACACCCACACATGTACACACCCTGTATACACACACAATTGCACTCACTCACACACACAGCAAGGGCTTGCACTCCCACCTCTCCAACCTCTCTAATCTTGCCATCACCCACAGAATCTCCCCCTACCCTCCAATCCCCCAAACCACTAACCTTCCCTTTGGCCTTTCTTCCCTGTCACACCCCGCTGGCAGCTCTCAAGGGGAGCCCCAGAGGAAGGCTGCCAAAGCAGGTGGAGGAACAGAGCTGGAGAGAGAGCAGAGGAATGGGCCGGGGGGGGGGGGGGGGGGGGGGCAAAACTCTGGGCTGGGAATGGGCACCTCTATCAGCAGGTCCTGCTGCGCCAGGCCTCACTGGGAGCCAGCCTCTAGGATGGCCTCTCCTGAGCCAGCCAAGCCCGATTCTACATGGCCTACACAAGCCACAAGCCCGGCTGCCGCTCTCCTCTCAGTGATCACTTCACAGAAGGCCTGAGTCTCTCTTGCCCCTGCGCTGCCTCCTCATTTCCAGCCTCCCTTCTCCATCAGCTCCAGCCAGTTCCCCACCTCCT
This sequence comes from Dama dama, assembly GCF_033118175.1. Classification (NCBI taxonomy): domain Eukaryota; kingdom Metazoa; phylum Chordata; class Mammalia; order Artiodactyla; family Cervidae; genus Dama; species Dama dama. The sequence continues at coordinate 10,266,043 of NC_083687.1, read as the reverse complement.
CTCTCTTCTCAACCTGACTCCACGAAGTCCCACCTGCCCAAGCCCTCTTCAGCCATTCCCTCTCCTGCCTCTCCCCTCACCAAGCCCCGCTCAGTCCTCCTCTCCCCCAACTCCCCACTTTTCCTCTTTACCCCACTCTTTCCCTTTTCAGCTAGCTTTCCTGTCCCCACTCCCTAACAGAGCAGGGGCTCACACCTGCTAGCCCAAAGGTGTTTCATACATGGCAGGATTCCAAAGAACACACTCACACACACTTACTCTCTTCCCCCCACTTGCATACCACCCACATCCAGACACGCCCTGGACACTCATGCTGGGACTGACATAGATACCCAGGCCAGTGATGGAACACACATGCAAAGACACACACCTGCCACCAGGGACACAGAAATCCTTCTCATGCAGCCACACATCTCCACACACAGGAGACTGACAGAAGGTGAGCCCCAGCCAGGGACGTGCATTCTCAGGGTCAGAGGTGACAGGGACCAGTACGGCCAAGAGCTGCCCCCAAGTCGCGGCCAGCCCAGCAGAGCCCTAGGTAGGAAGCAAGCCGAGGCAGGCGAGGGCAGGACAGGCTGCAAAAGGCTGGCTGCACATGTGTACGCGAGGAACGGGCCCCCGTGTGCACATGGCACTAACACAGGGGACACAAGCCTGGACACCGACCACACGCGGACACTAGGGCTGCCGCCTCCACCGAGGGGCTCCAAGACCACCCTACACCGGCCGCCCCCGCGCGCTCCGGAGACTGGCCCCACGAGGCCAGTCTCCGACCCCCCACCTCCGCTGCCCCCCGCCAGTTACCATAACTCCCCCCACTCGGAAGATGCAGCGAGAACATGCGGAGGGAGCAGCTGCCGCCGCCGCCGCCACCACCGCGGCCTCCCCACCCCCTCCCCGCGCCCACGCACACGCGCGCCCCCACGAGCGCGGCGCCCCCCACGAGCGCGGCGCCCCCCACGAGCGTGGCGCCCCCCACGCGCTCCTCGTCCGCCCGGCCCCGCCCTTACCTCGCACCGCCCCCCGGGGGGGTCGGGGGTGTCCCCGACGGGGGAGGGGCGGGTGCGGCGGGAGAGGGGGCGGCGCGGCCCGGCTCGCGCCGCCCGGCGCGGTGGGGGCGGCGGCGGGGCCCGGGACGGCCGGGACGGCCGCGCGGTGACGGCCGCGGGAACGGCTCCCTCCGCCGCCGCTCCCGCCGCTGCCGCCGTTGCCCGGGCCCCGCCGCCGTTGCTAGGCGACCGCTGCTGCCGTGGCCGCCTCTGTCACGAGCCCCGTCGCCCGGAGACAGCGCGAGAGAGATGCGGGAGGGGGGCGAAGGGACCCCCAAAACCAACCGGGCCTCCCACCATTCCCTCCTGAGCTGGACCCCCCATCGAAACCACGGAGGGAATGAGGGGCGGCGGCTCCACCCAGGAGAGGAGGAGCCCTGAATGCCGATGCCCCTTGAAGGTCCGGCGACCTCTCCTGGGCTCGAGAGTCCACAGCCTCTGCACAGACCTTCTCGGACCCAGGCCCCCAAGGGTCCCTAAACTTCTAGGTTCCTTGCACATTCTCCACTCCCTTTACACATTCTACGTCCCTCTGAGAACCCCAAACGTTCACCAGCCATCAACTCTTTTACTAAACACTCCCCCCAAATATATATACCCCTGGACCCCCTCCCAGCCCCGACTGAACTTCCGACACAAACACCTCCACACACCATCCCCAATTCCAAACATACATGAGTGCCCTCCTCCCGAACACACAGGAGACCCACACGAGAGACCCCAGACCCTGAGGAGTGACAGTAAGAAAATAGAAGGGGAATGTGTGGGCAGAGACGCCCACCACCAGATATATAAAAAACATGCCCCATGAGCATATGACCATTCCGGCCTGGACACACAGGTATGCACACATGGACACAAACCTTTCCCCGGCATGGACATGACTGACTCTCACACACACACAGATGTGACAGACATCACACACATTCTCTATACACATTCCACCACCACCAGCAGCTCCACCTGGCTTTGCCTCACAGAAATGTGCTACCCACACGCCCCCATGGTCAGAAGTTTCCATGACAATGACACACACCCCAGGCCAGCAATCCACCCAGGGTCCCAGAGTTGGCCCCCAAGAGCAGTAAGGCTTGAGCCTATCAGAGAGGGCTGAAGGGAGCCAAGGGATGGAGACAGGCCACTGGCTCTAAGGAAGAGAAACTGGAAGCCTGGATCCCTGAGGGGAGGAGGGGTGTTGGTAGAATAAGGGGGTCACCAGGGGTTGAGGGGATGAAGGACCTGGACCCTTGGTCCTGGAAGGGGGACACAGTGTAGGGGGCAGTGACAAGGGGGTTTCTGGGGGCTGAGGGTGTCTCTCTGCACCTTGGCTGCAGATCTCGGTTCTCTGCCTTCATCTCCCCTCACTGTTCCCATGGAAACCTTTTAAGCGAACTTCTCAGGAAGACAAAAATCTTTTTTTAAATGACTAAAGAGGGGGGTGGAGGGGGGGGGCAGAAAGAGGGAGGGAGGGGAAGAGACAGATGGAGAGAGGGAGAGTTGGAGAGACAGACTGAGCACATAGCTCCACAGACAGACAGAAAGGAGATGAGATGGGGGTCTGACGGAGTTCCACCGAGAGCAGAGGGGAGAGGCAGACGACCCAAGAGCGACAGAGAAAATAAGAGATATCGGGGAGGAAAGCGGAAGAGGGTGACAGAATTGCAGAAAATAAAAACAGCTGATGAGAAAAGGAAAAGGGGGCAAGAGGGAGGGTCCACAGGCCAGAAGGTCTGGGAGAAGAATCAGGAGAGTGGGGGGTGGGGCAGAGGTCTGGGGGCAGGGCGGGAACTAGGTCATTCTCTCCAAGATCCCAGACCCAGGCCGGGGAGGGGCAGGGGCAGCCACACTCGGACAGGAAGCGAAAGATCTAAGGAGACTATTTTTACAAGCACCGGGGAAACAGTCAAACTTCGCTGCTGGAGAGGAAAAAGAGAGCGAAACAGCGAGGACCGCTGAGGCCTCTCACCCACAACCTGCGTCCCGCTCAGACCCCAGAGGAGGGCGCCGGCTCCGCCCGGGCTCCCACTCGGTGCAAGACTTCGTCTCCGCCCCCTCCCGGCCCCGGACGCCCCCTCCCCTGCACCCAGGCCCCCGCAGCCCCCTCCCCGCGCCTGTCCGGGGCACGAGAGCCTGCTCGGCCGCCGTACCATGCTCGCCGTGGGGCCGCCCCTCCACCGGCACGGAGACCGTGCGTCTCAGCAGTTTGTTGCGACTGGACTCGCTCCTCCGGTCCCGGATCAGAAGGGGGTGTATCTAGGGATGCGGGGGGGGGGGGGGGGGGGGGGCGTCAGACCTCGCGGGCCCAGGCCGTCCTTCTTCTTTCTCTTCCCCACCCGAGGAGGATGAGCCTCCCTTCCCACCAGCCTGACCACCTGCCCCTGCCCCTCCGTACTCTTTTTAAGTGTCTCGGGGTGAGTGGATTTCTCATTGCCTTCTCTCTCCGAGTCTGCTCCCTCATCCCCTCCCGTCCCACCCTCCTTTCTTCCACCATGTCTTCTGAAACACCCTCCAGGGAACCCCTGGAACCACTCTGGTCTCTGCTGCTCCCCAAATCCACTTTCCCCTTGACCTTCAGTTCCTCCCTTCTCCCTGTTTTCCTCCCAACCTCCCACCGCCCTCACCCCCTTCCCTCCCTCCGTGGCTGTCACGGGGGTAGCAGAAGCTGCATTTATAATCAGGATCCACAGCTTGTCTCCCTCCCACGGCCAGGCTTGCGGCCAGAATGGGACCCAACCTCCCCACCCCCTAGAGGGCCTGGTCACCTCCCCCCGCACCTTTCATGGCCCCCCCTTCAGCCTGGCTCACCTCCCTTTAGCCATTACCTCTCCCTAAGCCTCATCCCCATTTCTCCCTGGCCACCTCCTTCCTAACCTTCCCATCTCCACCCCGCCAATCTCCACCCCTTCAAGAACCACCCACCCCACTAGTCCCAGCCTGGGCTCCACAGCCCAGCCAATTCCAGTTCCCTGTGGCCCTGCACTCTGCCATTCCAGGACCCCCTCCACACCCTTCCTACCTCAGTTTCTAGCCACCCGTCCTCTGGACCTGTCTGTCCCCATCTCTTTCATTCCTTCATTCTCCCACCCACTGTCCAACCTCTTCATTCTCACTCAGTCTCCAGTTTCCCCCATTCATCCTACAGACCCCAAATGCTTGGCCACGACTAATGACCATTCAAATTGGCCCCCAGTGCCTAACACTTGAACTCCCCAAACCACCCTTCCCTTGAGTCACCATGTCCTCCCTGGACAAAGCTTCAACTTGACTCTGTGCCTGGGAAGCTCTCTACCCAGGCATCTCCACACTCACTTGCCCCCCAGATTCCTCGAAACTCTGGTTAATCTCAACTCCAGCTCTAACCCTGCCTCACTACACCCTTCCTGACAGTTTTTGGGACATATCTCTTACCACCTCTCTGGTCTTGCAGGTTATCCTATCACTCTCTAAAGCTTACCTAAATCACCCCCCACCACCTGAACCACACCTCTGGGGATCCTTTCTTCATAGTCACATCTTCTGTTTCCTCTGATGGATGCTCTACTGCTGACCCGGCTCCAGGATCAGAGCCCACACCCCCTGGCTCTCTAATCACACTGCACGGCTACCTCCCTCCACGCGGATGCTCGGTTCATTTCACATCTTCCACTTCGGCTGGTCCTTGCCTCTATCCCACTCTGACTCCTTTAGACAACTTCCCATATTCCCAGTTCCCCTCACCCCCCTAGGCGTCTCTTCCCTCATATTCCTTCCCTGTGTCCCTGGTGAAAGCCCTCTCAGCATCTCTCTAAACCCTCATCTCAGGCTTCCCTGTCTTCACCACCATCCAGGCCCAGACCTACTGCTCTCTATTATCTCTCTTTGTACCCTGCAGCCCCTTCCTAGTTCCCTCAGAGACCCCACTCTGAGTCCATGCACTCAGCCCCATGCCAGGGAAAGGATGGGGAGTGGTCAGTGATGAGGCTTGCTCAGTATGGGGAGAGGAGAGGGAGATGTTCCCTCCAAAGTGATCCCTGTGTCTTCACCCTCCTCCAAGCCCTTTTGTTTCCCTTTCCTAGCCTAACCTATCCCACAATAGGAGCAGGGTGAAAACAGAAGGCACCCCCAAATCTTTAGAACCACGACTCCTCCCCATCACTGCACATGGCCCTCAAAGACCCCTCTGGCCCAGGGGAGAGAACCCCTGCCCCTTCTGACATCTCAACCCAAGTCTCAAGGCCACCCTCCTCCCACCACTTGCCAGTGTCTTTCCCTTTGCCATCTCTGTGCCTCACATCCCTTTGCAAATGAGGATTCTCCCATCCTTCTCTCACATTTTCACATGCTACCCGGAGGTGTCTTCCCAGCCTTCCCACCCTGCTCACCTCGTCCTCATCCAGCATGAGAAGCTGGTTCCCCGAGATGATGCAGAACCGAGGGTTCCAACCAGGACGATCATATGGGGAGTGAACGTATTGGGTTCGGTGCATAGGGGGTCCCCGTACATCTAGGGGGCAGAGATACACAGAAACTGTAAGGGAAGCTCTATGTATTCAGGGGATAGAAGAAGAATCCATAAAGGGGGACAAGGGGCCCCCACCCACCTTGAGGAGATCATAGAAGGGGGTGAGGCCCCTGGAAACTTTAGAGGAACAGAAGATAAGCTTCTTTGGCTGGGGCGGTGGGAGCTGAGGGGCTCAGTAGACTTGGCAGAAGAAATACAGAGGAGTGGTTCAGAGGGGAATGATATCCTGACAGAGAGAGTACAAGTTTGGAGGCAGAGACAGGGGAAGGAGCTCTCCATCCACTTCTGAAAAATCAAAAGGCTGAGAGTCCAACAAAACTGGCAGAAGAAAAATACAGGGAGGTTGGTGGCAAGTGTCTGGGAAAAGGGAGGGCAACCAAATAGCTGCGGAAGACAAGGATTTGGAAGGTGACCCCACCCATCTGCAAGAGAGTAAGGAAGCCTACAGAGCTGTGGGAAGAAGGATGGAGATGTAGGAACATTTGGGTCATGAGACTAAAAGCTAAATATCTAGAAAAGAGAGGGAGTGAGGAGCTTACTTGTTCCCAGGGTCAGAATACCATGAGGACCTCCTCTCCTGCCTCTCATCTTTCCTTCACTCCCTCCTCCCCAGCCCAACCCTGCTTATCCTTCAGGGAAAGAGCTGGTTCTGCTGGTGGTAGAGGAAGGATGGGTCTTGTTGGTATCTGGCTGTGGAGGGGTTGGGGACTGAGGAGGCAGGAAATATGCCCTTGTTTGCATGAACACTGAGTTGATCTCTTCCCCTACGCCATGCCCAGAGGTCAAAGATTCAATACTGTCCCCCTACCCCACCTCCCCAGTCTCCATGGACAGGATGGAAGCCAACTCCTCAAGTAGGAACCTCCCCAAGGCACCGTGTGAAGCCTGAGGAAGGAAGAGGGGAGGGAAGAATGAAAGATCCAAGCCTGTGATATAGAGGCTGGGGATGGGGACAAAACTTCCAAAAGTAGTAGTAAGGGTCGCCCCTCCCCTGACTTTGCTGTTCTTCCACACCCATGTGCATGCAAAGTGCCTCTCCTTTAAACCCCAATGCTACACACCATCACAGGGACATAGTGGGCAAGCCCTATAGAAGTCAGAGAGAAATAAAATTGATGACATCAACGTGATAGAAAATAAGCTTAAGGAATGAGGGTGACAGAGAGTTTAGAGGAAAAAAGATCAAATCCCGTTACCTTTCCAGTATAATTAATCATGGGAATATTGCAGGAAAAGAACTGGCCAGTGAACTTCATTCCAACTAAAAGCTATGAGTAACAGAGTGTTAAAAAATCTAGCCCCTTTCTGTCTGTAAACATGGTTCAAATTTACCCAATCTGCAGGTCAGAGACAGAGATGAACTCCCTGAACACAGGTATCTAAAAACCCCAATACTCTTGAAACTCTGTGTCAGTGCCACCTCAGAGACACCAAAGATAAAGAGATCACCAAAACCTAGGCTCTGAGACTGCAGATACTGCAGGAAACGTGCCCACTGCAGTCAGACCCTGAGGACTCCCAAAGGGGACATCTGTTGATTCACATCATCTTTATAGGAGGGACTGGGTCAGACAGCAACCACAGGCAGGACAGTTATACTTCAGGGGACACCCTCCTCCTGGGAGTGGGGAAGGACACGGGGAACTTCACTTAGGAGCAACTCTGGAAATACACACATACACAAACATTGCCTGGACTTAGGATGATTCTGGGAGGCAGATGCAAGAGACAAAGGGACACAGTTAAGAAAGGGGAAAGATTTACTAGGATAAACAATTCCATGGGGCTCAGATGGGGATCTCTTGTAGGTCCTGTTCCAACTGTCAAAACTGGTGTCTTTGCTCCCCAAATCTCCAACAGCCCAGGAACGAGAGGAGACAAGAGAAGAGGAATGGGTGATAAGAGGTGGGGTCTTAGTAGAAAGTAAGTAGGCACAGACTTGTGGTGATAAGATAGGGAATGGGGTGGGGAAGAAGGGATGGGGTGGAGAAGAAATAACAGAAATGGATCTAAGAGAGTAAGAGTCAGAGATGATGGTAAATCTTTAGGGACAAGGGAATACACCAGAAGGGCCCAAAGAAAATGAAGGGGACAGAATAGGGACACTAGGACAAGGGGGTCAAGAAGGAGGGGGTGAAGAGGTGGTAGAGATATAAAGGACTACCAGGCAAAAGAGAGGGAGAGAGAGAAGGGACACCAGAGAAGGGAGTGATAGAGGGGAAGGACAGAAGGGGGACGCATATAAGGAACGGACACCATATGTGGGGAAAGATATAGGTGATGGACACCAGAGGAGGGAGGGGGAATGGAAATAAGGACTGGAGGTGGGGGAGGGGGTGAAAGTGGTGAAGTGAAGGAAGTGGATAAGACCCCAGGGATTACGTTTCAATGCTCAAGGGCCTTAATGAGGGCCTGAGTCTGGGGCAGGGTCTTCATCTGCCCCCTATTCCCAGCACTCAGTTTTACTTGTATTGCCCCCCTCCCCCCCAATAAACACATACCTAATTTGGCCCTCCCCCTGCCCTGGTCCCTCCTCCCCCAAACCCATTCCCCATCCTCTCTCCTCTCTTCCCTCCATCTGGACCCTTCATTCCTTCCCCCCCCCCCCCACTGCCTCCCTCTCTCTCCATCTGGCCCCTTCTCCTCTCCTTCCATCTCCTGTCTTTTTCTACCCCCTACCATACTCTGAGACCCCACCAGATCCTACCCCCCATCTTCTTGGCTGCTTTTTTCACCCCTATGTTTTAATTTTCTTCATTTTCCCCTCCTAGCCCCTCTCCTAAGACTCTGTCCTTCTATTTTCTTGATATTTTCCTCATCTCTCAGCTCCCACCTCCAAATTATTTCTGCAGCTCTTCCCCCAACCCTACCCTTCTATCTTCCCACCTTCTCTGGCGATCTCTTTCCCCTTCATCGTTTTCCCCTCAGCCCCCTTCAAGGCCTGTTTCTTGGCCCCTCCGGTCCTTATTTACACCTATCCTCCAGTACCTCCTTCCCCATTGCTCCCATCCCTGCCTTCCTCTCTCCTTCCATTTCAGCTGCTCCCCTCCCTGGCCCCAGCTCTGCCCAGCCCCCCCCCACCCCGCCCCTCCCCCCTTCTCCCCCCCCAACTGGTCCTCCCCCTCCCCTCACCACCGTACCTCTGAAGGGGGCATAGGACATCGCGGGGATGCTCCCCCGATGGATGGAGGCGCGAGACCTGCTCATCAGGCCTGGGGGGGAGGGGGCGGGGGGGCCGGGGGAGAAAGAGAAGAGAGAAAGAGGGGGAGAGAGAGGGGGAGAAGGAGGAGGAGGTGGAGGAGGAGGAGGAGAGAGGAGGAGAGAGGAGCGGAGAGAGGCAGAGAGGAGGAGAGAGAGGAGGAGGAGGAGAAGAGGAGCCAACGGCAGCAGCGGCAGCCGGGAGAGAGAGAGAGAGAGGGGGGCGGGGGAGCGAGCGAGAGGAGAGCAGGAGGAGGAGGAGAGAGAGTCCCTGCAGCCCCCACCCCTACTCAGTGAGAACCAGGGAGGCAGAGACCCCGACTCAAAACAGAGAGAAAGAGACTCAAGAGAGAGCGGTTCTAAAGATGCAGACCCCAGACCCTGATATCGGGAGGCTCCAGACCCACAAAGATACCTTGCCACCCGGAGGTGGGCGGGGGGGGGGGGGGGTGGCGCAGGGGATAATCTGAGGCGCAAACCCTAAGTCTAGAGGAAAAGAGGCCCCAATCTCAGAAAACAGACCCCAGACCACCCTCCTAAGATGGGTCAAAGGTCAAAATCTGAGCATTCAGTCTCCAAAAGGTTCTTCATAGCCACAGAAATCTTAAGACACCAGACATAAACAGTAATTTCAGGGACTGAGATCTAAGACCTAGACTCAAAGGAAAAGATAAGACCAGATTCACAAAGAATCCAGACCTGAAATTAGGTCTTTGAGAACTCAGACCCACTGAGAGATATCAGAGACCCCAGACTTAGATCTCAGAGAAAAGAAACTGCAGACTCAGAGGCTGATAACTCAAAGACAAAGGAACTCCAGACCTTGGTTGGGGGGGTGAGGGGCAGAAGAGACACGCTGCTAGCCCAGAGATGAACTCAGAGATCCCAAATACATAAAAAAAGAATTTTTAATACCTCAGAGAGGCTGACTGCAGACCCAGAAACCTCCCCCCACAAACAAAAAACAAGGACACTCAGTCCTAAAAAAGATACAAATACCAAAAGACCCCATAGAGATCCCTCAGAGACAAACTCCAAAGACAGAGATCTCAGGGAGACCTCCAACCCCAGAGTGGTAGGTATGAGAGAACTCAGCCTGGGAAATGCCCAGTTATACCCACCCAGCAGACCAGAGACCCCAGACCCAGGATGGAGGGGGAATACTGGGTAGGGAAAGTGGCAGAGCCTTTTTCTCCCTGCCTCCTCCCACCTATTTCTCCTCTCATTGGCCCCTCCATTTTTGGGTCACAGGATGTGCTTGGGCCCCAGGGAAGTTATGTAGGGCAGGTCCTGGCTCCTAGGGGGATGGGTTAAGGGAAGGAGACCCAAGGCTGAGAGGTAGACCTGACCCAGAGAGTGAAATAGGAAGGGGGTAAAGGACAAAAGGTCCATCACTACTTCCTGGTGTCTTCTTCATACCCCCAACCTGCGGCCCTCCTCTCCCCCACCACCTCTTATCGATTCACAAGTCTGTATGCAGTTTTGGGGCTTCAGTTAAGGCTGAGGCGCCCCATTTTAATCACTGTCTATCCCACTTACAGGGTCTTACTCCGTTCTTTTAAAATACATCTTTCCACCTAGCCGTGGTCATGCCATAGCCTGCCTGCCTAATCACTTCCCCCTATAACCAGAGAGAGTTGGTTTCTCAGATTATACTTGTGCATTCCCCAACTCAAGAACCTGTCAGTCCTAACCAAAATGGCAGGGGGCGCTCTCTTCACCTCCCCCTCACCCCCCGAGGTTCAATCTCCTAAAACCCTGTCCCTCCTTAAGACCTCAGGTACAGTATAGGGGCTGCTACTCAGCACATCCCGGGGTTTAAGGATGAGCCCCCACTCCACAACCTGACGCATCGACTCTGCGGGGTCTCCAGCCCCCCTTTCCCAGCGCCTGGGCTCTCATCACGTGGCCTGCGGGGCTGCCCCACGATTGGTTTCTTCGCGTAGTTCATTGAGGTACCACTGCCTGAGGAGACCCGCCCCCTCACGTGACAGTGGAACGCCGCTGCGGCTCTCCTCAGCCAGCAATTGGCCGTTTCCGGTTTACACGGAAACGGGCGCTCCACTTCCGTGCACGTCTGCAGATCCGGGTGTTGATTGGTTGGATCCTTCTTCGCCCCTCCCGCCCCCGGAGGCGGGACAAATCGGGCCACGTGGGGGCAAGGATTGGCCAGCTCTGGAGGTTAGGGTAGTCCGGCTTCTACTGTCACGTGGTCTGCGCTGTTTTCTTATCACGTGGCTGCTGTCCAGGTAAGAGGCCGCTCTTCCTGGCTTTGGGGTTCTTTCTCTGCGTAACGTGTGGTCTCTGATATTCAACCCTCCTCTACCAGCATAGGCTGCATGAGGCGGGGTCGGGCTCCCGCATTCCTGCTCGGCGGAGGGGTGAGTGACCGGCCCCGCCCCTTCCGGTCCTCGAAGCTTCGCCCATGACCCGTACCCCAAAACCCAGAGGTTGGCCTCCGAGGAGAGTGAAAACTGAGTCTTTGCCTTAAATTTTCCAAGCTTCTCTTGGTTTCAGGAATGTTTTCCTTCGGGATGCAGAAGAGGGAGGGCCTGAGGGTCTATCCAAGCGAAGTGTTCCCGGGGTGCAATTTCTTGGGGTATTCATGAGACACCGAATTCACCTCCTGCTCTCAGGCCGCTCTGCTCCTGTCCCTTCTTTGGATGCCGACACTGCTGCCTGTGGCCTCCCGCCTTCTGTTTCTACCCCGAGCCCTGCTGTCCATGGCTTCAGGAAGTCCCCCGGCCCAGCCCTCGTCGGCCTCGGGCTCCGCCTATGTCCCCGGCTCGGTCTCTGCGGCCTTTGTCACCTGCCCCAACGAGAAGGTCGCCAAGGAGATCGCCAGGTGGGGACTTAAGTGTGAAGCGAGGAAAGGTGCTTATGAAGGGAGAGTTGGGGGAGCATCTCCCGCTGCTTCCTGACTGTCTCTGGGCTGCCAGTGCAAAAATCCGGGTCATGGGGCCTTTAAACGGTGCTCTCTTCACCTTCAGGGCTGTGGTGGAGAAGCGCCTAGCAGCCTGCGTCAACCTCGTCCCTCAGATTACATCCATGTGAGTTAATTAGGGGTTGGGGGGTTAACCTAACTCAAAGGGCTGACTGGCAGTCTTTTACCTTGAGGGAAATCTTTGCTCACACAACACTCTCTCCCTGACCTTTTCAGCTATGAGTGGAAAGGAAAGATTGAAGAGGACAGTGAAGTGCTGATGGTGAGAAATGTTTCCTACGCGAGAAAAACTTAATTCCCTGACCATTTACTTTGACCCCTATCCCTCAACCGAGATCCTGAAATCAACTTCACCCCCCGATTCAGCCATGTTTGTCTTCACCCCTCAGATGATCAAAACCCAAAGTTCCTTGGTTCCAGCTCTGACAGATTTTGTTCGGTGAGAACTTTGACATGGGTAGAGGTGAGGGTGTATCCTGTGGGGTGAGCCTTCCTGGGCAGTCTGAGGCGATGGTCTCCTTTGGGTAAGTCTTTGATCCCCCCTTGTTCCCACAGGTCTGTGCACCCTTATGAAGTGGCCGAGGTGATTGCATTGCCTGTGGAGCAGGGGAACTCCCCATACCTGCAGTGGGTGCGTCAGGTTACAGAGTCGGTTCCTGACTCCAGCGCAGCGCCACTGGGATGAACCTTCGTTTCTGCCAGGGTTTCCCTCATAAATTTCAACGCTCCTACCTTGTGATGACTGGACTCTCAATAAATCCCATTTTTAGTTCTCTCTTCCATTTTCCTTGTCAAAAAGTGAATTTGGTTGGGAAGATCAGAAGTGCTTCTAGTCCCTTTCTTCTCATTTTTTAAAATGACTCAGGGCTGCTAAGTTTGTTTATTTATCTTTATTTGAATGATACAGAGCCCAGGATCTGTTCTCCTCCCCTCCTTAGTCTCCCTCCCCAGGGGTTAAATAATTTTAAAAAATATTTAAAAAGCTGTAACAAAATAACATCAAAGGAAATGAGGGAATGGTTGGGGGGAAGGGTCAGGAACCGTGAAGGGAGTAGAGGAGAGCGAGCCTCTTCCCCAACCCCCAACCTGGATTCCAGCCTGGACAGTGGAGGGAAGTACCCCCCTAGTGCCCCAGGTACATCCCAGCTGTAGGTGAGGTCAGAGGTCAGGGTATGAAAGTGCCGGTGTGTGTCAGTGGGCAGTCGGGCAGAGGCAGGCTGTTCAGAAGATGCCCCCACCTCCCCACTCAACCAGGTACTGCACAGAGCCATCAGGCCGCACTCTGCGAGCAAGGACCCGGACGGGGTCCCCTCGGGACAGGTAGCCGACCCCACCTCGGACTCCACCCCCGGCCCCAGGAGACAAACTACGGCACAGGGGAGAAGGGGGTGCTGAGCGTCTGGGAACACCTGGGGAGGGGGCTGGGACTGAGGAAGATGAGGCAGTCATCGAGTGGGGGGCACTTTTAGGGAGGTCTGTGGGGAAACCAATGTGAAGTTCCAGGGGTGACCTAGGGAGAGAAAGCAAATGTCAGTCCAGATGGAGATAAAGACTGACCAGAAATGGAGGCCGTGTGGGGATCAGAGGAACAACAACAAAAAGGTTTACAAGACCAAGGAAATTAAGAGTACAGAGGTATCACAGGTAAAGGAATAGAATCTCACCTGTCTGGGGGTTCACCATCCCCAGAGGTCCCTGCGGTGCTGGCAGAGGGGTGGAAGGAAGCGAACATCCGGATGGGACTGCTGGGGTTGGAAAGAAAGAAAGTCAGGACCCAAAGCAGGGGAATAGGACCCTCTCCCCCTGGGAAGGGCAGAGTGCAAACACTATCCTCAAGGAACCCGTCCCTATATACTGGGAAGCAGACACTGGTTCTCGAAGTCTCTAGGTAAAGAAGTGGGCAGCCAAAGGGGAGAGGGAAAAGAATTTTGGCTGAGGAAATCCAGAAGATTGCAAGCAATTGGAAGAGAGGTTCCGAGGGAGTGTGTCTGGTTGGAGGGAGGCGGCGCACTGACCTGGGCAGGCAGCGGGCGTCTGTGGGCCGGAAGTTGTAGCCGCTGCTGCCCTGGTAGCTCTGGTTAGGGCTGGAGGGTGGTGGAGACGCTGAGGCCTAGAAGGAGCAGAGGACTGAGAGAGCATCCTTGACTCCTTCCCACACCACCATGTGCCCACGGCTGCCCCTGCCCCTGTACCTGCAGTGCCCTCTGCAGACGAGCCCGCTCCCTCTGCTCCTGGGGCTCGGGCTGGTTGCGCACTGCTGAGGGTGGCCCCAGCTCCTCCATTTTCCCCTTCTGCCTCCTCCTCAGGGGCTCTGGCTCCGGCCTCCGGCGCTTCCCCAGGGGACGTGAGACCCCTCCCCCAGGGCCCTGCCCTGAAGGGAAGCTGTAAGAGGCCTCCTTATCCCCCCAGCCCCCTCCCGGACACCCCAAAGACCTCCCTGTTTCCACACATACACCCTGAGAACTTCCCCATCCCCCCTGGACCAGTGACCTGGTGGGGGCTCCGTCTCCAGGAGGGGGCTCCACAGGGGGAGGGATCCGAGCATGGAGACCAAACAAGCATTTCCTCTTCTTAATCTCCCTCCCTGAAATGAAACTGGGATGAGGAGAGAAATGATACAGGGTCAGTGCTGGAGAAAAGGGACCCTCCTATGCTGTCAGTCCTTTTCAGAGGGGATCTTCCAGATGGGCTGCAGCCCCTCCCTCTCAAGCTGCGTAGCCACGTCTCCATCTCCTGAGCCTCCCTCGGACTCACCGGTCCTTGTGGCTGTTAAGAGCAGAGAGGAGCTTGGAAGACCGTTCTCCCTTGGGGGTTTCTGAGAGCTGGGGGAGGGGATAGGAAATGGGGTCAGGAGAGCAGTGATCCCCTCCCCCATTTTTCCGCATCTCCCTGGTCCACCCTGACCCCCAGAGGTTCACCACGCCTTACCTCTCCAAGGAGCAAACTGTCCCAATTCTCAGAGGTGAAGGGGAGGATCTCACGGTCAAAATCAAAGTATTTTTTCTTACAGCAAACACTGAGGTGGTAGAGGACAAGATGCGCCACATCCACCCTGGAGAAACACTGACTTGTCAAGGTGGTGGAAGCATTACAAAAGCTGGGGGGCAGGCAGGGGTATCCCCCAAGTAGGGGGCTGGGGCCTGCAAAGTGAAAAACTGGGGGTGCGGAGAAAGTGATGCTGAGGTCGTGCCCCATATCCAGCTCACCAGCGAAGCTGTAGCCTCCGGACCTTCTCAGGGCCCCCCCGACACACACAGCACTCAAACTCATAGAACCTGGACGTAGGCAAGAGGAACAGAATACACCTTTTACAGGAAATACACCTGCCCATGGGGGAAGGGGGGTGTTCCGAGCAAGGATGGAGCTAACCAGTAAGCAAGGTTTCAGAACTCAGGAAGACACCTGGTCTGGGATGGGGGGGCAGAGCTCCTGGAGGGTCTGCCCAGGCTCACCTGTCCCCGTAAAGGAGGGGCTTGCTCAGACACTGGGTGCAGGCCTCGTGGAACCACTGCAGGCAGCTCCGGCACTGCAGCATCTTCAGGTTCCACCTGAAGGGAAACGGGACCAGTGACCCCCAGACACGTCCTCCTTAACTGCCCCAAACCCTGCTCACCACTCTCCTGCCCCTTCAGCACCCTGCCACCCTGCCATTCTCCTCTGTTCCCACCCCCGTCACTTGTTCCCTAACCCCCGCCCCTCACTACTCACTCCCCAGGGCCACCACAGTAACAGTAGCTCTGCTGCCGGTTGCTCAGATGCCCAGCGTCCCAGTCCAACCCCTTCAGTCCATACGGCAGGGAGAGCTTCATGCCCAGCATGGCCCGGGCGTAGGGGCCCTTCTTCAGCGCACCCCCCCTCTGTGGGTGGAACAGACAGGTGGCCTCAGGAGTAGGGGAAGGAAGGGCTCAGGAGAGGCTGGGGGTGGGAGGGCCCACAGGGAGGGGCCCTTACCTTGGTGGCGATGGCAAAGACGCACTGGCGGCAGACCCAGGATGCGCCCTCTCCCTCTCCGGGGGCTGGGGCCCTTGGAACGTGGCAGTCCTGGTGATAAGCTGAATAATGAGAATATTGACAGTAGACCACTTATTGCATTGCATACCTGTGTGCACTAGGCATTGGGACAACAGTCTTACCCCCATCTCATTTTGTTCTTGACCATGGTCCTACTAGGGTGGGCGTATTGCCTTTATTTTAAAAGGTGAGGCAGCTGTGATTCTTAAAAGGTTTAGGGACTTGCCTAAGGTCAAATGGTTAGAAAAGGCCATACTGGAACTACCCTCTGCCCGCATTCGGGGTTTCCCTGATAGCTCAGTTGGTAAAGAACACATGCAGTGCAGGAGACCCCGGTACGATTCCCGAGTCAGGAAGATCCCCTGGAGAAGAGAGAGGCTACGCACTCCAGTATTCTTGGGCTTCCCTTGTGACTCAGCTAGTAAAGATTCCGCCTGCAATGTGGGAAACCTGGGTTTGATCCCTGACTGGGGAAGACCCCCTGGAAAAGGGAAAGACTACCCACTCCAGTATCCTGGCCTGGAGAACTCCATGGACTGTACGGCTCATGTCGTCGCAAAGTCAGACACAACTGAGAGACTTTTGCTCACTCACACCCTCTGCTCGCAGAGCTCATACATCCCAACCCAAGGCCACCTCTCCTGTGCTGGAAGGCAGTGAGGTTACAAGCTTGTGGAGACTGACCAGAGCAGTGGCTTGGGCACTCAGACCAGGACAGGTAGTATAAGGACCAGTGCTGGAGGGAAGGGTCAGAGACACCCTGGCAGACCCAGGGCAAACTGGACCATTCAGGTGTCCTGCCCTCTCACCCACCATGGCGACACTTCTCACAGCTGACCAGCCGGTTCCCAGGGACCACAGTCTCAGAGCGACATACACAGCAGAGGAGCTCCTCCCCAGGGAGGGCCGCTGTGAAAGAACAGAGTGTCAGAGGGCTTTGTCCTCCAGCCCCTTTCTGTCCCCCATGCCAGGCTTGTTTTCCATGGGATCCATACTCTCAGGCTTCTCACCAGGGCTAATGTCTTTCCATAGAACCAGAAACTGGGAATCATCCTCAAACTGAACCAGACACACCTCCCGAGCACTGTCCACCTGGAATGGGTGAGCACAGAAGATGGAACAGGAATCAGACTAGATAAGGGGAATGAGAAAAGGTGACAGGTCAGAAGGCTCACCTTTTTGATGGTCCCCAAGTATAGCAGCCCATCTGTCCATCTGGCCAGCACATCTTGACCCTCCCAAAGTCGAGGCCGAGGGCCTGAGGTGGGAGCAGGGGAAGCTGGGTCCCAAAGTGGGGGGGCACCAGAGCGGCTCAGCCGGGGGGGCTGTGCCATTGCATCCTGGGGGGGCCTAGTTAGAAATGAGACCATAGGAGAAAGTTATGAATATTGAGGAACTAGCCCCCATTTTCTTTGCCTGTTTCTCTGTCAAAAGACTTGAGCAGGTGTGCCCAGCCTCCATTTCCCTGAGACACCTGGGTAGGAAACCCACTGGGCACCCCTTCCGGCCTTCCTGACTCCGGCTCTCCCAAAAGTCACCACAGGCTCTCTTCTCCCAGCCGTCCCCGCCACCCCACCACCAACCTAGTTCTCTAGTTTCCCAGCTTCCAGAGCTCCCCTGGGATGTTGTATCCTGGCCTTGAGATTTTAGCAGAAACGACGGTTGCAGAGGCAAAGGTTACCACTCAGTTTCCACTATCACCTTCTACCACTGTTTATAGTGGTATTATAATTGGGGTGCGGTGTCCCAGAGATGTGTTTCGGGAGCTTTTTCTGGAGATGTTTTCCAGAGTGGAAAAGGTTGCCTCCTGGGCCCCTGTGTCTCATTCAGAACAATCATCTTGGTGCTAGGTTATGTCAGGTCACCCTCAAATTCGGGGCTCCCTGCCCCCGGGTTAGATAACTTCCCTGAGTGCCCCGGGAGGGGGGCGTGTCCCAGTCCGGGTCTCTTCTCCCCATGACGGCGAGTCCGAGAAGGGACTTGAGTCGGCCCAGCCCGACCCGCCGCCCGGGCGGCGCGGCTCTCCCGCCCGCGCCCTGCGCGCCGACCCCCGGCTCCCTGCCCCCCCACGGGCGCCTCCCGCCGCCTCCTTACCAGTGACAGCTGGGGCCGCCGGGAGCCGGGCAGAGGCAGACGTGGGAGACTGAGGTGAAACCCCCGCGCGGGGAGGGCACGGCTGGGCGTCGGGGGGGCGTGCAGGCAGAGACCGGGGGGTCCCCAGGCCCAGCCCCTCCGTCCCGGCGGCTCTGGGGCGTATGACGCAGCAGCCAAAGCAGCGGCAGCGGCAGGAGGAGGCGGCGGGGGGAAGGAGGGGAGGGGAGGGGAGGGACAAACCGGCTCGGGGGGAGGGTGGAGGGAGGGGAGGGCCGGGGGGAAGGAGGAGCCGGGGGGGCGGGCACCTCCTCACCCCACCTCCCTCACCTCCAGCGGGCCTGGAGGGCGCGGAGGGAGCCGGAGCGTCTCCGCGGATGGGGAGGGCGGGCTCTCGGACCCGGCGGGAGAGGGAATCCCCGCAGCCCCTTCCTCCAGAGGGAGGCCTGCCCTCGGGGCAGGAGGGAATCCCCCGCTAGGCCGCCGGCCGGGCCCCCGCCCCGCGCCACATCCGTTAACTGCCCCCCGCCCCGCAGGGTCACTCCGGGCCCCGCCCCGCGCTCTAGTTCACGACCCCGCCCTCCATTCACCCGTCCCATGGCCCCCGCCCCGCGGGCCCCGCCCCCTCCCGCCTTTGCCCCGGCCCCGCCCTCCCCGGAGCTAGTTGCCCCCACCCCCGCCCACCGTCGCCGCGCCTCTGCGCACGCGCGACCCCTCCTGCGCGCGCGGCACCTGGGAAGACCCAGCCCTCCTCTGACGGGGCGGCGGCCCTCGGCGGTTGGCGCGAGGGAGTTAGCCCGTGCGCCCCGCCCCGCGCGGGCAAGGCGGGTGCACCGACTAGAGCTCGTACCGAGGCGGTGACGCCGCCGAGAGCCAGCCAATGGCGGCGGGCGGAGCTAGCCCCGGCGGTTCGAAAGGGAAGGCAGAGAAAGAGCGGGAGGAGACCCCGCAGCTTGTGGGCGGGCGCGCCGGCCCCGCCCCGGACTCGGACTCCCACCTTCCCGCACTCACCGAGTTCCTGCCCCGGGCGAGGGTGGCTTGTGGCGGAGGAAGCGGAACTAGTGACTGGACACCTGGTGCGCACACCCCCCCGGACGGGGACTGGGACGGGAGCGGGAAGAGGGGCTACCCTGACTCTGAGGTGACCCGTCAGAAAAGCCAAAGCCCTGTCCCCGTGAAACACTAACGTGTGGCAGAATGGAAGAGCCACAGCTCCCATCTTCATGGATATGACAAATATCCCCCTTACTGGGCAACCGCTAATAAAACCTTTATTTAAAAACAACAAAAATTCTCTTCTTTATTTGATAGGCCCAGGTATCAGCGCCCCCTCCCAATAAAGCACCACCACCCCACCCCACCCCCACCGTGTGTCTCACACATACACACACACACAATCTAGATCCATCTTCATTTCTTGTTGGCCTGGGCAGTGCCAATGACACACTGGTTCACCTGCAGGCAGGGGATTTAGATAAAAAAAGTTTTCAGAGCAACCAAACAAAGTTTTCCCCAAATCACCTCTGAACCCTCAGTATTAGGGCTGCCCTCAGAATCCTGAAATAAAGGCTCTGAAAGCAGGTTCAGGCTGGTCTCAGTTCTCCCACGCCCACTGGGCACACTAGATGTGGAAGAGGGGGAAAGGCCAGAGAAGGGACAGAAGCCCCTCACAGGAGCAGAAAGAGGCACTTCTCTTTCTAGACAACCCCACAGCCCTCCCACCACTAATGCTCAATAAGCTAGATAACACGGCAACATAAACATAAAACATAAAAGAACCAAAGCTCCTTAGAAAATTAATGATCCTCAGTCTAGGGCCAGAAATGTACAAGATGAATCCGGAGAAAGGACTACTGGGAACTTGTCTAAAGGGCACAGGAGCCAAGTTGGAGCTTCCACTGGCCAAAGGCGGGCAATTTGAGTATCAGAAAGAATAATGACTTCAAAGGATATATACCAAAAGTACAAGTAAGATGTTATCTCCTGGATAAAAACTCACTGGTCATCTTTGGACATTGCCAAGATACCAACTTACAATAGTGAAAATTGATGAAGAATCTAGCATTTATCCCATCTTACCTATATGGACTGCATTTCAGAATAACCAGAATAGAATAACCAATTTCAGAATTTAAGAACAGATGACAAGGAGAGTTCTCAAGAATTATGATTAATAAATGTAGAACAGCTGAGAAAATTAGAAAATCACCATTTTAAAACTCCCTAATAATAGATCTGGGGCTTCCATGGTGGCTTAGTGGCAAAGAACTGCCTGCCAATGCAGGAGAGGTGGGTTCAATCACTGGAGAAGGATGTGGCAACCCACTTCAATATTCTTGTCTGGAAAATCCCATGGACAGAGCAGCCAGGTGGACTACAGAGTTGGACATGACTTAGTGACTAAACAACAACAAACAATAGATCTAGACAGCATCGCTGACAAAATCATTAGGGGAGAAAGTTGAAGGGAGTTTTTAAATGGATAGATCGGGCTGACAATACCCAAGTCCAGTGATCACTTTTTATATCATTAAAGGTGATACAACTAGGGGGAGGGGGGAAAATGGAACAACTCGATACTAGGTGCCTCCTGATATGATGCAATAAAATGTATCATACTATTTAAATTTTCTTGCCAAGAAATTTGAATCTGATTCAAATCAAGCCTCCAAACCTAATTACAAGAAAATAAAAATTATGGAGGAAAGAGGAAGCAACCCGCCAAAATCTAGAATATGATATGTTCTATAGGACAAATCACTCCACTTCTTCAACAAATAAATCTGGGGGTGAGATTATTACAGATTAAAAGAAACTCAAAAGACCATTTCAACTAAATTAAAAGGGTGGTCCTTGCTTTGATCCTGAATGGAACAAACCCTAATGTATAAAAGGCATTTGAGACAATCAGGGGAAATTTAACATAAACTGGGTATTAGAGGATGTCAAAGAGTTCACGTTGTTGGGTATTAATGATGTTGGTAGAACTTTAATTGATTTCCCTGGTGGCTCAGACGGTAAAGAATCTGCCTACAGTGAGGGAGACCCGGGTTCAATCCCTGGGTTGGGAAGATCTCCTGGAGAAGGAAATGGCAACCCACTCCAGTATTCTTGCCTGGAAAATCCCATAGACAGAGGAGCCTAGTAGGCTACAGTCCATGGGGAACTTTAATTGAACTTGTAAGGTAGCAAGGGAAATCCTGATTAAAGCAGAAGACCACAGCAGGGCGCTAAGGTGGCCGATTACTTCCACAGCAGCAAGAGTGCAGAACACCTGTAATCTGAGACCCTGAATAAAGCCAGAAAGCATCTCAAGGCTATATCCTCAGGAAAATGAGTTATCAGAGGAATACATTACCCTCCAAGGCACTATGTAAAGAAACTTCTTGACTTAACTCTTGTAGAGGGAGCTTAAGTTTCTTAGAGAATTCATAGTCTGGACACAGCTGACCCTTGTGGGGACTGGAGTCTGAATTCACGCTGTCTATTTGGAATAGCCTGAAAAACCTGTATGTCTTTGATCCAGGAAACCCATTTCAAAGAATCTCTCTCTGGATAGTTAGATGTAACCAAGCAAATATAAAATGATATGTACAAGGTTAGTCAACATAGCCTTGTTTGTAACAGTAAAAGGGTGGAAAGAATCCAAGTGTCCAGTAGAGGGAACTGGTGGATAAACTTTGGCGCATCCATACAGTGGAGTCCTAGGCAAATGTAAAAATAATGGGATGATCTCTGTGTGCTGGTGGGGAATCATCCTGGGGCTGATTTTTTTTCTTTTTCCCCCACTCTCCCTGGCTACCGCCCCGTCCTTAAGGCTGTCTTGTTAATAAAAAAAAAAAGGCAGGACAACATATAATACATGAGAGAGAGGGGAAGAGATGTCTTCTCTAAGAAAGAGGGAAATCCTATGCATATTGCTTGTATTTGCAAAAAGAAACACTGAGAGAAGTAAAAGGATAAAATATGACAACGACTACTAGGACCGAAGAGAGAATGCGGCGGGCGGGGCGGAGGTTAAATCTCACTTGTATACAGCTTTCTACATATTTTTGACCTTTCAACCACCTAGTTTTAAAAACTTAATTCAAACACCCCCAGAAGTCAATAGTTAACTGCCTGGCAAATGTACATCCTTTCGGGATGCATGTGCCGCTGGCCTGAAGGACCAGGGTGCAGACGCCTATAGTCAGCAGGAAGCCTGACGGGGATGGGGCTGCTAGTGACCGCACCTTGGAGGCGAAGCGTAGGGAGTTGAGGGACTCAGAGACGTTCTCTTCTAGGGGAGAAATGTTCACAAACATGAGCCTGTGGACAGAGGAGAGGGGGCAAACCCCAGAATCAGTGTCCAGATCTCCATTACATCACTGCCCCCACCCTGACCCTGACACGGTGGCTCCCAGCCCACCCCTTCTGCTCACATCTTGGCACTGCCGCCCAGAGAGTTCTGCAGCAGGTAGGTGAGCTTGCTGTTCCGGTAAGGCACGTGGGACTCCTACAGGGTGGAGAGAGACAGGCGATTAGGACATGGCTGGGGACAGCCAGCACCAGCCGCTTCCCAGGGCCCACCTGCCCCCCACCCCCATTCCTACCTTGTTGCTCAAGGCCATGATGACCAGCCCCAGCGTGGACAGGCTGCTGTTAATGGCCTGCGTTTCCCGAAGGCGTTCCCGCTCCCCAGGACCGAGCGCTAAGCCGGGGTCGAGCCGCTCACTCCCAGCCAAGTCCACCAGGCTGAGGGGGGCCGCACACTGCAGGCCTCGGCCAGCGTGCTCCCCAGAGATCTGCAGCTGGAACACGCTGTGACTACGCGACGAGCGCTCATTCTGGGCTGTGCGGGCCACAGCGCGGTTCTGGCGGGCTAGATGGAGCAGGGCCTCCACCTGGGGATAGGGCGCAGCAAGAGGTGAAGTCAAGCAGTGGTCAGCCCATAGCCAGGTCAGGCGTGCATGCATGCCTGCGTGCTCAGTCGTTTCAGTCAAGTCCGACTCTTTGCAACCTGTGGACTGTAGCCCACCAGGCTCCTCTGTCCATGGGATTCTCCAGGCAAGAACACTGGAGTGGGTTGCCGTGCCCTCCTCCAGGGGATCTTCCCAACCCAAGGATCAAACCCGCGTCTATGTCTTCTGCACTGCAGGCAGATTCTTTACCCACCGAGCCACCTGGGAACCCACAGGTCAGATACGGCAATAAGCAAGACCCAGCACCTGCCTTCTTGGTGCTTTTTTCTAGCCAGCAAAAGACTAAATAATTAAAATACACAGTGTGTCTGAGATTATCAAGGAATAAAAATAGAAAAGCAGTGTGTGATGGTGAGGGTTCTGATTTTAGAAGGGATAACTTTTCCTGACAGTCCAGTGGTTAGGACTTGGTGCTTTCACTGCCAGGGCACAGGTTCAATCCCTGGTTGGGGAACTAAGATCCCACAAGTCATGCAGTGCAGCCAAAAGTTTAAAAAAAAAAAAAAGATGGTCAGGGATGGCCTCAACACCTTAAAAACTTTAAGGTGGTTAGGGGGCAATCCAGCCCTGCTGGGAAAGGAACGTAAGACCATGTCAGGCAATGGACAGAGGAGGTGCAAAAGCCCTGATCCAAAGGTGTGATGAGCAGGCTGAGGAAAAGCCTGGGGGCCAGCAGGGATGTCGTGAGCTGAACAAGCAGAGGGGGCAGAGATGAGACAGAGATTGCCATGTGGGGCCCAGGGGCACCCGTCTCAGGAGACACGTCACTTCTCTCCACGCCTTGG